>NC_090923.1:237758041-239053041 GCF_040938575.1 Ambystoma mexicanum
TCCTTCAACTTGGTATTTGTTCGAAATCTCGAGCATTCTCTGCGCCTGTGACCTTTGGGCTTCCTGCTCTTTGTTGTCGAAACTATTGCTCTGTCTGTGGGTAATTTCCCTTTGTGACTTTAACAACTGAACTGTAACGTAACGTTTAACTTGGTGCCCACCGGTGTTTGGTCACGGGGAGTCGGTGGTCGAGTACCCAAGGGTACTCCTAGTTTGTTTTAAGTCATGTGTGGGCCTTGTTGCCCAAGCCGATCAAGAAGGGTAGCTTGTGTGATTTCCATACGCTACCATAAACTTGGTTGGGTTTCTTGGTCGAAGTTTGATGGTCTTGGGGTGTGGAGATCCTGCTTGTTTTCTTATTGTTTTGCGCAAGCAGTGTCCGAGTCTTTGGGTGACACTGCCAGTGGTCTCATTTGCCTTGGTTGTTTCTGTCTCTGTTTCTCTGAGAGCTGGCCCAAATTCTGTTCATACATCCAGGCATTTGTCTCTTTTGGGGTCTCGAAGAACAGTGACTTTCCTTTGTAGAGTATTTTTAATTTTGCTGGTTAGAGGAGCATATATTTAATTCCCTGGTGTTGGAGTCTTTCTTTGATGGGTATGAATTGTGCGTGTCACCTTTGGACTTGTATTGTGTAATCCGGATATATTGCTTTGGTCGCTGATTCTTTTTGGATTACTCCTCCAAGTCTAGAGAAGGCTAGGATCTTATTCTTGTCGCGATGATTGACCTCAGAGGGGCACCTAGTGGAGGCTTCTTTGTGAGGGCGCAATGTGCTCTTTGTACTGTGAACCCTTGCGACAAGGTCTCTGCCCCAATTTCCTGAAGGAGCAGATTTTCAGTGTATTCTGTGTGGTCTCTTCCTTCTGTGCCATCGGGCAATCCTAATATTCTATTCTCTATTACTTCGGCGCGCTCTCCCTTCTGCATCTTCTGCTCGTTCTTGTAACATCTTGAGTTTGAATGTTAGCTCATGGACCGTTCCTTTCAATTTGTGTCATAGATGCAGTCTCTTCCAGCTTTTGTTCTGATTCTCCAACTCTGCTGGCGAGGTTACGGACGTCCTGGCGTAAGAGGCTCACGTCGCACTTTCTCACCTATGTGATTCCATAGAGGTGCACATTGCTGCTATTGCTTCTAGGATCTGTTAGGGAGAATTCTCAAAAATGTGCTACTTCCCTTTGCCTTAGAGACCCCCAGCAACTTTGCTGGATTTTGAGGACTTGATTTTTTTACCTCGAGAGAGTGTGACCCTTTTTTTCCCCTTTTTTCCCCACTCTCATGTGTTTTGATGTGTGTTTTACTCTTGTGCTCTTTGATTATGGAGTTTTAGACAACTCCATAGGCATCATCTTTTCATGTGTGTGTCACAGCACCCTCAGTGCAGTGGCACAGGGAAGCCTTCCAGGCTTTCCCAAGGTTTAAATACCTTCTCTGGGATAAACTACTGTTTCCCAGAGAAAGTAAAGTGATATTAACTTTGCTAGTCTTTTCAAATTCCTAGACCCAGCACACCCTCTCTTACTATAGAGTGATGGAGGGGTTACCTAGTATCCCCTGTGTCTAGATACTCATGTAGCAGTCAAATGCTACCCTTTTCTATCGAGATGGCTGCTGGCAGTGGTTTTGCACGACCATGATTTTTCCCAACCGCGAACACCGGTAGCGTTAATTCGCGGGAGCCTTGTTTTTCAAGATGGCGTCTGAGCCTCCTTTTAAACAGGTCCCTCTCTTTTTTTCACCATTCCTTTGTGGAAAGGTCTTTCTTGAGTTTTGATCTGCTCGCCAAACCAAGTTTGGTCCCTTTGTTTCATCGCCTTTGGCGGGCTTCAGGAATGAAGACTGCCTCTGGCGCCCAAGTGTCTGGGGTGGGAAGGAAGTGAGGGAGGTGCCCAAAACTCCCTGTGCTTAATCTCCTAGGAGACCCAAATGCACTCCGGCGTGATTGGCTGGCTGTCTGTACGGCAAGGACAGCCGCCTTGCTGGTTGAGTGGCAGCTAGGCTGGAATGAATGGGAAGAAACTGGATAAAAGGCGAGTCTCTTGGCTTGGAAGGCAGAGTCGATCACTGGAACGAAAGAACTGAAGACGAGCTTGTAGAGGACGGCTGCTGCAACTCCTGGACCATTGGTTTTCCTGGTGAAGCCCTTCTGCAGGTCCGAATCGCTAAGTTCATCTCGACAGAGAAGCCCTGCAAGGACGACTTCTCCCTTTGAGTTGGTGGGATCAATCAACTCATAAACCACCTGGATACCATTCTCGGAGCTGATTGTATTTTCCTCGGAGTGCTGCAGGAAACCGAATGGCCAGGGAGAGGGACACCAGTTGGTGTGCTTGAATACAGCTACCGGAATTGAAGATTTGACCAGTCCCATTGCAGTGCAGGAGTCCCCTGACGTCTTTCCTACGACTGAGGCTCAGGAACAGCGAGATCTGCAGGAACTGCCAGGAACAGAAGTCTTCAGCTGCATCTTTTTCTTCATTGTAAGGTACTGTGAAAACCAGACCGAGAACTTACCTCTCACTGCGAAAGTGCTTGAAACTTTGGCAACTTGCAGGCCTAGTCTTCTTGTGACCCAACATATGAACCTTTCTTTTAAAAACTACTTCTGAGAACTTTGGCAAAGACTTTTCTGTTTAACTACCAGAACTGCTTTATCCTATACAAGACATTAGCCCATTGACTTTGGCCTAATCTATTGCATTGAATCGTCTTCTCTGGTGAACTCAAACTATTTGCACTATCTAAGAGTAATTGCAATATTCGTTTTATTAATTTGTTTTTTTGCTCCTCCTTTTGCTACTTTTGCTCAAAGTAGTTTAAATGCCTCAGATCCGTACCATGTAAAGTACTGAAGTATATTTTTGTGTGATATAGATTGCCTCATTCTAGTGAATGTTTTATTACTGAGTGGTGAATAAATTAATAAGTGTTTAACCAAGAAACCTTGAGTGTAAGAGTTTATTTGAATACTTGTGATTGTTGACCTCTGTGTAACATCCTTACAGCTCACATTCCCTTTTGAGATAAACCTGGCTGTTCAGCTCTGCTACCAAAAACTGTGTAGTACAGACTTATACCAAAGGTTGGTTTTGCTTACACCTGTAGTCATAGTTGTGTGTAGTGGTCTCAAGGGTTACTGCATACAAACTCTGCCTAACAGGATCTTGTTCTCATCAGCAGTTTGCTGGGTTTCTAAGTCAGTTTTTCCTGGTGGTTGTTCCTCTTGACGTGCAGGGTCTGCTCTGGGTTCAGTCTTCTTCGCATAGCTGTCCATTGTTGCTTGTTGAGGTTGAGCCGTTGTTGTCACATGTTTTAATTGTGTTGCTGCTTTTCTTCTCCCCTCCGACAGTTGGGACATGGGCAGTGTTCACTAATTCTGGGGCCTCCTCTAGCTACAGCAGACGTATCACCTTTGGGGGTCAGCCTCAGTTTTGATGTCTCAAAGGCCATATGTCTTGTTTTATTGGTCTTGTACTCCTTGTTTGCTGCAGTCTCTAGTTGGCTTGGTTTCTGCTCCTCAAATGGGGCAGGGAATGCTGGGTTTCCTGACCCTGCCCATAGGTCTATTAAGTATTATTCTGTTTTGGGTGCTTCCTCAGTGCGTTAATCTTATCTTTATGTCCTGCGCTTGTTTGCTGCTGCCGGTGTACTGTCAGTGTCCTGTGGCGTGGTCTCTTTTCTCCTTCTGATTTCCAACGTCCTTGGGGCCAGCTGGGTATGAGAGTCTTTTTAAATCTGTGGTGCGTTAATATGCCGCTGGTAGGTGCTGTGTGCTTTATTTTTGTCCTTGGGTCTGGATTGTGTGGCGGTTTGGGGCCTCAGATAGCTGCCTCTTGACTTTTGCTCAGCTTGTCTATGCCTCTGGGCTTCTCAATCTCTTCCCGTCCCAGTGGTGGCGAATGGTTCTCGGAAGGCCATGAGCGTTCCTCAATTTGGGGAGGGCTCAGGTAGTGTATGGGTGTTCAAGCCCCGTATGTATGCGATATAATGAGCAAGCGTGCGCTTAGTGCCAATGTCAATACCACGCGTGTCTTGGCTTAGCTTGTAGCACCTCCTTGCATGCGTGCTATCATCTGGTGGAGCAAGGGTAATTCAATGGTTTTCAATATGCAGAGTTATCTGTCATTTAGTTGTCCGGCGTGTGCTTTTTGGCGGAGTCGATTTGTGTGTGCTGCGTGTTATGGCGGTGTACACATATGGGGAGGATATCCCTTCTCCGGCCGCCGTGGCTGCTTCACTTTGATGTGAAGTGTCTCGCAGGGAGCCGGGTTTGCTGCGGTGGCATTCGGCTTTGCCGCAGCTGCGTTGCCGCGTAGTGTGTACTTGATACACAACGTGGTTATAATCACGGCTGCGGTCTCCGCTGCTGTGCTCTTACCACCTCTTCTGTGCGCAGTATTGCTCCGGATCTCCTGCTGACTCTCCGCCGATTGTCGGGCTAGTCCGCCACGACCAAAGCCTTCAGTTGGTCGCTCTGCTCTTATGTTCTCACAGGGCTCATCAGTGCCATTTTGTGGGCTCCTCCTCGCGCCTGGGTCGATCTTCTTGAGGGCTGTGGATCGTTTTAATTTCCAATTAGCTCTTTCCGCTTCACACAGGATTGATATTACGTAGATAATACAGGAGAGCTCTTCAGTGGCATGTCTGCTCTACATACCGGCTGGCTACGACCCCTAACTGCCCACTCTTAAGGTGATTTCTCTACTGGCATCACTTCTGCGAGGTGGGTGAGTGAGCGCCAGGTTCCCTTTAGCCTTCCAAGGAGAAGTTGACTTTGAGGGTGAGGCAGTCTTTCCTGCCCACGGTTATGTCCGAATTTCATCGAACTCTGAAGTTCCTCTAAGATGGAGAAGAGGTTCCACCTTGTGCAAGCCTTCCACTACTAGGGTGAGAGGCATCAAGAAAGATGATCAGATTGTTGTGGGTTATGCTAGTGCCTGTATGAGCAGGACTGTTAATAAAACAGACCACAACCAGATGGATCATTGTCTGCATCTCAGATTGTTACAACCTGGCTGGGAAGGAGGTGCTTTATGATGTCAGGGCACATTCAACAAGAGGCTTGGCTACCCTGCAGAGGTGGTGGCCCATGTCTTGGACATCTGTCAAGTGGCTACGTGGCATTCGTTTGCCAGACATTACTGCCTGGATTCCCTGTTGAAGGGCAGTCCATTTGGTTGTGCGGTCCTCCTAACTTGTCTTCTGTTGGTGATGTTTTTCTTGCTCTCGTCCCTCCTCAAGATGTCTATACTCATATGGGTGCCTGTCTAAGATGAGGAATCTTTCGGAGTGAACAATCCATTCATGAAACAAATTACTTACCTTCTGGTCATGTTCTTTCCGATGAATTAGTAACTCCTTCCACTCTGCCTCTGTTAGAGGATAGCGCGTACACCCCTCATTTTTTCTGTGTTCCCTCCACTACTAAGTGCTAGGGAAAGCCATGGGTTGCTGTGACTCCATATATGTATAGAAAGGCCTCCGACGTTAAGTCTGATGTCTGGGCATGCAACGGCACCAAGCGTAGCATGCATAGAGCCACGCTGCATCCCCATGTGGCTGAACATTTTACTGAAGACCGCTGGCTCTGGTAATAGAATATCTCAGAAGAAGAATCTGCAAGAAGGACTAAATCCTTCAGGAAGAATTGCTGGAAGGTAATGCATGTGTTCTTTACGATCCTTATTCTTGTAGTGTGGCTGTGTGGAACAGATTCTTTGTTTATTTAACCCAATTTTTCTATTGTTTCAACTTTTCCATGCTTTACCATTTACTGCTCTAGTCTTTTCTCTGTTGGTCTAACTCTCTCACTACTTTTTCTTCCATTTATGGTCTAGTTGTGCTCTACTCTTAAGCAGCTCTTCTCTTTTTAGACACGTCACTGCTTTTTTTTTTAAACATTTGCTATTCCATCCTCTATTAATAATGTTCCTGGGGTTCACTGTGATTTCATTGCAGAAATAACAGATGTACAATTACAGAGTGCAAAAAATATTGAAATCCCTTTCACAGTGCACATTGTAAAAATACCTAATTTTGAGGGACACCCCCTGAATCCCCTTACCTCTCCTAGTCTCCCTCCCCTTTATTCCTATTGCATCTTTGTAAATTCATTCTTTATTATTTCCTGCAATATTATCACTGGCTACTGTTCCTGGACCCTCTCTATCCTGTTCATAATATACCTATTGAGTACAGTTTCCTTCTTGATGCTCCTCCTGGAAACTTCTGGCACACGTTCCTGATTAACAGCATAGCAACAGATTAGTCTGCCATTTGGAATATGTTGATGGCAGATAATTGCACTGCTGGGCAATTGCGGTGATATTGTCATTTTTATAACATATGCTGTTTGAAAAAAGCACTGGTATAAATGTGGACCGATTGTATTGATTCTTTGTGAAGACAAATCTTCCAGAGGAACATGTGCTTTTCTCTAATGTTGATGCAGGTTTCTGCAGACTCACATCTTTCTTAAGCTGTCCCTATTAATAAACTGAAAATATTTCGCGTCCACCCTTTGTCATGGTAAAATGCCCAGCTTTTATACAGATGGGTTCTGCGCCCATGTATGTTTTCGGAAGCCATATAAATAATAGTCCCATTAAATTTATTAGTGTGGGAATCCTAAGGGGTGTATATTTCTTTGTCTAAATACAAAGTATTTGGGGATCCAAAGTAAGGTATAGTTGCCCTTCGCTTCAGTTAGCATTAGTCTGTTTATAGAGGACACAGTGCAGATTCATTTGACTCTCGGCGATCATCACTGAGCAAGTGGAGAGGGTGTTGCATAGTTACCTGCGGCAATGCAGTTAGGTTTCTCTTTTGTGTTGCAGTATGAGTCAACTTTGCTTCGTGAGGTGCAGCAACAAATTGTGCAAATGTGTGGGTCCCGGGTCTCAAGTAGCAACATCCCAATGAGTACCTCAAATGTGGGTGGGCAGGAAAATAGTAACCATGTACATGAAGGTGTGGTTTCTGTTGTAGCCGAGACATGCAGGAAGGTTTGAGTGGTGGTTTATTCCGTGGTGACAGGAGAGGGCTCTGAGAGGAAGGTGGCATGTCCAGGTACTCTGAACATCTGCCTAGTGTGTCCCAAACAGAATTGCAGGAGGCAGTGGCGGTTCTTAGTACATGAAGATTTTCCCAGAGGTAAAATTCTGCCACTGAAAAGTATGTTGGTATTGGAAGAGCTAGATTAACAGCAGAAAAGGGATAGTCCAGAGGAATTAATTGCATAATGATCACATTTATTTAATACAAAATAGTTTGATTTAATCATGAACAAATCCAAAAAAGACATTAGTCAAAGCAGGAGGAAAATAAAGAAACACTTTTCAACCATATCAATCAATACAATGAACCATAACCGTACTTTCAACAACCATACACAATAATAACTCTAACATAGTAAATTCCCAAAAAACAAAGACACAAACTATTTTAAAACCTGGTACAATGACAAAGGTATTGCACACAACCAAATGTTTTCACATTTCCATTTTCAGGCCACTTGAAAGAGCCTGACCAGTTTTGAAATATTGGAATGAATTAACCACGTCTTCATCAGGGAAACACTCTTGACCTACAATATACATGTAATTTAAGTACTGTATCATCGAAACCAACAATAACCATACTATTCAAAAACTCAATCACACTCAGGACACAATAAAGAAGGTAGAGTTCCTGTGTGTTCAGGGACATCACAACAAATCTGCTGAACCCGAGGAGCCCAGGTGCCACAAACCCAAGCTGACCTCCAGACGAAGCGTTCATGCAAGGCTAGGATTCATAATTCAGTAGATAAAGAGAATCAACGGCATGCCTTGCACCAACATGCAAAACGGCCATGCAGGGTTTGGGTTAATGATCCAGTGAAACAATTGAAAACGAATGGGAAGTGAACTGCATGCCCAGTGCTGGCACGTGTGAAGCACATTGGAGGGAATACCCATTGTGAAAAGCATCCCCCAAATACAAACGCTCATTTACCAGGTAGGTACTTGACTATGGTCTTCAAATGAAGTTTTTTTTTATATATCCACCTACATAAAGAGATTTTAATTCAATTATCTGAGATAAATTTCAGATGTTACAAACTCATTTTCCCAAACATATGAGTAGCATGCCCACCGAACATATGAGAATGTGCATCTTGAAGTAAATTAGACTGATAATCAAGGGTGATCAAAATGCCACTCTTGTTTTTTTTTTATAGAAACACAGGAGCTACAATGGTCAGAATAGCTGTAAAACACAACCAAATAAATTGTTTTTTTTTTTTTAAAAAAACTGGGCTCCACCACATTGAATTTGCCAGTGTAAGCAAATTGTACACTTACCAAAAATGGGTAACCCACACTGTGAGAAGGTGCTCCTCGACCTCTGCCACTTCAAAAGGGAGAAAACAAGGCCTAATTTCCCCTCCCCAGGCAAGATTAGGCAGTTAATGTGAGGTGGAGGTAGAAGCCTACCATTGGAGCCAGGTCTGGGAGTCGCCAGCACCAGATAAGGTGACAAGCAGGTGCTGTCACAGGGAATGCAGGCTGGTGTAATGCTTAGGAGACGAGGCCACAGTCTGACGGAGATGGAGTGAGGGCAGCTGCGCGGAGGAAAACAATGCGTGAACACCCCAGACGGCATCAGAGCACCCGTGAGGGGGAGCCCCAGCAACCAGAGAGAAACACCAGGACTCCCAGGGACAGCGAGCCGGCGAAGGCGGAACGGGACACAGAGCGGCACTTGGGAGCAGCCAAGTGCATATGTGGAAAGGAGGAGCTGGCCCGCAGGTCCCAGAGGAGTACTGCTGAGCAGAAAGAGAGGTGAGCACCCATCAGCTGGGCTCCGGAACGACAGTGATCTCGGCAGGCATAACCGAGGGAAGAGGTGCGGCAGACCCTCCCAGCAGCCTACAGGGGCAGGCAATGTGAAGCTGCCCGGCCGGGAGATGGAAGGAAACAATGTCTGCGAGCAAAAAGGTTAGCCGTGACTCGTCCATCCCCCTTACCCCCTCACCCCAGAAGACACAATCAACTCCTCCCTCCATCAAGTTGGAGCCAGGACGAAATTGGCGGCGAATTGGTGGGGAAGGGCACGTCATTCCACACGGCAGGACATATAGCTCCCCCACTAGAGCAAACAGTCTCCAGCAGAATAAAAAAGGAGCGCTGCAAAGGGGCTAATCGGAGCTGCACTCCAAAACTCACGACTGGGACGAGGGAGCCGCAAGGGTAGCTCAGAAGACCTGTAAGGAGCTGGGCAAGGAAGGGAGAAGGCCTAGAGGTCCTGTCCCAAAGGACTCCTTTCCTAGCCAGCAAGGCTTGTCTCCGGGAGAAGCAGACTCTGCAGGATCCCAGAGAAATCTGGGGTCAAAGGAGGTAAAGAGGCGGTGGTCCCTATTCATTGTCCCATCCCTCCTGGAAGGGAGTGGGAGGAAATCACCCAGGAGGTACAACCAGGAGAATAAAAAAAAGAGACACAAGAAGCAGGAACAGTCCTGGAACCAACTACATCCTCTTTTACTGGACTAACCGATCAGGCCAAAAACATAAGAGAAGGGTAGCTAAGGCAAGATCTACAAAGAAGAAGATTGCAACTAATTAGAGTAAGTAAAAGGGAACAGGCGTCATCCAGACCGTCGGTGTACATGTGAAGAGGAGATGTCGAAAAGCAGGGGGATGGAGGCCTAAACCCCAGTGACAGGTACAAAAAAGGGCAGAGAGGGGACGATGCAGAAAATATGGAGGAAAGAGAGCAGAACCATGATGGACAGCGACACAGGAGAAGACAGGATGGAAGAGGAACCCTGCCTGAGGAGGTCCAGGAGGAGAAGGTCACTCAAAATTTCATGGACAGTGCTTCCAGAACTTTGGAGACAGAATGGTGAACATGATGCAAACACAACTAGGAAAGATAAAGGAGGACCTCTCTGGGGTGATAAGAGGTCAAAAGGAGCTACATGGTTTGGAGGCAAGAGCGGATACTAATGAAAGGGGCCCTGCAGGAGCTGGCGGTAGACAATCACAAAATGGAGGAAATGATGGAACACCTTGCTAGAGCTACCCACAACTTAGAATTACAGACAGAAGACCTTGAAAAAAGATCACGAAGGGCAAACAGTTGGATAAAGGCGATTCCGGAGTTAGTGGGAGATGAAGACCTACAACAAGCAGCCCAGCAACTATTTGCCTCCCTGACAGACCTACCAAATCCAGAAGAAATTCTGGTGGACAGTGCATAGAGTAGGACCGAAGCAAAATGAGCCGGGATCCCGGCCTAGAGATGTTCTGGTGGCAATGCACAAGTATAAGCAGAAGGGGAAAATTCTGAGGTCGTGCAGATGAGCTCAAATACAATGGTACAGCAGTGAAACTGTACCAGGATCTCTCCCAAATAACACTAACAAGGCAGATCTGCCCGGTAATACAAGAGCTGGTAAATCACAGCATACAATACAAATGGACAGTCCCATTTTGACTACTGTTTGAGGTAGGATGAGAATCACCACGGTCGAAGAAGGCTGAGAAATACTGGGAATTGAGATGCATCCGATAAGCACGGAAGTACAGAGCTCGGAAAAGGAATACCCGAAAAGGAAAGCATGGGAATGGTCAACCCAGGAAGCGAGGAAGAAGGCTAGGAAAAAGCGGGACCCACATGGCCCGCAAAGCCTTGAAAAGGCCACACTGCAGGTCTCATATTCCATTGTAAAAAGCCCACATAAGCAGAGAGAACCACAGCAATAAGGGGCAGGAGAGCATGTTTAGAGAAGCGATACAAGTGGTGGGGCGGAGCAGGGGGGTCCTTGGAAGATGCACATGGGTCGGGGGAGGACCTGCAGTAGTGATCTCTGGGGAGAAAATGCGCTCAACACCCGAGCAGGAGAGTCGGGAGGGGCTAGAGGCTGGTTGAGACACCCCATGGGGGGAATGAAGGGGGGAACCAGGTTCGTATTCAAGGCATGAGATGGGGAATGATTCATGTCAAGGCGGGATGGTAAGTAGATCTTCATTACACAATGGCTAAGGGTTAGAGAGCTAAAAGTCCTCTAATTGAATATCAAGAGGTTAAACTCACCAGTTAAAAGGAAAAAATTGGTCCACTACCTGGCAAGGGAGACCCCAGATGTAATAGCCCTACAGGAGACCCATATACAGGAAAAGGACAAACAAATTTAGAATAAGGGGGTACAACTGAAATAAACAGGCAAACAGCTCGAGAAAGTCTGCAAGCACACAAATAGCTTTGGAAAACAACTTGGAGCTTAAAATAAGGAACGTAAGCAAAGACAACAATGGTAGGTACATTGCAATAACATGCCTGGGTGGGTGGGGTCGCCATAACGGTAGTGTCACTGTACGCACCAAACACAGGGCAAGATCACTATATACAAATGATGGTACACAAACTAGAAGGGTTCACCAGAGGAAACGTAATTCTAGTAGGGGACTTCAATCTCGCATGGGATCCGGAGAGGGACAGAAGTGCTAGAGTATATCAAAGTCAGAACAAGCCATCAAAGGAGCTGAAGGGGAAGATGGACAATCTAGCACTAGTGGATACATGGAGGGAAATGCGAAGGGTGGCGAGGGGGTACTCCTTTTACTCCCACGTACATAGAACAGCATCAAGGATAGATTATATATGGGTATCATGCCGCCTCTAGGGGAGTGAAAGTGGAGTCCAGCACCATATCTGACCATGGTCTTACCACTATGTCATTTACAATACCACACCATCCAGTAGACCTGTGGAATTGGAGGTATCCGGCACACATTTTCAGGGATCAATTTCTGAGGTCCGAGCTGAAGGAAGAGATCGGCCAGTATTTTCAACAGAACGAAACCCATGGTGTGGACCCAATGAGAAGGGAAAGGGAGTCCAGGCTCCTAGAAAGGGACCTGGAAGACAAACTAAAGACACTTGCACTTCAAATGGGAAATAAGCCATCGCGAGAAGGTCATAAAGAACACAGCGGTGATGGGCCAGCTAAAAGCAGTATTATCGAGCAGGGCAGAGAGGGCACTGTTGCATCTCAAACAGAAATGTTAAACTAAGGGAAATAAAGCAGACAGACTATTGGTGAGAATGCTTAGAATAGAGGAAAAGGAGTGAACCATCTTAAAAATAAAAACGGCCGAGGGGGAGGAGCGAACAGACAATGAATCTATCAAGAGGGAATTTACGAGATTTAACGGGAAGGTCTATAAATCGGAGAGGGGAGCTCAGGCGGTTTATTTAGATGACTGTGCACTGCCCTAGATTACAGCCCAAGAACGGGAGGAGTTAGAGAAGGAGATAACCAGCGATAAAGTGATCACAGCGATAGTCGTATTTTACATCAAAAAGCCCCTGGACCTGACGGTTTCTCAGATACATTTTATAAATCATACAAGGAGATGCTGGCCCCGCGGTTGGCAACATTGTACAATAGATTTCAAAGGGATTGTGTCCTCTGACGTATTCCTTATCTTTGATAATTCATCTCCAGCTTGCTGGCCTCAGAAATGTTTTCTCTGTAGAGGGCGCTGCGCGTCGACGTCCGCCGAGTCGATGTACCTCGACAGCCACTGTATCGGCGCCGACGTCACCATGCCCATAAATAGCCACGCGCGGGGTCCGTTGCTCAGTTCTGTTTTTCCGCGCTTCGTGGGGCCTCGGAATATTGTTGCTCAGTTCAGTCAGATAAACCTTATATTTACTCGATAAAACCAACTCGTTCTTGATGGCTTCTTCATCCGCACCAACGACTCTGCGGTCCGGCTTCAAAAAATGTCGAGACTGTGGAAAGAAAACGGATTCTCACAGGATCTGCTTGTGGTGCTTGGGAGTCGAGCACCATTGGTCAGAGTGTGAGGACTGCATGTCCATGACGGCGAAAGCCTTGAAGGAGCGCAAGGGGAAGCTCGAGAGAGGGAAGTCAGTCAAAACATCCTCGAAAGTTTCTTCGGCTGTGTCGAGGCATTTGTCTCCTTGCCGTCAAAAGCATTCCCATTCTAGGTCTCGAAGTAGCTCCCACCACTCGTCGAGATCTAGACACTCAAAGAAGAGTCGTTGAAGATCCCCTTCCTCGTCATCTTCTTTTTCCCCAGAAAGGGTCTCCTGCCCCACAAAACACAGCTCTCAGGCTGAGTGGGAGGAATTCAGGAAGAAAATGCTAAATGTCTTTGAGAAAGCGGGCTCGACCCCCTCGAAGACAGCTGAGGGTGATACCCTGGGTGAAAAACCCAAAAAATCAATCGGTTAGAAGGCACCATCTTCGACGCATGGATCGGCGCCATCAACGCCGTTGTCAAAGGGTTCTTCGATGCATAGGTCGATCGAATTGATGCCATCGTCGACGCCAACATAGACGCCGATAAAAGAGAAAACCACGGCTACTTCACAGCCAATGGATATACCAAGAGCCTCCGGCATGACGCCGAGAACGTCGTCGACATCCTCGAGTAGGATCCTGATCCTCTCGAGTTCTTCGAGGCCTCTTCCAGTTTTCTCGATGCCTTTCTCAACGTTTCCTCACCCAATAATGACGATTTTGGCTCCTTCTGCCTTAGAAA
This sequence comes from Ambystoma mexicanum, assembly GCF_040938575.1. Taxonomy (NCBI): domain Eukaryota; kingdom Metazoa; phylum Chordata; class Amphibia; order Caudata; family Ambystomatidae; genus Ambystoma; species Ambystoma mexicanum. The sequence goes on from NC_090923.1 coordinate 237,771,602, forward strand.
TGGGTTTTACACCATTTCCGAGGTCAGAGTACCCTGGATTATCTTCAATCTATGAAGAAGGGGAGACCCTTCAGGCTGCAGAGGACCACACCACCTGTTTCAGAGGATTTTACCTCTGAGGAAAGAAGGTTGAAAGACCTACATGAATCATTACATGAGGCAAGTGGGCTGGACACTTCCCCAGAAGTGGAATTTCTCAAACCAGACCCAGGGGAACATGCCGAAACCCCCTATAGAACCCTGATGGCTAGGATTATTGAATTCATGGGTTTGTCTGCGCCTTCACCTGTTTTTCAACAGGATGACCTAATAGACATACTAGACAGGTCCACAGGAGGATCCTGTGGTCCCCCTCCATGCAGCCTTACAAAAGAAAAATTTCATCAAATTGGGAAACTCCTGAGTGTTATCCCTGCAGTCAATAAAAGATTGTCAGCCAAGTATAGCGTAGCTGCGGCTGACCCTGAATATTTATAAAAACACCCGACTCCAGAGATCCTGGTGGTTCAAGCGGCAACTTCATCAAGCAGTAGATTCGCTTACCCTACTGTCCCACAGGATAGAGATGACAAAAGGTACGATTCTATGGCAAAAAAAAGTATTTTCTGCTTGTAGTATGGCGTTGAAGTCCATCAACGCCACTTGTACGCTCCCCAGGTTCAGTCACACACTGTGGGAGTGTGCTTCATCAGCGGCTGACTGCATACCGGAAGGAGAGGAAAGGGAAGCCTTCCTTAACATCATTAAAGATGGCAAAGATGCCATGTGCGAATCTCTTCAAACTGGCATCGATTCCGCTGACAGTATCAGCAGGGCCATGGCGGCAAGTACTAAAATCCGCAGGCATGCGTGGTTGCGAAAGTCTGGCTTTGCTCCAGATGTACAGGCCAGACTTTTGAATATGCCCTTTGTCGGCTCTTCTTTATTCGGTAAAAAGGCTGATGACAGTCTGGAAAAGTTGCAAACATCTAAAGCAGCAGCAAAATCTTTAGGAGCTGCAATCCGCCAAACTCCTTTTCGCCCCCTCAGGAACCTCTGGGAGAGGAAAGTTCTTTCGCTATTATTGCGCATTCGGGAAAGGCAGAGGACAGCCGGCTCAAAGAGGCCAAAGGAGATCCACCTGAGGTGGACGGTTCAAAAGTACTAAGGCAGCAGCAGCAGGTGCCTCTTTACCCTCGGCATCTGCATCAGCCACCCCCAAACCACTCTGAGGTCTTTTCATACAAAACACCTGTAGGGGGCAGGTGAACTCACCATCTGACGGAATGGCAGGCTATTACGTCAGATGCTTGGGCGTTTGAGACAGTATCCCAGGGTTACTGCCTACCCTTTCTACACATCCCTCGGAGTCATCCACCAGGGCACAGCTCTCTAAAAGTTCCAGATCTGCTCCTCTTGCAGGAAATTGTGGACCTGCTAGAGAAAGGTGCCATAGAACCAGTACCTGTAGCGGAGAGGAACAAGGGCTGGTACTCCCCCCTACTTTCTCATACCAAAGAAGGACGGAGGACTGAGACCCATCTTGGACTTACGAGAATTGAACAAGTTCCTCAGGAAGGACAAGTTCAAGATGGTAACTCTCTCTCAGATCCTTCAGGCCCTCCAGATCCAGGACTGGCTGGTATCTCTGGACCTCCAGGATGCTTATTTCCATGTGCCAATCCATCTCAAACACAGGAGATACCTGAGGTTCGCAATTGGTGGCTCTCATTATCAATTTCGAGTTCTGCCATTTGGGCTGACCTCCGCCCCGAGGGTCTTCACCAAGCTAATGTCGGTAGTGGCTGCAAGTCTAAGGAGGGAAGGGATCCACGTCTACCCCTACCTGGACGATTGGCTGATCAGAGCTGTATCTTTGGAACAAGCTCAGATCCAGCTAGATTATGTCTGCTACTTCCTTCACAAACTGGGCTTCTCCCTCAATTTAAAGAAGTCACAGATAATACCATCACAGAGACTCCAATTCATAGGAGCGGTCCTGGACACTTCCCTGGGGAAAAGCCTCACCACCAGAGGTGAGGGCTCAAGATATCCTGCAGATGGTCAACAAGTTTCAAAATGCCCAACATCTCCCAGCCTTTAACTTTTTGAGATTGCTAGGCCTCATGGCATCCTGCATCTTCTTTGTGCCAGAGGCTCGCCTGAGAATGAGATCTCTCCAGTGGGCACTAAGGACCCAGTGGTCACAATACTCAGGAAGAATGACAGATCTCCTCCGGATTCCATACAAGGTAGCCCACGACCTTCAATGGTGGGCCTATACAGAGAACATCTTGAAAGGAGAACTGTTTTGGCAACCATGGTCGGAGATAACTGTAGTCACAGACGCCTCACTCACGGAGTGGGGAGCCCATGCCAATGACTTGACCATCAGCGGTCGTTGGTCTCCATCGGAGTCCAGACTACACATCAACCTATTGGAGCTGAGAGCGATCAGGCTAGCGCTGAAAGCTTTCCTGCCATCAGTACAGGGGAAAAATGTCCTGATAATGACGGACAACATGGTGGCCATGCACTACCTCAACAAAAGAGGAGGCGTAGGGTCACTGCCACTGTGCAGAGAGGCAATGCAGCTCTGGTTTTGGGCAATTCAGGAAGGAATCGCTCTATCGGCAGTCCACCTAGCCGGAGAGAAGAACTTGACAGCGGACGCTCTGAGCAGGCATAGCACAGTCTCCCACGAGTGGGAACTAGCTCAGGAAGTCCTTCAAGAGATCTTCGCCCTTCGGGGAACCCCTCAGGTGGATTTGTTCGCCACCAGCACCAACACGAAGTGCGATCTGTTCTGTTCAAGGGAATTTCCCTCGAGAGGAGCTCTAGGGGACGCGTTCGTAGTGGACTGGGAGTTCCCACTCCTTTACGTGTTTCCACCAGTCCCTGTTATTCCTCAAATGATGAGGAGGTTGAGAAGATTCCGGAAAACCATGATCCTAATTGCCCCGGACTGGGCCAGGAGAACGTGGTACCCGGACCTTCTAGATATGTCAATCTGTCCTCCAATCCGTCTTCCACTCAAAGAGAATCTTCTCTCACAGAAGGGAGGTCAGGTTCTCCATCCAGACATCAGAACCCTCAACCTTCACGCTTGGCTTCGGAAAGGGTGAGGTACAAGGATTGGGACCTCCCTGATGATGTCATGGAGGTGTTGCTTTCGGCCCGAAGGCCAGCAACAAAGTCTTTATACCGCTGCCATTGGAACAAATTTTGCAGCTGGTGTAGAGAAGAGAATATCAACCCTTTTTCATGTGGTACACCAATGGTGGTATCGTTTCTGCTCTACTTGGCAAACTCAGGCCTTCAAGTTGGCACTGTAAAAGGCTATCTCGCAGCGCTATCAGTCTTCAAGCGCACTGCGGAGGAACCATTGTATTTCAAACTACCCCTAGTAATACAATTTCTCAAGGGATTAACTAATGTTTATCCTCCAAGACCATTCCAAGTTCCCTTATGGGACTTAAATTTAGTCTTAAATTTCCTAATGGGTACTCCCTTCGAACCACTCCACTCTTGTTCGCTGAGATTTCTCACTCTTAAAGCTGTCCTATTGGTAGCACTAACATCTGCTAGGAGGGTGAGCGAATTACAAGCTCTTTCTTGTAAACCCCACTGCCCCCCCCATACAATCTTCCATGAGGACAAAGTTGTCCTACAGGTGAAGCCTAATTTCCTCCCAAAGGTGGTTTCTGAATTTCACATCACTCAGAAAATTACCTTACCTTCGTTCTACCCTCCTCCCCATCCGGGGAAAGAGGAAGAACGGCTACATAGGCTGGACCCAAGGCGAGCTCTAAGCTTTTACATCAGCAGACTGGCTAGGATTAGGCAAGCAGACCAACTGTTTGTAGGATACTCAGGTCACAAGTTGGGACTACCCATAACAAAACAGACCATTTCCAGGTGGATTATTTTGGCCATTCTGGAATGTTACAAACTGGCAGGGAAATAGCCACCCCAAAATCTTAGGGCTCATTCAACCAGGGGTATCGCAGCCTCTTCGGCCCTCCAAAGAGGGGTACCGGTCCGAGACATATGTGCGGCTGTCACATGGTCGTCCGCTCATACATTCACAAGATTTTACAACCTGGATTCCTCCACTAGTCAAGAGACCAGATTTGGCAAAGCCGTATTACATTTGGTTAATTCCTAAAAGGGATACATGACATTATTACTCCCACCTCCAATTACATGCCACTGCTATGGGAGTCTATCAAAGATAAGGAATACGTCGGAGGACACAATCCCTTCGAAGAACAAGTTACTTCTTACCTTGTAACGTTCTTTCGATGGGATGTTCCTCCGACGTATTCCTTATCGCCCCTCCCATCCATCCCTGCAGTAATACGTCCCTTGTGGTTGCAGCTTACGCTCCTTCAAGCTCAATAACAAATTCAGGCATGACTTATCTTATGCTACAAAACGGAACTGAGCAACGGACGCCGCGCATGTCTATTTATGGGCATGGTGACGTCGGTGCCGATACGGTGGCTGTCGAGGGACATCGACTCGGCGGATGTCCGACGCGCAGCGCCCTCTACAGAAAAACAATTTCCAAGGCCAGCAAGCTGGAGACGAATTATCAAAGATAAGGAATACGTTGGAGGAACATTGAAAGAACGTTACAAGGTAAGAAGTAACTTGTTCTTTGGGAGGAAGGGGAAATAACGCTTTAAAAGGAAGAGGCGTAGGTGATTCTTTTGCCTAAACCAGGGAAGGACCAGGTGCTATGTGGTTCATATAGGCTAATTGCATTTATCAACACTGACGCCAAGATATATACCATGATTTTGGCAGCGAAGTTGGAATCTCTCCTCCCCGGGCTGATAGACCCCGACCAATCTTGATTCATACAAGGAAGGCAGACCCACGACAATACTAGGAGAATAGCCCACATCATAGAGAACGTGACTAAAAAGTGTACTGCGGCTTTAGTGGTAGCACTGGATGCAGAAAAAGCCTGTGATGGGGTGGAATGGCGATTTCTCTTCCATACATATCATAGGATGAACTTGGGAGAGGCTTTTGTATCAAAGATCGCGTCCAACTACAAAACACCATCCCTGCGTTTGCTTATAAATGGGGAACTTTCCGACCCAGTGACAGTAACAAGGGGCACAAAACAGGGATTCCTGGTATCTCCGCTATTGTATGCCATATACCTTCATCCTATCCTGAGTAGAATTGGGTCCAACCAAGAAATCGAGCGGGGTCCAATTTTTGGAGGAAAAATTCACACGGTTGTGGCATTCACAGACGACATGCTGCTGACGATAACTACCCCAGGGAATTCACTGAAAGCAGTAGATAAGGAGCCAACACAGTTCGGAAAGGTAGCTGGGCTGATAATAAATAAGCGTAAATCAGAGATCCTATGCCTACAGATGACACCAGAGAAGGAAAGGGAGGTAAAATCCAGATCACCATTCGCGTGGGCGGTGAATAAATAGAAATACCTGGGAATTTACCTTACAAAAACCACAGACCAACTTTTTAATGCTAATTATCTCCCCCTATTGGAATCCATAAAGAAGATGCTAATAAGATGGAGCTCACTATATGTGTCGTGGCAAGGTAGGATAAATGGCATAAAAATTGTAGTACTGCCAAAAATACTATATACCTATATGGCAATCCCACAAGAGTTCCGGTGCCCTTCTTTAGAGCACTACAAAAACTCAAACAGGACTTCATTTGGGAGCGGAAGAAGCCAAGAATCCCTTACAGGCTGCTGCTCCAACCTAGGAATAAAGGAGGTATGGGGGATCATACCCAATAGCGTATTACCGTGCAGCCCAAATCGGATTAGTGAGTGACTGGTTGAATGAAGACGGAAGAAAGAGATGGAGGGAAATTGGCAGGGCGGTGGTGGGTCCATCCGTAGATTTGGTACTATGGCTACCCCACGAAGATAGACCACAAAATATGTACTGTAGTTCCATTGAAGCCCTGATGGGAAATACGTGGGACGAACTAATAAAACACTCTAGGATAACCACGTTCCCCTCACCACTCGCACCAATCTTCAGAAACCCAAAATTCACACCAGGATGGGAGGGGAAAATATTTGAGAAATGGCAGGATGGCGACTGCAAAAGGTTACGGGACCTGTACGAAGGGGGAGAGATAAAAACGTTCATTCAGTGTAAGTGACTTTGGGTTGGGGGAAGGGGAAAGGTTCCAATACGCTCAGCTGAGACACTGGGCCTTAAACCCTAGAAATAGGAATGCAGCCACGCGAGAGCTAACCCCCTTTGAAAAATGTGTGACCACTAGCTCTGGGGATAAGCACATGGTTGGGGACTTGTATAAACTGATTAAAGAGGGGGAAGATGCAGAGGTAAGAAAGTTCATGCTCAATTGGGAACAGGAAGCACAGCAGGAGATTGAAAAGTAGCAGTGGTCCAGCCTATGGAAGAATATCCCCAGGCTGGCTCACTCACTGCAAATCCAAGAGAACTGCATGAAAATGATGTACCAGTGGCACCTCACAACCAGTCGACTGGCAAACATGAACCAAACAGCCTCTGGACAATGCTGGATGGAGTGCGGGGTGGAGGGAACCTAGGTACACATTTGGTGGCGCTGCCCAGTGGTAGGTGTATTCTGGGACTTGATCCAAGAAGCGATAAAGGTCATACTGGGGTTGGAGAAAAAGCCAACTATGGGACTTTTCATACTGGGCATGGATAGTGAGCTGGACAGACTGGCCACAAAGGCCCAGCGGAAAGTCTATGTAATTTTGGTAATGGCAGGAGCCCTACTGGTAGCGGGAAAATAGAAAGTGAAAGAGGCACCCACAGAGCATGAATGGGTGGGCAAAATATAGTCCTTGGACACAATGGAAAAGGTAACATACGAGATCAGGGGGGAGCATACGAAATTCATTGCGGACTGGGACTTGGTGATACAATTCCTTTTGAAAGACTCCAAGAAAGCATGGTGCCGAAAGAAGGCGCAGCTCTTGGGACTTGTCTGAGGAGCACTCCATATGGGAAGTGGAGAGGGGCCATCACGATGGCTAATGAGGATCGAAGGAAGATTGACGGAAAGACGAACCCACATAGACTGGCTCGGAGGATCACATTGAACCTGGTTACGGAGGGATAGGGGGAGGTTAACCATTGTGTGAAATATTTTATAAAATGGCAATAAAAAACATACATGGAAAAAAAAATACACACTCTGTTTCAATAAATCAGTAGATACCCTTTTGGGATAGCACACACACTTCTACACCCTGAGGTGACTTCAATAACCAGGACACTGTGGACATTGATATCACTGGTATATTTAGAGCAATACTGAGTTTGGTGTCAAAAGGGAAAGGTTGGAGGAGGAAATAATGGTTGACACGTTTCTCAAACAGCTAAGCATTTTTGAACCCCCCCTCCCCCCAATGCAATGTAGATTAAACATTTCCCAGGTATACAAGTAAAGCATGTATGACTTTCTGGAGGGACCGATCAAAACAAGTCAGCGGTTAGAAGTCTCTTCAGGGAGCCAGGCCAGCCAATGTTACTTGAGCAAAGTCTAGGGGAGGCACTTCTTGAAAAATGTCTTGCACAATGTTATAGAGGGCTTTGTAGAAAATGAAAGCACTGTTGGGCCAAAAGCTGGGAGGCTTGTGATGGACAAAGCTGCAAGCAACTCTGCAAAAGGCAGCAAATGCAAGTCTCTACTGAGAGCACGCAAGCTACACAACAAGCGCTATAAGTACCCCTTAGTTCACAGTACCTTAGGTCTGAAGAAATTGGTTCCAGCTGGCTTCTATTCCTGTTGTAGTATGGCAGATCATGTTGTTTCTGGGCCTTGTGGGGACAAGTGGAAGGACGTCTGGGGACTCCTGCACTACGATTTGAAGGTCGGCGGCAGCAATGGGCAAAGTTCAGTTCAGCGGCACTTCGCGAATAGCACCACTGCGGTTCATGGACACCTTGTGGACTTTCCTTGCTTCTTGGGTCCAACACTCTGTTGGGGTGGCTCAGGCTTGGTCAGCCCTGCTTCGAGGGAGTCCGAACGATCTTCCTGGAGCTCGGGTCTGGCTTAAAGACAATGCACTCAATTCTGGTGTTCCTGTCCTTGGCACTCGTTTCCTGCAGCAGCAATGGAAGTACAGCCAGCTCCGAGAGGATTTCCAGGTGAGTTTGTCTTGGGGTTGATTGGTCCCACCAACCCAAGAGGGGGGGGGGTAGTCGTACTTTGTAGGGCTTCTCTAGTCGAGGCGAATTCAGAGCTTCAGCACTGCACTAGGGCTTCACTGGGCAAACCAACGTTCCAGGAGTTGCAGCAAGCGTCTCTTCCATGGTCATCTTTGGATTCTTTCATCCAGTGGTCGACTCTGCCTTCCTTGCAAAAGACCTCGCTTTTATGTGAGTCTCTCCCATTCATTTGCAGCCTAGCTCTGACTCAGACAGCAGGGTGGCTGTCCTTCAAGGACAGCCGCCAGTTGGCCAATCACCTTTGGGTGCATTCCTCTAACCAAGGAGACTAAGCACAGGCTGTTTCGGGAACCTCCCTCGCTTCCTGCCCTGCCAAACCTGTTGTACCCGAAGGAGGGCTTGAGCAGTGAACCCGCCAAAGACCAAACAAACAAAGGGACCAAACCTAGTTTGGCACGCAGAGTTCATCTCAAGAGGACCTTTACAACGAGATATGGCGAAAAAAGAAGACTTTTGACAAAATGGGCACTAATGGGTGCTATACTACAGCTGCGAACGCAGCCTGCAGTAAAAGCACACAATGTTAGGGAAAAGTAAACCACTGCCACCAGCCCTTAATTGTGGAAAGGGTAACATAAAGATGTTACATGAGAAGGTAGACAAAGGGGATACTAACTAACCCCTACAACACTATGTAAGATAGTGTGTGCTGGGTCTACAAAGTTACAAAAGGTAAGTAAAGTCAATTTCACTTTACTGCTCTTGGAAACAGTAGTTTAATCAAGAGAAGGTATTTAAACATTTGGGAAATCTGAAAGATATCCCTGTGCCACTGCACTGAAGGTGCTGTGTGTCACAGTGTAAAAAGATGATGCCCATGGAGTTTGTCAGACTCCAAAACCAAAAGAAACAAGTGTTCAAATCAAAGACAAAAATACATGAGTGTGGGGAAAAAGGTCTCACTCTCTCCAGGATAGAAATGAACAGTCCTAAAGTCCAGTACAAAATTAAGAGACTCCAGGACTCGGTGCCATCAAATGTGTATATGCTTAGCTTTAATGAACAATCACACAATTTGTAAGAGCCCATGTATGATTACACGTGTTTCGGCTCCCCTGAGCCTTTTTCAAATCAGGGCCGCGGCTGAAAAAAACAATCCATAAGACTGTTGTCTCTGTAGTAATAGCGGGGCCAAATCCCCAGGTCAAAAGAAGTCTGGATCTGTGCAGCAAAAGGTAACGCTTGTCGGCAAGAACCTAAAGTCCAGCAAAAGAGCTCGGGTCTCTAAGGTATAAGGGAATTGGCACATTTCTGAGTATTCTCCCTAACATCTAATAATCACTCTTATTTATCATACAGGCTGATTGAAACAATGGCAATAACACAATTGGTTGAATTCCATTTCAACACCAATACATAAACTTATTTTAGAATACCCCAAAAAAGCCACCAAGTTAGCAAGAACTTAATGACTGAATGACTAGTCACTTATCTAGTCTATTCAATCGGAGCAAACTATCGATCCTTTGCCAAATGCAAATTCTAACCAAAGACCATTATGTCCCAAAATCCCATTTTAATTCATACCTTGTTCCAATGTTTTGAGGTTGAAAATCCAAAGCTGTTCTTTACAAGGCCATTTTTGGGCTTCCTGTTGATTAGTGGTTCCCTGGATTTTAGCAACACAAAACCAAGTTAGCTTTTCTAATGCATGTCCCATTTCTAAAATGTTTGTTACTAGTGGGGCATTCAATGTCCTTGTATGTATTTTCATACAGTATTTGTTTATTCGTAGCTGGAATTCTATAGAGGTCTTTCTAATGTATCACTTTTGGCATGGGCAACGAACAGCATAAATAAAATGGTTGATTTTGCAGCTAGCAAATGAGCAATGTTGTCACATTTGCCTTCATGTTCAAAGGATTGCATTTTTAGTGAAAACTTGCATGCCACACATGATGTGCAGGGATAGCACCAACCACTGCAACGTGAGGAATGTTCAAGACAGTTGATCGACTTGTAGAAGTTCTACTGGCCTTCGTGGCTTTTTGTTTTAAATTCTTCCCTTTTTTAAAAACAAGTGCTTCTCGAATTTGAGACACACCATGTTCAAAATGCTCCATTTTATCGGAAGACCTGGCATTTCACTTTGAAGGGAATTGTTGAGTGAATCTGGAGCCACTGGCGACGTCTTAAGTCTTTTGGCTGAAGATGAGCCTATGTGCTGAAGGGCCTCTGTCTAGCATCACAAGTGCAAATAAAAAGAGACTGTTCTGGTGTATGCAGGCTGTGATTGAAGAATTACTGTAGTAATCCAGGAGAACTGGGAACCACTGACCTCTAGCCTGTTCTTGGGAGATATTTGGATAGGTTTAATATCAATGGCTGAAATAGTTAAAAAAGGAAATAGTTTAAAAACATGCAGGGATGACATGCTTGCACCTCATTGAGGATTGTGAAAGCCACAATAGAGGAACAATGTTTCAGGAGCTTGTGGATCTGCTTAGATGCATAGTCCGACATCTAGTGGTAGTCGCGTAGTATTACAAGATTTGTTTTCAAAACTTTAAAACAGACTTCGACTGGGCGTGTTAGTAATACTATCCCTATTGTGACATGTACTGTACCCATGGTCCTTCTTTTGTTGAGGTCCCTCGGATTGTTTTTTCTGCCATTGAAGTCGGTCGCAAATGCAGAGTGCTCTTCCAGGCTACCTTTAATTAGTTTCAAGTTTACTAGTAGACTCTCCTTTCTTTCCTTATTGTTTGCTTTCGCCACATGGCCACATGGCCAACTGACTGCTCGACAGCTTTCGGCGAACATCCTCATTGTTGATACTTGACTGATCGACGACCAGACGTGGCCTACACAGGCCTCTTTGTGTAGAACCTGGTAGAATGGAGAGGCCTGATTTGTTATCATTATGGAATCATCACTCATTGTTATCCATCACTACCCCTTTAGGAATCCAGTTATCTGTTTAGTTATCCATCATACATTCTGATTAGTACTGACTAGTAACATTACACTATCCACATTAGACTGCCACATATATGTAGCCATTTGCATTTGCTTATAGAATGAGGCCTGTTGTATTTGTAGAGACACTTATAGAGACTTATGTATTTCGTATGCATTGTAGAGAGACACACGCATTGAGTGTGCATTTAGAATATGCATTGAACTTTATAGTGCTCGGTATGTATGTAGTGCTTAGGCTGAGAGGAATGTACTAGGCACTATAGAGAATGCATGAGGCCTATGGCATTATAAAGCCATTTCTGGATGGAGAGACAGAAGCGCAGTGGCACTGACAAGTTATGGTACACTGTGAGCGAAGTTATGTAAACAGTTCCTTGGCAGGCACAGATGAACCTTGTCCGAGTAGAGAGGGATGCTGGCTGGCTGGCTGTGCTTTGTGCAGACAGAGAAGGTGGAGGCCATGGGCTTTGCAGGGAGTGGTTTTGCATGGAAATGGTTTGCTCTCCAAGAGGAGAGAGGGATTTCAATGGAATGAATGGAGGAATAGATGGTAAGATGCTGTATTGCAGGAAGACAGAAGAAGCCCATGCTAGTAGATATGATGACCAATGTCACATTGACACAGAACACGCAGTGATTGACAAGAACACGGAGTGAAAGATCATGCAAACATAGACATTTAGGCACTTACAGTATGGAGAGGGGGGTGGCTCTTCATACTGACCTATTTAGAGAATGTATATTCTGCCATCGTCTTTCCCTGTTTCTCGCCAATGTGTCCTTGTAATAAATAATGGACAAAACTGCCTCTAAATGTGGCCCTATCTGCCACCGAAAATTCCCATGCAAGGACATGCACTGAGTGTGCAATTACTATCACCCGAGGGATCACCCCGAAAAAGTTTGCAAATCTTGCAAACTTTTTCAACTGAAAACTCTAAAGGATTGCCACATCAAACGCTGGGCTGCTCATGCATTGCAGGCCGAGGCCTCCATCGACGTAACGGAAGACTTCAGCAAGGGCAGTATTGGGGTCCTTAGTGACGCCGAATGTGAGCGGGGTTCGTCGAAACCCCAAGTGCGGGCCCTGACTACAATAAGTAGGCCGGTGACTCTGTGATGAAGTCACCTGGCAGTCAGAGCACACATAAGCACAAGACCACTAAACACCTGTCACAATCCCTACACAAGCCCATGCTGACACCACAATCTCAACACAAGCACCCACAGTGGGCAGGGTTTGGACACAAGTGGCTGGCAGGCAAAGGCAGCAGTTTATAAACACTGCAGCTTCCACCAAGATGGCCAGATCAGGATGCCATAAGGAACTCAAAATGGCCCTCAGGTGTCTATACTCTAAGAATCCTTGGTGGTCTAGTGGTGTTTTGTGGAGCCCAGGGCTATATAAATCCCACCCCAGACCACACCCAGTGCTGTCCGTACTCTTGGGCTTCTAGTTGGCAGTGTAATGTTTGTTTTCCAGTTTCAGGATTTCCACGTGCCTCTATCATCGGCACCTCGCCAGAGCACTTGCTTACCTGCTTGGGTCTCAGAATGGAGCTCCAGCTGTCGGACCTCCTGCTTACCTGATTTGCATCCTGAAGCCTTCCAGAGCTCTCGCGGTCATCACAATAATGACCGCGACCCAAGGCTGCATACCAGCATCTAAAATGGAAGACAAGGAATACAGTAAGCAAGACCTCAGCAATACTTGTAAAGCCTGCACATTGCTGCTAACACTTCCACAGCACCTCCTATAACCCGCTCACCTGTACATACTCGCTCCACTTCACTGGGCTTTTCGGAGGACGTACAGGAGTCAGGACTCCGCAACCTCTCGAGGATTCCTTTCCTCCGCACAGCATCTGCAAAGGAGCAAAAGACCACACTGGACACTGAAACAGCAGGACTCGCTGCTCAACAAGGACACACTATCAGGACATTTACCTTCAGCACCTCACACTGCATCTCACGCGCCACAGCAGGTCAGGGCCACAACCACCAGTGAGGCAAATGGAACCGGATGCTGGTCCTTGGGCCACGAGCCTAGCTTATCAATAAGGTGAGCCAGACCACCAGCCAGTCAACCAGTAAATCCTGGGAAGCAAGGAGAGGTGGGGGATAGTTTACACAGTACATACTTACATCCTCCTCTTGTTTACTTGTAGATCCATGGCCAATCATCAAACCCACCACGTTGAAAGTCCAACCAAATCACTCACAACCATGCTGCTCACAGGGCAGTTGCGGTTCAGCGAAGCAGTGGGGAGAGTCTTTTGGATTCAGTATCACACCACGAGGGCTATGCATCCAGCGCCTAGGGGACCCACTCAGACGATCCGGTCTGGGCACTCCTGCAGAGGTAAGCTTTACAGAACACAAAGCTCACGTGTGAACACCCTGCCTGAGTGAATTGGTGTCGGAGATCAACCAGTTAGCTGCCCTGTTAGGGGAACTATGGGTGGAGGTACATGCTGCCAGTTCTGAAACAAATTCCATGAGAAAAGAGTTGGTAGTTAACAGGGAAAGAACCGAAGAGTTAGCAAAATGCCTGACCAGGACCCAGGCTGGCCATGTTCCCTTACCAGGTCCATCAGATGGTGCTGCAGCAGCGCCCCCTCAGATACAGGTAACCACCCCAGTCACTGTCCCTCTAGCTCCTCCTGAGCGGTTCTTGGGGGGGGGGGGGGGAGATCCCCAGCGATATGCTGTTTTCATGAATCAGTGCAGCCTTCGTTTTTTGTGTCAGTCAGGTGCCTTCCCCAACGATCAAACGAAAGTCGCCCTTGTATCATGGAGGGCATGCAGCTAGTTGGTCAGTACCCTTGGTTAATTGGGATGATCCTATTCTGTACAACTTTGGGGTTTTCCAGCAGGAGTTAGACAAGCTATTTGCACGCAGGTCACAGGGACAGGCATTAGATGGGCAATTGTTAACTCCTTCGACAAGGATCCCAGGATCTCCCAGTGTACATTACCACATTTAACCATCTGGTGGCTGAAACAAACTGGTCTAAGGAGAAATGTACCACCTTGTTTTACCGTGGCCTTTGAGGGGAAACTCAGACATTCTGGCTCAGGTAGTCAACCCACCCGAATGCTGCTCGGAGTATACTGATCTGGTGGTGCAATTGGAGCATAGATTGCAGGAACGAAATTCAGATCGAAGCCGTTCTGAAGGACGCCCTGTGTACTTGCTTGTGCGGAAAGTGTCATCACCCTCCACGGAAAACCCGCTGGAGCCTATGCAGTTGGGCAGTGTGCGAGGACCACTGACCAAGAAAGGAAGGGAAAGGCGCTGACGTCAACAACTCTGTTTGTATTGCGGCAATGCCGGGCACTTCCTAAGAGACTGTCCAAATTAAACAGCTTGGAAGCCTTTGGGAGTGACTGATATTGGAATGGAAAAGGAATTGCCTCAGTCGTCAGAAAACTTCAGGGCCCGGCAAGTGTAGAGATAGGCTTGTCGGGTAAGGAAAGGGCATCAACGGTCTCACACCTCAGTGTAGACTGGAGGGGGTATCTGTACTTCTGCTCCCTATATGGCAGAGTAGAGGCACAGAGCACCCCAGCCAAGATTCTCAATTTGGTAACGTTGGACGAGCAGTCAAGGCTTAAGCTCTCGGGAGATGATGCAGGCTGGCTCTTAAGTACAGTGCAGTCCCCAAGCACCCACAAAGGAATGTCCACACACTAGGTTAGTGAAAACAAAGGTCTTTTATATAAATAGGCTCAAGTTATGTACACAATCACAATAACACACTTTGTGCTCAAGATAATCTAAAATGGTAAATATATCCAGTTTCTATGTGGTACCACAATTACTCTTTGATTCCATTAAAATGCATTGACTGTATTCAGTTCAAATGTCATACAAATCAGTTAATAAAGGGAACCAACAATAGACATAGGAGGAAAGCAGGTTGGGTAAAACAATAGGCAGAATACAGGGCCCCTACCACCAGGTTCTGTATGAGTATCCCCCCACCTGGGCAACCTGTAAATAAGTATATACACAAGCCCAGTCCATATATTGTTCAATATGAGTCGTATTTCCTTCTAAAATAGTTCTACCACACCAATGAACCTGGAATAGCAGAGTTTGATGTCAGGTCGTCGATGAATCCTTCTTCAGCGGCTCCCTTTAAGGCAGGAGCCATGGATCGTTGAGATCCCGCGAACAAATGGTGAACAACAGCGTCAAGGCAGCAGCTTCGGTCCTGGCGTTGCTAGTCGGCCTGCGGTGCACCTCGTCAACGGTAGTTTGTTGCCGCAAAGTGTCACTGAAGAACTTTGGCCCAGCAAGGGTGTCTGGCCGTCTGGCATCTCTCTGGTCTTTGGGTGGTGGGAAACCCACTTGCAGACGCTCCTCGGCACGTCGGCAGCCTTGACTTTCTGTGGCGGGACAAAGCGGTCGGTGGTGCTGGCGAGAGCCTCCTTGAATTCAAAGTGTCTTGATCAATGGAGTGTTGCGACTCCGATTGTCGGCGGCTCGGCGTCAAGCAGTTCCAACTTCTGGGCAACACAGCTTCGATAGGCCTCCAGCGGTTATAGGAAACCTGCAAACCCTGGTCAATGACCGTGGACGGAATGGTCAGTGCTTCTGTTTGTTCTCCTCGCCGCTCCCAGTCTCTGGTTGACAGTCTTCCGAAGGCTGGCTTCCAGGGCGCTTCGGCGAAGGTTAGCGGTGCTAGATGGTGCCTCGTAGCTCGGGATGAGGTCTCCTAGCCAGGTCCTCTCTTGGGACAGTTACGACGGCACGGCAGCTTTTAGATTGTGGTGAAGGTAGCAGCAGTCAGCCTTCTGCTTTGGGCTCAGCTCCAAGATTAAGTATCAGTTTCGACTTCAGCTTCTGAACGATTTCTAGCAGTGAGAGGCCCCCAGATATACTGTTTGGACTCGCATTCATTCTGCTGGGTCACACTCAGGCAACAAATCACTCAGAAGGGCATTCAGCAGGCAGGCAGCCATTCAGGCCATTCTCCTCCCTCTCAGACACTCACAACAAGGAATGTGTATTGGGACAAGTACCCAGCCATTCAGCACTCCACACTGCATTCATACCAGTTTCGGGCAGGGCTGGCTCAGTGTTACATACCAGAAACTAGACACCCATAACAAGAAGTGCATATTGGTCATACACGCCATTCACCCAGGTCCCACCCACAGGACATACCCACAACATACAGTCACTGGGAAGGCTCCAGCCAGTCTGGCCTGGACTTCCCCACAACACCATAAATGGAACGTCCACCCAACAGCCAGTCGGGGGAAGGAACAGAGCCAGGGCTTCCCATAACTTTGGGAAAAGCAAGGTAATGGGCAATATAAATCAAGAGGCCACAGGGGCCATCTTGTCTTCTATCAGGAATCAACTGATTCCAATGGCAGGGGCTGGGTATCCCAAGATGGAAGATACTCAGAGCACCTGTCACATTCAGCATGCTGCTGCCACCAGTCCATACCCTGCTCTGAGGGCCACACACAGGTGCCCAAAAACAAACACTAGGGGTACAGGGTTGTACCCCCATGGGTGCCATAAGGGTATCCCAGGGGTCTGTACACCAAACCAAAAAGAGGAAGAGCTGCACTGCCAGGAGTCCCACATGGGCTCTGTGCAGAAAATAACACAGAACATACACGAAAAAGGACTACAGAACAAGGACAGGGAGGCCCTGTCCCTTCAATGCATTGCCAGCATCACACTCAGTACACCAGTAATCATATTCTGTCCCAAATAACTTCAGCAAATGCACACCTTGGAAGCATATTTTGATTGTGAGGCAGTAGGGAATTATATGGACATCACTGTAGCCCAATGGATTGGTGCGTCTACACTCAGAAGAGAAAAGGTAGATAACAGTGTCTGTGGACAGAACGCAACTGTCAACAGGACCAGTGACCCGGTGGTTGAGTTGTTATGTTATGATGGTCATCGGGAACGCATCGTTTTTGACTTAATAAACGCACCCCAGTTCCAGCTCATACTAGGCATGCCCTGGTTGGAGTGCCACAACCCGGTCATAAACTGGCGGAAACCCTCCTTGACCTTTTCCACCGATTGCTTACAGACATGCTATCCCTCTACATCTGTGAACGCCAGCCTATTAGGTTCTTCGGTACGAGACCAGGACCCAGGAGTGATAATCAGCCTAATTGGACAGTTGCCCCCAGTGTATGAGGCTTACCATGACGTCTTTCAAAAGAAGCAGGCTAACACCTTACTGCCGCACAGACCCTATACTGTCAGATAGATCTGGTTCCTGGTGCTCGGGTACTGTGCAGCCGCATATATGCACTTATAGAAAAAGAAAACCAGTATTTGCGCAGTTACCTTGATCAGTATTCGGCCAATGGGTTCATACGGCCGTCCAAGTCACCTGCATCCTCTGCCTTATTCTTCCTCCCTAATAAGGAAGGAGACCTTAGGACCTGTATAGATTTACCATCAAAAACCGGTACCCCTTGCCATTAATTCCGGTACTCCTTGACTAAGTGAAGGACACCAAAATGTACACTAAACTTGATGTTAGAGGAGCGTACCACTTGATGTGCGTTAAGGCTGGTGATGAGTGGAAGACCTCTTTCCGCAACAAGTTCAGGTTGTTCGAATACACCTTCATGCCTTTCGGATTGTGCAACACTCCGGCAGCCTACCAATTCTTTATGAACGATGTGTTAAGGGAACTGCTGGACGTTTGCGCTATGGTCTATGTAAATGATATCCTGATCTATTACTCGTCATTAGAAGACCACATGCATCACTTGAAGGCGGTCCAAGAAAAACTATGTCTACATAGTCTCTATGCGAAACTTGAGAAATGAACTTTCCTTGTGAGCACCGTAGAATTCCTGGGATTTATCCTGACCTCGCAAGCAATCCAAATGGCTAATCGTAAGGTGGAAGCGATACTCCAGTGGCCTTCCCCCACCTCAGTCAAAGCAATCCAGAACTTCTTGGGATTCGCCAATTTTTACCTGCGTTTTATTGCAGACTTTTTTAACATCCTTCACCCTATTACTTCGCTACTCTGAAAAAAATAGAACCTTCAGTTGGACCAACGAAGCTGAGCTGGCCTTTGTTCTGTTCAAATGTCGGTTTACTTCAGGCTCTATACTGAAATATCCAGATCCCAAGCTTCCGTACCTGGTTGAGACAGATGCCTCTAGCATTGCGATGGGGGCGGTCCTGTCGCAACGTGGCTCTGACACTCATCAACTGCATTCGGTAGCATTCTGGTCCAAGAAATGTAATCCAGCTGAATTGAACTATGTAGTGTCCGATAAAGAGTTGCTTGCTATCAAAGCTGCATTCAAGGAATGGCAACATCACCTTCTCGGGTCACGCCATACGGTCACGGTACTTACAGACTACTGCAACTTGAACTTTTTACCAACAGCCAAGGCTCAATCACCTCGCTACCTCAGATGGGCACAATTATTCACAAAATGAGATTTTACTGTGACCTATCGCCCTGGAGTGCGGAACGGTAAGGCTAATGCACTTTCTCGGATTGGCTGGGATATTGAGGGGGGGATGTTTATGCAAAACCTGCACCATAACCAATAATTCCAGAAGACAAAATAATAGGAATAGTTAGCATTGATCGAGCTTCTTTAGTGGCATTGCAGGACGAAGTCAAAAGGACCTTGAGCCAAGATCAAGTACATGCATGGAACTCTTAGGGCACCCTAAGGACAGAAGAAAATGGTCTCCCATATTTCCAGGGACGTCGATACCTGCCCAGTTCTACAGTGCACAAGCAGGTTCTTCAAGTGTATCATGATTCACTTGCAGCAGGTCATCCAAGCATTGCAAAGAGCATGGCAAAAATCGGACCATTTCAGGTGGCCTACATGGCGGAAGGATGTCATGCAATACATCAAGACATGTGATGTCTGTGCCAGGAACCAGATGCCTCGAAGCAAGCCCCAGGGACTCCTCTGTCCGCTGTCAATTCCCCCAGCCCTTTTGCATACTGTCTCGTTAGACTTTATTACAGACATACCGTCTTGTAAAGGCCACAACACCATACTAGTAGTCGTTGACATACTGACGAAGATGGCACATTTCATCGCATTGAAGGGGTTGCCAAATGCAGAACTTTTAGCACAGAAATTTCTATCAAACATAATTAGGTTACACGGTTTCCCATCAGTGGTGATATCTGACAGGGGGAGCCAGGTCATCTCCAAGTTCTGGAAAAGTTGTACCGAGGCTCAGATGGAAATCTGCTTGTCCACCGGTCACCCCCAACAGACCTATGGCCAGACCGAAAGGACAAACCAAAACCTTTAACAATATTTACAATGCATGCTTACGCAAGTAGACCTCCTATGGACTGCAGAATATGCCTATAATAACACCATCAACAGCTCTACAGGGGTATCACCTTTCTTTCTCCTGCATGGAAGAGATCCACGTACCACAGCTCTTGATCCACCTGCACCTCTGGAAATGCCGACTATTACTACCCTGCACACCAGCATTAAGGAAGCTCTGGAAATCGAAAGCGGCAGACAACAATAGAGCTACAGAATCCACGTTTCAAGTAGGGGATAAGGTATGGCTGACCACAAAACACATCCAGTTGAAAGGGACCAGGAAATTCCACCCAAAGTGTGTCGGCCCATACCCCATTGTTTCAGTTATCAAACCATTGGCAGTCAAATTAGAGCTCCACTCTACGCATTCACCTGGTTTTTCATGTATCACTGTTGAAACCAATGTACCCGGGCACTCGAAACTCCCTCAAACAACCTCCTCCAGTGGAGGCAGTCAGGGACGAGGCTGAATATGAAGTTAAAGACATATTAGATTCCAAAATCATAAGGCGAAAACTCTCATCGATTGGAAGGGGTATGGTGTGTTAGATAGAACTTGGGAACCAGCAAGCAACATACATTCCCCTTGCCTTTTAGCCCGATACCACTGCAATCACCTGGGGAAAACCTGGGCCGGGTATAGCTTTCTTTGGGGGGCCCTTGGAGGGGAGTGCTGAGTGCTGTCACGATCCCTACACTAGCCCATGCTGACACCATGATCTCAACACAAGCACCCACAGTGGGCAGGGTTTGGCCACAAGTGGCTGGCTGGCGAAGGCAGCAGTTTATAAATGCTGCAGCCTCCACCATGATGGCCCCCAGTTCAGGATGCCATAAGGAACTCAAGATGGATCCCAGGTGTCTGGAGCCCAAGGCTATATAACTCCCGCGCTGGGCCACACCACCGCTTTGCGTACTCTGTGGCTGTTAGTTGGCAGTGTAACGTTTATCCTCCAGTTTCATGATTTCCATGTGCCTTCCTTCATTGGCACGTCGCTGGAGCACTTGCTTACCAAGCCCTTCTTGTCCACGCACAGCTTGGCCAGAGCCCTAATTCTATTGGATTTGGACTTCTGCAATGCCCTATATCTGGGTGCCAACAAGTATACCACCAATAAAATACAGATTCTCCAAAACAATGCCCTTAGGGCAGCTCTGGGCATAGCTAAAAAAATATCACATCTCAGAGACCAGGAGAATGAATAACTGGCTCACCACCAAGGACAAAATCCTACTAAAAATGGCCTCACTTACACACAAGTGTTTAAACACTGCCGCCCATGCTATCTGATAGATTTAAGAGACATTCTTCCAACCTCCCAACAAGAATGGCCACCCGAACAGTACCAAGGTTTAAACTTTATAAAAGTGGAGGATGTAGCTTCCCAGTCAAAGCTGCCCAGTTGTGGAATTCCCTACCCCCTGCCATAAGGACAAACCAAACATACCCACAATTCGGACACAATATCATTAACAGGATTAAAGAAAACGATTGCTAAAACACAGGCACCTCCTTGGCTCTACTCTACCCCCCTCACTGTATATAATGCTGCTCCCTCGCAACTTACTGTCCGATCGCTCACCCCTACCTCCCTTGTACATATTTCCTAGGGTCTGCCGCAATATTCTGCTACCTGTGTTGGCCTCTGTCTGTATATAATATCTACTGCTCGCCTCTCTTTGATCGCCCAACCTTTCTGGAATTTTTGACTCTATCCTTTTGTATATACCTGTACAGCATTGTAACCTAAGCTGAAAATATTCTTGTGTCTTTTTGCGCCCTGATACCCTCAGGTCTGGTGCGCACTATAAATAATAAAACAAACTTGCTTGGGCCTCAGAACAGAGCTCCAGCTGTCATCTGTCAGTCGTCAGATCTCCCGCTTACCTGATTTGCATTCTGAAGCCTCCTGAGGCTCTCGCGGTCATCGCACTAATTACCGCTACCGCGACCCAAGGCTGCATACCGGCATCTAAAAGGGAAGACGAGGAACACAGTAAACAAGACCTCGGAAATACTTGTAAAGCCTGCACATTGCCTCTAACACTTCCGCAGCCCCTCCTGTAACCCGCTCACCTGCATTGCATGTGTTGCCAGAGACATTAAGGTAGAATAAACAACCACTGAGAGACAATTGGAAAGGACACTGAAAGCCATTGAAACAGCAAGACTCGCTGCTCAACAAGGACACTTACCCAGGACAACTCATACCGCATCTCGGCCGCAGCAGGTCTGGGCCACAACCACCAGTGAGACAACTGGAACCGAATGCTGGTCCATAGGCCACAAGCCTAACTTATCAATAAGGTGAGCCAGACCACCACCCAGTCAACCAGTAAATCCTGGGAAGCAAGCGGAGGTGGGGGGATAGTTTACACAGTACATACTTAGGTCCAATGTTCCCTCTAATTATTTTTCTCCAAGTGCGCAACTCGTTGCCTTTCGTGTGCACTTTATTTTCCCAAAAACAAATATCGCTTTTCAAAACTCATGTGGCTGTCAAATAAAAAATCAGAAAAGATGTTAATGTTCAAGGAATTTGTACCACACACCGTCACGACCGGCGTGGTCCCCAGGTACAATATTTGCAGATGGAATAATGGCAAACAAAAGGAATGTGGCAATAAAACATGCCAATGGGAGTTCATGTGCCACTTTAATGAAGTAATTCAAGGGCCAGGAGAACATGCCTCTCATAACGTGTGTAAGGATGATAATTGCATCAGAATAACTGCATCACATAATATGATGATCAAAAATCCCTGGCTTCTGATGACTATCCACATTAAGTTGTCAAGTGAGTTGTGACAACACTTGCTCAAAACCGGCATCACAGCTAATAGACATATACACTATCCATGTTTACTCCCTAAAAGCAAAGCAATGTGCCCAACAAAAATGGAAAACAATGAGCACATATTAGCCAACCCCTGGCTTCTGCCCACAAAGCTCCACATATATTTTTTTAGAATCAGTGACCAGCAGAGCAGTGGCATAGGAAGAACTTGACACGAATGGAATTACAACAAGCGGAGGCAAAAGATGAAGCTGAACTGTTAGAGTTGTCCACTTACCCGGATGGCAACCCTGTGGATATTTCCGATACAGACCAAGATCAGAACATCAAGGACATGATTCTTTTAGATCAATATCCAAACCTTAATCCGACTATCAACCATCGAATAGAGCTCTCCTGTATTGATATATCAGATGAAGAACTAGAAAGCAATTATAGCAAGGAAAAGCCAAAACCAAAGGAAAAGAAAATAACTAGAACCGATGATCATAAAGCCTCAAGAGAATACACAAATGATTCATTGATATATATCCCGCGTCAGCTGACTGATGACGAGAGGAGCTTTGCTTACCCATTGCTGAAAACACCTACATTTGTCGATCCATTAAAATGACAAGAGAAATACATAATTTTAATGACACATTTACGATCAGTAAAGCCGGCGGTCATACTAAACCGTACTAACAGTTTTCGTGTCATCCAGGCTATTCCAGAACTGAAGCGCATCACCACGAAGGACATAAATCTGGTCAAATTTCTAGATGATGAGAATCTTGATACAGTTCAAATACAGCTTGCGAACCAGAGAACTATGCAAGAAATCCTACAAGCTGACATCCAGTTACAATATATTGGCTTTAAATGCACTAAGAAGAAGAATACGGACAACAGGTCAACTTACTATACAATGATGAAAAATAAAGCTGACCAATTGCCATTCAGACGAGAATACGAGAAATCAGATCTGTGCTCCACCTCTACAAGAAATTATGACGTATCATCAACAAGTATGTCCTATAGCATGGAAGAAGAAATTCAACCTAACCAAGGACTGTCTAGATCTAGATATATCAGAAGAGAATACATGTTTCTTTCACAAGAAAATTAACGTATTCTATCCGTGTCATCATAACAACGAGTGGAAAAACAGAATGTACCGATCCTATTAACATCGTGGAATACAAGAGGTCATGGACATTTATTCCAACAAACTCATCCTAAACTCCAACAATCTCACATAATCTGTCTTCAAGAGACTTGGTTGTCCCATCCCCCTACGTGTGAAGGATATAACATCTTTACTAATCCAGCCATCACACAACCAAAAGGAAGACCAGCTTCAGCACAGATTATGATGCTAAAAATGAACTCCCTTTGGACCTGCTGTTTTCATGAATCAGTGCAGCCTTCGTTTTTTGTGTCAGTCAGGTGCCTTCCCCAACGATCAAACGAAAGTCGCCCTTGTATCATGGAGGGCATGCAGCTAGTTGGTCAGTACCCTTGGTTAATTGGGATGATCCTATTCTGTACAACTTTGGGGTTTTCCAGCAGGAGTTAGACAAGCTATTTGCACGCAGGTCACAGGGACAGGCATTAGATGGGCAATTGTTAACTCCTTCGACAAGGATCCCAGGATCTCCCAGTGTACATTACCACATTTAACCATCTGGTGGCTGAAACAAACTGGTCTAAGGAGAAATGTACCACCTTGTTTTACCGTGGCCTTTGAGGGGAAACTCAGACATTCTGGCTCAGGTAGTCAACCCACCCGAATGCTGCTCGGAGTATACTGATCTGGTGGTGCAATTGGAGCATAGATTGCAGGAACGAAATTCAGATCGAAGCCGTTCTGAAGGACGCCCTGTGTACTTGCTTGTGCGGAAAGTGTCATCACCCTCCACGGAAAACCCGCTGGAGCCTATGCAGTTGGGCAGTGTGCGAGGACCACTGACCAAGAAAGGAAGGGAAAGGCGCTGACGTCAACAACTCTGTTTGTATTGCGGCAATGCCGGGCACTTCCTAAGAGACTGTCCAAATTAAACAGCTTGGAAGCCTTTGGGAGTGACTGATATTGGAATGGAAAAGGAATTGCCTCAGTCGTCAGAAAACTTCAGGGCCCGGCAAGTGTAGAGATAGGCTTGTCGGGTAAGGAAAGGGCATCAACGGTCTCACACCTCAGTGTAGACTGGAGGGGGTATCTGTACTTCTGCTCCCTATATGGCAGAGTAGAGGCACAGAGCACCCCAGCCAAGATTCTCAATTTGGTAACGTTGGACGAGCAGTCAAGGCTTAAGCTCTCGGGAGATGATGCAGGCTGGCTCTTAAGTACAGTGCAGTCCCCAAGCACCCACAAAGGAATGTCCACACACTAGGTTAGTGAAAACAAAGGTCTTTTATATAAATAGGCTCAAGTTATGTACACAATCACAATAACACACTTTGTGCTCAAGATAATCTAAAATGGTAAATATATCCAGTTTCTATGTGGTACCACAATTACTCTTTGATTCCATTAAAATGCATTGACTGTATTCAGTTCAAATGTCATACAAATCAGTTAATAAAGGGAACCAACAATAGACATAGGAGGAAAGCAGGTTGGGTAAAACAATAGGCAGAATACAGGGCCCCTACCACCAGGTTCTGTATGAGTATCCCCCCACCTGGGCAACCTGTAAATAAGTATATACACAAGCCCAGTCCATATATTGTTCAATATGAGTCGTATTTCCTTCTAAAATAGTTCTACCACACCAATGAACCTGGAATAGCAGAGTTTGATGTCAGGTCGTCGATGAATCCTTCTTCAGCGGCTCCCTTTAAGGCAGGAGCCATGGATCGTTGAGATCCCGCGAACAAATGGTGAACAACAGCGTCAAGGCAGCAGCTTCGGTCCTGGCGTTGCTAGTCGGCCTGCGGTGCACCTCGTCAACGGTAGTTTGTTGCCGCAAAGTGTCACTGAAGAACTTTGGCCCAGCAAGGGTGTCTGGCCGTCTGGCATCTCTCTGGTCTTTGGGTGGTGGGAAACCCACTTGCAGACGCTCCTCGGCACGTCGGCAGCCTTGACTTTCTGTGGCGGGACAAAGCGGTCGGTGGTGCTGGCGAGAGCCTCCTTGAATTCAAAGTGTCTTGATCAATGGAGTGTTGCGACTCCGATTGTCGGCGGCTCGGCGTCAAGCAGTTCCAACTTCTGGGCAACACAGCTTCGATAGGCCTCCAGCGGTTATAGGAAACCTGCAAACCCTGGTCAATGACCGTGGACGGAATGGTCAGTGCTTCTGTTTGTTCTCCTCGCCGCTCCCAGTCTCTGGTTGACAGTCTTCCGAAGGCTGGCTTCCAGGGCGCTTCGGCGAAGGTTAGCGGTGCTAGATGGTGCCTCGTAGCTCGGGATGAGGTCTCCTAGCCAGGTCCTCTCTTGGGACAGTTACGACGGCACGGCAGCTTTTAGATTGTGGTGAAGGTAGCAGCAGTCAGCCTTCTGCTTTGGGCTCAGCTCCAAGATTAAGTATCAGTTTCGACTTCAGCTTCTGAACGATTTCTAGCAGTGAGAGGCCCCCAGATATACTGTTTGGACTCGCATTCATTCTGCTGGGTCACACTCAGGCAACAAATCACTCAGAAGGGCATTCAGCAGGCAGGCAGCCATTCAGGCCATTCTCCTCCCTCTCAGACACTCACAACAAGGAATGTGTATTGGGACAAGTACCCAGCCATTCAGCACTCCACACTGCATTCATACCAGTTTCGGGCAGGGCTGGCTCAGTGTTACATACCAGAAACTAGACACCCATAACAAGAAGTGCATATTGGTCATACACGCCATTCACCCAGGTCCCACCCACAGGACATACCCACAACATACAGTCACTGGGAAGGCTCCAGCCAGTCTGGCCTGGACTTCCCCACAACACCATAAATGGAACGTCCACCCAACAGCCAGTCGGGGGAAGGAACAGAGCCAGGGCTTCCCATAACTTTGGGAAAAGCAAGGTAATGGGCAATATAAATCAAGAGGCCACAGGGGCCATCTTGTCTTCTATCAGGAATCAACTGATTCCAATGGCAGGGGCTGGGTATCCCAAGATGGAAGATACTCAGAGCACCTGTCACATTCAGCATGCTGCTGCCACCAGTCCATACCCTGCTCTGAGGGCCACACACAGGTGCCCAAAAACAAACACTAGGGGTACAGGGTTGTACCCCCATGGGTGCCATAAGGGTATCCCAGGGATCTGTACACCAAACCAAAAAGAGGAAGAGCTGCACTGCCAGGAGTCCCACATGGGCTCTGTGCAGAAAATAACACAGAACATACACGAAAAAGGACTACAGAACAAGGACAGGGAGGCCCTGTCCCTTCAATGCATTGCCAGCATCACACTCAGTACACCAGTAATCATATTCTGTCCCAAATAACTTCAGCAAATGCACACCTTGGAAGCATATTTTGATTGTGAGGCAGTAGGGAATTATATGGACATCACTGTAGCCCAATGGATTGGTGCGTCTACACTCAGAAGAGAAAAGGTAGATAACAGTGTCTGTGGACAGAACGCAACTGTCAACAGGACCAGTGACCCGGTGGTTGAGTTGTTATGTTATGATGGTCATCGGGAACGCATCGTTTTTGACTTAATAAACGCACCCCAGTTCCAGCTCATACTAGGCATGCCCTGGTTGGAGTGCCACAACCCGGTCATAAACTGGCGGAAACCCTCCTTGACCTTTTCCACCGATTGCTTACAGACATGCTATCCCTCTACATCTGTGAACGCCAGCCTATTAGGTTCTTCGGTACGAGACCAGGACCCAGGAGTGATAATCAGCCTAATTGGACAGTTGCCCCCAGTGTATGAGGCTTACCATGACGTCTTTCAAAAGAAGCAGGCTAACACCTTACTGCCGCACAGACCCTATACTGTCAGATAGATCTGGTTCCTGGTGCTCGGGTACTGTGCAGCCGCATATATGCACTTATAGAAAAAGAAAACCAGTATTTGCGCAGTTACCTTGATCAGTATTCGGCCAATGGGTTCATACGGCCGTCCAAGTCACCTGCATCCTCTGCCTTATTCTTCCTCCCTAATAAGGAAGGAGACCTTAGGACCTGTATAGATTTACCATCAAAAACCGGTACCCCTTGCCATTAATTCCGGTACTCCTTGACTAAGTGAAGGACACC
Source organism: Ambystoma mexicanum (assembly GCF_040938575.1). NCBI lineage: Eukaryota > Metazoa > Chordata > Amphibia > Caudata > Ambystomatidae > Ambystoma > Ambystoma mexicanum. The sequence goes on from NC_090923.1 coordinate 237,799,045, forward strand.
AAAATGTACACTAAACTTGATGTTAGAGGAGCGTACCACTTGATGTGCGTTAAGGCTGGTGATGAGTGGAAGACCTCTTTCCGCAACAAGTTCAGGTTGTTCGAATACACCTTCATGCCTTTCGGATTGTGCAACACTCCGGCAGCCTACCAATTCTTTATGAACGATGTGTTAAGGGAACTGCTGGACGTTTGCGCTATGGTCTATGTAAATGATATCCTGATCTATTACTCGTCATTAGAAGACCACATGCATCACTTGAAGGCGGTCCAAGAAAAACTATGTCTACATAGTCTCTATGCGAAACTTGAGAAATGAACTTTCCTTGTGAGCACCGTAGAATTCCTGGGATTTATCCTGACCTCGCAAGCAATCCAAATGGCTAATCGTAAGGTGGAAGCGATACTCCAGTGGCCTTCCCCCACCTCAGTCAAAGCAATCCAGAACTTCTTGGGATTCGCCAATTTTTACCTGCGTTTTATTGCAGACTTTTTTAACATCCTTCACCCTATTACTTCGCTACTCTGAAAAAAATAGAACCTTCAGTTGGACCAACGAAGCTGAGCTGGCCTTTGTTCTGTTCAAATGTCGGTTTACTTCAGGCTCTATACTGAAATATCCAGATCCCAAGCTTCCGTACCTGGTTGAGACAGATGCCTCTAGCATTGCGATGGGGGCGGTCCTGTCGCAACGTGGCTCTGACACTCATCAACTGCATTCGGTAGCATTCTGGTCCAAGAAATGTAATCCAGCTGAATTGAACTATGTAGTGTCCGATAAAGAGTTGCTTGCTATCAAAGCTGCATTCAAGGAATGGCAACATCACCTTCTCGGGTCACGCCATACGGTCACGGTACTTACAGACTACTGCAACTTGAACTTTTTACCAACAGCCAAGGCTCAATCACCTCGCTACCTCAGATGGGCACAATTATTCACAAAATGAGATTTTACTGTGACCTATCGCCCTGGAGTGCGGAACGGTAAGGCTAATGCACTTTCTCGGATTGGCTGGGATATTGAGGGGGGGATGTTTATGCAAAACCTGCACCATAACCAATAATTCCAGAAGACAAAATAATAGGAATAGTTAGCATTGATCGAGCTTCTTTAGTGGCATTGCAGGACGAAGTCAAAAGGACCTTGAGCCAAGATCAAGTACATGCATGGAACTCTTAGGGCACCCTAAGGACAGAAGAAAATGGTCTCCCATATTTCCAGGGACGTCGATACCTGCCCAGTTCTACAGTGCACAAGCAGGTTCTTCAAGTGTATCATGATTCACTTGCAGCAGGTCATCCAAGCATTGCAAAGAGCATGGCAAAAATCGGACCATTTCAGGTGGCCTACATGGCGGAAGGATGTCATGCAATACATCAAGACATGTGATGTCTGTGCCAGGAACCAGATGCCTCGAAGCAAGCCCCAGGGACTCCTCTGTCCGCTGTCAATTCCCCCAGCCCTTTTGCATACTGTCTCGTTAGACTTTATTACAGACATACCGTCTTGTAAAGGCCACAACACCATACTAGTAGTCGTTGACATACTGACGAAGATGGCACATTTCATCGCATTGAAGGGGTTGCCAAATGCAGAACTTTTAGCACAGAAATTTCTATCAAACATAATTAGGTTACACGGTTTCCCATCAGTGGTGATATCTGACAGGGGGAGCCAGGTCATCTCCAAGTTCTGGAAAAGTTGTACCGAGGCTCAGATGGAAATCTGCTTGTCCACCGGTCACCCCCAACAGACCTATGGCCAGACCGAAAGGACAAACCAAAACCTTTAACAATATTTACAATGCATGCTTACGCAAGTAGACCTCCTATGGACTGCAGAATATGCCTATAATAACACCATCAACAGCTCTACAGGGGTATCACCTTTCTTTCTCCTGCATGGAAGAGATCCACGTACCACAGCTCTTGATCCACCTGCACCTCTGGAAATGCCGACTATTACTACCCTGCACACCAGCATTAAGGAAGCTCTGGAAATCGAAAGCGGCAGACAACAATAGAGCTACAGAATCCACGTTTCAAGTAGGGGATAAGGTATGGCTGACCACAAAACACATCCAGTTGAAAGGGACCAGGAAATTCCACCCAAAGTGTGTCGGCCCATACCCCATTGTTTCAGTTATCAAACCATTGGCAGTCAAATTAGAGCTCCACTCTACGCATTCACCTGGTTTTTCATGTATCACTGTTGAAACCAATGTACCCGGGCACTCGAAACTCCCTCAAACAACCTCCTCCAGTGGAGGCAGTCAGGGACGAGGCTGAATATGAAGTTAAAGACATATTAGATTCCAAAATCATAAGGCGAAAACTCTCATCGATTGGAAGGGGTATGGTGTGTTAGATAGAACTTGGGAACCAGCAAGCAACATACATTCCCCTTGCCTTTTAGCCCGATACCACTGCAATCACCTGGGGAAAACCTGGGCCGGGTATAGCTTTCTTTGGGGGGCCCTTGGAGGGGAGTGCTGAGTGCTGTCACGATCCCTACACTAGCCCATGCTGACACCATGATCTCAACACAAGCACCCACAGTGGGCAGGGTTTGGCCACAAGTGGCTGGCTGGCGAAGGCAGCAGTTTATAAATGCTGCAGCCTCCACCATGATGGCCCCCAGTTCAGGATGCCATAAGGAACTCAAGATGGATCCCAGGTGTCTGGAGCCCAAGGCTATATAACTCCCGCGCTGGGCCACACCACCGCTTTGCGTACTCTGTGGCTGTTAGTTGGCAGTGTAACGTTTATCCTCCAGTTTCATGATTTCCATGTGCCTTCCTTCATTGGCACGTCGCTGGAGCACTTGCTTACCAAGCCCTTCTTGTCCACGCACAGCTTGGCCAGAGCCCTAATTCTATTGGATTTGGACTTCTGCAATGCCCTATATCTGGGTGCCAACAAGTATACCACCAATAAAATACAGATTCTCCAAAACAATGCCCTTAGGGCAGCTCTGGGCATAGCTAAAAAAATATCACATCTCAGAGACCAGGAGAATGAATAACTGGCTCACCACCAAGGACAAAATCCTACTAAAAATGGCCTCACTTACACACAAGTGTTTAAACACTGCCGCCCATGCTATCTGATAGATTTAAGAGACATTCTTCCAACCTCCCAACAAGAATGGCCACCCGAACAGTACCAAGGTTTAAACTTTATAAAAGTGGAGGATGTAGCTTCCCAGTCAAAGCTGCCCAGTTGTGGAATTCCCTACCCCCTGCCATAAGGACAAACCAAACATACCCACAATTCGGACACAATATCATTAACAGGATTAAAGAAAACGATTGCTAAAACACAGGCACCTCCTTGGCTCTACTCTACCCCCCTCACTGTATATAATGCTGCTCCCTCGCAACTTACTGTCCGATCGCTCACCCCTACCTCCCTTGTACATATTTCCTAGGGTCTGCCGCAATATTCTGCTACCTGTGTTGGCCTCTGTCTGTATATAATATCTACTGCTCGCCTCTCTTTGATCGCCCAACCTTTCTGGAATTTTTGACTCTATCCTTTTGTATATACCTGTACAGCATTGTAACCTAAGCTGAAAATATTCTTGTGTCTTTTTGCGCCCTGATACCCTCAGGTCTGGTGCGCACTATAAATAATAAAACAAACTTGCTTGGGCCTCAGAACAGAGCTCCAGCTGTCATCTGTCAGTCGTCAGATCTCCCGCTTACCTGATTTGCATTCTGAAGCCTCCTGAGGCTCTCGCGGTCATCGCACTAATTACCGCTACCGCGACCCAAGGCTGCATACCGGCATCTAAAAGGGAAGACGAGGAACACAGTAAACAAGACCTCGGAAATACTTGTAAAGCCTGCACATTGCCTCTAACACTTCCGCAGCCCCTCCTGTAACCCGCTCACCTGCATTGCATGTGTTGCCAGAGACATTAAGGTAGAATAAACAACCACTGAGAGACAATTGGAAAGGACACTGAAAGCCATTGAAACAGCAAGACTCGCTGCTCAACAAGGACACTTACCCAGGACAACTCATACCGCATCTCGGCCGCAGCAGGTCTGGGCCACAACCACCAGTGAGACAACTGGAACCGAATGCTGGTCCATAGGCCACAAGCCTAACTTATCAATAAGGTGAGCCAGACCACCACCCAGTCAACCAGTAAATCCTGGGAAGCAAGCGGAGGTGGGGGGATAGTTTACACAGTACATACTTAGGTCCAATGTTCCCTCTAATTATTTTTCTCCAAGTGCGCAACTCGTTGCCTTTCGTGTGCACTTTATTTTCCCAAAAACAAATATCGCTTTTCAAAACTCATGTGGCTGTCAAATAAAAAATCAGAAAAGATGTTAATGTTCAAGGAATTTGTACCACACACCGTCACGACCGGCGTGGTCCCCAGGTACAATATTTGCAGATGGAATAATGGCAAACAAAAGGAATGTGGCAATAAAACATGCCAATGGGAGTTCATGTGCCACTTTAATGAAGTAATTCAAGGGCCAGGAGAACATGCCTCTCATAACGTGTGTAAGGATGATAATTGCATCAGAATAACTGCATCACATAATATGATGATCAAAAATCCCTGGCTTCTGATGACTATCCACATTAAGTTGTCAAGTGAGTTATGACAAAACTTGCTCAAAACCGGCATCACAGCTAATAGACATATACACTATCCATGTTTACTCCCTAAAAGCAAAGCAATGTGCCCAACAAAAATGGAAAACAATGAGCACATATTAGCCAACCCCTGGCTTCTGCCCACAAAGCTCCACATATATTTTTTTAGAATCAGTGACCAGCAGAGCAGTGGCATAGGAAGAACTTGACACGAATGGAATTACAACAAGCGGAGGCAAAAGATGAAGCTGAACTGTTAGAGTTGTCCACTTACCCGGATGGCAACCCTGTGGATATTTCCGATACAGACCAAGATCAGAACATCAAGGACATGATTCTTTTAGATCAATATCCAAACCTTAATCCGACTATCAACCATCGAATAGAGCTCTCCTGTATTGATATATCAGATGAAGAACTAGAAAGCAATTATAGCAAGGAAAAGCCAAAACCAAAGGAAAAGAAAAAAACTAGAACCGATGATCATAAAGCCTCAAGAGAATACACAAATGATTCATTGATATATATCCCGCGTCAGCTGACTGATGACGAGAGGAGCTTTGCTTACCCATTGCTGAAAACACCTACATTTGTCGATCCATTAAAATGACAAGAGAAATACATAATTTTAATGACACATTTACGATCAGTAAAGCCGGCGGTCATACTAAACCGTACTAACAGTTTTCGTGTCATCCAGGCTATTCCAGAACTGAAGCGCATCACCACGAAGGACATAAATAGGTCAAATTTCTAGATGATGAGAATCTTGATACAGTTCAAATACAGCTTGCGAACCAGAGAACTATGCAAGAAATCCTACAAGCTGACATCCAGTTACAATATATTGGCTTTAAATGCACTAAGAAGAAGAATACGGACAACAGGTCAACTTACTATACAATGATGAAAAATAAAGCTGACCAATTGCCATTCAGACGAGAATACGAGAAATCAGATCTGTGCTCCACCTCTACAAGAAATTATGACGTATCATCAACAAGTATGTCCTATAGCATGGAAGAAGAAATTCAACCTAACCAAGGACTGTCTAGATCTAGATATATCAGAAGAGAATACATGTTTCTTTCACAAGAAAATTAACGTATTCTATCCGTGTCATCATAACAACGAGTGGAAAAACAGAATGTACCGATCCTATTAACATCGTGGAATACAAGAGGTCATGGACATTTATTCCAACAAACTCATCCTAAACTCCAACAATCTCACATAATCTGTCTTCAAGAGACTTGGTTGTCCCATCCCCCTACGTGTGAAGGATATAACATCTTTACTAATCCAGCCATCACACAACCAAAAGGAAGACCAGCTTCAGCACAGATTATGATGCTAAAAATGAACTCCCTTTGGACCCCGGTGGAAGCAACAAACTTGAACCCATGGACCCAATACGTCGTGGTACAACAACAAACTAATTCCTTCTGTAATCAGTCACCTTGGATTGTTATATTTAACATATATTGGAATCCATTAGCGCTAGATGAAACCTTGTATCTAGACACATTCTTGACAGCCCTCGATGAACTTGTCATTAAGTTTCCAGCAACCGACATAATAATATGTGGAGATTTAAACATACACATCTTTGATAAAGCCAGAAATCAAAAAGAGAAGAACGCTCTCCCCCAGAAAGCCAAATCCTGGATGAAAGAAATGAAAACAAGGAATCTTGCTCTGACTGGAAGTTATCAGAATGCCAACTTGCAACTAATTCCAACTTCGTCACAAGGGACATCGGAAGCTGCTTTGGACTACATATATATTTCGGAGAAGATTGCGAATGCAATGACGAAAACAGAAATCACAGAGAATAATAACAGCGACCATCGTATGTTATCAATCACATGGCAAATGCCGAATTTAGACAGAGAGCAAACCACACTGCCTGCTATGGAACTGAACGCTAAAGCGACAAGACTGCGACTGAAGACTGTTGATGTTCTGGGTATAAATCAGAAACTTCAGGAAACAGGAAAAAAAGATCTTGAGAAAATAAATTACGAATGGCTATTCGAACCACACTATCAACGGCATAAAGATTGGAAAAAAACAATTGTCTCATATTCATACTTATGATCTGTTGATTGCAATGAAAAAAAGGGACCTACAAAAACTATGTAGACCACTAAATAAGGTAAGAAGCATAGAATCGCACCTTGCAACCAACCCTGCCAAACAAAAATACCGGAACTGGTTAAAATCTCATAGAAGTTCCATGTTGTAGCAAGATTCGGAGCAAATGTTAGCTTGCCTTAATAATCGGAACACTCGAGATCTATGGAGTTTGCTAAACCCTACGAAAAGTGTTCAAAATCGAAGGATACAAAATGTGACCGAAGACCGCTGGTTAGAACATTTTGCCGGTCTATACAAGAAGAAAGATGATCCCGAACTCCCACCCCAACAGAAAATGAACAAATGGGAAATTACCATTACCAGACAACAAATTTTACACATAATTAATCTACTCCTCAACAAAAATACGAGTAAGGCTAACCAAAGATGGGCAAATGAGCGCTTATATCGAGACCTGGAATGGACTGAAACAGGGGTGCCCACTTGCAGCCACCCTTTTCAATCTCTTTACTTCAGATCTTCCATATGAAATGAAGTCAGACAGAATATCCCTCCGAAAAGAAACTCAGTAAAAATACTGATAATGATGTACGCTGATGACATCGTTTTACTTGATAAAACACAGAAAGGCTTACAAGAGAGTCTTTGAATGTTGGCAGACTACATGGAAAGAAATTAGTTGAAAATAAATATAGCAAAAACAAAAGTCATGGCGATTTATGAAACCGAAACAAAATGAAATAACACTGATGATACTCATCAACAACTCCATTATCAACATTGTATCATCGTACAAGTATTTGGGTATTGTGATCAGTCAAACAATGGTCGAAAAAGAATGGGAGATACATCTAAAAAAAAAGGTCATGGTTTTGGCGAGGCCAGGATATGTACTCCATGAAAAATATGGCAAATTTTCTTATCGACCAATCATTACATTCTATAGGAGTAAGGTCATTCCTATCCTGACATACGGAAGCAAAACATTAATTAATTTGTCAGAAAAGATATGGCCAATTCTGGAAGCCACCTTTTGGCAGAAAATAATGAGGTTGCCCACATCCTTCTCTACAAGTCGTATCCGAGCTGAAATTGCAATTCAATCGCTTGCATCTGTGGTACGCTGGAAAAAATCCTTTTTTTTCGAAAAATAACATGGGAACAAACAGTACCAGCGCTAGAAATTTTCCAACCGAATACTGATCCGATAAATGCAAGGGCCCTGTTAAAATGGAAACGACAAATACTAATATCTCTAAGAAACAGAAGAAATGCTACAAATGAGACCCCAACATGCCAAGAAACGATTAATGTATCAAGATTGGATAAATACGAATGAATCCATAAGCCGATACAAAGATAACATGGCAAGTAAAACAGAAATCAGAGCTATCAACGAATTGCCACCGTACCTGTTTATATTCCCTGATAAAGAAATAAGAATGTTTTTTATGAAATTTCGGTTGAACATATTACCCACTAGGGAAAGACTTGTAAGAACTAAACAGCAAGATAACAAAGAAATCTTTTGTCGGATATGCAAAAATCAAGACGAAAATGAAAGGCTGTATCACCTGACGATGTTATGCCCTGACCTTGTTAAAGAAAGAAGTGTATGTCGATCTTACTTTGAGTCTACACAAAAAACAATGAGTTCTGACCAAAGATGGACGTGGATACTGTCAGGGATTGAGAAATGAATGATATACATAATTTTTCATTTTTGCAATAAGATTATGGAAAGAATCGAAAACGAGAACTGATTGAAATTAATTACTAAAATGCAATAAGCTTGATAAGATAAAATGAAAAGTTTAATGTAAACTGAAACATTTTTAATAAAAAAAAAAATAGGAAGGAACTCTAATAATATTTCTGCCCAATCGCAAGATGAATTTTAACGGGAAAGAACATTTTTAATAAGCATAAAGTATCTAGGTTGGCAAAGCTAATGACTTTTTGACTCCCCGAAAAATCATTTCACTCCAATTAGGAAGCAAATTTTTATCGGAGTCTTTCTTGTTACCCTGAAATAGGAAGTCAAATGACATAGCACATATTGCCGCCTATAGTTCCGCCCACCCTTCCTCACACAGCAGAGCAAAACAATGATTAATTAGTAATCTGCATTACAGCCTCCCTCTGCATTGTTTTGTTCCAACTCTACAACAGTTTTAGTTTTGCAAGTCCAGATTATAATTTTCTGTGTCTTTTTCGTTTGTGGGAACACAAAAAAATACAGAAATATTGGGGATTTTCCTCAGGTAGACACATGATTCGACTCTTTATTAGTGACATACACGTGTACCCACTTGGTTAATTGTTAGAGCCATCTTCAGGACATACATGTGGTTCTGTTTCATGGTAAGCCAGTTGAAAGTCCCATTTCTCACACTTCCTTTAGATTAAGGCAGGTGAAGTAGGGATTGTGGAGCAATTTGTTGAGCCAGTTGAAATACTCGGTTAAGCCCAATTTCTTCCCAAGTGTACACCTGCTTCTCTCTGCCAGGTTTCTGTCCTTTTGTTTTGTTTCACTAGTGGATAAGCTGTGGAGCAAAGCAGTCTCTTCCTTTATACGTCTCAATACAGGGCACGGACCCCAGCCACTGAGAACCGCTCTTAAGACACGAAACTCCAATTACCTTCCAGAACTCTTTTCTTGTCCTTTCTAGTTATCTGGGTGCATTGTCATTCAGATAGTCAGAGTTTCTGTCCTGTAATACACACATCCAGAATCTGCATGTACACTATTATTTTGCAGTGCATACAAGCTTGTTTGCAAATTATCCCGCCCTATATAGTTGGGTAGGATTATACAACTGATAAGTGAAACCGTTTTTGTATAGCAGCGAGTTACAATATAAATTGTTGAGGTCTATGCCCAATGCAACTCTGAACACTTGGAAAGGATGCAGATTGTGTGAAAAACATTCTACTGTCTGAATACTTGTTGCTCTACTACTATAGATGAGTAATACCGGGGTTAGCCAATACCCATTACCCCTTGCAGGCCAAGTAAATGATATTGCAATGTTACTCTCCACCTATAGGGTAATGTTAGCAATGCCAAAGTATGAGATGCTGTGCATGAGATTTGCCTACTCAAAATCCATAGATCAAATTCATATTTCAGTTTTTATAATGTATTAAGTTGCAAGGGGACCCCTTCAAAGGGCTTGAGTGACATAAAGGGCACTTTGAAACAGTATATTCTTATTGTATAAGTGCTTAACAAGCAAATAATAAATAGAAATATGTTCTAAGAATAGAAAGGATGGGATGAGGTTAGACATGCAAGTAGCCTGCTTACTTACAGTCAGCATCCCATATTTGAGATGATAGTTGGGTTACATACTGTGGGCGACACTTATTTTTATTAGGATATTTATTGAGCGTGGACCTAGCATCGGGATCCGACAGAGCGCTTTCCAATCATAGTAAGGCAAGCAGAGAAAAAGGGAGTGGGAGCTAATGGGTGGGCAATTTGCAGCAAGGGATTTATAAGCAACCAGGGTAGAAGACAGTGAGAAGCAGACCACAGAGTACCAGTACGGTGGGGAGTGGAGGTTGTGTGGGCCTATGTGTTACAGAGGAGCCATTCCTTGAAAAGGAAGGTCTTCAGCTCTTTCCTGAATGGTAGAAGCAATGGGGTGAGTCTGATGACCAGCTCATTCTTTTTGTTCCTGCTCCATCAGAGTCCAAGTCTGCACATTTCCTGAGGTCCGGTGGAATGCAGGCCTCTGGAGATGCAGAGTTTCTCAGTCATGTAGCTTGGGGACTTCAGGGTGACAGCCTTGTAGGGGCTTGCAGCAGGAGCCAGTGCAGTTAGACAAGGGTCAGGGTTGAATTTCCAGAGTCCTTTGACAAGACGTGCTGCAGCATGCAGAACACATCTCTGGGGTGCCAGTGTAGTCATTGCAAACCAGTCCAAAAGGGCACTTTTGCTAAGGCACAATGAATAATAGAAGGTATGTTGCTTTAACAATAATTTGAATTACAACAAATATAAAACAAGTGGATGTAGGTACAAGTCTGGTAAACCTTTGCAGAGCCAAGAGAGAAAGAGTCATGATTGTCTGGTAATATCTAATTAGTTTCTTGGGTATAGGTTAGAGGTCTAAGTAAATGTGTGGTAGAGTAAAGCATAGGAGTGATGGGCGGGGAGAGGACAGTAGTTTGTTAATGTGTGGAGGCATATCTTAGTTAGATTTTTCTGTTCATGGAGCCACTTTATCATATTATTTTTTACCTCGTGTGGCTGTATTAGCTTTTTATGGTCACGCTTGCATAGTAGGGTAATGTAAATGAGCTAGGCCTGAATATCAGGACCAGTTAATTATTTTAAGTGAAAGCAAATGTCAGGTAATGCTGTGGCTTGTGCCTTATTCAATCTTACTGCATAGGTGAGAAATGTCTGTGTGCGCTGCTAAAAATCCTCTCAGCGGCACCCAGAAGGAATCTGGGCAAGCGCACATGCGCACAGCTTAGAGGGAACATTGCTTATGTCTTCCTCTTGTTTACTTGTAAATCCACGGCCAATCATCAAACCCACCACGTTGAAAGTCCCACCAAATCACTCCCAACCATACTGCTCGCTGGGCAGTTGCCATTCAGCAAAGCAGTGGGGAGAGTGTTTTGGGTTCAGCATCACATCTCGAGGGCTACGCTTCCAGCACCTAGAAGACCCACTCCGACGATCCGGACCTGGCACTCCTGCAGGGCACCAGAGGTAAGCGTTACAACACATACCCCACGGCCAACTTTTTCGACAATAGCATTGAGCGTCGAAGCCCATGCGATATCCACGCAGAAAGGCTCAGGTTCTTCCCTGTCCTCTGGGCCATCGTGTATGCTTTCGTCCCATGAGGCCTCCGAAACTGCACACCAAGGTCGGTTTGGGCACCGCACAAAAAGGACCTCCTTTCGTGCACCAAAAAACAGGCAGCGAAAGGCGCATCTGCGTCCCCCAAGCAAATGCTGAAGATGCAAGAGCTAATCAAAAAACATGTCAGTGCCACCCTACTTAAGGCTAGTTCACCAAAAAAAGCAGAAATGTCGACACCTTTGGCCTCCAAGAGCATACAGGCTGTTGATTTCCCCCCACCCCCACAACACCCTGCCCCTGTGGACACTCTGTCGGGGGCTAGGCACCACAAAAAACAAATTCCCTCCCAGTCCACCCCTATCATGTCAGGTTTCCCACCGTCATGTGATTATACTCCTGAACAGTTTAATAAGACGTTAAGGAGAATGTCAAGTGTTGTGGGATTTATGGACATACACCCAGATCAACTATCATCCCTTAGGGATGCCTCACAGCCATGGGCCTCAACACACCATCTACCTTCCAAAAAGCCTCATTGTGAGCCACAGCCATCTCCAGGCAAGAGGACATGTACTATGACGATCCCTCAGGGTCACAAGACCCGGGGTCTCAAGGTGACCTTTATAGTCCGGACCAATTCTATGATGATGATGAAGATACTTACGTAATCCAGTCACCAAACCACCAGAACCAGCTGGTAGCAGATTCTCCCATTGATAACCAACTACAATACAATGAACTGCTACTAAAGGCTACACAACCCTTTAACATCGACACTCGGGAAGCACAAGTCGACAAAGACTATGTGGAAAACCTTTTGGGGGACAAAAGGTCTGCCACCCAGTTAATTGCACCCCTGCAGTTTGTACAAAGACGCATCCAGTCCTCCCTACTTGCTTCTAGTCTAACAAGGGCGGCCATCCCCAGAATAGAAAAACTGTTCAGGCTGGTGCCCGCTGACCATCTGTATATTAGGCGTCCGCTTAAACCTGATTCATTAGTGGTCACCACTACCAGAAAAAGGGCAGGCACTCCACTTGCGTTGGCTGAGGCCCCAATAGACAAAGAAAGCGCAAAAATCTATACTTTCAGGAGGGAAGTCGCCTCTTCGTTGGCATACCAAATCAGAATCGTCAAAAACGTTTCTAGCTTATTACGGCTGCCACAAATGGGATGACCTGGAACGCCAAATCGGAACTGTCCCAGAGGCTCTGAAGTCTCAATTGTTAAATACTATTGCAGAGGGCAAGCAGATGTCAAACTGCCCACTGAAAAATAACCTTGATGCAACAGATAATGCGGGACGCATCTTAACAAAGAGCACGATCATCAAGCGCCATGGTTGGCTCAGATAATCAGGGTTTAAGTTAGAAACTCAGGCCACCCTTCTAAACATGCTGGTGGAGCCCAATGTATATATGATATGGCATTTATAATGCGCCTCTGCACAAGTGTTTTAAGGCGCGACGAGGCAAGGGAGGGGGAACAGAGGTAAGACTGGGACAACGATCTTACTAGTACTAGACCAGGTGACATTAAGATTGCAGGGGAAGGGCGTTGGTGAAAAGTGCGGGGAAGGGGACAGTTCAGTACATGGGAACAATAGTAAAAATAAATAAAAGCAATAAGTAAAAGTGCAGACATCAGGTGTCATGTGCTGGTAGGGGGCTGTAGGGATACAGAAAACAGTCCCGAAGTGCTGGGGATGCCAGGGAGGCAGTGCAGGGGTGCAACTGGTGGGGGGAGGGACCTGGGCCCGAGATCATAAGGTAGCCAGGTGACCAGTGCAGTTTCAGCCAGGAGTTCAGCAGGGGAGAGGAGAGCAAGCAGAACCAAAGATTAAAGGTTTTGAGGTGCTTCCGGAACTGGAGATAGTTCTCCTCAAGTTTGTACTGTTCAGAAAGGCCATGGAAGACGCCCATAAGAGTGCTAAGGAGGAATACAACACTCTCAATCTGTTGGCCAGTTAACAAACAAGCCCTACGTTCAACGGGGCTCCCCAAACTCTAGAAGGTTTCGGGGTTAGGGTGCTCAACGGTCCTCTGTCTCAACTCGGGGCGGGCAATCCTCATTGTGGGGCCCATACCAAGGACAAACTTACTCTTCCAGTTTTCAAAGAGATTGTAAAAGGGACAGAGGAAGAGGTAGAACCTCACCTGGGAGAGGTTCCACCCTTCTCAAACAATGATGCACCGCTAGAGGTCCCCACCAATGCCACTCAGGAGGCTGAATTTCACACTTCACCCATGCATGGGTGGGGATCACGTCAGATAAATGGGTGTTGTCCATGGTGGCAGGTGGGTATTGTATCGAGCTGTTAGAAAAATCACCCTACCGGCCGCCAAGACAGAGGAAGATGTCAACAGACAAAAAAAACATATTGTTAAAGAAGTAAAGGCACTGCTGGAAAAGGACACCATAGAGATCATCCCAATAAATCAGGTAAACAAGGGTATTTATTCAACATACTTCCTTGTGACAAAGAAAGACCTTTCTATGCTCCCAGTTCTAGATATGTGCCCTGCGAACATATCTGTCAAACCCCAAATGTTTTGCATGACCACTTTCCAAGCAGTAATCCCACTCCTAAAACAGGAGGGGCGACTACATGGCAACATTGGATATGGAAGATGCATACTTCAATATTTCAATGCTCCCTGCACACAGAAAAGATCTGCATTTCAAGATAGCAGGAATTCACTACCAGTTCAAGGAACTCCCCTTCGGCATCACCTCAGCATCAAGAGTATTCACAAAGATACTTCAGTTTTGGCAGCATACCTGTGCAGAAAGTCCATCCCAATATACCCTTATCTGGAAGACTGGGGAATCTACTCAAATTTGCCAACAAAATAATCAAAAGACAATAGACCTTTTCAATGTGGCCTTCTCCATCCATGAAAAGAAATCAAACCTAGTGCCCAGCCAAATAAAACAATTTCCATGGGCTATTCTAAAAACAAAGGAGGAGCTGGCTTTCCTCCTCAAAAGAGAGAGTACAAAACATGCTGTTGCAAGTACCTCACTACAAAGTCAGTTGCCAGATAACTGTACGCAAAGGTTGTTCTCTGGCACCCGCCCTTTTAAATTTGTTCATTTCAGATATTAAGAAGGCACTAATGAACATAAGCTTTCCGCCCAAACTGGCCGGCCTCTCTATTGATAGGCTCTTCTATACGGCCAATTTGGTCCTTATTGATCAGACCCAGGTTGGTCTGCAAAGACAATTGGATGCCTTACAAGTTTGTCAGTGAAAACGGGCTAATGGTAAACACTAAAAAATCCTGAATTTTCACCTTGGAATCGGGGAGAAGGAGAGACAAGAGGAGCTCTTGGTTCCTAAATGGTGATAAGCTTGCTCGGGTAAACTCAATGACCTATTTGGGGATGTGTGTCAATACCAGCACGGTGGACGCCCCCAGACTAACAATCCTAAGGAGAAAAATGAAGACTTTGGCCTCACAGGCCAGGATTATCAAGGGAAAATATTGTAACTTCGCTTTAAAGCCCCTCATCCAATTCTACAAAATGAAGGTTGTTCCAATCATTACTTTAGGAGCTGAGGCGTCTTTCGATATTCCGGCTAACACATGGCCCCGCCCGGTGGGTCTGTTTTAGAAACGGGTGTTGAATCTGCCACGGGCGAATGCCTATCCCAAGCTGTTCGAATGGAACTATATTTAAATATTTAAATTCCCTCAGTGCTATGGTGACGTTGAAATCCTTATCTCTTTTCCATAAATGTATAACCCCCACTCCACGGAGAGGCTTTGAGATTTTGCAAATGGCCATCCTGGAAGGATCTTAGGTTGCGCTGCGAGAATGGGTGAATATCTGCAAGGACATTTTAAAGAGTCTTGATGCTACAGAAAATCTGCTCATAACAAACCCATGTAAAGTCAAAAAAAAGTTGTGGGAGAGAGACTGGATCCAAGCACAAGAGGGAAAGATCATGATACAAACTATATGGAAGATCGTCCTTGGAAGCACAAGCTCTCAATTCCTTACCAAAGTATTTGGTCAGGTTTCTGAGTAGTTATTTCCGCAACCAATTTATGCGTTTTCGCTTAAACGCATTTCCAACCAGAGAAATCGCGAGCACATGGAGCTCCAAAGATGGTAAAAAGATTAACTGTATCTGCAGACTATGTAGGTCTGAATTGGCAATTGAAACTTTGCAAGACCTGGTCCTCACTTGCCCTGCTTTAACAGACCTAAGGACGAAGTGGCTGGCCTCTTTCATCCATGCCTTTCCATCACTGTCAGTGGATCAATGGTGGGAATGATTGATTTTGGGGGAGAGCTTATCTTTAACCTTGGCACTACTAAACTACATAGAAGAAGCCTGGGACAAATGCAGTTGGTAGATGTGTATAATGACCCAGACTCTATGGTAATCACATTATGACCCATCATGAGGCGGAAACGGAAGCAAAATCAGAAACTCTGGCTGCATTATCAGGGAAGAAAACTGAGTAAAAATGAATTTCTTTTTGAGCTTAGGGAAATGATGTATTATTTTTGATGAATGGAATTGGGTAAAAGGTTGTATTTTAACCTAATGCTAATTAAAAAAAATTAAAAAACGCAACGCAATGCGAGCTCGGGATGATGGCCATATGCATTCACTTGGTTTCATGCGCGCGCCTGCGACCAATACAGGAATGGTTGGCAAAACCATGGCAAAACCATGGTCTGAGGCAAGCGGTCAGTGGGACGATCCAGTGGTTGTTTTGCTAACCCTGGTACAGGATCTTCGCTGGTGGTCCAGGGTCAACCTGCTAAGAGGAAAACTTTTCTCTGTTCCCTCAGCCTAGGCTAGCCTAACTACAGACGCCTCATTTGCTGGATTGGTGGAGGGGGCTCCCTTCCTTCACCACACAGCCCACTGCCAGTGGACACATGCTACTGCCCAACAACATATCAACTTCCTAGAACTCTTGGCAGTCCTCAAGGCTCTTCAGGCCTTTCAGCAACATCTTACAGGTGAAACAGTGGAGGTCCTCACAGACCGCACCACTGCCATGTTCTACCTGAACACGCAAGGAGGTACACACACTCGGTCTATCTAAGCTATCCCACAAAATGTGTAAGTGGGCACTCAAGCGGAACATGTTCCTAACGTCTCAACGTGTTCTGGGGGAACTACATTTTCTGGCAGACACTCTAAGCAGTAACCCCTTCCCAGAAGAACATGAATGGCAACTTAACAAAGATATCTTAGACAGAATAGTCTCACAATGGGGTCACCCCCCATTAGACTTGTTTGTCACAAGCCTAAACGCACAATGCCCAGACTACGCACCCAGATTTCTCCAACCTGGGTCCAAGGGGGGAATGCCCTATGGATGAACTGGTCAGGGAACTTTGCTTATGCTCCCCCCTCCAAACAGACAATGTGTGACCCTATCAAGCTCCTGTGCACGTACAACATACTAACACAACACAAGTAGCATCCCTTCACCCATGCCCTCAATCTATGAACTTGGCTGTCTGGCTCCTGAAGTCATAGAATTTGGCCATTTGATCTGGTGAATGTCACAAACACTAAACACAACAGAATGTTCCCCAGCCAACATTCCACATTACATGCTTTGCCTACTAGACTCCGGCCTAGTATTCAACTCCATCAAAGTGCATCTGGCGTCCCTGTCCGCTTATACCACTTCACAAAACAAGGTGTCATGGTGGAATGTTCCTGTCATTAAAGCATTAATGGAAGGGGTAAAGCGGCTAGACACCCCCACCCCAATTTCTAACTCCCCACCAGTTCCACCACAGATCTTAATGTTGTGCTCTCCAAGCTCATGGGTACCCTTTGAGCCTTTGCATAAGACCAGCCTAAAACATCTGACTTACAAAACTGCATTCTTAGTAGCAAGCACCTCTATAAGAGGAGTCAGTGAGCTACAGGCTTTGTCCGTACAAGACCCTTTCTTCATAATGCACAAGGGCAAGGTTGTCCTTAGAACACATCCTAGATTCTCGCCTAAATTACTTTCAAAGTTCCATGTTAATCAATCCCTAGAACTGCCTACCTTCTTTCAAAATCCATCTAACTCAACAGAAAGAAGCCTCCATACACTTGATGTATGGAGAGTGGTGTTGTACTATGTGAACAAAACTAAGCCTCTAAGGAAAACCGACCAACTCTTTGCTTCCATAGCACCTGGAAGAAAGGGTGATCACCTATCGAAGAACGCCATCTCCAGATGGATAGTCCAATGCATACAACTATGCTATTCCTTATCCAAGAAAGTCTTACCTTTCACCCCCAGGGCTCGCTCTACCGGGGGTACAGGAGCTAATTTAGCTTTCATTTCAAACGTCCCTCTAGATGCCATTTGCAAAGCTGCTGCATGGAGTTCCATCCATACGTTCATACAGCATTATTGCATTGACACACACTCTAAAACAGATTCACAGGTGGGACAAGTGGTCCTAAAACATTGAAGTAGGGGCGAATAAACAGAGATGATGGAGGTAACGTATGTGCTCCCTATTTTGCTGATTGCTAGAAGAGGACTTATCCCTTCACTTTCCTGAGCAGAAGGTATTGGGCATTGAGAGTTTGCAAACGGACGTGTCTACAACCTGTATTCAAAGCAAGCAAATCAGAATCTCTCCCATTAACCACGTGCTGCTAAAGTCCTGAATGGCTGGAGGTGGGGGTAATATACATAATTTGTAATGTTTTAATGTGTTGCCATCTGTACAACAAAAATTACAAGCTGGAAACACACTTTTGTTTAACATTGTTGCTGATTGTGCAGCGTTTGAATACTCTGATATTCACATGGGTAATGGTTTGGTTTTTTTAATACCAATAAATTGTGCAGTATGAATAGGGTCTTGAAGGCTCAGAAAAATACTGCAATTTGGTTTAGGTAAAAGATTTTTTTAACATGGAAGTTCAATGATAGATGTATGAATAGTCACAAATAGAATGAGAATTGTGTCTGCACTGTCAATTAACAAAAATCTACCCAGGGTGGCTGTTAGGCAAGATTGTATGCAGTACCCTGTGGGAGACTGCACCAGCCTTGTAATCCAACCTTTGGTATATGCATGTACTACACAAGTTGGTAGAGTGACTGAGCAGCCAGGCTTATCTCAAGAGGGGTCAATGTGAGCTGTAGAGTTTAACATCAAGATTTACAGTGACAAGTATTCAAATGAACACTTGCTCTCAAGGTTTCGTGATTAAGCAATTATTATTAATTTAACAGCCAGTTTTATAAGCCTTGTTTAGAAGAGAGCAAAAATATACTTCAAAGCAAACACTCTCCGTTTCTTTAAATCAGTAGATACTCATTTAGGATGGCACACAGACGCTTCGTACAACCAGTGGTGACTTAAATAACTAGGACACTGTGGACATTGATATATCTATCACTGGCACATTTAGAGCAATACTGAGATTAGTGTCAAAAGAGAAGGGAATAAAACAATGGTTAGCAAATATTCTTAAGCAGGGAAGTACTTTTGAACCCCCAATGCAAAGTAAATGAACCCTTTCCCATCTACACAAGTTATAGAATGTGTGACTTTTGTTGAGGGATAGTTAAAGCCCAAAGAGGTAGGAAGAGTCTTTCAGGGAGCCATGACAGCCAATGTCAATTGAGCAAAGTCTAGGTGAGCTGAGGCACTTCTTGAAGTTAAGTAAAAAGTAGAAAATGAAATGACTATAGGGCCACATGCTGGGAGGCTCGTGAGGGGCAAAGCTGCAAGCTGCTCTGCAAAAGCAACCAAGACAAGTCTCAACTGAGAGCTAGCAAGGATAAACAACAAGAGGTAAGTACCCCTTAGTTTACAGTATCTTAGGTCTGAAGAAATTGGTTCCAGCTGGCTTCTGTTCCAGTTGTAGTGTGGCAGATCCTGTTGTTCCTGGGCCTCAGTCGTGTGGACAAGAGGGAGGATGTCTGGGGACTCCTGCACTACGGTTTTAAGGTCGGCGGCAGCAATGGGCAAACTTCAGATCAGCGGCACTTTGCGGGTTCAGCTTCTCGTGAATAGCAACACCACGGTTCTCGGATACCTTAGGGACTTTCCTCGCATCTGCGGTCTAGCACTCTGTTGAGGTGGCTCAGGCTTGGTCAGTCCTGCTTCATGGGAGTCCGGAGGATCTTCCTGGAGCTCTGGTCCAACTCAAAAACAGTGCACTCGATCCTGGTGTTCATCTCCCTGGCAATCTGTTCCTGCAGCAGCAATGAAAGTACAGCCAGCTCCGAGAGGATGTCCAGACGACTTCGCTTTGGGGTTGATTGGTCCCACCTACCCAAGGGGAGAAGTTGTCCTTCGGAGGGCTTCTCTAGTCGAGGTGAATCCTGAGCTTCAGCACTGCAGCAGAGCTTCACCGGGCAAAGCAATGGTCCAGGAGTTGCAGCAGGCGTCTATTCCAAGTTCTTCTTCGGATTCCTTCGTCCAGTGGTGGACTCAGCCTTCCAAGCAAAAGACCTCGCCTTTTATGCAGGTTTCTGCCATTCATTCGCAACCTAGCTATCACTCACACAGCAGGGTGGATGTCCTCCAAGGACAGCCTGCCAGCCAACCAATCACCTTTGGGTGCATTCCTGTAACCAAGGAGACTAAGCACAGGGAGTTTCGGGGACCTCCCTTGCTTCCTGCCCTGCACGTTGGAGCCAGAGGCGGGCTTCACCAGTGAACCATGCCAAAGACAAAAGGAACAAAGGGACCAAACCTGGTTTGGCGCACAGAGTAAATCTCAAGAAGGAGCTTTCCAACAAATGACCAAAAAAAGACTGGGCCGTTTTGAGAAAATGGGCACCCATGGTTGCTTTACTGCAGCTGCAATTGCAGCCCGCGGTAGAAACACTCAATGGTAGTAAAAAGTAAACCACTGCCACCAGCCATTAATTGTAGAAAAAGTAACAAAAATGTTACATGAGAAAGCAGACAAAGGGGATACTAAGTAGCCCCTCCAGCACCCTATTGTAAGATAGCGTGTGCTGGCTCTAGAAAGTTACAAAATGTAAGTAAAGTCAATTTCACTGCACTGCTCTTGGAAACAGTAGTTTATCCAAGAGAAGGTATTTAAACCTTTCGGAAATCTTTTGTTAATTGCATTTGTTACTGGTCTGGTGTAATCACATATTGGTGGCAGACAGCATAATGTAACATAACTGCCTATATTACTGCATTGTTGCAAATCTAATGGTGCTTCCCAATTCACAGTGCTGCCAGTGATGGGGACAGTCTCCACAGTAATGTGGAATATTTTAAAATGCTAGCATACTGGCTAAGCATGAACTGGACAATTTGTGAAAAGTTCAAAACTGTAGCATCTCCAGGGGTTTACTTCATGGTTGTATAGTAAGGTTGAACACATATACTTCTGCTGGGTTTGACATCCACTTCTAGTTAAAGGCAGGCAAGCAGAAGAACCTCAATCGCAGTTGAGGAGGCAAGGCTGGCTCATTCTTATTAGGAGGGGGATTACAGCTAGGATGGAGAATAATTCAATTGGAATTGGGGTGGAATTTGTGGAGTGTGGAGGGCTCATACTATGTGGGTGAAGCAGTACAACGCATGCATTTTGTAGGTGCATTAGGCCCAACGCATCGATAACCCCACATGCATTCTATAGGCAGAGGAGAAGGCATATTACCTCGTAAGCGAGTCATCTACAAGACGGTAGGAATGTGTGGGGACTAGGTGTATCTCTGTCACTTGCCACTAGTGCACACTTACTGAGAGAGGGCAGGTAATGTATGCCTGTGCTCCTCATTGCTCCATTTCGACTGTTTCCAAATGGCATCCTGCTTTGAATTATATCAACGGGAAGTTGTGTAGCTTGTGCTGGTAAAGTGGCCCGCTGCCACTGTGCTAAGCTGTGCAGTACCAAACGTGAGTGGGTTGGAGGGATTGAGGAGATGGTTGGAGACTGGCCCAGAGTCAGGGGGACGAAGGGTGGGGGGAGGAGGGGAATTGAAGCTCACTAACTAGAGCATAATCTCTGATGAGATGGAATGTCACCTGACGCTCCTTGTTAGAATGTGACATTTATGGCAAGTGGTGTGCTTTCAGTGAACAGATCAGTGCTTGCACATCAAGGATGTGTCTGAGCACTCTTACTTGAGTTACCGTGATGAACTTTCTGTTTAGGAGGTTGCATATTGCACTTCCTGCCTCCCCCTGATGGGTACAGTAAAGACCCTGTAACCATCCGGGGAAATAGCTGAAATAGTCCCACACCTGTGATGGGCAGTGATGTCATAGGTTAGTGATGTCTTTTGAACCCAACTTCGCGCTCTTGAGGAAATCCTGAGCCAGCCTTACCCTCTCTGCATGGGCAGGCAATGGTGGAGTGGCACCAGTCTCCGCCTCTGCCATCTGTTTTGGGGGCGGAGGGAGAGCATTGCGGACTTCGTCCCCAGGCACATCTGTGGCTACCTCTCCCTGCTGCTCCTGGATTACCACTTCCTACCTGCCCCCACCAAGGCCATGTTATTAGCCCGCCTGCAGCAGGTATTCCTCCAGTGGCCCACCACCTCGCCAAATCTAATGCAGATGCTGTGGGGCAGACCAGCTTCTCATCTTCTCCCAGTACTCCCTCTAAATAAAAGAACACGTTACCTTAATTTCCAGTGTACAAAACACATGTGTGCCTAAGGTGTCCAAGTTCAGAACACGAACGGGAGAGCTGTTAGGAAACCTTATTTGTGTTTTTATATTTTTGAGTTGGCACAGGGAAGAGGGTAAGAACAGACGAAAGGGCATAACACGGGGATCAAGAAACAACGAAGATAACAGCCTCCTCCTAAACTCTTCTAAAACACTACAGAATTCCCCCGAAATCACCATTTGCAAGCCTGTCCTGCCATGCCTAATATAACCGCCAAGCAAAACCCACAAATGCTGAGACTTTTAAAGGCCTTTAAACCTGTTTTACAGTAGACCCGGCCCTTTAATTGGCTGGTTGAACTCTCCTGTCAGGCCTTGAAACCTGACTTGCGAACCGTAGCGTGCTTTGATCTTTGAGGAAAATCCTGGGAGATCGGTCGGGCCCACCCAGAAAATCCCTATTTTGCTGCTGACCACATTTTGGGAAGTTTGAGCGTCCCTAATAAACACTCACCATATAGCCATGCATATTCGCCACATATTTGTCCGCTTTAGCTGTGCATCATAGAGCAACCTGCACCCTTTACAAAATGATATGCATACATATAAATTCAGCACATAGGTGGAAAACAGCAACACATTAGGTGCTGTAAACTAATGGAGCTCCTAGAGCAACATTCTACACATTGGTTGTGATGAAAGGAGGCGATGGTGCATGTTGTTTGTGGTCCCCAAAATATTTGACATTGTTGAGCCATATCTCAATGAACTGCTTGCCCCCTTTACAAAAAAATAAGTAGAATAAATACGAACGTGTAACGTACATGGAACACATTTGAATGACCTACAAAAGGCTGTGAAACATAAAGCAGTACAGAAATGACACAAGTGTACAGTGCTGCCTATTAACCATGTGTGGCACTCACCTGTGCAAGTATGATGGAAGTAACTAATGCTCTCAAAAGGATAATTCTACAAATTGCTCCCCAATACAGACAATTCGATATGCAGCCTAAAAACAATACAAATCAATATACTTGCAGCATGGAAACAAAAGAAGCCCTTTAAAGTAATATTCACTAATCTCTCACCACCTTAAAATGCCTCTTTTGGCCCTTAAACAAAAAAGGTGTCAACTGATATAACAGCTATTGCCATAATGCATTGGTAAAGCATTACTGAGCAGTTCACCGACTCCATGTATGTATCTTTGTTAATTTTACAGCATGGGGTCTGTCATGGATTCACTTACTCATGAATATTCCCTGTCGTCAGGCTGGGAATCCTCGGTAGAAGAAAACAAGTTTCACTTTAAAAGTGTATTCCTTCTCTAAACAATCACTGTCCTCTGGGTCATACTGCCCCCATCCAATGACAGTCCTCTCCATAAACTCCACCCCTGGGGGGCCATCTTCAGATGTTTACAGCACACTTCAGTGTTGGGAGTCATCTTGGTGCTCTGAGCTTTTTTCCTAATATTTTGAGTTTTTAGTAAAATGTGAACTTTTTGACCTATTTTGGGATTTATTGCTTGACCGGTGAAGATCAAACTACATTGAGGTTCTTTCATCGGAAGGCCCAGTTTTGGTCCTACTTCATGCCTTTTCACCATGACTGAGGAGAGGAGATACCTCTTCAAAGTCTGTGCAAAATGTGGACTAAGGAACGTTTTCGTGGAGAATCGACACCACAAATGTCTTTACTGCCTGCTTCCGGACATGATGAGGTGGGATGCGAGGTCTGCCACAGTTTTTCGAAGAATACCAAGAAAGACCTTTACAGCGAAGAGCTGTTCCCACGCCAACCTTAGTGATCAATCTCTTAGAACAGGCAAGTGCTGGTGAAGATGGGGAAATGATTGTTCTATGGCCAAAACAAATGCGGCATTATAGATGCGTGCGGCGTGGTTAAAGTCTGGTAAGGCTCCCTCGGATAAGAGGTTGAGGTCCTTTGAGGACGTCCTGCCCATGATGGTCCAAAAGAAGGTAAGGCTGCACGCCACGCATCCCGCTGAGTTTGCCGCTGCTGCGGGTCCCGGCTCGGGAAGGACAAGGTCGTCATTGCTGACCACATCCACAGTGAGCATACTGAAAGAGAAAGTCCTTGACCCCTTCGAAACTCTGCTTGCCATCGGCGGACAAGGCGACAAAGGAGAAATACAGGGTGGGCCTTTCTCTGACTCCATCGACATCTCAACCAGCCAAGACAACACCATCGACAACTTTGTCATCAACAGCCACATCGACGACTGCTGTTGCCACCCCCATCGACTGCTTCATCAACAACCACTACTTCGTCAAAAGGAGGGCAGACCATGAACGTGGTGCCCACAGTCACAGCGACGGCTATTCCGAGGGCATCCCTACCGGCATGGCATGAGGTAACTGCCACAGCTTCAGCGAAGACCCCTGGAAAGGGTACAACAGCCTGGAGCCTCTCCCTCCCATTCTTTCTACACCTCAACCCAGAGATGTTTTGTTACACATTCTGACCACGCTGATATCAGAAATTCAGCAAAGACTGCCGCCCACACCAGGCCCTGCTCCATCTGAAAGTTCTCCAAGACTGCTTTCGGGGTCCTTCTAAGTGAAATCACAACTCAAAGGACCCTGCTGGTCCAACCAACATCTCCACCTCAGGATTTGACCTCAACAGGGGATCCTGCCATGTACATGGATACAGAGGCTACAGCAACGGACACTGACAAAGCCGATGTCTTTGTGCCAGCGGACAGAGACCCAGCAAGTACGGATGACCGGCAAAGGGCCTCTACACTGGATGAGGTTGGCTCCTTCCACTCAACGATGAACAGGCCCGCCAAATGTTTTCAACTGGTGCCTGAGGAGATGATGAAGGAAGGGTTCCTTTATCAATGTTGCAAGTCCAGGCTGAGGAGCATCGTGTCCGTTCCTTTGTAGGACAATATCTGTGAAGCAGGCTTAGCGCTGTTGAATCCGAGCGCTGCCCCTTCCACGCGGGACAGGCTCGAAGAAATACAGAGTCCCGGACTCGGCCCCTAAGTGCCTGAGGTCCCTGCCTTCACCTGACTCTATGGTCTGAGCCGCGGCCAGGAAACGCTCTGCAAACCCGTCATCCTTGTCTGTGATACCCCGGATTAGGAGAGGAAGAAGCTGTACGCCTTGGGGAAGAGTATCATCTATACGGCTGCCAGCACCATTAAGGCCACTAATACACTGGCCATTTTGTCACGCTACGACCAAGAGCTCTGGTATAAGCTGGGCCCTATTCTTGACTTCCAATTTGAGGCCAAGAAGGCAGAAGCTCTTGAGCTGTTCCAAGAGGGCAGTGGCCCCGGACCACACCATCACAGTGGCGGTGGACATCGCAGACACCGTATTCTGTCAGATGGGAAACAGAGTATATCTTCGTGAGCAGGGATGACTGAAATCCACCAACTGCAGGGCGGAAGTTCAGTCTAAGGTGTTGGACATGCCATTCGACGGAGAAAACCTGTTTGGCAAAACGGTCGATGAGTCTCTTCAAATCATCAAGACTGACACGAAAATGGCATTTTGCTAGGCACTCTGCAGCAACGTCGGTCGTCCTTTCGTCCTCAAGGGGAAAACCTGACAGGTCCTCCAAGGACTACACCATCCCTTATTGGCAACTGTCCCGCTCCATGACGCAGGAGACGTACAGAGGCCGCTTGCAGGCATATGGCAGCGGAGGACCGTGCCGGCTCTGAGGTGCGTCAGCACGTGGAAGACTATTGCCACTGACAGATGGGTGCTGGATGCTCTGGGACAGGGTCACACCTTCGAGTTCCAACGCACGTGTCCTCTTATTTCCCCTGCAGCTCGACAAGATGTGCACGTGGCGCAGCTGTTGCAGGAGGTCCAAGTCATTTAAAAAAAAAAGGGGGTGATGAACCTGTTTGCCAGCACCTCCGGGGTGTACTCCAGATACATTCTGGTCTGAAAGAAGATGGGAGGGCAGAGGCCGATCCTGGACCTGCAACGCCTCAAGAACTTGGAAGTTCTGGATGGGATGGTCACGTTGCGGCACATGTTCGACCAAATGGAGGAAGGTGACTTCCTGGTGTCTCTAGACATAGAGGATGCCTGCGTGTTCCTGCAGTTCGTGGTCCAGAGTGGCACTATCAGTTCAAGTCACTTCCCTTTGGCCTGAAATCGACCTGTGGTTCTTCACAAGGTGCTTGACTCAGGTGGCAGCACATCTTCGTCTCAAGGGCATCCATGTCTACCCTGACATGGACGATTGGCTAGTTCGATCCCGCTCCCATGCTCTGGCGTTTGCTGATGGATCTGGGAGTCACCATACATTATCCAAAGTCTTGTTTGGGGCCATCTCAGAACTCTGTTTCTGGGAGCATGACTCAACACAGTGGCTTGCCTTGTATCCCTCTCGCAAGAGAGGGTGGTAGCCATCCCAGGGAAGGTGCAGTGTCTGGCCCCGGTGCGATCGGCTACTGTGCAAGCCGTCATGTCGCTGTTAGGCGTGAGGTCTTGCTGCATCAACCTCCTCCTCCTCCTTTGCAGACTACAGATGAGGCCTCTTCGGGAGTTTCTGGATGCGAGGTGGCTGCAAGTCTCTGGATCCTGGACGGACAAGATCCCCCTCGACAAGCAGTACAGTGGTGGGGCGTGCGCTCTCATCTCACACAAGTGGCCCCATTCCAAGTCCCTCCTTACCAGGAGACAGTCACCACAGATACTTCTCTGGAAGGTTGAGGAGCTCATACCGGACAGTTGCACGCCGGAGGTCTCTGGCTGCCAGAAGAAAAGACCTTCACATCAACGTCCTGGAGTTTCGGGCCGAGTTCTGTGGTGAGGATCTTCACAGACAACCGGGGAGGCCCAGGATCTGTGCCACTGGACCGTTCGTCAGGACATGTTTCTCGTCCCTTTTCACCTGGCTGGCACCAATCACACCATTGCAGACTGGCTCAGCAGGGAGCTATGATCTGTCACGAGTGGAAGCTTCGCCAGTACCAAGTGGATCTTCTATTCCACGAATTGGGTCAACCCCAGATTGACCTTTCACGACGGCGATGAATTCCAAGTGTCAGAAGTTTGCCAGCAGGTTCCCACACTGAGGACCATGTGGATGCATTCTCGTTCCCGTGCTTTTCCTCCAATCCCACTCCTGGTACGAGTGATCAAAACACTCAGACAGTGTCACTACAGGACGATGATTGTCGCTACGGCGTGGCCGTGGCAAATCTGATATCCAGACCTGCTATGTCTGTTGGCGGTTCCGTCCATAAAGCTGCCACTACCTCCGGACCTTATGTCCAGAGAGGGAGGAGCGATTCTGCCCCACAACCCAGCATCGCTGAATCTCTGGGCCTGACTCCTGCAGCCCTAGATTTTGGACATTATTCTTTACCTGCGGAATGTAAGGACAACCTGGCCAATGCCAGGGCCTCTTTAACGTTAACGTGCTACGGCCATAAGTGGAAGCGTTTCTCCGTGTGGTGCCGGGCTCAGAAGATTACCCCTCTGTGTGTCACAGCCCTGCAGCTCTTGCCATACCTGCTTTCTTTGACCAAGGCTGGACTGGCTCATGCCTCTATTAAGTTGCACCTAGTCGCCATATCCCATTAGACCAGGGCACCGGTAGGCCTTCTCTGGTCGCACAGACTCGTAAAGGAACTCCTCAAAGGACTCCTTTGTCCTGAAGTCCTGAAGAGTCCTTTGAGGAACTCCTCAAAGGACTCTTCAGGACTTTTCCACCAGTGAAGGCTCCTGGAACGGCTTGGGACCCCAATGTGGTTTGGTTCATGGGGGCGCCCTTTGAGCCGATGCATCAGGCCTTGCTCAAGTTCCTATCATTGAAGACTGCTTTCCTCATGGCGATCCTCTCGGCCAGGTGGGTCAGCGAGATCCAGGCCATGTTGTGCAAGTAGCCGTACTTGTCTTTCCACTCTTTAAAGGTGATACTGTGTACACACACCACCTTTATGCCAAATAGTTCCACCTCAACAAGCCTTTGGTGTTGCCTATCATCTTTTCGAATCCTTCTGCACCAGCGACAAGGCCTTGCAATCGCCGGACGTTGCTCGTGCTTTCAAGTTTTAGGTGGCACCCACCGAGATTTCAGAAGACTTCTCAGCTGTTCGTCAATTTTGGACCTGTAAGTCATGGAAAGGCCTTCTCGAAGGCTCCCATCACCAGGTGGCTTTCTGGCTGCATCATGCACTGTCATTGACTGGCTAGAGGCTGCTGCCGGGTTGACCGAGAGCCCACTCCACCAGAGCCATCGCAGCAACAACTTTGTTTCTCCCTGGTGCGCCCCTGCTAGACATCTGCAGGGCTGCTATGTGGAGGTCTACACACACCGTAACAAGGTTCTACTGCGCACACAGGGATTCCAAAGCGGAGTCCCGAGTTCGGCAAGTGGTGCTACGCAACCTGTTCACTTGAGGTGAGTCTGTACCTGGGGTGAGTGTGTATTGCTTCTGTTGCGCCTTGCAACCTCCTATGGTTGTGTATATGTACTGCTGTGTAATCATATTCATGAGCATGTGAATCCATGCCAGCCCCCATGCTGGAGACGGTTTCAGTTATTTACCTGAAACTATTGTTCTCCAGCATGGATCTGGCATGGATTCACATGCAAACCCTCCCTCCTTCCCCTCTGTGGCTCTACTTGGGTCATACTGCAACCATATGTGCTTACCAAATCTTAAGATCTTCACCAGGGGTGGAGTTTGGGAAAGAGTACTTTATTGGATGGGGGCAGTATGACCTAGAGGACAGTGATTGGTTTAGAGGAGAAATACAGTTTTTTAAAGCAAAAGTGAAATTGTTTTTTCGTTTACTAATGATTTCCAGCCCCACGATCGGGAAAATTCATGAGCATGTGAATCCATGCCAGACCCATGCTGGAGAACACTAGTTGCAGGTAAGTAACTTAAACCGTCCTTCTTTTCTGCAGTCTGTATCTATGCTTTACCTTAATGGATCCACATGTACCAAACCTATCACAAAGCATACGTTTTGCAACTTACATGGCCGCAGCCTTATGTCTGTGGCATGTTACCCGCTCTCCCATCCTCTTAACTACTCTACTCCTTTTCGTTCGCAGATCAAGGTCTGAATTTCCCAGGTACAAACATAATATTACAACCTGCAGACAAGCCAGGTGCCCTGCAACCACTAAGGTGCTGATTTGGTGCATTATAAAATCCTTGTTACATAACGTGTGTATTAATTGTCTACCCCTTTGCCCTCACCCCTCTGCTGCCCTTTCATAGTTTCTCACAAACACGCGTGTCTTAGGCCAGTTGGATTGCACCGTGTATTCAGTGATGCTACACTGTACTTTAGCAAACTGAACATTAACACTTAAAAACCTAGAACTAATTCTAAAAGAGCTGCTGGAGCAACAATTCAGTTTTTAGGTGCTATGTGGTGCCCACTTCAAAATTCAGAAAGCTTTTGTTAATTATGACTTTAACTAGAGCTGATTCTTTGGTGGAATAATTTGTTTTAAAAGAAAGCTTTTTAAACTGGTCCAACCACACACACAGGTCATGAAAAGGTGGGAAGTTACTTGGTGTTCTTTTGTTTTTGATCCCACAGAAGACCACAGCCTACCTGTAACAGCATTTCTAAAGGATTGAATCCTCCCAGAGATTCCTCATCTTTGATCTAATTGGCAGCGTCAGTTGGTTCTTGGACATTTTTCGCCAGTAGGGGCCAACTCCAATGTCAAGGTCCTTGGACTGTCCTGCTCCTCCGGAAGTGAGGCTGGGCAGACCATAACTACAGTACTACAGTGCACCATGGTCGATGACCCAAAGTCTTGTCACCCCCCACCCCCAAACACCCCTCTCTCCCGGGCACAGAACATTGTCCAGAATGTTTTTTTCTCCATTCATTTTAGAACATTTCTCCATCATGCATAGTACACGAAATGCATCGGGCGTTTAAGCTTTGTGCTGACTGATATTCACTGACCCTCATTCCATTTGTCTTTGGTGTTTGAGAGTTGACCATGTGATCAGGGATTGCTGGCCATACCAAAGGACTACTCCCAAACACCTGAGGGAAGAATGGCTAAATTGGCCTTGGGCTGGTCTTCATCCAAGTCTCAAAGGTTGGTTCTCAGTGGGCAGCGAGTACCGCTAAGGCTTCTGCTCCAATAGGGAGTCGAGGAAGAAACACAAAAAAAACCATAGGGATCTCACCATCCATCATCCTCCCCATACTATGAAAAGCTGAGACATCACACCAAGAGGGACAGCTTGACTGTTCATTTCCCCACTAAGTACTCTTTTATGGAACGGGTAGATTCTCAAGCTTCAATTGTTAGACGTCTTTTCACACAGTGTGATGTTGACAGTCTCCACTACGGCACAAAGGGCAGAACTTGTTACCATAGCATCCTAAAAGCCAGACCAGGTAACCCACGTGAGCAGCAGCTGCACGCCCCCAAAGCTTGGCTCTGTTTCCAAGCACAGTGGCTCCTCTAGTTCCTTTAATGCTGGCTGACATTGGTCTGTGGCTCCTACCTTGGGTTTTGAGGTCTTGGGTCTTGGCATTGGAGATTTCGATTGTTTCGACCTTGGCCCCCTTTGGTGCGGGTGTTGCTTCGAGGTATGACCCCAGAGTCGTGAAAATACTACTTTCAGTCCATGCAGCTGTTTTTTTTTTTTTTTTTTACAACATAGGGAATCATATGGAGCTACTTTCAGGGCAATAGGAGGAATTTCATGAGGAGTTGCTCTCTGGGGATGCCCTTATTGTTGACATGGCTGCAGATCTGAGATTTACCAGTGGGGTTGACACTGTGCCAGAGCTCAATAAAATGCATGCTGTGCCCTCCAGTCACCCTTCTGCTTTCTGGCAGATGATAAGGTAGTAGAATTTCTGGGATGGGGTTCTCCAGTGCAGTTTGACCGTACAGACATTCTGGACTAGAGTTCACCGAAGGAGACTCTTAAGGCAGCCTTAAAAGACCCTGCTTTGGAGCTGTGGCAGAGACTGTTTTTCCCTCATCTGTAAGTAGGGGCCAGCACTAATGATCTCAGTGTTTGTGGCCAAGCCGCCATGCCCTAGAGTTTGGTGGTTTGGGCAGCAACAGTGTCTTTACTTAAAGTGATTAATACTCCCTGCACCCCAGTGCAATATTCATGTGTTGTGGGTGGTACTCTCTGAGGCCGCAGCACATTTGCCAGCGGCTGAGATTTGTGATGGTTTCAATGGTGGAAAGGAGGCCGCTCGGCAGGTGCTTCAACCAAGACTAGGAGAAGCTCACTGGCATTCCTAACAAAGAAAGTCTGTTTTATTTTTTTTGCAGATGTCCAACATGTATTTTGATTGAGTGAACCTCTCTAGATTTAAGGCGTGTTCATTTTTTAGGTTATTTCAAGCTTCCAAAACCCCATCAGATTAATTTGGCATAGACCCACAGCAGCTAGTTAGTCTTCCTAAAAAAAGGAAATGGTCAGACAGGTGTGACCCGACTGGTACAGAAAAGGTACAATAGGCCAGTAAGAGGCAGAGGGGCAAAAAGAGATCAATCTACCACAGTCTCTACCCCCTCCTCCACAGCAATCACAAATCCTCTTTAGGGAATTCTCACTCTTCCTATGAAGAATGTTTCCCCACTACTTTGGATGTGTAAGTCTGTAGGATATCTTCTTCCCTTCCTGAAGCGGTGTCAAAATTCTCCAGCATGGGGTCTGGCATGGATTGACATGCTCATGAATATTCTGTGTTGTCTGGCTGGGAATCCTGGATAAAAGAAAAAACTGTTTCACTTACAAACTGTCTTTCTCCTTTAAATCAATCGCTATCCTCTGGGTCATATTGCCCGTATCCAATGACAGTCCTCTCCCGAAGCCCCCTCCTTTGACAGCCATCTTCACATTTTCACTGCACGCTTCCGTGTTGGGAGTCCTCGAGTTTGCTCTGCGAGCTACTTCTGTTTTTTCGTATTTTCAACATTAAAAGGTTCTATTTTCTGTTTGAAAGAGCATGTGTGCTCTTTTCTCCATCTGCCGACAGCGTGGTTCCGTTGTGGGTGAATTTCAGAGCCCCTCAAGGACGAAGATTGTCAAAGTTTCCAGAAGGCCATCGGGCCTACTTTGCACCCTCTGACCATGATGGACGAGAAGGCAGGAAGACCCCTCTTCAAGTCCTGGACGAAGTGCGGTCTACGGAATGTGTTTGTTGAAGATAAGCACCTGCAATGCCTCCACTGCCTGCATCCAGACCACAAGCTAGAAGAATGGCAAGATATGCCTCGGTTTATCAAAGAAGACGATGAAGGAAAGGCACAGTAGACTGGTGGCATGGCTGAACGCCAAGGACTCTGCCCGTGCTCTGATCAGGGTCATGCCTCACCCAGGACCGGCTGGTCCGAGGAGTAGTCTTCTAAGTCCTTTGAGGGCACCTCATCCTTGGGATCCTAAGACAAGGCATGTCCGGGTCCATCCGGGTCGCCGCAGAAGCGGGTCCCAAGGTGGACAGGGAACGATCAATATCACCTTCCACCTCCATTGCCAGCCAGCAATCGAGCTCCTCCTCGAAGAAGAAATCGTCCAGCCAGGCTAAGCTGTGGGAGAAGCCTGAGAAGGCGCAGAAGGAGGAGAAGGCGGCCGAAATGCCCAAGAAGAAAGCCCAATCGGCACAGGATAAGACTTTGTCGATGATAGCGTTGGTGGCGGATGCCCTCACGAAGGGGGCTGACACCGAAGGTAGCCCCCACATCACAGAAGATATCCCTAACCCTGAGGTGCAAAACCACAGCAGTGACTTTGGCAAAGTCTGCTGGCACACCGTAGAAGGGGACACCATCTCAGAACCCGAATCTGGCCACTCAGGGTGGAAAAGGGGCAGGGGAAAGGAGGCCCTGGATCAGTCCCAGGCCGTGGCCCAAACCATGGAAGTTTTATCCACGGACGAGGAGGACCCGGAATCCTTAGACACGGTCCACAAGGATGTGGAATAGGAGGGCAAAGACGGTGCAGGGCCTAGTGTTCCAATCACACCAGCTCAGTCTAGGTATGTGTCTCTGGACATCCTATCGACCCTCAGCACCTTGGTGTCAGAGATCCAGTAGAGGATGCCACAGGGCCCTGTTCCAATGGTCCCCCTCTGATGCCCCCATTTCAGCCTCCACATCAGCATCTGGCCTCCTTTCCCCCAGCAGACCCAGACATGAGTACGGCCACAGCCACGATGACGACAATCTCGTTGCATTGAGCCGTGGTCTCCGCAGCCTAGGGCGTCCACACCGGACGAGATAGGGTCGTTCCATTCCACAATCATCAGAGCCTCCAAGCTATTCCAGCTTGTGCCGAAGAAACCAGGAAGGAGGGTATCGTGTACCAGAGGCGCACGGCCAAGAGGAAGATAATCATGGTTCTCCAGCATGGGGTCTGGCATGGATTCACATGCTCATGAATATTCCCCGTCGTCAGGCTGGGAATCCTCGGTAAAGAAAAAACCAGTATCAGTTTCGTTTCTGATCTGTCTTTCGTAGTAATAACCAATCACTGGTCTCTGCGTCATACTGACCACAGCCAATGACTGCCCTCTACCTAAGCACCGCCTCTGGCAGCCATCTTCAGATTTTTACCGCACGTTCATGTGTTGGGATCCTCGTGCTATTGCTCTCGAGCGTTAGTGCTATTTTTTCGCGCTTTTTCACAAAAACTTCGATTCTTTCGGTCAAAAGAGCCTCAAGCTCCACCGATCCTACATCCGATCAACGGGGACCCGTGTCGGATTCATCTGTGCCCCTCAAGGGTGAAGATTTCGTCGAGCTACACTTCGGAGGACTCCAGAAGCTTCTCAGGCCCGGTCTCGGAGATGGCCCAGGAGAAGGGAAGCTCGACGCCCGGAAAGCTGTTCAGGGCCTGCCCTGGATGCCAGCTGCAGAACGTCTTCAAGGAGGACGAACACTCTTTCTGCCTTTACTGCCTTCATGGGGACAAGACGCACGTGGAGAAGGATCTGGTGGATCGCCTCTTCCGACGGTGGGGCACACCCCAGATCGACCTGTTCGCGACGGCGACGAACACCAAGTGCCGGAGGTTCGCCAGCAGGTTTCCCCAGACGAGGAGCATGGGCGATGCTTTCTCGTTCCCCTGGGAGGGCCTGTTCCTCTACGCGTTCCCTCCCTTGCCTCTGCTGATCCGGCTCGTCAACCAGCTCAAGAGGTCACGGTGCAGGATGATCCTCATCGCACCTGCGTGGCCGAGGCAGATATGGTTCCCGGACCTTCTGGACTTGTCGGCGTCCCCGCCAATCAAGCTGCCGGCGGACGCGGATCTACTCTCCAGGGAAGGAGGCGCCATCCTCCACCACGACCCGAAGTCGCTGAACTTGCAGGCCTGGCTCCTGCAGCGCTAGAGTTTGGAGGATACGACATACCGGCCGATTGCAGAGAGGTTCTTGCAAAGGCCAGGGCGTCCTCGACTCTTAAATGCTACGGACACAAATGGAAGAGGTTCTCTGTCTGGTGCCACGCACAGAAGATTAACCCTCTACGGATTACGGCTCCCCAAGTGCTGCCGTACCTGCTGACGCTGGCCAAAGCTGGTCTGGCACACGCGTCCATCAAGATTCATCTTGCTGCGATCT
This sequence comes from Ambystoma mexicanum, assembly GCF_040938575.1. Classification (NCBI taxonomy): domain Eukaryota; kingdom Metazoa; phylum Chordata; class Amphibia; order Caudata; family Ambystomatidae; genus Ambystoma; species Ambystoma mexicanum. The sequence goes on from NC_090923.1 coordinate 237,833,754, forward strand.
CCCGATACACCAGAACCACGGGCCGGACGTCCTTGTGGTCTCATCGTCTGGTGAAAGAGTTCATGAAGGGACTGTTCAGATCGTTCCCGCCGGTGAAGGCTCCGGCCCCGGCGTGGGAGCTCAACGGGGTGCTGACCAAACTCATGGGACCTCCGTTCGAGCCTCTGCACTCGGCCCCGTTGAAGTTTCTATCGTGGAAAACAGCTTTTCTCGTGGCCATCACCTCCGCACGACGAGTGGGAGAGATCCAGGCCCTTTCCTGCAAGGCCCCGTACTTGACTTTCCACGACACGAGGGTAGTGCTCAGGACGCACCCATCCTTCATGCCCAAGGTACCGTCGGACTTTCATCTCAACGAACCCTTGGTGTTACCTGTGTTCTTCCCGTCGCCTTCGTCGCCGGCTGAGAGGACTTTGCACTCGCTGGATGTAGCTAGAGCGCTGAAGTTCTACGTGGACCGCACGAAAGGTTTTCGGAAGACGTCACAACTCTTTGTGAACTTTGGACCTGTCAATCAGGGGAAGGCTCTCTCGAAGGCTTCCATCTCCAGATGGCTCTCCGGCTGTATCATGTACTGTCACCGGTTGGCAAACCGACCGCTGCCTGGCCGTCCGAGAGCCCATTCCACCAGAGCGATCGCAGCTACCACGGCGTTCCTATCTGGTGTGCCCCTGCTGGACATATGCAGGGCTGCTACGTGGAGGTCGACGCACACCTTCACGAAATTCTACTGCGTCGACCGGGATTCCAGGGAGGAGTCCAGGGTCGGCCAAGCAGTGCTGCGCAACCTGTTCGCCTGAGGTGAGCCTGGTGAGGAGGTAAGATGCTTAATGTTGAGTTGATGTGATGCTTAATGTTGAGCCTTTGCCACCTCCCGTGGTTGTGCATGTGTGTACTGCTATGTATTCTTTATTCATGAGCATGTGAATCCATGCCAGACCCCATGCTGGAGAAGGAACAAGTTACTTACCTGTAACTGTTGTTCTCCAGCATGGGTCTGGCATGGATTCACATGCGAACCCTCCCGCCTACCCCTCTGCGGCTCTTCACTTGGTCATACTGCCACTTCACGTGCTTCCAAATCTGAAGATGGCTGCCAGAGGCGGTGCTTAGGTAGAGGGCAGTCATTGGCTGTGGTCAGTATGACGCAGAGACCAGTGATTGGTTATTACTACGAAAGACAGATCAGAAACGAAACTGATACTGGTTTTTTCTTTACCGAGGATTCCCAGCCTGACGACGGGGAATATTCATGAGCATGTGAATCCATGCCAGACCCATGCTGGAGAACAACAGTTACAGGTAAGTAACTTGTTCCTTGTGCCCCTTCTGGGCGACGTTTGAGAGGAGAGCATGGCCTTCTTGAAGAACCCTTGCACGGCTCTGGCCAAACGGGATAGGCTGTAGAAGAAATACCGGGTGCCAGAATTCACACGCAAGTGCCTGAGGTCACGACCATCGCCGGATTCAGTGGTTTCAGCAATGCTGAGGAAAATGTTGTCTAACCCGTCCTTGTCATTTTCAGTCCCTCTGGACATCGAGGGGAAGAAGATAGACACCATGGGAAGGAAGGTGAGTTACACTGTAGTGTCCACCATCAAGCCGGCCAACGCACTGTCGAGCCTAGCCAGGTATGAAAGAGAGCTGTGATACAAGCTGGGTCAGATTTTGGAGTTCCTCCCTGACGACATGAAGATGGAAGCAATTGCTCTCTTCCAGGAAGGGGAGGTAGCGTCAGATCACACCATCACAGTGGCACTGGACTTTGCTGATGCAGGGTTCTGGCAGATGGGGAATGGCGTCTGTCTTCGTCGCCAAGGCTGGATGAAGGCCACAAATTTCACCAGGAGGTCCAAGCATGTCTTTTGATGGACATAACCTTTTCTGGAAGGTTATAGACTAGTCCCTACAGGCCATCAAGGTGGATACGGAGACGGGCCGTTCCCTGGGCACCCTTCAGCCGCACCACTCTTTTCGCTCCTCCAGAGGAATGTCGAGCAGGTCTTCAAAAGGTTTCTCCTCATTGTACAGTCAGCCTTCCTGTTCCACGACTCAGGAAGCCTACAGAGGCTGTTCTCAGGCCTAGAGTGGCAGAGGACAGCGTCACTGTCGCCCACGGGTCAGGACGCTGGCACCGAAGCAAGCCTCAACTGACCAGGACGTCGGGCCCCCAACGGTGCAAGGCTGGCTGAGGGTCATCAGTGAGTGGAAAAAGATCACCACCGACGATGGGTGCTGGACGCTCTCGCCCAAGGACATACCCTGGAGTTTTATCGCATGTGTCAGGTGGCCCACGGTGCAACACCTCCCTGAGCTCTTAGAGTAGGTAGGGGCCATGCTGCGAAAAGTGGCTATAGAGCTGGTTCCCAAGTGACTCCGGGGCTCCGAGGTCTATTACACATACTTTTTAATCACAAAGAAGACTGGGGGCTGGAGGCCCATTCTAGACCTGCGACGTCTGAACAAATACCTGAAGTCCCAAAAATTCAGGATGGTCACGTTGCAACATGTGCTTGGCCAACTGGAAAAGGAACGTTGCTAGACCTGGAGGATGCCTTCTTCCACGTCACCATTCTCAGGAAACCCCCTAATGTTTCTATGCTTCGTAGTGCAGGGACAGCACTACCAGTTGAAGGCCCTACCTTTCGGCTTGAAGCCGGCCCCCAGAGTGTTCACGAAGTGCCTCGGACTGGTTGCGGCTCATCTGCGTCTATGGGGATACACGATAACCGTACCTCGATGACTGGCTCATCCGGGTGCCGCTCATGAGAGTTGGCCGGCAGACACACAGAGAAGACTGTCCAGCTGCTGACGGATTTGGAATTCTCCATCTATCCAAAGTCCTGCATTACACCATCGCAGAATGCTCTGTTCCTAAGAGCCAAACTCAATACAATGTCCTGCCTGGCGTCACCCTCAGAGGAAAGGGTAGCTGCCATTCAAGGGAAGCGGCTGTTATGATATGGCATTTTATGATATGGCATTTATAACACGCCTATACACAAGTGTTTCGGCTGTTGTCGATGAAGACCACCACAGTGCGAACCATCAAGTCGTTGCTCGGCCAGCGTCTATCTTATCAGGCTGTGCAGGTTACAGATGCAACCTCTTCAGGAGTTCTGGACGCTCGCTGGATACAGGTGTCCGGAAGCTTCGCGGACAAGATTCTGCTCAATGAGGAGTTTGGTCGGGCGTCCTCTCCAAATTCACCCAGGGTATGGGGTTTCAAAACCCTACATAACAGGAGACGGTCAGCATGGACGCTTACCTGGAAGGATGGGGAACCCACACCGGACGTCTACATGCCAGAAACCTGTGGCTGCCAGAGGGGAAGGATCTCCAGATCAACATCCTGGAGCTACGGGCAGTGTACTGGGCCCTCAAGTCGTTCTCTGAAGGGCAAGGTGGTGAGGATCTTCACGGACAACACCACCACACCACCACAATGTTCTACATCAGGAAACTTGGGCACTCGAGCTCAAGTGCTCTCCAAGGAAGCGCAGGGCTTATGGCGCAGCGCTGTCGACACAAGAGATGTTCCTCTTCACCTAGTGGGAGTCAAGAACACCATCCCAGACTCCCTCAGCACAGAGTTGCACTTCTGCCACGAGTGGGAACTTCAGCAGGACCAGGTGGTTTGCATCTTCATCAAGTGGCACAGGCCCCGGATCGATCTGTTTGTGACAGCGAGAAACTCCAAATGCCAGGGTGTTGTTCGACTTTGAAGTGCTACGGTCACAAGTGGAAGCGTTTAGCTACATGCTGCCGGTCGCAGAAGATTACCCTGGTGAGGGGTCACAGCCCTGGAAGTGCTTCCATACTTGCTTCCATACTTGCTATCCTTGGCCAAAGCCGGCCTAGCACACGCTTCTATCAAGGTGCATCTAGCCACTTATCTCTCGCTACACCAGGTCTCCCGAAAGATCTTCACTGTGGCCTCACTGACTCATCAAGGAGTTGCTCAAAGGACTTTATTTTATCTTTCCCGCTGGTGAAGGCTCGTGCCCCGGTGTGAGAAGTCAATGTAGTTCTGACGAGGCTCATGGGGGGGCCCCTTTTGAGCTGATGCATCAGGCCCCTCTCAAGTTCCTCTCATGGATAACTGCTTTACTTGTGTCCATTAACTCTGCCAGGAGGGTGGGTGAGATCCAGGCCCTATCCTGCAAGCAACCATACCTGACTTTCCATGAATCGAGGGTGGTGCTGCGTATGCACCCCTCTTTCATGCCAAAGGTTCAGTCGGAATTCCACCTCAACAAGCCTTTGGTGTTACCTGTTTTTCCCCCAAAGCCTTTGTCACCGGCTGAAAGGTCCTTGCACTCCCTGGGCATTGCCTGTGCCTTGAAGTTCTACATGACACGCACAAAACGTTTTGGAAGACTTCACAACTGTTTGTGAACTTTGGTCCTGTGAACCATAGGAAGGCCTTGTTCCAAGGCTTCCATTTCATGGTGGCTCTCCGGCTGCATTATGCGTTGTCATTGCCTGGCCGTCCGAGAGCCTACTCCACCAGAGCGATCGCTGCAATGACAGCATTCTTGTCTGGTATGCCCCTGCTGGACATCTGCAGGGCGACTACGTGGAGGTACACGCACACCTTGATAAGGTTCTACTGCGTCGACAAGGATTCCAGGGAGGAGTCCAGAGTCGGCCCAGCAGTGCTACGCAACCTGTCTGCTTGATGTGAGTCCGTTCCAGAGATAAGAGTAATTGCTTCTGTTGAGCCTTGCCACCTCCTGTGGTTGTGTAATTTTGTACTGCTGTGTATTCGTTATTCATGAGCATGTGACTCCATGCCGACCCCATGCTGGAGAAGGAATCTGTTTCTTACCTGTAACTATTGTTCTCCAGCATGGGTCTGGCATGGATTCACATACGAACCCTCCTGCCATCCCGTCTGCGGCTCTTCTGGTCATACTGTCACTTTACGTGCTTACCAAATCTGAAGATGGCTTCCAGAGGAAGGGTTTAGGCAGAGTACTGTCATTGGATGGGGCAGTATGACCCAGAGGACAGTGATTGGTTTAAAGGAGAAAGACAGTTTGTTAGTGAAAGTGAACTGTTTTTTCTTTTACCAAGGATTCCCAGCCTGATGAAGGGGAATATTCATGAGAATGTGATTCCTTGCCAGACCCAAGCTGGAGAACAATAGTTACAGGTAAGTAACTTGTGCATTGCCCTCTATCTCTTGCTTTTTGGCCTCCAGACCCCCTCCTTCTGAAGTAAGCCAGTTGTTTGCTGGCAAAAGCGATAGAGTTGGTGCCTGTCACTGAGAGGGGGATGAAGCACTACTCAATATTTCCTAGTGCCAAAGAAGGGTAGAGGCCTGCAACCCATCCTGGACCAAGGATTCTTAAACAAGTTCCTCAGAAAGAACAAATTCAGGATGGTGACCTTGCTGCAGACCCTCCAGGCCCTGAAGTGCCTCTCTAAATTGGTTGCTGTTACTGGATCTTCAGAAGACTTATCGATCCAGAGCGCATTAGGTACCTGTGCTTCAGGATTGGGATTGCCCATAACTGTGTGGGAGTGAGGGTTTGTTTGGGCCTCCTCACACATTCAGCACAATGTGACCACTTGCTCGTGCAAAAGCGGGGGACGCCTCCATTGCCTGTATGTTAATATTAGCACCAAACAGGGCTATTGCGGGGGACACTCAGCTTCCATTTTGTGTGCCCTCAACTCCATCTTTGGACTAGGCCTCACTTCGATACTATGAGAAGGCTTCTCTCCTCTCCGCAGCGCCGCACTCATGGCCCCCACCTTTTCTCACTCCGTCTGAAAGCCCTTTCTCACGGAAGCGCAGGGGATAATTGAAACAAATATACAAATGTAGCATCTCACTCTTCCTCTGAGATCACTGTCCTGTGTGTGAATCTTGCCTTGTAGCTCATCCATCTCCACAAACCGGCCAGTGCCCTCTTACCCCCGCTGTTGGAATATTACTGCCACTATAACCCTGTGCCCTCCTAAGGTATTCTCTTGATGTACCAGAAGTATGACCCTGCTGTGCAGCCCACCCCAGAGTGCCCCCTACTAAAAACAGACCTCTGTCACCATATATTGCACCCTAGAACTAACAAATGTCAGTGTCCCACAATCTCTTTGATGCGCACAGGCCCGCCCTATGACTAAGGTTATCACACCAACCAAAACCCCTAAGCCTGATACCCATATAAGGCCTAATGAATAATGGTATAATCATGTTGAATGCAATTTATAGGTTTATAAGGTTTACTCAAAGGTATTCTAGTGATTATTGTTTAGTGTGTGTCTAGTGGTAGTATTTTCATGCTAGCTTAGTTGGTGTCCGCCATATCTCATCGTGCCCTAACCCTCACCCCTCCTGGATGCTGGCAGCCAGACCACTTGATGTTCTCCCTCCCGCCAACTGGGTAACCAATCCAGATGAAGCAGCGCCTCCTAGGACATATGTATCTATACTGACTATCCAATCCTACGCTGGTCTAGTACCCTATGTTAGTTGCATCATCCATGACGCTGTCTTACTTTATATTGTCATCTAATTGTAATGTTTGTCAGAGCGCTCTCGATGCAGCAGAGTTCTCTGGATGCCAACTTTATATAAAGCAACTAAACCCTGCAACCTATTCTCTTAGTCTCATTCCCCCTTGGGGTGTCTTATATTTTTTGGACATAAATGTGTAAGTCGGGAGTGAGCCTTTACATTTGGTGACCCCGCGACGTGATCGGGTCAGGTGCACCGAGGCACCGTGCAATGCAGCAAGATCAGGGAGGCCCCCAGCAAAACCATCGCCTCCGCGGTTGACCAGTGTGCGCACAAAATGAAAGGTTCCAAGGGTCCCTGTCATCTTTTGCAAATACCCAACTAACTGCTCACCAAGGTGGGTAACGGCTTGGTTGGGGTGTGGACCCGATTGTGGATAGACCGTGAACGGAGGCTGTCGGACCACCCTGCTGAACACATGAGTACTGGTTGCAAGACTCTAAGAGGAAAGAAAAAAAAATAAGAAATAAGGGTTCAAAAAGATAAGGGTAACGAGGCAGTGGGAAAGGGAAAAGTGGAAAGCGGGGTTAGGGCCTGTGCGAGTGAAACTGTGAGGCGTTTTTCTTATCTATCCTTTATACGGCTATTAGGTTGTTGTGAAAAAAGAGATAAAGAGGAATATGGGATCCTAGCTCCGAAGGGGGGGTAGAAGGCGGCGCTGCATAGCATTGTCTCGACCAGTGCAGGGAACAAGTGGAGATAAAGAGAAAAAAGTAGGAGTCTCATATATTTAGTAGACTCAGAATAGTAATTTAGAATATTCTTTTTCCGTGTGAGCAGAATTCTTCAAAGAGGTAGCCTAAGGGGGCTCAGAGGTGGGGAGTGAATGAGAAGATTAGAGCGATGGGTAATGGACAAGAGCAAAGGAAAGGGGTGATCTAAAACTAAAGATAATACATGTTCAATGTTGTTGAAGTCCATTGTGTTGGTTTGTCGATAAGTACATGTGTGTCTGGGTTCTCTGAAATAAGGTCTGATGAAAAGTATTAGTAACATTTTGTAATCCGTGCCAAAAGGTGTAAGTAAAAAAATAAAACTAAAAAAAAAATGGGGTCATAGATATTTGTGATGATTATGATGATGACAGTGAAATAAGGTTGGTAAAGGTGCCACGAGAGGGTGTTTATCTGATATATTGCATTGTGTAAGTATACTCAGAAAGAGAGCGAATACCTGTAAGTATACCCGATAAGGCGTCATGGGAGGAAATACACCGTTAGCACATATTTGCGAACATCTCCCTTTGTATAGCGGAAAAAATACAGAGATATCACGAGAAATGGTTAGCAGAAATAAGAGGAGAAGGGGTGTCCCCAATATGACCGGAGGGAGGGTCCTTTGAGAAAATAGTGTTAGATTTTGTAGCAACTCATTTTCTAGCCAAATATAGGAGAAAGCAATTGAAAAATAGGTGGCAAGTATTAGACTTGTGCAAAATGTTTGAGGAGACAGCACCCAGCAGTGTGGTAAGTAAGGAGACATCCCTAGAGAAAAGCACAGCCCCGGAGGGGGGAGAGGGTGCAACAGGGGAGGAATGTACAGTAAAAACAGGAGAGAATGACCTCACTAGGCTTTACCCGCTGCTGACAAGGCCTGCTGTGGGATACAGCGAGCCGCGGTATACGCCAGCGTGAGTACTCTAGCAGCAGCCGGTGCCATAGCCCCACCACCCTATGAAACAAGAGGGCTATATGGTCCAACTAGTGCCCCTCTGGTGAATTTACCATAGTTAACTGCAGATTTAGCGCCCACCCAAATGGAAATAACACACCTAAGAGCCTTGTGCGATAGGGGCCAGATGTTGCCAGGGGGAGGAGAAGTACCACCATTGACAGCAACAAATTTGACACCACTGCTGAGTGTAGCGGGAGGATCTACCCCATCCCCACCACCATCAGCACATATACCGATAGGACAAGAACAAGAGTGACAATCAGGAGAGTTCCTCTTTCATTTAAACAGCAAACCTGTAAGAATAATACGACCAAAAACACCAGATAGCCAAGGAGGGGAGGAACAGGGAGGAAGAGAGTCAGAAGAAGAGATAGATGAGGTATGGAGTGATCTAGATGAATACAAAGATGAGGCAGCAGCGGAGGGGTCTCAGCTACCATTTAGATTTGACCAAGAGGAAGGAGCTTCCCAAGGTGGCAGGGAAGGTTGAGGCAAAGAGTAGGAAACAGTAAGTAAAAAAGGAGATAAGGCAAAACTACAGATATCTCTGATACATAAGGGAGCAAGAAGGCCACATTACATACCATGGGCACAGATGGACAAGAATAATCTGTTGAAACTCCTCCCTCCACTTTCGGGTGGGGCAGGGAAGTGGATACACGCATTTGAAAAGAACACGGCAGGGGTGCCATTAGCAATAGGGGATGTAAAAAGTTTACTAGTGTCCGCCGTTGGTGATCAAGCTGATGAAGTGTGGGTGAAGGCAGGCTTTCCGGGGATAACAATGAACTGTGACCGCCATGATGGATCGTCATTTAACAAGGAAAGGGCGCAAGTATGGGATGCATTGAGGAGAACCTTCCCAGACACTCCAGATTTACATTTAGTAATGCAGTGCACTATGGGAGAGGAGGAAGAGCCTACGCAATTAATCCTCCGGGTGCAAGACCTGTGGAGATCTGAAACGGGCATGGCATGGGACCAATCCACCACCCTGTTATACTTTATAATTAAAAAAAGGGCTCCCGGAAGAGGTACAGCAGGCCTTGGATAAAATAGCTGGGATAGAAGCCAAGGGCTTGCCAGAGATTCAGAGTATAATTGTACACCATTGTAGGAGGATCAAAGAAAGAGGAAAGGAGATAGCACAGAGAAGGTTGGCAGACGAAGTTAGTACAGAATAAATTAGTGAAGGTCGTGGCAATGAACTCAGCAGCATCCACTGATAGGCAGGGGGAAGGAGAGGAGGGGTCAGTGTTCTGACTTGAGTGTCGGGTAGACCGTTGATACCTCTGTCCCCAAGTGATGCACAGGGGTACCTGAAGAACCCCCTGTGCGACCTTTGAGGCCACAGGTGGGAGATGTCTCTTCCCGGATCCACAGAGCCTCAAGAACACCGATGCTGCTGCAAAAAGAACGGGATTAAGTACCAGGCAATGACAGTATAACACGAATCATAAAATCTGAGAGGTCTTACCTATCCGGTGGTAGAAAGGCACGGGAAACCTAAGTGCAGGAGGTTCAAGACTCAGATGAAAGGTAGTCCCCAGAAGAACAGGGACCAGAGTAGTACGTGGAAGCAGGACGGCCCACCTGAGCCAAGGACTGGGTGCATAACGTGGGAATCAGGAGACAGGTACGTAGAGTGAGCGCACAAAGTTCCAAAAGGCAAAGTCCGATTGCAAGTGAGGGACGGTCCGAGGTTCAGCGACGAGTAAACAGTTCCAAACAGAGGGACAGAAGGGCAATCAAAGGGAGTCCAGGAGAGAGTTCCGAGGTCAAGGTATACCAACAATAGCAAGATCCAAACGTAGCGCCAAACAGGGTCCAAGAGACAGCTGAGAAGCGGTGACTGCTTTGCTCATCAAGCGTTTTGTAACGGGCGCCTGACAGTCACGTGCCACGCTCTGCCACCACATGACGGACGCTGCGCTTGATCCTGTTATCGGACAGCTACGCGATGTGGGAGCGTTCTGCCGATCCTTCTGGCGTGTGATCTCCATGGCAACTGCAGGAAAGGCTGCAACTGGGTACGAACATGCCACCTGGTGTGGCGTAACCGGTCCTGTGGGACAACCAAATCATGTGAGTCTCGTAACGGGGGAGTAGTATGCAAACAGGAGGGAGGTGTTGTGGGAACGCTAGCTAAGTTCTGGTGTTCGTGTGGATGCCTAACAGTCAGGAAGTAAGGATGCATGCAGCACTATTGAATGATTTAATAGAAGCACTGGCAGAACCGTCAGTGGTAGCATTGGTAAAGTGCCAAGCACATACAAATAACACAGACGCGATCTTACTGGGGAACGCGGCAGCGGATGCTGCCGCAAAAGAAGCTGCATACTATTATATCCCAAAAATTGTAGAGTGTATTATAAAAACAACCAGTTCAGACGTACAAGAAGAAGGATGAAGCCATATACCGATTGCACAAATAATTGAACTGCAAAAACGTGCACCAGTAGAGGAACAAGAATTATGGGCAAAAGAGGTTGTAAACAATCATCAACAGATTTGTTATGGCAACAAGAAATAAAAACAACATATTGCAGCAGAGATTCAGAAAAAGTGGTTCGTCCCGAATTTGCAGGAGCATTTGTCAACGTTTACAGTAGTGTATACTACATGCCAAAAATACAGCTCAGGAATGACTCTTAGAACACTGCGAGGAACACTGCCGTGTCCTGTGGGGCCTTTTAGAGAGCTCCCCATTGACTATGCAGACATAGGAGAAAGATGTAAGGGAGCGAGGTATCTCATTGTAATAGTTTGTCCATTTTCAAGGTGGGTGGAAGCTGGGCCATGTCCTCACCCAGATGCAAAGTGCCCTGCAAAGTTTTTGGTGAGAGAAGTTTTCTCCAGGTGGGGCATATGCAATGTAATAAGGTCAGACAATGGCACCCATTTTGTAAACTATCTTTTCAAGGAAGTGACAACTTTATTGGACGTGAAGCACAAATTATGTTTGATTTATCACCCACAGGTGAATGGACTGGTGAAAAGAATCAACGGCCTGCTCAAAAGCAAATTGTCAAAATTGTGTAACACACTTAAGAAAAACTGGGTGTATTGCTTGCCCCTAACACTGTTGCAACTCAGAACACAACCGAGTAAGGACCACCATTTAAGCCCGCACAAAATAGTGATGGGACGGTCCATCCATATGCCACTCTCACCAGTAAGGAGAGCATCAGATGCTCACAGAGCTGCCACAGTGCTGGAGGATGAATTTAAGGAATACATTACCCAATTGACACGTGCAGTGCATAGCATACCTGGACAAATAGCACTACCATTTACCCAGAACAGAGTGACAGATACATCAACACCAGCACAGGACAGCCCAACAGGCCAGTTAATGCCAGGAGAACACGTATATGTGAGAGGTTTCGTGAGGAGATGGAACTCCCCAAGGTTTCACGGACAATATGAGGTCATCTATTGCACACCAACTGCAGCAAATGTAAAGGGGTTGAAATATTGGGTACATCTCTCAGATGTGAGAAGAGCACATGATAGTACAACCCCTCAGAGTGAGCAACAACAGAGCCAAGAAGTTGCAAGTGGTTAAATTAAGAGATGTGTAACATTCAGCAAAATTAAGAAAAGAAGTACGCAACCTAAAAAAGAAAAGAACATTTTACAATAAAGGAAAATGTGTAGAGAATTACATTTGAGTGTCCAGTATACATCTCTCTCTCTCTCTCTACTTCTCTGCACGTTCCTATCATTTATTTTATTGTCATGGTTTATAAATAAGAGCACCTTTTTCATGAAGTGACATAGAAGTGTTGAAATAGAAAGAGCAATTAGATGAAAAATTAGAAATATATATAGTAATGATGGAAAATCAAATATGTAAAAAAGGTTGAACAGTATTTTGCAATGTACTTAACAATTTTATATCGTCCCTTCAGGTGGAAATATGACGAAAAGGAGGGCTCTCACTAACAACGATTCAAATATAGATAGTGTTAGAGTAGATGATAGAATAAATAAATGGTATAACTATGAGTCCGGTTAGCATTCTCAGCAATAGTATTTTCTGTGATGTTGTTTTTTACTGCCCTGTACTGGACATTTTCTTTCATAGTTGGAGATATGAAAGATGGGGCGAGTGGGGTAAACCTGATACGGAATAGCTCAACCCTCATATGGGCTGGAGTCACAACAATGTGGAAACATAATGGCTCTGTAAACAATAATCTTGCTACGTTGCATAAAAAACGAACTTCCAAAACCCCTGTTTTTTCACTTGCTGCTATGGGTTCAGACACTGATAATGAGACCAATCAGTATAACAGTGATTATTCCTGGTTCAGTGAGCCCGACCGACATATATTAATGCACATGCAACCACAGAACCTACCTCACTAAACACTGTAATGCACTTTAAACCCGATACCCGAATTACCCAAAACTCTCAAGCTACTAGTGAATTAAGTGATGCAACATGGGCAGATGTCTTTCCCATAAATTACCGGAGAGTGAAAATGATAAACAACAAGGAAGGAGGGGAGGAGGAGATGGAAAAGGGGGGCTGGAGGGAATGATATGATGTATACCATGTCCAGGGATTAGATGAAATTGAAGACCCCCGCCACCCAGATCAATCAAACAAATGGTACTCAGACATGAATGCAATAGCAAAACAAGCCACGAAGGAGACCTGCTATGTTTGCTCTCTCATACCGCCCGCATCAGGCACACCTAAAATACTTATACCTAAGGAACTGCCCTTGTCGGATGCACAATGTTTAGTTCATCTCACATTGTGTAGGATTCGGAGCACCTTCCAGTCACACATAGTTACAATAGAAATGCTGCAGCACGAGAGAACCTGCACGAGTAAGCCGCAAGGAGTGATTTGCATCAAAGAACCTTTTTTGTTATCAGAGGGACACGGTCCGCAGGCAAGGCAGAAGCATTGCGAGGACTTACTGAGGAGAACTTTCAATGGGTCAAAGGGACATGCACTCTAGTGTGGCCCCAGCATATCGCGAAACTCACATGGGTCACTGCCCTCGAGAAGCCCATCAAAATTCAGAAATAGATAGAACACAAGATCTGCTTCCATGGCGAAGGGAAGATACGAATGGGATCAAACAATGCAACAAAACAATCATCATCCCCGGTATGAAAAAGGGCACGGCAGCACCTGTGTGTGGCAAGCAAGCCTAATTGCATCTGCCATCATCATGCCATCATCATGGAAGGGCACCTGCACCTTGGCCATCCTGCATTCAGCACTGATGGTGATTCCAGAAAGCCATATCGAGGGGGTAAAGAGTCAGCTGACATATGGCAGCGCCCCAGCCAGCAACAGGGCCCAGCACCTATGACATCCTGTCTGAAAGTGAGCTACAAGACAGAGTATCCTGTAAAAAGACGTCATCCAACTATATCTCGAGCAAATCATCAGAACTGCTGACAGAGATTCCTGACAAATACAGACTTTTTTTTAACTCCGCAGAAACTTTCTTTGCTTCCCTCCTGATGCCAGGACTTCAGGCACGGACAAATGCCAAATGGCTGCAAATCGTCCGCTGGGAACCGATCAAATTGGCCAACAACACTGAAGAGGGATTCAAGGTGGAAATATATGCCCTGCGCCTAATGACAATGCAGAACCAGTACGTCCTGGACCTTCTCACAGCAATGAAGGGCAGTGTTTGCCAAAAAGTCTGGAGCGCATGCTGTACATTCGTACCTTCTGAAGACGAAGATAATGGGACCCTCTCCCATGTCATCTCGGCAGTACACAGCCTGGGAGAAAGGATGCGGAGGGAAGAAGGAATAGAGCCGACCAATTGGTTCGACAAAATTTTTAATTGGATACCATCCTGGTTCATTTTCATGATGAGAATTTTTGTTCCAGTGATTGTTTTTTTTTAACTAGTTTTCTGTGTGTGTCAGTTGGGCAAACAATGTTGTGCAAAATCTATGCCTAGTTCAACAATGATGATGGTAACAATGGGCAAATCGACAATGGTAGCAACTATGATAGATGCACAAGTACAGACAGGGGAGTCAAATACACCAAAGTCCTGCATGACAGCTGTATATCACCAGTATGGGGACAGGGTGGATAACTTATACCACACCACAATTAAAGAGCCACTTGAATTGCAATGGTGCAGGGAGGTGTGGGTGGATCTGGATGGTGATGGGGGAATATACATGACATGCACACCTGATGAATATGCCAGGAGAGTCCAAAGCCTAAGAAGTGTCTGTAGGGCCTGGATGCCAATCAAAGGGACCCCAGCATGGGAAGAGGCAGTACAAGAAGCAGAGTATTATCGGAATGAGAATAATAACAAGGATTAGTTTGTCACTTTAGATGTAACGAAAGGGGGGAATGTGTGGGAGTGAGGGGTCATTTGGGCCCCTCTCACACATTCAGCACAATGTAGACCACTTGCTCGTTCAATAGCGGGGAACGCCTCCATTGCCTGTATGCTAATATTAGCACCAAACGGGGCTATTGCGGGGGACACTCGGCTTCCATTGTGTGTGCCCTCAACTCTATCTTTGGACTAGGCCTCACTACGATAATACGAGAAAGCTTCTCTCCCCTCTGCAGCGGCACGCACCCCGCGCTCATGGGGCCCACCTTTTCCCACTCTGTCTGAAAGCCCTTTCTTACGGATGTGCCGGGGATAATTGAAACAAATATACAAATGTAGCATCTCACTCTTCCTCTGAGATCACTGTCCTGTGTGTGAACCGGCTTGAATCTTGCCCTGTAGTTCATCCACCTCCACAAACCCGCAAGTGCCCTCTTACCCCCGCTGTTGGAAAATTACTCCCACTATAACCCTGTACCCTCCTAAGGTATTCTCTTGATGTACCAGAAGTATGACCCTGCTGTGCAGCCCACCCCAGAGTGCCCCCTACTAAAACCAGACCTCTGTCACCATATATTGCACCCTAGAACTAATAAATGTCAGTGTGTCCCATAATCTCTTTGATGCGCACAGGCCCGCCCTATGACTAAGGGTATCACACCAACCATAACCCCTAAGCCTGATACCCATATAAGTCCTAATGAATAATGGTATAATAATTTTGCATGCAATTTATAGGTTTGTAAGATTTACTCAAAGGTATGCTAATGATTATCCTTTAGTGTGTGTATAGTGGTAGTTTTTTCATGCTAGCTTAGTTAGTTTCAGCCATATCTTATTGTGCCCTAACCCTCACCCCTCCTGGATGCTGGCAGCCAGACCACATGATTTTCACCCTCCCGCCAACTGGGTAATCAATCCCGACGAAGCAGCGCCTCCCAGGACATATGTATCTATACTGTCTATCCAATCCTACGCTGGTCTAGTACCCTATGTTAGTTGCGTCATCCATGACGCTGTCTTACATTATATTGTCGGTATACACGCATTTCGTCGAATGATTTTACATCGTGGGACTTTTCATCGCCAACCCTTTCATCGCCAAAAACTTTTTTTTTGTTACTTTTTTATGGGGAGGGTGTTTGGTGCGGTTTGGGGTATGATTATTTAAGTGAGGGGGTTTGGGGGGGCGAAACCCCCCCATAAATAAAAAAAAAGGAGTTTTTGGCAATGAAAGGGTGGCGATGAAAAAAGTCCCACGATGTAAAATCATTCGGCAAAATAACGTAGAACCATACTGTCATGTAATTGCAATGTTTGCAGAGCGCTCGTGAGGCAGCAGAGTTCTCTGGATGCCAACTTTATATAAAGCACCTAAACCTTGCAACCTGTTCTTAGTCTCATTCCCCATTGGGGTGTCCTATATTTTTTGGGCATGCATGTGTAAGTCGGGGAGGGAGCCTTTAGATGACCTTTGGGTCTAGTCTCAGCCCTGGGGTCTTCACCAAGATGCCTGCATTGTCACAGAGACTCATGAGGTAACAGATCATGTTTTTCCCTATCTGGAAAATTGCTCATCAAGTCCTGTTCACCGGAAAAAGCTCTGGACCATCTGCACCCTACCTGCTGCCTTCTCCACAGACTGGGCTTCTCCCGAAATGTATAGAAGTCACATCTGACACCTTCAGAAATGCACTAATTAATTAAAGAGGTCCTTGGCACCCACTCTGGAAAGGCTTTTCCTCCCAAGGACATGGCAGACAATATCAGAGATTCAGTAAGTTCCAGAATGTCTATTCTCTCCCAGCCTCTGACTTTTCCTCGTGCCAGAGGCACAACTGAGTAGATGATCACTCTAGTGGCTTCTCTGGTCTCAGTGGTCAGTTCTCATGCAGCATGACCTGCTACTGGTCCTGAATAAAGTGTCATATTATCTTCTGTGGTGGGCCTGATGAGACAACTTGATGGTGGCTATGACATTTTGGCACCCCTATCCAGATCGCAGAGTGGTCACTGATGCCTCCTTGAAGGGCTGTGATGCATGTTTGAACAAGTTCACAGTGATTGGACTTTCACATCAACCTGTGAGACCTGTGGGCAATCAGACTAGCCCCTACCTCCTTTCTGTCAAGGGGAAACGTGTACCGATTCTGATAGACAAGATGGTGGCCATGCATTACCTTGACAAATGAGGTGGTGTGGGGGTCACTAATCCTGTGAGGGGAGGCAGTGCTGCTTTGTAGGCTTTGGAGAAACAATGTTCATCTTTTGTAAGCCATGCAGGGACAGGTAAACGTGGTGGTGGATGCCACGAATAGGAGTCCCGGCTGAGTCCCAGTTTGCCCAGTTACTCTGTGTTTGTGATACCGTGAGGAGCTGCAGCGACTTGTGAGTCCCTTTTCTGCTTTCACTAGTGGATTTGCATAAAGACTGCTTTGCCGCGCGGAGCGCGGCGCAGAGTCCCGGCTGAGTCCCAGTTTGCCCAGTTCGCCCGAGTGCGTCCGAGGGCCGGGGGCCAGGGGGCAACTTTATATTCAAGGGTTGATGGCTGCATTGCAGAAGGCCCCTTCATTGGGGGGGCCTCAGACACGTCACAAGACTTTGTTACAGCGTTGGATGCTCAATCCATGGACTCCCCTGCCAAACAACGCAGCGGTTGGCCAGAAGTCACAAGGTAAGCCTGCTACCTGCTTGAAAGAGGCCCCCCCGGCGCTTCCGGAACCTTCGGCAGCGCCTTTCCAATTTGTACAAACAACTGCACAGGTCCATCATGACGATGCTTCTCTGGTTGAAAGCTGTGCGGTCAATGCCATTGATACAGCGGCGTCTGTAGGCATTAGTCTGGACCACAATGGGCTCAGCACGACCATGCACAAGCCCTTGCTAAAACCACTTACCATGCTTTCTCTTGCGGACCTTGCGCCGATGCCACTCCCGCTGCTGAAGTCGCCGTCAACGGAGCATGTGTTATCGAAAGTGGCGCCGGCCACGCACTCTCATCCTTTTAAAATGTTTTCGCCATTTGATTTGACGGATGCAGAAATAATAAGTGCGATTTCTGCTACACAGGAAAATTTAAATGTAAAAGAGAGCCCGTTGGTTCAAGTGCACACTTCAACTGCGCAATTCAAGGCTACTGGACGCGCCGTCCTTCTGATGCAGAAGATCGCCGACTCCATGGAAGGCCTTTCTTCTACTGATTTCGTCCCTAGTGCTGTGAGCACTGGAGTTTTCAGTGTCCCTAGTGAGCTTCAGGAAAGTGGAACGGCCTCGTTGGAGCAATCTTGCGTTTCTCCAGGAAGTTTAGTGTCATGCCTAATAAACAAAGAAGGTGTCAGTCACTCTGGACTCCTGCTCAACGCTCCTATAACTTTACAAAAGTCAACTCTGATGACGCGGGCCGGTAGTGCCTTGAACAAAGCCCCTGAAGTGCTAAAAATGACCGACGTAGACTTGAAACCAACATCTTCTAGCGATTCTTGTGCTATTTCTACACGGTCTCCTAATGATAAACTTGCTCGCTCTACCGCTCAAAAAAAGATAGCTCAAGACACTTCTTTGCTGCAGCTTTCGACCAGTGACTGTCTGAAGAGCAGTGCCAGTCCGTCTCGCCCGTCGCAGAGAAAGCAGGTGCTTCTGTCTCCCATCATGTCAGAACTGCCATCACCAAAATCACGACTGGAACTCTCTGGAGCGCAGGACCTAGGGTCAGCTCATCATTCTCTAGGCAGGGTGAACGAACTTATCTGAAGGCAACAGCTACACAAAAAGGCACAACGCAATTGATACCCTGTTAAAAAAGAATGCCCCATCAACAGCGCCAGTCACCCCTGCAAAAAGCACAACTTCTGCAAATGATTCCCTATTTATTCAAACCCCGGGTAAAGACTCTCTGAAAACTCTGACTTCAAAAATAAACTTGTCTGCGGGTGCAGCTATTCAACTACACAATAATGTTCTCGCTGCATCATCTCAGGCGATGATTCCATTCGTAAAGCTCTATGAGACTTTAAACGAGACTATAAGAGACCAAGGTGCTCTTATTCTGAACCTTTTGGCGAAATTGGATCAAATAGAGTCTTTTTCCAAGCTCATCCAACTCGATGTTCAAGCCGGAAAAGACTTAAGTTCATTCTGGCAATCTCGTCTTAATGATCTAGTGACCCTGCAACAGGAGCGACATGATTTACAGCTAAAATGTCTGTTAGAGGTGCTGTCCAAATTAGTACCTCTGTTAAAGTCAGGTCATAGTCCTGACCTGCCCAAATCTGGTGCACAATGTTTCGCTCCATCAGCAAATTCTGAGCAGGGGTCCAGGTCTACGATGCAAACTAGTGAACACCTGGACGCAACGACAGGCCAAACGGTTGATGCACTACAACATTCGATGAGCTGTCACAGCGCTAAACCACTGTCTGTGGTCTGTGATGCTAATTCATCTGATTGCGTCCTCTTACATGTCTCCTCTGACATAGGTTTGCCAACAGGGGCTGTAATGGTGCCCTCAGCTGATTCTACTCAGGCGAACAAAGTAACAACACAAGTCTTTTCACAGGATGGTGCCCCGTCTACATTTGGCATCTTTGTAGGCACGGCAAAATCTTTTTCTCCGAATGGTACTGTCAAGTTGAAGGAGAAAGTGAAGCCCACTAAAGCGACGTCTACAACCAAGAAAGCAAAATTAGCAACCCATGCTGTAACAAAAAGCTTTATAAGAAACTTGTCGACTCCACCAAGGCCGGGACTGTTCAAGCGACCTACGAATGGAACAGAGGTGCCTCCTTCATTACAGCATATTGCACCGTCTCTATCATTGAACCATGGTGTTAAGCGTAGACGATTAAATTCGAGTGACAGCACTTTAGCCATTACGGTGGCAGCTGACGTTCATGATTTGTGCGACATTTCTATTTATTCCCATCGTAGAGACGAGGACTTAATGCAACACTCTATCGAAGAACAGCCACTGGATATAAACCTGCCTATGAGAACTGATAACACTAGATTACGTGGCCTACCTTAAGAGTGGCAAGTAGTCCAAGGTCGCTGTGCCACCACTGTGAAAAAGGATGTTCTGTCCTCAAGGGCTATTACTTCAAAACTGAACCCAAAATTTACAACTAACCAACGTAACAAACAGCGCTGCTCCCCACTGAGGTCACAGGACCAGCTGCAGCACCGCACAAAAGATGGCAGGTGCAAATTGAGACTGCAAAATATACTTAAGGATGATAATGATCTGAATCTCAATCGTGCAAATGTTCTGCGGTTATTTAAGCACATTCCACCACTTCGACTGATTGAATCAGATGATATTAAAATAGTCGAGTATGTGACAGAAAGCGCCTCTGATGCGGTGCTCCTTCATATTGATGCCGCTGGTGTACGTAACACTCTTCTTAAGGCAGCTGAAGATTTTCTGCTATTCGGCTTTGACATCTCAGTTGAACCAGACGTGGACAGGAGAAGCTCAAATCCTGCGCAGACAATTCATGGCTCAACATCGAAAAAACAAACAGTTGTGACTTCTGTTCGCCACAGTATGACTTCTGAAATACGCCAAGGAGACTCTCGTCGGTCTGAGAAACACCTGGTGCATCAGATACAGCAGAAGCAGGAATAGCCATGATTGGGTTCGCAGGAAGCAATCTTCTCGATCCTATCATGGAACACTCGTGGCTCTCAACATTTGTTTCAGGACTTCGACATTCCATTGGACGATGTGTTTGTAATTTGTCTGCAGGAAACTTGGTTAGTTGATGCTCCAATGAGAGATGGTTTCAATATTTTGGTCAATCCTGCAATACAAAATACTCAGGGATGACCTTCGGTAGGACTCTTGACAATGGTTCAGATCTCACGAGTTTGGTCTACTCCCATTTGTATTCATCCTAATCCCTACGTTCAAGGTTTAATTATGCAAGCCTGTTCAGATACTCTAAATACAGTTGCAACTCTGTTGATCATAAATTGTTATTGGAATCCGGCCAAAATAAAAGTTACAGAGTTTACCACAGCGATCAGCTGTTTAATGGAAGAGGCAGCCATGCAATATAATAACTTGAGCATTATATGCTGTGGTGACCTAAATGGCTCGTGGTTTAAATACAATCTCCACAATCAAGCGTACAGCCACATTCCATATGAAGAGTTAGGCGAGAAAGAACAACGTTGGTCTGATATTATGGAGACGTTTGACTGCGTTTTGTTGAACGGCAATGTGCGTGGCGATATTCCAGCTCAGGCCACTTGGCATCGTGAATCCACGCACAGTATAATTGACTATTTCTGGGTGTCTAGTAACCTGGGGTCAAAGATTCTCACACTGCAAGCTCTGACAACGACTAAGAGCGATCATTCGCTGTTGAAAGTGAAATGTTTTCTGGCGGTGTCAGATACCCTGTTCCCATACCCAGCAGCAGTTGAAGTAAACATGGGCGGAAATCGATTAAGACTGAGCGCAAATGAGATCCGTGCTCTAACGGCTAATCTAAGTGATTTGACTGACGCTGTGGATTACATTCCGCTTCTACAGAATCATATCACTTCAATCAAAGATAGCGCTCAGCAACATAAGCTGCATATTCACCCTTTTAGTAAATTGCTGGATGATAAAAAGAAAGTTCTAAGAAAAGATGTCTGTAAAATAAAAATGCAAAAAAATGTATCACCTAAGACAATGCTGGAGAATGTGAAGGCCAGACGAGCGATTTATAGAAACTGGTTGAAATCCCACAAAATGATTGTAGAACAGGATTCCGCCGAATTTATGATGAAACTGATGATTACAAAGAACACACGCGACATCTGGCGAATATTAAATAAGGGCCCCTTCAACGGTTCCAATTCTACGCAGAACACAATTTCTGGGGATACCTGGTGTAAACACTTTAGGTCAGTGTTCAATAGCCAGCTGAAGGTTCCCAAATGGAAATCAGCGGCTAGATTGGGTCCCTGGGATGTCCAGATGTCGCTGTCAGACATCATTGACGCTATTAAGTCACTAAAGAATTCTCGTGCTGCTGGTCCGGATATGATAAGTAATGTCAGACAAAAAAAAATCCACAGATCTGGGCACCTTTTATTGAGTGTTTGTTTCACAAAATCGCTAAATCCAAGTGCTTGCCTAAATCGTGGTTAACAGCAATCGTAATTCCAATCCATAAGAAGGGCTGTTGGGACGCACCTGAAAAATATCGTCCCATTGCCCTATTGGACTCTATTGGAAAACTCTTTGGTTCTAATTTGAGATGTAAATTGGTGAGTTGGGCTAAAAAGGCGGGAATCCTTGATATCCGGCAAACTGGATTTTCAAAAGGTTCAGGTGTGGAAGTCAACCTTTCAATTTTGACAGCTTTGAAATATCATGCATTACAGAGTAAAACCAAATTGCATTTAGCCTTTATAGACATGAGGCAAGCTTTTGATGGAGTCAACCATCAGATGCTATGCTTAACCCAATAATGGCGTTACATACGGATACCTCTTTTAAAGTACGACTTAACAAACAAGGCATATTATCTGACAGCATTCCAACGACAAGGGGTGTTAAGCAAGGCTGCCCATTGGCCGCGGATTTGTTCAAACTATTTTTGGCAGATCTCCCACTATTCTTGGAGCAAGCTCATTGTTTCCCTCCACGTCTAAACGGAACTCCAGTTCGGTATATTGCATATGCTGACAATCTCGTTCTGATCGATAGAACACAAATCGGCCTTCAACGTCTGTTAAGTTGCCTCTATGAATATTTAGTCGCAAATGAATTGGCCATTAACACAGACACAACTAAAATTGTGTCGATTGGTTCGCTAACAAGCAGAAGAGATCGTGCATTTAAATGGGCGGTAGGTGGTCAACAGTTAATGTCTGTTAATTTGATCCGCTATCTAGGCATCGAATTCAACAGTTCAATCGGGGAAGTCCAATGGCTAATTGCGTTAAAACTGAAAGCAGTAAGACTGGCACTGCAAGCAGCCCAGATCAATAAAAACTTTGGCAAATTTTCATTATCCCCGGTGATAACGTTCTACCGGTTAAAGGTTGTTCCTATTTTAACGTTGTGTGAAGAAGCGGGATGGAACATCAGTGAACAAAATTGGAATACTGTAGAGGGTCTTTTTTGGAAACGGGTTCTTAACCTCCCGAACTGTATTCCAATTATAGCAATGCGCCACGAACTTTCGTTAAATTCTCTTTTTTCAAATGTGGTCTGGAAGTCCATCTCACTTTGGCGCAAGATGAGAGAAGTGGGTGGTGCGCCAGCGTACAGAATACTTACTGCCTCTGATGATTCGAAAATCAGTAACCTGTTGGCCCAATGGAGCTCAAGAGTGCAAGAGTGGACTGTAGCAGCTGACATTAATAATTTCGACCTGTTTTCACGCCCAAAAGTGGCAAAAAGAAAATTTGAAACTTGGGCATGGATCATAAATGTGGAAAGATACTCAAATCTCGATCTCTCCAATAAGTTAGGTAATGTCCAAAAAAAATTAAGCTGTCAACAACCTTACCTCCTTCAGTGCTACAATCGTCATTATCGGGAACAATTTCTTCGTTTCCGTTTAAATACGTTGAATACTAAAGAAATTCTTTTCAAAAGAATGCAGCCTGCTATAAACAACAATCTATGTCGATTCTGTGAGGAATCGGTTGAATCTTTGAAACACCTGATCCTAAGCTGTCCAGCAATTGTTGACCAACGTTCTGTTCACCTAGGCGAATATGCCCCGTCAAATGGTGATATGATCTCCTGGTGGTGCCTGATATCCTCAGGCCAAAACATTAAACATGTTTATGCAATTGTAAATTTTATGAACGCTCTCTTGAGATGTCCTCCGTAATCAGAAGGGGTGCTAGGCTGATGCTCGAAAACGGCAGAGGGATTAATGACCTGCCTAAGTGCGTAACTGTTTAATTGTTAAATCGAATGTTTAATTGACTTTGTCTGTTTGCTTGACTATTAAGTGCCCTATATGATACGATGATGCGTAGAAGAACTTTGTGGAAAGCATAATAAGACACAATGATGAGGTTGATAACAATGATATGTATTAGCTGTGTAGACGATTTGAAACAAAAGTTCTCTTTTCTTTTCTTCTTTCCATCTTGGTGATGGAGGGAGAAACGAGAAAACTGCAGTTTTTCAATAAAAAAAAAAAAAAAAAATAGGCACTGTTCGATCTTTCTGGAGATCTTTTCTTTTGTGAACTCATGAAGGGGATTGTTTTGCCATCAGTGCCATTTGGAAATGCAATCTGTTTTACTCCAGTGTATTTCCCGAAAGGAGCACTGCAAGATGTGTTTTTGGTGGAATGCAGTCCCATCGGTCAGCCTACAAGTTCTCTGGAGGTTTTCTATTCAAGCCCACAATGATTATGATTGTCCTGGACTGGGCTTGGGGGTGCATGGTACTCAGATCTCTTAGAAATGACCATCTGTCCTCCTTTGGTGCCTTTTGTGGAACGTTGGATCTTCTCTCCCAGTCATGAGGTCAGACCCTACACCCAGACCTCTCGCACTCAATCTTAATGTGTGGCTGTTGAAAGGATGATGTGCAGTTGTTAGAATTGAACAGCATGCCATAGATTCAGACGGGGTAACTTTAATATATTAGTCTGTTAAACACTGGATGTCGACACATTGGATGTGTCTAGCTCCAAAACGGAACTTATGATATCTCGGTCAATCCAGGCCAGAGCGAAATTTGATCCAAGATATTCCTACTTCATTATTGAGGACCGTAATATTCCTGTCCTCAATAAAGTAAAGACACTTTGGGGGTAATTCATAGAATTAAGCGCACAAGTGGCGCACGCGGCTGGCGCACAGTGTGCGCGTGCGAATCCCTGCGCCAGCCGCGTGCGCCAAAACCCATTTCCGCGCACAGCGTATTCATGGATTCCAGCCACGAAAACCAGCCGTGGCGCACAGTGGCGCAGCGACCTTGCAGCAGCGCCAGTAACGCCCCCAAGAACGCCTTCCGCGCAGGGAAAAGCCATCAAAATCCCCAATCCAGCGCAAAGGGCTGCACTAACCCTGTACCAGCACGGCAAGCGGGCTACGTGTATTTCAGGGGTACGCGTGAAGTTTCTCACGCGATCGGGCCTGGGGGATGTGCTATGTGTATTACAGGGGTTCGCGTGAAGTTTCTCACGCGATCGGGCCTGGGGGAGCGTGCTACGTGTATTCCAGGGGTTCGCGTGAACTTTTTCACGCGATCGGGCCTGGGGGAGCGTGCTACGTGTATTTCAGGGGTTCGCGTGAACTTTTTCACGCGATCGGGCCTGGGGGAGCGGGCTGCGTGTATTTCAGGGGTCGCGTGAACTTTCTCACGCGATCGGGCCTGGGGGAGCGGGCTACGTGTATTTCAGGGGTTCGCGTGAAGTTTCTCACGCGATCGGGCCTGGGGGAGCGTGCTACGTGTATTTCAGGGGTTCGCGTGAAGTCCCACACGCGATTGGCCTGGCCGCGTGTATTTCAGGGTTGCGTGGGAAGTTCCACACGCGATTGTCCTGGGCGCGTGTATTTCAGGGGTGCGCGGGAAGTTCCACACGCGATTGTCCTGGCTGCGTGTATTTCAGGGGTGCACGGGAAGTTCCACACGCGATTGTCCTGCAGGCGTGTATTTCAGGGGTGCGCGGGAAGTTCCACATGCGATTGTCCTGGCCGCGTGTATTTCAGGGGTGCGTGGGAAGTTCCACACGCGATTGGCCTGGGCGCGTGTATTCCAGGGGTGCGCGGGAAGTTCCACACGCGATTGGGCTGCGTGCGGATATTACAGGGGTGCGCACGAAGTTTTACACGCGATTTCAGCAGGGTACGTGGATTTCAGGGGTGCCGGGGAGTCCTACATGTGATTTGCCAGTGTGGGTCCTCCCAGGTGTTCCCTGTACACCCTCCACGGCCCCTGCAGGCAGCCCACACCACAGGGGACTACCCTGCATCCCTGGTCATGTCCCGCAGGCAGCCCACCCAACATGGGCATGCCCCCCAGCAAAGGCACATGTCTCCTTGCACCAATGATCACCAACTCATGTCCCCTTGCACCCCCACCCTCAGCATTGCGGGGCACCTGCCAGCAGGCCCCCACCTCCCCAGTCACCAGGGGCAGCCTCCACCAGGCCCCCACTCATGTCTCCCAGCACCCCCACCCCCCCAGTCACCAGGGGCAGCCTCCACCAGGCCCCCACCCATGTCTCCCAGCACCCCCACCCCCCCAGTCACCAGGGGCAGCCTCCACCAGGCCCCCACCCATGTCTCCCAGCACCCCCAACCCCCCAGTCACCAGGGGCAGCCTCCACCAGGCCCCCACCCATGTCCCCCACCACCCCCACCCCCCAGCAGTGCAGGGGCACCCACCACCAGGCCCCCACCCATGTCTCCCAGCACCCCCACCCCCCTAGTCACCAGGGGCAGCCTCCACCAGGCCCCCACCCATGTCTCCCAGCACCCCCACCCCCCCAGTCACCAGGGGCTGCCTCCACCAGGCCCCCACCCATGTCTCCCAGCACCCCCACCCTCCCAGTCACCAGGGGCAGCCTCCACCAGGCCCCCACCCATGTCTCCCACCACCCCCACCCCCCAGCACTGTGGGGCACCTGCCAGCAGGCCCCCACCCATGTCCAACTCATGTCTCCCACCACCCCCACCCCCCAGCACTGTGGGGCACCTGCCAGCAGGCCCCCACCCATGTCTCCCAGCACCCCCACCCCCCAGTCACCAGGGGCAGCCTCCACCAGGTCCCCACCCATGTCCCCCACCACCCCCACCCCCCAGCAGTGCAGGGGCACCCACCACCAGGCCCCCACCCATGTCTCCCAGCACCCCCACCCCCCCAGTCACCAGGGGCAGCCTCCACCAGGCCCCCACCCATGTCTCCCAGCACCCCCACCCCCACAGTCACCAGGGGCAGCCTCCACCAGGCCCCCACCCATGTCTCCCAGCACCCCCACCCCCCCAGTCACCAGGGGCAGCCTCCACCCACCAGGCCCCCACCCATGTCTCCCACCACCCCCCAGCACTGTGGGTCACCTGCCAGCAGGCCCCCACCCATGTCCAACTCATGTCTCCCACCACCCCCACCCCCCAGCACTGTGGGGCACCTGCCAGCAGGCCCCCACCCATGTCCAACTCATGTCCCCCACCACCCCCACCCCCCAGCATTGCGGGGCACCCTCCACCAGGCCCTCGCCAATGTCCCATCCATGCCCCCACCACCCCCACCACTATGGGGCACCTGCCAGCAGGCCCCCACCCATGTCCCATCCATGCCCCCCTGCACCTGGGTCCCAACAATCCCCAATCATGTCCGTAATGGCCATCCTCCCCTGCCAAAAGGCCCAACCAACTATCACATCCACCCACATATCAAAGGCAATTACATGTTACACACCCAATGTAAATAATGCAAATGAACACATGTCTGTCACACACAATGGCTGCAAGTGAATGTTAAAACACCCAACATGACATGCATGAAAGTAATGAGATGATACGACACATTGAAGGATGAAAATAAAAATGTATTGAAAATCAACAAGAATGGAAATGAAATAAGAAAAACCACAAAGCAAAACAACAAAAAGAAGTTTAATGTCCATGAAATAAATCCAAAAAATCCAAAAATCCATAGAAGAACTATATACAAGACAATCCCGGGTCCATGAGCCCAACCAAATGAAACCTAACTATGTCAACTAACTAAAAACTGAACTATATACAAAAAAGTGGCGCATTGTCCAATCGCAACCAAATAAAAAAAAAATAATTCAAAGGAAACCTACCACTAACTATATAACTATATACAATGGCAGCGGGCAAGTCCTGCGGCTCACTCAGTGATGTTGCCGGCCAGGGCATCATCGAACTCCATGTCTATGTCCTGGAGGCGGGACTCTGTCCTGGCCCCGAGGTCTCGCAGGGATAACCCCATGTTCACCTCAAACTCCCTGCGAGCTTCCTCGAGGCACTCAGCCCGCCTCAACGCCCGACGCATGGAGAACTCCGCCCTGACCATGGTGAGCCGCTCCTCTTCCGCCCGCTGCCGCTCCGCACCTATCCGTTGGACCAACTGCTCCCACACGGAAGACACTACCATCCCAGGGTTCTCCTGCCCTCCGGCCGATGCCTGCCCCTCTGATCTTGATGGCCCCGAGCCATGATGCCTCCCACGTCGAGCCTGCTGCTGCCTCCGACGCCACTGCCTCTGCCAGCACGACGGCATCCAGGATGATGGAAACCACCGACGCCGTCGTGCACGTGCCCTGCCCGATGATGCCGTCACATCCTCCATCTGCTGGGGTCCAGTTGCTGTGTTGTCCACCCCTGCTGGACCTCTGACTCCCGACTGTGGCAGGGATGGGATCCCCACCGAGCTGGCTGCATTGGTCAGGGCAGGTCCACAGGGGGCCCTGGTGGCATCTGGGCCGGAAGACGGCAAGGAGAACGACTGGCGTATAGTCTCCACAGAGGAGGAGAGGGCCGCCAGATTGGCCGACACATGCAGGAAACCCCCGAACATGGCCGATCCCAATTGGGCCACGTCGGCACGGTGCTCTTCGTGATGACGTGCGTTCTCCTCCTGGAAAGCACGCACGGCATCACGAATCACAGCCGTGCGCATCGCAACCCCAATCAGGACCTTCTCCACACGGCCAGGGGTCCCCTCGTCCGCAGGTGGAGGGGAGTCAGATGACATGGACATCCGCTCTACCTGCGGACGGGCCTGGGACGGGGCATCCCTGCTGGTGCAAGGTGGTGCACCCACAGGTTCAGGGACAGCGACATGCACAGGCCCCTCCATGGTGACCTGTGCTGTCTCCTGCCCCTGCCCTTGGACTGCACCACTTGCACCAGCAGGGATGCCCCCACCAGGCCCCATGTGCGCCTCAGTGGCGGCCTCCTCTTCCTCTGTGGAAACCACCAACCTGGATGGCTCCTTGCCGTCTACCGCCGTAGCAGGCCCCTGTGGGGGCTCACCCACCCCTTCCGCTGCAGCCGTGGGGGCATCCCCGCCGCCTTGCTCCACAGCGCCGTCTCCGCCCTCTCCTTCACTAGCCGCTGCGTAGAGGGAGACATAGAACACAAGCATCAGGGTACTGTACAATGGTCCCCTAGACAGGAAGCAATAGCAGATGAGTGCCACTGTCAAAGTACACTTCCATCATGTCACACCACAACACATGTATCAGTCCAGGCAAAACACACACAGTGACAGTCATGGTGCGGGCCATGGACATTTCAATGCATGTCCAATGGACTCTCGATTCATACAATGTAATGGGACTCACATGCATCATGGGTCATGCCTATCACATGCACACACTTCACCTCAGTCACATCCATCTGGCCCCGTACACCCCAATCACAGTGCATACAAGGATGACTAGGCTGCATCAGTGAATCTGTACATTGTCACAGACATGTAATGCATCCATGGCACTCACAAGTCACAGACACGCAGGTCAGGCACACAGACATGGATACCACATATGTATCTGGCATCAGCACCCATCCCTCGCCCCCACCCATGTCCAGGAACAGAGACTGCCATGCTCTCATGTGTGCAATCTGCACAGGGCTCCCCATGTCGCATTCAAACACATGCAACAACCGTGCGGTTCACACATTACAGGTCGCACATGCATTCCCATGATGTCCCTGCACACATACATGCGTACATGGCCTATGTCACACATGCAGCCAAGTATCAGACAACCAGCACACTGCAACATGCCCTGTCTCACACAGCAATGCTTGGCCACTTACCGCTCAACTCCAGATGGGTCTCCCTCTCAAGGACCTGGGCATGGAGCGCTGGGTGTGCGCGTTCCAGGACCCTCAACTGGATGGAACTCATGCGGCCCCGGCCCCCCTCCACGAGGCGCCGGGCCTTCATGAGGGTCCTGGACCTCAAGTCCTCCCAGCGCTTCTTGACCTTCTGGATGGTGCGGGTTGCCACCCCCTCCGCGTTGATGGCAACCACACAGTCGGCCCAGATCCTATCCCGTCCTTCCCTGTTGGCGCGGGACGATCCGAAGAGGGCATCATACTGCCCCAGGACTTGCTCCACCAGGACACCAACTTCGGTGGCAGTGAAGCTGGTGCCCCTCTGCCCCTTGGCCGGGGGTTGCCACTGGGGTCAGATGTGGATGTGCCCGACATGGCAACCCCAGGGGCAGGAGTGGGTGGGCAACTGGGTCCTGGGTCCTGGGCTGTGGAGCGATGTTAATCGAGTCGGGAGTCTTCTGTACCAGCAGGGGTGGACACAGCAACTGGACCCCTGCAGATGGCTGATGTGCAGGCACCAAATGGCAGGGCACGGTGGCAGCAGGCAGGCAGGCAGCAGCAGATGGCACGTGGGAGGCTGCTCGGGGCACTGGGGGGCAGTGATTCGGCCTTCTGGGCAGGAGCGTGGTCTTCCGTGTGTTTTCGCGTGGCCAGCTTGATACGGAGTGATTTGGCACGTGAAAAATCTGCACGTCAGCATGTAATTCGAGGAAAGGCCCTTAGCGCTTAAGCGCGTCTGCACGCATACGCAGTTTCATTGGACAGAAGGCCCCTCAAGCGCAAGCGCCCCTGTGACGTGACGCGTACAGACGTGCATGCGCATTTCAGCGCGCGTGAAAAACTGCACGTCCGTGTGTAATAAGGGCCTATGCGCGTGAGTGACGTGACGCGCGCAGGTGTTTCCCTCATTGCACGTGATGACAGAACACACATGGATTTCCACCAATCGCGTGTGAAAGTTCCCGGCACCCCGGAACACACGTACCCAGGCTAATCGCGTGTGGAACTTCCCGGGCACCCCGAAACACACGTACCCAGGCCACTTGCGTGGACACTCCCCTCCGATCACACGCGATGACACTCGGACCGTATCCGAACACGGGAAACACGCGCACGGCAAAAGACGTGCACAGGCGTCAACGCGTCTGCCACACGAAGGCAGGCGGAAGTGTCCCTGCGCACAGCATAAAAGTGTGCGCAAACAACAAACGCGTATATACAGGTACGATGAATGCCCCATTTGTCGCAGCACTGATCGTGGGACACCGCAGGAGGAGGAGAATAGCCAGGGCACGCATTTTCGCAACACGGACAAGCCTTTTTGGGATGCCTGACGACCAGGTCTATGGCAGTTTCCACCCCATATCATCCTAGACCTGGTCAGGGAGTGGGAAGATGACCTCACATCCCCCACCCTTTGCTCCCAAGCATTGAGCCCCTTGGAGAAGCTGCTCAATGTCCTGCATTTTTTGGCCACTGGGTCATTTCGGCGGACCACTGCCATAGTGGGGGGGTCTCACAGGCCACGCAGTCACGCTGCCTACACCAGGAACTGGCAATCATGACAGCGCGCCCCTCAGTCCGCAGGCACATATACATGCCCAGAACACCCGCAGAAAGGCAGGCCGTTGTCCTGGATTTTTTCAGGGTGGCACACTTCCCCAAAGTGCTCGGTGCCATAGATTGCACCCATGTGGCCCTACGTCCACCTAGGGCCATTGAGCACATCTACCGAAACCGCAAGCACTGGCATTCCATCAATGTACAGGTGGTATGTGATGCAAAGGGAATCATCACCTCTGTCTATGCAAACTACCCTGGCTCCACCCATGACAGTTTCATATACAGAATGTCCGCCCTGAGCCGGGCCCTGGAAGCTGGGCAGCATGGCGACACATGGCTCCTAGGTCAGTACAAATGCCCTTGCACATGCATGCAAGTCACACACAGACAAAATATCCAAACCCTAATTATCTCAACTATTATCATCTCCCCAGGGGACAGTGCCTACCCTCTGAGCAACCACATGATGACGCCAATCCGGAACCCCACCACACCACCCCAGGTAAGATACAACGCCGCCCATATTGCAACCAGGGGCATAGTGGAGCGCACATTCGGAGTGCTCAAGTCACGTTTCCGCTCCCTTGACCGCTCTGGTGGGCAACTACTCTATGCACCACCAGTAGTGTGCAGGATCATTGTGGCAGCATGTGTCCTGCACAATGTTGCAACACGGCAGGGCGTCCCGGTGGACATGGTGGTGCCCCCAAACCCCAACCACAGGCGCTGCCCATGGGAGGGGACAGGGCACGTGGCGAGGAAGCCCGGATCCAGCTTGTGGCCACATTTTTCACCTAAACTCCCACCCCTGCGGAGTGCACACAGGCCTGGCACATACCAGGTGACAATCGATGATGACAAAGAGACAGTCAACTGTCACAACCTTACCACCCTGAGATAGTTGCCATGGAAGTGCCACATCGTCTGCATCCCTAGCTACTTAAACACAAGCTATCCTGTGTGACCAAAAGGCACACATATGACATATGACATGATATGGGCCATACACAAGTATTCCAAGGCGCAATGAGGCAGGGAGGGGGGAACAAGGGAACACAGAGAACGGTACTACTAGGCCAGGTGTCATTGGGATCGTGCAAGTGCAGGGGTAGGGGGAATGGGAAAAGTGCAAGGGGAAGGGTGGGGGGGAGTCCAGTACAGGGGAAGTAGCCCGAAAAAATAATACATAGGTCACCTGGTGGCAACTACAAAGGTGAGTGCAGACAAGTGCTGGGAAGGGAGGGCTGTAGGGATAGAGAGACAGTACTGCAGTGCAGGGGTTGCCAGGGAGGCAGTGCAAGTGGAGAGTGGCTGGGGAAGGGACCAAGGTCGGTGAGAGTGGCCCAGTTGCAGCTCCTGTGCAGTCCCAGTGGAGAATTCTGCAAGGGAGAGGCAGACAGTAAGCAGAAGCAAAGAGGAAGGACTTGAAGTGCTTCCAGAACTGGAGATGATTCCCCTCAAGTTCAAGTCAGGCCGGAAGTCTGTTCCAGGGGGAGGGCCCTGCTGCGGAGAGAAATCTACCCCCAGCTAGTTGCTCTGAGAAGCGGATGACACAGACATGCAAGGTGTGCATCACACACACCTGCAAACCAGACTATGGCCATCACTGTCATGTCACACAAACCCTCCCAAACATCAACATGTCATGGCACGCAATACCCATACACCAATGCAGTAACGATAAGGTACACATTGCCATGTCCTAAATGCACAGTGGCATCGGACACTGCTGCCTGACCCGGAATCAGATGAAATGACAGACCAACAACCTCCCACCCAAAATAAGTCATTTCCAAATGCATTACAACAGTCGTGGACGTAACATCACAATGAATGCCTGTCTACATGCACATCATGCATTGCAAAATCAACACTGCAGCTCATGTGTGCAGTGTCCTACTCCTGCATCACACTGCTCAGCGCACAGCACAGTGAACAGCCATTGTGTGTGATGCACACCCTGAGCATCACATCTAAGTGACAGACCACGTCAAACATCAAATCAGGCATGTACTGCATCCATGATCGGTCACTGAACATGTGCTGCCGGGACACAGTGGGCACCAGAAGGCAAACAGTGTACACATGGATATGCAAGGGTGGGAGTACATGAAGTGCATCAGAGTGCAAGTGTGTGGTTCTGCAAGGACATGCACTCCACATATGCACGTGCACTCAAGTGACCATCAGTGTTCCCTACACATCACATGTGAACATCCACCATGTGTACACCCCAGCATGTCAAACCACAACTATCCTCTCGCACCTCAAAGGAAAACACAACACATGAACAGGCATTGATCAGCAGAACACAACATGTACATGGGATACCACCATTACTATGTCAGAGTTCCCATCACACTGCAGGGCAAGGCAACAATCAACAACAACCCCCCCTCCCTAACATAACAAATTGAAGCACACATACATCCATGCATCAGTACACTCCCCAGCAAGCCTATGCAGAGCAGTTTGTAAGAAAAACAACAAGACACTTAGCTCTGGTTTTGAGTGCTGGCCTCCTGCCTGCGCACTCTCAGGTCCGGTTACAGGAGCACTGCAATGCTGCAAAGAGAGACACAGTCAACAACCTGTACGTGCCAATTGCACAAAAACACAACACCAAACATGCCCCATAGCAACAGACTACTCTACAAACAGACAATCTGTGGTTGATGCTTCGTACCCATATATAACATCATCCCTGTGACGGGTCATACACAGTCAATGCAGTAAGGCAGCCGCTGCTGGGTGCGTGGCAAATGGAACACCAATGTGTCACAATTCACACAACATGCAATGTTCCCTGGGTAAGCAGACAGACCCATATTGCAAGCCATGACTACAGAGCAAGTTGTGTACCACCATGACCGAAACAAAGTTGGTAGTGCATTTATCATGAAGTACGTGGAAAAGACATGCACTGCACCCGAGTATGTCCCTTGCTGCATGTCCCTGTGAGCTGCCCCTTTCCATGTCTCGGAAGGCTACATGGTTGATACAAGTGGCTCAATGGACCTTGGTGTACCGGAGGGTATGTGCCACTGCCCCTGCATGTGTCCCAGATAACCCTACTATCAGCAGCCATCAGTCCACAAACACATCTGAGCTGCATTGTGTGCTTCAACACCAATATTCGTCTAAGCTCACCCTCAGTGCTGTGACTAAGCCTGCATGTGCAACTCGCCTGGTGCAAGCTTTGCTGTGTCGTGGCCCCCCTGTGATGCTCACCTTGCCTGGAGTTCCTTGGAACATGTCAGCAGTACTAGGATGTGGGTCTGCAATCACTGTGCCTCTGCTTCCGCACACATGTGCATGTGTGCACCAACAAACGGGTCCAGAATTCCGTCGTCCAATGGGACATGTCTGCTGACAAAGGTGCTCTGGAGGCTCATCCACCTGCAGAAAGGGCATGTAACACATGATTAATGCTTCAAAGTCATCTGTGTGTTTCTCATCAGGCATCTCATTACTTGACCATGTCAGAGAGTCACATCACAAATCACACCATCTGTCCGTCTTTCACCTCCAAAGTGTGGAACACTATCTACAGCATGAATTGCTACAAGCACATGTACAGGAAAGAAAAGAAACATACTACACAATGCATAGCAATCAATGTCCACATTAATCATGATACACCCCATTTAGCAAAAGCTGAACAGTGGACAATGACACCTAAATCATCCCCACTAGGGGTGTCAACACAAGTCACACAGCACCAGACATGCCACAGATATGACAGTCCAATGCCCTTGTGTAAAATGCTGTAACACCGAACCATCCTTGCGAGCCCATGGATAAGGGAGGCAGGAGTGGCATATGTGAGTCAAGGAACCCAAGCAGCAAACACATACACAAGACAACCATGAAGGGCCCAGCTGGAACAGACAGTGGATGCCTTCAAAAGCCACAAAGCACCGCACCGTCACATGAAAGCACAATAGACTAGCAATTTTAAACTAAATCAACTATTAACTAATTACACTAACTATGGAAAACCTACATTACCTATTTAAACTAACTATCAAACAGAAACTTAACTAACTAAACTAGAGGAAAAATCAAAAATGGCCACATACGACCCGGGGGGGAGGGGAGCCACCCAGGAGGGGGGAGGTACAGGGTGCTGCTCAACATCCACATGCGATGATGCTGAGCCAAAAAAAAATCCTCCATGGGCTCAACGCCTGCACAGCACGACCTATGTGGGAGATAGATGGTCGTCCGAGTCTGGCTCATCCTGGAAAGGAGGACGTGGCACAGTAGCCTGGCCACGCCTAGCCGCAGCTTGCCCCTCGTCGGCAGCAAGTCTGCCGGACGGGTGAGCCTGGTTCTGTGTGGCGATGTGACGTAGGTCTGCATGCAGAACCTCCCGTGATACACGTGCTTCCTCTTGCAAGGTAGCACGTGTAACACGGAGTTCCTCCTGCAAGGCCTGGCTGGACAACCGCTGCACCTCCCGGCAAGCCTGTAGCTCAGCCGAGATGGTACACTCAAGCTGTGCAAACCTCTCCTCTGCCCGCTGCCTCTGGGACATCATAAGGACACCCAGAGTGGATCTGAGGGAAGCATACTCCTCCCTCAAGGCATCCATGTGCACCTCTGCTTGAGCAGCAATTGCTTGACGCAGAGACGACATTTCTGCCTGGCGTGCCCTGTCTGAGGCCGCCATGCCCAGCCTGAGCGAGCGGGCCGTGGACCGTGCCGCCTGCTGCTGGAGAAGCACCTGCCTAGCAGGGGGGAGCACAGATCGGGCCACACGCTCCATGCTCTCAGCGATGTTCTCCATTGCTGCCCCCTGCCGTTCGGAATTGGCAGTCATGTCTTGCTCCCACTCAGTATACAGCGGTTGCGCGCGGCGACCGCGTTGCCGGGCTTGACCCCTGCGGGACCCAAGGACCGGGGGTCCTCGCTGTGTTGGCACCGCCCGCGGCTGCACGACTACATGCCCCCGTCGACGTGATGTCCCAGGCACATCAGTGACTGGTGTGGAGGGTGACCCTGCGTCCCGATCCACCACGGGCGGAGGAACCAAGACTGTCTGATCCCTCAGTGCAGGTGTCGCAGACAGAGGAGTGTCCACATCAGAATCACTCACACCTGACACATGGACTTGATGGTCATCCAACTCAACATGGACGTCAGAGTCGTCATCAAGGCTGGACTCATAGGCAGCCAGAGACAAGATGGACTGCAGCACTTGGGGGTTTTCGTGGCCTACCACCCCACGACCCCCACTAGTGCCGGGTTGATGTGGCGTTACCAACCCTGTGTGTGGCATGACAACACCATCCTCTGCCTCCATTGCATCATCACCTGAAAAATAGAGAGGAAAAGGTCAATACACATGTCAGAAGCACACGACACACACACACACCGACAGCAAAGGCATCCGGCAGACATGTGACACACAACATATGACCTGGCATGCATGCTGGGTCTACTTTGAATAGCTTCAGTGATAAGACCTGTTGAAAGGTGGCAGTTTCCATGGAAGTGGGTCTATGCAGTGCAGTAAATGTGTACGCCACTCACTACCTACATGTACAAGCACTACATGGTGTGTGCCAGGAAATGTGAAGGCAGTGCAATGTCAAAATCAGACATCACGTGCATTGTGCATTCAATGTGTACCATGTCCAGAAGCCAAGCACCCCTCCACCCCAGTACCAAAGCAGGGATGCCTATCATGGTATCAAAAGGCTGCCCATACACCTGTGTATTGACAGGCAGTGTTGACTGGCATCAACAGCTTCATGTGATTCAAATTACAACACTGCAAATGATGCTGGGACAGTGGGCAGGACACATGATGGAAACTCCGGAGGCCACCCACGTGTGAAGAAGACACAACAAGAGTTCGACAGAGTCATTGGCCATTGAACAGGCTGAGGCCTGTGAGCCACACAGATTGTCAGAGCCTAAACATGTGTGCAACGCAGGACTGAGGCACAGTTGACATGGGAAGGCTGATGAGATGGCAGGCAATGTATGTAACCAAGGACTGATATTACAGTGATCATCCAGTCAAGGACACATAGGGACATGCGTGCAATGCACATGGAGCATGAATGGGCCCTCATGTCCCTGCGGGACATCTGACCCATGCACAGTACAAGTGAGATACCCTGCATCGAGTACTAAGGCTGTACGACATGGCATATGTCTGGCAGATTCTATGCTGGAAGTTAGCATCTACACAGGACACATGGACAAGAAACTACACATTGGCAAGATTGGAGCAGACCAGTGCAAAGGTGGAACTGGGGTGCAGAGTGGCGGAGGAGGGGCAAGGGAGCATGCCTACATAGAGTCCCGCATGCAGGCAGAGGAGACATGCATGACGGTAGCATTGCATTACTTGCAAATCAGAACCATGTACACGTCACATGTAGCAGCAATCATGCACAACACATCCCACAAGTGAAACACACACGTCCTCAACAAACACGCATCAACACTCACTGGACTGGGCATCAAAGTCCAGCTTCTCTCCCACTCCTTCGACCAATTCAGGTGGTATGAACTCCGCAACGAGAGCCTCATGCGGAGTGAGTTCTTCCTCCTCTGGTGCAGGCCCACCGCCAGTCACCAGAGTCAAGTTGTAATTTGAGGCACACTTGGCCTTAGTGCTGCGCTTGATGTCATTCCAACGCTTTTTGCACTCCTGCGCCGTGCGCACCTCATGGCCGAATGAACTGACATGTTCCGCAACATGCTTCCAGTGGGTGTCACGTTGGGCAGCCGTGGTCTGACTATTGGCACCCACTAGCATGTCACGGCTGTGGCCCCGCACGTAGTCCACGAGGAAGTCCAGTTCCTGCTTACAGAAAGGCTTCTTCCTCGACGTGCAGGAGGTCGTGGCTGTGTGTGGGGTCCCAGCCTGTGCTGCAGGTGCAACCTTCCTCCTCTTGGACTGTGGCGCAGACCCTGGCTGGCTAATGCCGCCCTGACCAGCATGGCCAGTGGGTTCGGTGGATTGAGCCAAGGGAGTGGCAGGTGGAGGGATGACCAGAGGCCTGACTTGTGTCAGTGGCAGCTGGGTGCCCACTAATGGACCCTGCGCAGCAGCATCAGCTGTGGCAGGGTGGTTGGCCGCAACGGTCCTGGTTGGCAGACTCACAACCGTGGTGCTGTTGGGTGCATCTGCCCCTGCACTTGCCAACACCCGGCTGTTCGGGGCAGCAGATGACATGACTGCCCCAGGGACACGTGTCTTGGTCTGAGCAGCCCGGCGTGCCCCTATGGTTTCCCCCCCTGGCCTGTTGGAGATCTACCAAGGGCTCTTCAAGTGCCAACGCAGCCTGCGCTAGCAGACCCTGAGCCTGGGTGGCGGTGTCCACAGCTGCACCTGCAGCTACCACCACCCTTGGGCCCGTGGCAGTCGATGGAACGGACTGCCGGGTCATATGGGTGCCAGATGCAGGAGCTGCATCCCCCAAGATGTTAACAGCCCCCCTGCACCTGCAAGGCTGTATGTGACCCCGGTGATGTGGTGACGGGTCACGCAACGCTCAGGCACCCCAAAACTGCAGTAAAACCGTGCACGCAACCCTGCAGCCTACGTGCGTGGATTGAACCTCCCGCAGTACGCGGTGGCACCCAGTAACACGAATAACGCGTACGCGCGGGACACGCATGCTACTATGACATCAAAAATGGGTGCGATACACAGGGGCACCCGCAGTGGGAAAAAGAGCGTGTGTGTGACTCACCGTCTGACTAGCCCGATGCAGAAAAACACGCGTAGCCAATACCCCCACCAAAAGAAGAGATACGTCCTTGAGAGCTGTGAAGTTGTGATGGCGCGCGAAACAACAGGAAGCAGCAACACACGTCGGTCTCCACGAAAGGCACGTACAGCGAACTGCTGGGCCCACTCACCTTTAACCCGTGCTGAGGGAAACGCACGCGCGCGTCACATCACTTACGCGCATAGGCCCTTTCCTCGTATTACACACGGACGTGCAGTTTCCACGCGCGCGCTTACACGCATGGCCCTTTCCTCGTATTACACGCGGACGTGCAGTTTCCACGCGCGCGCTTACGCGCATGGCCCTTTCCTCGTATTACACGCGGACGCGCAGTTTCCACGCGCGCTTACGCGCATGGCCCTTTCCTCGTATTACACGCTGACGTGCAGATTTTTCACGTGCCAAATCACTCCGTATCAAGCTGGCCACGCGTATGCACACGGAAGACCACGCTCCTGCCCAGAAGGCCGTACTACTGCCCCCCAGGGCCCCGAGCACGCTCCCACCTGCCATCTGCTGCTGCCTGACTGCCTGCTGCCCACGTGCACTGCCATTTGCTGCCTGCACATCAGCCAGGGGTGCTGTTGCTCTGACCACCCCTGCTGGAACCGAAGACTCCCGACTGGGATTCCATCGCTCCACAGCCCAGCCCCAGGACCCAGTTGCCCACCCACTCCTGCCTCTGGGGTTGTCATGTCGGGGCAAACACCATCTGTGACCACTGACAACCCCCGGCCAGAGAGTCAGAGGGGCACCAGCTTCAGTGCCACCGAAGTTGGTGTCCTGGTGGAGTATGATGCCCTCTTCGGAAGTTCCCACGCCGACAAGGAAGGACAGACTCGGATCTGGACTGATATCGTGACTGCCATCAACGCGGAGGGGGTGGCAGTCCGCGACTTCCAACATGTCAGGAAGCGCTGGGAGGACTTCAGGTCCAGGACTCTGAACAAGGGCCGGCGCCTCTTGAAGGCAGCGGATGCCAAGGGGCGCCGGGGTCACTTGTCGGGAGAACAGATGAGGGTCCTGGAACGCATATCCCCAGCGCTCCACGTCCAGGTCCTAGAGAAGCAGACCCATCTGGAGTCGAGCGGTGAGTGTACATGCATCCTGATTGTGAGCAGTGCGTGTGGTGATTATTCGGTAGTGTGCAGGTTGCACATCTGTTTGTATGGGGTCGAGTATGGGTGGCGGTGTACAGGGCCGTGGGGCTGACACATGCGAGGGCTGTGATGTGTGAGACATGGAAGGTGCTTGTGTGTGTAGGCTTGCATGCCAAATGCAGTTGTGTGGGCACACATGTTTGGATGAATGTGTATGTGAGTAGACATGTCCGTGATGTCACGCATGTATGTTGTTTTCGGCTGCATGTATGAGCACTGTGTACATGTGCATGTGTGTGTATTTGACAAGGGTGCAACAGTGATGCCACATGGATGCATGTGACAGCGGTATGTGGAAGCCTGATTGGCAGATGTGACATGGATGGCCGTCTGAACAGTGCGACACTTGGCAGGGGTGTAGACATGCATGCAAGTGTGGTGGTGTGTGTACATGTGTGGTGCACTTCCTGTGTTGCATGTGATGTCTGACTCCCCTTTGGCTGCTCATACTGTTGTATGTGTATGGATGGTGGTGGCAGTTGCAATATGGCTGTGGTATGGCTCATGTGTGCGAGTTGTAATGACATTTGTGTTGGGGATTGTGAGGACCTGGTGGAGGCTGCCCATGGTGGCTGGGGGGTGGGGGTGATAGGGGACATGAGTGGGGGCCTGGTGGGGGCTGGCCATGGTGGCTGGGGGGTGGGGGTGGTGGGAGACATGGGTGTGGGCCTGGTGGATGCTGCCCCTGGTGGCTGGGAGGTGGGGGTGGTGGGAGACATGAGTTGGACATGGGTGGGGGCCTGCTGGCAGGTGCCCCACGGTGCTGGGGGGTGGGGGTGGTGGGAGACATGAGTTGGACATGGGT
Organism: Ambystoma mexicanum; assembly: GCF_040938575.1. NCBI lineage: Eukaryota > Metazoa > Chordata > Amphibia > Caudata > Ambystomatidae > Ambystoma > Ambystoma mexicanum. The sequence continues at coordinate 237,874,376 of NC_090923.1, forward strand.
GGGGCCTGCTGGCAGGTGCCACACAGTGCTGGGGGGTGAGGGTGGTGGGGAACATGAGTTGGACATGGGTGGGGGCCTGCTGGCAGGTGCCCCTGGTGACTGGGGGGTGGGGGTGGTGTGAGACATGGGTGGGGGCCTGGTGGAGGCTGCCCCTGGTGGCTGGGGGTGCAGGGGGACATGCGTTGGGGGGGGAGTAGTGCAAGTTGACATGTGGGTTGGCTGGTGGGCATGGGCATGGTGGGTGGGGTGCCTGCATGACATGTGCTGGGTAGGCCCCTGTGGTGTGAGCCACCTGCAGGGGCCGTGGAGGGTGCAGAGAGAACACCTGGGAGGACCCACACGTGCAATTCAAGTGTGCTGCTCCCCGCGCACCCCTGTAATACACGTACCCTGTTGATATCGCGCACACCTGTAATTCACGTACCCTGATGGAATTGCGTGTGTAACTTCCCGCGCTCCCCCGAAATTCCCCTCCCCCGCTCAATCGTGTGAAAGTTCACGCGGACCCCTGAAATACACGTAGCCCGCTCCCCCAGGCCCGATCGCGTGAGAAAGTTCACGCGGACCCCTGAAATACACGTAGCCCGCTCCCCCAGGCCCGATCGCGTGAAAAAGTTCACGCGAACCCCTGTAATACACGTAGCCCGCTCCCCCAGGCCCGATCGCGTGAAAAAGTTCACGCGAACCCCTGTAATACACGTAGCCCGCTCCCCCAGGCCCGATCGCGTGAAAAAGTTCACGCGAACCCCTGTAATACACGTAGCCCGCTCCCCCAGGCCCGATCGCGTGAAAAAGTTCACGCGAACCCCTGAAATACACGTAGCCCGCTCCCCCAGGCCCGATCATGAGAAAGTTCACGCGAACCCGCGAAATACACGTGCCCCGCTCGCACAATTGCTGTATGTTGCCACTTTTGTAATGCGCAGGGACGCTGCCGCCTGCCTTCGTGTGGAGGACGTGTATCGGCATGTGCGTGTCTTTCGCTGTGCGTGGCTTTGCCCTATTCGGTTCCATGAATACGTGTGGTTCGGGTGCGTGTGGGCGTTCCCTCTGCTTCCCTGCAGTACATCCCCAGTTACGCCCTTGTTTTCGCAAGTTGTTCCCCATTCCGCGCGTTACGCCCTGTGTTCCGCCCACTTTCTAGTGTATGCGCAGAGGTTGTGCGCTTTCACTGTGCGCGTCGCGCACGTCTTTCGGGATGTTGCAGTGACGTGTGCGCCATGCACGGGTTTGGCGCACATCCCGAGGAAGACACGCGCAGGGACTTCCATGAATCGCACGCGTGCGCCTCTTTTTTTCCGCTTGCGCCTGCTTGCGCCTGCTTGCGCGTGCTTGCGCGTGCTTGCGCGTGGATTTTCGGCGCACGTTTGTTCCATGAATCGGCCCCTTAGTATCGACTTAATCCTCTCTTGTTGCGGGGGCACACATTAATAAAATCGTAAAAAATTCACAGTACCATTTCAGACTCCTGAGAGAGATTCATTTTGTTGCTGACAAAAACTATGAAACTTTGGTACAAGCTACTATTCTATTTAGGATTGACTATTTTAACGCCCTTTTGGCTGGGGCTGCCAAAGGTGGCATCCATACACTCCAAATTGTGCAAAATGAGGGAGTTCGTATTGTGAAAACCATGTCCCGGAAAGCCCATATCGTTGAATTTAGAAAAGAATGGTAATGGCTGCCAGTGTGCAGTTCAAGATGATTACGTTGACACACACATGCCTTTATGGTATGACTCCCCTTTACCGAAAACAAAGCTTAGTTAAATATGAGCCAAGGACAGCACTGCGCTTTTGCAATAGTAACCTTCTCTCCTGTCTCAGACTCTGACGTGTGAATGGAAATGGCTAGTCATTTCCAATACAGGCAGCTCATGCCTGGAATATTCTGCCTATGGATTTATATCAGGAAAGGCATCTGTTACCCCTTCGGAAATGCCTGAAAACCCGTTATTTAAATAACTGAATTACCCCTGCTGCTGATGTCCATTTTTTCTCCTTCTGTGTCCTGTCTTTGTTCTTGTGTGTGCCTCGATGCCTGGGTGCTCAGGCGCGAAATTAAATAAAAAATAATCCGGGATTGGACCTTGCAGGGGACATTTTGCAGTGCCTCCTTTCTTTTTGGGTGTCTACCATGAAAGCAATATTTAGCTCTCGTCTGTTCGTTTTGGTGCAGTGAGAAAGAATTGGATCCACACGTCCTCTTCAGTCCTTGCCACACAAAACATTGAGAGCATGTCTGTGGTCCAATCACTGAAACCTCTCCTAATCCTTTGCTGGATGTAGGGCCTTAGACTGAATGCTATAGTAAAATGGTCCATTTGAGCAAGTCACACATTCCACAACACCACCAAGTAGACATCATGGAAGGTCACCTCCAGCTCCAAGCCACATCAGCAAGATATTTGGGTATCCAAATTACCCCACATGCAAACCTTTTTGCTCCAGGAAATTGTATTTGTCTGTTAGGGCAGTGCTACTTGATACATAGTTAAATCAAACCAAAACAGACATTTTGCAAGATTGTTGAGACAACTACATACCTGGTTTAACCCCTATTAGGGAACATCAGTGCAGTTTAGTCCTGACAGCCTCGTGGTTGGAGCATTGGGCCATGCATACAATACACCAAGAAGGTTATGGTGGATTTATTTATGGGGCTTATGATGAGACCCACATGCTTTGCATAGGCCGCCAGCTAGTGGTTGGCTCGGATTATTACACACATTTTATTTATTTTAAGTTCTTAATAACGCACCAGATCACCCATAGGCCTCGAGACGCACAGAAAGGACAGCAGACAAGGACAAAGCAAAAGAAGTTTCAAGGATTACAGCACAAAAGTGCCAAGAGACAGGACCTAAGGAGCTATGAAGAACAAGGTTTTTAACTTCTTCTTGAACTTGATAAGAGATGTGGTAATTTTGAGATACAGAGGAATTGGCTTCCAAGTGGCTGGAGCCAGGACATCAAAGATTGTTTTACCAAATTTAGCTAGGAGAAACCTGGGTTGGCTAAGTTTAGCCTAGTCAAGTGACCTTGTGGATCGTGTAGGCACGTACCGCTGGAGCCACTCAGAAGGATAAGTGGGCACTACCTGGGTTAGGTACTTGAAAGTGAGTGTCAAGATCTTGAAAGACACACGGTGCTTGACTGGCAGCCAGTCCAGATTTTGTCTGGCTGCAGTAATGGACTGCCTATTGAAGATACACTGCTCTTACTGCCCCATTTTGCGTAACCTGAATGGCAGCGACGTTGGAGTGCGCAGTGCCTGCCAACAGGCTGTTGCAGTAATCCACCCTAAAAGTAATTAAAGCAGAGGCTAGCATTGGCATATTTTTAACAGAAAGATAAGGACGTAGGTGGCCTAACTGCTTGTTGATCCAGGCACATGAAGCACAGATCTTGGCTTCATGTGCTCTCATGGTAAACTCTGAGTCAAGTATGACACCAAGCGATTTGATACCACTGGATAGACATTGGAGATCAAGAACAAAGCATGTTCCGATGAAAGATTTTTTAACATGTGGCTTGAGTCAGTGATGAGAATCTCAGTCTTATCTGTATTAAGGGCCATTGAATTTGCCACCATCCAAGAATGAATGATGGTATAGATGGCATTAATGGCATGAGAGTCCTGAGCACATATGCCCGATAGTTCAAGTATGACCTTGGTGTCATCAGCATAGTTGGTATACAGGACACCCAGGTCATCAAGCATCAGGAGAAGAGAGAGAATATACATTTTAAAAAGAGTGGGTGATAGTGAAGAACGCTATGGGACACCTCGTGTAAGAATAGTGGGAGAAGAAGCGTTGTGAATAGCAACTCGAGCAATACGTGGACCTAAAAAGGAGACCAGCCATGGATTGCAACCTAGAGGCTAAAAGATCGTGGTCAACCAAGTCGAACGCAGCTTATAAATCCAGCAGTATAAGAAGTGCTGGATGACCCCGATCAACAATGGCCACCAGGTTGGATTTTAAATCAAGCATAGTGGTCTCTGTCACATGCCGGACACAATAGCCAAGGATGGAATTATCCTCAATAAATTTCTGAAGTTGAAGATAAGCCACCCACTCCATTACCTTCAATAAAAAGGCAACATCTGTGATGGGGCAGTAGTGCTATAGCTGAAGGGGATCAAGTTTATCCTTTTTGAGCAATGGAGTAATCCATGCCGCCTTAAGATCAATTGGAACCTGTCCCTCCAAGAAAGATTTGTTGATGAGCTTGGTGACCCCACGGGCTGATGGTATCAAGTGACTCAACCAACAACCTGGAGGGACATGGTCACCCTTGCATGTGGCAGGTTTCATGGCAAGGGTGATCTTTTGACTTCCACCGCCTTACAAGGAGTGAAGGAAAAGGTTGACTTGGGAATAGAGTGATGCTTAGTGGGGTGTGTACCAGGTGTGGGTACAAGCATAGAGGCATTGTGAGAAAAAGACTTTGGTGAGACATTAGACTCCAGATGCGAGGCAATTTTTGCTGTGAACGTGTCATGAATGGTTTGACACCATGCAGAGTCTTGGACCATATTGGTCTTAGCATGAGTCTTGCTATTAAATATTAGAACAACTAAGCAATTAACAGGGGTGTTCCTGTTGCACTCTCTCCATCCTACATATACAGGTAACCATGAGCCCTCATGTGTTGATATCCTCAGATGTTTTTTTTTTCTGCCATTGGTTGGCAGCATTTCCGGAAGAGAACTACTTTCAACGCCATTAGACTGGTTTCTGCCTGATTTTCAGAGCCGAAGCATTGTTGACCTTGTCTGCTATGAGGCATACAATAGGAAGCATGATCATCTTTTGCTCTTACGAGTCTAGATAATATATTTGTCCTTAATACCCTCTTTAAATTCCGACCAGGGTGTAATTCTAAGTTTCTCTGAAAGAACACACACAGCGTGTAACAGTTTCATCTCCCAGGACCACGCCAAATATCATTGCTGGGCATACCTAAAATTCATACCAAAAACACTTTGGGAGTTTACGCCATTCAGGTGGGATTCGCATTAGCCAGGTCCTGTGTTCATACGTTGGACCGTGTATTTGGGGTCCCAGATGCAAGGGACACACATGACCCTGACACAGCTAAAGGAGGTGCCCACTGCAAGAATTGCAGCTGATCCCCACCCCCATCTCCCCCATCTCAGACCATTCGACCTCATGGTGAGTTAGGGAGAAGACCCCTGGTGATTGTGAGGTTGCAAAGTCTTATAGATACAAACAAAAACATCATCACGTTGAAAACTTCACCACCATTGAGCAAAACTGCTGATACAAATACAGAAGAACATGGGTCACAGGTTTCACAGAAAAATACTGGGAAGGGGGGGATTCGAAGCTCTCAACACCTTCTACTACAACCTCCACATCAATCTCGTTGAACGAAACATTCTCGCAAAGTAGCATAACACTTGCTGCGGCACTACAATGTGTAGCCAGATTAGACAGTTCTGATTCTGAAGAGGAGGTCAATACAAATGGAATGGATGATGCATGATTTCAGGGCGGCTGTGTCCAAAAGGGTCACATTCCTGGAACAGCATGAACGACCAGGGAAAAGACATTTACGCCCCACACAAGGGGGGCCACTAAAAAAAAGAAAGCTATATCACAGTCCCAGGTAGAAATTCGTGCTGAACCATTTTCAGATTGTGCTTAATCCAAGGACACCGACTCCCGCCAGGTAATCTAAGCAGGTGCACAAGCCCCAGAAGACAAATATTTACGCATTTATTGTCTTTCTGTGGCTTGTATCTGCTTAGAATCACATCTACCCACCCTGCCTCCCTGCAAGTAAGCAACGGAAGAGTAGAAAAACATCATTCACACACTTTCACAATCCATACAGATGTCATGACAGAAAAATAAACAATCTGAGGACATTGATGCTTTGAGGCATCCTGGGTACTTGTACATGTAGGATGTAGATAGTGTGACAGGACCAACCCTATTTTTCTTTATAAAAAAAATGCAATAATCCGAGCCAAACAATAGATGACAGCCTATGCAAAGCATGTGATTCTAAGCAGATAAAATTCACAGAAAGATCCAGAGCTAGCAAAGGGTCAGAAACTGCAAAGTCAAAATTGCAGTCTTATTGGAAACTCAATCATATCCCCCACCCTCAAAACCTCTGTCACAGTTGACACGCTGCTCTTAACCGTCTAGTTGCTGTTGCAGCACTTCCGGTCCGCTTTTTTAAGGTCACGGTTCTCCAAGTTTTTTGAGAAATCCACACTCACCATCCATCTCTTCTGCTCCTCGTTTCAAGTTAGGAACATCCTGATGGTTTCAGCATCACTCTAATGCCAAAGGCCTGGTGCTACATCGAAACCTGGTAAGCTGTGGCTCTTGGTGGAGGGGCATTTCATTTTGGATTGTGCAGGAAGAGTTTAGGGTTTTGGGGAGACACCAGGATAGACCTTAGAGCAAAGTGAGCAAGGATTCTGGTCCTTGCTCAACCAATGCCTGACAAACATCTTCACCTGACTTGATGGGTACATGTCACACCAGATCCCTGAGCATGTTAGCATGTAGGCTAGCAGGCTGAGAGATGCCTCAAACCTGACTAATGAAGGTGAAATATGGGTGATTGGTGCTCCATTTTCGGATTGGGGTTAGAAGCCCATAAAGGAAATGTTTGTGAGAGAAAAGACCGAAAGTATTTTTTCCGACAAATAACTTTCGGTCTTTTCTCCCCTGAACATTTCCAACTTGGCCCCTGCCCCATCCATACCCCTAGCCCCCTACTTACCGAAGTGTGCCGCCGACTCTGCGTCCCTGTTCCTTCTGTGATTGGGAACCGGTGACGGAGGGTACTTTCCTTTTATTTTTTGTTTTTTTACTTGTTACGGGATCGGCTGCAGGGGGGACAGCCCTGCAACCCCCGCTCACAGTGTAGTGAACAAGAGTGGAGGGGACTCCCCCGCAGCCCTGGCTGCTGAATGGGGATTTGGTCAAACCGTTTGGCCATTTGGAATTTTTGAACTGCCGAAAAATTCAGACAAATCTCCTATTTGGGATTAAAATCTGTCTTTTTGGACGTTTCCCACATTTTCAAGATGCCCTTGCACTAAACCTTTAATTCTTGCCTCCCATAACCCTTTGCCGGTTACCGTTAGTCTGGGTTTTCGACTTGTTTGCTGGCTTGCAGTGGCTTTTTCTGTTCCTCATGGGCAACTATACCTATTTTAGACCGAGGGAGAGGTGGCATTAGGGTGGGTTAGGGGGAGTTGGAGAAATGGGACTAGTCTTGGGACTAGTCTGCGAATGGCCCGGGGTAGGAGTTCAGGGTTGCCGGTTGTTTTGTCTTGCAAGTCCTACTACTGCCTTCCCCAAACTGACTCCATTCTAAGGTCTCCTACACCTGACACTACACACAAGCCCCCAGTCCCCCACAGAACTAGCTGTTGAAGGAACCCTCGTAGCATGTGTCCCAATAATATGCAAAAATCAGATAAACTCCCCGTCAGGGAGGGGACCAGGAGATAACAAAGTTTATATAATCATAAAAATGGCCAGGAAAGAACTCTGCTACCCGAGAGCGCTCTGCTGAAACATTACATGGGCAGCACTTTAAAAGGGCACACAACATCACTGATGATGACATACATAGTGTACACTTTGTTGCATCGGATTGGTGAGAGGCACTATAAGGGATGCAAGATGCCGCCTTTCAGTCACTCTTGGCACACGTGGGTCAGCTGAGCTCATCTCTGCGGTGTGAAGGTCAGGTCGATAGTGCAACATAGCTAACTAACTAAATTAAACAACAGGAACTGATAATGCAAAAATAATGGCACACAAAAAATCCTAGCATGAATTGGGGTACTTAGGTCAGATGAGCTAATATATTGGCATTCCAACCTCTACATTCAGGATTCTCTTTGATACCGAAGTCCCCGCATCCAGGTGCCTACCCCAGAGGTTTGATCAGCCATCTGTTTAGCTTTGTTCCCTATACTATAGGTAGATGTGTGTTGTTTTTGGGAGGAAATACTGCTGGATCGGATTAGGCCGGTGGTGGGTGTTCGGGAATGGGCAGTGCGAGGGGGTCAGATGTATCTCGGCATGAAAGAGACTATAGTGTTGGGTCTGGTTGACCCTGGCCTGGCAGAGTGGGGGTTGAGAGGGCATAGGCATTTTAGTGGAGATGAATGGGCACTTGGGCTTATGACTTGTCACTGTTTTACACTCTCTGCAGAGCACATTATTTCGGGAATGATACTACAGAATTGCAACAAGGCATGGCTGGACTTCCGTGAGAACAGTGCTCGCGCTGGGCTGGCAGGGGGAGACGATGCTGTGGGCTGGCTGTGCGAGGCGCTGGGGATGGGAGAGCTGCATGTCTTCAGAGATATGGATTTTCAGCCCTAGTAAAAAGATGACGTCGGGCCTAGTTCAAAATAGTGTCTTACTGCAAGGATAGGGCTCTGTGTGAAATAAGCACGTGGGGGGTGGCCGAGCCTCCGACGTTTGCTACTACGTACGTTATTCACCTGGAGTGATGTTGGAGAGGGGTGGGCAAGGATCATCTCCCTCCCAACATTCCCCCATTTCGTTACTCCTAAAGTAACGGATATCCTCCGCCATTACGTTTGCGTTCCTCTGCCCTTCTAACTGCCTCGTCCCATGAGGGCTACATTTGATAGGCATTCATGCTGTACACACACTTCTCAAACTCTCTCCTCGTCCTGCATATTCTTCAGGGGTGCAAGTAATTTATTTATAAATGAGCGTTGTTGCAAAAGGAGAACTGTTTATTGAAGTGGAAACGTTTGCTCTTACTGTCGTTTCCTTTCCGGCATTGCGAGCTGACAAGGGGCTCTTGCCGTGGATAGCTCGCTTCCTGGAGGAGGCGGAGCTTGCCCTTAGCACGTGACAAGCCACGTGATCCATCTCACCACCAAAAAGCTGGCCCACTCACCCTCGCGGCGTTAACCCCGACAGGAGTCAAGTCCATTGGCTGTTGTGCGGCTGTTGGGCGCACTGGGGTGCACCAGTAAGATTGGCTCCTGCCCAACGGATGGTTGTTCATGCACGGTTAACAGCAAAAACTGTGCACATTTTCGAAGGGCGGCTAAGTGCAGTCTCTGGCAGTTTGCAGCAGGAAGGCACGAAGGCAGGAAGGTAACATTGTGAATTATACTCACTGGTTTTTCCCTGCTTGTTTCTACTGGTACGGAAGTGTACTACAAGGGTTCACCGCACTACTGACTAAAAGACTTGTGGTACACGGTACTGGAAGTTGCCCTGAAATCCCAGCCAGTCCGCTCGGGTTCAACCGTTTATCTGCGGACAATGGTCGGCTCCCCGGCCCCCAAACTTCCTCCACTCAGGACAATGGGGGACCTCTACCCCGAAGTAGCCATTACAAGCACCACAGTTTCACACAAAAACATTGTGCAACTAAACACGGGAGAGGGGGGGAAAGGGATCGAGTGTAGGGGAAAGAGAAGTTACTCATTCACATCTTCAACATCTCTTACAAACTCCACAAATTCTACAAACTCCGGGCCCACCAATAGAAAATGGAACTTTTTCAACCCCAAATAGAGCGGTGGTCACGGAAGAAACGGGACTGAGTAAGGATCCATTGTTAGGTCCGTCCCCCAATGAAACTCTGCGGGAGGCCTCTCTCAAACTGACCCCTCCAAATTTCACCCCTCCCGCACTAAAGGACTTGGGTCCGGCCCCCGATGATGCAATGGGTTCTCCAAGGTTAACACCCCCTCTAGACGCGAACCCCTTTGTCTTTGGTACTCTCAATGGGTCCAAGGGAGGTCAGCTCTATGCACAAGGACCGGACAAAGGTTGGAAACCCTTTGGGATCTCCCTGGCGAATACTGTAATCTGCCCGTACCTTTCTAGTGTGGACCAGCAAAACAAGGCGACTCCCCAAGGCTGCTTCCAGAACTACTCTACGTCACGCCTTAGTCACCATCAAACGGACATTTGGGGGTCATACACCACAGCCCCCGAGCGCAAGGGTGCACTTTTAAACACAAGAGGGGGGCAATTTGCCCCAGCAAATAAAATCGTATCTGGGGGTCCCCCGCAAAGATTCCACAAAGGAGTCTTTCCACAGCAAGCTCCATTTCCGAGCAAACGGCAAAGAAGACAAACATCACCCACAGATGAGGACCTTCTGTCTGTCCTGGTATCTACCCAAGTCGTTGACTCTTCTAAAAAGGACCCGCAAATCGATCCCGGAATGGTTACAGCTTTTGCCCTTGTAATGGCCCCCTTTATGAAACTCATAGAGACGCAAAATGATCAGCTTCGGGACCACTCAACAACAATTGTGATGCTGTACTCCAAAATGATCTTCATTGAAGGCTTTGTTACAGCAATCCAGTCGAAACTGGAAAAAAATGATGAACATACAACTGAAATCTTGAAAAGCATCATCGAGCCGATTATAAAGGAAAAAGAAACAAGGAGATCGGAAAGGCTAAGTCTTCTGCATGGGGGAGTGGGGGGCCACGTGATGGATCTTGATATCCCGGCCCAAACTACAAAACCTCAGGTGGTACCGTCCCCTAAGAGTTCTCCTGTAGATACCCCCCTATTAAAATTCATGGATGCCTCTACTAACACGGACAATACCGTGTGGGCGATTGTCCCCGCAACGAAGGAAAGTGGTCCTGCCCCTAAAGAAGGTCGCCCAGTGACCTCCACTGCAACAAACACCCTGCCGCAGGTGATAGTGGATCCACCCAAGGCTTCAGAATCAATTAATACTATTAAAGTGTTCGATCTTTTCAGGAAACCTAAAACAGGCCTTTCCCCTGCAGACAAAGGTCAACTCAAAGTAAACAAGAAAGGAGAAAGAAATTATGGGAAGACCCCTATGCTGCCGGAAAAACCTACAGGAGAGGGGCCTTTGAATACAAGGAAACCTTCAGCGAGATCTAAAATCGTTAGTGGCCTAACTCTCCCCAGGTATCTGACCCTCCCCTCCAAATCATTGATTCACGACAGACCATCAAAGAAAATCGGTGATTCCCCCGCCCTCCCACAAAATGTGAGCCCAGATGAGCATCGTTGCCCACTGGTCAGCGAGAGGGAGAACGAAAACATTGATATTTCCCTTATGGACTTATCTGTTTACTCGGACATGAACACTTCATGGGAGGAGAAGTCGGGAACAAATACATTCGACACAGAAAGTGGAACTGAGGATGACGACTCTGAAATACAAAACAAAAGCAGAGGTGTTGAGTACAAAGGAGCGACGGAGGGTCTGTTGTTTAAAGATCGGGCGGAGCGACAAGTAATCTTTAAAAAAAGCCCTCATTACCAACGTTGTCGGTGCCGAAAGCGGACTTAGTTAAAAAGTTCAGGTGGGAATCTAGAGTGCACACTGGGAGAGAAGACAAGGCCTGCTCCTTGGAAAAAGGAAGTATGGCTCCGCAGACACTTAGCCCCCTGGACTTTGTAACACTGGAAGACAGGAGGAACTTCCTGGTCCGGAAACTTTCGGAAGTCAATAACCATAAAGGAGATCGTATGGATACGATAAAGGGGATTAGAAGAACAGTCTCATGGGCGGAAAATATAGAGAACAAGCTAGTATCAGGACTCTCTAACCAGACTGTTCACAAAGGGTCTGAGATACACAACGCCCCAGCACACTACAGAGTGCTACTGGAAAGAACCCTGGGTTACAAAGACAATCTGATTATGAATCGGGCAAATGTTATGAGACTCCTGCATTCCCTGGACTACCCTGACCACCTAAAATCTAGGGACATAGACTGGATTGAATTTCACAATGAACAGGGTCATGATAGTGTGATTCTTCACACAGGTGATCGAAACATCAAAACCTCACTTTTGGAGCTGGGTCCTAAACTCAATCTATGTGGGTTTGTGCTAAAGGAGTTGGAGAAGGGGACCAGTCTAGAACGTGTAAGTCCTAAAGACCCGAAACACACATTAAGCAACTCCTTAAATTCTTCCACCGAACTCAAAAAGGAACAGCAGGCGAAAATTGGTAAGAGCGATAGGGGTATACGAGAGGGGGACAACAGAAAAGACCATGTGCGCACTCAACCAGACAAAGCCGGATTGACCCTGGAGAACAGCTCAGAGGACTGGAGTTGGTTAGCAGGGGCCCTATCCACCAAATCATAACGCCATCAGTGCCCCAGGAGCGCCCAACTCAATCCTGTGTCAAAAGGGCTAAAAACCATGAGTTGGAACACAAGGGGATACTCGCACCTCCTCGGAAATTCATTAGTACATTTGACAATTTACGATGTCTTTCGCCTGCAGGAAACCTGGCTGTGTGATCTTCCCCTCTTGGATAGGTTCGAGCTATTCCTAAATCCCGCAATAAAGGGCTTGAAAGGGAGACCGAGTGCAGGCCTCCTGGTAGGGGTAAAGCGCACCAGTGGCTTAAAAGTGCTTTCATCAGTAAACAGGAATCCTTGGATCCAACTCATTAGGATTTCATCTACGATAAAATCTTCACTACGAACCCAAGACTGGCAGCTCGTAATATGTAATGTATATTGGGGTCCAAAGCACGAGAAGAAGACAAATTTATGGAAGTCCTCATGAAAGCTATAGACGCTGCTAGGACTGAGTGCCCGAAACTCGAAATCCTTCTATGTGGCGATTTCAATATGGAATGCTACGATAAGAATCAGAAGAAGATTGAGTTTGTGCCTTTGACCGCCTCTAAAAACATAATAAGAGGAGTAAACATGGAGAAGGAACTCACAGCTAGGAACATCCATATGGTCAATGGGAACCTGTTGGGCGACCAATCACCGCTCCAACCTGGAAACGGGCCAATCAAACGAGCACGCTGGATTACATTTTTGTATCAGAAACTCTCTTTGGAAATCTAACATCGTTGAAAGTGGTCCCCACGATCCAGAGTGACCACAACATTCTGGAACTTGTAATTGAGGCTTGGGACAAGTCCCTCCTTATACCAGCCAAACACTTACCAAATCAGCCCCTTGAGATAACTCCGGGGGGAAACAGACTACGTATGGGAAGAAAAGAGATGAGCCTGGTGTTGGATTCTTTAATTAAAGACAAAGGTTCGAAACTGTTCGAATATGCTGAAGTACTGAAGATCTTTCGAACAAAGGCGGCTGCCAGGGGTATTCACCAATGTACTCGGCACACTTATGATCACCAAGTAGTGACAAAAAAAAAGCTGTAAGAAAAGCCAGGAGGCGATTTCTTAAAACCAGTGCACCAGTTGATTTATTCCTGTATAAAAAATCCAGAAACAACTACAGGAATTGGATCACGCAACATAAACATCAACTGGTGCAACAAGACAGTGAGACAATGCTAGAACTGTTATCTACTTAAAACATCACTGGTATTTGGAAATTGATCAAAAAAATAAATACCCCTCCAGACTCCAAGATGGTGAATCCCATAGCAGCAGCAGTATGGGAAACCCACTTTCGTAATCTTTATTCCAAGGGGACAAAAAGTGGTCCCCAAATACCGTTATCAGCCGACGAATCCTGGGCCATTGAATTTGGAAAGCAAGACATCCTAGACCTAATTAAAAAATCAAACTCCTCAAGAGCTGCAGGTCCGGACGGCCTTACAAATGAGATCCTTAAAAAGGATGCGGAAAAATGGGCCTCATTTATGCAGTTATTGTTCAACGATATAATGAGACTAAAAAAGTTACCCAAATCATGGACGACGTCCATAATCGTGCCGATTTTCAAAAAGGGAGATAGGTCTGTGCCCACGAACTACAGACCAATTGCCCTCTTGGACGTTGTGGGCAAAATGTTTGCAGCGTTAAACCTGAAACATCTAAACGATTGGAGTTGGTCGACAAATCACTTGGACCCTTGGCAATCAGGTTTTCGTAAGGGCTTAGGGACATCCCTAAATGTTCTTATCATAAATATATTAAAATGCCTGGTCAAGGAGAAAAGCTACAAAAACATCTACATTGCGTCCATAGATTTGGAACAGGCGTTCGACTCCGTCAACCGTTGTATTCTATGGCAAAAACTGAGGAAATGGGGTTGTCCGAACAACCTAAGAGAACCCTTGGAAGCACTGCACACTGGGACAACCCTCAAAGTAAGGCTGGACAGACAGGGCAACCTTTCAAACAGTGTGGAGGCCACGAATGGGCTGAAACAGGGCTGTCGGTTGGCTCCAGCGGTATTTTGTCTCTTTATATCCGACATGCAGGAAGCCTTTGAAGCAGTGAGATGTTTCCCCCCTAAGATCACGGGGACTCCTGTGGGAAGGTTGTTGTTTGCAGACGACCTCCTGCTATTAGACCAGACCGCGGTTGGACTACAGCGCCAACTAAAGGCACTTGAGTTGTACATACAAGGTAATGGCCTCCGAATAAATCCGAAGAAGTCACAGATCCTGAGGCTAGGTCCCATCATGGGCGTTAACAACCTAAGGTGGTTCTTGTCGGGGGAAGTGGTACCAGTGGTCTCAACCATGGTATACCTTGGAGTAACTTTAAACAACAGTATCCAAGATGGTCCGGGTATCGAAAGACTTAGAAGTAAAGTCACGAACTTAGCTTCTCAAGCTCTGTTAATTAAACGGCGATACTGCTCCTTCTCCCTTAGACCACTGATTGCCTTCTATAAACTGAAAGTCTCGCCCATTTTGACCTATGCGGCGGAGGCAAACTTTTTCCTCACTCCAGAGGTTTGGAGAATGTTGGAAGGCCTGTTTTGGAAAAGAGCATTGGGTCTACCGTCATCGATCCCAATTGAAAGTGTCCGTAAAGAACTGGGCTTATCTTCACTTTACATATCCATGGCTTGGAAATCATTGACACTCCTTGGTAAATGTCTGCACCCACAGGAAAGAAGTGGTTTCTTGGCCATTAATGAAGCCATGACAAGAAAACTGATCCCGGCTCTAACCAAGTGGCAGTCAATCTGCACAGAAATCTTGAATCTTATAGCCCTGGAACCTAAAAACCTTGTGCTAAATCCGCACACGGTAAAGAGGAAACTCCTGGACTGGGATTGGACAGCCACCTTGGAGAGACTTAGTGCCTTTTCATCAATAACCCAGGGCATGGACGAGCATTATCACAGAGGCACCGTGCACCCGTATCTTGACAAATTTCCCTCAAGCATGGAAAGGGACCGATTTTTAAAATTCCGATTAAATCTCCTCCACACTAGAGAAGTTCTAGGGAGAAGAAATAAAAAGGAGGTGCAACCTAGTTCGTTGCTGTGGGCTGGAGACTGAAACCTTACAGCACTTGGTGATGAACTGTGTTACCTTATCTAGGCCCAGAGAAAAATGGCTAGGGTCGCACTTCCAAAAACTAACTACTCTATCCTTGAAAGAGAGGTGGACAATCTTAAGAAGGGGAGGAAAAGTATCCAGGACCTTGGCACTGTTGAACTTTGTGAGAGAAATTTTCACAACACTGGATACTTAGCTACACTTTTTTATCTTTATTACTTTTCCTCCCTATATATAATTCATGTAATTTCACGTTTTTGTAAGAAAATCTTGGTTTCAGTATGCATTTAAAGTTTTCTTGGAAACTAATTGATGAAATAAAAAATAAAAAAAAAAGTCTTTATTGGCATTTTTTGTAATCATACAGTACACTTCGTAGCTTAGCTTCAGTTCAACACAATCGTAACTGTTTATGCCAAACAGTGAAATAGTAAGAAAGAAAGAGAAGAAAGAAACAAATAAAAAACGAAACAAAACCCGAAAAAACAAAACAAAACACATAACAACCAGTAACTGTCTTCGTTTCGCTTAACCAATCATTGTATCGGGCTTTCCTTGCAGGGGTGAGGTATAGTCCAACCTCCAACAACAAACGCAGATGTTGACGCCATAGGTGGAGATGATCTACTTGCGTCTTGTACATAATCTATTGTTGATTACTTTAGCATCTAGTTTCTCAGGGAGGCATGTCATCCGACGGGAGGAACATATCCCTAGTTAGGGCTTTCCATGCTTCGTATGTTGCGCTACCATCGTCGCTGCTTCCAGCCAGTCCCACATTCCAGGCCTCTGTTTCGGCCGTCACCCACCTTTCCAACTCCTTCTTCCACCTTTCATATTGCAGGCCCCTTTTTGATTTCCAAGCCATTGCTATTGCCCTTTTTGCCAGTAGGCATGCTATGTCCATGACTCTCACCACATGTTTGACTTTACTTATTCTGGGGTAAATGCCCAATAGATACTCCTTCGGAGTCCATTCGTATCTAGTTATTCCAGTGTTCGTGCACAACTGTTTAATTTTTGCCCAAAACTTCTGTACCTTTGTGCACCCCCAGAACATGTGCGTCAGGTTGGCCGTCTCTGTGCCACACCACGGGCATGCTGGGCTGTTGTGTTTGTTAAAGCTTGATACTCTTATGGGAGTCATGTACATCCTGTATAGGACATTCATATGTATCAGCCGGAACCTGGCATTCCTGGACGCTTCCTTATTGTGCATCATTGCTCTTTCCCATTCCTTCTCTGTGATAACAACACCTAGGTCTTTTTCCCACCTTGCCTTCAGCGTTGCCGTACGTGGGTTCGGTCTATCATTCAGTTGGGCATATAGCCTAGATACTCGTCACCATCCATCGCTTAGGTTGTACATTTCTGTTAATAACTGGTTTGCTTCTAGCTCTTCCGGCCATTCCTTCCAGTTTGTTTTGGCCTTTTGCTTCAGCCTCTGGTACCACAAGAATTGACCCTTTGGTATAACCCTCTTTTTCATGTAGGCATTCAAGCTCTCTGAATAGCCCTTCTTCATATAGGTCTCCCCAGGTGTATAGGCCCAACCGTTCCCAACTTCTTATGATATACATGTCGGTAGTTGCTGTACTTGTCTCCGCCAGCAGTGGCATTTCGGGTGAGTAATGCACCAAGTGTTTTATCGATATTGCCCTTTCACATACTTGTTTGCCTAGCATTACCAGCATGGGGCTATGTTTAATTGTGTTTTGGGAGGACCATATTATTTCCTTCAGGTGTACAGGCATTATTAGATCCCGCAGCAGCCCCATTTCTGTAGTAACCTCATCTGATAGCCATTTGGTAATGTGACTGAGCTGTGCAGCCAGGTAGTACTTTTCGTAGTGAGGGAGTTGTATGCCCCCTTCTTTGTGTGTTAGCGTTAATGTGTCCAGCGCTATCTTGTGGCGTGTCTTCCCCCA
This sequence comes from Ambystoma mexicanum, assembly GCF_040938575.1. NCBI lineage: Eukaryota > Metazoa > Chordata > Amphibia > Caudata > Ambystomatidae > Ambystoma > Ambystoma mexicanum. The sequence goes on from NC_090923.1 coordinate 237,891,551, forward strand.
GAGAAAGTCTCTGATCATTGCTTCCAGTGCTCTGAAAAAGGGCGGCTTGATGTAGTAGCAAATGTTCTGAAAATAATACAAAAACCTTGGCAAGATGATCATTTTGGCAATCGCTGCCCTCCACATCATTGATAGTGGTAGTTTAGACCAAAATTTTGTCGAGTTGCGAAGCCCCTGCATCACCGCCATAGTGTTATGTTTATGTGTAAGTTCTGGTGTGTGCCATATTTGCACCCCCAAGTATCTGAATGTGTCTAGGCACCACTGTATCCCTACCTCCGGGAGTTTCTCAGCTTCCAGACCCCCCGTAGCCCTGCAATGGGGAACATGCAAGATTTACTCTTGCTAAATCGTATCCCAGAGTGTTGTGCAAAGTTGTCTAATACCTCTAGTATTGTCGGGGCATTTCGCTGTGGGTCTCTTAGGTAAAACAGAACATCGTCTGCATACAAGGAGATTATATGATAATTGCCCCCTATCTTGATCCCTGCATTGAAGAACTGCTTCCTAACATAGGCTACAATGGGCTCCAGGCCCAGTATATATAACATTGGTGATAGCGGGCATCCCTGCCTTGTGCCTCTTTGTATCCTCCAGGCCCCAGACACCCACTTCCCCGTCTTAACCCTTGCCGTTGGGTCCGTGCACAGTACCCGTATCCATCTCACAAAGCCCTCCCCAAACCCAAACGCCTTCAATACCTCCACCAGCCACTCCCAATAAATGGAGTCGAATGCCTTGATGGCGTCTAATGACATCACAGCCAAATGCTCTTGTTCATGGTGCGTTTGAGATAGGATATGTTGCAGTCTACGTATATTGGCTGTCGTGTTGCGGCCTGGTACAAACCCGTTTTGGTCTTCGTGTATCAGGCCCCTATTACCTTGGACAGGCGTTTAGCTGGTGGTCAGGATGGTGGTCAGGATCTTAACATCATAATTGAGCATGGCCCGTGGGCGGTACGAGCCACAATCATCCATTGGTTTATTTGGTTTAGGTATTGGAACTATTAGTGTTTCCTGCATGCTTTTTGGCAGTGCCCCTGATTCGTACGCCTCCTGGTATACCTCAAACAGGATTGGGGCCAATGTGGGCTTGTATGCTTTATAGAATTCAAGTGTCAGTCCGTCACTGCCCAGGGTCTTGCAAGTAGTTAGTGATCGTATCGCTTCCGCAACGTCATCCAGTGTAATTGGCTCATCTAGGGCCTCCCATTGTGGTGCGTCTAGTGTCGGGAGATCTATTTCATCTAGTGTGTCTTGTATATCGGTCAGTGGTACCTGTGTGTTGTGGGCATATAGTTTAGTGTAATATGTTGCAAACATGTCGTTAATCGACTGTTGTGTGTTGTGTAGCAGTCCATCCTTACCCTTAAGTGTGGTTGTTGGGTGTCGGCAGTGCTCTCGAATTGGTGAACGCACCTGGACTTTACCAACTTTCACAAATTGCAAGACCAAAGAAGTGGTCTACTGTATTGAGTCCCCCTGTGGACTCAGATACGTGGGGCAAACCACCCGAGCAGTCCATACTCGCATAACAGAACACCGGTCCCGCATCAGGTGCAAAATCACGACTGCACCTCTGGTCAATCACTATTTGACAGCTTGACACTCACCGAACGACATTCTATGGTGGGTATTGGACGTAGTTAGAAACTCATCTAATATATCCAGATGTTTGTTGGAGAAAGAAGCCCGTTGGATCTATCGCTTAGAAACATAATACAGAATACTTGAGGTATGGAGTTTAAGCCACGTGCGGCACTCGCCGCACGTTTCCTTTAATTTATGTAGTCTTAAATTTAACATACAGGAAATCTAAAAAAACGGCTCACCCAATGAGCAATAAGTGTTAGAAGGTAATCCATATTCATATAATTAATCCACATTCAAGCGCGATAACAGGAAATATCTAAAACCCGAACCAAACTGTTCCGTTGCGACCAAGACTACATGAACACCTAACTGTAGGAAACACTGCAGCTCGCCCTATGAGCAAAAAGCGTTAGGTAACCGTGGTTACATTATCACGTCATGTCAGGAAGCAATATGGAATAGCCAATCAGCAATAAGCACAGGTTCCCTTAACATCCAATTGTAAAGAGGGTGTGTCGTACGAAGAAGCAGGTACGTCATGTCAGGAAGTGAATGGAATAGCCAATCAGAAAAAAGCACACAAGCTCTTAACATCCAATTGTAAGGAGGGTGTGTCTTGCTAAGAAGCAGGCACCCTCAGCCGCCTCGTCAGAACGCTGCTGCAAGCGGAATGAATGCTGCACAGCCTCGTCCATTTGGATCACTCACGCAAAGGTAAGCGTTTAACAAGGCACTGCCAGCCTTAAATATCGTATCTGGATTTCAGGCAGACTGCTGCCAAAGAAGTTCATTCATTTACAACATGGACGTTATCTCCCTCTGTTCTCCTCCCTCTCCCCTTTTTGTGTTTGGCATTATTGATTTCACTAACATCCAACTTAGCCAAACCATGTTAGTTTCTAGCCCTTGTCTGCTTATACGCTGCAGATGATGCAAACCCCCCCCAGCCCTAAAGCTCCTTTTCTCCTTCTCTATTATTTCAGGAATCTTTTAAAAAAAACTGCCCCGAGGAAGGCATACTTTTTGAAATCACGGCCCTACAGGTGGTCTCGCCGAAACGTACAGAGGCCATCAACAAAAAATGAGCAAATGTTTCTTTGAAACTTGAAACATAATATCTCCAGACCTCAAAGCCAACTACTAACTGTTGTCTTATACGTAGGCAAACCTGTTCTTGAAAAAATTCTTTGAAAAAACTTTTTCGTTTCTTCGTTTTTGGACATTTGAGGTAAAACCAATTTAGCAGGCAGAACCTGAGCATGTAACAGAGACTTTGGATATCCAGACAAACTTGATTTAGTAATTAAGATTCTGAATATTTAATAGGCATCATAAGTCTACAAATTGTTGATTGTTCTACTGTTTCATGTTGTCCATATATGCAATGTTTCCTGTTTACTACAGACAGCTTCAGAAAAATCACTCTTATCTCCAGTAAGAAAAATCTTTTGTGATTTTTTGCTTTATATACTGTTCTGTTTTCAATTTTTTTTTTATAAACAACCTCTTGTCTTTAAAGCATTTATACCATACACTTAAGAACAAGTTCTTCCCAGTTTAACCTTTTTACTAAAAATAAAAATTGTTTAAGATTCTTTCTTCTTTTTTTCTTTCATTCCGGTTGACTGTTTACTTTAACTACAAAGGTATGAATAGAACAGGAGATATCTTATGATACTCAAAAAATTAAATTGAATTTATTTCATTTTTTTTGGGCAAAGCAATTTGTTTAGCAGATTTTGGAAACTGTACCTATGTACTCTACTGGCAGTGCTCTCGCCTACATAGCCACGCCAACAGCCTGCTTGGTTTGTCCCCCTCTCTGTGTGTTCTGGCGGTTTTTGTAATGTAGTCAAACTTGGATAGCCTCATCTACGCTTCATGGCAGCTGGATCTAGCTTCGGCCTGTATCGCTTCTTCGTTCCTGGTGCCTCTGGTGCCTGATTCTAACCATTTTATTTCCTCCTCCTGTACTTCTAGTTCTTTCCTTAGTAGTCTCCTGATGCCCCCAGCACTTGCTATGATCTCACCTCTCATTACAACTTTCAGAGTTTCCCATACCGTATTCCAGTGTTTTACACTGCCCTGGTTTGCCTCAATGTACTCCGTTAGTTTTTCACCTAGTTCCTCCTTAAAGGCCCTGTCAGTGAGCGCATCTGTGGGCATTCGCCATAGCGGTATGGGAGGTCTGGGACCCTTCATTGCCAGATGCATAAGTAGAGGCGAGTGGTTGGAGATAGATCTGCCCATGTATTGTATCAACTCTACCTGTACGAGTTGTGATCTGTCCACAAAGAAATAGACTATTCTTGTGTACAATCCGTGTGGCGAGGAGTAGTGTGAGTATGTTCTGGTTGTAGGGTGGGCTTCCCTCCAAGCATCTGCCAAGTCTGGTTGTTCGATCATGGCATTCAGTGCTAGTGTGGCTGGATTTTTTCTTTGGGGGCTCTGATCTATCGAGGTCCAGGTCTCTTACACAGTTAAAGTCCCCACCCCAAATGTATATGCCTGCTCTGTGCTGTAGTATTTTTGTGTGGAGCATTTGGAGGTGCACTGGTATTCTGTTATTAGGGAGGTATGAGTTCACTGTGCATATCTCAGTCTGCTCGATGACTCCCCTTAGTACTATGTATCTTCCCTCTTGGTCTTTCTCAGTCCCCAGTGATCGGAATGGCACCCATGGATTAACCCAAGTGTACACTCCCCTTGCGTATTTGGAGTAAGCAACCCCGTGCCCCTGGCCTCCCCAATATTCTCCCAGCTTGTCCATATTTTCTGCTGTGAGGTGGGTTTCCTGGAGTAGCGCTATGTCTACCCATTTTCTGTGTATATAAGATTTCATTCTGTTTCTCCGTAAGTAGCAGCCCATCCCCCTCACATTCCATGTCAGAATACTAAATTGCATTGACATGGACTAACCTTGGGTTTTTCCGGACATCACAGGTCTCCCCCTGTGGTCGCCTCCATCCAGTCTGGCCCTTGCCAGCAACGCCCCATCTCATGTTGTGCCTTTTCCGTTGTTTCTCGTGAGGTCGGGCATTGCCCCCCATCCCCAGTTGATCTTGAAGACTTAGAAACTGTGTCCAACACTAACAACAGTGAACATTAACCAAATGCGCCCAGCAACTGCCTCATAACTGCTGTGCTCAGGCGCTCTCGCGTTGTTCTGCCTCTTCCTAGGCATCCAGCGCGAGTGTTTATGCGCAAACAACTGGTGCACACTCATCGTTCCGTGGAGTGGGCCTGCGTGTGCAGGTCAATTGGCCAGTCATGTAATTTGGCCGCTCAAGCACACAAAAGCCTCCATGATCGCTGCATAGTGGTATCCCATTGCCTCTAATGTTTTTCTTGGTTGTTGCAGATTCCAGTGCCCTTGTTTATTTTGATGTACCCGTTCCTTGGGCATCTTTTTTGCTGTCATCAGCTAAGTTGATATGTTCCAGCCATATGTTGTTGTCTCTAAGAATATAGCGCACCCTTTATGTAGTATCTTAAGCCTGGAGGGCTACAGTAACATGTCTTTTATGTTCAACTGTCGCAATCGCACCTTGATCGGGATGTAGGAGTTCCTGGCTTTTTGTACAGTTGGAGTATAGTCGGGATATATAGTTATTTTGGAGTCACCTCTTGTTATGGGCCCATCTTCTCTGGAGTGTTTAAGAATAAGTTCTCGGTCCTGAAAGTTGAGGATTTTTGCAATCATTGGGCGAGGGTATGATCCTGGTGGGGGTTTCCTCTGGAGGGATCTGTGGGCCATTTCCACTGCGAAGCCATGCAATAGTTTGTCCGCCCCAATTTCTTGTTGCAGTAGCGTTTCTACAAATCTAGTCGGGTGTAGACACTCTGTACCTTCCGGAATCCCAAGCAACCTAATGTTGTTGCATCTCGACCACCCTTCAGCTTCCTCTGCTCTCGATTCCAGTATCACAACTCTTTTTTCTAGCTCAGCCACCCTGGCCTTCAAATCCTCCGTGGTTTCCGTTGTCTCTTGTAGCCATGCTTCCGTCTATCTTGACCTCATCTATTTTAGTGTCTCTAGAGGGTCTAAGAGCTGCGATTGCTTCCAATACTTGTCCATCTCTGTTGTCCATCGCAGCTGTTTTGTTGAGTTCTAGGGGGGCATTTCCATCCTGTTGTTGCAAGGGGCATGCTTTGGCTGCAGCAAATGAGTCCATGGTGTTCGATTTCGCCTTCTCCTTATCTTTGCCCTTGTTCGAGGGCATTGTAGGCTTTGCGGTGCGGGTCGGCTGCACAGCTCTTTCAAGCCCCTATATCTGCCGTAGTGGAATGCTCCCGTCTGCACCAGGTTTATTGCTTGTGGCCAGCGAGTGACAATGCTATGTTCAGTTTTTGGCACTCTAGTATGTGTCACGGTGTCCTAATCACCTTCGATACTCCTCTGCTGTCATTTGTGTGTGGGGGACTGTGTTCAAGTTTGTCCCCTCACCGTTGTTGTGTTGCTGCGCTCACTTCCCCCTCCAGTGTGAGGTTGCCTCTATTTCCTGTTGAGGGCAGGGGTGCTAGGCAGCGCCACCACTTGGTCCTCTTGTCAGGAAATACCCTTATGCTACCGCTAATGTTTCCGCCCTGACGTTGAGATGCGTTGCTTTCAGGGTGTTCACAACTGGTTCCCATCGTTGGTGGTCGCAAGACTCTGGACCATGGACCAGTACAGCCACGTCGCAGTGTGTGTTTTTCTCATTGTTTGGTGCTGTGTGTCAGCAGGCGGCTGTTGTCCTGGTGTGCGCGCTGTCGGTCACTCTTCCGTAGTTGTCACCTCAGCCCCCACCTTCAGGTTACCACTTTCCGCACTCACTAGATTCCATTTTTTTAATTTTTCAACCAAGTTTGCTCACATCCGCCTTGATCCGCCGCGTGTTGCGCCACTCTAGGTTTCCTAGTCTGCAATATTCCAGCGCAATGTAGTGGGTCTGATGCGCCACAGGATCTTATTCTCTGGCCGCCTCCAGCTTTGTGCTCCTTCCTGGGCCTGTGTCGCCACTGTCTCCGGATGTCATTCCTGGTCTCCGTAGTATGATGTTCAGCACTTTTCGTGTTACATTCAAGGCCACCTCGGCCCCCACATTTAGGTTTTTGCTGTTCTCCTTCACCAGTCTCTTTCTACCCCGACCCTGTTGGCACACATCCGCTGTGGGCCGTCACCTGGCCTCCATGTCTGTGATCTCACAGGGCTGCGTAGTAGCTCTAAGGCTCCAGGAGGCCTTTCTCTCGGGTCTCCCCCAGGTTTGCACTGCTTCCCAAGCGTGTATGCCCGCTGCTCCCTGACGTCGCGTCTCTCCTCACCTCCTTGTAGTGCTGCTCCACACTGCTCTCGTAGTGCTCCGAGCCTCTCTCGCCGTCTCCAGCTGTCCCTCTTTGTTTCCCGCAGGTCCATGGCTCTTTGTTGCTTCGCTCACCTCCAGGCAACGATCCTCAGTGCGGGCTGTCGTAGTGTGTCCAGGCGCACCTCACCTCAGCCGCCGCTCACCGACAGCTAAACGCTCCATATCGAGCGCCCTGTCCCCCGACTCGCGTATCATCCTGCACGTCAGGATTTTTGCCAGGGTGCCTCATCTGTTTCTCCGCCAGCTTGCTGCAGTATTTTCAGTTGCGGCTGGACCTGTACCGATCAGGTGCCTTCCGTGCTTGTTGGCCCTTCCCCCCTGCTCAGTTGTTGTAAGCAGCTCCATCCGCCATCTTGGTCGTGGGGGGGTGTCTGAAACGAAGCGCTGTTCCTCCTCTCCCCAACCTTTTTCAGCATTCTTTTGGCAAGCCAGGCACAGGGAATCGCTTGGGCTTTCCTCCGATGTATCTCTGGAAGTTGTTCATGGAACTTTCAGCTTTTACAGGATCTTGATTTAGGATCTCGGCCGGAGCTCCGCGTCTCTGTGGCTTCACGCCATGCGTGCCAGGCCACGCCCCCTTCAAGAGTGCAAGTCATATATATATATATATATATATATATATATATATTATATTTATTTATTTACAAGTATATACAAAAATAATACCAAAGTACAGAGGAACAACAAGGAATATAGAAAAAACGGATCAAATAAAATTATTGAACATGTTCCAAATCTTTTCATATGTGGACAACTTACATTTCAATCTGTAGATCATTTTTTCTGTACTAGACAGGCTATGCATTTCTTGAACCCACTCCTCAAATGACGGACGGACCTGACCTTTCCATCCTCGAAGGATCAACCTTTTAGCAACAATGGTTGCTCTGAAAAGCCATTTCTTAAGGGAAGAGTTGACTTCAGCCAGCTCGGAATCCTCCCCTAGGATCATTGTTTTAAAGTCCAGGACACACCCTACACCCAAAATTCTGACACACACATCACAAATGTCTATCCAGAAAGCCTTGACCCTCTCGCAGGCCCACAGCATGTGTTCCAATGTTCCCACTTCCTGAGCACAACCCCAACAATCAGCATTGTCAGTCATGCCCCTTTTATGTAACGTTTCCGGACACCAATACACACGGTTCAGGATCTTAATTTGTCTAGACCTTTCGCCCAGATTCAGTGAACATAATGAGACATTTCCGCATATATTCTGCCAGGCCTCAAGATCAATATCAGACCCAATCCTCTCACTCCAGACATCCCGTAAATTGTCATTGTTCCGAAAATACGACATGAAAAGTTTGTATAACCTACTGGCTAAACCACCTCCCTGTCCATTAGAATCCGTCAGAAAAATAGTCAAGTCAAAGGAGTCAGACCAGTCCACCTCACCGATAGACCTCTTGAGTCGTCTATAAGCCGAGTCCGACAAGTCCTCAAAACTCCATCTCTCTCTCAGCTCAGCTGCAGTCAGCCACCGATCATCGTTCCCCAAGTCGGAGACCTTTTTAACATTCATTAGGAACCAATCGGGCCAAAAAATTGTCCTGGAGTTATCTCTAATCCTAGGATTCAGCCATATAGAGGCATTCTTACACTTAAAAGCGTCCCTCCCTATCAAAGTCAAGACCTCAATCCAAGAGTTGCGCAAAAAGGACGTGGTTAACAGACTTCCCCCCGTGATCTTTGTGTTAGTGGTCAACAGTGCTTCCGGGCCCAATGGCCCATATGCATTCGACTCCGCCACCGCCCATCCGTCCAGTTTACCATCTAAAAACGGAACAAAAGAATGAGCAGAAAATGCTAAATGGTAGGCCTTAAAGTTCGGAACTCCTAGACCACCCAAATAAATTGGACGCTGCAATTTCCACAGACTAAGTCTGGGCGGCTTCCTGTCCCATAAAAATTCTTGCATAAGGCGGTCTAGATCTTTCCAATAACTACACTTTATTCTCAGTGGAAGCATGCTGGTTATAAAGTTAATCTTGGGAGCCAAATTCATTTTCAAGGCATTGACTTTACCCCATAGTGAAAGTTTAAGTAAAGACCACCTTTCCAAAATCAATTTGCAATCTCGTACTACCACACTCATGTTTTCATCAACCATACGGGAGACTGGAACTGTCAACCATACCCCTAGGTAGCGTAAGCGCCTATCACACCAAGTTAACCCCAGACCCTCAACCAGGGATTTATCACATCTATTGGACAGAGGCAACACTTCTGACTTCTGGCGGTTAACCTTGTATCCAGAACAATCATGAAAATTCGACAAAATCCTCATCAGACATGGCAGGGATATGTCCAAACTCTGCAACACCAACAAGAGGTCATCAGCATAAAGCCATGCCTTTTGCACCATACCCCAACATTCAATGCCCTGTAAAATCGGTTCATTCTTTATGTAAATAGCTCGGGGTTCAATCGCCAAAATAAATAACAGAGGAGAAAAAGGGCAACCCTGCCTCGTGCCCCGCTTCAAACAAAACGATTCCGACACCACTCCATTAGTCTTAACCTCAGCCGTTAGACTGGCATATAAAAGAGCTACCCAGGAAATAAAATCCTCCCCCAGATTCATTTCCCTCAATACCGAGTATAAATAATTCCAATTAACTCTGTCAAAAGCTTTTTCAGCATCTAAGGACAGGATGGCTGCATCACCTACCAGTCTGTCCGCCATTTCCATGGTTAATAACAATTTCCTGATATTGCTGGACGTACGCCGACTCTTCATGAAACCAGATTGTTCTTCCCCTATCAAGACCGGCATGAACTGTCCTAAGCGAATAGCAAGAACCTTGGCCAAGATCTTGTTATCTGTATTTATAAGGCTGATAGGACGATAACTTGCTGGTTGATTGCAATCCTTATCCTTTTTTAAAAAGACCGAAATCGACGCATGATTGGTACTCTTAGGTAACAACCCAACAATTCTACTTGACACAAACATATCTCTCAGGAGTTCCAAAGCCGAGTTCGGAAGGACCCTATAAAATTCACATGGAAGGCCGTCCGGCCCCGGAGATTTACCTACATTCAGCCCGGAAATTGCGCCTTTAATCTCCTCAATAGTTATCATTTCACCAAGCCTATCACGCTCAGCATTCTGGATCCTGGGCAAATTCAAATGACCAAAAAAGCTCTCACCCCTACCTGTAATACCAGCCTCATCGCCATACAGATTCTCATAAAAATCGCGGAAGATTGAGTTAATTCTAATTGGATCAAAAGTGATCCTACCCTCCTTGTCAATCATGGAAGCAATAGCCGATTCTGAGATCCTTTTTCGCAGCCGGTATGCCAGCCATCTGTCACAACGCTCCCCTTTCTCAAAATATGTACACCTAGAGTAGAACAAACTACGCTCGGACCTCATTGTCAAAAAATCTTCCATTTCTTTTTTGAGCTTTTTCAATTCAGCAAGTTTCAATGAATCTGTTGGATCGAACATCAGATCCCGAGAAATTTCACCAATACGTAAGTCAAGCTCACGCCTCTTACCTTCTTCTCTCTTCCGTTTGCCACTAGAGAGCACCAAACACACACCACGCATACAGCATTTAAAGGCTTCCCATGTATTTGCCACACTGATCTCTTCTGAGCGATTCTCCTTAACAAAATAATCAGCTTCAGTAACTATCCGATCTAAAATATCATCATCTAATAGAATAGAGGTATTCATTTTCCATGAGAAGCTTCTTTTACACTGAAATTTAAGTCTCAATTGCAACACAACAGGGGCATGATCACTCAGTACAATGTTACCAATATCGGAAGAGACCCAACTGTCTGAAACTGTCCCACCAGTGAAAAACATGTCCAGTCTAGAAAACACTGCATGTGCACTGGAATAAAAACTGTATTGCCTCGTATCTGGATGCTCAAGACGCCATATGTCATTCAAACTATGTTCCTCTAAAAGCGACCTAAGTGCCCGGTGATGATAATCGCAACGAAGTACACGGCCATTCTGACTCTTATCCATCTTTGGATCAATCACTGTATTAAAATCACCACCAAGCAGAACATTAGAATTATTCAACTCTAAAAGAGTCTGTGCCACCATTCTGAAAAAGGATCCATCATCCACCGTAGGAGCATAGACATTGCAAAGAGTTAATAATTCCCCCTGAATCTCGATCAACAACGCAATCATTCGACCTTCTTTGTCTGCAATTCTGCGTATAACTTTCATAGGCAATTTCTTTCTAAACAAAATGACCACCCCCCTTGATCTTGAAGTAAAGGAAGAGCCAGCAGCTACGCCAACCCATTCCCTTTCCAACCCAGATATCTCATCCTCCAATATGTGAGTCTCCTGTAAGAAACAGATGTCTGCATGCATGTCCTGCAACATTTGAAACACTTTCTTTTTCTTGAGCAGGTTATTGATCCCATTCACATTCCAGGAGATAATACGCAGGTCATCCGAAGTCCCACCTGAGTGGGAAGTCATCATGACACTACGAATATCAAAAAACTCAAAAGTAAAAGAAACACACAAAAAATGAAAAACAATAAGCAAAAAATAAAAAGAACGAACAAGACAGTGAAGTCTATTCAGCCCAACAAGAAAATTGAACAACATTGAGAACCATCCCCAGGACCCCTCCCAATGATGCAATAAAAGACATCTATGTGGTCAGAAAACCCAACCCAGAAGATAACAACATTTAGTAATGAATGAAAAACCTGAACCCCAGTCATCCCCCCAAAAAGAAGAAACCCCACCACCGAGAATCACGTTGAAAACTCAGAATAGGTATATCAAACAATCACTACTTCAAAACATACAGTTGAACCCCACCCCACACCAATTTGCACCTATCCACAACATCTAAAGAGCCATGCTAAAACAGTGAGGCTAGACAAGGCAACTTCAAATGTATATACACTGTGGCCATACCATTCATAAATATCTAAACAGAGTCCTGGAACCAGGCTACTCCATCACTATGGTGTAAACAACGAAACATCTGAGGCGGCTAAAAAAAAACGTCAATGGCAACTTCTCAATAAAAGTTAAAAGGTAATGAGTAAAGGCAGATATGGACATCCCCATATAATACGTGAAGAATAACACAGAAAAGGGAGTGCCTCCTGGTGGTTGATCTAGCCAAAGCAATGAGCACATGTACTAAAAACGGCCAAAAATGACCAGAAGTCTGATCCACAGTTCCCTTGATAAACAAGGCTAGGCGAGGGACTGAAGATTGCCGGAATTAAAATAACACTAGCATCCCAACTTCAAGAGCAGTGAAGGCATTCCAATGTGACCGCAGCGGAGGAAAAGGAAGAACTGCATCCTGGGCACCGCTGTAGTCATGGCCATGAAGAACATTATACCATCACATATCCAGTGAGGAGCAGATGACTGCATGCTCATAAAATGACTGCACTGGCTCAACTAAAAGACCGGGCAGGCAACCTGGCAGTCAAACAGTCCCCCAAAAAGTCTTCCGAAAAAGGCGCTAGATTGCAGTTGGTGGGATGTGAATAGCATATGCCCCAGTAGCGCCGAGCTGCAAGGGAATCCTGTGCAGCCCGGAGCGCCCCCACGGCATCCACAGCCCCCGACACGAGGGAAACAGTCCCGACAGTACCGAGCTCCACATGGACATCTCATACCTCAAGCGGGAGACAATGATGCTGTTCTCTGTGACCGGGGGCGCCACTGGAGAGTCCGAACACTGCCCTCCAGGGGGAATCCGCCCAGCACCTACCGGGGAAGAAGAAGAGTGCAGTCGAAGCAGGGCCGCATACGCAAGTCACCGAACCATCCACTCCCGAAGTCGAAGTTGAAGCGAGCGGCATTTCCGTATTCGACTGCCGTGACGATGACGTCTACACGCACACGTCTCACGCAGATGCTGTAAGGTCCTTTCCTCATGCCGCATATCACCGTGAGCCTGGATCCAGAGGCATTCCATCGAATGGCACAGTGCGGGGGTTCCACAATTATTTCAAACAATGCAAACTGCCAAAATCTGGCGGCGCCATTAAAAAAAAACTGAATATGAAAAAGAACATACTAAAAATAAAAATAAAAATATATACAGACATGGTGGGGCGGGGGGACACTAACAATGTCACTCACTGTTCATGGGAGGCGCTGGAAGGCTCCTCTTGTATGTTTCTAGCCAATCTAAAGCCAATGCAGGATCAGATGTGTTTCTGTCCCCATCAGGAAACACAACAGTAAGAACATTATTTCTGCTAAGAAAAGCTTTTAAAGTTAGTTGACTAGCCAGTTCTTTAGCACTCTGGAAAGATCTTCTTTTATGTAGGATCTCCTTAGGATAATCAGGATAGACATAAACCAATCTACCGTTGAATAAGGCTTTCCCAACCTGTCTGGCAGCTTTCATCAAACGCTCCTTAGATCTTATATGTAAAAAGGTGACCAAAATATGCCGAGCTCTGTTCCCCAGATGTTTACCAATCCGAAAGATATTATCCATGTCTTCATTCCTGATTGTAGAGCACTGGAAACTGTCTTTAAAAATCTGTAAGACCAGGGATGGCAGATCCTCCTCATCTCCATCTGACTCCTCTACACCAACCAATCTGATGTTTCTTGCTCTGATTCTCATCTCCAAATCCAAGCGTTGTTCCCTTTCAGTCTTCAAGTCAGATTGTAGGTTTTTGTATGCCTGGAAGCTGCCAGCAATCTTAGAGCTCATAGTTGAAGAGGATTTTTCTAGTGCTGTGACTCTGCCATCCAGCTGACCGGTTTTCAGATTGAGCTCAGCCATTGTCAGTTTAATATCACTGACATCCTGGGCCACCTGAAGAATGGTTTTGTAGACATCGCCAAGGCTAGGGGTTTCTTCCTTCTCAGGAACTTGTTTAGATTTCTTGGAGGCTGGATTTTCTGCTTCCCCAATCTTTTTCTTGGAGCTCATTATAATTTCAATATAAATAGCTTCAGGGAGAGGTCCAGAGCAGTTGAGTTAAGCTGCTACTCCACTGTCAGCCATTCTAGAATCATATATATATCATATATATATGTGTATGTATATATATATATACAAACACATCTCCTATCACCCACCAGATCCACCCACACCTCCTTTTAGTTTTCAAGATCGTCAGGCTGTGCAAAGGTAGTGTGATATAAGTTATCTACCTCATCCCCAGTATGGTATGGGGCCACCATGAGATATATGTGTCTCATGAGCCTGTTATTAGTGTTTCTATTACCAATGTTCACCATCATCATCGCACTGCTGGGAACAGCTTTTGCACATTGGAGCCCTCGCTGGCACATACAGAAGATCAACAGGAAGAACACAATGATGGGGATCAGCATCTTCATTATAGTCCCAAGCCACAAAGGCATCCAGCATGAATGCCATGCTGAACCAGTTGCTGTCTTGCACCCCTCCTTCTTTTCTCATGTTCACACCAAGTTCATGCACTGCTGCGATCACCTGTGACAAAGTATGAATGTGCAACATGAACTTCCTATCTTTTTGCAAACACTGCCTTCCATTGCCGTGAAGAGGTCCAAAACATAGCGGTTTTGCATCGTCATGAGTGGAAGTGCTATTAGTTCCAACTTGATGACATTAAATTCCTCTTCAGTTTCATTTGCCAGCTGGATCGGCTCCCAACGTACTATTTAGAGCCACTTGGCATTTGCTCGTGCTCGGATGCTTGGTATAATCGATGCAAAAAATGTCTCTGCTGAGTGAAAGAGTTTGTACTGGTCAGGGACCTGGACAAGGAGGACAGAGGAATCTTTGGATATGTAGTTTGAGGCACGCTTCCTTCGTGACAGGTTGTCTCCTTGCTCTTGTTCAGACAGTATGCAGAAGATGGGGGGGTGATGCTTCTGTTAGCTGAGGTGCTAGTTGCAGTCTTGTTGGCACCACTCACCCCTTTACGTGCTCTGCTGGTATCACCAGCAGTGCAGAATTCAGCGTTTCCAAAGCACAGTAACCCCTCGATGATGGTGGGAGGTGCAAGTATGCCTGTTTTCCGCACACCCAGTAGTAGTCCATTAGGGCAGCAGTGCCTTTTCGGAGGTCTGGGATTATGAGGGTTCTGTTGTGGCGTGTGTTGGAACCCATGGATACTTTCCCTTCCCTATGAAAGCAAATTTCGTACTTTTCTTCGTGCTGGATTTTGATCGATTTTTCAAGGGCGGTGACCCATGTCAGCTTTATGATATGCTCAGTCCATATTTGTGCACATGTTTGTTCCATCCATTCTAGTCTTTTGTCTGACAGACCATGCAATCCTTCAGCTTGGCACATGAATGTTGATTCTGGCTATTTATTTTCTGCTAATGTTTTTCCCTCTATGGCCAGGAATGGCTCCTTGAAACTGCACCTTGTGATACCTTTTTGCAGATTTTCTCGTCTAGTGGAAGAGGTTTCATTCTTACTGTGTGCCTGGAAGATGCTCTTTATCCTGCATAGTGCAAGGTGGATGAGACATACCAGAGGGGCCTCCTTAGGTACCAGAACTTTGGGCATCCCAAATGCGTCCGGTATCAGAGAACACATATAGCAACTACCATTGATCACTCGTCTCCCCGAGGAACTCCTATCTGATTACCAGTTGTTAGACTGGCCAGGATGACAGAGGTCTTCTACTTTATCTAGCCCCAACCGACAGTATGTGCCATATTTATACTGTTGTTTGCCTCCTCCTTCTACTATGTTGTAAGAGGGATTGATATTTCTCTACCAGCCTGCTACACAGTCTATCAGTGGTACACAGGGCTGTTGATGATACATTGGAAAAATACTGCTATTTACATTTTCTTCAGCCTTTGTTTTATCTTGTTAATGCATCATAGCACGGGCAAAATAACTTAGTGTTACTTTAGGAACTTTAGTGGGGGCCACGATATGCATTACATTAGACTTTGAGGAAGACATCATATTAGATTGTGAGATGTCTTGCAATGCTGTAGACATGGTAGAAGGTGGCAAAGTAACATTGTTTGCATCTGGTAAGTTTTCATTATTTACAAATACTCTGGGCTCTGGTGTTACTCTCGTTAAGTTTGTATACAGAATAGTGAGGCTATTGAACGTTTTTGTTATCCCAGGTCAGTTTTAACCCTTCCCCCTTCTTTTATATTGACCCCCAGATAAAAGATGCTCCCCAATAAATTCCCAAAACAATTATTACTATGGAAAACACAATTGTAAGTAAATGTCTATGTTTGTAGCTATTTGCCCTTGTAGCACTTATTCTATTCCTACTGCTGGTTATCTAAATATTTTCGCTGTTTATGGGTATAAACTCCAGCATCGTTGCACCTGTGGAAAAGGAAAAAAAACGGGCTAATCATCTTTTAGAAGGGACGGGATAGAGAGTTGAAAATTGAACGTGAGAGAAATAAGAGATGAATCGAGGAAGCTAGTGAGAAAGAGAGGAACAAAAAGTCAGTGAAAGAGAGAGAGGGATGTAGCAGTCACTCCTTCTCAGAACCATTTAAACCATTTTTGCTGCCATAACACATCTTCAGTAACCGTTTTTTTTTTTACCAACTTTAAGTTTTTAGAGCATCATAGACATGTGTGCATCAATAACCAGTTAATGACAAGCATACATTGTGTTATTGATGCCAACTCTTTCTTGCCCCATCTTGGGGTTTCAGTGCAGTTCAATTCCATTGCTCATATATGGTAACCATACATAGTAACCGTCAAACTATCCCCCCTCCTGCTCCCCCAAACATTTCCCCAATTTATGGGTGAAGAAGTGTTCTGCTCCTGCTTTAAGAGTTCAACAGTATTGATCACTTTTCAGCTTAATGTTTGTATTTATCAAACGATAGGTATTGCACGGAGCAACCTAGGCTTAAAGTACATCTGCTCTTTATCGTCTGTGATTTTGTGTAGTGGTAGCCAAGTATTCAGACACTTTGAGTAGGAGCCAAGGGCTATTGCTGTCACCTTTTCCATGGCCATCACTCCCCACAACCCCACCCACCACATGGCTACTATTGGTCCTTCCTTAGTCTTCCATGATTGTGCAATCGTAATTCTGGCCGCGCTCAACATTTGGATGATAATCGTGGCTGTAGGTCCTGAGATTGCATAATATCCCTCAACCGTCTCCCCCAGGAGCACCACTAGTGGATCAAAGGGAAGCCTCACGCCAGTTATTTCTTTAATGTGACTTAAAATCTCCTTCCAGTAGATCTCTGCTAGTGGGCAAGACCACCACATGTGAATAAGATCCCCCGGCTGTCCACAATTTCTCCAGCAGGCTGCAGGGTATTCTGGGTTGATGGAGTATATACGTGCGGGCGTCATGTACCGTCGGAGGCAGAGTTTGTATGCTGCCTCCTTAATTGAGGTGCATTTAGAGCTCTTGGCGGTTCTATGCCAAATGTGGCCCAAAGTATCTCCAGAAATTGGTCTCCCTAGGTCTGCCTCCCACATTTGCATATAGGTGAGGTTCTCCTGAGGGTCCATCACCCCGATTAGGCGATATAATCTAGTTATTCCTTTGTCTGGTTGGCCTTCTTGTACTGTTAGCTCCACTCCTGTTGGGCTTCTAGTTGCCCCTTCTTTCACCTTTGCGTTTGAGACCCAATGCCTAAGCTGAACATAGTGAAATCATTCCCTCTCCGGTATGTTAACGCTGGCCTTATAGTCTTCAAACGTCAAGGGTGACCCATCTGTATAGAGGCCTTTTAGAACCATGCTACTTACCCTGCCCCCCCCCCAGTGTCTCCAGAAGTTAGCCTGCGTTCCTGGGGTAAAATCCGGGTTATAAGCAATCGGTGTGACTGGTCCCTCCCCACTTTGATTTTCTTATTTCTCAATACCCTATCCCAATACCACATAGTGGTTTTGGTTGATTCTAGTAGCAGACCTCCTTTTTCCCTTTGTCGTGTGGCAAGGAAGCCAAGGTTCCCCAGGGGTGTCTTGGTCGCTGTTCTTTCCAATGTTACCCACTGATTTCGATCTTCTCCAGATGTCCATTGTAGCATCAGGGCTACCTGTGCTGCCCATAGGTATCTACGAAATTCTGGGACCCTCAGTCCCCCAAGGCTTGTGGCTTAATAGTACTTTTTTGGGAATTTGCGCCCCCCGCCCCAGATAAAGTTCATTACTTCTTTCTGTAATGTTTGGATGACTGGGCCTGGGATTCTTATTGGGAGGGTGCCCACTACGTATAGAAATTTAGGAAGTAGGGCCATTTTAACCACTATGATGCGTGCCAGCCAGGACAATTCCTGTAGTTGCCATCGTTTTAGATCCCTTGCTAGTGTTTTCAGGAGGTTTTTAATATTGGCTCCATATAGCCTATCGTATCTGGGGGTCAATTGTATCCCAAGATATTTTACTGCCTTATGTTCCCATTTCAGGGGATAATGATTCGCCCATTCTGGGATTTGTTCTGGTGTTTCGGTAATATTAAGAGCTTTGGATTTGGGGTAGTTAACATGGAATCCTGAGACCTTCGCAAATTCCTCCAGTAATTGTATGGCTGCTGGTAAGGAGTTTGCGGTGTCCCTTAGTAACAGGAGGATGTCATCCGCGTAGAGTGCTACTTTTTGAGGTCCTGCAGTGCCCACTTCAACCCCTTGGATTCCCGGATGGTTACGAACCCTACATGCAAATGGCTCCACAGCCATGGCAAAGATCAGGGGTGACAGTGGACACCCCTGTCTTGTGCCTTTCTGAATGGGGATACTCCCTGTAAGTTTCCCATTGACCATTAGTCTTGTGGATGGGTTTGTGAAATTGGCTATTACCATGCGAGTGAAAATTGGTCCGCAACTGAATCTTTCAAGGATTAGGTGTAGAAAACCCCAGTGTAGGCTATCAAAGGCTCTGGAAGCGTCTAGAGCCGCCACTGAAAATCTCTGACCAGTCCTCTTTCCCCAGTCTATTGTATCTATGGCTCTGCGAATATTGTCATATGTGTGCTGCTCCTTCACAAAGCCTGCCTGATCTGAGTGGATTATCTCCGGAAATATCATTGCCAATCTCCGGGCTAATATCATGGAATAAATCTTTGCATCCCCGTTTAATGAGGAGATCGGGCGATAGCTTGCACAATCCGTTGGATCCCTGTCTGGTTTCAACAGTAATATTGTGGTTGCTGGACATATGTCCCCAGATGTACGCCCTTTGTCTCTAATGAGGTTAAATAGGTGTGTTAGGGGGGTCTGTGAAGATGGTCCTGAACGTTTTATAATATGCATTACTTAGCCCATGTGGGCCTGGGGTTTTGTGCCCTTTTATTGCTCCTATTGCCTCCCCCACTTCCTCCTCTGTTATGGGGCCTTCCGGCTGTTGCCTTCTGCCTCATTAATTTGTGGTAACTCTATCTGGTTTAGAAATGTAACCTGTGCCTCTCCCTCCAAGTTTTCTTTTTTTAGATTGTTGGTGTAGTATGAAATCATCGCCTCTTCTATTTCCTTCTCCCCCCTTACTAAATCCCTGTTCCCATTCCGAAGTTGGGTTATACGGTTACAGAGTTTCTGGTGTCTTAGTTTAGCAGCAAAGAGTAGGTTAGCTTTACCCCCATGGATATAATAAAATGTGTTGTTTGTACCAGAAGGCATGCTGCATCATCTGCTAGGTGGGTTTTCTAAGGTCACTCTGGCCTTTGTTTAATTCCCGCCATGCCTTCTGTGAGCCCCTGTCCTTGTATTCCTCCCCTCCCCCTTGCTAAACAGGGCATGCAAGGACTGGTATGCCACCCAAGCCCTCCCAACACTCCTGAACCCCGACTGCCACACCATACCATGGTATGCAATGGCAAAACATCCAACCATATGAACAACACATGACACAATAGTCATGTAGTGCCACGTGAGAAATGTAAATAGGCACCAAACAATTATACCTGACATGGAATTAGAAGAAAGGAGTGACCAAAACCTCACACCCTGAAAACGGTGGCACAAATGCATGCCAACAGTGGTGCAACCAACAAAAGTCAGAATACCTGTTGCCATGCACATTGGACAATTGCAAATTGCCATATCAAACACCGCACAGCAGAGTGAGTGTGCATTGCATTGGTGAAAACCCTTCTGCATCATCTCAAAAAATGGCATTCAACCAAATATTACCCTGTCATGCATGTACACGATCAATGACTCGGAAGTGAACATGGATTGTTGTGACACAGCATGCTTGAGAAGGCAATCTGGGTGCACGCGTTTGCATGGTGTCAATGTAGTTGGGGGGTGTTGCCTAAGTGTATTTGTTTGTATGGACATGCCTAGAATACATGCATGTGAAATGAAGGACCCCCCTGTGTGTCACACCACACCCATCCCCTGACACCTCAAAAGAAAGCACTACATTGCATCAGCCATTGAACATATCATGTACAGAGTAACCCACATCGGCAATGGCAAACAGTGACCCATTACTGAATCATAGAAATCCATAATATGACCTACACACAAACTTCATCAAAGCGCATCAATGAGGGAGCGAACAAGAAAGAAGAACAGTACATTCCTACATGTCTTTCAAACAGTCCACAGTGTGATAATGAACTGGAAAAGCAAAGTACGTATTACAATTGCCTGGACCAATAAGGGAGAGTCTAGGGAGGGAATGTTGGATGACATAACTAGCATCAACATTCCTATGCCTGACGACAATAGTCCCAGTGCAGGAGTCACATAAGGAGGTTAGTGATGGAAGAGGAGGGAAGAGGTGAGGAGAGTAACAAAACAAGTGACAAACTGTGGTAGGTCTACAAAAAATCAAGATAGTGCTGGGGAGGGGGAGAAGAGAGACAGAAGGGAAAGGGGGAAGAGATGACCTGTAATCAGTGGTGGAGGGACTAATGATCAAATTAACTGGCAATACTTAAAATGGCAAAGGTGGGGTGTGGAAGGACGGAGGCAGAAGGGCAAATGTCTGCAAAGAACAAGAGCCTACGTATCACCATGGCTGATGGCAATTGGGGTAGTGGTTGAAAATGACAGCCAGAGTACAAGGAGGAGGCTAAAGGATGGTGGAGAGGGAGAGGGAGGAGAGAAGGGAGGAGGGGGCCAAGCTCCAAATGACTAATGGGGAAGATGGTGAAAGAAAGCACACACAGGGGCAGAGGGAAACCTGACGGTGCAGGAGAGTAGGGGATGTGATGATGAAGGGGGGAGACAGAGGGACACTGGCAGGGGAGACAGGGGGGCATTCAAGTGACTGAGAAGGCATGCGGACAGGTCTAGACAGGGCCACCTTTGTGGGCTTTTGGTAGTGGTGGCAGGCTCAAGCATCCTGGTAGGCTGGATTGTCACAAGGACCAAGTACAAACAGTGGGAGGGGGGGAGCAGGTCCAGGACACAAACAGGAAATTTAAATCACGAACAATGTAGTCATAACTCAGATGTCACATCCAAACACCAGCCAGGGCTGGGAAATGTCCAAAGTTGGGCTAGCAAGGAATGGGTGGTTGTTGAAATGCGTGGTGACAGGGGTAACTCAGCGTGCAGCCTTCATGTGGCATATCAAAATCACTGTGGGGAAACTGTCCCAATTCAACATTCTCAGCACATGGACCCCTCCCACCATCAGTGTGTTGTATGCAGCCAAAGGGTGCATGGTACCAGCTACAGCAGGAAGTGCATCAACATAGACAGTCAATACATAACGAACATCTCAAGCAACATGATGAAATGCACAGTCAGCATAATACTCACCAAAGTGAAGTGCAGACATGCATTGGAGAAACCATCTGGAATACCCACTAGGGGTGTACACATAAGTAGAACTGCAGGCTGGCCACATATATGACGGAAGCCCAATGCCCATGTGTGATATGCTGTTACACCGAGCCATCCTTGCGAGCCCATGGAAAAGGGAAGCAGGAGTAGCATATGTGTCAAGACCCCAAGCAAAACACATGCACAAGACAAGCCTGAATGGGCCCAGCTGGAGCACACAGTGGATGCCTTCCGATGCCACAAAGCACCACACTGTGACATGTATGTACAATAGACAAAATAAAATTGAAAAAAAACGAATTCAAAATTAAATACAAATGAAATCAAATAATCAATTGAAATAAAAAAATGAAAAGAGTAATGAAAGAAACAAAAACTAAATCAATAAAATTGAAGAAAACCAGAAAAAAAATAACAAATAAAAAGCAAAGTGAAATCATTGTAAAAGAACAGCAAAATAACGGAAAAAATAAATAAAATTAAAATAAAAAGATAACATACTTACCAAAAACCATACAATTTGGATGAAAAATCAAAAATACTTTTAGAAAAACTGCTGGAAAAAAAATTAAAAATAGGCAGGAAAAATAAATTAAAAATGGCCATATATGACCCAGGGGTTGGGGGGGCACCCAGGAGCGAGGAGGTACAGGGTGCTGCTCAACACCCACATGTGTAGATGCACGGCCCGATCTATGTGGGAGATAGGTTGTCATTGTCACCCTCTGGATCTGAATCAGAAGGTGGACGTGGTGCAGTTGACTCACCACGCCTAGCTGCGCCTTGCCCCTCAATGGCAGCAAGTATGCGGGTCTGGTAAGCCATTTCCTGGTGGGTAATGAGACTGAGGTCAGCATGTATTACCTCACATGTCACACGTGCTTCCTCCTGCAGGGATTGACGTGTGAGATGGAGTTCTGCTTGCATGGCCTCACATGACAAACAGAGTGACTCCCGGCTTGCATGGAGTTCAGCTGAGATGGTTCTTTCAAGCTGTACCATCCTGTCTTCTGTCCACCTACTCTGATCCATCATGAGGTCAGCTAGAGTAGATCGGAGCTTGTTGTTCCACCCTCAGGGCCTCACGGTGTGCCTCTCCTTGAGCATTAAGTGATTCACACAGAGCCACCATTTCAGCCCGGTGGGCTCTGTCATACGCAGCCTGAGTGAGCGGCACATGTACTGCATAGCCCGCTGATGGAGCACCATTTGCCTTACAGAGGGGAGGATGGAATGGGCCACACTTTCCATAGCTTGAGCAATCATCTCAACTGCTCCCCCTGTTGCTGTGCTATGGCAATCATGGAACGCTCCCACTCAGTTGACCTCAGTGGCACACGGCCACCGCGTTGCCGGAAACCACACCTGCTGGGCCCAAGGAGCCATGGTCCTTGCAGGGTTGGTGCCACCCGCGGCTGCAGGATTGCATCCCTCGGTCGACCTGATGCCCCCAGGAACATGGCCAACTGGTGTCGAGTGTGACCGTGCACCCATAGCCACGCAGAACTGTCCATTACCAGACAGTGTAGGCGTGCGTTTATTGCATTTTGTGGACATGATGGAGGAGAGGTGAGGAACCATCCATAGTACATCCATGCATGTAGAAGACAACACCAGTTGAAAAGTGGTCACGGGACTGTAACTGGGGGATCAATGGCCATGATATAGATGTGCACAGCCTAAAGTTGTGCGTGATGACACACAGACCTACAGTGAGCATGACATGGCTGTCCAAATGAGAGGACACTTGGATCATCCTGGACAAATACAAAAATGAGCAGGTGGTCAAGGACATCTAGGGGCATATATGGAATGCACATGTAACATGATCCTGCACATATGTGCATGGGGAGCCACTGCCATCAGCACACTCAGAGTGAGCCACACTGCACCAAGGACAAAGGATGCGTATGACATGATGTGACATCTCATCAAGATTGCACTTGTACACAAGAGGCTCAGAGCGCAAACAAGCAAAAGGAGGGGAACAAGGGAGAAAAGGAATTCAAAACAACTATCATACTGGGCACAGTGACATACAGAACACGCTAGTGCATGGAGAAGGGATAATGGGTTGAAGACCCAGGAAGGGGGAGAAGGGGAAGGTGCCAAACAGAGGAGACCAAAGAAGGAAAATGAAGTGCAATGATAGAATGTCCATTCAAAAAGTGGCAAGTGCAAGATGATTTGGACAGGGCAAATCTGATGAGTGCAGACAAAGAGTGCTGGACTGTATGGGGACACGCATTGGACCCATTGATATGGGAGGCCTGTAAGTAGTGCAGCAGGGAGGCAGGGTGAGCAGGTACCTGATCCGATGGACAGAGTGTGTGCAGGGGCACAGTGCCAACAGAGGAAACTGTTCAGCTGGGTAGAAGATGGGCTAATGCAGGAGCAAGTAGGAAGGTGTTGAGGTGCTTCCAGAAGCAGATATATCTCTCCTCAAGATTCAACGTGGCCAGTTGGCTGTTCAAAAGCGAGCTCCCAGCTGTACACACAGATCTGCTCCTACATTATTTATTAAATTAACGACTGACCTTGAGGGAGTGTAGGGTAGAGGGGCAAAGGACTCAAGAGTGGAGGAATTAGTAGAGGGATTGTTGAAGGTATTTTCTACCCAGTCCCAAAAAAACATTGTGCACAATGCAGAGGGTCTGAAGTAAAATCCTTGATATGATATGATATGGCATTTATAACGCGCCTATGTACAAGTGTTTCGGAATCGACTGGTAGCCAATGAAGGGGTCACAGAGCTGGAATGATGGGATACCAGGGCTTGAGGCCAAGGACAAGTCTTGCAGTCCTGTACTGGATTAGTGGTGGAGGGTGGAGGCTGGAGGCAGGTTGAATATTGAAAGAGACTGTCACAGTACCCCAACCTTGAGTAAACCAGAGCTTGACAGACTGTGAGCATGTAGGAGAATGTTAGGAAAGGCACAGTACCCTTGAGGAGGTGGAGCAAGAAGTTAATCCATCTTAAGATACGTCACAAATGTGTGTGTAAAACAGATGTGTTGAGTCAAAGGTGACCCTGAGGTTCTTGGCCTTGCAGGTGGAGGCAGGAGGAGGGCCAAGTGGGGCTGGCCAGAGATTGATGGCAAAGGATGGCAAAGGTGTATCGATGAGGAGGATGCCAGTCTTGCTGGCATTCCGACAGAGACCGTTGGTAGTACACCAAAAGCAAATGGCAATGAGGAAGAAATAAGGGAGGGACAAGAGGTGGCCAAGGGCAGCCAGGAAATTAGTTGGTTGTAATCACCATAGCACTGGAACTTGTACAAAAAATGATAATGCAGTAGTCAAGAGCTGCCACTTGCTCCCCATGAATTGGGGCCGAGAGGTCAGACCCCTAGTGAACAACACAGATGGTGAGGGAGATTGAAGATAGGAAAGAGCCAACTTGTAGCTGGGCGGGTCACACATGCCAAACACACATGTCATTGAGTTACACGCATCAATACTCACCAGATGATGCATCATAATCCATCCTCTCTCCCACTCCACAGATTTGTTCTTCCGGGATGAACTCGCCCACCACCAGTCACCAGAGACATGGTGTAATTGGAGGTACGCTTTTGCTTAGCACAGCATCTGAGGTCATTCCAGAGCTTGTAGCAGTCCTGAGCTATGCGCACCTGGAATCCCAAGGATGTCACACCATCCGCAGCATGCTGCCAGTGGACCCAACGCTGGTGATGCGTTGTATGACACTGTGGGCCCACAAGCATATTGCGTTGGTGTTCCGACACGTAGTCCACAAGGAAGACCAGTTCCTGATTGCAGAAAGGCTTCTTCCTTGATGTGCCGGAGGCCGGAGCCGTGTCTGGAGTCCCAGCCTCTTGTGCAGGAGCATGCTTCTTCCTTTTGGACGGAAGTTCTAACCCTGACGGGGCAATGTGGCCTTGATCAGTAGGGGAAGTGGCGCTGGTGGACTGGACCAAGGCAGTGGGTGTTGGTATGAGGACAGAAGGTCTGGCTTGGGTCTGAGTCACTGCCGGGGTAGTGTTGGCAGCATCTGCACATGCAGTTACCACCACCCGGCTGCTTGGGGCAGCAGATGTCATAACTGCCCTAGATATGTGTGCCACAGTGGATGCACATGAGCCCAACCGCTGGACAAGATGGAAATCATCCTGGGAGTCCTCGTCACACAACCCAACATGCGCTGCCTGACCCAGACCCCGGGTGGAGGTGTCCACAGCTGCACCTGCAGCTACCAACACCGGTGGGCCCGTGACAGTAGATGTAAATTGCTGTTGGGTGATATGGGCGCCAGGTTGTTATGCAACAGCTGCATCACGAGGAACCACAGGGGGTGGTGGCACCCCTGCACCAGCACGTGGCTGGGCATCCCGTCCCGGAGGGGCACCCCTGCCTCTTCCCCCCCCTGTAGCCACCCTGGCCACCCTGGACTCCCGGTCCTCCCTGGTCTCCGCGCTCACGTGCCTGACCACGTCCAGCCCTGGGAGGACACCCAGCTTTGCCGCACTTAGTCTTTGGTGGTCTCCCAAACATGGTACCGATGGAAAGTGGGCTATAGGAGGTTCACTCAACAATTGTCCTGGGCAATTGGCTAGAAGGGGGCAGGGTACTTGAAGGAATAGGTGCCCCAGTGCCCCTGCAAGGCTGTCCTTGACCCTGGGGAAAAATGATGGGTCACGCAACGCTCAGGCACCCCCCAAAAAAAAGAATAAAATTCCAAAAATATAAGTACAGGAAATGTAAAAAAAAAAGGAGGGAACCACAGTGGGGAAAAAAAGTGTACGCGACTCACCGCCTGCCTTGTGTGGAAACCCCCCCCCCCCAAAACAAGCACTTGTGCGCGTAGGCAACACCCCACCAAAAGAAGAGGTACAGACTTCAGACGCTGTGAAGTAATCGCGTGTGATTCCAGCAGAGTAAACACATGCGTCGGTCTCCACGAACAGCACGTACAGTGTTTTGCTGGCCCACGCTCACCTTTAACCCGTGCTGAAGGCAACACCTGCACGCGTAATGTCACTTACACACTAAGGGCCTTTCCTCAAATTACACGCATCCACACACGGACGTGATTTTTTTGCACATGCCGAATCACCATGCACCCGTGATGAGGGAAATGCCCGCACATATCACGCCACATACGCACATATGCACTAAGGGCCTTTCCTCGAATTACATGCTGACGTGCTGTTTTTTCACATGCCAAATCACTCCGTATCAAGCTGGCCACGTGACAACACACGGAAGACCACGCTCCTGCCCAGAAGGCCATTTTTCTGCCCCCACAGATCCCCGAGCAGACTCCCACCTGCCATCTGCTGCTGCCTGCCTGCCTGCCTGCTGGCCATGTGCCCTGCCATTTGGTGCCTGCACATCAGCCATCTGCAGGGGTCAAGTTGCTGTGAACACCGCTGCTGGAAACAGAAGACTACCGACTGAAGTTCCCTCGCTCCACAGCCCAGCCCAGGACCCAGTTGCCCACCCACACCTTCCTCGGGGGTTGCCATTTCCGTGGAAACACCATCAGACACCACTGGCAACCCCCAGCCAGAGAGGCAGAGGGCTACGAGCTTCAGTGCCTCAGAAGTTGGTATCCTGGTGGAGCAAGTCCTGGGGCATTATGATGCCCTCTACGGAAGAAGACGCACCGACAAGGATAAACGTGAGGATCTGGAAGGACATCGTGGCTGCCATCAACGTGGAGGGGGTGGCAGTCTGCGACATATAACATGTCCGAAAGCACTGGGAGGACTTCAGGTCCGGGACCCTCAGGAAGGCCCGGCGTCTCTTGAAAGCAGAGGGTGCAGTGAGCCGGGTCTACCTGTTAGGCATAATCCTGTGCAATGCCCTTAGGGACCACTACACCTGATTAAGACTACAGGTGGCAATACAAGTTTTACCTTTGGTACAAGCCTGTACTACTAAGTTGTAGTGGTAGCAGTAGCAGAGCATCCAGGCTTATCTCAAGAGTATATGAGCAGTAGCAGAGATTACACAAAGGGACCAGAATTACTTTGACTCAAGCAAACACTGACTCAAGGTTTCAGGTAAAAAATATAAGTACATTTATTTTTAAACCATCAGTTATAAACACAACACCTCTATTAAACTTTAAACAAAACCACACATTAAATATACTTCAACTAACCAATTCACTTTGTACAGTAAGTCACAAGGTAAGTACCCTGTGTTGGAATGAACCTGTGTTCTGAACAAAACATGATACTGCGTATATGGTTGCGATCACTTTTTGACAGTTCGGTCTACTAAATAAACGCGTATCCGTGACATGTAATGCTACCGGGGCAAAAACACACTTAGCCCCTGAGATACCGAGAGGGAGTTGGGGGCAAAAATCATAGGCAATATTTAGCTTAGGCAGACAGTATCGAGAAACACTCAGAAACAGGAGTTCAAAAGTCAAAGGGTCGGAGCCAGGGTTTGGTGACGCTGGAGACCTGTGCCAAAGATCACACCGTTAGACCGTTCACGATTCAGTGTAGCCAAAAAGTACTTGGATATTATCAATGTTCGGAAGCAAATGTTATAAGAAGGAGGGAAGACAAGGACGAGCCTTGAAGATGAAGAAAAAGGGATTCACCCAGTTTCCTCGAGTAGAACACAGTACCTTATTCCAACGATGCAGCTGGTGCCCTGGCAGTTGTTCCTGTGGTTTCCCGCAGACCCACGATTCCTGGAGCTTCGTCGTGAAGGAGGACGTCTGAAGGGGGTCTGCACCACACAGGGCTAAAGCCGGCAGCAGCGACAACGAAAAGGTGTGCTCCTTAAAAACAGGAGAGGCTCAGCAGGTGGCTACCTGGACCACTACAGCAGTGTGCAGTGATTTCGACCACGGCAAAAATCTCTGGCTGAAGAACGTGAGCTGGTTATCCCCACCAGGCTCAAGGGAAGAAGACTCCGGACTGGATCTCCTCTTAGTCGTTGAAGGGAAGATAGCTCAGGACTGCAGCAGGGCTTCACCGGGATGGGGTAGTTGCAGCAGCCGTCGTTCTTTCCGCTTCTCTTCGGTTCCTTGTAGTTCCAGAGGCGACTCTGACTTCTAGCCCAAGAGACCTGCCTTTTATGCTCAAAACCCCCATTCACACAGCCTGGCTGTCAATCATGCAGCAGGGGGGTTGTCCAGCCGGGACAACCACCTCAGCCAATCATGGCAAAGTGCGACTCTGGTTTCCAAGGATACCCTGTGCAGGGGGTGACTACACCCCTTCCCCACATTCAGTCTACCTAGACACCCAGGTGCCAAGAGAAGGGCTTCTCTGCAGAAGCCCGCCAAAAGACGGTGAACAAAGAAGGCGAACCTAGTTTGCCACGCAAAGTAAAACACAAGGGCCCTCATTAGGACCCTGGCGGAAAGGGGTTTACGCCGGCGTAATGCATGGCGTACCCTTCCGCCCGACTACGAGTTCCCGTAGCGCCATGGTGATTTTTACGCCTGCTTTTTGCAAGCGGAAAAATCCATGGCGCTACGGGACTTGTTGTTAATTACGCCACCGTAATTTACGGTGGCGTAATTAACGCCTTCCCCACTCCCATTATACCCTATGGGGCAAAAATGGGAATGGGGAAGGGTAAATGGGGATTGGGGACTTACCGCCCCGCCAAGGTCGGAATGGGGCGGTAAGTCCGCCAACCCCCATGGCGGAGTTGGCAGCTTAGCGCCATGGACCATGGTGCAAATTGCACCATGGTCCTCCGCCAGGGTCGTAATGAGGGCCAAGGACTTTAACAAAAGGAAATGGCGAATAAACCCAACTGGAGCCAAAAGAGAGACGATTTGGTCAAGCGGTTTATGTTCGAGGCTAATATAATAGCCAAGAACAGTACCACGTTTATCTAATATAATCGCGGTAGAAAAGTTAGGGTAGATACCACTGCCACCAGCCAAGTCTAATTGTTAAAAGAGCGAAACAATGCTCAGGGAGGTACCGACAGAAAAGGGGTACAGATTAGCCCTTTCCAGTACTCCATGTAAGATTGGGTCTGTGTTAAGAATGACTATTTAAAGTAAATGGCAACTTTACCTTTCTCTGGGGGACAGTAGTCAGCCCCAGGGAAATGGAGTCAGAGGGAAGTCTAAACGACAACCCTGGGTTACTACACTGAAGGTGCTGTGTAACCCATACAAGAACAGGGGCACTTGGAGTGGTGTGCTCCAGTGCCCAAGATCACACAATGAGTAAAAACACATAGGCCAAAACACATGTAAGAGTGGAAAAAGGATGTGCACTCTTACCTGGTGGAAAAATAAACTCCAGAAATCCAGCAAAGCTGCTGGGGGACTCACTAGGTGAGGAAACCAAATCTAGATAGTCCTAGTGCACTCCCAATGCATTCAGTGACTTTCAATCTTTAAATTTTCTATATGTACTGTAATGGGGTGCGGGGGAGACAAAAACAACCCTGGCACTGGGTTGTGGTACTAAGATACAATACAACAGATGTCCACAACCTTGTGGATCTCTCCCGTCCCCTGCACATCCAATGTTTATTGTAAATACAACCAAAAAGTAATATGTTTTTTGTAGGTTCAAACCTTAATATAAACGTAAATTTCAAAAAAATAGTATCAAACAATCTTGTGATGTATTTCATCAATCAATTTATAGTAAAAAGAACATTCTTTTCCAATCTTCATTACTATTCAAACAAAGTGCATTTCGAAATTGGTATTAGCTTTTGAGTTATGTTTTGTTTCAACATAGTATGGATAAACAAATTCAAATCATTAATATCAGATAGTTTTTCATTCCTTTCAATAATACTTCTTATTGAACATCCAATATTAGATTATGTGACTCTACGCGTTTCGGGGTATTCTATCCCCTTCTTCAGGAGTTGTCTATCCTTTTTCATGTGCAGTTATCACATCTACAACAAGTCATTATCTCCTCTATAAGCTGGTGACACATATGAATATCAACTTGTTGATACTTATTTAGACTACACGAGCGTGACGTCATCACGCCGCCGCGTGATGTCACCACGCAAACGCGTCATCACCGTGACGCTTACATAAACAAAAGCGGCCATTTTGCGGATCTCTTCTACCGCGGCAGCTTAGCAAGATTAGAACGAACTGAGGTAAGCACTAAAACGCCCTAAAACCATGGGGAATTCAGAACCATATGCACATAACCATTGAGGACTTAATAGACTGGAGCATGAGTTCTAAACTCAATGAAGAAGTAATTCCATATTAATTCTCTACAGATTCACCATCGGGTGTAAAGTTAACCCACTTAACTAGGAGGACAATTTGAATACCCCTTACTGGAACAAGGACATATATCATCGGATTATGGTACCCATTGATCTCCTGAACAAAAATCTTCTCTTTAGAACATTGATTGAAGAATACTGACGTAGGAGAGAGGCATCTGAGCACCCATTGGTGCATCAGCTGAGGACAGCAAACAGTTAACTCTTGAACCATTGGTATTACACCATGACTCTTATTATCCACATATGGGTTTTTATCACAAGAACCTTTCTGGAAGTGTAAATAA
The DNA here is from genome assembly GCF_040938575.1 of Ambystoma mexicanum. Lineage (NCBI taxonomy): Eukaryota > Metazoa > Chordata > Amphibia > Caudata > Ambystomatidae > Ambystoma > Ambystoma mexicanum. Next base: position 237,922,683 of record NC_090923.1, read on the forward strand.
TAGTAGGTTCATCCTTATATTTATTCTTTTAACCTTACAGGCCGATTTCATTAGCATAACAGAAACGGTTGCTATAAGAAAGAACACAGGTAATTATGAGATGAAAATGAATGACAGATATAAAACAAGAAACTGCAAATGTAACAGATGAGTGACAATACTCTATTTACTTATTTGTTGTAGATGTGATAACTGCACATGAAAAAGGATAGACAACTCCTGAAGAAGGGGATAGAATACCCCGAAACGCGTAGAGACACATAATCTAATATTGGATGTTCAATAAGAAGTATTATTGAAAGGAATGAAAAACTATCTGATATTAATGATTTTAATTTGTTTATCCATACTATGTTGAAACAAAACATAAGTCAAAAGCTAATACCAATTTCGAAATGCACTTTGTTTGAATAGTAATGAAGATTGGAAAAGAATGTTCTTTTTACTATTAATTGATTGATGAAATACATCACAAGATTGTTTGATACTATTTTTTTGAAATTTACGTTTATAATAAGGTTTGAACCTACAAAAAACATATTACATTTTGGTTGTATTTACAATAAACATTGGGTGTGTAGGGGACGGGAGAGATCCACAAGGTTGTGGACATCTGTTGTATTGTGACTCACTAGGTGAGGGAAATTAGCCCTAGAAGGAGAATTCTCCCTAACACCACCTTACCACCGACAACATGAGGGTCCTGGAACGTATTTGCCCAGCGCTTCACCGCCAGATCTTCGAGAGGGAGAGCAGTCCGGAGTCGAGCGGTAAGAGTCCATGCATACTTATTGGACACAGTGCATGTTGAGGTGTGCCAGGAGTACGCAGCTTGGACATATGTCTGAAAAGGCCCATGTATGGATGTGTATGTGCAGGGACATGACCGTGCTGCATGTGAGTCCTGTCATGTGTGATGCACATCAATGGTGTATATGTTCATGATGCACGAATGCATGTGGGATGCACACATGTTAGCATTTCTGTGTATGCACTATGGCATGGTTGGGGTGTGACAGATGGATGCTGGTCCACCTTCATGTACGTGCATGGCATACATGTGCGTGTGTGAGTTTGACATGTGTGCGACTGTGATACGCCATGGATGCATGTGACACAGACATGTCTGAACCCCATTGGCAGATGTGACATAGTTGCCGATGATTGCAGTGTAACAGGTGGTGGATATGTACAGATATATGTCTGTGTGTTGGCGCGTGTGCATGTGTTCGGCACTCCCCATGTTGCTTGTGATGTCATGCCAACCTTCGGATGTTCATGCTGTTGTGTGCGTATGGATGCTGCTGCCTGCTGCACGATTCCTGTCAAACTCTGTATGCGTGTGGGTTCAAATGATATGAGTGTTGGGGAGTGTGATGGCATCTGTGAAGTTTGACACTGCCACTCATGTGCAACTTTGACATGTGTATCCGACCATTGTACAGTGCCCTGATGCCTGTGTTCTGTCTTTCCCTGTCTGCAGCGTCGACTGATGAAGAGGGTGGAGACGGTGCTGTGGAGCACAGAGGCAGGGATCCCACCGCCTGCCGCATTGTCATCTCTTCCGGGAGTGAAGAGTCTGGTGCCGCGTCCCTGGCCGCACCTGCCGAGGGAAGGTCTAAGGGGCAGAGGTTGGAGGTGGACTCCTCGGCAGCAGTAGGGGCAGCTGAGCCCTCACAGGGGCCTATGGAGTAAGATGACACGGAGTCATCCAGGTTGGTGGGGAGTTTGGTTGAGGAGGCGGCCGTGGAAGGCCCACGCACAGGGTCTGGAGGGGGGCATTCCACTGGTGCTAGTGGTGCAGTCCAGGGGCAGGGACAGGAGGCAGCACAGGCCGCCGTGGAGGTGCCTGTGTGTAATCCTGTCCCCGATCCTGTGATTGCATCATCCCGCACCAGCAAGGATGCCTTCGTCCACACCCGTTTTCAGGGAGGGGATGCGCGAACAAAACTGGCCTTCCTCTCCCTGCGGACGTGGCAATCCGGGACCGGGTTGAGCCTGTCCGATCTGGGGTCGCATTGCATCAACGTGGTATTCGGGATGACGTGCAGGGCTCTCGTGAGGACAATGCACGTCATTTAGAATACCTCATTGACTGCCTCCGCCTACTAGGACAGGTCACCCAGGCTGGGTTCCTCCGTATGCTGGATCTTCTAGCGACCTCCTCCTCAACTGAACCCCCTATGCGCCAGTCCTCCGTGCCAATTTCCTGCCCAAGTATCACCTGGGCACTCTGTGGAGCTGCCCCTGAACCAGCGGCCAAGCTGGTGGAGGACACATCCCTGCCACAGTCGGGAGTCGGAGGTCCAGCAGGGGTGGCCACCCCAACAACTGGACCCCAGCAAGAGGAAGACGTGCAGGTATCGACGAGCAGGGCACATGCACGGCAGCAGCAGGCTCAGGGTGGGAGCCATGATGGCCTTCAACATCAGAGGGACAGGCATCGGCCGGAGGGCAGGTTGACCCTGGATTGGGAGTGTCTTCTGTGTGGCAGCGGTTGGGCCAGCGGATAGATGCGGAGCAGCGGTGAGTGGAGGAGGCACGGCTCACTATGATAAGGGCGGAGAACTCCATGCGCAGGGCATTGAGGCGGGCTGAGTTCGATGATGCCCTGGCCCGGAACATCAATGAGTGAGCTGTTGGACTTGCCTGCTGCCATTGTACATAGTTCATTAGTGTTAGGTTTCCTTTGTTTTTTCTTTTATTTTGCAGTTCATGTACATTGCTCCACTTTGTGTATATAGTTTTTTCTTAATAGGACTTTTTTGTAGGTTTCCTTTTGTTTGTGTATCATGGACCATTTGGACTTCCATTGTATATAGTTGCAGACTTGTACATACTTTCTTTTTCAATATTCCCATGGATCAATGGTTTTCTTTTATTTGGATTATGTTTTTCTTATTGACATTGGCAATGGACCACATTTTTATTCAACATGACGTATTTTTTTTTCTTCATTGGATTAACATTTTTATTGGTAATATCTGGCATTGTACATTGATTTTCAAGTTTCATTTCCTCTATGTCAGTTCATTATGTTTTTGATACATTTTTTCTAACTTCAAGATTGGTGTTGTGTTCTATCATTGGTTTTGTGCATGTCTCAATGAACATTGCCTCAGTCATGTGTTGCCACTGTGTGGCTCCATTGTGCATTCCTGCATGGGCATGTTGGTTCATTTAAGACTGTAATGGCAACGGTAATTTGGGAGTGGGTTCTGTGGATGGTTGCATGCTTGTACTGGGGGGCAAGGGGTATTAGGGTTGGCATTAGGGACATGGGTCTGTTTTGTTAGGACATGTTGTTTGGTGGGCGATGTGTCGGGGCCTGCTGTAGGTGCCCGTCACTGCTGGGTGGGTGGGGGTGCAGGGAGACATGAGTCAGGGCCTGCTGGCAGGTGCCTGTCAATGCTGGGTGGGTGGGGGTCCAGGGGGACATGAGTCGGGGCCTGCTGGCAGGTGCCCTTCACGGCTGGGCGGGTGGGTGGCTGGGGAACATGAGTCGGTGCTCCCGAGTGCATGGTGCCATGTGGGCTGGCCGCGGGGCATGCCAGGGGTGTAGGGTAATCTCCTGTGGTGTGGGCTGGCTGCAGGGCATGGTCAGGGTGGATGGGCTGCCTGCAGGGCATGGGGAGGGAGGAAAGGGCACACCCGGGAGGGCCCACACGGCCAAATTGCATGTAAACCTCCCCGCGCACCCCTTGGAATACACATACCCCGCACTGCTAGTGAAAACGTGTGTAAAAGTCCACGCACACCCCCTGAATGTGCGCAGGCAGCCCATTCACCCTCCCCATGCCCCACAGGCAGCACATCCACCCTCCCCATGCCCCACGTGTAGCCCACACCACAGGGGGGACTTTTCCCACTCATTTTACCTAATGCGAGCGGGGTACGTGTATTCCGGGGGATGCGCAGGAAGTTTTATACATGTTTTTGCTAGCGTAGGTGGGGTACGCATATTCCGAGGGGTGTGCGTGGACTTTTACACGTGTTTTCGCTAGCTGGGCGGGGTACGTGTATTCCAAGGGGTGCGCGTAGACTTTTACACATGTTTTCGCTAGCGCGGTGTGGGATGTTTTAACCCACTAGGCTCTGCCCTGCGACATCCTTGTGTGCTGGTGGCACCAGAATCAGCAAAAAGGCATATAAATTGCGCTTTGAAACTGGAAAAGATGGCTGCCAAATCTACATTGCCTCTGTCAGTGGTGGAACGGAGACCACACTGCTGAAACCTGTCACTGGGCTGCCCACCGAGTAAAAATGGAAACTGCATGAAAGGCAGTGCTTTATTGCAAGGAAACCCAGAAATTGCTCTTTAATCCCTTTTTCTTGGTTGCTGAAAATATAGAATACCGTAACAAAACACCACAAAACATCCAATATCCTTGCTGGGTGTTACCCGCCACTTCATTTAAGTAATCAATATGAACACACAATGTCAGGAAAAGCAGAATCTATCATCAAAATATCCATAGTAAAAAGTGTGCTTGCCTGTGAAAATCTGTCAAAATATAGACGCATGGTTTAGAGACTGGAATCAGAGTTCTAGCTGCTTGATTAAAAATTGCAAGTATTATTTTAAAGTAAGAAAAATGTTATAATTTGACAGTGGATTTAGCTGAACGAGTCACCAAACCAGTTTTCCCCAGCTTTCCCCAACAAAAGGCATCTCTCCTGCTTCTCACCAAAGGCCAGGAACTCACATTCAGGTGTTGATTAAGAGGGGAGGATATTTGGACTGCTGCTCCTGGGAGAGACAAAGGACCTTCCTTGGCTGAAAGGATATGCAGATTGTAAGTGTCAAGAGTGGCCTCTCCCAGAAGGTAGGGGGTGGATTGCTTCAGACCTGCCAGAAACTTTGGAGGCGGGGATAGACGACCATTTGTGGATTCACAATGCACAGAAAGCATATTTCTAAAAAGATGGACAAAGGACTGTGCGAATCTGTAAAAATTCTGTGCGATGTTCTGAGAAGGCGTAGTGACAATTCATGTTTTGTAGCAATTGTATTCATGTCAGAAGCATAAAACTTCCTATGATTATGCCGAGATGTCATGCGCACACATGTACAAAATTGTGGACAAATCAGATGTTGTGCCTGGATAAAATGTGTGAAACATTGTCAAATCCAGACCCAAGACCTCACAGCTGTGGGGGTTTGGAAGAATATGTGCTCCAACAAATATGTGATCTATGTATGTCATCGGTATAAAAATTGTACACATGTAAAGATGTATTATATCAAAAATAGATTTTATGTGCAAAAGGCAAAGGGGAGGTATTCCCTGTCTCATAAACCGCATCATCATGATGACACTCTGTTTTCCCGTCCAATCAAGGGAGAGAGCCGACTTTAGCCAATGGACTACCTAGGGGGTGTGCCTAGGATAATTCAGCTTACACATCCCTTTATCAAACACATAAATAGAGCCAGCTGAGGACCTAGAGACACACTGATCCACCCACCATCTCGAATTTGGTGAAGCACTCTGCAGGAGAACCATCCATACTCCTTGTTCCAGACAACAGAAACCTTGCCAGCAGAAAGGCTCAGAGCATAGCTGAACCACTTTCAGCTGGGCCTAACCTCCAGAACCCATCTCTCAACTTAAAGGGGATACCAAAGAGCAGCCAGGCCGTGCTGTAACTGCTTGCCTGCCAAAGAATTATCTTCATAACCAGAAGGGCAGATTAAATCCCAATCTGGCGATGCCATGCTTTGCTGTGCAGACCAGAGAGCTATTGCAGATCCAGTCCAGTCGTGCTATCCAGTACTGCGGTCCAGTGCCCAGAGGGCCTTGCTGATCGCTGACCCGTCCAGCCCGGTGTGCCCAGAAGTCTGTCCCAAAAATATCTTTGACCAGAGCATTGCTAGTGAGTATCCATAGCATAGGATTGTCACTAGCCTATGTACTGCCCATAGTCACCCCTATCCAAATCAAATCTATCTTATATCCAGAACTGTACTGTTAGAAATCCTTTTTATCTTGCTTGAACTCTCTCTCTCTCTTATCCGATAGTCCTTCTGTAATAATATTGTTAAAATCATCTTTGCGCTGATATATTTTATCTGAAGAAAGGCAAGCGTCTTGCAGGCAAAAACCTGATCAGTGACGTCCTGGTCTGGTGGCTGTGCTGTCATGTAGTTTGTATCTTCATAGTTCATCCCTAGTGTAAAGAACCCTGTTTGTATTTTAAAAGCGCATTCTTGTTTTACAATTTTGCCTCTTTCTGAAAAAAAACAACCTCCACAAAATCGTTCATATCTTCTTCATACTTTATGCTAGAAACGAAATTTAAGTGTCTACTTGAAGCTAACATCCCAAGCTTTCTAAAGAACCCAAAACATATAGTTTTTCCGCAATCGCGCTTACCGCGCACTGAAAAGTGTGCCGCAAATTTTTCATTTGGCTTAAATCTATAACGTGTGAAACAGCTTTTCATTGCACCCGACCTCAAAATTACGTTTTCAACTTGCTCGTTACTGTCAAATCATTGCTAGTGTTTGTCTGAAACCATACAAAGTGGCTCCCATTAGTATTTCAACCATTTCAGTGAATTAAATCAATTATTTGTGTTTTACCATTTCATTCAAGCCAACTTTAAAACCATTTTTGACAAGTTTGCCAATCAATTCTGTTTTTCTCTGGTGTTTGCTGGGGGGTAAATTGGGATTGATATACTTGCTTGAGTACTGCATTCCTGAAACCTGTTCTCTCTCCTTCTATTTCTTCATATTGCATATTTGGGGGATTGAAGAGTGTGCAGGGGGAAATAGTAATCACATTGCCATTTGATTCAACACACACAAAATATAATTTCTGTGCTGCATTATTTTTCCCATCATTACTCCTTGTGATTAAAGAGAATGTGTAGTGTGACATCACATCACCCCATTAAAAATAGTGTGATATATATTGTGAAATCTATAAATAAATATTTTAACTTTGCAAACCAGTCTGATTCCTGGTTCAGTGTGACCGGGGGGGATTCAAAGAGAGGGGCGCAATATAAGTGGTACATCGTTCAGAAATAAAAGTACATAGACACAAATAAATAAATAAGGGTTTCATCTGTGCATCACACGCTAGGCATTGACTTAGTTACAGCGGGTGGGGTACGTGTATTCCGAGGGGTGCGCGTGGACTTTTACGTGCAATTTGGCAGTGTGGGCCCTCCCGGGTGTGCCCTCCCTCCCCCCATACCCTGCAGGCAGCCCATCCACCCTGACCATGCCCTGCAGGCACCCCACACCACAGGTGACTACCCTACACCCCTGGGCATGCCCCGCGGCCAGCCCACATGGCACCATGCACTCGGGAGCACCCCAGCCATCCAACCAACCACACAGCAGTGACGGGCACCTGCCAGCAGGCCCCGAGTTATGTCCCCCAGGACCCCCACCCACCCAGCAGTGATGGGCACCTGCCAGCAGGCCCCGACACATGGCCCACCAAACAACATGTCCTAACATCCCCCTTGCCCCCCAGTACAAGCATGCAACAATCCACAGAACCCACTCCCAAACTACCCATGCCATGACAGTCTTAAATGAACCACCATGCCCATGCAGGAATGCACAACGGAGCCACACAGTGGCAACACATGACTGAGGCAATGTTCATTGAGACATGCACAAAACCAATGATAGAACACAACACCAATCTTGAAGTTAGAACAAATGTATTAAAAACATAATGAACTGACAGAGGAAATGAAACTTGAAAATCAATGTACAATGACAGATATTACCAAAAAAAAATGATATTCTAATGAAGAAAAAAAGAATACGTCTGTTGAATAAAAAAGTGGTCCATTGCCAATGTCAATAAGAAAAACATAATCCAAATAAAAGAAAACCATTGATCCATGGGAATATTGAAAAAGAAAGTATGTACAAGTCTGCAACTATATACAATGGAAGTCCAAATGGTCCATGATCCACAAACAAAAGGAAACCTACAAAAAAGTCCTATGAAGAAAAAACTATATACACGAAGTGGAGCAATGTCCATGAACCCCAAAATAAAAGAAAAAACAAAGGAAACCTAACACTAATGAACTAACAATGGCGACGGGCAAGTCCAACGACTCACTCGTTGATGTTCCAGGCCAGGGCATCATCGAACTCCATGTTGATTTCCCGGAAGCGGGCCTCTTCCCTGGCCTCGAGGTCTCGCAGGGATGCAGTCATGGCCTGTTCCAACTCCCTGTGAGTTGCCTCGAGGCACTCAGCCTGCCTCAATGCCCTGCGCATGGAGTTCTCCGCCCTGACCATAGTGAGCCGTGCCTTGTCTGCCCGCTGCCGCTACGCATCTATCCACTGGTCCAACCGCTGCCACACGGAAGACACTCCCAATCCAGGGTCCTCCTGCCCTCCGGCTGATGCCTGCCCCTCTGATGTTGATGGCCCCGAGCCATAATGCCTCCCACGCTGAGCCTGCCGTTGCCTCTGACGCAACTGCCTCTGCCACCATGACGGCATCCGGGATGATGGAATCCACCAGCGCCATCGTGCATGTGCCCTGCCCGATGATGCCGGCACATCCTCCATCCGCTGGGGTCCAGTTGGTGGGGTGTCCACCCCTGCTGGACCTCCGACTCCCGGCTGTGGCAGGGATGGGATCTCCACCAGGCTGGCTGCGTTGGGTGGGGCAGATCCACAGGGGGTCCTAGTGGCATCTGGGCCGGAAGTCGGCACGGAGAACTACTGGCGTATGGTGTGCACAGAGGAGGAGAGGGCCGCAAGACTGGCCGACACATGGATGAAACCCCCGACCATGGACCCTCCCAACTGGGCCACGTTGGCACACAGCTCTTCGTGATGACGTGCGTGGTCCCCCCAGGAAGCATACACGTCATCACAGATGTCATGTGTGCGCAATGCGACACCAATCAGGACGGACTCCATCCGGTCACGGTCCCCTTATCCGCAGGTAGAGGAGTGCCAGATGATGTGGACCTCCCCCCTACCTGCGGACAGGCCTTGGACGAGACATCCCTGCTGGTGAATGGTGATGCAGTCACAGTGTCAGGGACAGATACATGCACAGGCACCTCCTTGGCGACCTGTGCTGTCTCCTGCCCCTGGACTGCACCAGTGGTACCACTCCTACCAGGCCCCATGTGCGGCTCTGTAGTGGCCCCCTCCTCCTCTATACCCACCACCAACCTGGATGGCTCCGCGCACTGTCTTCCGCCGTTGCAAGTCCCTGTGGGGGCTCATCTTCCCCTTCCGCTGCAGCCGTAGTGGCAGATGCGGCACCAGTCCCCTTGCTCCCGGATAATGGTATTTCCTGGGAGGGTGACTGGGCCTTGCGTCGCTGGCCGGTGGAGGTATCCCTGCTGCTTTCCTCCACAGCGCAGTCTCCGCCGTCTTCTTCACTCCCCGCTGTGTAAAGGGGGACATTGAACACAAGCATCAGGGTACTGAACTATAGTCCCCTAGACACATGAGTGGCACTGTCAAACGTCGCTTCCATCATGTCCCTCCACAACACATGGGTCAGTGCAGGCAACACACATGCAGGAACAGGCATGGCACATGCAACATACATTGGCATCCATGTCCAAGGCACGTAGTTGCATCCAATGGTGGGCTGATTCTCACAAGCATCATTGGACATGCTGGTCACATGCACACACATCACTGGAGGGTCATGCATTTGGCCCGGTATACCCCCACACACAGTGGATACAGGGATGACTAGGCTGCATCAGTGAATCAATACATCATCACAGACATGTGTCATGCATCCATGGCACACACACTATTCAGACACACGGACATATACATCATGCATGTCCATGACAGCAGCACACATCTCTCACACCCCAAACATCTCAAATTACAGACACAGGCATGCATACATGTGTGCATTCCGCATGCTGCTCCGCAAGATGCATTGTAACACATACACCATCCATGTGGGTCACGCCTGACTGGCCTCACATGCGGCACCATCATGTCGCTGCACACACACATCCAAACATGACCCATGTCACACATGCAGCCAAGTAGCTAACAACCAGCACACTGCAACATGCCCTTTTTTTAAATGTGAGTGCATGGCCACTTACCGCTCGACTCCAGACGGGCCTGCATCCTGAGGATCTGGTGGTGAAGCACTGGGTGAATGCGCTTCAGGACCCTAATCTGCTGGGTGGTAAGCTGGCCCCGACGTCCCACTGCATCCACTGCTTCCAAGAGGCACTGGGCCTTCTTGAGGGTCCTGGACTTGTAGTCCTCCCAGCGCTTCTGGACGTGTTTGATGTCGTGGGTGCCACCCCCTCCGCGTTGATGGCACCCACTATGTCCTTCCAGATCCTCTTCCATCCTTCCTTGTCGGCGTGCGATGGTGTGAAGAGGGCATCATAATGCCCCAGAACTTACTCCACCAGGATAACAACTTCCTTTTCACTGAAGCTGGTAGCCCTCTGCCTCTCTGGCTGGGGGTTGCCACTGGTGCCAGAAGGTGTTGTGTCGGACATGGCAACCCCCGAGGCAGGTGTGGGTGGGCAAGTGGGTCCTGGGGCTGGGATGTGGAGTGATGGTACCTCAGTCGGGAGTCTTCTGTTCCAGCAGGGGTGGTCACTGCAACTGGACCCCTGCAGATGGCAGATGTGCAGGCACCAAATGGCAGGGCACGGTGGCAGCAGGCAGGCAGCAGCAGATGGGTCGTGGGAGGCTGCTCTGGGCTCTGGGGGGCAGTAATTTGGCCTTCTGGGCAGGAGTGTGGTCTTCTGTGTGTTGTCGCATGGCCAGCTTGATATGGAGTGATTTGGCACATGAAAAAACAGCACGTCAGCGTGTAATTCGAGGAAAGGCACTTAGCGTGTAAACGCGTCTGTGATGTAACACGCTCGGGCGTTTCCCTCGCCACAGGTTGAAGGTCCCACGTGGGTTTCCATCACTCTGTGCATGCTCTTCGTGGGATGCGGTACATATATTCCGGGGGTGCATGTGGACTTTTCCATGCGTTTTCGCTGGTGCGAGCAAAGTACATGTATTCCGAGGGGTGCTTGGGGAGTTTTACGAGCATTTTCGCTGGCGCAAGCAGGGTACGTGTATTCCGAAGGGTGGGCGTGGACTTTTACACATGTTTTTGTAGGCGCGAGCAGTGTACGTGTATTCCGAGGGGTGCACTGGGAATTTTCCACACATTTTCATGGTTGGGGGGCTGTATGCTGGTCCATTGGCCTTAGCGGCATGTAGTAGATTTGTGCGAGGTTTTTGGCACACGGGGAGGGGTTGGGGGCGTTACTGGCACTGCTGCAGGGTCGCTGCGCCGCTCTGTGCCATGGCTGGTTATGGATGTTGAAATCCATGAATACACTGTGTGTTGAAATGGGTTTTGGTGCATGCGGCTGGCGCAGACTGCTGCACGCGCACTCTGTGCGCCAGCTGCGTGCGCCACTTGTGCGCCGAATTCTATGAATTACCCCCTTAATGAAACAAATGTTAACTCAGTCATTATTGTACTTCAACCATTGGTCCACTTCATTGTGATCCAGCTCAATAATTATTTTTGTATTGTGTGTATATTTTGTACTTTTTCACCCAAAAACGATAAAACGAAATTCACCCCCCCCCACCAACCTTTGAATTAAAACTTCCCAATAACTTTCTCAACATGGTGTATTCACAGTATATCACCGGGTTCTTTACTCACCTGGGAAGTTTGGGTTCGGGACTCCTTCTGCGCCCCCCACCCTCCTTTTTCCGCTTAATGTCTGGTATGATTGCATCTTGTGCACCCAACTTAGCTATTGATTACATTCCAGATGCAAGCTTCACTCTTATCTTTATTGACATCCCCATTTTTCACTTTTGAAGGGACCGTCCTGGTTCTCCTGGTGTTTGGCGGTTGTTCAGGTGGGATCGGAGGGTTTAAGTTCCTTATTACGCCCTCGTGGTCGAGGACATCCTAGCCTCCATTGGCCTCTTTCAGACCCACATTCCATCTCCCCGTTCCAGGATGGAGGTCCTTCCCTGTCGGTGAGGTTGCCTCCTTTGTCTTCCTGCATAAGATCTGCCATATCGTCCTCTTTGGAGACAGAGAACCTCTTGCCTTTCCATTCGAAGTGAAGGCATGTTGGGTGTCCCCACCGGTATCACACTTCCCTGGTTCTCAACCAGTCTGTGACTACCCTCAGCCTTTTCCTCCTGGCAAGTGTAGCTTGGGCCAGGTCTTGAAATAATTGAATTACAGTAGAGCGGAATCTAATAGGTTCCTTCTCACGGGCGGCTCGCATAATGTCCTCTTTCAGTTAATACAGGTATATCCGGGTTAGCACATCGGGAATCAGATTCTTGTTAAGTTGATATGTAGAATAGATCCTGTGCGTCCGATCTAGCACAATTTCTTTGTTCTCTTCTGCGTTCAAGATGTGTCGAAATAGGTCCATCACATATTGTTGTAAGTCAGAGTCCATTACCGATTTCGGGATTCCATGAATTCAGATTTCGCCTCGACCTGTTTTCGGCATCTTCCTGTTTATTTTGCACCCGTTCCATTGGTTGTTCCAACTCGAGGACTCTGTTTGACAAGATGTCATGTTCATGGCTCTGCTCCGTTACCACTGTTTCAACTTCATTGATCCTTTTTTCTACTGCCAAGACTCCCTTATTGAGATCAGAGATGGACTTAACTAGGTTATTTGCACTTTCTTTAATGTATTTCTTAAGCTCTAGCAGCATTTCTAGCAGATCCGACTTTCGAATAAGTGGGTCTTCGGAGTTCCCTGCCCCCTCCGGAGGGGGGGTATGTACCTGGGCCATTGCCTGCACCTGATTGCATTTCTGAGTATCTGCTGTCTGCAGCATGGCTTTGATATCGCCAGAGCCTTGGCCTTTAGTTTTCGTTGTTTGTTTGGACATCTTGGTCGGAGTGTGGTGTTCTTGTTTGCCGCTCTAAATTAGATTGAAGAGTTAGGGTAAATGTTGTTCATCGCCGTTGCCCCTCAGGTAGGTTTTCCACCTCCCACCACTTTGGGGATTCCTTTGTGGAGCGGACCGGGTGTAGTTCTTTATCTATGTTGTGTTTGTGCAGTGGGCTGAGGTTTATGCTGCACTTCTGGATTTGGCCCAAGGGGTTCGCCCCTCTGTTCTTTTCACCTCTTATGGGGTTGTGTGCCTCAGCTTGTTGTACCGTGGGAGGGTGTATTCCTTCCTTCTCCTTATGGCCACTGCCACTTGTTCCTGTTTATGCCTAGCTGATTATGGCTCAGGCAGAGTTGCCTATCGTTCTGTGTCTCCTGCAGGTTGCAAAAACGCTTTGTTTCATACCAGTGCCCCACATTTAAATTTACACCCTATGTTATGCTGGATGGGTGAATGTTGTACCAGGGCCATATGAAACCCCCAAGCAGATGTCACACAGCATGGCTGCTGTTCTCCTCTTCACTCCGCTGTAGGTTTCATTCCCCCAAGATATCACATGCAGCTTATAGCTTGTGTCAGTCGCCACGAATTTGGAGTGTATGTTATTGTTCTAGCTTCTTTTGGGTTCTGGCGGTTGTTAATCTCTTTGATCAGGCACCTTCTGTTAAGGGTCTGCTTTAGGTGGCCTGCTTCATGTTATATCACCCCATACATATGCTGGTTATTTTTAAGTTTGGGCTGTGGGGCCGGCTGCCAAAGCTCCCGGCATCTCCCCCTGAAGGGCACTGCTATATTTCCAGGGAGCACTCGGACCGCAAGACCGTTTTGCCGCCTGACACCCTTTCCAGATTCTGCGTGAGCTTCAACCCGCTCTTTTGCATGGATCCGGCAATATATGGTTAAAATGGCGTCTGTAGGGGCCGCTCCACATGTATTCCTCCAATCCGCCGGGAGTGTCCGGGGTGCGCGGTTCACAAGATGCCACTGCCCAGGTCAGCCATCAGCTGGTGTGTCGCTGCTGCCTCACCTCCCGCAGTGACAAGCCCCCAGGAGTCATTGCCGCGGCCGCACATGAGGTTTTGGGGACCAGGCTATGCACCATCCCTGTGGCCGCTCCACAATGCAGGTGTCCCCCGTTGCAGCCGTTGCTACCCCACAGCTGGTCTGCTCGCCTCCGCTCAGCACCAAGCTCGCCAACGGGTAGCCAGCCTGCATGTCTCTCCTAACAGCGGTCGGGCGCCGCACGCTCACTTCATCCGGGTTCCTCTTTGGCCTGCGGCTTCTCCGATGATCACACGCCTCAGACTCCGAAGTGCGCCGCTTCTGCTTGCCACAGCCCGTGCCTCATGATACGCGCCCTGGGGGGGATCACAGATCTTCCCCGCCTCGCTCCCGCGCCAGTCAGCTATGTTGCCGGGGCACGCAGGGAGACCCCCGGGTTCGCAGTATGCTTCTTGGCCCTGCTCACTTTCTTCTGAGATTCCGCGACTTCTCTCTTCGTATGAAGACCGCGGCAGCCGCCATCTTGGCAGGAGGTCGTTGCGAGAATCCTCTGAGTTTTGCCCACAACTTCAATTGTGCTGATTAACACCGCTGAATTCTTGTTTCATCAGGTGCCCACAACGTTCATCGCTGCATAGGTAGCTTTGGCAGGATTATCGGTACACTTTAAAGGGGCTAAGGGTACCGGGGTCGGATGGAGTCACGGAGCTCGCAGAGGAGCCATCCGTTCGGGTCCTCGGCTGGCCACGCCCCCCTTCAGTAACCTTTTATGGTACCACAGCATTTGCTTGATTGCTGTCTAGTGTGTCAGGGGCTGCACTATCATGCACTTTTCGTACATCAGAAGGGTGGATCCAGTACCTTAGCCCTTTCACTTTTACAGAGAGGGGTGTACAATAGATCACCTCATATGGTCCATGGAATCTTGGAGAGTTCCACTTGTGGACAAACATTTGTACATATACTAACTCTCCTGGTATCAGAGGTTGCATTGGGCTATCTTGTGCTGCAGTGGACGTTTCAGTCACATTGTGGTGAATGGGGTGTAATCTGTTTGGCAATACATCTCACTGCTCGTGTGAGCTGTGTGAGGTACTCTTTAAACTCTTCACCTAACACAGTTGCTGTTCTGTGTGCATCAGAAACTCTTCTTACTGGCTATAGTGGCATTTGCATGCGTCTGCCAGTCACTAATTCATGAGGAGACAGGTGGTGGTCCTTACTTGGCTTGGTACGCAGCTGTAAAAGTGCGAGGAGTAGGCAGGATACCCAATTTTTCTTCAGGGAGTTGCATAGTTTGGACAATCTACTTCTCAGAAGGCCATTTGTTTTCTCCACAATTCCAGTCGTTTGTGGGTGATAAATCAAGCACATTTTGTGTTTTATTCCTAGCAAGGATGTGTAGGGTATTTTGTGGAGATTTGGGGCCTGACGGTATTTTATTATCGCCGAAAAGTAACTTAGCAATAATCACTCTTTGTATTCAGATTTGGCCATGTGCAACAATAATACAGTGGACATGCATTATTTCAGCACCCAGACATGCAGATTTGGTATACGTGGTTGGTATGCGTGGTTGGTGGTATTTTGGTGAGCATAATTCCCTTGTTTTATTTGTGGCCCCAATGTCCAGAATCCCTTATCTTTGCTTAGATTTTTCGTGTAATCACTAGAGAGACCTCAGACCTACATTTTAGGAATACCACATTTTCAGTGTTAGTGTTAGTGTGCCACCATGGGCGATCTCACTGACTTATTTACGACAGAGAGCTATATGTGGTAATTTTGTGGTAATTTCCACTACCTTATATACGGTAGGGAACTATGTTCAGAGAGTCTCTCTTCCCATTGGCTCATGTACCTCCAACGAGCTATGCTACAAACAATCACTCTCAACTCTCCATACTGAATATGTCATGCACACATCTGTCTTAAAATGACAATTGTATTGTTTAAAAATCTCCCCTCATCATCAGCACTTTATTGGTAAATAGAAGACACACCACCTGTCTGCTTTCAAGTATTTTTCTGTATTATAAAAGTTGCATTTAAACACGATCTCACTCTTTACAGAAATAAATAAAACAGCACATTAACAGCATTGTCTGAAATACACTGAGAAAAAAAAAAACTGGCAGAGAACAGAACATAATTTGCAACATTAACGTGTGATTAAGGCACCGGAATCTCTTTTCCTACTCTGACTGAACATTCTCGTCTTGTACACACTTAGCTCCCACACTTATGTAATTACCTTATCTGTTCAGTCAAGTTTTCTTTAGCTGTTCTCTTTCTGAATGTGGCTCCCTTGAAGATTAACCCCAGTAAAAAGGAACGCCTGCCTTCTCAAACCGGGGTCATTGCCTGGAATTCTCAGCTTTTGCAGATAGGAATGCTCCAACCAGGAAAAGGTCTTCCTCCCAGCTCTGCCAAATCTTGACTGTCCTTCTCTCTCCTCCAACTCCCCCCAGCAAAACTCTGATCACTCCCTCTAGCATGATACTTGCTATGACGCTGCTCCAATCAGAATCAATCATGCCATCTCCTCCTTCTCTACACAATGGCTCATTTTTATAGTAATACTTTGTAACCGACTGATTTCCTGTTCTTTCGAGCTCTTTTGCTTCCTGTAATTATGTGGACAGGGCAGCAGAGAGGAGAAAAAAAAAATGGATGTGCGTTTAAAAGTTCACTTTCAGAATAGGCCTAATTCTGCAGTGGAGACACATTTTTATTAGTGGATTATGTTTCATTAGTCAGGTTAGTTATCAGTAAGGTTAGTTATTATTTTCAAATGTGTCTCTCGCACCATAGGCATTTCAGGTGAAAAATAGTGTGCATTTTTGAATGTGCACGTGTGCTTTTAACTGTAAAAATAGATTTGCATCTTATATGTTAAAATCGTTTTTGACTGAATGGCCTGTCTTTCCTTGTTAATCTGGTAACACATATAGCAATGCACCGCAACCCTTGTGGTGGTGCTGCAAAAAAAAATTGCTACCTGTGCAGTAGTGCTGTACTCTGTGCTGTTTGCTACCTGTGCAGTAGTGCTGTACTCTGTGCTGTTTGCTACCTGTGCAGTAGTGCTGTACTCTGTGTTGTAACACGCCAAATATCCTTACATACCCTCCTTTTGTTTTTAGAATCTGGCTACGATCCAAGCCAATTCCTAAAAATAATTTGTTCTTTTTTTTCTTCTTTTCACAATATAGCAATCCAATAAAATGAATATTCATGTGCATCAATGAAAAAGTTGCAAGTAATACAGTATTCATCTGAGTTCATTAGTCTACAAAATGTTCTACATTTGCCTTCTCAGTGGAAGTGGCATTACTCCAAGTTTAGATTTTTCAAGTCAATTAAAACAATGAAATAAAACAACTAACCAAAACAAATAATTAATATAACAAATTAAAATAAATTAAAATAATAAATACGTGGAACTCCATATGTCAGCACTCTTGTCTGCCTCTCCTGGTGTTTTTAAATGCCCACGAATTTTTCTCCAGTATATTGTTAAATTATTTTCTGACACCAATTTGTCTATGGCTTGTATCATTTTTCCATGTTTAAGTGGCTTTTTGTTGTATGTAACCATGCCTCTTGCTTTCCAACCAGGCAAATACTCCACAAAGCTATTCCGTGCATAGTCAGAATCAGTCACCAGGACAATTTCACTGAACTTTTTATCAACTGCAGTAGCAATTGCTTTATAAATGGCTGCCAATTCCGCCACCTGACTGCTCCTATCTCCAATCCTCATCCCTATACTGGGAACGCCTTCACATTTCAACCAGACATTTCCTATTCCTGCCACTAATTGTTTATTACTGTCATTTTCAATGTGAAAAGCACAACCATCCACATATACAGTTGGCAAATCCTTGCATGTTTTTTCATCAAAAGCTTTGTGTGGTGATTGTTCAAATTCCTGCAAACTAGTTTCCACTTCCATTTCATTTGGTATTTGTTCAGCTGCACAGTCATGTAAGTCAGCTAACCCTTGAGCAATTGGGCTCTTTTTATTTTGTCCATATCTCACTTCTACGGGAAAACCTTGTAATGCCAGCGTCCATGAAGTGATTCTGGATTGCGCTAGATTGCCTGATCTAATTCTTTTACTCTCTAAAAATTGCAAAGGTTGATGATTTGTTTCAATAATCACCTTTTCTCCCTGAACAATGGGGCGGAAATGTTGTAGCGCCCACACAGTGGTTAATAGGGCCTTTTCACATTCATTAAATTTCATTTCAACTTGGGAAAATGCCTTACTTGCATATGCAATGGTTTTGTGATTCAAATCGTGTTTTTGTGATAACACTGCTGACATACAATGTTCAGAAAAACCTATTTCTATAAAGAAATCCCTGTCCTTTATGGGGTATGCTAAACATGGTGCCTTTACAAGACATTCCTTTAATTTAGCCACTGCATCAGACTGCCCTTTTTCCCATTTCCAGGGAGTATTCAGTTTAAGCAGTTTAGTCAATGGTTGAGTGATTTCTGCATAATTTTCAATGAACTTTCTGTTATAGCCTGTCATCCCTAATAAACTTTTTACTCCTTTCACATTTTTAGGATCTTTTAATCTTTGTATGGCCTCTATTTTCTTCTTTTGTGGATTTAGCCCATGTTCAGTCACTTCATGCCCTAGAAAGTTCACTTTTTTCTTGCACCATTGTGCTTTTTGCAAAGATACTTTGGCGCCTGCTTTCTGCAATTGGCCAAGTACATGTCTTATTTCATCAAAATGGCTTTTCAAACTTTCATTTTTTATCAGGACATCGTCCACATAAACTATTGTTCCTCTTTCCGCTGCATCAGGCATGGCCTTTCTCAAAAATATGCCAAATTCACTCCCACTATTGATGTACCCGAACGGAGCTCTAAGCCAGGCATATTGAGTCCTGTCAAATGTAAAGGAAAATAAATTCTGTATCTCCTCTGCCAATGGCACGCACCAATATCCAGAGGTGAGATCTAATGTGGTAAATACATTTGAACCATGTATCTGAGCTAGGCCCTGATCAATGAATGGCAGTGGCCATCTAGATATTGGTACTCTTTTATTTAACTCTCTCAAGTCTGCACACAGCCGCCATTGACCATTTGGCTTTAACACACCTAAAATAGGTGTATTGGATGTGCTATGAATGGGCCTGATGATTCCCCGCGATTCCAAATTTTTAATAATCTCTGCCAATGATTCTAAACATGCCAGCGGTAGTCACAAGCCATAGACATTAGGCAACCTCCAGCAGGACTTGAACCATTTATGGCAGCAATGGTAACCATGTTGGAGGCATAAAGCTTCAGCCACAAATCTTGTACAGCTCTCCAGAATGCTCCGTAGTGCTCAGCACTCTTTCCACACATTTCAGTGATATCCAGGCCTGCAGAGAAGATCTTGGGAACTGCCGATGTTATAATGACTCCGCGGCAGCCCTTGTCCATCTCCAGCTTATCCAGGCCAATGGCAACCTCAGTCAGAAAGTCCAGGCTCATACTGTTGACAGGAGGACTCTTCATGGCCATGACTGCAACCCCTGTATTGCTATCCATCTCAACTGAAATCTTGTTGTAATTAATCATTCTTCTTTGGGTGGATACTAGGCATAAAGCCTCCGCGAATAGGCCTCTGCGTTTATGAAGAGTACCTGTCTTGAGATTTGACACCGAACTCCTCAGGAGAGCGAGAGCCGCCATGTTGGCAAAGGAGGAGTGGAGGCCTCCCTTCATTGATACTCTTTACCAGCTCCTTGGACATAATTGTGGCCTGTGCGCCAGTGTCAATCATAGCAAAGGTGTGGCATTTTTCTTCTACAGTGATGGGTGCATAATATCTGTCCTCAACTTCCTCTAATACACATAAGAAATGTGAATTCTTACTGATTTCAGGGCTCACCTTTCTCAGGTCTTTTTCACTTTTGGCTAAGCACATTGGTAAATGGAAAGACATTTTTCCCTCCTTTTTACCCATTTCTGCGCGAGAGGTTTTATTCATTTCTCCATGTTCAGAGGTTTTTTGGAGTGTGGCCACTGTTCGCCCATCCATCTGTGTAACATCAGAGACCACATTACAATCCTCCAACTGAACATGTATAACAACATCATTCAGCAATTTGTCATTTTTTAATTCTGTGCATTTGTGATCATTTAGTGTAATACCAGCCCTTTCAGCCTCTTCAAAAATATGTGGCTCAAAGAATTCTTCAGGTGATTGACTTGTACCCTCCTTGTGAGTATTTCCTTTTTCTGTCTGTGTTTGGTCATTGTTTAGCTTGCCCAGGGAAGGAGCTATAGCATCCCCACTTACTCCCTGTTCACTGGTATTCCCCATGCATGAGTCATTTTTCTTAAATCTGTTCCTTTGTTCTTTTGGAATTCCTAATGTTTCTTTTTCATTTGTGCCAATATTTACTGTTTCATTTAGCTCTAAGTTAAACCGTACCTCTTTTTTAGAAGTATTTGCACTTTCTGTCACAATTTCATTTACTGGTACTTTCATTTTTAATCCATTAGGCATCTCAGAGTCGTTATGCAAAATTATATCAGAGCAATCTGTCATTTTGGCACTGCAGTTATCATGAGTACTTAGTCACTTTTCGGAAGCCCCCCGGTCATTGCTATGGCCATCAGCCCCCTCTTTGGAAGGTTGTTTTTGCGCTGTATAGAGCTTTCCTATTTGCTCAGCTAACATTTTCACTTGGGCCTCAAGGCACTGGAACCTTTCCATCTCTCTAGGATCCTCTTTCTGTGGCCTAGGTCGATATCGGTTGTTTTCCCCCTGATTGGATCTATTCTGATACCTCTCAGGTGATTGATGTCGGTTGGGATGGTTTCTGAACTCTTGATTCATTTGTGGAGGGGAGCGGGTTGCACCCATCCTTTGATTATAGTCCCCTGGTGGGGACTCATTGTACTGGCGTGGACTGTAGTTCACGTTTTGCCTCATGTCCTGTCTCTCAGATTGTGGGTACTGGCCCCTATGTTGATTTCCATTATCAGTAAATCGATCCACATATCGGGGCCTATCCTGATTACCATATATCATGGTGCTGGGATCAAATCTGCTCTGTGTCCCCAACGACTGGTAGGGACCATCATTTCTTTGATCTTGATTTTGTCTCTGGTTATTGTTCATACCTGCCATATCAGGCCGATATCCTACCCGGGGTCTGTCCCCTAAATACCTAGGGCTGATGTAGCTCTCTCTATTACTAGGATCATATGATTGGAACATTGGTACAGGAAATGGCGATCTTTGTTGATTACCCCTTTGTTCAGGTGTCACATTATTTTTACCTTGGCTTTGAGCAGACTCAAGGGACATTTTGGCTGACCTGATTTCCATTACTGTGGCTGAGGGTTCTTTAGATTTAGGTCTAGTATCTTTCATTTTATCACTTTCTCTACCCTGACAATAGAGTACCTCATATAGTTTTGTGCTTTGATGTACAATCCATTCAAGGGACTTGTCACGGTCAAATTCACGGACCAATTGGGATATGATGTCTTTCTGTAGCCCATAGAAGTATGCAGTTTTAAACTCATTGGAATTTGAGTCAAAAGATACATCAAAGCGAGAAAATGCTCTTTTTAAGTCTTGTAAAAATTGGCGAGGGGATATATTAGGTCCAGCAGTAATTGTGTACGCGACTTTCTTTGCCTCCTGCAATGACTGAAAAGGAGAAAAATGACGCCTAATTTCTTTTTCAAACTCCAGCCATGTCATATTCTGCTGTTCATTTAATCCCCTTATGATGCTGGCCGTCGGGGCATCTAAAGTTAAATGAAAATATTGTCTGTACTGTTCCTTAGGTATCTGGAGTGCTTTAAAAATGTCATGTACCGCTTCTAAGTGATCCTCGATGCAGCATTCACCTCCCTTTTTAAATGGTTTGATCAGGGCTTTAATGGATTTCATTATTTTTATGGGGCTACTTGTTGCAATGCATGGAATTGCACTATTTTGTGATTCAATCCTGTTTTCAGGTGTATGAGATTGGTGGCTGCCCCCAATGGGAGTATCAAATCCCCCAAGGGCGCTGCAACCAAGTTCAGTCACCGGCCCAGTCACTGGAGCACGAGCTCTTTGGGCAGAGCTAGAATTCACCTCCACTCCATTGAATGTGGTACCCTGCCGCCTCTCCTGGGACCTGGGAATGCACATTTGCTGTTCTAAGTCCTTACACTTTTTAAGGAGTCTGGTTGCTTCATTTTGCAAATAATTATTTTCATCACTCATCTTATTAATCACCTCCTGCATGTCGCACATTTGCATTTGGCATTCATTGAACTCTTTATTTCTCTTGTCTCTTTCTTGAATCATTTTAATCATTTCTTGTTCTGCACTCTGGAGATCACCTTCTTTTTCACAATGTTCTTTTTGTAAAATCTGCATTTCTGAAACAACCTCATCTCTATCCTGCCTAATGTGATCCACTAAGGCTTTTAAGTGTGCCAATTCTTGCTCACTATCTTCAAATTGTTTCTTGCTTTTGGATAACTGAGTATCAAAGTCTCTGCATTTTAATTGCATGTCTTTTTGGCATACATCCAATTCTGCTCTCAACATTTCCTGATTTTTACTTGCCCCATCTAATTCAGTCTTTAACCTGTTAATTAGCTGAGTATCATTCTCTTGCATTCGCAGGGACTTGTTTAAAATAAACCATATTTTGCCGCATAGCCGTATTAAACAGTCTTTCTCTGCACTTTTATCGGCTGCATTCAATAATCTTGTAAGGCAGACCTGAATTATGCTGCCTTCTGCAAAAATATTGTCTAGTTTTTCTTTCTGCACCTCACCCTGAATGCGGTTACTCCATTCCAACGTGCTATTCGATGACCAATTCCCATGTGCAAACAACTTTGCCTCTAAATATTGCACTAGATCTGAGAATGTGGTTTCCCTTTGTGACATTCTGAAATTCGTTTTTAGTGGCACACTGCTATTATAAAATGGGTTCCCTTTAATGTGCAAATGGCAGTGTGAGACACACTTGCCACGCCCAGTAGGTACTCTATGATCACTTTCCCGGCCTGCAACGCACCATAAATATGTAGGGTATTTTGTGGAGATTTGGGGCCTGACGGTATTTTATTATCGCCGAAAAGTAACTTAGCAATAATCACTTTGTATTCAGATTTGGCCATGTGCAACAATAATACAGTGGACATGCATTATTTCAGCACCCAGACATGCATATTTGGTATACGTGGTTGGTATGCGTGGTTGGTGGTATTTTGGTGAGCATAATTCCCTTGTTTTATTTGTGGCCCCAATGTCCAGAATCCCTTATCTTTGCTTAGATTTTTCGTGTAATCACTAGAGAGACCTCAGACCTACATTTTAGGAATACCACATTTTCAGTGTTAGTGTTAGTGTGCCACCATGGGCGATCTCACTGACTTATTTACGACAGAGAGCTATATGTGGTAATTTTGTGGTAATTTCCACTACCTTATATACGGTAGGGAACTATGTTCAGAGAGTCTCTCTTCCCATTGGCTCATGTACTCCAACGAGCTATGCTACAAACAATCACTCTCAACTCTCCATACTGAATATGTCATGCACACATCTGTCTTAAAATGACAATTGTATTGTTTAAAAATCTCCCCTCATCATCAGCACTGTATTGGTAAATAGAAGACACACCACCTGTCTGCTTTCAAGTATTTTTCTGTATTATAAAAGTTGCATTTAAACACGATCTCACTCTTTACAGAAATAAATAAAACAGCACATTAACAGCATTATCTGAAATACACTGAGAAAAAAAAAAACTGGCAGAGAACAGAACATAATTTGCAACATTAACGTGTGATTAAGGCACCGGAATCTCTTTTCCTACTCTGACTGAACATTCTCGTCTCGTACACACTTAGCTCCCACACTTATGTAATTACCTTATCTGTTCAGTCAAGTTTTCTTTAGCTGTTCTCTTTCTGAATGTGGCTCCCTTGAAGATTAACCCCAGTAAAAAGGAACGCCTGCCTTCTCAAACCGGGGTCATTGCCTGGAATTCTAAGCTTTTGCAGATAGGAATGCTCCAACCAGGAAAAGGTCTTCCTCCCAGCTCTGCCAAATCTTGACTGTCCTTCTCTCTCCTCCAACTCCCCCCAGCAAAACTCTGATCACTCCCTCTAGCATGATACTTGCTATGACGCTGCTCCAATCAGAATCAATCATGCCATCTCCTCTTTCTCTACACAATGGCTCATTTTTATAGTAATACTTTGTAACCGACTGATTTCCTGTTCTTTCGAGCTCTTTTGCTTCCTGTAATTATGTGGACAGGGCAGCAGAGAGGAGAAAAAAAAAATGGATGTGCGTTTAAAAGTTCACTTTCAGAATAGGCCTAATTCTGCAGTGGAGACACATTTTTATTAGTGGATTATGTTTCATTAGTCAGGTTAGTTATCAGTAAGGTTAGTTATTATTTTCAAATGTGTCTCTCGCACCATAGGCATTTCAGGTGAAAAATAGTGTGCATTTTTGAATGTGCACGTGTGCTTTTAACTGTAAAAATAGATTTGCATCTTATATGTTAAAATCGTTTTTGACTGAATGGCCTGTCTTTCCTTGTTAATCTGGTAACACATATAGCAATGCACCGCACCCTTGTGGTGGTGCTGCAAAAAAAAATTGCTACCTGTGCAGTAGTGCTGTACTCTGTGCTGTTTGCTACCTGTGCAGTAGTGCTGTACTCTGTGCTGTTTGCTACCTGTGCAGTAGTGCTGTACTCTGTGTTGTAACACGCCAAATATCCTTACAGATGTCACTTCCTTGAACA
Organism: Ambystoma mexicanum; assembly: GCF_040938575.1. Taxonomy (NCBI): domain Eukaryota; kingdom Metazoa; phylum Chordata; class Amphibia; order Caudata; family Ambystomatidae; genus Ambystoma; species Ambystoma mexicanum. The sequence continues at coordinate 237,947,373 of NC_090923.1, forward strand.
GATCATTGACAAAATGTGTACCATTATCTGACCTTATGACATTGCATATTCCCCATCTGGGAAAAACTTCTCTGACCAAAGATGTGACTGTGCCCTTTGTGTGAAGGTGGTGCAGAGACCTGCCTCCACCCACGGAAAAATGGACACACCACCATGATTAAATATCTTGCCCCGTTGCACCTCTCTCCCGTGTCTGCGTAATCAATGTGCAGCTCTCGGAAGGGCCCACGGGGCGGGAAAACGTTCCTTGCAGTGTTCGGAAGGTCATTCCAGAATTTAACACTTGACAAGTGGTGCATTTGACCGCCATTTTATTGAAATACTCCTGAAGGTTTGGATAAACCAATCTTCCTGAATATCAGCAGCAATGTGTTTTGTGCTATGGGCGGGAAAGTGCAATTGTACAAATTCGACATACAACAATTGTACAGGAATGACAACTTTTCCTGTCGTGTCCTGTCTCCACAATAAGTATGTTGGGGATTGTGTGCATCCCCTCTTGGTCCATAGATCTTGCTCAGATTGTGGGGCTCTCTTTTGTAACTCGAATTTTTGGGCAATAGGTAGTGCATTATAACCATCAGATTGTTGTTCCTCTGTTTTACTGGTGAGGATGCATTCTGTACTCATTGGGATGGGGAGATATGCTGCTTCCTTTGATGCTGCGTCGGCGGCTGCATTTGCCAAATATATTTCATCCAAATTGTGGGTGTGTGCCTGGCACTTCACTATAGCTACTACTGAGGGTTGTGCTAATGCCCCAATCAGTTTATTCAACAATTCTGCATGTTGTACTGGGGAACCATCTGCTCTCCTGAATCCCCTCCTCCTCCATCTGGACAATCCAGCATGTACCGTGGTGGTCACATATGCTGAATCTGAATATATTGTCACTGCACAACCTTTGGCTGCGTGGAGCGCTTCAATCAAAGCCACTAGCTCTGCGGCTTGGGCAGAATAATGCATGGGCAAACGTTTATTTAATCAGTGTCGCATATTCCCCTTCTTCCAATCTCCCTACTGCTGCTCCTACGTGCGTTGATTCATCAACCAAGAACACTTCTCCCTCCTCCAGTGCATTTTCCCTTGCTTTATTAATGTCATCCCCTTCTCCCCCATATGTGGCACAATCATGCTCTTGCATATCTTGGACAGTGTAGGGCTTGGTGAGGAATGTGGCTGGGTTTACTGACTTGCATCTTATGACATGGATATTGGGGCTCTGCAGTATAATCTCATAAAATTAGGCTCTCTGTGTTGTGAGGGTGGATTTGGATCTTTCAAGTATGGCAAACAGGGAGTGTGCTAGATAACGGTTGACCGAGCACCCCATCACAATTGTGGAGCTCTTTTCAATGGCAAAGGCAGCAGCTGCGAGAGCCTGTTTGCAAGTGAAGTGACCCTGCATTACCGAATCAAGTGTGCCACTGTAATAGGCCAGTGGTTTGTGACCCATGGATGTCTTTTGCGTCAAACCTGCTGTCATCAGGGTGCCATTAGAGTGTGAAAAGAGTAGAATTTGCATTCATAGTCAGGTGTTGCTAGAACTGGGGCAGTGGAAATCAATTGTTTTACGGTGTCAAATGCTGTCTGCATTTCTGTAGTCCACATTATATGTGTCTTTTACTTTTATGCTTCTTTAAGCAGGCCCTGACAACAAGGGCCAGGTGTATGCGGCATAATATAGTATCCACGCCCTACAGTAGTTACATATTCCAAGGAATTTTATCATGTCTTTGACCGTGTGGGGTCTGGCCTAGGAATAATTCTCTCACCATCTTTTGAGAGCAATTGGCCCAAGTACAGGACCTCTGTCAGACAGTATTGTTGTTTTTTCTTATCTGCTTTGTACCCCTTGTGTGCAAGCAGCTGGAGAAGGATGATGGAGTCCTTCCTACAACTTTCTTCACTGTCAGTGCAAACTAGGAGATCATCTGCGTACTAAATTACGGTGCTGGGAACCTGAATATTGCCAAGGTCTTCATGTAGGATTCTGTTGAATGTGCTGGGGATTTCACAGTATCCTTGGGTCAAACGACAGTGTTCATACCCCCCCCCCCTCATACCCCCATTGCAAAGGCTGTAAGGTACTGGGAGTTTGGATCAAGCGGCACAGAGAAGAACGTGTTTTTCAGATGAACTACAGTAAAGTGGGTGGGCTGTTTTGGGATGCTGCACAAAATTGATGCTGGGTTTGGCACTAAAGGAAATTCCTTTTCTACAATGTCATTGAGGGGGCGGAGGTCTTGTATCATATGCCACGCCCCCCCTGTAGTTTTCTTGATCGAATATATGGCCGTATTGCATGGGGAGTTGGAGGGGACAGTTATCCCTTGTGTAGGAGGGCACACAATGTTTCCTGAATTCCTTACTCTGCCTCTCTGGACAGGGGGTACTGCTTTACTCTGGGCAATATCGCTCCTGGTTTTAATGTAATTTTCACAGGGGTCACTTCTCTCAATAGCCCTACATCATGAGGGTTGGTGTTCCACAAATGAGGGGGCACCTGTTGCATATCTGTGTCATAAAAGGAAGATGGTGCACTGACAGCCATGAGGGGGCTGGGCACTTTGCTATACTGTACCATACCCTTCACATGGGATACTTATTTCCAAAATAACGTCCTTATCATTGTTGTTGTCCGTGAACAGCTCCTCATCACTCGACTCATGTAATGGTATATTTGGGTCAATGCACAACACTGTGCGCCATTCACATCCATAAGTGTCCATTCCTATTTCTACAATCCTCTTAGCATTGAGTTTGAGGCATTTATAACGCGCACACAACAAACTTAATCAAGTCCTGGCGCAGGTGATATTGTATAATGAAAAGGAAATCATCTTGCACCTCTTCAAGGTCTAGGAAGAGAATTGTACCAGCAACCAATTTGGGGGCAGCTACAGGGCGGAACACAAAATCAGAGGGCACTCTCCATTCCTTTGTCATGAGCCTTGATACTGCTCTAACCAATACTCTGATCCCATAGATGACCATGTCGGGGTCCACTGGGAACCCTCTTACTCTCAACTCGTTCAACAGCATTGCTCTGAGGGAGCATATGCCAGGGGTAGAACAAACAATCCCTCTTTCTGTGAATGATATTGTCATATTGAGCTTGCTGAGCAAGTCTTGGCCTAGCAAATTGACAAGGGAACTTTCATATTAAAGTAGGGGTGCCCATACTGTTTTACCTCCTATGTTGACATCCAAATCTTCTGTAAAAGGAACCATTACTACAGCCCCAGAGAATCATTGCGTATTCAAGATTTTTGCCAGACAACGGAAAATCGCCTTCACTTCACTTATGCATGGTTTTTCTGCCATAAAGATGAACTGTTTGTTCCATACCTCTGCCCCCACCAGTGGTTACTCTTCTGGATTCAAGGTGTTGATAGGACTGGACACGCAAGTGCTCTCTGTGGGCTGACCTAGTCAAGGTGGGTGTCTGTCCCTGGGCAGGAAAAGATGTTTTCACTAAGCACACATGTTCCTTGGTAAGGTGCTGGTGCACCGTTTGCAGTGGCGGTGAAGGGATTTTGGTTTCGTTGGACCTGCTGAGTGGGGTGGTTTTGCTGTGCCGGAATCGTCTGGGTGGGGTAACGTGCACTATAAGCATGTCGCGCTGTTGGTGGTCACTGCGGATGCTGGGGGGGTCCTTCATATGATCCCTGCGGCAGCCCGTATCGGCTCGGCTCCCTGGGTGTGGGTGACCATATTGGGGAGGTGTGTATCGAGGTGCTGTGTAGTACGGTTGGTTGTATTGATCATTTCCACCTTGCCTGCTGCGGCATTCTCATGAAAAGTGACCCCTGCCTCCTGCATGTCCAGCATTGCCCTTGGTTTCCTCCTCTGGGGCCTGGCCCTCCGTATCCCGCCCATATCTTCCTCCCCATTGTCCTCTGAACCCACCTCGTCTTCTTGCGTGCCTTCCTTGCCATTGGCGTCCCACATATGGTTGTTCTCCTCCCACTGCCCTTGTCCGTCCACACTGCAGCCATCCTTGCCTGTGTTGCCACAGAGACACTTCCCTCTTCACCCAACTGATCTGTGGGCGGTGCAGCTGTTACTGCCGCGATCTCCACCAGGTTTGCTTGCAGGAGTTCTGCTTCTTCAGCTAACTCACTGTGAATAATCTTTTTCCTTTTCTTTGACAAGGCGTACTATGAGGCTTTGAATTTCTGGCCACCCCTTTGCCTCTATTCCTGGTATCTAATCTAGAGCCTTCTGTACTTCCTTGGGTAGCCCCGTTTTTATGATAAAGTAAAATAGGGAGGTAGACTGGTTCCACGTGGTGACTGGTCCCACGTGGTGACTAGTCTCACGTGGTGCCTGTTTCCACGCGCCACATCTACTTGTGCATTGCATTATAGAGTGTAAATCGGGGGTATTGGGGAAGGTTCTCCTTAGTGCATCCCACACTTGTGCTCAGACATTATCAAATGATGCCCCATCATGATTATCGTTACTTATCGATACATTTGTTTGGACTCAGTCTCCCCCGTTTCTTTGTCTCTCCCTTCTCCTCTCTCCAATTTTGAAGTTTCAGACCCTTTTTCCTTCTTATTTGTAGTCGGAGTTTCTGCGAACATCCACCACAAATCTAACATTTCTCTTCTGTTTTGCAAATGTTTCCCCTTGTATTTAGCTGTCAAGAATATGGCCAGGTGCTCTAACGTTCTCTTGTTTTAGGATCCACTCTCTGGCCAGACGTGCGATAGTCCCTCCCCTTTCGTCTCTGTTACCCACTGCCCATGGTACTTTTTAATGAGCTCACTGTACAAGGAGAGCTGTTTGCAAATATGGTACAATGGCGTTTCTGCCCCCATGGCTGGTTATTCCCGTTCCCTTCTTCAAGGCCTGCACAGGGAGAAAGATATCCTGCCCCTCCCTCCTTGTGTTCCTAACCCTAAATACTCACTGTCTTTCTGTCACCTGAATCTCATATGCGTCGGTGCATTAAATATTCACAATACATAAACACATATACATATAGACACATCGACATAAAACAGTTTTCAAATGAACAGAACAAGGTACATAAAACAAACTATATGTAACAAATTTCCCTCCTCACTTTTTTAAGAGTCACCTTAATGTTCCCACTCACTCCCTCTTCATTGACACCACGGTCACCCCTCCTGGGCCTTCCTCCATACATGTATATGCAAACATGCGTGGAAAAAAAACTCCACTGCAGAGAATAAAGAAAAATGGAAGACTATTGAGCTTAGTTATAACAAAGAGATAATTGAGGCAAAAAAGCAGTACTTCAATAATCAAATCATATTAGCTGACAACGCGACAAGCAAGTTATTCAATATCTTGAAATCCATTGAGAAACCTAAAGCAATTTCACCTCCCTTCACTCCATCACAACAGGAATGCGATAATACCCAGAAAGCCTTTTTTCAGAAAATCGAAAAAGCTAGAGACACAATCACAAAATCTCAATTAAACTAAACTAACAACATAAAAATGCCTCTAGAAAAGGCCCTTGACAACATCAAAATCTTTAATTTCTCTAATATCACTTCAGAGGACATGAAAAAAACACTTGCTTCTATGAAACTTACCTCATGTGCCGAAAACATCCTACAAGCTAAAATGATATTAGAAAACTCAGACATATTCGCTCCCATACTAGCGAAAATGATTAACACCTCCTTCAGGGATCAGTCAGTGCCTCAGGCCATAAAAAGGGTCACCGTAACTCCCTCAGTTAAGAAACCAGGCTTAGACCCAAGAGATCCCAGCAACCTCAGGCCAATTACAAACTGCAATTTCCTACTGAAAATCATGGATTGGGCATCCACCGCACAATTACAGGCGCATGTAGAAGTCTCTGACTCACTCCATCCACAACAATCGGGATATAGACCAGCACACAGTACGGAAACAGCCATGATAGACCTTCAGACAAAGATGCTCAGCATCATGGACAAAGGAAAAGCAGATCTTCTTATCTTACTAGATCTCAGTGCGGCCTTCGATCTGCTAGATCACAATCTGCTTGAAGTAGCTCCGGGTAAAACTGCCAACTGTACATCAGCAGCAAAAAAAATGGATAATGTCATTTCTGAAAAACAGGACATCCCGGGTCCATTGGGGAGACAAATTCTCCATGGAAAGAGAAATCCTATGCAGGATACCACAGGGAGCCAGCATGTCACCTCTGCTATTGAACCTGTACATTAGATTCCCACATATTAGATCACGTAAACATCTTTTTTACAAACTACGCTGACGATACGCAGCTAGTGATGGAACTCAGTGTGGACCAAAAAAAATATAATGATAACCTACTCAGAATATATGCCATCCTAGAACAGTGGATGGACATAAACTGGATGTGCCTAAATGGCAAGAAAACTGAGTTGATGGTTTTTGGAGCCCAACAGGCCAGAAACTCTCTTCCTCCAGATTATTGCTGATTCCAGATTGAAAATACACAGATTAAGGTGTTAGATAAAGTCAAAACATTAGGCATGATGATGGAAGCATCTCTAGGAACCGAAGCACAGACACAATATATAAAAAAGCACGTAACTACTACTTAAGACTCCTAAAAGCCATCAGACCATATTTGTCTAAAAGTAACAGTGCTACCGTGGCCAGGGCAACCATTCTATCCTGCCTTGACTACGGTAATGCGCTGATGGTGGGGGAAAACTAAAAAGTCTCTCAGATCATTCAGAATAATGCGGTCAGGATTATGAAGTACAAATCCAAATCCGACCATATCAGCAAATCCAGGAAGGAGCTGCATTGGCTTGGAGTCGAAAGTAGAACCCAATTCAAGGCCCTCACTCTAGCCCACAGATGCATCCATGGGAAAGCACCAGGGTACCTGAAATCTAAAATACACACATATGCACCCATCTGCAGTTTAAGATCAGCGGATCAAAACAGGATTGCGGTAGCCACGCACAAATGCAAGCTCGGAATGGGTAAATCCTTCCCGATCATCACAGCAGGCCTTTGGAATAATCCGCGGTGGGGCAAGGGCGCGGTGTTTGGCGGCAACACAGACCCCTCTTGGGTCCTTCCTCATTGGCCACGCCCCTGGACATAATACACCGGCCCGATCCCGAAGCGGTGAAGCCCGCGGCGGGACAAGGGCGCAGTGTTTGGTGGCAACACAGACCCCTCCTGGGTCCTTCCTCATTGGCCACGCCCCCTGGACATAATACACCGGCCCGACCCCGAAGCGGTGAAGCCCGCGGCGGGGCAAGGGCGCAGTGTTTGGCACTGCAGGTGTTCGGCGTGCGTGGTGGGAGGCCCTTTCCGGATGCGGCTGGGGAGAAAGTAAGTGTAGGGGAGTGCTTATTTCGGTGACTGTGCCTGAAGGAGTAAAGGTCCGGAACTGTTATTGTGATTGAGGTCTTGGCTCGGGGGGGATCCGCCAGGCGCCTATTAAAGTCATTAAGGTCCCACAAGGGCCATGTTGAACTCAAGAAACCCTCTCCCATCTTGCCTTTCACCCCGCTCCTGTGCTGCTCTGAGCCTGCCCCCTTTAGTATTGAGCAGCCATCAGCGCGAAAAATTGTGGTTATTAAGAGACAGAGCCACCAAGGAGGAACAACTGGAGCTAAGGCCCTTACTGCGGACTCCTCGCTCACCGATGCTGCCTTTGCTTTTGGGGAAGTGACTTCTTCTAGCCACCCCACTACTCTCTCGTCGGAAATAGAAGCCCAGCAAGCCCTCCAAGTTCTAAGGGTCAGTAAAATTGATCTGGAAGGTCTTCGTGTTGGAACCGATGGAGGGGCTGGTGGTCAGGTTGGCCTGTATCACCTAAATGGGGGCAGGGGGGGCTTAGCAACTAAGGTGGTAACCAAGGAGTCATCTATAACCATAGAAGTTACTACGGATGGACGACTGAGTTTGGGAGAACTCGCGGACATAGCCCCAAGCAAGGGTGGCACGCTAGTCTGTCGACCCCCCATTGCAGTGGAGCTCCGGGCCCCTACTATGACATCTTGCCCATCATTCCCGCTTCCTGCTTTTGATGAACCATGCTCGGGGACGGAGGGGGGACCGGTCCGGCACCCAGAGTCTACCGGTGGCTGTCAACCATCCAGCCTCCCCTTGGTACTTCCCCTTGCACCTCATCGGGTGCGTTTTGTCCAGAACTTGCATATGCTTTGGATGTTGTTGTGGATCTCGATCCTAACTTTGGCACTGGAATGGTTGGGGGTTTGCCCAGTTCCTCTCCTGCCCCAGTTCCCACAGAGGATGGACAGTCTATCGACGGCTCAATGCATAACCATCCCCTCTGCTCTCGTAGCCCCTGTAGTGAGCAAGGGTCTTCATCCAGTTCAGTAGCCAGCTCCTATCTCCATCTCTCCCCACTTAGGACTATCAATCGACAACGTCGTAGAACTAGCATTGACATTGGAACAGCTATTGACCCCCCAGCCGGGGGTGTCATTATACCTAGGGGGGCTGGCTGTACATGTAATCAAGTGCTGGTGGAGCTAGCAGCTATCAGAACTTTGCTCTCATCCCTTATAGAATCTAAGTGGTGGGCTATGAGGGATGGGGTGCCTCCGATTACTCCAAATATGTGCAAGGGCACCCCCGATCCTCCATGGGTATATCATGGGGAACAGGCTACCCTGAGCCCTGTAACTGTACTTCCTACAATCACCTCCCTTAGCTAGGGGCTGGGGCACGCGGGACCAGCAAATGCCACCAACTCCAGTGCAAGAAGTGCTAAATTTAGAGAGCCTTACAGGGCGCCCAACCCCAAGGCAAAGCCTACCCCCTTGCGGGTCTATGCTCCACAAAGAGAGAGCCCACAATGTCCCAACCCAGGGAAAAAAGAGAGTGTATGGTCCACGGGGTAGTGGGGTTCCCTCCCAGCCCCTACCTCAATGTCAACCCAGACATGTTAGGGTGTACCTTCATGGGGTTCCCAAACTGGCAAGAGATGTGCACGAATGAAAGGATGCCCTGTTAAATAAAACCTTACACTGGCTATGGTCCACTAAAGGTTGTGCCTCAGTGTATAGGGAATCCATGCTGGGTTGTGATAGAGTACCAAGTGGGGGGAATCAGTTCTGTGATACTGTGGAATTGGCCTTTAGGGACCGGAGTGTGGCAAACAAAGTCCTGGGACAACGTGAGGGAGCTGGCAGGACGCACACGAGTGGGATCTTAATTAGTCCACATCCTTATACAGGGTCTGGGTGCATCTGGTGGCCAATTGTGAGGCCATCTCCATTGTCTGGCGCTAACCTTATCCCTTTGGGTCGTGATCGGACAAGCACCTTGGTGGAGAGGCCACCGTAAAGGGCCATTTTGGGACAGAATTAGGGATTTAATGAACTGTGGAGTTATTCTTTCTGTTTGGGAGTAGTAATTGTAATTGCTTATATGTGATGTTTTTGCATTTTTTTTGTGTTTGATGGATTTTTTTGAAAATCCGAATAAACTTGTTTGACTTGTATTATCTGCCTACCGACATAAGAAAAGAAGCTAACTACCTACGCTTCCGCAAACTGGTGAAGACTCATCTCTTCAATTAATATCAGCACTGCGGTATAGCCAGACTCATGCACTAAGCACCCAGCTACTGTCTTGTCTTTTATGTCTGTCTCCACGTGCCCAGGTATCTGCACCCCAAGACTTGCAAGTTACTGGTGCAATAGAAATGAAAGAAAGAAAACACTGAAAATAACAAGCTAAAGCAACAACATCTACTTGTTCCCGAGCCCTCTAATTATACGGCACTCCTATTTTTATCTTCTTGTTTTATCTCCTGCACTGGTCAAAACAGTGCCCTGTGCCGCCACCCTCCAACCTCTTTCTAGGTCAGGTTCCCGTACTTCCTTTCTATCTACCTTTAATGAGTCTTTACCAAAAAAAAAAAACAAATGGCCATAAAAAGATGAAAGCGCTTTAATCCAGTTGACCATCCACTTCACTCATTCATTCACTGTGTGTTCCAATCAATCACATTGCCCTATATTCTCCACAATATCCTTTGTTTTTTCTTTGCACTTTATACTCACGTGCCTATGTTCTTCCAGGAGCCACCGTTCGCGGTCTATCCACAAGGCCTGGGCCTCTCCCGGCTCAGGCGAGCAGTGGGGTATTCGCAAAGCCGGAACCCAAAAGAACCTTCTCCTTCTGCGAACGCAGTTTTGGGGACTGGTCAGCCGTAGGTGGGGGTGGCCTTAACGGAGAAGTCCTGGATCTCGCTGCAAGTACGGGGGACTCAAGGAAATTACGTCTAAAGGGTTCACCAAATGAAGGCACCCTTGTAGCACGTGCCCCAATAATATGCAAAAATAAGATAAGCTCCCCGTCAGTGGAATGAGACCAGGAGATGAGTTGCAAAGACAACAAAGTTTGTATAATCATACAAATTGCCAGCAAAGAACTCTACTGCCCGAGAGTGCTCGGCCTTAACATTACATGGGCAGCACATTAAAAAGACACACAGCATCACTGATGACGACATACATAGTATAAACTTTGTTGCATCGGATTGGTGAGAGACCTAACAGTTGTCACTATAAGGGATGCAAGAAGCTAATTGCCCACCTCTCAGTCACTCTTGGCACACGTGGGTCAGCTGGGCTCATTTCCGTGGTATGAAGGTCAGGACGAAAGTGCAACATAGCTAACTAAGCTAAACATCAGGAACTGATAATGCAAAAATAATGGCACACATAAAATCCTTGCATGCCTAGGGGTACTTAGGTCAGATGAGCTAATATATTGGCATTCAGACCTGCACATTCAGGGTTCTCTTTGATACCGCAGTCCCAGCACCCAGGTGCCTACCCCAGAGGTTTGATCTGCCATCTGTTTAGCTTGGGTCCTTATGATATAGGTAATTGTGTGTTGCTTTTGGGAGGCTATACTGCTGGATGGGATTAGGCCGGTGGTGGGTGTTCTGGAATGGTCAGTGCGAGGGGGTCAGATGTGTATCAGCATGAAAGAGACTAGAGGGTTGGGGCTGGTGGATCCTGGCCTGGCAGAGTGGGGGTTGAGAGGGCATAGGCAGTTTAGTGGAGATGAATGGGCATTTGGGCTTATGACTTGTCACTGTCTCACACTCTCTGCAGAGCACATTCTTTCGGGAATGATACTACAGAATTGCAACAAGGAATGGCTGGACTTCCGAGAGAACAGGGCTCACACTGGGCTGGCAGGGGGGGGGCGATGGTGTGGGCACGCTGTGCGAGGCGCTGTGGATGGGAGAGCTGCATGTCTACAGAGAGATGGATTGTCAGGGCCAGTAAAAAGATGGCGTCGGGCCAAGTTCAAAATGGTGTCTTCACACAAAGATAGGGCTATATTCTATGTGCTATTTGCTATGGGCGTCTGTGCGAAATAAGTGCTTGAGGTGGCCGAGCCTCCCCCCTTTGCTACTACGTATGTTATTCACCTGGAGTGCCGTCGGAAGGGGGTGGGCAAGGATCGTCTTCTTAACACAGCAACAACCAGACCACGACTAAGCTCTCCTTTTTAGCCCTATTACACTCTTCCACATCAGCAAATAACCAGAACCAACATGCTGTTATCTATCAGATCTTGGGCTCTTCCCTATGGATAACATTCTCCCAGCTTTCACTGCCAAACTCGTAGAAAGTAGATTGGCACACAGGAACTGGGTACTTCTGACCTGCACCTTTCAACACCACATGTTTCACAACTGCCATTCCCACTGTCTCCTCCAGCCCCCTATTTTCTTACAGAGCCAAGTGTAGCAAGGCTGCTAATAGTGGCAGAAGGGCGTATACAAGACCACTTGCATTCCTTTAATATAACGACTACTGTTAACATGTGTTGTCTACCCAGCTCCCCTCTTGAGAGTTGAACCTTGACTCCTCAACAACAGCTACCCACAGGTGAGCAAGACAATAATTAATGATAGGCTAGATCTCCCAATCTTAATCTTAACGCAGGGCTAGGGTATTCCCCTTACATGTGACAGTAGTTGAGATCTGATGGTGGACCTCGGGCAACATGTGTTGCTAAAAAGTCCTTTCAAAGTGTCAGTGCAGCACTGTAAGAGTCAAGAAAGATTAAGCGGATTCAAGCCATTGCTCTAAGTAACTTTACCGACCTGGAGATAAATGCACTGGGATAGCTCCAAAGGAAACATACAATTCAGTGGCCAAAGCAATGACAACATTCTGTTTGGAGTTCGACAGAATCAAACTGTACAAAATGGGGCTTTACCAGAGGTAGTGGAGGACCAGGCAGATAATGCAGATGGTTCAGCAGTTTAATATCCTTCAACACCCTCCTCTGCTGTGTCTCTTATCTACAGAGTTTGAGGCCCTGCCACTCAATCAACGTAAATTAGGTGTAAAAAAAGAAAATGAAAAAAAAAGTTTAGCAGGCTGAATTTGAGAGATGCAAGTCAGAAGCTCACCTGGCAGAATGATGGATTAAGATAATCAGGTGGAGCGCAAGCAGCAAAGGTGGAAATAAATCTGAGCAGCATGTCAAAGACCCGTAATGGAGCATGCTCTCATCCCCGTGACCTGTGGGTGGTTCATGCATTTTGTCATTACTACGGTTTTGTCACATGGGTGAATGACTAGGATAAAGGTGCCTCTTTCCGGTAAAGAATAAGAATGCGAGTTGGAAAACCTGGTAACTGGAACCATGAGGAGTCTGAATGGGTGGATTTGTGGGATGAAGGTGGATATGTATGATGAGGGCTTTCCCATGCTAAATGATTTTGTTAATGATTGGTGCCTCGATTTGTGTCGGTTGCTGACTCCAAAATAGATGACTCTGTCTGACTGCGGCTGGGGACCAGTGAGCTGATCACCAGTTGAACTCCTCAGAAATAGGTGACAGCTAAATAAATCTAAGCCTCTTCCGTTAAGCTCCAACACAATGATTAGCATGTCCCAGGAGGTCTGAACCCAAAACTACCTAAAATGCCATGTTTTGAGTGGTGATTAGATCAACAGCAACCCCATACTGAATGAGGGGTCGTTTTATTTGTTTTGTAATGATAAAACCTTGAGGATACTATCTTCCAAGTTGAGGAAGGTCTCACAGACAACTGTAGGGTAGCCATGGTTTCATTGAGTGTCTGAGAACATTAGTAGGAAGTGTTCGATGAGATTCCTGCAGGATACTGGTAGCAGCTGGATTGTATAGAGCAATCCTTACTTCATGTCATATGGTACCCACATCTCTGTTACTGATAAAGATGGCAAGTCGGCCCATGAAGTCATCTGAGACTGCATGGTCACATGGTGCTCCATGTAGAACTGGGCAGGCAAGGCTGTGATCACCTCGACACAAATCTGTAAAAAACATTTTGCAGAGTTGCACTTATGATTGATCACCTAAAATAAATGTCAAACCCTGAAAAAAGCATGATGGGTGCATTGAAATCCCCTCCCCACAGGGGAAAGTGGTATTTTATAATGTGAGGGTTTCCAGGACAACTACTAGAGTAGGTTTCTGGTTAGCCAGCCTTTGTGCACTTGATAATTCAACACAAAATCACACTATGGTTGTCTCACATGAGCCAGCCTTTGTGCACTTGATAGTTCAACACAAAATCACACTATGGTTTTCTCACATGAGGACATTTTCGGGTGATATCAATTGAGAGTACCCCCGCGACCAAAATTGATTTGTCATTTAAGACGTGTCGCATAGGTGTGTGAAACAATGGAGACTTTCAGTTCCTCTACTCCGTTGGTTTGCACAAGAAAAAGTTTGTGTTTCACCTACACCTTTTATTGCGCCACAGGCACATTGGGTTGAAGTGGATTTCTCCTTGCTGAAATAAGTAAATCTGAAATACCACTTTGGTGTTTATTTGAAGTGTTTAATTTTATTTATTGCCCTTTATGATGACACGTGTTTCGGCACTTGACCGTGCCTTTTTCAAATCATGGTTGTTCTATTCTTGAAAATAAAAAATGTTAAAGCATTGTGTAACACATATAAATCCAACATTTTGTAAATGATTAGGCATTCAAAATTGACCATGCATATGGATGGGTTTGACTGTGTGCCCGATCGGCTCCATAATTCCATCTGCTCCTTAATCTAACATAGTTTGTTACAACATGACCGCGAGGATCCCTACGCATAGACACAGGGGTAAACTGTGATCCTTGTTGATGTTCGGTTACAGATTAAAACTCTGTTCATTTTGTTCTTGTGTTTATATATAATATAATATTAGTTGCACGCTTCGCAAGTAAAATTATGGATTGTAATCTAATTGGTTCCTGTGCCGTGTGGGCTTGCTTGAGACCCCAGGCCTTACCTCAAAAGCGTGATTTTAGTGCATCACGCGTTGGTTACGATGGACCGCCAGCTTAGCTCTACGCTGGTGTTTCTTTAGTTCTTCCCCATGGGAACTAGCGTGTGGTAGTCCTTCCTCAGTTTCTCTTTCTGACATTGGTGTCGGCCATGTTTTATGCATTGGTTAACGTTACCAAGGGGTTCCGTATTGATCTGCCCCGTTCTGTCTTCCTAGTATGTTATGTTTTGAAGTTGAAATTGGTTTGTTAACTATTCTAATGATGTCAGTTTGAGTCTTGCAGGGGCTATTTTATAAAATATTTATTCTATTATCAATAAATCCATTTTGTAAATTTAATGTTTGGAAATCAGTCTGTGTACTGTGACTGAGCCTGAGAAAAATCGCCATGTGTGACTTTATATGTCAATGTTCATGGAAGTATGGTGCACTTGGTCCAATTGTTGTACGTAATTTATTGTGCTTCTTCTATGCAATTGGACAAATATATATGATGCACGCGCTGCATACAAAAATACAAAAGGCAATACGGGTTGAGTAGTACCCGTTGGCACAAAATTATTTCTATTTTCATGTTTGAAATGGTCTTTTTGTACTCTTTAGCAAATGTTTTATCTGGCATGTACAGCCAGAGTCTGTTGTATGAACGTTCCACTCCTATACATCAAAATCCAAATTTCTTGAAATAAAAATTTAAAGAAAAGACACCATTTAATTATCAGAGTTCAAACCCAGCTCTACAGTCTTGAAATGGCAGATGAGTTTAGCTGCTTCTTGACAGAGGAGCAATTCTTGGTTACCCCCTCTTCGACAAGTGTTACCTTTTTTAGTCCAATGAATTTGATTTCCTTTTTGTCGTTCAGCATGTGCTTATTTTGCCAGTGATTTTCTAAAGGTAGATTTTTGTCTTGACTGCCAATTGCAGATAGGTGGTCTCTAATTCTGATTCGCAAATCACGAATTGTGCTTCCAATGTAAACTAATTGACAAGTACATATAATGGCATATACGACAAATTTAGAGCGACAATTGATTTTCTCCTAGATTGAAGTCATAACTCCATTTCGGTCCTTAAAAATGTTAGTGCTTGCCATTGCATGTTGACGCATTGAACAGGTTCCACATTTCCTAAAACCAGAAGTTGTTTGTTGTAACCAAGTTTTGAGTATTGTTTCATTCACTTCTGGCAGTAACGATGGGCTTAGGCTGATTCTGAGTGTTTTCGTTCTTCTGTAAATTATGGTGGGATAATTGTTAATGAATTCCCCTATGTGCGGATCAAGTTGGAGTAGATGCCAGTTCTTTCTTAAAATCTGTCTTATTAGATGGTTGTTGGCACAGTATGTAGTGATGAATTGTACTTTATTGCCTTGTTTCTTCTCTCTCTGTTTGAGTCAAAGTTTGAAGTCTGGTTGTCCTTTGGGCTTTGTTCCATGCTATTTGAATACATTTTTTTCAAGTAGCCTCGGGCGGTGAATCTTGTAGATAGTAGATCACATTCTGTGTTAAAATTGGTTGTATCTCCCAAGTTTCTCCGTGATCGTATGAATTCCCCTTTTGGGATATTTTTATGACTGGTTGTGATGACAACTGGTGGCGAATAAAGTAGAGTTGACTTCTGTCTCTTTTCGATAGGTTTTGGTTTTCAATACTTCAGATAAACACCAAACTGGTATTTCAGATTTACTTATTCCAGCAAGGAGAAATCCACTTCAACCCAATGTGCCTGTGGCGCAATAAAAGGTGTAGGCAAAATCACATTATGCTCTCAATTTGTAACCAGGCTGAGCAGTAAGATTTACACTAAGGAGGGAGATAGTTGACAAAACACAGACTGTTACGCAATAGATTGTCCACACATGTAATTACCAAAATACCTCCATTTTTATTATACACTGTTGCATTCTGCTAAGATCACTGCACAGGTAAGTAAAAAGAAAAATACACATCTAGAAAATCATTTGAGTTGGCCTACCGCAAAGCAGTCTTGCATGGCTCTGTGAAAGAAGTAAAACTCTCCCCACTAATTACAACAAGCCAACAGGTCCCAGGAGGATCGCTCGGGGGCAACACGCTCATCTTGGAAATAAGAATACGCGAGCAGCACGGTTCGATACATGGCCACAGGCTTAGAAGTCGGAATCCAACATGAAATGTGTCATAAGAACAGATTTTTATTTAACAGCATACTGTAACCTTGTACCCGAATATATTAAAATTGACCCGATTGAGATTGCCTTAAAGGCATGGTTAATTCGAACAGGTGCCAAGACATCTGCATCGCACCATACATCAATGTAGTAATTCTTTTTTTGAAGAGCATAACTTATATGTTAGGTAGGTGTTTGGTCATCAAAATAGTGAAAACCTCACCTCTTTAATTCTACTTTGGTTTAGACTCTAAATCTTTACAACGCCAATAATGTATGTCCAATTATATATTTTATATACTCAGTAGCAAAATTGTTTGGAAGAAGAGCGCGCTTACCGTAATTTTCAGAACCGGCACTGCGAACCGGCAACAACTGACTCGCCGCGCTTCCTGGAGGAGGCGGGGCTCCCCGGCAACACACGACACGTGACTCCATCACGTGATCTCGGGCGCCTTCAAAGCCCGGAGGCTACCACCCTTGTGGCGTTAAGCCCAAGAGGAGTAAAGCCCAGGGACAGTTGAGCGACTGTTTGGCGCACTGTGGCAGCACCAGAAAGGCAAAGAACACGTGCCGTCCCCACTCTATCGCAATAACCCTGCAGTCACTCTCTCACCACACTCATCACATCTATGGCTCCGCCATCACCCACAGAGGGCGACATTAGCCGCCGGATGCGCAGCAGCAGCAAAACAGACCAAGAGAACCTGCAAGACCGCCCTGCCAGTACTAAAACAGCCGAGAGGCAATGGAAGGGCGAGACATGTCCGTCAACAACACCTACTACTCCCAAAAAACGTGAATCTGACCCCGGTCATGGGAACTTGAAGTGCACCACACAAGTATGAGGGCGGGAAAGTCTCGCCACTACAGCTGGAAATTCGCGCAGTCACCCCAGCTAAACAGCAAGAACGGACCGACACCAGCCGCCCAGTCTGACCACCGCCTCGACGAGTGACTCCTTGCCGGTGACCATCGGAGGGTGGGCACGGCAGGGTCCTGTCGAGCAGGACTTGTCAAACACGACCCAACTGCAACCTACTCAACCCACCAACGGAAAAAGCGACCTGGAGGCCCCACATACCTCGCCACGTCAGCTTCAACCAGCATTCCAAAAACTCGGGGAAAACCCAGATCGGGCAAACATGCCGGTCAGTAGCGCGACGCGGGCTGAGGCGGCCCCGGCGCAAGATCACTTATACGACACAGCCATTAATGTTCAGGCTCAGGTCCATCAGAGTCGAGCCCACCAGACGAACCCTGAAAAGAGATTCCACTTCAGGAAGGCCCAGCTAACCACGAGGCAAAGTATTCAAACTTCCTCATGGGACACGGAATCCGAAGACGAGGTATTCACGAATAAAGGGCTGGAGGTGTACTCACCATCAGAAATAACCAGCACCACGGTCCCTGAGCACGCCCGAAATCAATCAGTAATAATTCAGTCTGTGGGGTCCACAGGGTCCCTAGAGGGGAACGAATCCCCAGTCCAGGATCTAGACCGACAACTGAGACCACAAACATCAAATTCAGCTGAAGGCAGGCCTTTGGTGCTGGCTGAAACACAGCTGAGCGACAATGAGCAACATGGCATAGTCCCTACAAACTCACCCCAGAGAGAAAAGACTGCACGCAAAAATGAAAACTCTAATCCGAATGTAATAAGGGAGAAAAAAACGATATCAAAGACCCTGAAAAAAAAAAGTCACCTCTAAACCATTAGTAGGGTACAAAGGTAACCCGAGCCTGACAAATCTAAGTAGCCTAAAGGACTACTTTTTAAAGCAACATAAAAGAAAGATTAGTCAAGAGTCCGAGCTATCAGACGCCGAAATCCTAGAGGCCATCCAAGACAAATCTCCACTGAGTAAAGCCAGAAAAACTGACACAAATCTCCAAGGACGGATTCAGACGGCACATGCTCTCACCGACCATGAGACTATGCAATCGGGAGACCTGAATCAAAGGAGACCAGTGCTGCCTGAACTGTCTCAGCAAGAAGAAAGAGAAGAAGATCCGAACAAAAAGAAGTCAGACGTAATAAAGAGGCTCCCCGAAGTCTCTCTCAGTCTCCCAAAGCTGCCACACGCGAACCTGCAAATTTCTGTGCCCACCTCAGAGGGACCAAAGCAGACCCAAAATTCCTGCCCCAGCCAACGACGACAAAATCACGTCTGGAACAAGCCGCATACTTTGGGAAACTTGAGCCAATCGTTGGAAAATCCATCTCGGCCTCTTCAAACGAACGTATGAACTGCAGAAAGAAGACTCTCAGAAAGATTTGCGCCACTCCACGCCGCTAAAGACCCCGCAGAAAAGCAGATGCCCTGGGAACACATCAAACATGTCAGAAAATGACTCTCCCTCCCTTGAAAGATAATACAGCAATGATTAGTGAACTAAAGGACAAGCTAATTTTCGTGGAAGGCTATCTAACAGCAATGGAAAGAACGTCGAACTCCACACATTCAAAGTGGGAGGAAAAAATAGACATTGTGATGTCAGAAT
Organism: Ambystoma mexicanum; assembly: GCF_040938575.1. Taxonomy (NCBI): domain Eukaryota; kingdom Metazoa; phylum Chordata; class Amphibia; order Caudata; family Ambystomatidae; genus Ambystoma; species Ambystoma mexicanum. The sequence continues at coordinate 237,966,294 of NC_090923.1, forward strand.
TACTAAAGAAAGAGGGCACCACGCATAAAAATGTGGAATTACCAACCAAAACCAAACAGTCCACACAGACCGAGAAAAACAAAGAAGTCGCCCCAATTTTCACAAAAATTCCTCCAAAACATAAAGCCGACGAGATTGCACTAGCACTACTGTCCCCCCCAAAATCCACAGCCAGGGGTAAAGTCAAAGAAAAGACCAAAAACGGCATCAAAACCTCTGTGCTGTTGCGCCCAAAGGAATCCCCTCAAAAAACCCTTCAAAATTGAAATTGTATTGGGGAAACAGAGACGGGAGTTAACCAAGGGGAAGCGACAACGAACTCCTCACTCTCAAACTTGAAGCAGTCGAACGCAACAGACACAACCAGAATAAGTGTAGACTCAACTTCATCCTCAGATTTGTCAAACATATCGCTGTACACTGACGAAAGGGAACTAGAATCCCCACCGTCGTCAAACTGTGACGACGTTTCAAAACAAACCCCTCAACTAAAGATGAACCCATCCGAGAACTCAAGAAAAAAAAGTCACCCCGAGGCATCTAGGGAGCCGCTCAGACAACGATCTCGCTCAAACTCTCCATCTACTGCCCTAGAAGCCCTGAAAAACTTAAAGGAGACGCATGAATACGCCTCACAGAGATCGAGATCAGAAACACTATAAACCGAACCATTCCGCCAGAGCTCAGCCATTGAAGGAACAAAGAGAAAAAAAGGACGCTGCCTCAGACAAAGACAAGACCTTTGAAGGGGGTAAACTCTTCAAGCTAGAACAAATATCGTCTAAAGACTCCTACCTGGTCCTAAACCGCAGAACAGTCTTAAACAGACTGGGGAAAATAGGAAAACTCTGCCACCTAAGAACGGAAGACTTCACAATGGTCGAACCCTACCACCGGGAACATAAAGCAAAAGCGTATCTCCATTTAAGAAGAAAAACATCATTGGAGTTAACTCCCGACGTGCACAAGGACCTCCAAAAAATGGGCCTAAAAATCCATTGCCTTCAGAAACAATCGAAGGACAATCTCAAGGCGACAAAAGAAAAAACTGAAGGTCCAAATCGAGACAGGGAGCGACACAGAGAAAACAACGCACAGAGGCTCCCGAGAAAACAAAACGCGGCACACGGCGACGAAAGGTGGTGGCGGAGAAACCAAACTACCCTTCCAACTATGACCCGAATTAATAACTACGATGCTCCAAAAACACAAAGCTACCACGAGAAAAGAGAAACAAGACAATCTAGAACGGAACTCACAAAGGAGAGTAGACCATTAAGAGAAACAAACGTACCATCAGCACGCAACCCATGGAAATGGATTTCGGAAACCTTTGCGCAAAATCACAAGAAATAGCAACAAAATCAAGGTCCACATTAGACAGAGAAGCAATGCATCGGTCCTTCAAACCCTCTACTAAAATTCTCCCTAAACATGGCTTCGTGGAATACGAGAGGACATCAACATCTCTCAACGCCTAGTGACACAAATTTAGGTAAGTTCGAACTGATCTGCCTTCAAGAAACATGGTTGGTTCACAAACCAGCCATGGACGGATACGTAACAGAGGCCTCGCCCGCCTGCAAATCCATCCTAGGACGCCCCTCCGGAGGCATACTAACAGCTATCCAGATTGGTTCAGGGATTACTCCAAAAGGGAAAATAGCAGAAGGTTATGGAATGCTGACGACGTTGGCTACATGGTTCCATCAAGACTTAACCAGAGACGCTTGGATAAACTCGGAGTTAGGCATAATAAACCTCTACTGGAACCCGGCAAAAACCAGCACTACAGAGATCTGCACCATGGTCGCCAACCAAATCGACGACCTAACGGTGGAGCGGAAAGTACCCAATATCATCATCTGCGGTGATTTGAACTCTAAATGTGAGGGGAGAGTGAAAAACAAACAAAGCCCGAAATCAACGATGGACGAAAGAGGTCGAGCCTGGTCCCTCCTAATGAAATCAAGGAACTTCCACAACGTATCATCACTTCAAGATCAAGAATCACAAATCTCTACGTGGAAAAGACTGACCTCGACAGCCACGCTGGATTATATATTCATCACGGAAGGGCTGATAGCCTATTTCACCGACTTCACGGTGGTAAAAACGCAGGAAAGTGACCACAACCTCCTAAAAATGTCATGGAACGGAACAGCTCCATCAAGACCCTTCTACCCTGCAGTGGTGGAAGTTAACCTACAACAAAACAGGCTTCGCTTAACTCCCGACAATGTAAAAAAAATGTTTTTCCAACATTGCGAGGAAAACTGTCCAAATAACAAAGAGCAAAAGCGACAGACGACCAGAATACGTCTCGCTTCTGGCTCCACACAAAACGAAATTTGCAGGAAAAAAAATAGGGAAACCGACGCATATGCACTCTTTCGACACAGAAGTGGCAACAAAAAGAAAAAATCTTAACAAACTGAAAAAAACGGCCATAACAGCCGACTCGCCAGAAACATGGTTTAATTATCAAGCAGAACAAAAGTCCTACAAATCATGGCTAAAACAGCACCGGTTGCACATGTACCAAAACGACGCTGAAGTAATGCTCCACACTTGTGCCACAAGGAACATTTGAGACTTTTGGTCGCTACTGAAATCAATTAACGGGCAGAAGGCAAACGTGCTGGCAAACTGTGTCCCAGAGTCAAAGTGGATTCAGCACTTCACGGAGCTATACCGCTGCCCTACCTCCCCGTCATTACATCTTCCCGTCCTCTCAGATTCCCCATGGATCACTCTTTCATCGGTTGAGGACATCACAGAAGCGATCAACAAACTTAAATCTTCAAGGGCCCCAGGGCCAGATGGCTTGACTAACACTGACCTCAAGGCACACCCACTACTATGGGCGCAAGAAATTGGCGAAATATTCACTCAAACTCAGAAAACCAAAGAAATTCCTAAAACCTGGACAGAGGCTGTACTGGTGCCCATCTATAAGAAAGGAAACAGAGACATCCCCGCCAATTACAGACCTATAGTTTTACTGGATGTCATAGGGAAGATTTTCGCAGCACTACTCCTCCGCCACTTCAAAGTCTGGGCCAGTGCCTCCCCGGCAGCCGATATGTTCCAAACAGGATTCCAGAAGGGAGCAGGAACGTCAATCAACCTACTGTTTTTGAACATACTTAAAGCAAACACAAAGAGGGGCACTGGAAAGATCCACATGGCAATGGTGGACTTATCCCAGGCCTTCGATCTGGTAGATCGAGAAAGACTGTGGACCAAGTTAGCCACCTGGAAATGCCCTGACCCGATTCTCGCACCAGTAATGGCACTCCACGCAACCACCTCACTCAGAGTCCGCCTAAACCAACAAGGCACACTCTCAGAGCAAATCTTCACAAAACGGGGAGTAAAACAGGGCTGCCCTTTAGCCCCAGCTCTGTTCATTTCGTTTATTGGAGACTTCCAAGACTCAGCGAAATCAGTAAGATCCTTCCCACCGCGAGTGGGTGTCTCTAAAGTCTCAAGACTGTGGTACGCCGACGACTTAATTTTGATTGACCAGACGGCAGTGGGCCTTCAGAGACAGCTAACAAACTTGGCCAAATACATGGAAGAAAACAATCTGCAAATAAACAAAAACAAAACTAAAATCCTGTCCTTTTCAAAAGGCAAAAAAAAGACAAAGAAGTGTCCGGTATGGTTTCTCGATGAAGAAAAAATCGAAGTAGTAGACGAGTTTAAGTACCTGGGCATCCAACTAGACAACACTTTGAATGACATTTCACTTCAAGCCTCGTTATGGTCAAAAATCAAGAACTTGACAGCCCAATCTCGAGCTGTCGACAGAAAATTCGGCAAGTTTTCTTGGTCCCCGGTACTGCAATTCTACAAAACAAAGGTAGTACCGGCCATAACATACGGCATGGCAGCCAACTTAACTTTACCGGCAGAATTTTGGCTGAGACTGGAAGGTTTTCTATGGAAATCGGTCTTGGGGCTTCCTACCTCAGCCCCCATGCCAGCCATTCGGCGCGACCTCGGCCTTCCTTCGCTTGCCTCAGTTGTTATGCAAAGTGCGATTCTACTTTATAGGAAAATACGGACCCCTGACTCTCTGCCGATTTTTCGGATATTAGAAAACGAACTGGAAAACGGGAAGTGCACACCATTCACCAACTGGGCGAAGAAAATTGAAATAAAATTAGAAGAAGTCCACTGTACGGACGACCTCCTTATCTCTAATCCTGGACGCGTGAAGCAAAAACTTTAAGAACATGATTGGATACCCCATAACGAGAAAATCCTAACGTACACATCCCTAAAAGATTTGACACCCACTTACAATCGCCCAAAGGTTCCGCTGAAATATTGCGAAAAATTTCCCGAAAAAAGGCTGAGAAAAACTCTTCTACGGGCCTGCCTGAATCTCCTGCACACGAGAGAAATCTTGGCCAAAAGAGCGCTGGCAAATTCTCCTCACTGCCGGGTCTGTGGTCTAGTTGACCAAATAGAATCTGTCCGTCATCTACTCACCTCATGTGCTGGATTGGCGCACGAAAGAAGGGCTTATTTGACACCACTCATCACGTGCCCGTTCACACTCGACGAAGAGACAATATGGTTCCGGCTAATTGCAGGCGATACCACTAGATGGTCCAGAGCGGCAGCCAAATTTCTCGAAGTAGCTCTGGCAAAAGCTAGCGACATTGCCTCACCGCCTGCAACCGCAGCAAGAGATCTTCGAGAGTGGTGTTGTGAGTTCTGGGTCAAATTCCAACCTTCAAAAAAAAACCTATAAAAGTAGCACAAACACAGTTTACCACAGCACAGATTTGTAAAAAACCTAACAGGTTAAAAAATAAAAAAAAATATATTTTTCATTTCATGAAACAATAGGTGGTTTCCTCTTCATTTTACTGTAACCTTCATGATAATTCCCTCAAAGTGAGGCTACATTTCCAGTTGCTATTCCAAATGTCTCAATCCTAGAGCACAATGCAGTAGAAGCAGCTTTTCAAAAGACACACTTGTAATTTGTAATCCTCGAAGGACCCATAGCCTAATCCCTATTGCTCGACCATTTGTGTAGGCAGGGCAGGTGAAAGCACTCTATTTTGTTGGTGGGTGAAAGCCCATCAATGTATTTGTGCATGTAAAGGGCTTAGAGGGGTACATGTAGGTTGTCACCTACCGAAAAGTTGAGAGGTATGCAAAATTGTCTTTCTACAAATGTTGAATAGGTGTGTTGCTTTTGATAGTAGGGAAAGCCAATGGGCATGCCAGGCCTGCTGTATCTTACCATGTGATTTTAACGATCAGACCATTAGTGAGTCATACATGTTGGTTGTTCTCCCCATAAGGTAGAATACACGTTCCATGGCAGAAAGTTAGGCAGATGTAGCTGTTGGTCGATAAAGAAAACTTTACTATTCTGCCCTTTTGAATACATGTTACATTATCCGCTTTTTACTTCTTTATTAATGAAGTTGAATTCTCATTTATAAACATCTGCAGTATATATTTCATAGGTATAATTAAAAATAAATAATTTGCTTAATCAACACTTGCTTGTTCCATGTTCGTTCTGTTCTCTCAAATCCTTTACTAAATGTGAGACTTTATTATTGAATAATGCAATATTCTATTTTAAAAACAAGATCTCCTTATTCAAAATAGATTGCTTGCAACATTTTATCCGGAGTCCTGCCTGTGAATTTTCATGGTCGCATATCCTAGAGAATCTCTTTGATGAATGTTCAAGGTCATCAATGTATGTACATGGACTAGAATAATGTCTTCAAAGTTCAGTTTCTAAGCTGTGAATCCTTAAGTAGTTGCTTTTGTATCTACTTTATCTCTGCCTCAATTTTGCAAGTTTCTATTTTAATAACTTGACGGCCATACAACCAGACCATAAACTTTTGATCTCCTAGCCTGTGTAAGAACTATGGACAATCAAAAAAAGAATGCATTTTGTATGCATTCTTTTGACTTTGCGATTTGTTATACAGGATCTTCATGTACATCATTACCTCGATATCCCTCCACCTTGTCCCGGTATTTACTTCTGATGTCCCAAACCCCCTTAAAACTTAATTCTATTATTTGTTATGTTTTCAATGCACTGTGCACATATAAAATATATTTTACCAGTAACTTCCTTGTTTCCTTCCAATTTTGTACCAATACATTCAAGATGCTTAATATATACTTATAATTTGATCGAAAGGCCTGCAGTCTGTTGATGCACCTGCTGCATAAATCATAGTCAAGATGAGTCATAAATTGCTAGAAAATTTACTTGACACTAATAGGATGTTGACTTTCATGTGGATGCTACCTACTGTCCTATATTGGTATAGAAAAACAGATTGTCACGATAAACCTTCATTTGAAAGTGTTCTTGCTTTTCATCATGCAGATATGTTAGCAGCAAGGTCCTCTGTGTTACTTGAGTGGTAGGGAAAGAGACAGGTGAGAAGCATTGTGCATGATCATGATAAGAGTTTGCTACCATCATTCCATTGATACAAGGTGGAAAATGTGTAACCATACAGTGGAAATGACTGGTGAGCAAGTGTATATGTAGTTGTTTGCTTTACACAGTATGATGTTCATAACTGATTCAAACACTTTTCACACAAAACAAAATAGGACAATTCATTATGTATGCTCTACTGTAGCTTTACTATGCATTTTGCCCTCTTTTTTTACACATTTCGTCTGATATTATACACTCAAAAAGTTGTACTTTCAATTCCAATTTTAACCCATAGAGTCTTTATTTGGTTATTATACCTACTTTTTCCTTCATAGCTGAAAAGGCAATTGATGAATGTTCAAACTTCCATGTTGGTAGATCATGCCCATTTACAAATGTTGAAATGATGGATTGAAAAGTTTCAATAGTAATGATGAACTCCGACCACAACGGACCACAATACTTGATATACACATTTCATTTAAATGGCAATACAGTTTAAAAAAAGACATTGTTACAATTTAAAAAAAAAGTTTTGGGGACCATACCACTATTTTATTTAAATCTGCTGGTTAGTTTTGGTAAAATGACAGACATGGGAGGACATTAATGTTAGCTATTTACTTGGGCTTAGAGTATGTTAGTGGAAGAAAACCAGTTTTTACACTGTGTGTTTCCATTGCCAAAACTGTCAAAGTGATCTCTCATGAACTTACATTCCATTTGTTTGAAGACGGGCTTGGGAACAATCCTTTTCTTTTTGTGACGGCCAACCTGTAATGCAAATCGCCAGCAACACCAGCCTGTTGCCTACCAACATTTTCATTATGAGCAAGTAAAGCCAGTTGCGTATTAGCCTCCATACAGTCTATGCTGAAATGCAAGCTTGTGGGTCTATATTTGAGACATTTTGAAGAAACCATCCAAATATATTGTATGGCATAATTCTGTGAGGCCCTTCATAGCTTTAGCGAGTGTTATGACTCACACCATTTTTTTACAAGGGCTGTAGGACGAGGCGTACCACGCTCCATCCACTTTTTCCACTACTTCCAATCCTCGCTTAGAGGCAGATGTGCGCACCCATGATGGTGTGCATTTGCCCCCCAGGAATGTTTGTTAGCATCATGGTGGATAAGTGATTGACACTTTTCCACCATTGTGTCCACTGAACCTTCATAGCTTATAGAGCTTCACCATAGATGATTACTTATGGACTGTGAACATTTTAGTTCTGCTTTGCAGCCTTTTTTTCCCTGCTGTGTTGATTTTCTTGCAACAGACTTTGATACATGCCAAACGTCAAATTGATGCCAGAGTTATAGGAACCTCTCTAGCATGACTTTGGCAATTCTCAAATGTCTGTCTGTGGTTATTCCTTCAATTTGTAATCCTCCGAAGAGTTAAGTGGATTTCACAAAACCATACTGTACATTCAGTGACCGGGTGCAACAAGGAGCTTACAATTTTTTTATTGTCCAAGTCCTCTTGGTGATGAGCACACATCTCTGAACATTCAGGGCTGTTGCACTGTCCATCACTTGCCAGCCAAAGCCTTTTGCCAGCAAGAGAACTGCCTAGTACTACATGCTCTTCATTACATGTATCATGTATTTCAGGAAATATGTAATTACACTGGTATTTGTAGTAAGAGGTTTTCAAAAGGAACTCTGGTCTGAAAATCTGCAAAAGCTTGATATTTTTGTCAATGGAGCCACTTCAGAACAGTGTGCAAGAACGTTGTGCATTTCCTACTGGAACATTCCCAAGTATTGGTTGAGTGGACAAGGAAAGGCTGCAGTGATTGTCCTCACTGCTTCCTTTAATGGCCAGGTGTGTTCAAACTACATGTCTTTTAAAACTTATCAAATATTTTTCAGTACTGTTACCCTGGAATGATGTGTGCATTTCAGCATCTTAACAATATCAAGCAGGCAGTCCACTACTGTGTATTTTGGTTCCCACAAAAGCCACTCGTCCGGCAATTCAAATGTGGGGGTTGTTTTCTCCACCCTTGACATGCTGTAGTGAGGGTCTTGAGGTTGCATAAGTGGTTTCCAACAGGCATACATAGGGGGCTGAGATTAAATTTGCAAAACAGGGAGATCGATTGAAGAATCTTGCACCTACTCTTTCAATAGTGTTGATTGCATGACTTGATCTGCATGCAATGTTATTGCCTCTTCTGTTGATAGTGACATGTGAGGAGGACATGTTGTGAAATAGCAATGGTCCTTCATTACTTTCTGCTGTGTTGCTGCGTGGTTCAACTCAAATTCTGGCCATTACACATGGGCACCCACCATAACAACATTGGGTGTAGGTTTAGAAATGTGCAACAGTTCTTCCCAAAACCTCATAATTCTACTTTGAGCATCCCTTGTTTGTGGTGTGGTCTGATCTGAGTTGTCCTGTTCTTCTTTTGCCTAGGCCTCCATTTCAGTGGTTAATAAACATATTCTAATCATCATGGATTAGTGCTAACTATAAACATCGAAAAGATAGCACTGCAAAGTCTTGATTCAAAGCACATCTTTGAATCAAGACTTATAATGTCTTCTAAGTCTTGACACAAGACTTAGAAGACATTAAATAAAAGAGACAGTGAATTACAGTAACATTATTTCATAAATCCTCTATGCCTTCCTGGAAAACACTTGGTAACAGTAACTGATCCTGTGCCTGTGTCAGTCACATGCTATAAAAGGACAATGCCAATAATGCAAACTTAGACAAGCAGTGAACTTTTACTAAGTATAGATAACACTAAATGTTAAAGTTGTGTATGACATTTGTATCCTCTTTTCAAAAAATGTTTTCGCATTCAACTGCACAATATAAATGAATACACCTTTTTAAATTCTTATGAACAGAAAACTTTGAAAAGACTAACAAATATTACAACCATGTCACACCTCTGCTCCTTGCGTGGTGTTGTGTGGTCTTTAGTCAGTATTCTCTGTCATGTTCTGATCCTGATGTAACAGTTTGAACTTCAATATACAGTAAGAATAACAACACAAGTACATGACACGACTCTATAGATTGCAACTGACATTCATAGACAACTATGACATCCAACTGTAGCGTCAGATGAAGCATATGTAAAACAGAAAATCGATATAACTGTTCTCCATGTGTTGGGTCGTATAGTGCTGACATAGTTGATATAAACCTGAACTCCTTTGGAAAAAGAAAAACATAGGATGAGTGTAAGAATGCACACTATTGAAACTGGTAAAAGCAAGTTAATATGCATTATAATAGAGAGCACAATAATGTTTGTTTGTGATAAGGCTGCTTTCAAAATCCTATAAATCCTACCCATGGATATGCTCCAAGCAAACCACCAATAGTAAAATCCACTTACAAATAATTACATACCTGTGCACCCTGGGCCATGCCTGATGAAACGGATAATAGGGCTGACGTAACGGTATCATCCTTATGAAAATTCATGAAGATTAAATTACGTATTGATTACACTAGCAAAGAAGAAAGGCAAATCTTAAGTGGGCAACACTATCATTACATAAGAAATGTATGCCTGTGATTCTCTTTGAAATGCAAAAATAATCGAACTTATGGACAGATCAACAGTCATTGTGATAGAAACACAAATAGGTTTAAGAGAGACACAATTGTATAATGTAATGTGTTTTATACAAGATGATGAACCGAGTTAGAAAGGTGTGATGGAAATCAATATTGGGTAAACAAATGGAATGTCAGCATAATATATATATTGTATCTCCCGCGCATGTAGGCATTCATATACACACAAAGTACACAAAACAATACACTGTGTCATACCTGTGTGTCTGGAGTGGTTCGCAATGATGCTGTGAAAGATAAAGATGCCCAGGTCATCTCCTGTATTCATGGAGATAATTCCAATATGAAACATGACATTTTTGCTTCACACTTAATGTTAGGTTGGACATTTTCTACTTTGAAGACCCAATCAAGAGTGAGGTTTTGCTCAAATGACATCACAGTATTTTAAATGAACGTAAAAGTATAGCTTCGCCCAATGTATTCCTACAAACATGTGCATAGATAAAATAATCAGTTGGCGGCAACATACACATGACAATGTCCTTGCATTATAAAGATACACAAATAAGACCAACAATGACTAAGGGTTTCATTGTAAGATGAAACAGAATAGCATAAAACAGAGAATGACATGCTTTGTGATAGGAGAATAGTATTGATAAAGCATTAATGCAGGATACAGGCGGTTATAAACAAATGACAGGATGGCTGCATACCAGTCTGTGGATTTAGGTACATTCCTAGATGTTGCTGTTTGGACCTGTTGACAATATATCAAATGGCTCAAGAGACCAACAATTACATGACATCATTAACAGCCTAGGCCACACACATCAAATTCAAAATGATGTGATTCTTGTGAATAGAAAGGCCTGTCGTGGAACCAACACACTGCAGAATGCAAGACTTATAGGATTACCTAGGGATCAAACAAAGAGCCTGTCATTTTGCCTAAAGTACTTGCGAGGCCTTTTATTTGCTCTGTCTATGATAGGAAAAAGGCCAAGAGTAAAAATCCAAAGTTATCAATGGTGCTAGTTAGATGGGTTTAACATGCATCTTAGATAAGGATACTGACAATCGAAAGCTGAAATGGGAAAAAACAACTGAATGATGTGTGGTGGGTCAGGAGATGGACAGAGACGAGTATCTTCAATTTTAAAAAGGTTTTTATTATCCCTTGAAAATAAATAAACTCCCATCTGTCCCTAAAATATGGGTTTTCCCAACCTAACCAAAACTAACTCAGGTGCGCATCAGTCGTTGGCGTGTCCAAAAAGGAAGAACTGTCCTCTGTCCAAATGTAGTCTACTCTGCCACTCCAACTATTAGAAAAAAGGTAACAAAGGCATGGGATAATGACTCCCTTCTCCTGTGTTCTGCCTCTCTCAAAAGTCACTTCAATATTTAATCTTTAGGTAGCTCTTGCAACCACCCTCAATAGTTCATAGAGTTCAGAAATGGGTTTCTTCAACTTTCCTGATGTGTCTTTGACATGGTGCTCTTCCCTTTTGATTCTGACCTTATTGCCCTTAAACGCAAGTGTAGGGCGGCGGAGAGGAGGAGGAGGGCCTCAGGTGCACCCCCTGACAAACTGGCCTGCCGCTTGCCCCAAAGGTAGTACAGACTCTGTCATCTCTAAGAAGAGAGCCTACATCGAAGCCCAAGTCTATGCGTCACCTAACAACTCAGCTGAACTTTTCAAATTCTGCAAGGAGCTGGCCAATCCTGCTGCGGTCTCTACCTCTCCTGTACCCTCCCAGTCCATCTGCACGGCCTTGGCCTCTCATTTTGCTACTAAAACTCAGGACATCCTGTCCACCCTCTTCCGCCTCTTCCACTTCTGGCCCGTCTGAGGCCATCTCTCATCCTCCTTTCTCCTGTTCACCCGGACTATGTTTCTAGACCAGTCCGATCTATGAAAGTCTCATTGAAGCAGGTTCTCCCCTGCTCATCCAGTACTATCAAGGGCCACATCGACACCCTTGCTCCAGCTTTGGCTGATTTCTGCAATCACTTCTTTGCCACTGGAACTTTCCCCTCAACCCTTAGCACTCTCTTCTAAGGAAGCCCTCGGTTGATCCTTCCTCTCCGGCTTACTATCGCCCGATCTCATCACTCCTTTCCTGGGCAAACTCTTGGAAAAGCTGGCCATCTCACAGCTTAATCTACATACTGAATCTGTTGGTTGCCTCCATGACCACCAGTCTTGCTTCAGAGCGGTAGCCAGTTATAATGTCGAAAATAAAATTCCGAAAAAAATAATCTCGGAAAAAAAAATGTTGAAAAAATAATTAGCATGTTTTTTTTTTTTATTTGTATGTTATTTTTGGGTTTAGCTAGTAAAAAAAAAAACGGGGGGCTGGAGGGGAAACCCCCCGTTAAAACATTTGTTTTTAAAAAAAACATTCAAATTTATTTTTTTCGAGATTATTTTTTATTCAACATATTCACTATAAAACCTTCAGAGCAACCAGAAGCAGAGAAACTCCTCTCCCGAACACCCGTGAAGACTTGCTCTCCGATCTTCACTCTAATCTCTCTTCTGTCCTCATTCTCCTTGAGCTATCCTCTGCTTTTGACACGGTCAACCATGCCATTCTGCTCAATTATCTCCGGGACAAACTTGGTATTGCTGATCAAGCCCTGGCCTGGTTGACCGCCTTTCTCACTGATGTTGGAATGGAGATGAGTCTATACCACCCCCTAGGCGCTTCCAAGTTAGGTGAACCCCATATAAAGTGATATAACCCACAAGGGGGGAGCATCACCCACAGGACACATATAAAGGCCCTGTAGCACAAAGAATTTGGCGAATAGCGCTAGCCCTGACCCTGCCCCTGCCCCGCGACTCCATTTTGTATCGGGCCAGGAAAAGAAATGCAGTTGGCCTGTTATGCGCGTGTGCTTAGTTCAAACAGGTGCCAAGCTATTGGCACACAAGGCCTGCTCCGCAATAACCCTGTTCCCACGGAAGTCCATTTCTCTCCTGTCCCTTCAGTGTTGTGAATATCGAGTATTGCTTCCAGGAATGTGCCCTGCGAAGAGTGTGAGACAGCACCAGGCTCCAGCGATGCATCCATCCATCTCCATTAAACTGTCATTGGGCCTCTGACACGCAGCCAGTCCGGAGATGGCCACACTTCACCGACCCGACCCCCAGGCCCTTACCTCCCTAAAGGTGTCCACCACAGATCTAAGGCCTGTATGACTGTATATCACTTCAATAGCCACACATGTCTCTTGTAACATGAGGTATCGGGAAGGGTAAATCACAGATCAAACCCCAGGGGAAGTCCTTGGGTGCAGGAACTGTGGTATAAACGAAGCCCTGAATGTAGGGGTCAGTGTGACTGTATTTTATCCTCCCCTCTCCCTGGCACCCCTTTCCTCTGATGCCCAAGTGCCTGCCATAATGGATGAATAGCCGGGTTCTGTTTAGCTTAAAAACACATACGCAGCAGAAGTGGTCCTTGCAGGTGCCGGCTTTACTAAAATCCCACTTGCAAGGGAGAGGCCCAGACGTGATATGGATTACCCACGTACTGAGGCTTTCGTAAGAACACGCGCACGTGAGTACAGACTGCAAGGGATAACAAAGTCTGGGTTTGAGAATGGAGCAGTATGTTAGAGGGCAACATGCGGGGACTGGATATGAATGGGTAGATTGATTAGTTGAGTGTGGATGTTTTCTATGGCCATTTTCTATTCTTTTTTTCTTTGGATTTTAAGTTATACAGAGAATATAAAGGGAGCCTATCTGAGCGGTGGTAGAAGATGGCAGCCGCAGTGTACTGTCCCGACCAGTGCAGGAAAATATGAATACAGAGCAATATTAGGAGCCCCATATAATTAGAGGGCTCGGGAAAAAGTAGTGGTTATTGTTTTAGCTTATTATTTTAGCTTATTGTTTTCAGCGTCTTTTTTTCATATGTAGGGAAGAGGTATGGTGTGAATGAAAAGTTAGTAGGAGAGATGTGGGGTCCTCCAAGGGGAAGAAAAACCTTTGTCTAGCATAGGTTTTTTTAATGTTCTAAAAAGTGATTGTGTTCACATTATCTGACAGTACAAAGACAGTTCTAACATACATGTGACAAATATAAAGCGACTGACCCTGTGGGCACGGACGATATAGACGGATGGGAAAAACATTGCACAAACATTTTTGTTTAATACGCACTATAGACAGACGACAACATGGGGCCAGACACACCCCTAACTCATATATGTAAAAGCCTGGCCCTGTATAGTGACAAAACTAAGAAATATTACAACCAATGGGTGACAGAAACAAAGGGGGAAGGAATGCCCTACTTCTGGCCAGAGGAAGGGTCCTTCGATAAGGGTGCCTTAGACCACATGTCCACATACCTGACTGCCAAATACAAGGTGAAGCCCCTACAAAATCAAAGAGAAATACTGGATTTGTGGCGGATGTTTGAAGAAACAATTTGACAACGGGTAACATGGGAGAGAGCGAAAAGGGGGAGGGGCAACCAAAGAAAATGTACCTATTACTAACAAGACCAGCAGGAGGGTATTCAAACCTGACCTATGTGTCCGGGGGAAGTGCTCTAGCAAACACGAGCACAGTGCCGCCTCCACCATATGCCGCACCAACAACACCCACCCACCCACACAGGAGTGAGTGCTAGGGGCATCGAAGTAGCGTTATCCTCCACCTGTACAGAGTTAGCTAAATTACGAGCGGCATAGGAAGCAGCAAGAGGATCAGAGAGTGCATCATGACCCCCGGCCACTCCTCCTCCCTCACAGGAGGATGTGTGGAAATCAGGAGATTTTTTATTTAGGATCGACAGCGCCCCCATACGGGCCGTGAAAGTAGAAAGTGAAGGGGAGACAGTTTCGGATTTGAAAATGTGGGAACAGTGAGGGATGAAGAGTACTGCGGTGACTTTGACGATTGGGAAGAAGGAGCAGTGGGAGGGGTTCAGCAAGTACACCTGACAATACCAAGGGTGGAAGGGACGTGGGAAGGGAGGTTGCGAAAAAGGTTTGGGGGAATGGCCCTAGCAAAAAAGAAAGGGAGTGGAGTAAAAAGTGGGAAAGTAAAATCAAAACTGCAAATGCCCCCGATCCACAAAAGAGCAGGTCGGCCTCAATATATACCATGGGCACAGATGGATAAAAACAACCTCAAATCCCTTCCCAAACTAACGGCGGGTGTGGGAAAATTGATTTACGCCTTTGAGAAACACACTGCGTGGGTGCCCTTAGCTATAGGAGATATCAAGAGCTTGCTAGTATCTGCGGTAGGAGATCAGGCAGAATCAGTGTGGATGAAAGCAGGGTATCCGGAGTAACCATAAGTAATGACACCCATGATGGTGCTTCATTTAGTAATATGGGAGCAGGCGTGTGGGATCCACTGCAGAGAGCCTTTCCACATACTCCCGATTTACACTCCATAATGCAGTGCACCATGGGAGATGATGAAGATGCTTCACAGTTCATTCTTAGGGTCCAAGAGATGTGGAGGGCAGGCACAGGCACCGTCTGGGACCAATCAATGTCCTTGTTCTATTTTATTATAAAGCAGGGACTTCCAAAGAAAGTACAGAAGGCCCTAGATAAAATAGCGGGGATAGAAGCGAAACGTTAGCCCGAGATTCAAAGCATCATAGTGCATCATTGTAGGAGGATGAAAGAGAGAGAAAAGGACACTATTCTCAGAAGGCAGGACGAGGAAGCAAAACTAGTGCACACCAAACTAGTGAAAGTAGCCACGGTATCAGTAGTACCGCTTCCAGAACAGATGGGAGATGTGCCTCCGTCGCCACACAGGTGAGGATGGCTGCTGTGTGGGCAGACAATGGACAAGAACAGTGGGGAGGAAATCAACAATAAGCGGGACCCCAATGGCAAGGAAGGCCACCAAGAGGACGAGGTGGGTCGCAAGGGCAACGAGGAGGGGGATTCGGAGGACAGGGGCTGAGAGGAGGTGGGCAAGGGCAGTGTTGGTCATGTGGGAGGTGGGGGCACATTGGCAGAGAATGCAGCAGCAGGCAGGGAGGGAACTACCCCATATAACCAACCATACTACAATCAACAACAGTATGGGAAGCCCCACCACGGTAATCCACAGGGGCCAGCCCAAGGATCAATGATGCATCCATACGACATACACCAAGCTTACACCCGGCTACCTCCCCTGATGCCCAACCCAGTCACCTATCGCCATCCCCCTCACACATTGCAAACACAACAGAACGCCCTACTTCTCAGGTCGGGGAGAACAGACACCCATTCACCACTGCTCCGAACAGCACAGCAGCGCCTTACCAAGGTGCCTGTCTGATGGGAGGGGGCCCCTTTGCTTGCCCGGGGACAGACACCTATCCCGACTAGGGCAGCCCACAGAGAGCACTTGTGTGTCCAGTACTATCATTGACCCTTTCATCCAGAAGAGGAACCACTGGTGGGGGCAGAGATAGGAAATAAGCAATTCATCTTCATGGTGGACTCGGAGGTGGAAAAGTCATCATTTGCTCAAACGTCAACCTACTGGGGAGGGAACTGCTCAGTAAATTAAACATGACCATATCCTTCACAGACAGAGGGGTTGTTTGTGCGACCCCCGGCATGTGCATCCTCAGGGCAATGTTGGTGATTCACCCAGTGGCAAATGAAATGGTAGTGAGAGGGATACCAGTGAACCCCGACATGTTCATTTATGGGATTTGAGTATTAGCCAGAGCAGTACCCCAGCTTACCAGGAAAGACTGGAGAGTACCACAATGTTTGCTTCCGCCCTGTAGCAACACTCGAAGTGGTAGCTGGCACCATCCTGTCTCTAGACTTGGAAGAGTTGCAAGTGTCTGCAAAGAGGATTGTAGTACTGGGAACTGATCTCCCTGGGTGCGAGTGGTGCACCGTGTTCTGTATTGAAGCCAATATACCACTGCGAGAAATAACTGATGAAGACTTGTTTGAGGATGATAACTATGAAGAGATTTGCATCCCTTGTGATATCATGGTACAGTATAGGAAAGTACTGAGCCCTCTCATGGCTATTGTCAGTGTGCCCCCATCTTTTTGTGAAACAGATCTGCAGCAGGTCCCGCACCATCTGTGGACAACCAACCCGCATGATGTGGGAATGCTAAAAGAGGTGACGCCTGTAAAACTAACGCTCAAGCCAGGTGCTGTCCTAACAAGAGTAAAACAATACCCCCTGTCCAGTTAAGCAGAGGAAGGGATACAAGAAACATTACAGGCCCTCTTACAGCAGGCAATTATTGGCCCTGCCACGTCACCATTCAATACTTCTATTTATCTGATCAAGAAAGTAACAGGGGGAGTTGGAGGATGATCCAGGACCCCTCGAGTGCCCCTCGATCCAGAATCACAGTACCTTACAGCATTTACCCTGGGAGGAAAGTGATACGAGCACCATCACTTAGCCCAGGGGTACTGTGAAAGCCCCAGCATCTTCAATAGAATACTGCACAAAGATCTTGGGAACATTCAGGTTCCCAGCATGATAATACAGTATGTAGATGACCTACTGGTCTGCAGCAACAGCAAACAGAGCTGTTGAAGGGATTCCATTACTCTACTCCAACTGCTCGTGTAAAAAGGCTACTAGGTAGACCAGAAACTCCAGTACTGTATGGCCAGCTCATTTCCAAAGATGGTAAGGGAATAATTCCAGACAGAGCGGCAACAGTGTGTGCCACTGCAAAACTGAACACAGTGAAGGAGATGCAGAAGTTCTTTGGGCTCTGCAATTACTGCACATCTTGGATTTTAGACTACGCAGCATACACCAAGCCACTCCTGCAAGAGCTCAAGGAAGCCCAAAAAGAAAGAACACCCATTAAATGGACAGCAGAAATAATAACAGGGTTCAATGACCTAAAGAATCTGATCTCAACAGCTCCAGTACTAGCAACCCCAGATTATGCCCAATAATTGTATTGGTTCTCCCATACAAATGGTACCCTCATGACCACAGAATTAACACAGAAAAGCTCTATGGGACATAAACCACTGGCCTATTACAGTGGCACACTTGACTCGGTCATGCAAGGTCAGTTTGCTTGCGAACAGGCGCTCGCAGCTGCAGCCTTTGCCATTGCAAAAAGCTCCACCATTGTCATGGGGTGCTCCATTACTCTATATGTTGAGCACTCCCGGTTTGCAATATTGGAACAATCGAAATCCACTCTGACCACACAGAGAGCGTCAGGTTATGAAATCATTCTGTCTAGACCAAATATCCATGTGATGAGATGCAAAACAGTAAATCCACCCACTTTCCTTACAGAACCATGCACTGTTGAGGACATGCAAGAGCATGACTGTGCCACATGAGGGAGAAGGAGATGACATACCAAAGGCAAAGGAGTATGCCCTAGAGTAGTGAGAAGTGTTCTTCGTTGATGGATCAGCATCCATCGATCAATAGACAAAAAACATGTGGGGGCAGTTGTAGTGAGAATGGAGGATGGGGAGTATGAAACACTAATCATGAAACGATTGACAAGGCATTATACTGCACATGCGGCAGACCATGTAGCTCAAATCGAAGCTCTTTGAGCATCCAAAGGATGCTGTGTGACAATTTACTCTGATTCTGCGTATGTCACCATGACGGTACACGCAGGACTATCCAGATGGAGGAGGAGAGGGGTTAGGAGAGCAGACGGCTCCCCAGTGCAACATGCAGAGCTATTAAACAAATTGATTTTGGCCCTTGCAGAACCTTCTGTGGTGGCTGTTGTCAAATGCCTGGCCCACACACAAAACACGGACGAAATATCTTTGGGGAACACAGCCACAGAGGCCAAACAAGCAGTGTATCTCCCGGTACACATGGTGCAGAGTGTATTGTAGCAAGTGAAGATTCAACACAGAAAAACAGATGCATACACAGCACTCCCCATAGCACAAATAGAACTGCAGATCAAGATCTTTGGCTTAAACGTGTATGTACCCAATAACCAAATGATCTGCTATGGAGATAATAATCCACAGGAAAGGTTGTCATGCCCGTGGAGCTACTATACATAGCATTCAAAAAATTACATTTCCCAGCACATAGTTCAAAGCAACATATAGCTGACTATCTCCAGGAAGATTGGTTCATTCCAAGTTTACAGGAGTACCTGATCCAAATGGTGGTCCAATGTACCACCTGTCAAGTGTTCAGCACAGGGATGACTTTCAGAACATTACGGAGAACGTTACCCCGCCCTGTGGGCCCCTTCCGTGAACTACACATTGACTATGCAAACATGGGAGAAAGGTGCAATGGGGCCCGATACTTGATGGTGGTGGTGTGTCCATTCTCCTAATGGGTGGAAGCAGGGCTATGCGCCCACCCGGATGCAAAGTGTGCGGCGAAATTCCTCGTTAGAGAAGTATTCCCCCGATGGGGAGTGTGTGATGTCGTATGGTCAGATAACGTAACACTTCTTTAATGAACTGTTTAAAGAGGTAACGTCCCACTTAGGGATAAAACACAAGATGTGCTCAATTTACCACCCTCAAGTGAATGGGGTGGTGGAGAAAATAAACACCCTCCTCAAGAGTAAATTATCCAAACTATGCAACACCCTAAATAAAAATTGGGTGTACTGCCTGCCCCTGTTTCAGTTACACACACAGCCTAGCAAAGACCACCACATGTGCCCCCATGAAATAGTGACTGGTCGATGCATGCAAACACCACTGTCACTAGTAAGGAGAGTATCTCATGCACACAGAACAGCCACTGTTCTAGGAGAGGAATTAAAACAGTACCTCACCCAACTCACCTGTGCAATAAGCTGTATATCCAAACAAATTGCACCCCCACACACTGAAGACAGATTCGGAAGCGGAACACCCCAAGATTGCACAGCCCATACCAAGTAGTGTACTGCACCCCACTTGCTGTAAAAGTGAAGGGGTTGTGATACTGGATCCAGATGTTCGGAAAGCACGGGGCAACACCTCCCGAATACCCAAACAGAGGAACCAACAACTACCACTACCTCAATATAAGTAGCTCTAGGACATTTTGTATTTGTGTATGTCAGAATGTAAGAAAAAACATGCATTGCTACTAGAGCATGAGCTACAAAAAGTAACTCTTTCTCTCGCTCCTCCATTTACTCATCCTGTTCTCTCCCTCAGGTGCCACGACTATGGAAATGACACCACTGAATGAAAATGCAAATGTAGTTAGCAGTAGGAAGAGGATTAGTTTTACACGAGCATATAGTTTTAATTGTGGAATGAAGTTCTCAGTAATGTTGTTTATTTTGTTGATGTTTATATTAGGTATTTATTGGGGGGCATCTTTTATCTGGGAAACCCATCTAAAAGAAGGGGGTAGAGGGTGAAAGTGGGTATGGGATGGACATAAGGGGAACTGGAATGACAATATATCCTTAAACCTCACCACTTTGCACAAAAATACGAGAACTCGTGTATCCATTGAAAATATAACTGAAGTCACCAGACACAGCTCCTATACCCTCTATAGTATTTAATCTCCAACCATCTACCTCAGTATTTAACATATTGTCCACTCCAGCCCCTAACATGGTTATACGTTTCTCCCTTTTCCCAACCCTGAATGAAAACATGAATGTAAATAATGTTTCAATAACAAGCAGTGAGCAGTATATACTGGGGGGTAAACCACACAATGTCAAATACCACAAATACTACCTGTAGCAACTCCAAAACCACATTGTGTAATAGTGTAATGTTTCAACATTAAACACCACGTGTACAAAGGTCACTATGCAACAGAAGTAGATCATATAGAACAATGTTAGAAGGAAGAACATTTCCCCTGCTCAGTGACAGAAGAAAACGACAAACACGCCAAAATAAATATGATGCATATTTGTTTGTTTATTGTACCTGTATAGCGCGACTGACCCAGGGGTCTCTGGGCGCTAGTGTATAAGAATACGGTTACATGTTACAGATCATACAGAGTATTAGATGAGACACATGGTACAGATCATACATAATGGTACATAAGACATGAAATACAATTGATGCAAAAAGTCCAGGCAAGGTACAATCATTAATGATTATGGGACAAGTGTGAGTGCATGGCTGAGAGGGAGGGTAGGGTTAGTTCTTGTTGAGTAGCCAGTAAATAACACTACTTTTGAATTTTTTGAATACTTGAATGGATTTGATATCCTGTGGGAGAGTGTTCCAGAGTTGGGAGGCCAGGACCGAGAAACTGGAGCCGCCTGCTCTTTTGAGGTTATATCTAGGTACCACTAGACAGGAGGTGTTGGTGGATCTCATAGTACGGATAGAGGGTCTCAGGGTGAATTTGTCAGTGAGATAGGGAGGGGCTCGGTGGTTCAGTGCTTTGTGGGTGAGGTATAGAGTGTTTTGAGGTCAGTTTTTTCTTGTATGGAGAGCCATTTACACAGTTTTCTAGTTGCAGAGATATGTTCTCTTCTAGGTATGTTTAAAGCGGCTCTAAGCGCATTGTTCTGCAGCATCTGCAGTTTAAGTATGGACTTATTGGCGCCTAGGTAAAGATCGTTACAATAGTCCAGTTTGGACTGTATGAGTGCTCTGGCTAGTATAAACCAGCTGTTGGGTGATAGTAAGGGTCTGCACACCCTGATCAACTTGCCTGTATAGGCACTGGCTGAGGTGGTCATATTTACATGTTTAGTTAAATTAGAACTGCCGTCGAGGTAAAAACCTAGAGTTTTTACATCCTTGGCAATGGGTATGTTCTTCCCATCTATGCTTATATTGCTGTCGTTTTTTTTTTTAAACAATTTTATTATTTTTGTTAACACTCCAAACATTACCAACATTGAGGACATTCACATATAAGTTTCAAGTCATTATATTCACATGTTTTACATCTCAGTCCTCTCCCCTCCCGCCCTCGCAACTGGAGCCCCTATTCCAATGCCATCTGCTTGCGTATCTCTGGGCTTGTCTTCCACATTAGCCTCCCTCGAATCATCTGTACTAAGTTCGGCCTGGGAGGGTCCCACCATCATGGCCACCAGTTGTCTCCATGCTATCAGGGGTCCCGCTTCCTCCTCCCCTCCCTTACCGATTGCTTCGTACCAGGCTGCCGTTTCTGCTTCTGCCCACTTCAGGAGGTCAGCCCACCACGTCTCTATTCTGGGGCGTTGGGCTTCTTTCCAGCCCATCGGGATTCTCTGTTTGGCCAGGATGTAGGCCAAGTCTTTCATCTTACTTATATGCTTCAGGTTACGTGGTCTGGCAAAGCCCCCCAACATGCACGTCCACACTGACTCCACCTCCAGTGTGATCCCTTTTTCAACTAAGGGTAGCTTAATCTCCATCCAGAATCTGCCCACCTCAGGGCAATTCCAAAACATGTGTAACATCCCAGCTTCCACCTCCTCACACCTCGGGCATTTCTGTTCCGTTGAACTCCCAAACATGGCGATTTTGCTAGGGGTCATATATGCCCTATGAGTAACATACAACTGGATCTGCTGTAGCCTTGCGTTCCGGGACACCTTCTTGTGGTACCTTTGGGCCCTATCCCATTGTCCATACAACATAGGTTCTCCCACCTCCTTCTCCCAGTCCCGCCTCAGTTGGAGCAACTCCTTGCCCACCCTGGTCATTAGTAGTTTGTATATGCAGGATATTTCGTGTCCACCCTCCGAGATATCATACATCGACTCAATGACCGCATCGGGTTGCTCCGCCAGCACTGCCTCAGGCCACCTTTCTCGCACCCGTCTGATAATTGTTGTATGAGTGATATATTGGCCTATGTGCACCCCGGTGTCCTCCATTAATCTCTGGAAGTCTAGTGCCTCCCCTTCCTGCCATACATCTCCGAGGGTCGCAGGGCTCATCGGTTCCCAGAATCTGCGGATCCCTTTTATCATTTGCGTGTCCTCCCCTCATAGCGCCACCAGCGGCACCTGCAAGGAGCACGGGGTCGGGTTCCCCACCAATTACCATGCCTTGTTTCATATTTCACAGCCCAACACCAGCAGTCTCGCCCACCCCTGCAGCTTTGATTTGTGCAACCACACCACCTCTCTTAGGAAAAAGAGGGCGGTGTCCTTGCACAATAGCCTGGCTTTGGTCGTCTCTTCTTCGGACAGCCACCTGGTCACGTACTGAAGCTGTCCCGCCAGGTAGTATACCTCAAAATTCGGTAGGTTTATACCCCCCGCCCCCATCACACGAGTTTTGTAACTTCCAAAGGGCCACCCTATTTCTGGAGTTGTGCCATATAAAGCCCCTGCATAACCTGTGGAATTTTGCAAAAAAACGTTTGGGGAGCATATACGGGATGTTAGTGAAGAGATGTAGCAATCTCAGCAGGACCTCCATTTTAATCAAAGCCGCCCTACCCACCACAGCCAGCGGTAACCTGGACCAAAACCCCATGCTATTCTTGATGTCCTCCACTGCCTTTTCCGTGTTGTATTTGTGTTCATCCTCGGTCGTGTGATATATGTCGATTCCCAGGTATCTGAATGTCCTGGTCTGCCAGGGTATCGGCAAGACCGGTAAGTTCCCGTGCAGGGCTCACCTGTATCTCCCCAGGGGGAACATGCTTGATTTCCTGGGGTTGACCGCTATGCCCGAGAGGATGGCATAACGCTCCATCACCTCCAGGACATATTGTAGGTTTTCCTCTGGGAAGCGCAGGTATAGCAGTATATCATCGGCGTACAATGATATGAGATGCAAGCCTCCCTTCGTAAGGATCCCTTTCTCCCCATACTGTTGTCTGAGGCAGATTGCCAGAGGTTGCAGGGCAAGAATGTACAGCATGGGCGACCAGGGGCAACCCCGTCTAGTACCTCTACTAAGTTGCCATTTGTCTGAAATTATTGCACTGGTTTTAACCCTGGCGATCGGGGAGCTATACACCATTTTGGCCCACCTCAGGTACCCCAGCCCCACCCCATATTCCCTCAGAGCCGCTAGCAACCATGGCCACCTCACCGAGTCGAAGGACTTAATGGCATCCAATGAGACAACCACATCTCACCGGGGTCCTTCTCTGTCTGTTCGATAATGTGGTGGAGACTGCTATGATTGTCGGTTATGTTCCTGCCAGGAACGTAGCCTATTTGATCAGGGTGTATCAATTTGCCAAGAACTCATTTGAGCCTGTTTGCCAGCATAGATGTCAGAATTTTGCTGTCTTGGTTGAGCATCGAAAGGGGTCTGTATGACCCGCAATCCGTGCTTGGCTTGCCAGGTTTTAGGAGCAGAATGACCATCGCCTCCCTCAAGGACTCTGGCAGCCCGCCTTGTCCTAATGCCTCATTCAGCATGGCAAGCGGCGCGGGGAGAACATCCTGCTTGTATGTCTTATAGAATTCACTAGGGAGCTCGTCTGACCCTGGGGCCTTACATGTGGTTAGATATTGAATCACTGTCTCTAATTCGTCCAATGTGACTGGGGCGTCCAGGTCCTCCCACTCCTGATCATTTAATTTAGGCAGTCCTATGTCTTCCAGTGTTTCCTGAATCTCTCCACTCATCTCCTCCCCCATGTCTTCATAAAGGCGTTTATAGAACCCGAGGAACCCCTAGTTAACTCCCTCTTGGGTATCCCAGGTCTGGCCTTCTTCCCCCTTTATCTCCGTGACCACTGGACGAGATGTTTCATTTTTGTACAGCCATGCCAGCAGCCTACCTGGTTTGTCCCCCCCTCATGCTGCCTTTCAATGTATATTTTATAGTTTAGTTTGCATAATCTATCCCAGTGTTCCCTGCCAATTTGTTGGAACAACTTCACCCGTTCAGCATCCTCCTGTGAGGTGCTCCCCCTCTGCATTATTTCTTCCAGCTCCTTCTCTGTCTCCCGAAGTTCCCGCTCTATGCCCCCTTGGAGCCCTCTGGACTGTTCACCCTGTACTACCACTTTGAAAGCCTCCCACAAGGTACCTTCTGACTTCACGCTCCCTGTATTAATATCAAAGTACTCAATAATCGCCTCTCTTAAGTCCTCACGGAATTCGGGGTCCTGCAGGGCCTCGGCTCTGAGCTTCCATGTCGGATTTCTCGCTCTGGGGTACAGTACTCTGGCCTTATATTCCGAGCCTATCATTTCTCCTACCAACTCCGAGGCAACAAACATATAATCCAATCTCGTATGCAAATTGTGTGGGGCCGCGTAGTGTGAGTACTGTCTGTCTACCGGGTGTAACTGCCTCCAGATATCTTCTAATCCAAAGTCTCTCAGCAGGGCCTGTAGTGCTCTTGCAGCCGGGGTGGGTTTGTCTAGTTTGATGTCTGACCTACCCATTTTGGGGTGTAATGTACAGTTAAAATCCCCCCCCCCCATATGATCGCGCCACCCAGTAGGGGGCTCATTTTGCTGTATAGGGCCCTAAAATAGGCCGCTGTGTCTTGGTTGGGGGCATAAGAGTTTATAATGCTCACTTCCCTGTTTTCCAGCATCCCCCACACCACTATCATTCTACCATCTGGGTCTACTGTGGACTGAAGCAATTGAAATGGTACATGAGGTGCCACCCACGTGACAACCCCCCTGGCATAGGAGGAGTATATGGGTCCCGTGGTGGTCCCTCTCCACCTTCTCTTCACCACCTCCAGTCTCTCCTTGGTAAGGTGGGTTTCCTGTAGTAATGCTGTGTCGACTTTCAGCCTCCTCAAATACAACATTACTTTATTCCTCTTCAGCTAACTGTTGAGGCCTCGCACGTTCCAGGTTACAATTCTAAGGCTACCCATTTTCATATGCGGTTTGTCCCTCCTCCTCCCCTCCCGGATTTCCTCTCCAGTCTAATTTGACATGAAATTGGGCTCGTCCCCCTCCCTTTCCCAACACAAACTTCCCAACTAACCCCACCTCCCCATCTACCTCAACTATAAAACACTGCACACAAATACCCCTTCCCTCCCACCCTCCCTACCTGTCCCCAAATGGTGCCCAGCTCCATCCCTGGATATCAGGCTCCCCCGGGTTTGGTCCTGCCTAGGGGTGCCAAGGTCAGGAACCCAGCAGGGTGTCACCGGTCTACCGGTAACCTAACTGTTCTTTTCGTGGGGGTGTGAGGGCTGGTTCCGTTAGGCTCCTGCTCTCATCGCTAAGTTCTCATACTCAAGGATCATATATATACAGCCCTGGTCCCTCTATTCAGACGGACTGTTTCCTGTACTATATTCTAGTCCCAGTGTCTGAGGCTGCGACACCCTAGGCACCACAGTCTCCATGTTACTTATCTGCGCCATCTTCGTTCTGGATACCCGATTCCTGGGGGCAGCTCTGCCTACCCAGCCATTCTGTTGCATCCTCCGGAGTATCAAAAAACAGTGTTCTGTTTCTGTGGAACACTTTTAGTTTTGCAGGGTAGATCAGCATATATTTTTAGCCAGCTACACACAGTCTTCTCTTTACTGCCCCAAAGTTCATGGTTCGACGTTGGACCTGCAGGGTGTAGTCCGGGTATGCTGTTATATTTGCCGACGCCCTTTGTATCGTTCCTCCCTTCCGAAAATGCTCTAGGATTTTCTCCCGGTCTCGATAGTTTAGAATCTTAGCAATCACCGGCCTAGGAGGGGCACCCGGTGGTGGCTTTCTCATAGGGCCCTGTGCGCACGTTCCACCGCAAACCCCTGGGTCAGCACTCCTCCGGTTATCTCTTGCAGCAGCATCGATTCAATGTACTCCGTAGGGTTGGGTCCCTCGGCTCCTTCAGGCGATCCCACAATGCGTGTATTGTCCCTCCGCCCTGCTTTCCAGGTTGCCCACGCATTGTACTAGAGCATGGAGCTCCGATTTGTGGGATGCACATGCAGCTGTATTCGGGGCCACTTCCTTTTCTAAGTCACCTGTGCGTTCTGCCAGCGCCCTGACATCTTGCCGGAGAAGGTTCACCTCCTCCTGTACTGCCCCAGCTTTGAGCTCCAGTTGCCGCCTTCAATTCAACCATAGCCGATTCCAATTTGGTCTCCCAAGCCACTTTCAAGTCAGCGATTGCTGCCAGGATCTCACTGACTTTGCTCATGGCATCTGTGCCCACGGTGGGAGTTCTCTCCTTGCTCCTAGCCCCCTCTGCCGCTGTAGGTGTTCTGGCGTATTCATCAAGCGTGGGTTGTTTGCCTATAGTTTTAGGCATTTTATTGCCCATCTTGATGTTTCTGGGCTTGTGTATGCAAGACCCTCCACAGATTAGTCTTTGGCTTCCGTTAAGTAGGTCCCCGGATGGCAACAGGACCCGGGTGAGGTGAAGTTGAGGGTTTCCCAACGCTGCTGAGTCTGTGCCTGGAGTGGATTATGTCCTCCCACGCAATTGTGTGCTGGCAATTTGTGTTCCCATCCATATGCCCCTGCTAGTCCAAGTGTATTGCTGCACCCCCAGGTGCCTGTGGGCCTCTCTGGGTGTCGTCGCGGGCTCAGCGTTCTACAGCGGAGAGTGCAGCTGGGCCATGGGTGCAGCCTGCCCACGTGTATGGTACCCTGCGGTGCTCTTAGACTTATTTGGGCCGTGTGTAAGTGTTCAAGGGGGTGTGGGGAGAGCGCGTTTTCCTGATCCTCCACTGGGGACCAGTGTCACACCCCTGGTGTGCGGGTTCCCATATTGCGCCTCAGGCAGTGTTACTCACCCCCCAACACAGCAGTGCCTCGCTTGTCCACCTGTCCCGCTCCACGGCGGCCCCACTGCACCAGTGGTGCTGCGCGCCACCCGGGCGCTTCCCTTAGGGCGGCCGCTCAATGCCCGCAGATATGGCCTCTGCTGCCGCCTTACTTTCTGCCCGCGCCGGTGTTAGGAAAGAGTCTCTTTACTGCGCCTTTCTTTCCATCTTTATGGAACCCCCAAACTTTTTGCTTTGATTTTTCAATCTGACCTGTACTTTTTGCAGTACAGTGAAGCACTAAGCTTCACTATACTGGCCTTTGCTCACATGTTATGGGGAAACTGATATGTTCTTAAGGCTATCAGTACTGGGAAACAGTGTTTCCCTTAGTCTTGTGAATGTGTTGCTACTTGTGGTTACTTTTGTATCACATGTGGTAACTTTTTATCATTGCACACAGCAGTTTACACTGCAGTGCAATGGGGTTCATTTTTGTATTGCCCTAGACTAACACTCAAAGGATTTTTTGGTTATTCTGAGGTGCTTAAAAGATGGGCTGGTGGCAGCAGTGACTTTTCCCCACTTTTTGGGGAATTTAATTTTAGCGTAACCGCGTTTACCGCGTTTGGCTACTTACTGTGGCTACTGGCCAAACATGGCCGTGCCACAAGGTTTTTCGTCCATTCTTTTTGCATCTTGTTGTTTAGCCTTCTTCCTGGCCTTAGAGGCCAGAAAGATCCTTATAAGGACTTCCAATGCCCGGTAAAGCAGGAGATTTTGGCGGGCTACTGGAGGGCTTTGTGTGTTTGCAGGCAGGATGTGGGCTGGGTCAGTCTGACCCCAATCCAAATGCTGGTTTCTGTGTGTCTGAATGGTATGCATGAGTGTTCCCGCCAGTGGACCTGATTGGACCACTGTGGGGTGTGTGTGTGGGCTAGTTCTGCCATTGGCTAGTGGGAGTTTCGACTCCTACCTGGCTTTTAGGATAAGAAGAGGGCCCCTGCATGCAATTCTCAGAGATCCTGGAAGAACCTGAAGGAGCCAAGAATTCGTCCAGCTGAGAAGACCCACAAAGAAACCTGTAGCCTGTCTGAAGGAGGCCTGGCAACCAACTTCTGCTGCAGTCCTGGTGGAGCATCCTAGCACCAAGGGGACCCGAGAAAGACCGGAAAGTTTGACCGCGGCTACTGAGTCCTGCTGCATCGCTGTGCGCGGCGTGCACGGTCCGAAACCTGCTTTGTAACCCGCCTCCAGTTCCAAGAAGGGCGCTGCATTGTTTGTTTCTGCATTTCTTCATCAAGAGTCCTTGCACCAGCAAAAGATCCTAACCGGAGAATCACTCGAACCTGCAACCCGTGAAAATCGTGGACTGCGGAATTCAGCGGGAAAAGCAAGCCAGGACACTCTTCCTTTGTTCTGGAAAGTCTTGGGAAGATTCGGAGTGAGGGGGGTAAGTTATTGAGCTTTTAACATACTGTCATGATCTCTGCTTCCAAAAGGTCAGGGTTTTCCCAACTCCATTGGAAGCAGATCCATAACCCAGGTTCCGAGTGCCAACCAGTCCCAATTGGGACCTTTTGGACCCAGTCCTGGCGCCAGTGGCACCAGGCTCATAAATATGCCCAGTCCCAGTGCTGGAAGCGCCGGGCTCATAATGCTTGGGTGGACTTACCTGCAGCAGACAATGCTGCTTACTTGCCTGCCAGTTGAGCCTCTGATCCTCTTCTGTTTGGAACTACTTTTCCTGTTGGGTGGGGCAGGAGCCACTCCCTAGATTCAGAACACTGGAACTCTTCTAGAAAGCAGGAACTCTTTTCTTACCCAGGCGTGGCTGTGGAAGGAGACACCTAAGCACTACAGGAGGCTATTTAAACCACACCCGATGGATGAATCTTGCTTTGCGTTATTCTGCATCCTCTGCAGCAGAACGCTCATCGTGTCTTCTGCATCTGATCCTGGGCCTAAGGAAAAAGGCTTACCATCCTGAATCCAGTCTTCAGCAACACCTATAAAGACAAGAAAGAACAGGTTAGCATTACGGTCTTCAGTGACAGCTCTTCACTTACCTGGTCCATCGGCTGTCACCAACGCCTCGCGCTGCATTCCGGCATCTGAAAGACAAAGGCTTACCTACTCTTCGTGCGCTCCGGAGGTCTTCACACTGCATTCCGGCATCTGAAAGACAAAAGCTTACCAACTCTTCGCACGCTCCGGAGGCCTTCGCACTGCATCCCGCATCTGAAAGACAAAACAAGGTGCGTTTAAAGACATTGGGGAACTTAAATACTCACGTGCCATTACTCCTTTCCACATCTAACCCAGTGGGTATTCCGGCACCCTGCAGCCGCTCCGAACTTGTACCTGCAAAATAAAAAGACAGTTAGAGCGCATCGTGAAGCAGGCAACAAGCGCTTACTTACGTGCTTCCAGGCGCTTCTATTCATCACACGGGCTCCATCTTCAACTCACTTCAGCCCGTCATCCGCCATCGCCGGAACCCTGCAAAACAAGAGACATCATTACTAAAGACTTTAAAGACATTAGAATTACTCGAAACTTACCGTTCGTGCAGTAAACGACGGACAGCAGTCCTCTGAAGTCAAGAGGCCTGCTCCCCTTATCCAGTGAAGAAACTGGTTACAGCACCCTGCCCCGAGGCAGATGGAGAGCACAGCGTTCACTTACCTAAGGTGAGAGCGTTAACCTTTGGGGTTCTACAGGAGAAGAGAAAGGGAAGAAGAGAGAGACATTCAATAACCTAGTTCCTTAATCCCATATTTTCTATCTGCAGACATCTTACCCTTCGAGTCAGACATACAGTGCACAGAGGTCCAGCCCAAAGAGCCAGCCGTGTGTTACACATCACCTTTGAAGATACGGTATACGCCCAGTCAAGACCGGCGCCTCTACGGGAATCAGGTGAGCGTTACACATACCCCTACATTCCCATTGTAAGTCAATGGACTTATAATACTCTTTATCTTAAACCTATTGGCTTTGCCAACACTTGCCTTGGCAAGAATTCTAACTGTTGGGGGGAATTTTGGACACTGTCTATCTTGAACCCTGGCTCTAAGAATCCATCACTAGACCCCAGAGACCCTACCTACATTTTCTCCTACCTCCTGAGTGCTGTATCTTTGTATCCTGAACAATAAGGCACAAGGCCCCAGGCAATTTAGGGTTGGACAATATTAGTTAGGGGTTAATTCTCTGTGTTTAATACTCATCTATTTATTCCCTTGCAGGAGTATCTTGAGCTGTATTATGCACTTGAACCTGTGATTGTATATATGTATTTTAGTTTGATGGTATTGGTTGATAAGTCTACATGCTTGTGTTCATTGTAAGTGACTTCATCCAGCACTCCAACTAAGTCAATGCTTAGGATGGGATGCCCAATGGAAGCCCTTATTTATATATGTTTATGTCAAAGTTCTCTAAATCTGGATGATGAACCCTTATATAACGCCCCTCTCTTTGAATCTCCTCGACCTCACTGAGCCAAGAAGTAGGTTTGTTTAGCAAATTAAAAGGTTTATTTGAAGAATTGAACAATATATATATATCACACTTTTATGAATAAAATAAGATCTGCATAGCACACTTATGAATATGAACGGTAATCAGCAATGGGTAATATTACAGTCTCAACAATCTCTTTAATTAGTAAGGAGTAGGAATAGGAAGGATATGGTAGCAGAGAATACTTTATAGGATTCAAGGAAATGCAATGATAGGAAGAATTGCAACACAGAAATAAACTTGATATGATTTCAATCAAAAGATAATATAATCACTTTTTCCCCTGTGACTACTCACTCCCCCCGCTATGCAGTATGAAGAGATGGGAATGAGGGCACACAGGTTTCGAGAATACAATCAACAATGCAGTTCAATTCCAGTTCCCCCAGCAAGCTTAGAGAAAACAGGTATGATTTTTAAACAGGTCAAAAATACTTTTGAATGTTATTGCAATGAAGGTGAAAATAGGCTAAAATGATTTTAATTCACTAAAGGATATTTAGCACTAGTGTGAATTACTTTGGATTGGTACAGGTCAACACTAGCAATGATTCATGAATGATTATCAGACTGAAAACGAAATTCAGCAGTGGAAAGCAAGAAACAGCTATTTTGACAGAAAATTAAATTGAGCCAAATTGCAATTTGCAGCAACTTTTTTGCGTGTGTGAATCGCGATTACGGAAAAACTATAAGGAATTGGAATGTCGTTTTAGGTTTGTTGGAACGCTTAGGATCTTAGCTTCAAAATGACAGTTACATTTCGGACGTGCGGGTCAAAAGCTACGGATGTTTTTGTGAAGGTAGATTTTTTAGAAATAAAGTCAAGATTTCAAATATGACAGATCGCCCTTTAAAGAGTAGGAATCAATATGGACTTATACTAAGGAGCTATGAAGAA
The DNA here is from genome assembly GCF_040938575.1 of Ambystoma mexicanum. Lineage (NCBI taxonomy): Eukaryota > Metazoa > Chordata > Amphibia > Caudata > Ambystomatidae > Ambystoma > Ambystoma mexicanum. Next base: position 237,998,291 of record NC_090923.1, read on the forward strand.
GCAAGACACTCAACGGGAAGCCACCAGAACCGCGGCGCCACTGCTCTGATCTCTGTCCGTCAAAATACCTGTCCCTCTTCAGAAAATATCAGCGCAAAGGTGATTATTGCTACAATTATCAATAATTATGTGGAGGAGAGAAGAATTTAGGATAGACACAAGATTCTATAATGCAGTTCTGGACAGATAGAAATGGATTGAATATGATTACTTTAAACTAAGAGATGACTATGTACAGTTCTAGACTAAATACTCACTCCTAGGCTTTGGGATGGAATGGAACCGTCACAGATCTGGTCAAAGGTTTGGACTCGCCACCGGACAGGTCGCAGCCACTGGGTTCTGCTCACAGCATGGCCTCTGGTCTGCTCGGTCTCTCAGACTGGATCGGACGGGTTCTGGGTTACAGCACTGCTCTCTCTGGGTCTGGATCTTGGTTCTAGTACAGGGTTCCTAGCTAGAAGCAACACAGCTCAGCCAGGCTGTTGAATGGTTTGGTTAGTCCCCGTGGAAGTTTAGGGGCTTAGAATCAGGTTTGCAAAAGATTCTGAAGCCTGCTGAAAAGGGTTCAGCTTGTGGGTTAGGCCTCTCTGCTTCAGGGTTCTAGAGTTTGGGTACTAGAGTTTGTTTCTGGAGTTATCTGGAGTCTGGATCTATCTGGAGTCTAAGTTCTGGAGTCTGGAGTCCTGCAGGGTGCTTCACCAAGAATAGTTGAGTAGTGGAAAAGAGTGTGTCTTTCTGGGTCTCAGCAGTCCCTATTTATGTGTTTCCAAAGTGGGTGGGGAGGCTGACTCTCTATGCCCAACCCTCTAAGGATCCTCATAGGTCAGAGAATTTCCTGTCCCCTGATTTGAGACAGGAGCAGTGTGTCATATGTGTCAGAGTGATGCTGTGTTTTATGGCTCAACAGAAATCCCTCCCCTTTGCTTTTACATAGAAAATCAATTTTTCCCCAAAAACATATTTCCCAGATACACAAGTTGTTCACAATACATATACACATCACAGTTTAATTAAGGCATATCTCTGTTCAAGTCCAATGTTCCTACGAGCTTGGGTTCAGAAATGACCACTTATTCACGCTTTTTCATTTTAAGAACCTCAAAGTTTCCTATTTTTGTCAGTTTGGTACAATTTGTTATAAGCATTTTTATAAAACATAAATTTGCTTTCAATTCAATTCACATCTTAGTCTGGTCCGCCTCCTAGAGCTGGCTGACTCAGAGGGTCACATGCCTTGCCTCCTGCTAGCAGTTTGAGGTCAGTCACACCCGAAATTAGCATTCCCTATTCAGTTGAAAGACTCTATTGTCCCTTTCTCCTGCCAGCAGAGAAAATCCCCTCCCCATCTGATTAACATGTCCATGCGACATCCTCCCTTTTGGTGGGAAGGCCCAAGGTGTGAAGGGTTCTCAGGGGAAGCAAGCCTTTTAGAGTTTTAACTGCATCAGGTTACTGTCTGATCAATTGCAGCATAGTTTGTTGTAAATACATTTATAAATACATTTATACATTTAAAATAAGCAAAATATCTTTAAATCCAGACTTTTTCAACATTAAATCAATGTGTGGCATTCTATATGGCATTTTGATGGAATTCTCTTCTTTTGGCATAGTTTGGGTTCAATTGTTCAATTTTACACAAATGGTTTTAAAACGCCGGCTTCTTGGTAGAGGTGAGCAATGGTATTACACCCATTCTTGACAGATTTCTTCCAGCAAGCAATCCTCAAAATATACTTTGTTCAGATATAGATACACTTCTGTGGACCTTATATTCCTGTAGATTCTTGCGGTAGAATGATGTTGACCACCCAACAAGGAGATGGGATCTTTTAGGTGATTTGTGAGCCATGATTTTAGCAATTTTTAACAATCAAAAAAACAGATTTTCTAACAGCTCTGTATTTCTTTTGGCAATCAGCATTGCTTTTTCCAAGGGGTTTCAGGCTGCTTTGTGGGTAGCCCAATGGTGGTTTTTGGCAGTGGTCTCCTGTGTTACCACTGACATAGACAAAAGTAGATGGTGGCCTATTTTTCAGGTTTTCACTGCGCAATTTCTGGTGATTTCTAGCGAGCAGCATGCTTTCCAGCAGCCATTATGATGTTTCTGCTGCCAGAAATGCACAGTGATGTTGCAGGGCTTGGATGAGTGGGTTGATACATCCCACAAGCCCCCCTCTTGCGATGGCCGTTGAACTTCCATCAATGGAACTTCACAAGACTGGGATGTAAGCCTCGTCTCTCCGGATTCCACAAATGGCAAAGGGGTGGATCGATCGGTTCTCCTCGGCAGTCCTGATGGGAGTATTGAGCGATACCCCGGGCCCCTCGGATCTTTGCTCCCAGTCCCCGGGTCGTCCTCCTTGGTCAGTCTCCATGGTTTATCTTTCTCTCCTAGGGTGACAAAGCAAAAACATATTTGTAGACATTTCCCCACCACTATTAATGTAGTGGGGCGGACATATACATTTTATAAATCAGGAGACATTTTCATTTTTATTATTGTATTCTATAGACTATATGTGGAATATTTTAGGGTTGGAATTTTATGGATCTGGAGTGGCCCCCTCTGGGGTTCCAGAGGACTCCTCCAGTTGCTGCAGAGTGTGCTTAGGATGACAACACTTTAGCTGATTAATATGGACCCACTTATCTTCCCCTTCTGCCAAACTGCCCTTGGGGATGCAGATCTTGCAGGCAACTGGTGAGATCTTCTCTACTATTTCAAAAGGTCCCTTCCAGGTAGGCAGAAATGTTCGCTGTCTGGCCTGGTTCCTTTGGAAACTGTATAGATAAACCAGGTCTCCTACATTGTATTCTTTTCTAGTAGTCTTCAAGTCATAGTGGGTCTTCATGCTGTCGGCTGATCTTTCTAGATTTCGCTGAGCATAGGCAAAAGCATGTTGAAGGTGTTTTCTTAAATTTTCAACATACTCATGAGTTGTGGAGGTATTGATCAATGTCTGCTCTTGGGTCCTGTAAAGCAGATGCTGGGGAAGCACCTTCCTGCGTCCAGTCATCAGCTCAAACGGTAACATTTTAGTTGCAGATAAAGGGGTAGATCTGATGGCCATTAAGAGGTAATCGAATATCCCAACTTGGCCCGGAATCTGCCACAATTTTTTTTAATATGCTCACAATGGTTTTGTTGTAACGTTCTACTGCACCACTAGAGGCTGGCAGGTAAGCAATATGTAGCTTCCTTTTAACCCCAAGTATCTCCCACATCTTTGTCATTACTTTGCTGGTGAAATGGCTACCTCTGTCTGACTCAATCGTTTGGAGTAGTCCAAAACGCGAAAAGATGTGGTTGATCATCAGGGCAGCTGCTGTTTCTGAATTGCAGTTTGGGGCCGGGAGACATTCCACCCATTTAGTAAATAAGCATGTCACAGTCACATGTACTTATTCCCCCTAGAGGAGCGAATCACGGGCCCGATAAAGTCGACTTGCAAATCTGACCATGGCAGTGTCATCCCCCTCTTTTGGATAGGCGCATGGTGTGTGAGGGATGTTGGCTGAAATTGTGCACACACAAGACACCCCTTCAAGTATTGGCCGAGGTCCTGCCCCATGTGTGGCCAGTATGCGACCTCTCAAGAATTTCAAGTTTTGTATGAAACCCCCTATGACCAGCTGTGGCCGCATCATGGGCGTGACTTAACATCAGGCTTCGGAATGAGGTAGGAACCACCCACTGATCATGGCCAGCTTGGGATTTCCTTACCAACAAACCGTCTTGGATTCGGAACATTTTTGGACATTTCATCAACACTCTTAGGTCCTCTTTCCCTATGTAATCGGTATCCGTCAGGGGAAAGTTCTCAGGGTCCTCAATGTGTTGATAAAACTTAACAATTATTGGATCCCCTTTTTGAGCTGTAATCAAATTAGCATCTGGGGTCTCCTTACTCCATTGTGCAGTTGAGAGATCATTGAGATCATTGTGAGCATATGTCTGGGACCTATTGATAGCAGTGACCTGGATTTCCCCCAACAGGGACTCAATCTCTATTAGATCCCCTTGGATGGCCCCGATTTCGGCCAGCTGTTCAGCTAAGTCATTTCCAGTTTTGTCTGGTCACTCTACTTTGGAATGACCCTTGATCTTTTTCCAGTAGATGGTCATCCTATTTGAGATGACCAGATCCTCAATATTTTGGATTAACTTCCCATGTTTCAAGGGTTTGTTATTAGCACATATCATGCCTCTGGTTTTCCAATTAACCAGGTGCTCCACGAACCCGTTCCGTACATAATCTGAATCAGTGATTATGACCAGTTTGTGGAGTTGATGTTGGACAGCAGTGAGGATGGCTTGATGCACAGCCATTAACTCTGCCACTTGACTACTTCGGGGACCCATCTTGTACCCAGCGGAGGGTTCTGGGGACTCATTCACCCATGCATTCCCTACGCCAGCCACAAGTTCTTTTTCCCCGCTGTTGTCAACATGGTAAGAGCATCCATCCACATAGACAGTGGGCATTCCTTCACACTTGTCTTCTTCAAAGACTTTGTGTGGGGAATTGAGGTATGCTTCCATGTTGTCCTTGATTTTAGACTTTCGTCCTCAAGACAGTTTTCTCTGGCACAATCATGCAAGTCAGCCAGACCTTGCGCGAGGGGACTCTTCTTGTTTTGGCCATATCTGACCTCCACAGGAAAGCCTTGCATTGACAGAATCCAGGAAGTAATTCGGGAATTACTCACATTTCCGGCCCAGATTCCGTCACTTTGGAGATATTGCAGCGCTGGTGTGCAGTCTCCACTACGATGTGTTCCCCCTGGATAAACGGGCGGTAATTCTTCAATGCCCACACCGTTGCCAGGAGTGCCTTCTCACAATCCTTGAATTTTTCCTCCACAGAGGATAAAGTTTTACTCGCATAGGAGATTACTTTATTGACCTTGTCATGCTTTTGGTATAATACTGCAGTTAAGCATGTATTAGAGAACCCTGTCTCCAAGAAGAACTCCTTGTTTCTGACAGGGTAAGCTAGGCAAGGCGCTTGTGAGAGGCTTCTTTTGAGTTGTCTTACTGCCTCGGATTGTTCTGGACCCCATTCCCACTTGACCACCCCTTCAAAAGATGAATCAGGGGTCTGGTGATCTCTGCGTAGCCCTCAATGAACGTTCTGCTGTAATTAGTCAGTCCAATGAGGCTCCTTAGTTCCCGCAGAGTTGTGAGGTCTTTCAGTTTCTGGAGTGCTTCCACTTTCTTTTCCTGGGGACAGAGACCCTGAGGAGTAATCTCATGCCCCAAGAAATTAACAGGGGTTCTACACCACTGTGCCTTTTTGAAAGGAAAGTTTTGCTCCGGCGGCCCTCAACTGTGTCAGAACATAACGGATCTCCGCTATGTGTTCCTCCACAGTTGAGCTTTTGATGAGAACATCATCTACATAAGCCGGGTTAGCCCGCTCACCCAGGTCGGGCATGACCTTATGTAGAAAAATATTGAATTCATTGCCAGAGGTGAGGTATCCAAAGGGAGTCCAGGTCCATGTGTACTGCTGGCCCCCAAAGGTAAAAACCAGCTTGTATTGGTCCTCCCTACTGACAGGTACAGTCCAGTATCCATTGGTCAGGTCTATTGCCATGAATACCTGTGACCCCTGGATCTGGGCCAGCCCTTGGTGAATGTAGAGAAGAGGCCATCAGGAAGTATGGACCCGTTTGTTGAGCTTCCTAAGGTAGGCGCAGAGTCTCCACTGGCCGTTTGGCTTCAATATCCTCAGCACTGGATTATTGAAGGTGCTGTGGACTGGACGGATTATCCCACAGGACTCAAGGTTCTTAATGATTTCAGTCAGGGTCTCCATTGATGCAAGAGGCAAGCGATATTGCTTCACAAACACTGGAGTCATGCCAGGGTCTGTGGGAATTGTCGCACCGACATCCACACAACAACAACAGTCATTTGAGTCCACCACAAAGAGATCTTGAAAATCCAAGAAAACTTGTTTCAACTTTTGCTTCTGCTCCAGAGTCTCACAGGCATCAGCTAGGTTGACTCTCTCTTCAACCATCTGCCTGAAGCCTGGAAAGACTTCTGGTTTTGCTATCCCAGCGGCCTCCTCCAGCTCGGTGGAGACATCCCTGGTCAGAGTGCTGATTTGGACTGGTGGCTTCAGGTGGGAAGGGCAGCCCTCATGGACCTGGAAAATCACCTCATCCCTCCTGAAGTCACAAGTCACATCTTCCTTGCCATAAGAGCAGGAAGTGTACACCAGGAAGTTCCCCCATGCCGGGTAAAGATCCTGTTTGGTGTTGTGTTGTCATCACTGAGTGTCAAAACAGTCCTTGGGGATTGGTCCCAACAGTTCATTGCCTGAATCAATAGAAAAATGTCAGTCATCAACCGCCATTCCAATAATGGTGCCTGCGGCTAGAGTGATACTCTCTAAGTCGCTGTTATCCACCTCTATTGGAATGGTGTCATGTTCTATATTGACTTATGGTGTTGGGTTTACCCCCAACCCTTGCTGTTGGAGAGAAGCATTTAGATGAACATAGGTATCAGGGTTTTTCAATTTCTGTCCTCTTTTAACTTTCACCTCCAGGGAGAATTGTCGCATCCTTTCTGGGATGGTGACTTCCTCTCCAATCTGAATTTCAACTGCATAAGGTAGCAATTGAGCTCACCTAAATGCTTTCTCTGGATCATCAAAGCCCATGGGATTATCCGCTAATCGGGACCAAGCTTTGAAGTTTATTAGGTCCAAAGTAATGGCAAAGCGATTGAGAATATCACTGCCTAAGTAAAAGGCGGCAGTGACATCCCGCACGACCCAACAATTATGGACTATGCTCTTGTTGCCTATGGAGATTTTGAGCATGCACCTGCTTGGCAGGAGTTGTTTGGAATTGGGTGCTTCCAGATCCATTTCCCATTTGACTATGAGTCTAAATGTGGGCATGGCTGGATCTTTTGGCAGTTGGCGGAACATGGCTTCGGTGATGAAGCACTTACCGTTGTTCACACACACTCGGGTGAGAACAGAGTCCTTCCCATCATTTAACTGAACAGGGATGAGCAACTGCTCTCCAATTTGCTGAATATCAGCCAGGCTCTGAGCTGATGTCACATCTTTCTGGACTATAGGAGTGGGAATGTCTCATTGTGGATTGGTAAAGAATTTCAGAGTGTTTCCTTCCAGTGTGGAATACCACCTTAAACTGGAAGGAAGGTTGATTTTCAGAAATAGAGAGGACCCCCCCATCACCAGTCTGTTGTCCTACTGCTATTACTGTCACGTCTGGAATTTGGTTGTTCTGGAAGTGAAATTCTACTTGGTCAGATTTCTGTTCAACCATGTGGCATGTGCCGTTTAAACTAACATGGTTAACACTCTGTTTTAACTTTATTGGTCGGCTAGTCTGGGTCCAGAGGACCTTGTTTATGCAATCTATTAGGGGTGACAACCTTCTCAGGAGGTCATTCCCTAGTAAACAAGGGGTGCCCTCTGGAGTCACTACTATGACCGGGTGTGTGTCGCCCAATTTTAATGTCCAAATTTGCAGTCCCCTCGACAGGAATTTCCTTCCCGTCAAAGTTCTGAAGATGTCCAGGAAGAGAGGTGAAAAGAATTTGGTAATTCTCCCCCCTTCCTGAATTCAGTTCATCAAAGGCCTTTTTGGACAGAAGGGTATCTTGGAATCCAGTGTCCACCAGTGCCAAAATTGTACCCTGCCCCTGTACTTGAACCGGGGCATAGTATCTTCCCTCCTTCTCCGCAATGGGGCACAGATAATGCACATTTTTGGACAGTTGGTGGGCTAATTTTCTGGTTTTGGACATTGAGAGAAAAGAGATTTGGGCAGAATTCTGTGGAGAGTCTCGGGAATGTGCAAGAAAAAGTTGGCAACTGGAGATAGGAGAAGTTTTGAGTTCCCCTGATTCCAGTTCTGGGCCGCCCCCCCCCCCCTTTTGCCTTTTTGGAGGCAGTCACCAGGATGGGTTTGAACCAGGGGATTTTGATGCTGTTGGTTCTGGGATGATGGGCGGCGCTAGCTCAGTCTCCACATCTACCCAGTATGGATCTGAATACCTTGGGACCCAGTTTTCTTTGTGGGAAAAGTTCCCCCATCTCTGAAGGAGAAGATCATTTTCCCAGGATCCTCTGAGGATCCCTCTCCTTCAAATTGGAAGATATGTACCTCCTCCTCAAAATGGGTCTGTTTGGGTCCTTTGTTTCTCCTACCCCCCCCTTTGCTCCTTGGGTGGCAGGCTTTCAGGGGCAGGAGATTTTTTTTCCGGTTCCTGGGTTTCCAGGGGCTGTTTACAAGTGGGGAAGGAAGCTTCCTCCAAGGCCTTACACCCCCCTTCCCCTTGTGCCTCCTCCCTGGGAACCGGTGAGTTATCGGGGTGCTGCCCCCGTCATTGTTCTGGAGCACCAGGTCCAGAGTTTGGGGCATTCTGTGCCGGCATGCTCATCTGAGGGTTCTGCTGAGCCCTCAGCATGCGACCCAGACCGTGTGCCATATTTTGGACTTGGCGCTCAAGTTGTGAAACCCGCTCAGGCTGATACAGGGTTCCGTTTTCTCCCCTGGGCTGATCCCAGGAAGGGTAGCTATCCCTTCTCTATTAGTACCCCGGGTTGGAAAGATTTGGGTACCCCTCCACCCTTGGCCTCCCCTCTCCCGGATTAGGTGGTCTGGGCTCAGGGAAGTGGGGAAAGAAGGATGGATGATTTTGGGGTTGGAAATTTTGTGGATACCTAGGGAAAAAGTTCTGGGCAGGATTTGGTGAATTTCTGCCCTCCTGGGGGAAGGTTAGGAGGGGAGTTCCCTGGGTTAGGTGCTTGGTTGGATCCCCCCCCCCCCTTGGGCTGGAGGAGTCCACACATAACCCAGGATGGGTCGGTTTCCCTTGTAGCGGGGACTTAGAGAGTCAGGGGAGTGAGGGACCTCATTTGTAGGACTACCTCCTTGACTCCCTGTCTGTGACTGGCCCGAAGACCTTCTGGGCTTAGAATTATTCTGTGCAGGCAGGTGTTTAGGCCCCCCAATATCCAAATCTAAAATGGGGGCAACTTTTACCTCTGCCACCTTGGCAGCGGCAGGGGTGCTGATCGGTTTGGGGGTTTTTCTGAGCATTATTTTTATTTTCTATGGGCTTCTGCACCTCATAGATTCGGGTGGCCTATTCAATGACCCAGTCTAGTGACCTTTTCTCATGAAAATCTCTCACTAGCTGGGTCATGATGTATTTGGGTAAGGCATGGAAAAATGTATTCACAAATTTTTTACTGTCCGTGCGCATCCTTTTGGTAGTCTGCGCAAAGGCGCGCTTCAACTCCTGCACAAATTCTTGTGGAGCCTGATCCTCCCTACATTGCAAATTGTAGGCTGCCTTGCAAGCCTCTTGGGGATTTCTATGAACAGAAAAGTGCTTTAAGATGGCCGCCCTGTATGTGGACCATCTTGAATGATTTTGGTCCTCCAGCCCCGCAAAGAAACTGGAGTATTCTGGGGAGAATGTCCATTTGACTTACTGAATGCAGCTACTGCTGTCTTTCAAATGGAAAGTCTCCATCATTTGCTCAAAGAGCTCTAAGTGTTCCACACAGAAGACTTGGCGTTCTTGTGATAAGGCGGGATGACACTCCTTATTGCCTTAATCTGTTTTAACGGGTCCTTAAGCAATGCCCTTTTTGCCTTATTGGCCTTCTTGGTTCGGGTAACCCTGGTCCATTCATCCTCTGACTCAGAGGCACTGCTCCCAGAGGTGCCCGTCTGATCTTCCAGGTTTTCCCGAATTCTGTGAGCCTGGGAATGGCTGGCAGAATGTGGGGACCTAGTCTCCTGTGTCCTGGGACGGTCAGAGGAGTCTTCTGATTCCTCCTTGCTCCCAGGATTTGATGGGTACCCCCCCACTGACCTAACTCTGGGCAGAAGTTTTCAGGATGCCCTTAGTGGGCCTACTCTCCTGGGGATCCCCATTAAATTGCACTGTACTTGGGTGCCCATACCCGGATGCCGCCCATCCATGCCTGGGAGGTACTGGTCCATGAGTCCCATATTTCTGACTGGACAGTAATCTGCCATCCCCGTGGCCCTGGGCTCATGTGCGCCAGGGGACATGGGGGTGTCAGAGTCCAGGGACTAGGAGAGATGGAGGCCTCTGGTACTAGGGCTCCTGAGGTTGTGCCTTTTGGAAGGGGAGAGGAATTATAAAAATACTTAAATGGATAACATACATAGCAGCACATCTGTCTTTTCAAAGGGATTGCCCTGTAGTATGCATTACTAGAACCCAGACTCTGTGGCTTATCTGTTTTTATATAGCACTAACATGCATCAGGATTCTTCCTGCTTCTAAGACGCAGTAATATTTCCTGTTATTATGATTTATCAATCTTGGACTGATGCAGGGGCGAATAAGCCTTGCCGAGGATGGCAATCTGCATGCTGGGTTGCTGGCCCCAGTCCGGTCATGCACACGGCAGTAGTCAGTAGTGTGTGTGAATGGCTTGTTTTGATCCAGCTCATGCAATTGATTTTACTGTGTTTGTTATCAGTTTAGCCTCATTTGGAACACTTATTGAGGCACTACCAGACAGTTGTCTATCGAGTATTGATATGCTGCGAATTTACAGAATAAGCTGACCTGACAAATGTATACATCCATATAGAAATATTTTAAGAGCAAAGAGTATGGTACATGTTACTACCTTTATTTTTCTCATCTGGAAGACTCCAAGTACCAGAATGCATGGCAATGCTAAGCACCTTAAATCATTCAGAAAAGGTGACCTATGACCAGGCTGCCTGCTTATGGTTATTGTTACATATGCTGCATGCCTTAGGTAGCTCCACCACCCAGCAAACATTGTACTCTATGATTTGTTCAACTTTTCTGTAAACACCAGGAAGAGGATCAATGCTTTGCGGTCCCAGCAGCACAAAGTAATGATTTTGTTATATAAGTATCCATTGTGTGTATTGGAACTTGGAAGGAATCCCACGATATCTACACCTATTTCTAATTTCCTTCCCTAGAATGTCTGGAGCTCAGAAGAACATTGTCATACTTTTCAAAACCTTGTGCAAAATGCAGAACGGATGAGCCGACAAGCAAGCAAAGTAAACAGGAATCTGGTTCTAAAATAGATAAGGTAAATGATAGTGTTTGTGAAGTACCAGAATAAACATTAGATGAGACCATCAGCACTACTGTCAACATCCATACAGAAATCCAGACAGCAAGCATTCCACTCGGAGAGGGGCTGGGTGGCATCATTGATGAAGACTGAATTACCCAACTACAGTGACACGTAAATGCCAAGCAATAGCAAGGAACCTGGTCAATTATCATTTCCGCAACATTCAGCTCTCTTAACGAAAGGCATACTCCCTAAAGGCTGGAAGCTGGACCAGAAACAATATTTTCAAATAAAGTACCCATGGCTCATTGTTAGAAGACACACTATTGGAGGCACTATTTGTCGTCTAGTCAATAGCTTTAGTGCAGAGAAAACTCATGGGCTGAAGTTGTCTAAAGAAATGAGTTAACTGTAAGCTCATACGGTACGAACAAAGACAAGCAACAAAGACCCTTATGAATAGAAGATTACCGAACAAAGGCAGACATCACAGCATCACAAATATTGGTGCATGCATATAAAATACATTGCTGAAAGTAAATTCTACAGCCCAGGCAGGGAAAATATCAAAAGAAGCAAACGGAACAGGCCAGCCTACGGTTTTGAATTATAGATAGACTGCCTGCAATTGAATGGGCTAGATATGTGACACATTTTACATTCCAATGTGGCTTGCTCAAATATACAGCAACACATTTCATCAGAAATTAAACAAAAGGCGTTTGCCAAAACAGTTGCCTTTTCTAAAGTTAGCCTTTTGCTGGATGAGGCAACTGTATTCAATTTAAAAAAGTGTTTTAATTGTGTAACTACGTACTCAGCTACTTGATATGGAGTCTCCAACTAATATTTGTGTTGATGTTATTGAGCTCAGTAATGTGTCTGCTGACGGTATAGTAAACAGTTTGCTGTCTGGGCTCCAAAAATAGCCAATTAACATTAGTGATGACTTTCTCACCAAATGTCTGGAGTCGGTTACTTGTGATGGAGCATGAGTAATGTTTGGACGCATTAGCGGGGTTGTGAAAAGGTTACAAGGACTAATTTCTCCCAATATTGTTTACTGGCACTGCTCAGCACACCGCTTAGAACTTGCAGTCAATTACATTGGAGCTACAAATAATTTCAAAGCATTGCTAGACAACCTGTGTTCTCTTTTTAGCACACCTGTAAGAAATCGTTTGCATCTAAAAGAATGTGCAGATGCTCTTGGACATTCAGCTTTCTAAAATAGGTAGTAGAGTGTTAGATACTTGCTCGGTTGCCTCATGCTACAAAACAGAGGCTGTTTGGAATGCTTATCCTGTTCTTTACAAACACTTTACCTTGGCATCTAGTGATGGCTCTCGTGATGGCATAACACATTACATCTACACTGGATGTTGCTAATCTTGCATTATGTTTGATGCACTTAAAAAGTTATCAGAATTGTCCCTTGACTTACAAAAATGTGATTACACAATCATTGATGCACATCGTGCTATTTGCTGACAAATATCAGTGTTTGAGGTAAGGGTAGAGAGGCGAACACATTCTTCCCAGTGCGAGACGACCATAGAAGAAAATAGGTTCCAAGGAGTGACTCTGCATGAACGAAAGTTAGGCGTCAAAAGAATTGAACATGGACAGTTTTTTCGCAGACTTGCAGAATATGTTCAAAATCGTTTGTTGTCTACAGGAGGCTCTGCTGCCGACAACAAAGTTGGGTACAGGAATAAGCAAAGACAAAGTTTTATCCAAGCAGTACTGATTAGATGATTTACCACCTACGTATGGAGAAAGTGATGTAGAGTCTCTGTGTGAAAGATTTGATATTGGTGACACGTGTCAAACCATTCAGGCTTATAGGGAGCATAGGGAGACAGGTGGAAAAAAAGTTAATAGACCCTATAAGGAACTTTTGACAGCTGTGAACACTATTACTATCTCCACTGCTGAGTGTGAAGAAGGGCATTCACAAATGAATCTTGTCTACACATCAACAAGAGTATCCCTGCATACTGACACCATTTCGTCCTTATTATTCATTAAACTTGTTGGCCCACCATTGAAGATGTTCAACCCCATCCCCTATGTCAATTCATGGGTTGTAAAAGTACGGAGGGCTGCTGATGACACTAGGAATAAGGAACGAAAAGAGGACACAGCCAGGTCAAATCTAGACATTTTATGGGCTTTTAAGAGCGAATAGAGACAACTAAGCAAACACTATTGAATGTGTAATTATTTAATATATTTTTAGTACTTTATTTATTAACTGCTATTTAAATTTTTTTGGTTTGTTTATTCATATATTGCAATTTGCACTTGACTAAAGTCACTATTGGTATATGATGACCCACCCCTTTTTCCTAAGGTTTCTGCTAGTCATTTTAGATGACTCTCTTTCTCCCTCACTGAGTGTCTATTTGTTTTCTTCTTCTTTGTTTGTCCCTGTGAGCACCTTGAGGCCTTTTTTGGGTGCATGTGCACAATATAAAAATATATATATTTAGTTAGAGTATTTATTTATTTTAATATTTATAAAACTCTAAGTGCTGGAGTGATGTGTTCTCTGGGTGAGAGGGGCAAGGAGGAGTCTGGCAGAGGAGTTTTGGATATGTTGAGGTATGGCAGCTTATGGTGACCGCAAACAGCTGTTGGAAAAAGTTGTGATAGAATCTGTAACTAGAGTTATCATGGCATTTTGTGAAATATTATAAAAAAATATTTTGTCATGTTATGGTAAATACTTTGGCTGCCAGAATGTAAAGTACTTCGAACAAACACAAAATGTAAATAGCATCAGATGGCTTCTATCAACACTGCCTCCTTTTCTAAGTTTAAAATGAAAATAAAAAATGGCACCTTGTGCTCTTTTTTGTTTGGTTCTATGGTCAATGTGTTTTATTTATTCTTGGTGTGTTTATTTATTCTTTAATCAGTGAGACGTTAAATAAAGTGTTTTTGAGGATGTCTCAGATTTGTAATTACTGCAGCATCTGTTAATTTCCATTCAAGCAAACCTATTGTTTGAACTACAGTCAATTATTTTCCTAGTTTGCCTCAAGACAAAAATTCGATGCGATTATCTCAAATATTAAAGGCAGCTGAACCCTCTTCAACCTCTCCCCAGCCCCGCCTCACAAAACAAAAAATGCACACAATCACACATACACGCAAACCCACTCCTCCCCACCATAAACACTGTCCCCTTTCATACACACACACACACGCAAACACACACTTACCTGAAACCTATCTTCCCCTGCCCATCGCGAACAGCCTGTCGGCCCCTGTGCACACTCATGTGCGGCAGGGGTGTGACAGTTAAGATTTAGAAAGACCGCTCTGAGCAGTCTCAGGGAGGTCTTTCTAAATCAGTATTTTTGCCTAATACCAACAAAACATCCTCACACAAGAGACCCCGGTTCCACTAAGAGCCATTTGGGACACTGGACGAGTGCGTGGGGGAGGGGATTTTTGCAAAATTGACAAATAAGATAATGTCCATAGGTTCCCTACCATTTTATCAAATGCATAATTACTTCGAGGAGAGCAAGTATGGTCCAGACAAGTATGGTCTAAAGTGTGTTCAAATGCACTCGTTTGACTGGGGGTGCTGGGACCACTAAACCTACCATAACAATTGTTTTCCAACTTGAAAGCATTACTACCTCAACCCATGTGTTCTCCTTCCCCATCCATCCCACTAGTAGCGTAAGCCAGCAAATGCTGCAGCGCCAAACATGTGACATGGACCAGCAGCAGTATGATGGTCTGGTGGTGGGCCAATCTAGCACTGAGCCGGGACACTGGGGCCGGCATTAGTGAGCCAAGATTTTTTGGGCCCTTGCCTTTATATTTTTCAGAAAGAAATTAATCACTGGGTTCACTGCTGGGGTCCAGAGGGGGAGTGAAACTTCACCACCACAGTTCAGGACGTCCAAGAACACTTCCAGTCTTCCACATTGTGGGATTGTTTGCTGCTGTCCTGCCTTAATCTTTTCTCCACTGAGCCACTGGGAGCCATTTTTGTGTGATCCCTCGCCTTTTTTGCATCTTCCTTGCAGAAATCTCTGATGCAGGCTCGAAGGTCTATGTCGTGGGAAGGTCCATTGTACCTTTTCAGGTTCATCTTGGCTGGATCAGGGTGCAAGTCTCTGGGCAACGGATCATGTGAACCACCTCTGTAACCCAAGTTACTGGGTGATTTCATGCTATTGGAGCTGTTTTTGGTGAAACAGTCACCGTGATTACATACCTTTGGGTCCTGCGATGGGTGATTATTCGTGATATTCACCCTCAGGAGTCGAGATTCTTTGCAGGCTAGTCTCTACTGCATTTCCCATAGACTTCCTATGGGGGTACTCCTGTTCTGCCGCTTTTTCCTCTGCTGCTTTATCAACCTCTAACTCCCTTGTGTTCAACCTTCCATTGGGTTTGTCACTGAATTAGCACCTGCCACTAAAGCGAATGGCCCATTGACCTTCTTATGGAATTTTAATCCTGCTCTGGAACTCTCTGAAATTGGCTCTGGGGTACTCGCCTGCACCTGTACCCAACAAGGGTTCAGTGAACACTAGACTAAGAACTATAATTATAGTACTTAACTGTGATTTGTAATCCATTTTTAAAGTCCTCTGTATTTCTCCAATGGTGAATGTATTTTAACATTATAGCTAATCTTTGTGACAATGTAAATAATTCCCCCTGAAATGTTTGACTAAGATAACTGTTGCTTAAATGTCGAGTTCATTCTAGGAAAAGTTTGGCTGTGGTTTGAATCTGGTTCCTACTCTGTGACTTTGATGTATGGTCATGTGGCATTTGCACTATTTGTATTATACTGTTTAGGGGGTCTACATTAACGTGGAGTATTGCTGTAGGCCTTAGAGATTTTTTTAAAACTATATTTCTGGTGGGAACACATTTCTGCATCATTGTTGTCCCTATTGCAACATATAATGTTAGGTGCTGAATACTAGGTCTAGGGCCTTCGCGTATTACCAGGGGTGTGTTGCCTCTATAGGACACACTGCAAAGTAGTGCAGGCCATAGGGGGCTTTACCTGCTTGGGAGGTTTTGTTGCTCCCTTGTTCTGCCCATACCTGTTCATTTATTTTGGGCCCCCATAAACACAGCAGAGTCCTTTTTTTTTTTTGTAAGACAGTTACTATTTATTTTATAATATACTTTGTCTCTTTAATGCTATGTATTATGGCTTAAGTACATATTATGACCTAATAGATTTCTATGTGTGACTTAGTAAAGTATATATGTTTTCAGTACATCGGTGTGATGTATTTTTTAGAGATATGTGCATGAACTAACTATACCTCTGTGCCAGCCTACTAGCCCTACCTAAATGTTAGGGTTTTGTGGCTCTGTCCAATTTACTGACCTTTAGACAAGTCTGGCTTCCCTTTCTCGTCAAGTGTTAGCTCCCATTAGGGTTAGTGTGTGTAATGCCCGTCATCTTTGCAGTTATGTTACTATGCAGTTTCTGCATTTTTATTGTTCTTTTTTTGTGTGTGTTATTTCAGTCGTGTTGTAAATCCTGTTGCAGTTTTATGCAAAAAGCTAAATAAAGCTGATTTTCTGATTCTGTGGCTGTATACACTGAATGATCTAAACACTGAATGCCTATTCCAACCTTCATCGTCCATGCAGAATGCTTTCCAACCGTACCACATTACCACTGACAAGAGGGAGCCACAAACTCTGTTTGTATTGCCAAAGACAGAAGCATGAAAACATCTGTTTGTGCAAATAAATCACAATCATCAAACAATGAAATGCAAATACACTAAAATATCTTCTTAAACAAACTTGCAACAGAGGTCTTTGGTAGTTGCGTTGGGAAGTACAAATCTTAACAGCCCTGGGACATTTAAAAAAATAATAATAATTAAAAAAAAGGGGATGATTAGGGAATGTTGATTAACTATTCAATTGACTACAGACAATGCAGAGAAGCCTCGTGTTCAAAATAATTTGGACCCAGGTCATAACAGCCAGGGTGACACATTCACTAGTAGGACACATTTCCTCAGGTAAGAGGTCTTACATCCCCATAGGATTGTGTATTATATTCAGCTTACCATTTAGACATTTACATGTGAGCTTTTGGAGCTGGACAAAAACTTGGAAAAAAGCCAAACAAAGAACCCTTCACAGTACTGAAGCTGGACCATGAAGAATTAAAAGCCTCTGTAAATCATGTCAATAAAGTAGCAAATATTTACTTTCATTGGTTCAAAATCTAGTTATTGGTATGCTTAACTACATTATGGCCATCAACATGAATGCCTGGAGGTAGGATCAGGCCTCAGTACTAATGTAGGGAATCTCAGCAGAGGTGCCCCACAAGGATAACTTGTCTTATTTTGTATGGATATGAATTATCTGTTGGCAAAGTTGGGGGAAGTACATGATGGAAATCATCAAGTTAATGGACATCCACCCACGCACGGCTCTCACTGCACACCAAATGTAACCTGCATATGCCTTGCTATGGCATTTCTGGGACCCAATCATTATTACCAAACCGACAATATAATATCCTACAGTTAAAATACTCGTAGCCTGAAGAGTGACTTATGAAGGCACTGCAATCTGGATTTGTAGCACCCCATCTCTCATACTCTAGCAATGTACCTTAATCATGACCTGTAGTGTGTTATGTTCTTAGCTCTAAAGATCCTACATAGCTCTGCAAATGTACTCAAACCTTCACCTACAGTACCACTTGATAGTCATGTACTGGGACCCCCACAATGCTCTGTCAAAGCACTTTTTAGTAGTATGCACATCACATAGAACTAAATGAGATTTTAGAGTCGGGACTGTTGGAGAAATGCCCAATGTCTTGTTGAAATGGATTCAATCAGAACGTTTCTTCACGTGACTTAAAAGTTCCTCTTGTTCCATTTGGTAACCACTTTTCTTCCACTGATCTCGCAGCTCTTGTAGGATTGTACCAATTTCCTTTCCTGAAGAGATGCCTATTCGACGCAAGTCATGTCCAGTGACAGGAAAGCGAGGGATTGACCAGTGTTCCATCTCCTTCAAAAGCTTCACCTCACCTTGGTATTTCAGGAGTTCACAGACCTTACTGTGTGCATCAGGCTCCCGGGACTGAACAAAGAGGAGGAAATCACAAGACAAAGGAGATCACCATGAATACATGAACTACTAACAGCAGTACAGATAAGTGTGAAGTGGTAGGATGTAAACAATAGGGGCCATATTAATTGGAGACGAGAGTGATGGGGTATGGTTTGCATAATTAAGTTGGTACAATGTTGGATGTTCGCTGACCCTGCAATTGTGCAGCATGTCTGCCTCTAGCCAGCAATCGACCACCAAGTTTCACACAAAAAGATTTCTAATACTATACATATCCTAACAACCATCTTATCACATGGAACGACTTATTTACCCATTTCCAAAGCAACACTATATATATGGGATACATTACTCACCGTAATCGTATTTCTGATGCTTGTATCTGCTTAGATTCACATGCTATGCATAGGCCAACATCTAGTGGAAGCTGCAGAGTATTACCGTTGTTGTTTTCGAAACTCAAAAAGGGACGTCGACAGGGTGTGCCAGTAATACTATCCCTAGTGTGACCTCTACTGTACCCATGGTGCTTCACGTGTCGAGGTTCCGCAGATTGTTTTGTTTCTGACATGAGGTTGCATGAAGTGTAGAGCGAGCACAGGTGTAGTAAAGCAGATTATGTATCAGATTATGTGCCCAGACAACATCTATGCACCTTCTACTTCAAGGAGATGAAGGATGGGCGCACGTCAATCTAAGCAGATACAAGCATCAGAAATACGATTACGGTGAGTACTGCATTCCTTCAGAGGCTTGTGGAATCTGCTTAGATCACATGCTATGCATAGATTAACGAGCAGTGCTTGGAGAAGGTGGTGGGTTGGGAGAAGGTACAGCGACAAATAGATGTTTTACCATTGCCTGTCCCACCTGGGAATCTGCTTTAGAGTGGGTGTCAATGCAGTAGTGCTGAGTAAAAGTGTGGATAGAGCTCCATATAGCTACTTTGTAAATGGCGTCCAGCGGGACGTTTACTATAGAAGCCAAGGTAGCTCCTGTACCCCTGGTGGTGTGAGCTCTTGGTGTGAAAGGCAGTGTTTTATTTGATACAGAGTAGCAGAGCTGTATGCATCTGACTATCCATCTGGAGATGGCATTTTTGGACACGCGGTCTCCTTCCCTGCCTGGAGCTATGAAGACAAACAGTTGGTCTGATTTCCTTAGGGGTCTGGTTTTGTTCACATAGTAAAGGACCGCCCTCCTTACAACTAGTGTATGGAGTTTTTTCACAGGCGAGCTTGATGAATTTTGCAAGAAAGCTGGTAGTTCGATGGCTTGATTGACATGGAACTTTGAAATGAACATAGGTGAAAACCTTGGGTGCATTCTTAATATCAATTTGTCTTTGTGGATAACAAAGAAGGGGTTTTGCACCGACAAAGCTTGCAGTTCACTGACTCTCCTTATGGAGGTGATCGCCACCAGAAAAGCCGTCTTATATGTGAGGTGTTTAAGGCTAGACTTATGCATAGGCTCAAAGGGGGGTCCTATGAGCTTTGCAAGTACTACATTTAAGTCCCACCCTGGCGGCGGGTTTGAAATAGGACGGTGGAGTCGTTTTACTCCCTCCATGAATGCCTTAATGACGGGTACTTTCCACCAGGACACCTTACTTTGAGTAGTGGTGTACGCGGATAGAGCCGCTAGGTGAACTTTGACTGAGTTAAATACTACCCCCGAGTCTAGTAAGTGAAGCATGTATGAAGAATGTGTGATGGAGTACATTCTATTGGGTTTATTTGTTTTGACTGGCACCAAATTACAAATCTCTTCCACTTATTAAAGTAACAGTGTCTAGTGTTTGGTTTATGTGCCTCTTTGAGGATTTCCATACACCTTTGAGGTAGATTTAAATGGCCAAACTCTATGACTTCAGGAGCCAAGCTGCCAAGTTCATAGACTGAGGTTGGGGGTGTAATGTCCCCCCCGTGCTGTGTGAGCATGTTGAAGGGGCACAGGAGTTTGATTGGGTCACACATCGCCTGTTTGTGCAGATGTGGATACCAAGGTTGTCTCGCCCACATAGGAGCAACTAGAATTATTGTCACTTGTTTTTGCATCTTGTGCACCACTTTGCTCATTAGAGGAGTTTTCGGGGATGCGGGGGGGCGTGGAGGCAAATTACCCTGACCAGTGGCGTTCCCCTTGGTGTTGTGTTGGGGAACCCTGGATGCGAACTCGGGGCATTGTTTGTTTTCTCTTGTTGCAAACAAGTCTAATGGGGGTAGCCCCATTGTGTGAAAATGTAGTCTACGATATCTCTGTTGAGTAGCCACTCGTGCTCTTCTGTTAGAGGATCTCTGCTTAGTGAGTCTGTTAGAGAATTGAGTTTCCCTGGAACATGTTGCGATGTTAGGAACATGCCCCGCTTGAGTGCCCACTTCCATTTTTTTGTGCTAGCTTGGACAGACTTGGAGAATGCGTGCCCCCCTGCTTTTTTATGTAAAACATTGCAGGGGTGCTGTCTGTGAGTATTTGTACTGTTTGATTTGTCAGGTGTGCTTGCAAGGTTTGTAAAGCCTTGAGCACTGCTAGAAGTTCCAGAAGGTTGATGTGATTCTGGGCTGTGATTTGAGTCCACAGACCATGCGCTGTGAGATGAAGATAATGGGACCCCCACCCAGTGAGTGTTGCGTCTGTTGTGACAACCGCTTGCACTGCCTGGTCGTGGAATGGTTTTTCCATTTAACAGGTTTTCCATTGTACACCAGCGTAGACCTTGTACTAGGGTTGGAGAAACGACCTCTAGATTGTCCTACTGACCACTTGCATGAGACCACTGTTTTGCCAACCACTCTTGCATTAGGCGCATGCGCATTCGACCAGGTAAATGCATGATACCATCATCCCGAGCAAGTGCATGCTTTGCATACGGTTTGTCATCTGGCTAGATACTGAGGTATTTGAAGCAGTATGTTTTGTACTCTTTCATCTGACAGAGAGTCTAGAGCCTCTTATGTGTTTATGACAGCTCCTAGGAACTGTTTGGGCTTGTTTGGTACAAGGCTTGATTTTTTCTCATCGATTGAGGAACCCAAAATTAGATTGATTGTTCTTTGGGTATTTTGCTTGAAAATTTGGGGGTTCTCCCTTGTGATCAGCCAGTCGTCCAGGTAAGGGTACGCTGGGATTGACTCCCTGCGTAGATGCGCTGCCACTACCGCCAGTACTTTGGTGAATACCCTTGGAGCGGAGGCTATGCCGAAGGGTAGCACCTTGAATCGGTAGTGCTGGTTCGCTATTTTGAAACGCAAGAATCTTCTGTGCACTGGGAACATTGAAATATGGAAGTATGCATCTTTCATATCCAAGGTTGCCATGTAGTCCCCCCGCTTTAGCAGGGGGATTACTTCCTGTAGCATTAGCATGCAGAATTTCTGTGGCTTGACTTAGGTGTTTAAAGGGCGCATTGTGAGGTCTTTTTTGGCACAAGGAAGTACATTGAATAAATACCCTTGTTTACCTGGCTTGCTGGGACAATTTCTATGGCGTCCTTTAAGAGCAGCGCTGTCACCTCTTTAATAAGATACGCTGTTCTTCCCTGGAGGTGTTCCTTTGTCTTGGTGGGTGGTTGGTGGGTTGCTGAAACAGTTCTATACAATAACCGCCCGCCATGGTTGAAAGTAACCACTTGTCCGAGGGGATTCCCTCCTATACGTGGGTAAAGTATGAAATACAGCCACCTGCTGGAGTACCATGGGAGGGAACCTGTAGTGGGTGGGCATTGCTTGAGGGGTGTTGAGCTGCCTCTGGAGGAGGAGGATCTACCCCTACTGCAAGACCTTCTTTGGCCTCTTTGAAACCCTTGTTTTGCGAGGACTGCCCCTGGGATGAACCCCAGGACGAGCTTTGACCCTGGTTGTAACCTGACGCACGTTGAGAGTTTTGCTCTCTAAAACTGCGAATATTGTAGCCCGCCCTTTGTCCGGAGGGTTTATTGGTGAGGTGCGCTAATAATTTTAGAGTATCATATACTTCTTTTGTGCTCTTTAGAGCATCTTCCACCGCTTTGCCAAACAACACGTTGGGCTCTATGGGCATAGTAAGGAGGGTAGCCTGAGTCTCGAGCTTGAAGCCAGACTGGCGTAGCCACGCATGGCATTTGATCAACGTGCCCCCTGCTATTATTCTTCCTGCATTGTCTGCTGAATCCAAGTTGTTCTTGAGGATGCAGTATGCACAATGGAGAGGGACGCTTGTGTCTTCAGGGGCTCTGGGACTGAAGCTATTTGCTCAGCCATCTCATCCCACTTGTGACAGTTGTAACAAGCTAATAAGGTGGTGTTATTAGCGATTCTAGCCTGATAAGCTGCCGAATAGGCTACGTTTCTTCCAAAAGTGTAAATCATTTTAATCTTGTTATCAGGAGGGGCTTCGAAGAGGCCAGAGGTGTTCCTGCTCTCTTTCTAGTAGTCATTACCACTAAGGAGTCTGGTTTTAACTGTCCCCTGATGTAGAGGGGGTCTGAGGGAGCTGGCTGGAAAACCTTCTCAATGCATGGGTTAACTTAAATTTGGAGTAATCAGAGAGGGTTGGATGCGCCTTTGTACTGATTGAAGTAAGGAGATGAATTGGGTAGCAGACTTTTTATCACCCAGTATGTCCTCAACAAAGTCCTTGTCCAGCTGTGCCTCCTGTGTATCGATTTTAAAATGTTCTGCTGCCTTAAGGAACAGGTAATTCTACTGTATTTGATTATCCACTGGTGAATCTGCCACGGGTGGGTCTGAGTGATCTGGAGACTGTATGACATAGACATCCTTGTCATCATAAAATTGGTCAACATCACCCATGTCCCCTTAGTCTTCTGGGTCGGTGTAAGTTCCAGTGTCCTGGAAGTCTTGCATGGTGTCACAATAAGAAAGCTACCCTAAGTCCTGCTGCGAGGTGGTAGCTTGTGTGTCGTCTGTGCAGGCTTTCTTGGTGGGGGGCTGGGTAACTGCTGCCCCGCTTTGAGTAGTAGCTGGCCCGCTGTGGGGGGCACCCTGAAGATTGACTAATCCCTTGGGGTGTTCATTAAAGAAATCAGCCAGGAAAGACATCTGTCTCATGACTATCAATAATTTCTGCTGTCCATTGTGATGAACCTGGGATTATGGGAGGGTGTGGGGTGGGGGGGCAGGTGGGGCGGTTGTTGGTTCTGGTGCAGGGTTTTTTATGGTGCCCTCCCCCTGGGTAATAGTCCCCAAACTATAGCCCTCTCCCTGTGTTTTAGAAGAGTTATGTTCTTCGATGGCCGACTTTTCAATAGCGTGTCTGGGACATGTTTCTTAATGAGCTCACTCATCTTCGAGCTCGGTGTAGTTTTCGACGTATCCTATGACTGTCTTTTTCAGCATGCGAGGGGGCCGTTGACGTGTCTTTCGACTCCCGGTTGTCGGCGTGAGGACTTTGTGACTTTAGACGCAGTGGGCCTCATTACGACCCAGGCGCTAAGTGGTTAACGGCGCCATAAAAGGCTTTGAGTAGCACCCACTTAGCGCCTTACTACGAGGTCCCTTTGTGGGACCCGACCTAAACCGCTGGTCTGGACCAGCCGTTAAAGTAGGGACCCGCTAAGGGACCTCGCAGGCAATTACGGTACCGCAATCTGCGGTACCGTAATTGCCGCCTTCCCCATTCCCATTGAGCCCTATGGGGCAAAAATGGGAATGGGGAAGGGCCATGGTGAAATGGGGAAATACCACCCCGCTAACCTTGGAATGGGGCGGTATTTCCCCATTTCACCATGTCGGACTCGTTACAACACCGGCACCAACCATGGTGCTAATAGCGCCATGGTTTAGCGCCGGTGTTGCAATGAGGGCCAGTGATAGAAACGGACCTGCCTGTCACTTTCGGGGGTCTGTCGGGAGGCGACCGCGAGCGCGATGGCCCAGAGGACCGGGAACTTCTGGACCTCCCCCTTGATGCTGTGTGTGGCTTTCCGTTTGGCTTGAGGTCAACTTTTGGCCGTGGGAGGTGTGTTTTGTGTGGTGTGCTTTGCTCGTGCTAGTGCTGCCGGGTGTCATCTCCGTAGCAGAACCGCTGGCCTGCCTATTGGGGTCGGGGGCTTGCATGCGGGAATTAGACATACCCTGATCGCCCACTGCGTTACTGTAGACGTTGATACTGCCGTTGCTAGAGGCTCCCTCGACGTCCATGGCGGCCTCGGCCTGAATGGCGTGGTGGGCCCAGAGTTTCTTTTTTGGTCCTTAAGTGTTTTGGGCTTGAAGAGTTTGCACAACTTGCACTGTCCCTCGGCGTGATCCCTTGGGAAACAGAGATTGCACACCCGGTGCAAGTGTATCCAAGGGAATTTACAATCACAAGATGGGCAAAACTTAAAAGTTGTATTCTCCATTGTGTATGGGGAAGGCAGCCTGGCCAAATAAGTGGGTGGAGAAGGGAATATGCATTCTCTTAGAGAGACTAAAGAATGAACCACCCCCACTCTTCCCACCGTGAGGGCCGAGGCCTGTTGAGGCCTTCCGAGGCCGTTTGAAAGGTTTGTCGAGACGAGTTGGTGTAGTCATCGACGACAGTAGTTCGCCCTTGAAGCCGTCGCCGAAGATCTTGCGCGAGAATGGCTAACAAAGGACAGGAACAATATACCAATATACTAGATTTAAATTTTCTAAGAAAAAAGGCGATAGCCAGAAGGAACTCCGCAATATATGACCGACTATTATGGCGTAAAAAAACAATCTTAGGGTCCTCGTCGCGTAAAGCACCATGGGTACAGTAGACGTCACACTAGGGATAGTATTACTGACACGCAATGTCTATGTCCCTTTTCGAGTTTCAAAAAACAACAACTGTAATACTCTGCAGATCCCACTAGATGGTGGCCTATGCGTAGCATGTGATCTAAGCAGATAAGCCTCAGAAATATATATACACACCATCCTCTTGTAAGTCTAGAAACTACCCTAACCAAGCATAGAAGTTATATTATGTGTGGCGAAAACCAATCGCATCATATGCCCTACATCGCCAACAGAGAATCGTCAGCATAACCATAGGGCGTCCATTTTGTGTAACATCCGCCATTTGCTTTCTCTTTCTTTCTGTGAAACGCTTTGCAAAATGTATTTTATTCCGAAAGCTCATGCACCGAGCAAGGCCACAGTCTACATGTTGAGAGACCGGCCCAGACAGAAATGCCAAACAGTACAGAAATACATTGTTTTCCCCCCTCACAAGTCCTTGAAAGTGAGCAGAGAGGCATTTAATCAGCGGCCGAGGTGCCGGCCGGTCTCGCTGAAACTGTAGAACCAGGCCGTTAAACATGAATTACACTTTCTTAGCAGCCCCCCTTCGGGGCTCTCCTTAGATCAGGCTGACCCCTAGTTCACGAATAGAAACCAGTAAATAACACGCTTTGGAATGTGTCTCTCCTACTAACACAGTATCCTTGCTGAACAAGTGCCTTGTGTTCTTCATAACAAAGAACTATGTCGGCTTACTGCAAATTGCAACTGTTGCTAAAACGAGTAATATAGATTGAGTAAGAAACGTGGCATAATGTGTCATATTTGTCATAATTGTCAATTACCGAACCCTTGCTCAAGGCGATACATCATGGGCGGTTTTGATGTGTCACAAAGAGATTGTACAATTGTCTTTTTATATATATCATACTGTTGTAGAATGTTCGCTCTCTTGCGTCTCACGAGGTCTGGGTGACACACGTTGCGAGACGTCAGACCCAGTCGGCTGACAGAGTATATTTGCTTTGCAATAAACCCTAGTACTTGGAAATTGAACCTTGTGTCTGTCGTATCACTAGTGTATGGTGATTGTGCCTTGTTTCCATACGCAAGGGTCTTCAGGGCCTAGCACTCTCACCAATCCTTTTTAACCTTTACATGGGGCCTCGGGGCACTCCTCAAAGATACCAATATAGCCATTCACCAATAAGCGGATGATACTCAGTTGTACATGAGAGTAAACAGCATGCAGGACATCATTAATCTCCGCGATTACCTAACCACCACCCAGTCCATTATGTCGACTACCTACCTCAAACTAAACCCATCCAAGACTGTATTCGTCCTCATATTCGTCTGCTAAAATATAAATTGCCTAACAATGGCTCAAGAGCTTAGCAAAATCCTTAGGCTTCACCATTGACAGCAACCTGTCCTTCCTAAAACTCAAAGTTAAAAAGTCTTGGCCCTGAATCTCTACCGTTCGAAAATAAATCAAACCCTTCACTCCACCACAGGACTTCCGGACCACAGTGCCACACTGATGGGAGAAATGCTCTACTAACAGTGCTCCCAGCTGCTCCCTTGACTCCCCTGAAGAAGTCCACCACGCTGCAGCACGTCTTATTACAGGAGCATGGAAATTTGACCTGAATCCCCCCATCTTATGCAAACTACATTGGCTTCCTCAGCAGCCCAGGATACTGTTCATGACTGCATGTATTATCTTCAAAGCAGTCATGAGTATCACACCAGCGTACCTGGCGTCTAAGCTCCACATATCTGGTGGCACATGCTCCTCGCACAGAGGATCCGCAAACAATCCTTCTGTTGTAATCTGGAAGTTGAAGAGGTAGTCGACCACTGAAACGAAAACAAAAGAGCAAGATGAAGAAACCACATCTGAGATGATTTCCAGCGACAAGAGGGCCTGCTGTGTAACCAGAGTCTGCTGCAGCCCTTCCTTCCAATCGACCTGGGGAATCCGAAAACGGCAACCCCGTCCCAGAGCCTGATGGGACCCACTATACTCAAGAAGACCTGCATTTTGAGCCATCCCAAGTTGTGCTGCGACCTTGTGGGGCTGCTATGTCCCAATACCCTGAGACCTAAAGCCATTGTGCGGTGCACTGTCTTCCGAATTCCAAATCTCGCTGAAACTTTATGGGCATCCTGCTGGATCCCCAGAGGCACGATTCAGGTCCAAAAAGTCCCCTCACCGGAGTGCTGGACCTTGAAAATGACATGAATCCAACCAGCGATATTCTGTCTTCTGTACTCCTGAAAAGGCGCCAAATCCTCAGAGCCACCATCAGGGTAAGACTCTCAAAAATTGGTGTTGTATCTAAAGAGATAAAGACTTGGAACGGGCTGAAACAGGTTTGTCCTCTGGAAGCAACCCTGTTTAGCCTTTAAAACTCTGACCTTGGATTTTCTCAGAATTTACCAGCTACAAATCCACCAATCTTAAATGGGATCCCAGTGCCATATCTGTTATTTGCGGACAATCTTTTTCTTTTGGACCGCACACAAGTGGGATTACAGAGGCGTCTTGTTGCCCTGGAACAATATGCTGAGGGAAGTGATCTTACTATTAACATCCAAAAGTCCCAAGCTATGGGCTTGGCTCGACATGTCGGAAAAAAAGCTGAGACCCCAGAAACTGAAAAAAAGAAATTGGATGACATCATCAAAACCAAATACTTAGGCATTTGGTTGAATCAAAGCATTTCGGAAAAGGAATGGTTCAAACATCTGAGAACCAAAGTAGAATCCTTGGCTAGACAAGGCCTAATTTTACACAAGAAATGTACAAACATTTCGCTAAAACCACTCATTACATTCTACAGACAAACAGTGGTGGCAATTTTAACATATGGCAGCGAAATCTCTTCTAAATCTGCATTTGAAATCCTGGGATCGCCTAGAAGCTATCTTGTGGAGGAAAACCCTACATTTACCAAAAACATTTCCAATAAACAGAATACGCTTTGAAGTAGCAACTAAATCACTAAGTTCAATAATTACATGGAAATCTTCTGACCTTTTTCGTAAAACTTTACTAGCATAAGCGAATCCACCACTAGAAATCTAAGAACGAAACCCCAAATCTCTCATGCCTCAATTTTAGAAATGTGGAAAGAAGCTTGCATTTATAGGATAAATGCCCTTGACTCTACATGGGAAACTCTGATTCTGAGACCACAAGAAATTAAACGAAAGATCCAAGGATCTTATAGGATAGAGAATTTAGAAAAAGGACTCGTATAAATTGGCAATAAGAGGAGTGACAGAAAATAGAGCTCTAAACCAGCTCCCTGCATACTTGGCTCTCTTCCCTTGTCAAAAAAGGAACACATTACTTACCTGTAACTGTTGTTCTCCAGCATGGGTCTGGCATGGACTCACATGCTCATGAATATTCCCCGTCGTCAGGCTGGGGATCCTTGGTAAAGAAAAAAATCAGTTTCAGTTTCGTTTCTGAACTGTCTTTCTTATTAGTAACCAATCACTGGTCTCTGGGTCATACTGCCCCCAGCTAATGACTGCTCTCTCCCTAAGCTCCTCCCCCTGGCAGCCATCCTCAGATTTGGTAGCACGTAAAGTGGCAGTAGGACCAAGTGAAGAGCCGCAGAGGGATAGGAGGGAGGGTTCACATGTGAATCCATGCCAGACCCATGCTGGAGAACAACGGTTACAGGTAAGTAACTTGTTCCTTCTCCAGCATGGGGTCTGGCATGGATTCACATGCTCATGAATACAAGAATACATAGCAGTACACACATGCACAACCACGGGAGGTGGCAAGGCTCAACATTAAGCATTTCATCAACTCAACATGAAGCATCTCTTACCTCCTCACCAGGCTCACCTTCAGGCGAACAGGTTGCGCAGCACTGCTTGGCCAACTTTGGACTCCTCCCTGGAATCCTGGTCGATGCAGTAGAATCTCATGAAGGTGTGCGTCGACATGCACTTAGCAGCCCTGCAGATGTCCAGCAGGGGCACACCAGATGGGAACGCTGC
Source organism: Ambystoma mexicanum (assembly GCF_040938575.1). Classification (NCBI taxonomy): domain Eukaryota; kingdom Metazoa; phylum Chordata; class Amphibia; order Caudata; family Ambystomatidae; genus Ambystoma; species Ambystoma mexicanum. Next base: position 238,027,233 of record NC_090923.1, read on the forward strand.
GGTAGCGCGATCGCTCTAGTCGAATGGGCTCTCAGATGGCCGGGGAACGGTCGGTTTGCCAACTGGTGACAGTGCATGATGCAGCCGGAGAGCCATCTGGAAATGGAAGCCTTCGAGATGGCCTTCCCTTGGTTCACAGGTCCAAAAATCACAAACCGCTGTGATGTCTTCCGAAAACTCTTCGTGCAGTCCACATAGAACTTCAGCGCTCTAGCTACATCCAGCGAGTGCAAAGTCCTCTCGGCCGGCGACGAAGGCGACGGGAAGAAAACAGGTAACACCAAGGGCTCGTTGAGATGGAAGTCCGATGGCACCTTGGACATGAAGGAGGGGTGTGTCATCAGCACTACCTTCGTCTAGTGGCAAGTCAGGTATGGCGGTTTACAGGAGAGGGCCTGGATCTCTCCCACTCGTTGAGCGGAGGTGATGGCCACAAGAAACGCTGTTTTCCACGACAGGAACTTCAACGGTGCAGAATGCAGAAGCTCGAATGGCAGCCCCATGAGCCTGGTCAGTACCACGTTGAGCTCCCATGCCGGGGCCGCAGCCCTCACCGGCGGGAACGATTGGAACAGTCCCTTCATGAACTCCTTCACCAGGCGATGGGACCACAGAGATGAGCACCCCAGAGTTCTGGTGTAGCGAGAGATAGCCGCCAGATGGATTTTGATGGACGCATGGGCCAGTCCCGCCTTGGCCAACGATAATAAGTACGGCAGCACTTGAGGGGCCGTAATCCGCAGAGGGTTAATCTTCTGTGTGCCGCACCAGACAGAGAACCTCTTCCACTTATGTCCGTAGCACTTAAGAGTTGAGGACGCCCTGGCCTTTGCAAGCACCTCCTTGCGGTCCGCCAGGATATCGTACCCTCCAAACTCTAGTGCTGCAGGAGCCAGGCCTGCAAGTTCAGCGACCCTGGGTCGTGATGGAGGATGGCGCCTCCTTCTCTGGCGAGGAGATCCGCGTCTGTCGACAGCTTGACTGGGGGGACGCCGACAAGTCCAGAAGGTCTGGGAACCAAATCTGTCTCGGCCACGCCGGTGCGACGAGGATCATCCTGCACCGGGACCTCTTGAGTTGGTTGATGAGTCGTAGCAGTAACGGCAACGGCGGGAACGCATACAGGAACATGCCGTCCCAGGGGAATGAGAAGGCATTGCCCATGCTCCCCGGCTGGGGAAACCTGCTGGCGAACCTCCGACACTTGGTGTTTGTCGCCGTCGCGAATAGGTCGATCTGGGGATTGCCCCATCGTTGGAAGAGTAGATCCACTTGATCCTGGCGCAGTTCCCACTCGTGGCACGAGCGCAGCTCCCTGCTAAGTGAGTCGCAATGGTGTTCTTAACTCCTGCCAGGTGGAAGGGCACCAGAAACATCCCCTGGGCGACGGCCCAGTGCCACAGATCCTGGGCCTCCTTGGATAGGGCTGGGGATCTGGTGCCTCCCTGCTTCCGGATGTAGAACATTGTGGTGGTGTTGTCGGTGAAGATCCTCACCACCTTGCCCTTGAGGGACGGGAGGAACGATCTGAGGGACCAGAATACGGCTCGGAGTTCCAGGATATTGATATGTAGTGCCCTCACCTCCGGGAGCCAAAGGCCTCTTGCGTGGAGATCTCCAGTGTGCGCTCCCCACCCCTCCAGGGAGGCATCCGTCATCACCATCTCCTGATGCGCGGGGGTCTGGAAGTCTGCACCCGCTGCCAGAGGCTTGCGGGGGCCGCACCACCGGATCGCTTGGCGGAAGGCCTCGTTGAGCGGGATCCTGTCCTCGAAGCTGCCCGCCGCTTGCTTCCACTGGGCGTCGAGGAACTCTTGCAGTGGCCGCATCCGCAGTCTGCACAGACGCACTAGGTATATGCACGAGGACATGATGCTGAGAAGGGACTTGATGGACCTCACCCTTGCCACATCCATGGTCAACAGCCGCTGCACCTTGCCCATGATGGCCTTCGTAATTTCCTCTGACGGGGAGGCCAGCCGCGCCACTGTGTTGAGCTTGGCTCCCAGAAACAGTGCGACCTGTGACGGAACCAGGTGGGATTTGGTGAAGTTGATGTAGAAACCCGGGTTTCAGAGCAGTTGGATGGTCTTCGCTGTGTGCCCGACGGCGAGTTCTCTTGTCTTTGCTCGGATGAGCCAATCGTCCAGGTAGGGGTAGACGTGGATCCCCTGCAGGGGCAGCCACGCCGCCACCGGTGCTAGGCACTTGGTGAATACCCTGGGCGCCGACTTCAATCCGAAGGGAAGGGCCTTGAATTGGTAGTGCCGTCCTTGGACTACGAATCTGAGAAACTTTCGATGTCCTTTTAGAATGGGGATGTGAAAGTAGGCATCCTCCAAGTCCTGCGATGATAGGAAGTCGCCCTCCTCCAGCGGCCCCAGCACGTGCTGGAGGGTAACCATCCGGAACTTCTGGGCCTTGATGTACTTGTTTAAACGACGAAGGTCCAGGATGGGTTGCCAACCTCCGGTCTTCTTTCTTACGAGGAAGTACCGTGAGTACACTTCAGAGCCCCGGAGCTTCTTTGGGACGAGCTTGATGGCTCCTTTCTTCAACAGCACCAGTTGGGGGACGTGGTTTTCCTTCTTGGCCACGGCTGAAATGCGGGGGCACTTCTTTAGAAACTCGAGAGTGTGCCCACGGGCCAGGTCATCCAGCACCCATCGGTCGGTGGAGATGGACTCCCACACGCTGACGAACTTTGCCAGCCGGACTCCCACTGGGGTGCTCAGGTGGGGGCCTGACGCTACGGCCGGTTCAATCCTGCTTGGCAGCGGCCTTGCCGCCTTGGCGATGATGATGAGATCCTCCTGACTTGCCGCGTCCTCTGTAGGCCTCCTGTGACGAGGAACGGGCTGCCTGGCGGTATATGGAGGAGCCGCCGCCGAATCCTTTGGAGGCACCTTGCTTGCCTCCGGAGTTCCGAAAGGGCGGCCGCCGTTGCTGCAAAACCACCAAGGCCCGGACCGTCTCCGTGTCGGTCTTGATGGCCTGCAGCGACTCGTCCACTGTCTTGCCAAATAGGTTATTCCCGTCGAAGGGCATGTCCAAAACTCTGTTTTGCACATGCTGGCGGAAATCGGTCGCCTTGAGCCAACCACGCCGTCGAAGACAAACACTGTTGCCCAACTGGCGGAAGCTGGTGTCCGCAATGTTCATGGCCACCGTTATGGCGTGGTCTGATGCCACCTCGCCCTCCTGCAGGATCTCTAGGGCCTCCGCCCTCTTGTCGTCCGGGAGGAAGTCCAGCAGAGGAGCTATCTTAAACCAAAGCTCCCTGTCGTAACGGGCCACAATTGCTAAGGCGTTGGCCGCTTTAATCGTCGCCGCCGACGAGATGTCCCGTCGCCCCATTGCGTCCAGTTTCTTCCCCTCACCATCCGGGGGGGAGGTGGAAGAAAAAGCCGTAGCACCCGCCGCCTTCTTGTTGGTCGCCGCCGAGACGACCAAATCCGAGGTCGGCTGAGCCCTAAGGCACAGAGGAGCGGAATCCGGGACCCAGTACTTCTTCTCGTACCGGTCTTTCTTGGCAGGAGTCGTGGACGGGATCTTCAGGAGCAACAGCCCCTCGTCCCAGATGTCGTCAAGTAACAGGATCGAGAGGACCGTCTTCCTTTTGGCCTCACGCCTTTGATAGAGGAAGCCTTCCTTCTTCTGTTCTTCGGGGCAGAGCGCGAAGAGCTTGGATGCCCTGGCAATCATGGCATGGAAAGGGCCAATTCTGTCGGGCGGGGAGCCCCGAGGACGAGGTGGTGATGGAAGGTCCATCCCATTGTCACCACCGTTGTCATCCGTCCCAGTCATGGCCGTCTCCGTTCCTGTGTCCTCCCTAGGATCAAGGGAAGGGGATGAAGGCTGTGAGGGCCAAGAAGGCTAGAAGGGCGGGGGGATGAACTCTTCTCTGCTTGTTTGGAGGGCTCCCCGACGGGCCAGGTTCCGCTGGATCGTCCGTTGGGGGTAAGGGCAACCTGGTCCTTATCTCCGTACATAAGGCCTTGATCGCCATCAAGATGGCTCCCGAGTTGTCCTGAGGGTCGGGTACTGGCTGCGACGGGCGCAAAGGTTGGGGAGTGGAATCCTCCGCCTCCACGGGAACCTCATTGGCACCACCGTCGCTCTCTTCGTCCACTTTGTCGGGATCCCTCCCGTGGGATCGGACCTCCTCGAACTTCTTGTTGAGGATCTTCACAACCCCAGCCAGCTCCTCCTCAGAGGCTGAATCTGTGTCCGTGATGGCCACCGCCTCCCCCCCCCTCTTTTTCCACTGGGGTTCTCACGGGGATCTTATTGATGGGCTGAAAAGAGGAGTCCCTCCGCGGTGGCAGGGAAACTCTGGGCCCCGAGGTCGCCTCCAATGGGGTAGCTTCCACAGGCTGGTGAGGCGGATACGCCGATCCTTCATGGTCCTTTCCGACATGTTCTTGCAAAACGCACAGTCCTTCTCCACGTGCGTTTTGTCTTCGTGCAGGCAGTAGAGGCATCTAGAATGCTCGTCCTCCTTGAAGACATTCTGCAATCCGCATCCAGGGCAGTTCCTGAACAGCTTGGATCCGGTTGTCGAGTTTCCTTTGTTCTGGGCCATGTCCACGGGGTAGGTCTCAAGGTCTTCTGGAATCCTCGATGAGAACTTCGCCCTTGAGGGGCGTAGAAAATCCAAAACTGGTCTCCGTTGATAAGGAAGTAGAAATGGTGGAGCTCGAGGCTCGATTGACTGAAAAAATGAGATAAAACTCTATGAAAAAAAAAAAATCGCAAAACGCAGTAAAAGCTTGAGAGCTATTGCACGAGGACTCCCAACACTTGAACGTGCGGTAAAAATCTGAGGATGGCTGCCAGGGGAGGGGCTTAGGGAGAGGGCAGTCATTGGCTGGGGGCAGTATGACCCAGAGACCAGTGATTGGTGATTGGTTACTACTAATAAAGACAGCTCAGAAACAAAACTGAAACTGATTTTTTCTTTACTGAGGATTCCCAGCCTGACGACAGGGAATATTCATGAGCATGTGAATCCAAGCCAGACTCCATGCTGGAGAACTAGAGATGTCTTTTTAAGAATGAGACTTAATATATTGCCAACAAAAGAAGTCCTTGCCTCCAGGAAACAATTTGCAACAAATGCAAATGTTGTCGTTTTTGTAACCAGCACGATCAGATTGAATCATTGCAACATATCACCATGGAAGGGCTCTGCATTGAAAGAGGAGAGACAGAGATGTGCGGCAATGCTACCGACTACAAACCTGAAACTATCGCCTGAAGCGAGAGGAGTTTACCTAATTCTGGAAGTTGACAAAAAGTTGATTTTCAGAGTAACCCAATTCTGGTCAAAGATGATCAGAAATATAACTGTGATCTTGAGAAATCTGCAAGTACTATTTCTACGAGATAAACGATGCGATGGAGGATTTGAAGGCATGTAGAAGAGAAAGCGTCCAGAGCGATCATAGCGCCCCACAACAACATCTAACAATTACTGCCTCTCCCCCATCGCCTGTGGATATAGAACCCGTAGAATGTGAACCAACTCGAGGGGACTTATAGTTTTGTTTCATTTTGCTAGTCATCTCGTTTTATTTTTTCTTTATTTCTCTTTTTCTTTTTTGTGTTTATTTTGCTTTTCTTTACCTGTGATTGATTGGAGAGATAATGAAAAAGCTTTTTGTTAAAAAAGACTGTCATTAACTGTCATTAATGAACGGCGTTAGCATACAACCCTGTGTAATATTTCAGGAATTCCCCATTGATGCCATCATTGGAAATGAACACCTCCCCCGCCTGTCTTTTGATCCCAGTGATGGGCAGCACTCCGCCTTCGCTCCTCGCCAGGTGTCTCCTGGATCTGCCAACCTTGCCATACCTCCGCGCCAGAATATGTCTCGCTGTTAGGGAGAATTTTCATAAATGTGCCAATTCCCTTCACCTTAGAGACCCCCAGCAACTTTTCTGCATTTTTAGGACTTGATTTTCTTACCTGGAATGAGTGTGAGCCTTTTTTTCCCCACTCGCATGTATTTTGATGTTTTACACTTGTGTTCTTTGATTATGGAGTTTTAGGTAACTCCATAGGCATCATCTTTTCATGTGTGTTACACAGCACCCTCAGTGCAGTGACATAGGGATGTCTTTTAGACTTCCGAAAGGTTTAAATACCTTCTCTGGGATAAACTACTATTTCCCACAGAATGTAAAGTGAAATTGACTTTACTAGTCTTTCCAAATTCCTAGACCCAGCACACACCATCTTACAGTGGAGTGCTGGAGGGGTTACATAGTATCCCCTGTGTCTAAATACTCATGTAGCAGTCAAATGCTACCCGTTCCTATTGAAAAGGCTGGTGGCAGTGGGTTTACAACGAACTACCATGATTTTTCCCGACCGCGAACACCGGTAGCTAAAAATCACGGGAGCCATGTTTTTCAAGATGGTGCTTTAAGCCCCTTTGTTTAAACAGGACCTGGTATTCCTTTTTTGCCATTTCTTTTTGGAAAGGTCCTTCTAGTGTTTGTCTCTGTGTCCAAACCAGGTTTGGCCCCTTTGTTCGTATGCCTTTGGCGGGCTTCAGGACTGAAGACCGCCTCTGGCGTCTGAGTGTCTGGGGTGGGCAGGAAGTGAGTGAGGTGCCCGAAACGCCCTGTGCTTAGTTCCTAGGAGACCCAAATGCACTCTGGCGTGATTGGCTGGCTGACTGTCCGGCAAGGACAGCCACCCTGCTGGGTGAGTGACAGCTAGGCTGGAATGAAAGGAAGAGGACGGCTGCTGCAACTCCTGGACCGTTGGTTTGCCCGGTGAAGCCCTGCTGCAGGTCCAAATTGCCAAGTTCATCTCGACAGAGAAGCCCCTTCAAGGACGACTTCTTCCTTTGAGTTGGTGGGACCAATCAACTCGTAAGCCACCTGGATACCATTCTCGAAGCCAGTTAGGATTAATCAGGGGGAAGGACCCCAGCTTGTGTGTTTGAATAACAGCTACTCCAACTGAAGTGACTCTATTTTGTTTGTGTTTTCCGCCGATCCCGTGCAGTGCAGGAGTCCTCCCGACATCCTCCCTCTTGTCCCCACGACTGAGGCTCAGGAACAATGAGATCTGCAGGAACTGCCAGGAACCACCAACTTCAGCTGCATTTGTTTCTTCATACTAAGGTACTCTGCCAACCCGATTGAGAGAACGCCACTCTCGCGGTGAAAGTTTGTGAAACTTTCCCAACTTGCAGGCCTAATCAGCTTGTGACCCAACAAATGATTCTTTTTCGCCTAAACTACTTCTGAGAACTTTTGCAAAGACTTTACCGTTTGATACCAGAACTGCTCTTTCCTATCCAGAACACTAGCCCATTGACTTTGGCCTAGGCCTATTGACTAGAATGGAACTCTTCTGGTGAACTGAAACTATCCGCACTGTCTCACAAGTATATGCGATCTATTCTACTTGCCTTATGCCTTTTTGCTCACTTCTAAGTAACTGAACTGCTATTTGGCTCCTATTTCAGGGGATCTCAAACTGTCTAAAAATCTTAGAGTTTTGTATTGAAGTGTATTTGTATATAATATTAAGTTGCCTCCTTCTAGTGTAATGCTTTCTAAATGATTGTGTAATAAATGACTAAGTGTTTTACCAAGAAACCTTGAGTATAAGTGTCTATTTGAACCACTGTGATTGAAAGTCCTCTGTGTAATGATTTGTACTGCTCACATTCACTCTTGAGATAAGCTTGGCTGCTCAGCTCGCTACCAAAAGCGGTGCGGTACAGACATATACCAAAGGTTGGTTTGGCTTACACCTGTAGTCCTAATTATGTGTGGTGGTCCCAGAGGGCAATGCATGCAATTCTGCCTAACACTGGTGGCAAGCGGTGAGGATCTCACTTTTGTTCATATAATCTTCACAAGGCTAAGCACCACTAGAAAAAGCAATTGTTTTATAATGCCAGATATGGGTAATTTTAAACAGGAAGCCCTGATCATTCTAACAGTAGATCAACTAAAATATATGTGTAAAGTCAGGTCTCTCACTGTTAAAGGAAAGAAAAGTTAATTGATTGATAAATTGTTGACTCATCAAAGACTGGGAGGTAGGGCTATAACCCCTGTCCCCCCAGCAAATGTGGATAACGTTGATGAGGATGATGATGATTCAGAGTCAAGCTCTAATTTTATTGATGAGTTGGAAGAGTCAGAGGAGTCTCAGGATGTGAGCCCCACTGCACCTCTACTTGCTTTAGGTCCTCAAGCTATAACCACAGGGACCCTTCCAAGTCCAGTACCGAGTTCAGATTTTGCCTCTCTTGAAAAAATGAGACTCGAGTTAGAATTTAAAAGGCTCCAAATGCAAACTGAAAGCAAACATCAGGAACACAGGCTCAGAGAAATGGAATTGAATCATGAACTTGAAATGAAGAAATTGTCTCTTGAAAATTGTTCTCTCCCAGAGTCTTCTAGGTCTTCCAGTCCGAAGAGGCCTCACATGCCTAAAGAAGTTGTGAGTATGTATGAGGTGAGACTTGATATTTTAGATTGGTTGGCTGCTTTTGAATATAACTATAGGATTCAGGGTTTCACAGGGAATCAGTTGATTCCTTGGCTTTTGTCTAGGCTCCCCCAGGTTGCAACTGATGCTGTAATGGAGGTGGGGGAACTTGAAAGATTGGAGTATGAAAATGGGAAGCTAGCTTAGATAGCTAGATTTGGGAAAACTCCTTCCGAGTACCTTAAGAGGTTTAGGACCCCCAAAAAGCATGATGTTACCCCTTGGGCTACCTGGGTGTGTGACTGTTTGAAAAACTTAGATGGTTGGGCAAAGGATTACAGAGTTAACACTTTTGAAGGAATGAGAAATCTATTTTTGTTAGAATCTATTTTTGATGCCTGCTCTCCTGAGCCGAGACAGCACTTGGCTGAATCTAAGGAAATTGATCCAAAGAAGTTAGCAAAGGCTGCTGACGTGTGGGTTGCCAAGAGGGCTACTCACAAGGATTCTGGGGCAACTCAGAAGAAGGATGATGGGAAGCAGCAAAAGAAAGATGGCAAAGAAAATTCTAATTCCTCCAATCCACAAGAGGGCCTCAAACATAAGAAGGGTAAGGCACAAGGGAAACCGAATAAGGCTAGTGAAACCTCTGGTGCCAAACCAGAGGGAGGTCAGCAGAAACCATCATTTGTCAAAACATTTGGAAAATGTTATGCTTGTGGGTCTACTGACCATGTGAAAGGCGAACCCAGGTGTAAGGGTAAACCTTCAGGGATACACACTGTCTCCTTAGCCTTCTCCCCAGAGGAAGTACATATGCCAAGTGGAAACATTTCAAGTACTGGCTGAAGACCACATTGGAGTCTCTGCCAGGTTTTCTTTAGTGTCCCTGGGTCTGCAGGAACAGCAGAATTTGGAGGTCTATAATTCGATTCCAGATAACACAAAAGAATATTACAAGGAAAGTGTACTTGTAAATGGTCAGGAAACTCCTGCCATTGGAGACACTGGGGCCAGCATTACAGTAGTGGATGAATCTTTTTTCAAGGCTGAGGGTGTTGCTAAGGCACCCAAAAGCCTCACTAAACTTGCTGGAGGCCCTGTCCAAATGCTTCCTAGACTACCAGCTCACATCCAGTGCAACAACATGACTGTCAAGATACCGGTTAGTGTACAGAGTAAAGTGCCTGGAAGAGTCCTGTTGGGGAATGACTTCAAAACTCTTGGAGTTGTATCAAGCACCCCCAGGCCTCCCAGCAAAAAGAAACAGGAGCAGACAAAGAGGGCCAGGGAGAGTACCTTAGATGGCTCTCCAGAGGATGATACAGAGGAATCTATGACACCCAGCCCACAGGAATTACTAACTGCTATTTCAAGGAAGAATGAGACAAAGGGGAAACCCAAGGTCTCAAGGAAAAAGTCAGAAAGCACTCCTGTGCTACCAACAAGGACATCCCCAAGAGGACTGTCCAAGGTCATACCTGTGACTGCTCCACTAGCTGAGGCTGAGTGTGAGGAACAACCAGGAAAGGTTGAATCCTCAGAGATGGAAGAAGACCTTACCCCTGCTGGAGATCTGGATCCTTAAGACCATCCTGAGCTGCAGTCTTTAGTGGAAGACGGTGGCCCCTGTAGGGCAGACTTCAGCAGAGGCCAAAGGGAATGTCCTACCCGCTGGACGGGAAAGAGCCAGGGAAGCATAGGTTGTACTGGGAAGATGGCCTCTTCTACAGTGAACCAACTGAGTCTATACCAGGGGACTACAGAAGACTTTTAGTGCCTATAGAGACAAGACCCCAGTTCCTACAGTTAGCCCATGAGATTCCTTTAGCTGGTCACTTGAGCTTCAAGAAGACCAAGGAAAGGCTTTCTCTATATTTCTACTGGCCTAAGTTGGGGTCTGATGTAGATACATTCTGTAGAAGCTGTCACACTTGTCAGATCTCTGGCAAGAGTGGAGCCAAGAATGTGGCCCCTTTAGTGGCTCTTCCAGTGGTGGGAGTCCCTTTTGAGAGGGAAGAAATCAGCATTGTTGGTCGCTTAGACCCTCCAACCTCTTCAGGCAATCGATTTATGTTGGTTGTAGTAGACCATGCTACTAGGTATTCTGAAGCTATACCTGTGAGGACTGTTACAGCTCAGGCTGTTGCTAAGGCCCTGCTTGGTATTCTTACCAGAGTAGGTTTTCTAAGGAAGTCATCTCCGACAGGGGATCCAATTTTATGTCCCACTAAGTGCAGGCCTTGTGGAAAAACTGGAAGTCCCTCAGGAGGGAGTTGGATTTAGACACTTTGAGCTTCTCTATGGTCATCCAGTTAGAGGTCCACTGGCCCTAATTAAGGAGGGGTTGGAGAGTGCTCCTTCATCCAAGCAAGTGAGAGTCACTGACTATGTGTTAGGTCTCCGGAGGAGAATGACACAGATGATGACAGAAGCACCTGATAACCTAAAAGCAGGTCAGGCTCTGGTGAAGCACTGGCAGGACCAGAAGGCCAACGTGGTTGAATTTACTCAAGACCAGCAAGTTTTAGTTATGGTTCCTACAAGGCATAGGGCCTTCCAGGACACATGGATAGGACCCTTCAAGGTTGTGGGAAAACCTAGAGAGGTCAACTATCTGGTAACTTAGGCAATCCCAAGGAGGCCCCCAGGGTCTTTCACACCAACTGTCTAAAAGCTTATGTCACTAGACCAGAAGTGGGAGATTTGTTCCTAGCTTCAGCTCAAGAGGAGGAAGATAGTGAACCTCTACCAGATCTCCTCAGGGGACAACCTTTAGATGAGAAAATAGAAGGAGTTAATCTCTCTTCTAATCTGACTCTGGAACAACAGGAGGAGTGCAAGTTTCTGTTAAATCAGTTTGCCTCCCTGTTTTCACTATCGCCAGGCTTGACCCCTTGGGGCCAGCATGATATTCTCACTGCTGACTGTTTACCTGTTAAAAGCAGAGGTTACAGGATGTCAGATAATGTCAGAACCCACATAAAGGAAGAGGTCAACAAGTTGCTTGATCTCGGGCGGGGTAATAGGACCCTCTACCAGTCCATGGTCTAGTCTAGTTGTGCTAGTGCCAAAGGCAGGATCCAAGGAGATTCTGTGTGGACTATAGAGTTCTAAATGCAGTCACTAAGATGGATGCCCATCCTTTACCTAGGACAGATGATCTGGTGGTCAAACTTGGGTCAGCCAAGTACCTCAGTACATTTGACCTAACGTAAGTCTATTGGCAAATAGCCCTGACAGACCATGCCAAGGAGAAAACTGCATTTTCAACCTCAGCAGGCCTCTACCAGTTTAAGATAATGCCTTTCGGATTAAAGAATGCACCTGCAACATTGCAAAGGATGGTTAATGAAGTTCTGAAAGGGATGGAGGACTTTTGCATGGCATACTTGGATGACAGTGCAGTGTTCCGCCCTACTTGGAAAGAACATGTTGACCACTTAGGATATGTTTTGCAGGCTCTTCAACAGGCCTATCTGACCATAAAGGCAAGTAGATGTCAAATTGGTCAGAGCAAAGTTGTCTACCTTGGACATGAGGTAGGAGGAGGTGAAATAAGGCCATTGCCTAGCAAAGTACAAGCTGTACAAGAATGGGCCACCCCTACTGCCCAAACCCAAGTGAGAGCATTCTTAGGTCTCACTGGGTATTATAAGAACTTCATAGAGAACTATGGATCCATAGCTTCTCCCTTGAATGTAGTCTCCTCATCCAAATTTCCTAAAAGGGTCAGGCGGAATGAGGAGTGCAACAAAGCATTTGAAGGATTTAAGAACGCCCTTTGTCAAGCTCCAGTCCTAAGAGCTCCTGACTACAGCTAAACCTTCATTGTGCAAACTGATGCTTCCAATACAGGTATAGGTGCAGTTCTGAGTCAACTGGATGAGAAAGGTAGGGAGCACGCCATCTGCTTCATCAGCAGAAAGCTGAAGGAACCAGAAACAAGGTGGGAAACCATTGAAAGAGAATGTTTTGCTATTGTGTGGTCACTGAAGAGGTTTAGACCATACTTGTATGGATCTACTTTTGTGATTCAGACTGACCACCAACCCTTGAGATGGTTAACATAGTTGAAGGGGGAAATCCTAAATTGTTAAGATGGTCAATCAGCCTACAGGGGTTTGATTTTACCATTGAGCACAGCTCAGGGTGTAATCACCAAAATGCTGATGGTCCCTCCAGAATGTTTGACCGACTGGAGTAAGGCGATTCATCCAGGGGTGGATTAAATCCTCCTGTCCCTTATTCTGGGGGGGACGAGTGTTAGGGTGAATTCTCATAGATGTGCTAATTCCCATCACCTTAGAGACCCCCAGCAACTTTGCTGGATTTTTAGGACTTGATTTACTTACCTGGAAAGAGTTTGAGCCTTTTTTTCCCCACTCTCATGTATTTTGATGTGTGTTTTACACTTGTGTTCTTTGATTATGGAGTTTTAGGTAACTCCATAGGCATCATCCTTTCATGTGTTACACAGCACCCTCAGTGCAGTGACACAGGGATGTCTTTTAGACGTCTCAAAGGTTTAAATACCTTCTCTGGGATAAACTACCGTTTCCAGAGAATGTAAAGTAAAATTTACTTTACTAGTCTTTCCAAATTCCTAGACCCAGCACACACCATCTTACAATGGAGTGCTGGAGGGGTTACATAGTGTCCGTCCCCTGTGTCTAAATACTCATGTAGCAGTCAAATGCTACCCTTTCCTATCGAAAAGGCTGGTGGCAGTGTTTTTACAACTAACTACGATGATTTTTCCCGACCGCGAGCACCGGTAGCTAAAAATCACAGGAGCCATGTTTTTCAAGATGGTGCTTAAGCCCCTTTGCTTAAACAGGTCCCGGTCTTCCTTTTTTGCCATTTCTTTTTGGAAAGGTCCTTCTAGTGTTTGTCTCTGCGCGCCAAACCAGGTTTGGTCCCTTTGTCCATATGCCTCACGGGCTTCAGGACTGAAGACCGCCTCTGGCATCTGAGAGTCTGGCGTGGGCAGGAAGTGAGGGAGGTGCCCGGAACTCCCTGTGCTTAGTCTCCTAGGAGACCCAAATGCACTCTGGCGTGATTGGCTGGCTGACTGTCCGGCAAGGACAGCCACCCTGCTGGGTGAGTGACAGCTAGACTGGAATGAAAGGGAGAGAACAGTTTAAAAGGCGAGTCTCTTGGACTGGAAAGCAGAGTCGACCACTGGAACGAAAGAAAAACGCGCTTCGAAGAAAGGAAGGGAAAGGAAGAGGACGGCTGCTGAAACTCCTGGACCGTTGGTTTGCCCGGTTAACCCCTGCTGCAGGTCCGAATTGCCACGTTCATCTTGACAGAGAAGCCCCTTCAAGGACGACTTCTTTCTTTGAGTTGGTGGGACCAATCAACTCATAAGCCACCTGGATACCATTCTCAAGCTGGTTAGGATTAACCAGGGGGAAGGACACCAGCTTGTGTGCTTGAAGAACAGCTACTAGAACTGAAGTGACTCCATTTTGTTTGCATTTTCCGCCGATCCTGTGCAGTGCAGGAGTCCCCCGACATCCTCCCTCTTGTCCCCACGACTGAGGCTCAGGAACAGTGAGATCTGCAGAAACTGTCAGGAACCAACGACTTCAGCTGCATTTGTTTCTTCATACTAAGGTACTGTGCGAACCCGATTGAGAGAACGCCACTCTTGCGGTGAAAGTTTGTGAAACTTTCCCAACTTGCAGGCCTAATCAGCTTGTGACCCAACAAATGATTCTTTTTCGCCTAAAATACTTATGAGAACTTTTGCAAAGACTTTACCGTTTGATACCAGAACTGCTCTTTCCTATCCAGAACACTAGCCCATTGACTTTGGCCTAGGCCTATTGACTAGAATGGAACTCTTCTGGTGAACTGAAACTATCCGCACTGTCTAACAAGTATATGTGATCTATTCTACTTGCCTTATTGCTCACTTCTAAGTAACTGAACTGCTATTTGGCACCATTTTCAGGGGATCTCAAACTGTTTTAGAGTTTTGTATTGAAGTGTATTGGTATATAATATTAAGTTGTCGCCTTCTAGTGTAATGTTTTCTAAATGATAGTGTTATAAATTACTAAGTGTTTTACCAAGAAACCTTGAGTAGAAGTGTCTACTTGAACCATTGTGATTGAAAGTCCTCTGTGTAATGACTTGTACTGCTCACATTCACTCTTGAGATAAGCCTAGCTGCTCAGCTCGCTACCAAAAACAGTGTGGTACAGACTTATACCAAAGGTTGGTTTGGCTTAAACCTGTAGTCCTAATTGTGTGGGGTGGTCCCAGGGGGTACTGCATGCAATTCTGCCTAACACTCGCCATACAGCGAACCTCTTCATCTGCCAGTTCCTGGAACTTCTGCATATTAACCTGGATCATCCCCTGCAATGCCCTGTACCTGTATTCATTCTCTAGGTGTCTCAATTGCGTTTCCACCTCAGCTAGGTCCCGCTGCATCCCTTAAAGCGACCCGAAATTCACTGATTGTATTACCACACGGATCCACACCTTGATTGCCTCCCATACCATTGAATATGTGGACAGTGACCCCTTGTTAACTGCAAAAAATCCATCTATTTTATCTTGAAGGGAAGACCCCATACCCTCATCCAATAACAAAGAAGGAGCCATCCTTCACAGGGGCTTAAGGCCGGAGGAGCTCCCCAGCACCATAGACCACTCAACCGGTGATTGACCAGACAACGTTCTAGGATGATCTTGCATCTGCATACTCTCGCCAGCCATTCAACAGACACCAACCAGAGATCTATTCTGGACATGATGTCGTGGAACGACAAATAATACATATATATATTTCCTGGCATCAGGGTAGCTATTTTGCCATACATCCGCAAATCCAAGCTGGGACATTATTTGCCCTAGCATTTGCGCTGCACACGTAAGGCCACGCGGAGTAGTAGTGGAACGGTCATTCCCAATGTCAAGAATAATATTAAAGTCACCCCATTTGAGGGAAGATTGTATGCAGTACCCTTTGGGTGCACTACAATAACCGTGACCTCCTGGTAATAGGGACCCAACCTTTGGTATAAGTCTGAACTACACAGGTTGTTAGTGTGGCTGAGCAGCAAGGCTTATCTCAAGCGCGGTCAATGTGAGCAGTAAGGTTGTGACACAGAGTTTCACCACCCAGTTATCCAAATAAACACTTATACTCAAGGTTTCTTGATAAAACAATTATTGATTTACTTCACAATCAGTTATATAAGCCTTCTTCCAAAAGGGAGAAAAAACGTGTAACACTTTAATATACTTCAAAACAAACCCTCAGTTTCTCTAAATTAGATGATACCCATTGAGGATGGCACACAGATACTTCCTACACCCTCAAATAGAAGAACAAGTTACTTACCAACTGTAACGTTCTTTCGATTGGATGTTCCTTCCACGCATTCCTCATCTTAGATATATCCTTACCTTTAGGTTTCACCTCGGAAATGTTTTTCTCTCTCCAGGAGAGGGCGCTCCACTCGAGGCTGCGGCGTCGATGTCCCTCGGCGTCGTCCACTGTATAAGAGCCTGGAGCGCGCCCGTTGGCTTCAGTTCTGTTTTTTCGTATATTATAGTCCATGGTTTTAATTAGTTAATGGCATGCCTCTTTTGACCCAAGCCTTAAAACGTAAAATGTACTGTGGGGTTGGTTGGGAGGGTCGATGAGGAATACGTGGGAGGAACATCCAATCGAAAGAACGTTACAGTTGGTAACTTGTTCTTCGAATGGATTGTGTCCTCCCATGTATTCCTTATATAGACTCCCAAAGCAGTTTTGTATTGGAGGTGGGAGTACAGTATCTTTTTTAATCGTGTACAGAATGGAGTACAGATTTAGCAAATAGACTTCCTTGAGAAGAAGTCAAGTCCAATGCATAATGTTTTATAAAAGGTGTGCATGGATGACCATGTGGCTGCTGTACAAATATCTTGTACAGGGACACCCCTTTTTAGTGCTGTTTAAGTTGCCATGCCCCTGGTTGAATGAGCTCAGTCCATCAGGTGGTTCTTTCCCAGCCAATCTGTAACATTTTGTTATGGCTAAAATTATCCATCTGGATAATGTTTGTTTAGTTACCGGAAGACCCAGTTTGCGTCCAGTGCATCCCATGAAAAGTTGATCACACTGATGAATTTTTGCCAATCTTGAGATGTAAAAACGAAGAGCTCTCCTGGGATCTAGTCTACGAAGCCGCTCCTCTTCCTTGCTTGCATGAGGAGGAGGGTAAAAAGTAGGTAAAGTTATTTTCTGTGACAGATGAAAATCCGAAACAATCCTTGGCAAAAAAAAAGGTTTAACCCTAAGAACAACCTTGTCCTTATAAAAGATGGTGTGAGGAGGACCGCTCGAAAGCGCCTGCAATTCACTTACCCTGCGGGCTGATGTCAATGCTAAAAGAAGTATTGTTTTCAAAGAAAGGAGCCTTAGTGGACAAGAATGTAAAGGCTCAAATGGAATACATGTGAGAAATTTTAGAACCAAATTCAGATCCCACACTGGAACCTGGAAAGGTATTGGAGGAAACACATTATTTAAACCTTTTAAGAATTGAATTATCAAGGGTATTTTGAAGTAAGATTCTTCTTCAGAAGAGCGCTTAAAGATGGATAGCGCTGCTAAGTATCCCTTGAGCCCCAGATTGGCTAAATGTAACAGAAAAGATAAGATTGTGGTAATATTACATTGAAATGGGTCCACATTCTTTTCTCTGCACCAGTTACTGAACGTGTTACAACAACACCGATACAGAGATTTGGTTGCTGGCCTCCTGGCTGAAAGCAAAATCTCCATCACGTCATCCGGAAGATCCCAATCCTTGTATCTCAGCCTTGCAAAAGCCATGCGTGAAGGTTGAGTGTGTTGACCTCCGGATGGAGAACATGACCTTCCTGTCGCGAGGGAAGATCCTCTCTTCTTGGAAGACGTATTGGAGGGCAGATGGACATGTCCAGAAGGTCCGGGTACCACGTTCTCCAGGCCCAATCCGGGGCAATTAGGATCATGGTTTTCCTGAATTTTCTCAACCTCCTGATTACTTGAGGGATCACAGGGATTGGAGGGAACACATACAGAAGTGGAAACTCCCATTCCACCCCGAACGCATCTCCTAAAGTTCCTCTCAGGGGAAATTCCCTTGAGCAGTACAGTTCGCACTTCCGGGTTGGCCCCGGTCGCAAACAGATCCACTTGAGAGGTTCCCCAAAGGGCAAAGGTCTCTTGAATGACTTCCTGAGCTATCTCCCACTCGTGACAGACTGTGCTCTGCCTGCTCAGAGCGTCCGCTGTAGTGTTTTGCTCTCTGGCTAGATGAATTGCCGATAGAGAGATCCTTTCTTGTATTGCCCAGAACCAGAGTTGCATCGCCTCTTTGCACAGCGGCAGTGACCCCACTCCTCCTCTCTTGTTGAGGTAGTACATGGCCACTGTATTGTCCGTCATTATCAGAACATTCTTTCCCCGTACAGAGGGCAGGAAGGCCTTCATCGCTAGTCTGATTGCCCTCAACTTCAAAAGATTGATGTGTAGTTTGGACTCCGATGGAGACCAACGTCCGCTGATTGTCAGATCGCTGATATGGCTCCCCACCCCGTGAGTGAGACGTCTGTCACTACTGTCATCTCCGGCCATGGCTGCCAAAAAGATTCTCCTCTGAGGATATGATGTCTGCAAGCCCACCATTGTAGATCCTGTGCTACCTTGGCTGGGACCTGCAGCAGATCTGACATTTCCCCTGAGAATTGAGACCGTTGAGTTCTGAGAGCCCATTGAAGAGATCAAATTCTCAATCTGGCTTCTGGCACCAGAAAAATACAGGATGCCATCAGACCGAGGAACCTAAGAAATTCGAAGGCCGGAAGATACTGGGCATTCTGGAATTTTGTTACCCTCTGCAGAATGTGGTGAGCTCTCTCTTCGGGAGGCGAGGCTTTGCCCAAGCAAGTATCCAGGACTGCTCCTATAAACTGGAGTTTCTGTGATGGTATCATGTTTGACTTTAAGTTCCGAGAAAAACCTAGTTTGTGAAGGAAGTGACAACTCTTGGACAGATGATCCAGGGCTTGTTCTGGAGAACGTGCTCTGATCATCCAATCGTCCAGATAGGGGTAGACATGAATCCCCCCTCTTCTGAGACTCGCTGTCACCACCGCCATCAACTTGGTGAAAACTCTTGGGGCGGAAGTTAACACGAATGGCAGAACCCGAAACTGAAAATGAGAATTGCTAATCGCAAACCTCAGGTACTTTCTGTGCTTGAGATGGATTGGCACATGAAAGTAAGCATCCTGAAGGTCCAATGATACCAACCAATCCTGGAGTTGGAGAGCCTGAAAGATCTGAGAAAGTGTGACCATCTTGAATTTGTCCTTCCTTAGGAACCTGTTCAAGTTTCTCAAGTCCAAGATAGGTCTCAGTCCTCCGTCTTTCTTTGGAATAAGGAAATAGGGGGAATACCAACCCTTGTTCCTCTCCGCTACAGGTACATGTTCTATTGCACCTTTCTGTAGCAGGGTCATAACTTCCTGCAACAGGAGCGGATCCGGATGTTTGGCAGAGTTGTATTCCGGGGGGTGATTCTGAGGTTTCTTTAGAAAAGGAAGGCAGTAACCTTGGGATACTGTTTCCAGTGCCCAAACATCTGAAGTAATGCCCCGCCATTCTTCTAGATGCTGTGAGATCCTGCCACCCACCGGAGTCTTGTGGGTCAAAACCTCAGAGTGGTTTTGCGGCAGCTGCAGCAGCGGCTGAAGGTACAGATGCCGTTGCTGGGGCAGATCTAGCACCTTTTCCTCGCCCCCGAGGACATTTTCTTTGACCTCTCCGATTGGCCTGCCCTCTTCACATAAAATTACATGAGACAAAAAGTCCTAAAGTCCAGCAAAAAGAGCTGGGGGTTTCTAAGGTAGAAGGCAATTAACCAATTTCTGAGAATTCTCGATAACACCTGCCATATAATGGAGGCATCGGGAGAATGCAATATAATCTCAGATAACCAACCATAGAATGACGGTTCATCAACATTCGGACCGTAAGTGTTAACCAGACCCAGCATGTTTCCAGCAATTCTTCCTCATACCATCACATAACTCCCTACTGGGTCTATGTACTCTTTATCCACATGAAAGGCCAGGAATCAATTAACCAAGGTAAGGGCCCCCCTCGCCTGGGATGAATAATCGGTATAAAATCGCTGCTGGCCCCATTTTGGCGCAAACCCCCTATGCACCGACCCCAATGCATGTGTTTCCTGTAACAGAACTAACTTTGGCTGATGATGCCCAAGGTACGCCAATAGCTTTCTGGCTATTACTGGGTTAAGGTACTGTACATTCCAGGTAAATAGTGTAATATAGTCACTCATAAACATAAGTGTGGATCATGGATCGCCTACTGAAACTCCTCTTCCCTCAGGCTAGATTGCATCCCAAATGTATAACCATGTCTGTCAAACTTTCATATTGAACACCCTTTAGCCAAGTCAACCCTCGCCCCACCTCACATCGCCCAAAACCAGAACATTATCAACTTGCCCCTTTCTAACCAGGCTTCTCTGCATCCACCCTTATCCAGCACTCACCCCATCTCCCCCCTCCTGATGATGTAACCCCCATTATGTTCATGGAAACCTCATGGGGTGCGTTGCGAACAGCAACGGTCCTGTCAGGGCGCCCATGTGCCCTGGTCTAAACGAATCATCTTTACGTGCCGCTCCACAGATATCCCAATGTCCAATAAACAAGAACTAGGATGTCCTATTCACTGTCCGCCTTCGTCTGGAGCTCCACCCGCCACTTGGTTGAGACTTCGAATGTTCCTAAGGTCCCGAGGTGACAGTGGTATTGATGCTTCTATAAAGGCAGTGGCTTCAGCTGGACTGTCAAAGAAGTGTGCCCTACCTCCATGTTGTATTCGCAGGAAATATCAGGGCATATTGAATCTTTCTGGCCCGCAGCATTCGCTTCACTGGGTCATCTGACCGCCGCTGTGCCAGAACTCCAGTCGCAAAAAAAAAAACAGATAAATGTAGTTATTGCTGGCTTCGTAACATAGTGTCCACAGATCCCTAGACATTTTCAAGATGAGGTCTCTGTGAATTGAGCAGTATCGCAATGATAGTGCGCGGCAGAGCCCCGGCAAAGGTGCCAGGACGCGATGGGCGCGCTCAACCAAAATCTGCGCTGAAAATGTTGCAACCCCAAATAGGTTCCGGAGCAGCTCATCCACAAACTGCTCCATGGGCCCCTTTCAGGTTTTCTCAGGCACTCCAGCTATGCGCCCATTATTCTGCCAAGAGCATGAGTCGAGGTCATCACATTTGCTCCGTATTGCGGCCAATTCTGCCTTCAAATCTGCGATTGTACGGCCATGTTGCCACACTATGTCTTCCACCTTTCCTATTCCTGGTGTCAGCTTCCGTAATGCGGCCACTTTCTTTATCCAGTTTGGATTTTAATGAATTAATATTTGCCACAATGTCATCCAATTTAACGTTGATGGACATGAATCCACTCTTCATTGCCATCAGCCGATCCTCACGTGGTTCGGCTTCCGCCACACCCGGGACGCCAGATCGTCAGACCTCAGACTTCTCGCAGGAGTGTTGGTGTATGAATCCATTGGGCCACGCTCCTTCCCTGCCCCCATCAGCAGTGTCAGATCCAACCCCCTCCTCGTCTGATTCTTCTTAACTCAGTTGCAAGGCGGATTCTTCCAAAGGTGGTGAGGTTCCTTTTTTCCTGGAGGTCTTCTGGTCCTCGAAGAGGAACGGCCGATATCGGGAAGAAGCCACAATGCCTGGGTGGCTTTCGCCCAAGCAATAGACCCCTACCCGAAAGGGCCTAAGAAGGGAAAAAAGCCAGAATGGCTTAACAAAAATAAACTTCTCCAATACGATGTGGATGATTGCAGAATCCAATGCGCGAGTAGGATTGATGGTGGTTCTTTAGGAGTATCCTAAATATTACCAGAGTCAATGAGAAGAGGAGAGGAATCCAAAAGTCTGGTAACAGAGAAGAAGTACTCATCAAGTTAAAGGGAATGAGAAACTACAGCAGAACCGAGGAGAATCCAGGAAGGTTGTTGGGAAGAATAAGGGGGGTGAAGCAGGACCAACGGGAAAGGGGAATGAGGGAACAAAGTAGAGGGTATCCAAAGGACGATATGCCGGCCCAAGGGCAACCGGGCACAGTGTAAGAGTCCAAACAAAACAATAAGGAGCAGGTGCCATTAATGTACGGAGTGGATGTAACAGAAAAGCAAGTAGGCATGTAGGTGAAACTTGCACAAAGCGAGAATCCAATGCGAAGCAGCAGGCGGGTGAAGCCAGGCAAAGCACAAAGTGAAAGTCCCAAAGACAAACATGGGTATTGTTTATGTGCGGCAGGCTGCAGAATACATTGAGAGGAAAATAAAAGGGAGGCAAACGGGCGAGGGTGCCAGCAAGGATCAGCAGTGCTGAAAAGTCAGGGAGAGAGCCAATGGCGCGCAGCGGAAAACAGAGCGCCTTACCCCCAAGAGGGAGAGAGCAGGTTGCTAAGAGCCATGGCAGTGTCGCACAGTGAATATGTAGGCTGGTGCTGCTGGGGGAGGAAAAAGACTAGAGAGCGGATGAACGCATGTTAGTGCGTGATGTGTGATTAATGGCGTCGTAGGCACCATCTCCTCCAAAAGCGCCAAGATGTGCGACTGATGACAGCCCCATTCGTCATACTGCCCCACTATTGCCAAGTGATATGTCTCTCCGCAAGTACAGTTCTTAAGTAACTGGCCTCCCCTCGACCCCGAGCAGCGTCTCAGCCTCCAGGGCAGCCCCCTCCAAGCTCTGCAGTAGGCCTGGCCCAGACCTTGAACCGACACTTCCCTTTAGAGTGTTCCCTGCACTCCCACCACTTTCCAAATGTTAGCACCTATTGATTCGTAGTACCTTACATGAAAGCAGGTATTTCACAGAACATGCCGCCTTTCAGCCCATGTAATGCAGTCAACAGGCAATACCCATGCATCGGCACTGCGGCAATCCTCCACCGGCCTCCTGAGTCAGATGACAGCACACAGAGGGCCCCAGGGAATGAGCCCCCAACAGGTGGTGCCCTCGGAGCTCCTCTCCACATCCAGCAGTGCAGAAAAAGCAGAGTCAAGCCCAGCAGAACAGCTAAAGCGGGATAGTCACTGCATGTGTGCAGATCAAGGCTCCACTGCACCCATCCACTCCCCACAGCGCCAGCTGGCCACCACCATTGCACAGCTCACCTCCGGCCACCGCCAGTAAATACACAATGCAGAAACTCTCCTCGATGACTATACGGCTTACGCCAAGCCCGCAGACCATCCACGCTGGCAGATGGTTGGTGTCCTCGCCAACCCTGTCCAGCATGCAGCAGAGTGTTCAGGCGAAACAGGGGGGCCAGCCCATGGGGCATACCAGCAGCCTTGCTGCTCTTCCTCCCGACAGGCCGCAGTCCACCTTAGCCAGCTTAACCTTAGTTCACCCAGGCCAGCCAGTCACTCTCTCCAGAGACAACCACTCCTCCTATCCACCGGCCGCTACTGCCGCCTGCAGAGCCAAGTCAACCCGCAGCGCGGTCCCTCTATTCTAGGCACACTGCGCCACCTCCACACAGTCTTTGGTATGCAGATGTCTGCACTTAAAAGGTTATTTATGGGTTTAGGATGGTCCGGAGCTTGCACCTAGGCCACAACCTTCATTGCTGCTCAGCAGCGCCCCCCTTTAGAGTTCAATTCTAAAAACACCGCAAACATTTCTTGCAGAGCTGAATTTCTAGTCACATTCAGCTATACAGGGCATGTTCGCTATGTCTTTTATGAAAGTTAAAACGCTGTTTCTTTAGAATTAGACTGGGGTGTCTTTAAAATTCCTTTCTAAAGACACATCAGTCTTATGAAAGTTCTGACAATACAGTGTGTCTTTAGAATTCAAAGCGTTGACGAAAGTAAAGAAACACAAGCTCCCTCTAGCTAACGAGGGTCTAGTGCTTGATTATTAATTCCAGGGCATTGAGGCATAAAGAAAAACAAAACAAATACATGGAAGTATTATACAAATGGAAACCTGCACATTGTAAAAAAAGATGGATATGGAGCATTTAGGTTGCTCATTCTCCATTTGGAAATTAATTTAAACTTTTGTTTGGTGTATGCACAGTGTAAACATATAAAGAAAAATACTGAGTACACCCCCCCTTCCTTTAATTGCTAAGAGTTGCCCAAGAACTAATTGTATTTTCTACATTCCGCCTAATTTGTTTTACGAAGAGTAGTCTGTGTGTTTAACTAAATCGTTCACCACTCTTACCTACCCCGCCACAGTGTAATCCTTACATCTCAGTCACACTACCTTGATAGAGTTTGGCTACACAGTGCCTTTCCCTGTTCACCAAAATAAATTGGCCTCTCAGAATCTATCCACAGGGATGATTCCCAAAATACATCCAAACACTTCACTTGTATTTTCTTCACTTTGATACACTACAGTGTTCTATTGCTTATCTCACTTTGCTTAAAAGGTGGTGGTGCCAGAGCACCCTAAAAGTGAATGTGTACATATCAAGTAGAGGATTAGTTATTTACTCACCTGTGATGTTTAATTTATAACAATTGTCCAATACCTAAATAAATAATTGTAGCCTAACTTGTGTTATTAGGAGTTCTCTTGTGCTTCACTGAACCCTTTACCTCTCTCACACGTTCCTAAGTCTAAGCCTTTTTTCTTGGCCACACTACTTTGATAGTTTGGTTACACAGTCCGTTTCCCTGTTCACTGGAAATAAGGAGGCCATTCAGAATCTGTCCATGGGATAGATACTGAAAAACCATCTTAATTGTAAGTTAGTACACAATGTAATGTTGAATTCATGAGTGTTTGCTTGGGTACATCCTGGCCCACACACCTTCCATTTGTAAGCACTATTTCACTCCTTACTATAAGGTGTCTAATAGATGTAAGTTCTCAGCGTTTCTGTGTCACACTCACCATCAGTCTGAGTAAAAATCTATTCCTGTACACAAGAGTTGGAGAGCAGAGTAACACACTTACGTCAGTGATGAAATCCTGGTATGGCTTGAGAGGCACAGTCTCATCTGTGGCCTTGAGGTCTTTCCGATACTTTACAAGGAAGAGGCCAAGGTTTTTCTCCTCTTTGGAAATCTTCAGCCTTAGATCAAGTTTTACGACTTCTTCCTGAAGCCGGAGAAGGGAGGACAAGACTGTCATTGGCTTTGGATCCAGGCTCTCCACATTCCTGCAAACCTTGTCAAACTCTTTTAAATTGTTCGCAGGCAATCCTAGACACAGAGGAACAGATCAAACTATTCAGCTTAGAACAGAAGTGGAAAACAACACTATTAAAAACACTCATTGGTGATCAAATGTGCACCAAATGCTAGTGCTCACAACGCTTACTCTAGTACTCTATTGGCTAGTACACTACAACTTCATGTTATAGTAGAACTAATTCCTGTCTTCAAGTGGGTTTCTTACGATTTAACTACGAAACAGCAAAGAGCTAGACATTTATTTGGATTATAGTGGAACACAACACAAGTCAGATGTGAATTGCAGGATACATGGAAAGGGGCGTGAGTGGGGAATACTGTAATGGCCAAATGCCCAAGTTGTATCGGTTTCTCAAACATTTCATTAGTTAACTAAACTGGCAATAATCCATATATCAAATTGGAAAATTGAGCCCCCATGCTAATATATACCACATTACAACAAAACAAAAAGACAGATTACCTAGTGCCCTCACATTACACCTGGAAGATAATAAAAACAAAACATAACAGGCACATAGGCTGCCAACCTTCCTATATTTATTATTAGGTAGTGTGACTCGGATGGGTTACCATAACAAATTAATTTAGAGGTGTGATGCACCAAAAGCACTTGCATATTGAAGGAGGGTGGATATTTTGGAGATCAGCATCTCCTATTCTTGCATAACCTATCCCCATAGGGCTCACCATAAGTCAACATGGTATTTTTGGGACAATACTAGATATAAACCTGACCAAATGAAGAACATGCATGAAATTCTGTTCTGAAACCACCACCAAAAATTCTTGAATCAAAGACGACAAGCTATATATGGACTAATATTGTCTGATTGCTGTGATAGTGCAAGCAAACACTATACAAAATGAACTCAACCCTAGGTGAGGGGGGATAGCTCAGGGGCAATGTGTTTGTTTTGGAAGCAAAACAATGCAGCACAACACAGGTTTCAATCACAATCCCGTGCCCAATCTGTGGTATTAAGCGCGTTATAAAAGAACAATTATAAATTATATGTACAGAGTGCTCTAAAACCAGTGATATACATAGAAAAGACAATCTTAGTAATGTGGTTTAAAAGTAATCTACTTAGGTTGGAGGGACAGTAGTAAGAAGTTGGATTTTGGGTAAGGCTAATTGCGCAGGCATTAGCAGCACTACCTTTGTAATAGCCATATTGAATTCTACGCCAGCAACTTTGCTATCAGCTGTTCCCATATTTTGTTTTTACACTGTGTAAATACACGTGTCTGGGCACTAAGATGGCCGCTGTACCTGCTGTTTACCGTTGCTAGGCAATGGATACTGAAGAGCTGACTGATCCGATTGGCTGCAACAAGCCTTTTTTATTTTTTTTTATTCAAGTTTTCAAAACAGATCATAAACATTATAGGAACATTGTCTGGAACGTGTTAAGCTTAAATAACATACAGTCTTAATCCCATTCCTCAAAAAGCCCGGATTACTAAATTCAGAACAAGACCCCTCAGCCCCTTGGTACAGTGTTTCCTCTAGTTTCTAAGTGTTATACACAGTTCTCCTGCTCGTGATTTGTGTGTAGTGTTCCCATTTGTCATTCGATAGTGAGCATGGCTGCCACTTTGGGATCTAGTCTAAACAGTTACATTGGTCCCCTCAGGTGAGACAACTTTCTTATTGCCAGCGGTTACGTGAGGCTTAGGGGTGGGCACTTTAGTTTGGGTCAGTTTTCCCATTCGGTTACAGGTTATTAAGTCCCAGGTATATATTTCTTCACAACATCCTCCATAATAGCTTGTATTGGGTGGATTTCCCATGAAAGGCTGCAGTGATTCTCTCCATGATACAGATATTAGAGGCCACATTTATCCATACATTCTTCCCTGGCACCTAGCTCGCTTTCCACCGCATGACAATGGTGGCTTGTGCAGCTAGCAAAAGCGGTGCCGCTAGCCCTGTTATTCTCTTGTGTTCATCCTCACATTCTTCCAACCCAAACAGTATTAGAAGGGTGTCAGCGTGCGATGGATTCCGTCCAGGTCCCTGATCCATCCCAAGACCTCATCCCAAAAGATCATGTGATGAAGATGCCCCCGTATCATGTGCCAATAGTTAGCATTTTCGCCACATCCACGCTGGCACAACAGGCTCGTTGACTGGAACATCTTTGACAATCTGTGCGGATCATACTGCCATCTATGTAACAGTTTAATGGCGTGTAGCTTATACTGGCTGGCTATCGAGATCTGACCGCCCCTCTACACATCTTCCTCCATAGGCCAGGGTCAGTTTCACATCCAAAGTCATTCTCCCATCTATGTTGCAGAGCTCGAGGTGACCCCTTCCCAGCTTCAATCAACAATCTATACATCGTGGAGATCAGGCCTTAGGACTCAGTTCTGGAATTTAATAATTTTTCAAAGGGGGTAAGGTCCCTCTGAACCTTCTCCCTCTATTCGCCCCTCATAAAGATACCTTTGAGTTTCAGAAAGGGAAAGACCGGAAGGGGGCCCAACCCCAATGCCTCCTCCAATTCAGTAATAGTTATGAAAGTCCCCTCCCTCCACAGTTGGCCCACCCTCTCCAACCCCGCTTCGTACTAGGGCTGGCATCTCCTGTGATAAGGGATGTCTTCCCTGACCCCGGGTGCCCAGAAGTGACTCAAAGGGGACGGCCACGAAGTAATCCCTGCATGTTAATGCCATCTCTCCATATGTCCCATATGTTCCCCAGTATCGGGTGATCCCTCAGTCTACGTGTCAATTTATTCCTCGTGACCCATAACCATTCGGCAACGGTGGCTGGGACCAGGTGGGAATTATCCAATTCTATCCACTGGAGCCCTTTCTGCATTCTCGGATGGGGGACCAGAATCCTTAACTGAGCAGCCTCATAATACTTCCTGAGATCCGGTAGGCCCACATCACTCTTATCTTTGGGTAGCGTCAGGGTCTCATAGGCTACCCTGGTCTTCTTCCCCTGCCACAAGAATCGTAAAATTGCCCTTTTCACTTCCCCAAAGAAGGGTTTCGGCATTCGAATCGGGAGCATCTGAAAGGGATAAAGGAATCTAGGCAAACATACCATCTTTACCTCATTCATTCTCCCAAGCCAGGACATTGTTAGCTTCCCCCACTTTACCAGGTCAGCATGGAATCTCGAGTGGCAGGGGGTGGAGGGGAATTGGCATCGTACAACATATTCAAATCTCTGGTAATGTTTATTCCCAGGTATCTTAAATTCCCACCTCCAATCGTCAGACCCAATGGGGAGATTCTTTCAGCGTCACCTTGTGTGGGTTCATGCAGCGGGAATAGAATGGACTTGGCTCTATTAATTTTAAACCCAGAAAGTTCACCATATTCTTCAATCAAGTGTATCACTCTGGGTATGTACGACAAGGGGTGATGAATGTGTAAGAGTAAATCATCTGCGTATAGGGCCACCTTGTATTCTTTCCCTCCCATTTTAAGTCCCTCCACCTGTTGATCTTCTCTAAGTTTCTGGGCCAGGGACTCCACAGAGAGGGCGAACAATATCGTGGAGTGGGGGCACCCCTGTCATGTGCCTCTGCCCAAGCCAAACCAGCGAGAGTAATCCCCATTGACGAACACTGAGGCTTTGGGGGGGGATGTATATACTGCTTGAATCCCTTTCCTGAATTTAGGACCAACTCCCACTTTGCCCAGAACTGCCATCAGAAAGCCCCACTCAACCCTGTCGAAGGCCTTCTCTCTGCATCTACCGAGAGGAGGGCCGGATTGTTGGTCATCTTCTGTGATTCATGAATCAGGTGTAAGGTCTTTCGCATGGTATCCGCGCCCTGTCTTCCCATTATGAATCCAACCGGTTTGTAGTGACATTTTCGAATGTAATAATTTTGAATGCATTAATTTCAAATCAAACATGTCAAAGAAAATGTCCAATTTTTTAAAACATTTTTTTGTTATGGGGGATGGGGGGGGGAGTTCCAACCCCCCTTTTTTTTAAATAACCCTTTTTTACTAGCCGAACCCCCCAAAAAAACAAAATAAAAAAAGAAATATTCAGGAAAAAAAATTAACATTTTTTTTCCCGAAATTAACGGCATACGAAATTATTCATTCGACATTTTAACTGGACACGAATCCAACCTGATCAGCATGTATCAGGCGGGGCATGAGCTTTTCCAATCTTGCGGCGAGACCCTTGTATAGATTTTAGCATCAATATTTAAAAAGGCTACAGGGCGATATGATCCAAACTGTTTGGGATCCAGGCCGTCTTTGGGGATCACAGTGCTGAGGGCCCGCGAAAAGGAGTCGAGGGCAGTACCTGCCTCAAGGATGTCCATTGAAGAGCTCAACCATGAAGGGAAGGAGTGGTGAGAGGAAGGACTTCTAGAACCCTGCGGTATAACCATCCTCTCCTGGGGCTTTCCCTAGCGAGAGTCTTTCCACTGCCCTCTTAATTTCCTTGGCAGTGATAGGGCATCAAGGTCAAGGGTTTCATCTCGCGTAAGCTTTCGGCAACTCAACCTTTGCCATATATTCATCTATTCCCCATTGTGTGGGGTCCACCTCTGATTTATATAAGATCTCATAAAACTCTGCAAAAGCCTCCGGGATGCCTGCTCCCTCTGCCCGCTGAACACTGCCGCCTTCTTCTATGGACATCACCCTCCTCTCAGCCCATTGATCCCGTAGTCTGGCAGCCAACAAGGTGTCCCCCTTGTCTCACTTTTCATAAAACGTATGCTTGAGAAGTTGCAGTTTCCAAACTATCTGTCCCTCTTCCAAGTGTCAGAGCTCCTCTCTCTTCTGTTTGGCCTCCAGAACCTTGTCCTCCCTAACTTCACCGTCCCTCCTCGACCCCTCTTCTAGTTGGGCTATCTCTTTCCTCAATCTGCCTTCGATTAAGGCCTTTTCCATCTTTTTGTTGGCTCCCTCTCTAATCAGGACACAAAATACAAAATACTCCCTAATCAGGATTCCCCGCCACGTTGCCTTCCCTGCCTCCCAAACCGTTATCTTTGGGACCTCCCCTGTATTGTTTGTTTTGAAGTATTCACTCTTTTCATCACCCAATTCGGTCCTAAAAATCGGGTGCTTCCATAAAGATTCATTGCATCTCCACCGCGATCCCTTACGTGGAAGGCCTTCCCAGTTTAAGTCTACCGTGACCATGCCGTGATCAGACCACGTGACCGGAAAGATCTCCGAGCCCATTGGAGCCCCCCTCAGGTCCTTGGTAAGGTAAACATAATCAATCCTAGTAAAGGTCCCATGTGGAGCAGAGTACAAGGTGTAGCCTGTCTCCTCTGGGTGAAGTCCCTGCCATGCATCTCGAAACTTATCCAGGTCTAACAGCTCCATAACCCTCGCCCAACCTCCTTCCCCTGGTTCATGTGTGTTAGAATTACTCACTTTCCTATCTAGTCTAATATCTGCCCATAGGTTGAAGTCTCTGCCCAGGATTACGTGCCCCGTGGCCTCCAGCATTATTTTGGGAAGCGTTCTTATGAGAAATCTAGACTGTCCCGAGTTGGGGGGAGTACACCATTGCGAAAGTGAAAGTTACCGACTGCGCGGTCCCCACTACCAGTAAGCTTCTTCCCTCCACATCGGACCATATCTTAGACCTCGAATTGTAGCCCTTTTCCGATGAGAATCCCCATTCCCGCCTTCCTCATGGGGCCTGACCCCCAATATTCAGTCCATATTTTTGGATTCAACATCCTCCGTTCCTCCTCACGTGCATACTTAGTTTCCTGTAGGAACATCACATCAAGTCCCACTCTTCGGAACTCCCTGTACACCAGAGATCTTTTGGGGAGCGAGTTCAGACCCTTGACGTTTAGCGTCCCCGCCCTGAGGAGCTCATCCCTTCAAGGAAGTAGATCTACCGCCATTTATTTTTGTGTACACCTTGGTGGGAACCGATGGCCGGACACGTAAAGGACCACACATTTTGCCACAAGTTCTTAGGTTTAAGACTCAACCCCCTCCACCCCCTTCACCTGACGGCGTCCAATCCAACCCGAGTCCGTTCCTGCCCATCCCTTCAACCCTCCGCTAACACACCCCAACTCCCTAACAGCGTCCGATCAGACTCCAGTAACTTCACCATGTCTAGTCCAGACCACCAGTGGAGACCGGCTATTCCCAAGTCCTACCTAAAATCCAACCAAAATAAAATTGAGCCCCCCCTTCAACCCTCCAAAACCAAACATGAACTACGTGATCATTTCCACATTTCTCAGGTAACGTATACTCCCTAAACCAGTATATATTTCGCTTCTGGGATGCTCAGGACCAACATCATTATACATTAGACAGGCCCTCAGCCATTGGGAGTCGGAGGGCCCATTATCTTACCCATGTCAGTATTTGGGCCGTGGTCCCATTACGAGGTATGCACGTCGCCCGTCGTCAAGATCCAGGCTCTGGTGCTCCAGGGCCTGATGAACCCCGAGTGCAACCATGGTGTCAAAAAAAGGAGGACTTAACACGGGAGCCCTCTAACAGGTATACAAAGGTGTGTCTTTCGAGCCCCTACTTGGACGGGAGCGCTACAAACCCTTGTAATTGTGAGTCATTATTTTCAGGAATCTTAAGCCCTCTGCGTCTGGAGAGGCGTTCCCCCCTTCGGTATTTCCTGGAGCCTGGTATACATCTCCGCTTCGGGCCTTGGATAAGCCACTGCCTGTCCTCAGCTCTAGCCTCTTCTTGGTCCTGCCCATCTTCACGTCGGCTCAAAAGATGGGCAATGCAGTTCTTAATTTCCCTCTCGGACCTCAGCCTTTCTCTTCCATCGTCCAGCTCAAAGTAAGGGGAAACGGGTAGCCCCATCTATATTGGACTACTTTCTCTTTCAACCATCTTGTGAGGGGCATGCACATCCGCCTGAGGGCGAGGGTCAGGGACGACACATTTTGTAAGATCAGTATTCTTGCTCCATCGGGGGTGATGGATCCACTAAGTTTGTCCTTTTCCAGGATTCTGGCCCTGTCTTGATAGTTATGCAAGCGGACCAAGGCCGTCCTTGCGCCACCAGAGGTTCCCCCTGCTCTGTGTATCCTTTCGGTCTTTAGTTCATCAATGGCATCATCTTCAAATAAGAGCTTCATAATCTCGTGGAGCGTCTATTTCAAATCCCTTTCCGTTTCCTCTTCTTTTTCGGGGATGCCAAAGAGCCGTAGGTTGTTCCGTCGTTCTCGGTTTTCTAAGTCATCCACCTTGAGACAGAATTCCTCATCTCTCGCTTCCATCTCGGTAAGACTGTGGTCCATTTGGGTCTCGAGGGTGCTCAGCGAGGTCTAGTTATTTTGTACTCCTTCGAGTCTCTCCTCCATCTTGTCCATTCTTTGGGTGATTTAGTCAATCTTTCCCCCAATGGTGGCTCCCATATTTTTTATTTCCTCCAATAAGGCTGCTACATCAGCCTTTGTCGCTGCAGCTTCTGCCCACGAGGTTGCCATGTCTAGCCCCTGGTGTGATTGAAATGTGTAGCGAAGCGGAGAGTATCTATATGGTGCCAGCTTCTGTCGAATGTCCATGCAGAACGTGACCAGGACCATAGGGTGAGTGTGGATCCTTTGTTCGCAGCTCTTTCTCTCACCGTCGCTCTAACTCTGCGGAGGAGTACTGTTGTGGATGGATCCGCCAGACTCAAATGACTCTATACATTTCGTCATGGTGCAGATTTATTCTTGCATGTTTCCATGGATTCGTGCCCTGGAGGAGGGCAAACGCCCCAATCAACAATTGGGGCCCAACC
The DNA here is from genome assembly GCF_040938575.1 of Ambystoma mexicanum. NCBI lineage: Eukaryota > Metazoa > Chordata > Amphibia > Caudata > Ambystomatidae > Ambystoma > Ambystoma mexicanum. The sequence continues at coordinate 238,059,732 of NC_090923.1, forward strand.
CTCACAGGTTCGCGAGACTTGGGTCATCTGTAGTGCAGTAGGTGCACCTCAGGAGGTCAGGGTCTGGAATTAGGAGCGCCAGGGACCTGAGCCGGTGCAGCCTCGTATAGGCGGGCAGGCAGTCGTGTGCTGGGTGTAATCTCTTTGCCCTTTTGTCGTAGTTGAGATTGCCACAGCTGATACCTGCACAAGGTCGCATGATATGGGGGATTGGCCCCCATCCTCCTCCAGATGATGGTGGCCGGCGGTCACTGAGCCCTCTAGTGTTTGGGATGCTGCGAGGTAACTGCAGGGGCCCAGAGTTGCAGTCTAATACCCAGTGGACCACAATGCTCCCTTAGTACAGGGCACCACTCCTTTACCCCTTACAGGGTCGCCCACATGAGAATCATTCGGCGCAGTCCTCCCCCCTAGTGAACAGCTCTAGTGGGTCAAGCACTCTTTACCTCACTGCAGGATTGAGGCAATGTGTGCGCCAGGAAGTCTATATGCAATGGCAGGAAGGAGGGCACATGCCCCATTGGTGGGGGCCCAACCCTTCCTTCCAAAGGTGGTGTCTCAGGCGTGCCCGGGCCACTGTTGCGCGTTGCACCACTTGGTGGGATGTTGAGTAGCACTTTATAAATCAGTGCACAATCTGTTAAGTGGGGCGGATAGGACTTAATTCAATTGGAATGCAGTCCCCTCCGGTAAGCTGTGCCAAGTAGCTCTCCCCTTGGGATCTTGTCTTCCCCTGGGGACAGGTTTACATTTGCAGAGCCTCAGGGACTCAACAGTCGTTGCTCTATGGGAGGTTCAGCACCTCCCATATTCGGAGGACCTGTAGCCCAGCTCCCCTTCTCCGGAGCTTCTAAAGTGTGTGAGCCAGTGCTTCGCCCCGCCCGCTCTGCCACACCGGTGACACCCATGGGCTTCGAAGACAGTACCTGCATGCTTCCGTTTCCAGTACAAAGTCTCCTCCAGGGCACGTGCTATGGTTCAGATCTGGGAAGGACTCCACGTAGTCCTGGCGTACTGGAGAGCCTGCCGGAGGCACTTCAACAGCCTCTAGTTGCTCTTTGCCCATGTACCGCACACGATCATCCGCTTCATGGGGCTGGGCCGGCTGGAAGGTTCAGCCGGAGCCGGACGCTACCGTAGGGGTGCTGAGTTCTTTACGTTCCTCTGCCACTGCTGTCACTCCAAGTGGGTCACTCTGCCTTGCGGTCTACATCCTCGTTCCTCAGCGGGGAGCAGCCCTCTTTTCCTCAGGCCATCTCTGGCGGCAAGGGGATTCACCATCCCCACCCAACAGGATTTGCGTCAGGGCTCTTAATCCCACTCCTCCTCCCGCAGTACATTCTCGAGTCCCCTTCACCAGGGGACACCGGCAAATCACTGTGGCAGTTCTTCGTGGCAGGTGTACCTGGATCAGGGCAGTTGGGGGGAACCCACGCCGTCCACTCCCTTGAACTGGGGTCATCCGGCCCTTCGTTACTCTTTCTCCGTGGCGAGTAAGGCACCTCTCGCCAGTTTCACGCTGGCCGAGTTACTTTCGTTTTCAATCTCCTTCCACTGGACGGTGTAACCTCTTCATTCCTTCATCGATTTTCTTTGTTTTTTCGCTCCCTATATCGGGAGGAAGTTCACATTCAGGTTTATCACTGTTTTGGCCAGGGGCAGGGGGTCTCTTAGTGGGGGCTCAGACCACTTAAGGGATCTTTGGATGCGGAGCTCACACAGAGGCTGCCTGCATCCGCGCATCCCCTGGTGGCCACATGCAACAAGCCTTTTCAAGCGACCATAACCACCGGAAGGCGACAGCCGGCCCTCGTCATAGAAGGCCTGAAACATAAGGCCCTCGCCGGTCTGTGCCTGTCCGGGCCACAACGGGCATAGGGCATGTTACGCTGCTTAGTCATTCATTTCACACCTATGCGCCACCATCATCCCTCACATCTACGAGCGCTATACCCTTATATTTGCTCATGGCACGTGACTTGGTTTGACCTACATGTGAAATGCAACCCTAACGAGGACCACTACAGACCTTTCAGACTGTATCATATGGTAAGTGCGCCATATATCAAATGCTGCTTTATTGTTTGACACTATTTCTCTAACGAGGCCATCATTTACAAAACGTATTTCCCAAATGCTGCCTGTTATTAGTAGCTGCGTGCTGCCCCATTATGGTACCGCTCACATATGACCTACATCCACCAATATAGGCCTAATATGTTGTAATTGTTGTTTCCCAATGCGATTTATGACCCCTATTGTGAAATGCCTCTCGTATCCCGATATATATTTTACTTAGTCTAAACTAACTATGCCTACACTCATACGGCCAGTATTCCTAGCTGTTTAACATATCCATGCAGACTCGTCAATTTCAACAATAACGATTGTACCTTCAGGGACCTATTTCTTGCAGTACCTGTTTGCTAAATGACTCCAATGGTTATGTACCAGTCTAAATACCCACATGTATAATCCGGTCCATGTACCTTGCACCTTCGGGTTCTATTGCTTTTATGGTCTGTCCATATCATTGCCCATTGGCCTTAACGCCACCTGTAATATTGTACCTAGCTGTATCCACTGATGACAGATTTATTGTATTAGTCGGATAACTGCTTTTTTCCCCACTTGGAATCTGGTTCCTAGTTGTGCGTTACACCACTGCATTCTCTGCACTTCCAGATCCCTTGTTGTACCTCTCATAACCCTCTGCCCCAAGAACCATACCAGTGGATTTACTCCATAACACTGACCCCTGTGGTAACACACGCACACCACACATCTATTGGTTCTCCCCATCTAGACAACATTGTAATGTCATATTTTCTCACACTGCTCGGCTTATTCCATCATATAGCCCTGCATACTAGTGTTCACACTATCCCCCCCTTGCTGCACCACACCATTATGACCCAAGCTCAAACCAGTAACCCGTCCTACACTCCAACATGTATCAAAGTCACCTACATCTACCAAGACTCAGGCCTGGCCAGCATTTACTGGCCAAGACACCATCCCTTACTTATGCCACTTTTGCACAAACCTGTAGCCTTCCCCCTCGGAGTAAACACATCCACCAATACAACCAACATTACAGCCAACCTTTCACAAGCTAACCATATAGGCACGATAGTTAAAGATACTTCCATCTCCTCAAGCCTTCCTATCTGCTTAAATGCCACCAACACCCTTACCTCAAGTCATTCTCACAGCCCCATGCCTAGGAGACATGCGTCACTCACGCCTAAGAGTAAGAACCCCAGCCCATACCTCGATTCTCACGAGACCGATACTCGGAGTAACCAGGAAACTCAGACTCTCCTCACGTTCCCACCAACACCCTCGGATTACCAACAGAGTACCCCTAAACCTAATCTTCCCAGGACCACTACCAACAACTCACTCAGACCACGTACAACCCCAACTTTGATATCCACCATGACCCTATTAGGTCAACACGACTCCCAACCTACACAACCCAAAGCCCAACCTACCAATACAATACACAGACCCACCCCTCACACCCTGCCTACTCAATTCTGCTCCTACCACTCACCTGAAAGGAAGACTACTTAATATGCGATCTGTAGGTGCACATGCCATTGATGTACATTACCTCATTCTGGATCACCAATTAGACTTCCTAGCATTGACTGAAACTTGGCTACACCCAGCCTCAGGCCCAACACTAACCCTAGCCATCCCACCGGACTATACCATACTCAGATCTGACCGTCAAGACACCCCAGGAGGAGTAGCTATTATTTCAAAAACCTCTTTACAGCTTGGAGCCTGCAAGGTAGGCAGATTAGATGGATACGAGCTCCTAGCCCTCAAATTAACAATTGAACCTAAAACAACCCTAATTTCCTCTTATTCTACAGAGCGCCTAGTTCTTCAAACCATCCGGATATAGATATCCCGTTACTCATTACCCCTCTAATGAAACCCAAAACTAAATTCATACCATTAGGTGACATAAACCTGTGTTTCAATGATACCCATGATCACAAAGCCACAGCCTTCTACACTGCACCACAGGAAATGCAGTTTTCACAAATTGTCAATGCACCCACCCACATCAAAGGTAGAATCCTAGACTGGGTTTTAACATTGAATACTAAAGTATCCCTGGAATATATCATAAAATTATCTTGTTCAGATCATTCTGTAGTTCTTTTTAATGCATCAACCACTAAACCCCAATAACCACCCTCAACACCACCCATTCCAATTCTGGTGAGAAACTCACGTAAGCTCACTCCTGAAATTCTGACCCCAATCCTCAACAAACTATTAAAGCGCAGCCTAAAATGACTCCTAAACCGGATATCATATCCCATTTCTACCACTCCATCTTGAAAACAGCCATCGATGAAGCAGCCCCACTCAAATCCAAACTACCCAGACCTAAACGTAGCAACTCTTGGTTCAATGATGAACTTATTGAACTTAGAAGGAACAAAAGAGCATTAGAACATCTTACCAGAAAAAACCCATCCAATCAGACTAAAATAAGAATTACAGCTATTATCACATAAATACAAAGTCACAGTCATCACCCACTCCGAGTTCAGGTGCTGCTAGCAAAGCAGGGCGCACCACCATACAGGATGCACTAGCCACCAAAATCAAATCCCTCCAAGACAAAATTATTATAAAAAGAAAATCACTTCCCCAAAGTGTGGACTCCATCCCGGTTGTTCTCCCCGACAACTTAGCATCAGCAACCCAGTTCAACTTCATCCCAGTCACCCAAGACCAAGTAATTAAGACCATCGCCCCTCTCAAACCCTCACATTGCAAAGGAGACAGCTTTCCTGCTAAACTAGTTAAATCTTGCACTCCTACATTAGCTCCCATCATTACCAACTTTGTCAATGCATCTTTTAGCTCTAACTCGGTCCCATCTGACATTAAAGAAGCCTGGGTTACGCCGGTCCTAAAAAAATAAAAACAACCTTAGTCCCCACTACTCCCACAAACTACAGACCCATTACCACAGTCCCCTTCCTCCTTAAAATAATCGCCAAAATCGCATACAGCCAAGTACAAACCCACTAAGAATACAACCACTTACTAGGCGACAGACAATCTGGCTTTCGTCCCAAACACAGCGCAGAGACAGCATTACCTGATCTAAAGAAATCAGATGGACCCTATCAGAGACGCAGGCAATCTATGCATCCTACTATTACTCGACTTGTCCACCGCGTTCGATCTAGTGGACAATTACAAATTATGCCTAACATTATCTAAAAATTTTCACTTTTCACAAAACGCAACATCCTGGAATAAATTGTTCCTATCAGAACGCACTTCCAGAGTAGCTATAGGAGAGGAGGCGGCAGATCCTATACCAATCCCCATAGGCGTACCACAAGGATCATGTATCTCCCACGCTCTACAATGCATATACAAAACTCATCTTCACAGCATTAGATGCCATGGGAGTAATCTATACCAGCTTTGCGGATGATACACAAATACTCATTCCAATCACTGGTAACCAGAACAAGACACCATCCTCATAAATAAAATCTACTCACTTATCCAGAATTGGATGGCAACAAACAGCCTCTGCCTAAATGGCAAAAAGACAGATTCTTATGGTAGGATCCCCAACCCAATTGAAAAGACTGCATCAGGACTATACTTCTATTGTCATAGATGGCACCACCATTTCCATCTCCCACCAAGTCAAGACTTTAGGGGTTAACCTAGACTCAAGCCTAACCATGAGCAAACACATCAACTATCTCACCTCTTCCACAGCCTATACAACTAAACTTATCTCCCTCAGTAGACAAGTTCTTACTATGCAGAACAGCATCACACTTGCTAGAGCTCTAATTATGTCTAAGTTAGACTATTGTAGCATACTCTTCTTAGGCACCACCAAGAAAAATCTGACCAAATTGCAATTATTGAAAAATAATGCTCTCAGAGTAGCTCTAGGCATCAAATAAAGCGACCATGTATCACAGACTAGGAAAAATGTACACTGGTTACCCATTGAAGCTAGAATACTGCATAAAACTCTCACCAACATTCATAAATGTATCACACAAAATGGCCCGACCAACCTTAATGATTGCCTCACTCGAAAAACATCAACCAGACTTCTTAGGTCAAACACTAGCACACACTTATCATCCCCCGCTTCAAGAATTCTAGAACAGTAGAATGCAGTTTCCCTGTAGCAGCCCCTAGATTATGGAACTCACTTACCGCAATCTTAAGCAATGAGCCATCATACACACACTTCAAGAAACTCCTAAAAACCTGGTTGTTCAAAAAATTCTAACCTTTCCATTCTTAGACTCGGCTACAACCATGGGGCCGGTTAGGTACAGATTTGGGTAGGACACTTGGGGTGTACTACAACAATCTCAGCCTCCTGGCAATAGGACTCAACCTTCGGTATAAGTTTGAACTACACAGGTTGGTAGCGCAGTGGAGCAGTCAGGCTGATCTCAAGAGGTGTCAATGTGAGCTGTAGAGTGGTTACACAAAGATTCACAGTGACAGTTATTCAAACAAACTTTTAAACTCAAGGATTCTTGATAAAACAATTATTTATTTACCAGTCATTTATATAAGCCTTCTTTAGAAGGGGGCAATATTATAGCAACAGACAAATAACTTTAAAATACACACTCTTAGTTTCTAAATCAGCAAGCACCCATTGGGGATGCCACACACACTTCCTACACCCTCAGGCGACATCAATTGTTAGGACACTGTGGACATTGATATGTTACTGTTAGCATTTAGAATAGCATTAAGATGTGTCAAAGAAAAGGTTACTCAGAACAAACAAGGGATCACAAATATTCTCAAGCAGGGAAATACTTTTCAACTCTCCCCAGTGTCAGAGGAGAGAAGAGTCTTTCAGTGGAAACAGGCTAGGCCAAAGTCAATAGGCAAAAGTCTATGTAGCTGAAGCACTTCTTGCAGGTAAGTAAGAAAAGTTGTATGTACAATGTTTTTGAAGTCTTTAGTGAAGAAGAATTACAGTGTAATTCATAGAATTTCGCAGAAAAGTGTCGCAAGCGGCCGGCGCAGATTGTCTGCGCCAGGCACGTGCGCTAAAACCGATTTCCGCGCACAGCGTATTCATGGATTTTAGGCTCCCAAACCAGCCGTGGCGCAGAGTATCGCAGCGACCCTGCAGCAGCGCCCCCAAGAACGCCCTCGCGCAAGGAAAAGCCATCAAAATCGCTAAATCATCGTAAAGGGCTGCGCTAACCCTGGACCAGTTTACAGGGTTGCCAAACAAGGAACGCAAAGCGGGTAACGTTCATATCAGGGGTACGCGGGAAGTTTAACACGCGATTGGCCAGGGTACGTGTATTAGAGGGGTACGCGTGAAGTTTTACACGCGATTAGCCAGGGCACGTGTATTACAGGGGTACGCGGGAATTATCACACGCGATTTGGCTGGGTAGGTGTATTACAGGGGTACACAGGAAGTTTTACACGCGATTTGGCTGGGTACGTGTATTACAGGGGTGCGCTGGAATTATCACACGCGATTTGGCCAGGTACGTGTATTACAGGGGTGCGCGGGAATTATCACACGCGATTTGGCTGGGTACGTGTATTACAGGGGTGCGTGGGAAGTTACACACGCGATTAGGCTGGGTGGGTCCTCACAGGTGTTCCCTGTACACCCTCCACGGCCCCTGCAGGCAGCCCACAAAACAGGGGACTACCCTGCACACCTGCTCATGTCTACCACCACCCCCACCCCCCAGCCACCAGGGGCAGCCTCCACCAGGCCCCCACCCATGTCTACCACCACCCCCACCCCTCAGCCACCAGGGGCAGCCTCCACCAGGCCCCCACCCATGTCTACCACCCCACCCCCACGCAGTGCAGGGGCACCCTCCACCAGGCCCCCACTCATGTCCCCTATCACCCCCACCCCCCAGCCACCAGGGGCAGCCTCCACCAGGCCCCCACTCATGTCTACCACCCCACCCCCACCCCCCAGCCACCAGGGGAAGCCTCCACCAGGCGCCCACCCATGTCCCCCTGCACCCCCACCCCCCAGCCACCAGGGGAAGCCTCCACCAGGCCCCCACCCATGTCTACCACCCTTCCCACCCCCCAGCAGTGCAGGGGCACCCTCCACCAGGCCCCCACTCATGTCTCCCAGCGTGCTACGTGTATTTCAGGGGTGCGCGGGAAGTCCCACTCGCGAATAGCCTGGGCGCGTGTATTTCAGGGGTGCGCGGGAAGTTCCACACGCGAATAGCCTGGGCGCATGCATTTCAGGGGTGCGCGGGAAGTTTTACACGCGACTTCAGCAGGGTACGTGTATTTCAGGTATGCGCGGGAATTCTCACACGCGATTTGGCTTGGTACGTGGATTACAGGGGTGCGTGGGAAGTTACACACGCGATTAGGCTGGGTGGGTCCTCACAGGTGTTCCCTGTACACCCTCCACGGCCCCTGCAGGCAGCCCACAAAACAGGGGACTACCCTGCACACCTGCTCATGTCCCCCTGCACCCCCACCCCCCAGCCACCAGGGGCAGCCTCCACCAGGCCCCCACCCATGTCTACCACCACCCCCACCCCCCAGTAGTGCAGGGGCAGCCCCCACCAGGCCCCCACTCATGTCCCCTATCACCCCCACCCCCCAGCAGTGCAGGGGCAGCAGGCAGTCAGGCAGCAGCAGGTGGGAGCGTGCTCGGGCTCTGGGGGGCAGTAGTTCGGCCTTCCGGGCAGGAGCGTGGTATTCCGTGTGCGTACGCGTGGCCAGCTTGGTACGGAGTGATTTTGCACGTGAAAATCCTGCACGTCAGCGTGAAAACTGAGGAAAGGCCCTCAGCGCGTAAGCGCGTCTGTGACGTGACCCGCACAGGTGTTTCCCACACAGCACGTGATGACAGAGCACACATGGAAAGACACTACGTCAGAGTGTAATCGCGTGTGATTGGTGGAAATGGCCCTACACGCAGAAGTGACAAAGCGTGTGATTGGTGGAAATGGCCCTACACGCAGAAGTGACAAAGCGTGTGATTGGTGGAAATGGCCCTACACGCAGAAGTGACAAAGCGTGTAATTGGTGGAAATGGCCCTACACGCAGAAGTGACAAAGCATGTAATAGGTGGAAATGGCCCTAGCGCGTACACGCCGCGTAAGTGACGCTGGACGTGTGGGCCTGTATAAAAGGTACGTGTAGAACACGTTTTCCTTGTACGTGCTTTTCGTGGAGAGCGAGTGGGTGAATTCTGTACTTCTTGTCGTTTCACACGCGATTTACTTCACTGCGTTTCTAGTTCGTATTCCCTGTTACCTCTGACAGCTTTTTCTCTTTTTTCTCTTTTACTGGTTTACCTGGGCCTGTTCCCTCAAACAGTGTTCCCTTCTACTGTTGTCCTGTCTCCTCAGACAGCATACAAATCTTCTTTTGGCGGGGGTGTTGCCAACCAAACGTGCTCCTTTTACACGCTCGTTTACCAGGCAGACGGTGAGTCACGCACGTATCTAACATCTGTGCTTGCCCCGTGTGTAGCCTACCCCTTCAGAGGTCATTCTAGGCTGCGTGTGACACGCATACGTTCATTCTTGTGTTTCTGGGTGCCACAGCGTAGTGCAGGTTTTTCTTTCTGCACACGTGGTCTAGGAGGGGTTGCGTGCACGTCATCTCCATTTTTTGGGCCTCCTGTGCGTTGCGTGACCCGTCATCTTTCCCTAGGGGTTACATTCAGCCTTGCTAGAGCACTAGGGTACAATTACCATCTGGTACCCAACCCCTTTGACCCCCAATTGCCCAGGACAATAGTCTACATCCACTCCCATACGCACATTAACATCAGTGCCATGGCTGGGAGGCGAGGATTCCGTAAGGGTGGCAAAGGTGGAAGAGCCACAAGTGGTGGCCGTGGTGGATCCGGTAGGGGACGTGGTCGTAACTTGCAGGGTGAGCCTGTCCCCCCATGTGTGGAGGACCAGTCACGGGCACCCATAATCCCCCCCCCCTCCCATTGAGGCTGATGTGGCTGACACCATCCATGCTCAGCCCTTGTTGGACCAGCCCATTGTGGCACCAGACTTGGCTGACTCCATGGCTGACTTCCAGGTCAGCAGGGCTACGACACGTGCGCTGGTGCACGTGGATGCCATCATGCCACGTGGATCTGGGGCAGCAAGGTCATCTGCTGCACCAAGGAGGCAGGGCGGAGAGGCTGCAGGGGCAGCTGCGGCTCCATCCACCCCAGCCCTCACACACCCAGCCAGGACAGTGTCGGTCCTAGTCCATGCTGCTGACATTCCCCCTGACACCATCACACTAGAGCTAATGCCTGCACCAACTCCCATGCTGAGTGTGCAATCCCACACTCCTGATACAGAGTCCACCAGGGCTCCTGCCCCTAGTGTCCAGAGCGGCGCAGGACACTCAGGATCACCACCACCTTCCAAGCGGAAGAGGAAGAGTGCTCGTCCGGCACAGGCTGATGCCCCAGACACGGCTACACAGTCCGGCCCGTCCAGGAAGCCCAGCTTCACGGATGACGAACTGAATGCACTTGTCGAGTATGTGTCCGGACATGACAACAAGATGGTCATTGTTGCAGGATCCAAGACCACACCTGCACAACGCCAGGCACACTGGCAGACCGTTGCGGACATCGTAAGTGCCCTTGGAATCGTGAGGCGCACAGCCAATGATTGCTATAAGCGCTGGAATGACCTAAAGCGCAGGGCAAAGAGTAAGCTGGCCTCAAGTCATGCCGCAACTCTAGTGACTGGAGGTGGGTCTCCAGTAGTAGACATGGAACTCACTCCACATGAGTCAGTCGCTGGGACCTACGTCACGGAGGAACAGATCCAAGGCGTGAGAGATCTGGCTGATTACGAGGCATTGTCCGGTGAGTGCACATGCATGTGTGTGTCATCCATGTGCATGGTGTGTGTGTGAGGGCTTCTGTTCGGGTGCCAGGTGAGAGTGTGTGCGCCTGAGTCGTATGGGTCAGCCATGTGCTTCATGCAATCCTTCCTGCGCAGCTGCATTTGGCCATAGCAGTATCCCTTCTGCCAACAGTAGACATCTAGCCCAACTGCACGCCAGTTGCCCTTGAAGTGTCACCTTGCCACAACATATTTGCTTCTTTTACACTGTTCATTCAGTCATTTTGTTTGCATTCCACCACTTTCACTAGGCATGTCGCTGTCCACTAGTCACATGTCTGACATGGGTATGGTAAAGTGGAGTGACTTTGTCACCTGGATATCATTTGTACACACATGTCCCTGTGCAATTGGACCATTTCAGACTGGCAGCTCCAGGTGAAAAATCTGACCTGTTAGAATTAGAAAAGCAATTACATGCGGGAACTGGACTGAATGAATAGGTGCTGCCCTCCTCTCCATCTTCACTCAATAGCAATGGTACATGCCATCTGTGTGATGGCATGTGTGTTTCACCTGCCAATCACAGGCCAATGTGTGATGCCACTGCCAGGTAGCATGCAGAAAATGTGTTCATCTTCCATCTTGGTGTCATCAGTGTGTGCCATTTGCCTGCACTTCATACGCAGTGAGGGTGCATGCATGGGAGGGTTTTAGTCATGTGGGACATGTGTCAATCAAGTACTGGTTCTCTTGCTTCTCAGCCCTCATTGTGTGCCATGGTGCTAATGCCTGTTTCCATTTCTTTGTTTTCATGTCTTTGCAGGGGAAGACGCACCTGATACTGCTGGGGTTGTGGAGATGGTGCAGACCCAGGAGGGGTCCGAGGGCCGACCAACCACCAGTGAGGGACGTGGTGTGGTGGTGGGGGAGAACCCACAAGTGCTGCAGGTCGTGCTCTCAAGGGGTGTCTCTGGCTGCACCTCACCCGAGCTGTACTCAGGTGTTGATTCGGATGAGACCTACGTGCCGTCGCAGGTGAGTGTTCCAGGGAGGGATTCTGTTCTGTCTCACCCACCTGCACCAGGGTCAGAACCCTCCATGGGGATGTCAGTGTTGGCAGCTACGCCTTCGGTGGTTACGGATGCAGGGTCACACTCCGCGACATCTGATCCTGTTCCTGGGCCAGCAGATCAGAGGGGGAATGCAGTCCTGCAGCCTCAGGCAGTGCCGGCACAGCAAGGCGCAGTTCGCCTTGCCCCAGACAGGTGTGGTGCCCGCCGACGTGGTGGCCGTACGCCACCCGGCAATACCGCATGGGAGCAATCCATTTACGGTATGGCAACCCAACAGGCTGCATCATCTGAGATGATGGCTCAGGCCATGGATAGGGTGGCCACTTCCATTGTCCCCCCAGAAAGGCTGATGGAGCGACTAGAGCAGGCAACCGACTCCATCTGCCAGTCACACAGGGAGGACATGTTGGGGTCCAACAGGGACAGGCGGGCGGCACTGGCGACTCTGCAGGAGGCCATCTCCATTGAGTCCCAGGGCCACAGGGAAGCCCTGAGGCAGGAGCTCCTTCACCTCAGGACGACTCTTGTTGAGCTTGAGGCTTCAACACACCAAAGGACAGAACAGCAGCTGGAGCGTCTCACCCGTACGCTCTCAGCTGAGATGCAGGCAACGAGGGCGGAGGTCCGGGCATCCCGTGAGTTGTTGCATGGGGACCTCCGCACACTCATCCTCCAGAACCAGACCTAGCACACCCGCATGCTTGCAGCCATGGAGGAGCAGACTAGGGCCTTGCGTGGGCTGCCTCCCATAGTGCAACCACCTCCGGATGCAGCTGCACAGGGTGATAATAGCGACAGCAGTGATACTCCCACAATAGGGTAGCCGTGTGGGCCATGAGCCCATGGAGGTGTTTTATCTTCCCAGGATCCACGCAGGTGGGTTCTGGTGTGCATCCTGTCCTCGGACCTCCTGGGTGGCCTCCCCAACCCCCCTGGGCCCATCAATGGCCATTTTTGATTGTTTCTTATTTTTATTTTGATTTCTTTTATTCCCAATTTTTTTGGGATGATCTGTTGGCTTCCGTGGTTCCTGTGGGCATACGCTGCATTGTGGCTGGGCACATGCAGGCTTGTAATGTATTTGGTTCAGATGCTTGGGTTTGAGTCACACACACCCCTCCTGCTTCCCGTTTCCATGGGCTTGCAAAGGGTGTGCCCAAGTGACAGTGAATTACAGTGACGTTGGACTCCCATGAGCTGTGTGGGCAGTCTGTAGTCAATACTGTGTATACATTCCTAGTGCATATTGCTGTTGTGTTGTACACTGCATGTTGCATTGATGTGTAACTCTTCTTCTGTGTCTACCTCCCAATTTGCAGGTCCCTTCCTCATGTCCACACAAGGACCTCTAGTCTGGAGATGGGGTCCATGTTGGCAGCAGTGCACCTACAACTCTACATGGCGACAACACTGCACAGTTGGTAGTGGTGGGAGTGCAGGCATTTCCAGGTGGTGAGACTACTAATATGTAACATTTGTGATGTCATGTTAATGGTACTACGTGCTCAAGTATGTTGTTGGTCCGGCATTGCTGTGAGCATTTCAGGTGTTGCAGGTTTCTAATAGTGCCACTGTACATAGTGAGACTGATGTCATGTTGTGGGGATTACTTTGTTTACCTGCAATTAGCATGACATGGCACGGTGTGTCGTGTGGCGGTGCTGGGGTTGGGTTGGCTGACATGGCACTGTCCTCTTGTTGCATTTTGCAAGTGGGTATTCATTTTAGCTGCTTCAATGTGTAACTTCACAAAACTGCATTGGTGGTGTCTGTGTGGGTAGGGATGCACACATTGTGACACTTCCAGGTGAACAATCTCAGGCTGACATGGTATTCCCGGTTCATTCTCCAGACATTCAGGATCAGTGTCAGGTTGAGTCATCATTGATTGTCAGATGGAATGTGCCAGGGCAGTGTGCACTCCACAGGGGTGTGATTTCTATGTGAAGTAATTAGCCACTAGCTGTGTACGGGCTGCCTCCCCCCGTGCCCTTTCCCCTCCCATGCGCAGCGGCTGTGCATGTGGTTGGGGATGTGGGGCCACCACCATGTCCACGGCCAGGCCCCGGCGTGTTGCAACGTTGTGCAGGACACATGCTGCCACTATGATCCTGCACACTACTGGGGGAGCGTATAACAGCTGCCCGCCAGAACGGTCAAGGGAGCGAAAGCGTGACTTTAGCACTCCGAATGTGCGCTCCACTATGCCCCTGGTTGTAATGTGGGCTGTGTTATATCTTACCTGGGGTGGCGTGGTGGGGTTCCGAATTGGCGTCATCATGTGTGGGCTGAGAGGGTAGGCACTGTCCCCTGTGGAGGTGGTGATTGGTATCATTGGTGGGGTTGTGACCTTGCTCAGTATCCAACATGCATGCATGTGCAGTGGCATACATACTCACCAAGCAGCCATGTATCGCCATGCCGCCCAGCTTCTAGGTCCCGGTTTAGGGTGGACATTCGGTAAATGAAGCTGTCGTGGGTGGAGCCGGGATAGTTGGCATATACTGAGGTGATGATTCCCTTGGCATTACATGCTACCTGCACGTTGATGGAATGCCAGTGCTTGCGGTTCCTATAGATGTGCTCAGATGCCCTGGGGGGACGTAGAGCCACATGGGTGCAGTCGATGGCACCTAGCACTTTGGGGAATCGTGCCACAGCGTAAAAATCCAGGGCGGCAGCATGCCTTTCTGCAGGTGTTCTGGGCAGGTATATGTGCCTGCGGACTGATGGGCGTGCAGTGATGATGTTCAAGACCTGGTGTAGGCAGCGTGACTGGGTGGCCTGTGACACCCCACCCACTATGGCACTTGTCCGCTGAAATGATCCAGTGGCTAAGAAGTGCAGTACATTGAGGACCTTCTCCAGGGGGCTGAGTGCTTGGGAGCACAGGGTGGGTGATGTGAGGTCATCCTCCCACTCACTCACCAGGTCCAGTATAATGTGTGGTGGAAACCTGTACCTCCCATACACCTGGTCATCGGGCATCCCGAAAAGGCTGGTTCTGGGTGTGAATATTCTGGCCCTGACTATCCTCCTCCTCCTCCTTTGGTAGCCCACTGCCACTGCTGCTAGGAACGGTATGTTCATCCTGGCGTCTGAGCTTGTTGTTATAAGTCCGCAAATTTATGCTTTGCGCGTGTTCTAGGCGAGCGTGTTACCCGCGCACCCCTGGAATCCAGTTCCCAGTCCAATAGCGTGTGGAAATTCACACGCACCACGGGATACAGCGTGTGACCCGCGCACCCCTGGAATCCAGTTCCCAGTCCAATAGCGTGTGGAAATTCACACGCACCACGGGATACAGCGTGTGACCCGCGCACCTCTGGAATCCAGTTCCCAGTCCAATAGCGTGTGGAAATTCACACGCACCACGGGATACAGGTTCGCTGACGTACTTGTGTGTGTAAGTGCCCGCGCACCCATTAAATACACGTACATAGGCCAATCGCGTGTACGCGCACTTTTGTCCAATTACACGCGATGACACTCTGACGTGCAGTATCTCCACGTGTGCCCCGTCATCACGTGCTGAGTGGGGAACACCCGTGCGGGTCACGTCACAGACGCGCTTACGTGCTGAGGGACTCTGGTCCAATAGAATCGCGTATGCGTGCTGACGCGCTTACGCGCTAAGGGCCTTTCCTCGGATTTCACGCTGACGTGCAGGATTTTCACGTGCCAAATCACTCCGTATCAAGCTGGCCACGCGAAAACACACGGAAGACCACGCTCCTGCCCAGAAGGCCGAGTTACTGCCCCCCAGTGCCCCGAGCAGCCTCCCACGTGCCATCTGCTGCTGCTGCCGCCTGCCTGCTGCCACCGTGCCCTGCCATTTGGTGCCTGCACATCAGCCATCTGCAGGGGTCCAGTTGCTGTGTCCACCCCTGCTGGAACTGAAGACTCCCGACTGGGATTACATCGCTCCACAGCCCAGCCCCAGGACCCAGTTGCCCACCCACACCTGCCTCTGGGGTTGCCATGTCGGGCACTTCCACATCTGGCACCAGTGGCAACCCCAGGCCAGAGGGGCAGAGGGGCACCAGCTTCACTGTCACCGAAGTTGGTGTCCTGGTGGAGCATGTCCTGGGGCAGTATGATGCCCTCTTTGGATCGTCCCGCGCCAGCAAGGAAGGACGGCAGAGGATCTGGGCCGACTGTGTGGTTGCCATCAACGCGGAGGGGGTGGCAACCCGCGACGTCCTGAAGATCAAGAAGCGCTGGGAGGACTTGAGGTCCAGGACCCTTGTGAAGGCCCGGCGCCTCGTGGAGGGGGGCCGGGGCCGCATGAGTTCCATCCAGATGAGGGTCCTGGAACGCGTACGCCCAGCGCTCCACGCCCAGATCCTTGAGAGGGAGGCCCGTCTGGAGTTGAGCGGTAAGTGTCCATGCATTACTGTGTGAGACAGGGCATGTTGCGGTGTGCTGGTTCTATGATACTTGCCTGTATGTGTGCCATAGGCCATGTATGCATGTATGTGTGCAGGGACATCATGGTAATGCATGTGCGACCAGTGATGTGTGATGCACATGGTTGTTGCATGTGTTGAAATGCCGCATGGGGAGCCCTATGCAGATTTTGAACATGAGAGCATGCCAGTCTCTGGACCTGGACATGGGTGGGGGTGAGGGATGGGTGCTGATGCCAGGTACATATATGGTAGCCATGTCTGTGTGCCTGACCTGCGTGTCAGTGACTTGTGCATGCCATGGATGCATGACACATGTGTGCGACAATGCACAGATTCAGTAAAGCAGCCAAATTACCCTTGTATCCACTGTGTTTGGTGTGTTTGGGGCCAGATGGATGTGACTGAGGTGAAGTGTGTGCATGTGATAGGCATGAGCCATGATGCATGTGAGTTACATATCATTGAATGTTTCAAGAGTCCATTGGACATGCATGGAAATGTCCATGGCATGCACCATGCCTGTTACTGTGTGTGTTTTGCCTGGACTGACCCATGTGTTGTGGAGGGACATGATGGAAGTGTACTTTGACAGTGGTGCTCATCTGCTATTGCTTCCTGTCCAGGGGACCATTGTACAGTGCCCTGATGCTTGTGTTCTTTGTCTCCCTCTACGCAGCGGCTAGTGAAGAAGAGGGCGGAGACGGCGCTGTGGAGCAAGGCGGCGGGGATGCCCCCACGGCTGCAGCGGAAGGGGTGGGTGAGCCCCCACAGGGGCCTGCTACGGTGGGAGACGGTGAGGAGCCATCCAGGTTGGTGGTTTGCACAGGGGAGGAGGAGGCCGCCACTGGGGCACACATGGGGCCTGGTGGGGGCATCCCTGATGGTGCAAGTGGTGCAGTCCAGGGCCAGGGGCAGGAGGCAGCACAGGTCACCGTGGAGGGGCCTGTGCATGTCGCTGTCCCTGACCCTGTGAGTGCACCACCATGCACCAGCAGGGATGCCCCGTCCCAGGCCTGTCCACAGGTAGAGGGGATGTCCATGTCACCTGACTCCCCTCCACCTGCGGACGTGGGAACCCCTGGCCGTGCGGAGAAGGTCCTGATTGGGGTCGCGATGCGCACGGCTGTGATTCGTGATGCCGTGCGTGCTTCCCGGGAGGAGCACGCACGTCATCACGAAGTGCACCGTGCCGACGTGGCCCAATTGGGATCGGCCATGTTCGGGGGTTTCCTGCATGTGTTGGCCAATGTGGCGGCCCTCTCCTCCTCTGTGCAGGCTATCCACCAGTCGTTCTCCTTGCCGTCTTCCAGCCCAGATGCCACCAGGGCCCCCTGTGGACCTGCCCCGACCAATGCAGCCAGCTCGGTGGGGATCCCATCCCT
Source organism: Ambystoma mexicanum (assembly GCF_040938575.1). Classification (NCBI taxonomy): domain Eukaryota; kingdom Metazoa; phylum Chordata; class Amphibia; order Caudata; family Ambystomatidae; genus Ambystoma; species Ambystoma mexicanum. The sequence continues at coordinate 238,077,471 of NC_090923.1, forward strand.
GCCACAGTCGGGAGTCAGAGATCCAGCAGGGGTGGACACCACAGCAACTGGACCCCAGCAGATGGAGGATGTGACGGCATCATCGGGCAGGGCACGTGCACAACGGCGTCGGTGGTTTCCATCAGCCTGGATGCCGTCGTGCTGGCACAGGCAGTTGCGTCGGAGGCAGCAGCAGGCTCAACGTGGGAGGCATCATGGCTCGGGGCCATCAACATCAGGGGTGCAGGCATCGGCCGGAGGGCAGGAGAACCCTGGAATGGGAGTGGCTTCCGTGTGGGAGCGGTTGTGCCAGCGGATAGGTGCGGAGCGGCAGCGGGCAGAGGAGGAACGGCTCACGATGGTCAGGGCGGAGGACTCCATGCGGAGGGCGCTGAGGCGGGCTGAGTGCCTCGAGGGTCTTCGCAGGGAGTTTGAGCTTGACACTGCGTTATCCCTGCGGGACCTCGGGGCCAGGGAACATGCCCGCCTCCAAGCCATTGACCAGGAGTTCGATGATGCCCTGGCCCATGACAACAACCAGTGAGCCGTCCGAATAGCCCGCTGCCTTTGTATATAGTTGTATAGTTAGGGTTAGGTTTCCTTTGTTTTTTTGAATTTTGTTTTGGTTGCGATTGGACAATGCACCACTTTTTTGTATATAGTTCAGTTTTTAGTTAGTAGTCATAGTTAGGTTTAATTTGGTTGGGCTCATGGACCCAGGATGATCTTCTTCATGGTTCTTCATTGGCTTATTTTAATTTTTCAGATAATTTTCTTGGACATTCATCTTGTTTTGTTTGATTTGCTTTGTGTTTTTTCTTATTTCATTTCCATTCTACTTGCTGTTCAATACATATTTTTTTTTATTCTTCAATGTGTCGTATCATCTCATTGCTTTCAGGCATGTCATGTTGGGTGTTTTGTCATTCACTTGCAGCCATTGTGTGTGACAGACATGTGTTCAATTGCATTATTTAAATTGGGGGTGTAACATGTAATTGCCTTTGATATGTGGGTGGGTGTGATAGTTGGTTGGGCCTTTTGGCAGGGGAGGATGGGCATTACGGACATGATTGGGGAATGTTGGGACCCAGGTGCAGGGGGGCATGGATTGGACATGGGTGGGGGCCTGCTGGCAGGTGCCCCACAGTGCTGGGGGGGTGGGGGTGGTGGGAGACATGGGTGGGGGCCTGGTGGAGGCTGCCCCTGGTGACTGGGGAGGTGGGGGTGCTGGGAGACATGAGTGGGGGCCTGGTGGAGGGTGACCCTGCACTGCTGGGGTTTGGGGGTGGTGGGAGACATGAGTGGGGGCCTGGTGGAGGGTGCCCCTGGTGGCTGGGGGGGTGGGGGTGGTGGGAGACATGAGTGGGGGCCTGGTGGAGGGTGCCCCTGGTGGCTGGGGGTGGTGGGTGACATGAGTGGGGGCCTGGTGGAGGGTGCCCCTGGTGGCTGGGGGGGTGGGGGTGGTGGGTGACATGAGTGGGGGCCTGGTGGAGGGTGACCCTGCACTGCTGGGGGGTGGGGGTGGTGGGTGACATGAGTGGGGGCCTGGTGGAGGCTGTCCCTGCACTGCTGGGGTGTGGGGGTGGTGGGTGACATGAGTGGGGGCCTGGTGGAGGGTGCCCCTGGTGGCTGGGGTGTGGGGGTGATGGGAGACATGAGTGGGGGCCTGGTGGAGGGTGCCCCTGGTGGCTGAGGGGTGGGGGTGGTGGGTGACATGAGTGGGGGCCTGGTGGAGGCTGCCCCTGCACTGCTGGGGTTTGGGGGTGGTGGGAGACATGAGTGGGGGCCTGGTGGAGGGTGCCCCTGGTGGCTGGGGGGTGGGGGTGGTGGGAGACATGAGTGGGGGCCTGGTGGAGGGTGACCCTGCACTGCTGGGGTTTGGGGGTGGTGGGAGACATGAGTGGGGGCCTGGTGGAGGGTGCCCCTGGTGGCTGGGGGGTGGGGGTGGTGGGTGACATGAGTGGGGGCCTGGTGGAGGGTGCCCCTGGTGGCTGGGGGGTGGGGGTGGTGGGAGACATGAGTGGGGGCCTGGTGGAGGGTGCCCCTGGTGGCTGGGGTGGTGGGTGACATGAGTGGGGGCCTGGTGGTGGCTGCCCCTGCACTGCTGGGGTTTGGGGGTGGTGGGAGACATGAGTGGGGGCCTGGTGGAGGGTGCCCCTGGTGGCTGGGGGGTGGGGGTGGTGGGAGACATGAGTGGGGGTCTGGTGGAGGGTGACCCTGCACTGCTGGGGTTTGGGGGTGGTGGGAGACATGAGTGGGGGCTTGGTGGAGGGTGCCCCTGGTGGCTGGGGGTGGTGGGTGACATGAGTGGGGGCCTGGTGGAGGCTGCCCCTGCACTGCTGGGGTGTGGGGGTGGTGGGTGACATGAGTGGGGGCCTGGTGGAGGGTGCCCCTGGTGGCTGGGGTGTGGGGGTGGTGGGAGACATGAGTGGGGGCCTGGTGGAGGGTGCCCCTGGTGGCTGTGGGGTGGGGGTGGTGGGAGACATGAGTGGGGGCCTGGTGGAGGGTGACCCTGGTGGCTGGGGGTGGTGGGAGACATGAGTGGGGGCCTGGTGGAGGGTGACCCTGCACTGCTGGGGTGTGGGGGTGGTGGGAGACATGAGTGGGGGCCTGGTGGAGGGTGCCCCTGGTGGCTGGGGGTGGTGGGTGACATGAGTGGGGGCCTGGTGGAGGCTGCCCCTGCACTGCTGGGGTTTGGGGGGGTGGGAGACATGAGTGGGGGCCTGGTGGAGGGTGCCCCTGGTGGCTGGGGGGTGGGGGTGGTGGGAGACATGAGTGGGGGCCTGGTGGAGGGTGACCCTGCACTGCTGGGGTTTGGGGGTGGTGGGAGACATGAGTGGGGGCCTGGTGGAGGGTGCCCCTGGTGGCTGGGGGGTGGGGGTGGTGGGTGACATGAGTGGGGGCCTGGTGGAGGGTGACCCTGCACTGCTGGGGTTTGGGGGTGGTGGGAGACATGAGTGGGGGCCTGGTGGAGGGTGCCCCTGGTGGCTGGGGGGTGGGAGACATGAGTGGGGGCCTGGTGGAGGGTGCCCCTGGTGGCTGGGGGGTGGGGGTGGTGGGTGACATGAGTGGGGGCCTGGTGGAGGCTGCCCCTGCACTGCTGGGGTTTGGGGGTGGTGGGAGACATGAGTGGGGGCCTGGTGGAGGGTGCCCCTGGTGGCTGGGGGGTGGGGGTGGTGGGAGACATGAGTGGGGGCCTGGTGGAGGGTGACCCTGCACTGCTGGGGTTTGGGGGTGGTGGGAGACATGAGTGGGGGCCTGGTGGAGGGTGCCCCTGGTGGCTGGGGGGTGGGGGTGGTGGGAGACATGAGTGGGGGCCTGGTGGAGGGTGCCCCTGGTGGCTGGGGGGTGGGGGTGGTGGGAGACATGAGTGGGGGCCTGGTGGAGGGTGACCCTGGTGGCTGGGGGGTGGGGGTGGTGGGAGACATGAGTGGTGGCCTGGTGGAGGGTGACCCTGCACTGCTGGGGTGTGGGGGTGGTGGGAGACATGAGTGGGGGCCTGGTGGAGGGTGCCCCTGGTGGCTGGGGGGTGGGGGTGGTGGGTGACATGAGTGGGGGCCTGGTGGAGGCTGCCCCTGCACTGCTGGGGTTTGGGGGGGGTGGGAGACATGAGTGGGGGCCTGGTGGAGGGTGCCCCTGGTGGCTGGGGGGTGGGGGTGGTGGGAGACATGAGTGGGGGCCTGGTGGAGGGTGACCCTGCACTGCTGGGGTTTGGGGGTGGTGGGAGACATGAGTGGGGGCCTGGTGGAGGGTGCCCCTGGTGGCTGGGGGGTGGGGGTGGTGGGTGACATGAGTGGGGGCCTGGTGGAGGGTGACCCTGCACTGCTGGGTTTGGGGGTGGTGGGAGACATGAGTGGGGGCCTGGTGGAGGGTGCCCCTGGTGGCTGGGGGGTGGGGGTGGTGGGAGACATGAGTGGGGGCCTGGTGGAGGGTGCCCCTGGTGGCTGGGGGGTGGGGGTGGTGGGTGACATGAGTGGGGGCCTGGTGGAGGCTGCCCCTGCACTGCTGGGGTTTGGGGGTAGTGGGAGACATGAGTGGGGGCCTGGTGGAGGGTGCCCCTGGTGGCTGGGGGTGGTGTGAGACATGAGTGGGGGCCTGGTGGAGGGTGACCCTGCACTGCTGGGGTTTGGGGGGGGTGGGAGACATGAGTGGGGGCCTGGTGGAGGGTGCCCCTGGTGGCTGGGGGGTGGGGGTGGTGGGAGACATGAGTTGGACATGGGTGGGGGCCTGCTGGCAGGTGCCCCACAGTGCTGGGGGGTGGGGGTGGTGGGGGACATGAGTTGGACATGGGTGGGGGCCTGCTGGCAGGTGCCCCACAGTGCTGGGGGGTGGGGGTGCAAGGGGACATGAGTTGGTGTTCATTAGTTCAAGGAGACATGTGCCTTTGCTGGGGGGCATGCCCATGGTGGGTGGGCTGCCTGCGGGACATGACCAGGGATGCAGGGTAGTCCCCTGTGGTGTGGGCTGCCTGCAGGGGCCGTGGAGGGTGTACAGGGTACACCTGGGAGGACCCACACTGTCAAATCACATGTGGAACTTCCCGCGCACCCCTGAAATACACGCGCCCAGGCTATTCGCGCGTGGAACTTCCCGCGCACCCCTGAAATACACGCGCCCCGGCTATTCGCGTGTGGAACTTCCCGCGCACCCCTGAAATACACGCGCCCAGGCTATTCGCGTGTGGAACTTCGCGCGCACCCCTGAAATACACGCGCCCAGGCTATTCGCGTGTGGAACTTCCCGCGCACCCCTGAAATACACGCGCCCAGGCTATTCGCGTGTGGAACTTCACGCGCACCCCTGAAATACACGCGCCCCCAGGCTATTCGCGTGTGGAACTTCCCGCGCACCCCTGAAATACACGCGCCCAGGCTATTCGCGTGTGGAACTTCCCGCGCACCCCTGAAATACACGCGCCCAGGCTATTCGCGTGTGGAACTTCCCGCGCACCCCTGAAATACACGCGCGCCCAGGCTATTCGCGTGTGGAACTTCCCGCGCACCCCTGAAATACACGCGCCCAGGCTATTCGCGTGTGGAACTTCCCGCGCACCCCTGAAATACACGCGCCCAGGCTATTCGCGTGTGGAACTTCCCGCGCACCCCTGAAATACACGCGCCCAGGCTATTCGCGTGTGGAACTTCGCGCGCACCCCTGAAATACACGCGCCCAGGCTATTCGCGTGTGGAACTTCCCGCGCACCCCTGAAATACACGCGCCCATGCTATTCGCGTGTGGAACTTCACGCGCACCCCTGAAATACACGCGCCCCCAGGCTATTCGCGTGTGGAACTTCCCGCGCACCCCTGAAATACACGCGCCCAGGCTATTCGCGTGTGGAACTTCCCGCGCACCCCTGAAATACACGCGCCCAGGCTATTCGCGTGTGGAACTTCCCGCGCACCCCTGAAAATTCCCGCGCACCCCTGAAATACACGCGCGCCCAGGCTATTCGCGTGTGGAACTTCCCGCGCACCCCTGAAATACACGCGCCCAGGCTATTCGCGTGTGGAACTTCCCGCGCACCCCTGAAATACACGCGCCCAGGCTATTCGCGTGTGGAACTTCCCGCGCACCCCTGAAATACACGCGCCCAGGCTATTCGCGTGTGGAACTTCACGCGCACCCCTGGAATACACGCGCCCCCAGGCTATTCGCGTGTGGAACTTCCCGCGCACCCCTGAAATACACGCGCCCAGGCTATTCACGTGTGGAACTTTACGCGCACCCCTGGAATACACGTAGCCCGCTCCCCCAGGCCCGATCGCGTGAGGAACTTCACGCGAACCCCTGTAATACATATAGCCCGCTCCCCCAGGCCCGATCGCGTGTGAAACTTCACGCGAACCCCTGAAATACACGTAGCCCGCTCCCCCAGGCCCGATCGCGTGAGGAACTTCACGCGAACCCCTGTAATACACGTAGCCCGCTCCCCCAGGCCCGATCGCGTGTGAAACTTCACGCGAACCCCTGAAATACACGTAGCACGCTCCCCCAGGCCCGATCGCGTGTGAAACTTCACGCGAACCCCTGAAATACACGTAGCCCGCTCCCCCAGGCCCGATCGCGTGAATAACTTCACGCGAACCCCTGTGATGCACGTACCCTGCTGAAATCGCGTGTTAGACTTCCCGCGCACCCCGGTATACACGCACACGTATTTTTTGTCAGCGGGTGTCCGTGTTTGTGGGTACCCCTTTGCACGTCATTTTTCCTGGAGGGCCACAGTATGGGACATTCATCATGGCAGTATATAGGTGCTATTTGTTGGCGCACCTTTTGGCGCACATTTCTTACAGCCGCAGAGACGCTACCGCCTGCTTTCTTGTGGCGGTCGTGTTTGTGCCTGTGCGCTGGTTTGAGCGTGCGCTTTTTTGCCCTATTCTATTCCATGAATACGTGTTGTAGGCGAGCATGTGGGCGTTCCGCGCACTTGTGCCCTGTACTTCCCCCGTGACGCCCACGTTTTGGCAAGTTGTTCCCCATTCCGAGTGTTACGCCCGTGTTCCGCCTACTTTTGTTGCGTGCGCCGCGCTATGTGCGAATTTCGCTGTGGCCTGTGCGATTTTCGCGCACTTTTTTATCGCACATCCGCTGGTTTTCTCGCGCACGGCCTTCCATGAATCGGCGTGCGCTGCTTTTCGTGCGATTTTCGCAATTCCACTGCGATTTTCGCTATTCCACTGCGATTCGCACGTTTTTGCCCACTTGCGCCGCGCTAATTATTCCATGAATCGGCCTGTTAATGTGGGGCCACAAGCTGTTAGGCTTGTGAAGAGTAGAAACAAATCTACAACAAGTGGAACATTCTCTTTGACTTTACAGTACCTTTAGTTAGAAGAAAAGCAGCAGGTGACTTCTGTTCCTGTGCAGTTCTGCAGATCCTGGTGTTCCTGGGCCTCAGTTGTGGGGACAAGAGGGGGGGACTTCTGGGGACAACTGCACTGCAATGGGACGGTTACCTACAGCAACCGGCTATCTTCAAACAAGTGGCAATTCGGTGTTTCAGCTCCTCGCGTCTACTGCAAACAGCACTACCGTGGTTCCTGGATGTCGAGACAGACTTTCCTTGCATCTGGGGTCCAGCACTCGGTGGCTCAGGCTCGGTCAGTCCTGCTTCCTGGGAGTCCGGAGGATCTTCCTGGAGCTCTTAGCCAGCTTAAAAGCAACTCACACGAACTGGTATTCTTCACCCTGATATTTTGGTTTCCAGCAGCAACTCTGTGGATTTTCTACCAGCTCTGAGAAGGATGTCCAGGTGGCTTACTTTGGAGTTGATTGGTCCCACCAACAAAGGGAGAAGTCGTCCTTGCAGGGCTTCTCTGTAGATACGAATTTGGAGTTTCAGCACAGCACAGGGCTTCACGGGGCAAACGAACGGTCCAGGAGCTGCAGCAGGGGTCCTCTTCAAGTTCTTCGGATTCCTTCGTCCACTGGTCGACTCTGCCTTCCAAGCCAAAAATCCTTCCCTTTTATGCAGGTTTTTCCCATTCATTCCACCCTAGCTGTCAGTCACCCAGCAGGGTGGCTGTCCTTGCCGGACAGTCAGCTGCACAATCACAACAGAGTGTATTTGGGTCTCCTAGGAGACTAAGCACAGGGAGTTTCGGGCACCTCCCTCACTTCCTGCCCCCACCAGACACCCTGGAGCCAGAGGCAGGCTTCACTCGAGAATCCCACCAAAGGCAAAATGAACAAATGGACCAAACCTGGTTTGGCACGCAGAGCAAATCTCAAGAAGAACCTTTCCACAAAGAAATGATGAAAAAAGAAGACTGGGGCAATTTTGACAAAAATGGCACATAGGGTGCTTTATTGCAGCTGCGAACGCAGCCCACGGTAAAGACACACCACGGTAGTAAAAAGCAAACCACTGCCACCAGCCATTCACCGAGGAAATGATAACATAAAAATGTTACATGAGAAGCTAGAAAAAGGGGATATTATGTAACCCTCCCACTGCACGAGCAGTGCCTGCCAGGAGGCTGGCCCCCACCTGAAGGTAGGCAATCTGCCTCACGCCGAGGTCCCTACAAGCCCGCTTCACTCTTTGGAGAAAGAAAAAAAAACATTTTTTTTAATCATCTGAGCCCCTCCACAATTCGCCATTATAACGTCCGTGTGTTCTATGACACTCGTTGCCCATTGTGTCTGGCTCCAGCATCTCGGAGCTTAATTGCCGCCATAGACGACCACAAGGACTCCAGCCACTCGAAAATGGCCGCCGAGCATTCTTGCTTGTAGTCTCCACATGAGGAAACTCTGCATGCCCAGTGCCGAATCCCGATTGGCCTGTAGCCACCATTTCTAGCCAATAGCATGCCGGCAGGCTTCTAAGCCGGCCCACCACCGAAGGCACACAGCCAAAGGCTTCCCCCTGTCGTGAGCCTGTCAGGAGCCGGAAAGTGCCGAGTGCCAGAACCCCTGCTCCTCCTGGGAGCCATCTACAACATCCAGACTATGCATGCACCTATATCAAGGTAAGCAGCTTGCAAGTGCTTATGCCCAAACTGCTATTGCAACCTTATTGCACTGCCTACGCCGCTAAACTCTGGTTTACACTATTGTAAAGATTTGTTTAAAGCCACTCCTTCCTGCTGCCTGTGCCCTGGACATTGACATTTGCGCACTGTTGCCCAGCCTCACAGTTATCTGACCTCCTGTGGTCTTTCATACCGCACTATGTTTGCATTGCTTATATGGACATATCCACTGTGCCTCTGTGCAACTTAGTCATTGCCTATGCTGATCTATGCCCACTCGCCTCTGTGCAACTTAGTCATTGCCTATGCTGACCTATGCCCACTGTGCCTCTGTGTAACATAGTTAATGTAGCTTACTGTGCTCAGTCATTGCAGCTCACTGAGCCTATGCTGCCTCTGCCCATCTGAAGCTGCCCACCCAGCCCACTGTGTTTACTGGAATTGTAGTTCCACATCATGGTTAGCACACCTTGCAGCCTTCTATTGTACTCACTTCTAATTATCCTCCACCATAGACAGGACAGTAGCTTCCCCATAGTGTTCATGAGACCCCTAAATAACTCTACCATGACCATCCTCTCTACCGATACCAGTATGGAACACCTGGATCTGAGTCCCTCAACTGAGTTTCCTAGCAACCCATGCAATCTACTCTGCAGAAATTCCAGGCTTAGAGCTAGACTCTCGAAACTCCATGAGCCTCTGACTAGAACCCTACCTCCTACTAACAAAAGATCTAACACCCAGGAGGCCAATATCACCCATCTCAATAACAGGAGACTTCCTCCTACCACCCATACTAAAATTGAACCGTCTCCTCCGATAGCCCCCCCTCAAAGGAGGATTAATAAATGCCAGATTCCTGACAGCACATGCCACAGACATCCACAATTTGATAGTGCTCGATAACTTGGACTTCATCGCTATCAAAGAGTCTTGGCTGCACGACGCAGCAGGACCCCTACTCTCCTTAGCCATCCCAGAAGACTTTACTATATTCAGGCAAGATAGAACTAATATGCGCGGTGGCGGTATTGCTATAATCGCAAAGACTAGTTTAGGTATGAGAACCTCACCCACAATAGCATCCGATTCATGTGAATCGCTTACCATTAAACTTCCATTAGCTGGGTCCCAAACATGGACTATCCACCTCATCTACAGACCACCTGGTCCCCTAGGGACATTTGAGGAGGATCTCCACAACTTTCTCACCAACAACCTTAAAACCTCCTCCCAACTACTTGTCCTAGGTGACTTCAATTTGGGCTTCAATGACCCTTCAGACAAAAATGCCACCATCATTGCCAATTCCCTCTTCAATCTGGGCATGACGCAAACAACTCTAGAACCCACTCACAATAAAGGAAGAATCCTCGATTGGCTAGTAGATTACAACTGCACTGCCAATATCAAAGCCATTATCCCTCAACCTTGGACAGACCATTTCTTCTTGTCATTTGAATTATCTACCTCTGATCACCTCCATCAGCTTCTATCATGGCCCCGCCTTGCCTAACAAGAAATAAAAAGAGCATCACCAGAGATAAAGTGATCCCGGCTATTCTACCTACCCTCAACGGATTAGAGGATCATTTAGACCCAGAAACATTAGTCAATGAGCATAACAAAATTATGTTAACCACCCTTGACAACATCGCACCTCTGAAACTCAGACAAGTAAACCCAAATCTCACCTAAACAAATGGTTTACCCCTGAACTAAAGGAGCTGCGACTACTTAAGAGGAGTTGCGAAACAGCATGGAGGCTGACCCCTTCAGTAGATCATAAAACGAAACTAACAGAAATCTCCTCCCAATATTAAAAAGAAAATCCATTTGGCCAAACAGAACTCTTTCAATAAGCGTATTTCCAACGCCAATTCAAGTATGAGGGAACTATTCACCATCCTCAAGGAACTAGAGTCACCCATCCCCATTCCGGATATATGCACCAAAGACAAAACGTGGTGCTCTGACATTCAGCAAGCCTTATCAAATAAATGTCCTTACTCCAAACGAAAATAGCCAAAAAGAAAGCCTCCCTTACACAACCACCTAAGACCAACAATTCCACCATAGACCGTGCCCCAAAGGCTCAGGACCCAGCTATACGGTTCATGTTCACTAAAACCTCTATCCTTGAGGTGGAGAAAGTCCTCCTCTCTCTTAAGCTGTCAAACTGCCAGGGCGATTCCTGCCCTGCCCAGCTTATAAAAGATGCTGCTAGGGATCTCTCCCCGTTTATTGCCAAACTTGTCAACTCCTCATTTATGTCCGGCACGGTGCCCACCATTTTAAAACAATCCTGGGTACTACCACTGCTCAAAAAGCAAACGCTGGACCCTCTAATACCCACGAACTACCGTCCCATTACGACAGTCCCCTTCCTGTTTAAAATCCTGGACAAGATTGCCTATAATCAAATCCAAGGTTTTCTGGAACAACATAAACTTTTAGGAGAGCGCCAATCAGGATTCCGTCCCCAACACGGCACAGAGACTGCCCTCATTGACCTAAAGGCTCAAATAGATGAACTAAGAGACAAAGGAAAAATGGCTCTCCTCTTGCTGCTGGACCTCTCGGCGGCATTCGACCTTGTGGACCATGGGGTACTTTGCAGCCACTTAGACTCTGCCGCACATTTCTCCAGAGAGGCCATAACTTGGATCGAATCCTTTCTTAGTGACAGGACCATGAGGGTGTTCTCCTCATCGGCAGCGGCGGACCCAATCCCTATCCGGTGCGGAGTCCCTCAGGGTTCTTGTGTCTCCCCGACTCTTTACAACATATTCACGAAGCCCCTTTTTGATGATCTGGACCATCTCGGTATCACCTACACTAACCATGCAGATGATATCCAGATTCTCCTCCCACTTTCCGGGGATTACAACAAGGATTTGGCCTTGGTGAATAGGGTGTATATCATCGTCCAGGCATGGATGGCAACCCACGGTCTATGCCTGAACGATGATAAAACAGTTGATCATCCTAGGGACACATTCTAACATCAAAAAACTTAGCCAGGACTATACCTCATTTGAAATTGATGGAAATATCATCAAGGTATCTAAAGACGTGAAGACACTTGGCTTCTATTTGGATGCCACACTTTCCTTCGACAAGCAGGTGAAGTGATTGGCTTCGGCCACCGCCTATACATGCAAGCTCATCAGAGCAGGTAAGCACTTTCTCTCTGACAACAACTGCCTTATCCTAGCGAGAGCACTCATCCTCTCGAGGCTTGACTATTGTAATGCCCTCTACATTGGAGCAAACAAATCTATTACCCACCGAATCCAAATTCTTCAAAATAACGCCCTACGAGCCGCCCTCGGTGTATTTAAAAGATCGCATATTTCAAAGATCGGGCGTCAAAACAACTGGCTGTCCACCCAAAACAAAATCCATTTAAAAGTAGCGTCCCTGATTCATAAAGCCCTGAACAATGCCGCACCAAGCTATCTCTGTAATAAACTCACTAAAAGAAACCACACGCGCCCTGCCAGAACTTCAAATGCCAATAGCCTCATTATTCCTAGATTCAGGTTATCTAAGTCGGGGGGCAGCAGCTTCCATGTTCAAGCGGCCCAATTATGGAACTCACTGCCAAACCGTCTACGTGAGGAGCAGCCTTTTCCGAAATTTAGAAGCAACTACATTAATCTGCTGAGGTGATTAGCCCATTGGCGCCTACTTATCCTTACACAACACTAGCTTATACGCACCACTATCCTGTTCTCCTTTGATCTTATGGACCTCCTCACTCTGCCCACCTGGCCGATGAGCTTAGCGCCTGTATATATACTGCCTTTATTGTATTCTGTACTAATATTTCATGTATTTTGTGTGTAATTTGCAATAGCCGCCTACCTGTGATTTATTGTATTTTGTATTTGTATACTGTATGTAACCCATGACCCCACCATGTAACTTAAGCTTCGCATTTTCAGTACTGTCTTGTGCGCATTATAAGTGAATAAAACAAACAAACAAAACAAACAAACCCCTCCAGCACCCTATTGTAAGATAGTGTGTGCTGGGTCTAGAAATTTAAAAGTATAAGTAAAGTCAATTTCACCTTACTGCTCTTGGAAACAGTAGTTAACCAAGAGAAAGGTATTTAAACCTTTGGGGAAATCTGTAAGACTTCCCTGTAGCACTACACTGAAGGTGCTGTGTGCTACAATGTAAAAAGATGCCTATGGAATTTGTCAGACTCCAAAAACCGAAAGAGAAACAGTTTTCAAATCACATAAAAATACATGAGAGAGTGGGAAAAAGGGTCTCACTCTCCACGTAAAAATGAAAAAGTCCTAGAGTCCAGCAAAAGAGCTGGGGGTCTCTAAAATACAGAGCAATTAGCACATTTTTGAGAATTCTCTCTAATAGGGCTGTTGAAAAATATGTATGCTGCAAAAGTAGATCTCTGCAACTGTTAATGTGCAAAATCTGTCACTTCAAAATCTGTAACCTGAACTGTATTCTCTGCAACTGTAAAAGTTCAATATCTGTCACCCCATGTCTCTGTAACTACAATTCCTGTACCCCTTGCTCTAAGTATGTACATCCCTCTTTGTAACCAGCAAGTACCATCATAATCATGTAACCTACACCGTGATACCTCTGGGTTTGTGCGTATTAACAAATGTAATAAATAAATAAAATAGTTTCTTCTTGTGGGAGGACAAGGAGGATAAATAGTGTGAATCGCTTAGTGAGTGCCAGCGTGTCTTTGTTTTCTTACGGTGCATGCCCTCCATCTTGGGCGTAGGGCCTTCAGTGTCTGGGGCCCCACAACCTGACACTCGATTGCGCCTGAGATTTTGATGAAGGCCCCTGTTAGGGAGAATTTTTATTTTAGTGCTAAATTGCTATAGATTTTTCATAAGGTCTAAATACCTTTTCTTGTGTGAACTACTGCTACCAAGAATAGTAAAGTTAAATTGACTTTACTTACCTTTTCCCTTTCTAGGTCCAGCTCACACCATTTTATGTAGAGTGCTGGGGTTTACTTAGAAAGCGCTTATCCTACCTACTCATGTAACATTTTGTATGTTACCCTCACTACCTTAATTGTCTGGTGGCAGTGGTTTAGTTCTCCTACCTTTGTGCTTTTCTACCGCAGGCGGAATCCTCAGCTGCAGTATAACACCCATGGGTGACAATTTTGTCAAAATGGGCCTGGTCGTCTTTTTTCGTCATTTTCTGTTTGCAAGGTCTTTTACTCTGCATGCCAGGACAGGTTTGAGCCCGTTGGTTGTTTTGCCTTTGGCGGGTTTCAGTACTGAAACCTGCCTCTGGCTCCAGTGTGTCTCGAAGGGCAGGAAATGGGGGAGGTTCCGGAAACTCCCCTGCCCTTTTTCTTTAGGAATGTCTGAATGCACCCAGTCCTGATTGGTTGGCTGGCTGGCTGGCTGTCCTTTCAGGACAGACACCCTGCTGTTTGAGTGACAGCTAGGCTGTTTATAAGGCAAAGGTTTTGGGACTGAGGACAGAGTCGACCACTGGGAAGAAGAACCCGACAAAGAAACCATGAACAAAGCTTGCTGTATCCTCCTGGACCTTTGAATTGGCCGATGAAGTCCTGCTGCTGTGCTCAAACTCCTGTGACAAGAGACGCTCCAGAAGGGACGACTTCTTCCATTCGGTTAGTTGGACCAACTAACCCTGAAACAAACTCCACTGGACCATCTTCCCGTCTGGCTGTACTTTTTTGCTGCTGCAATAACCAAGTGCCAGGGGTCGAGAAATTTGTAGTCGAGTGCAATGTCTGTGATCTGGCCAGAAGCTCCAGGAGTCTCCCCAGGACCTTCCAGAAGCAGGACGACCAGAGCTCGAGTCCCTTCACTAGAGTGCAGGACTCAAGGAGTGAAGGAAGCCCAACCAGTATCCAAGATCTGCTGTGGTGCTGTTTACTGAGCGCTGAAACTGCAAAGTGCCGCTGATCTGATAAGAGCCCTTATCTGCCGCCGACCTCTGAATTGCTGCCGCAGGAGTCCTTCAGACGTCCTCCCTCTTGTCCACACAACTGAGGCCCAGGAACCCAGGATCTGCATCACTGCAACCAGACAGAAGCCAGCTGGACCACTCTTCTTCTAACCAAAGGTACTGTTCTGACTTGGGATACGCTTCTCAGTTGAGACTTGCAGTAGCTACTTTGCAAGTGTAACAGCATGTGACCCTAGAGTGATTTTTCTTCAACAAACTCTCTAACGTTGTGCAAGACTTTGCTATCTAAGAAGGGCCTCAGCTCCACAGACTGTGATCAAATTGACTTTGGCTGTCCTGGCTCCCTGCAGACTCTTCTAGACCATTTGACTTTGATACTTACTGTCCCTCATAGGCGATAACTTGGTTTCTATTATTGCTGGGAAAGGTTTTTATCTAGACTTCATTTGAAGATTTAAGTGCTCACATGCTCTGAAAACCAGTTTAACCTTTTTCCTTCCCTTAACCTTTCCTTTCTACACACCTTAGAATCTCCAAAGTATACTAGTGATATATAAATGCCATTACTGTCCTAGTAAGTGAAGTCACCCCAGGGTGTAGGAAGTGTGTAAGAAGCATCTCTAAAGAATATCTACTAGCTTTGTGTTGATTCTGGAAAGGTATTTTAAAGTATATTTGTTTGTTAGATATATTGCCATTTTAAAGGAATACTTATTTAAAAACTACTGTTAACTAAATAAATAATTATTTATAACAAAAACCTTGAGTGTAAGTGTTACTTGGCTACTTGTATTTGTGGATTTCATTGCTACAGCTCTACAGCTCCCATTTACCCCTCTTGAGATAAGCATGGCTGCTCAGTCACACTACCAACTTGTGTAGTACAGGCCTATACCAAAAGGTGGGTTACCTAATACCAAGAGGACAAGTGTTGTGTAGTTTCACACAGGGTTACTACATCTATTCTTGCCTAACAGCTGTCCGAGGGCCACTTTTGCCTATTGTTCGACAGGAACCGCACTGCTCAATGTCATGTTCCACCCCAAGACAACACACGCAAATACGGTGCAGGTCCATGGACACCTACGAGCCACTGCCCTTACAATGCTTGAAACAAGAGGTTATATGGCTCGACATATCGGCATTGTTGGAAAAAAACTCACTGCAGAGAATATCGTGTTCCGATCAGTGCACGGAAAAAAGGTACTGAAGTATCTACTGATATGTCTATTATCAACGCCACGCCTGGAGTCAGAGTGGTGCTGTCCAGTCATGATGGAGCCGACGATAGACGCCGAGCTGCATTATACTCTGTCGAAAAGGTTTACGAGCAGGTCACGCTGGAGGGCATATTCATCAGATGAGGAATCTGCGAGAGAATGCTATCCACTGAAGCATTTATTTTTGACTTTGAAGATTAAATATGCCATTGTTACCTCAATTAGGAGGATATATAAAAGAGGAAGACGCAACTTATTTAGGACAATAGGTTATGTGATAGAGGGTGTATATTAGGTGTGGTGTGGTAGTTTTCTTGTCTACCAAGTAGACCCATTGTTTAATAGCACGTCATCAGTACTTCCGATTATTTTTTATGAATGACGGTGCAGTAGCGATTGATGGACACACTTTTGTTGCTACAGACTTTTATTCAAATGAAAAGTAGGGTTAGAGAAAGGCCACCTGCCTCAACATTAATCCCAAATGGGTCAGCCAAAATGTCAAAATAAAAAGAAGTCCACTGTTGTGTCAAAAGCCCCAACTTTAGCCCTCACACAAATAACTCAATAGAAGGTGCAAAAGGGTTATCTCCTCCTTCTCTCGACTTCCCACAATATTCACAAATCCCTGGGGCAACTATTCTCCTTCCCTGGTTTCCTTTCCACTTCCTTGAAGAGCCGAGAGAATATCTTCGTTATCTTAGCTTTGCCAATGTTCACAAATCCCAGTGGTCGTCTGCCTTCCCCAGGTTTCTCTTCCTTTGCACAGCCAATCGGCTTCACTCTTCTCTCCAGTACTGTGACTAAGAAGAGGAGTAATGATCGCTGTTCTTATATGGGTGGGAGTCCCGAAGTTGCTTGATTTCAACAGTTCTCTCTTTAGGTAGACTTGGTGCATTCTCCTGCCAAGTACTACCTCTTGCACAGCCAATTTGGTTCACCTTTCTACCAGGTACTTTGACTATGAGGATGAGCAACTGATATATTTCTTTTTTTAAAATAAATTTGTTTATTGGTTTAATAACATGAGGTAAACAAGAAAAAAAACAATATCATTAGCGATTGGTCAAGCATATCAAGGAAATACCCAAACCCACCCCCCCCCACCCTAAGACTACGGTTAGTTCACTGTTCCTCTCTAGTCCGTGCCCGCGTCGGGCAACTCTCTCCACTCCGCTCCGTATTATCCGCCTCAGGGTGGAGCAAGGGCACCGTCAGGGCCACCCAACGGTGTAGCTCATCGCTGGAATCTAGCCTTTGCACATAGATAGCCGTTTCCCACGCAGCGGTTTCAGCTATAATCCACTTCGTAAGGTCTCCCCACCATTGGGGCATATGTGGACCTCTGGGGCTTTTCCACCCCATGGCAATACGTCTTTTGGCTGTTATGTATATAAGATCTGTGAGCTTGGTTAGGGGTTTGTTCTTCCTGTTTCGCCTATATCTGCCCAGGATACAGGCTGTAGGCTCGTCCACCTCAACTTCGATGTCTGCGCCGGCCACTCTGTCCTTCACTTGTGACCAGAACTCCCCGATCACTGGGCAGCCCCAGAACATGCGAGTCATTCCTGCCCTGGGTTCACTGCATTTGGGGCATAATTGGGTTCCAGGACCTGTGAATCTTGATATGGCTTCAGGTGTGAGGTACGCTCTATTGGTGATGTACAGCTGGATAAGCTGCAAGCGGGCGTTCCTGGAAACTTTCTTATGGTAGTGGGTTATGTCACCCCAATCTTTGTCTTCAAAAACAAGGCCCAGTTCAGTTTCCCACTTACTCCTGCATTTAAGGTCCCCCCTGGTCGTACAGGGCCTCGTAGATTCGTGTGGTTTCATGGCCCCCCTCAGCGGAGTTCAGTATCGTTTCGATGCATTCATTTTCTTCAGTCAGGTCGGCAGCGACCGGCCATCTCCTGTACAAGGCCTGTACAACCACCCTGTGCAACAGGAACTGTCCTGCCGGAAGGCACGTGGCCTCACAGAGTTCCGAGAATCAAGTCCCCAAGCGTGGCGACCCCGAGGGGCTCCCATTGTGTGCGTGTTTCAAGTTGCCCCCAAGAGTGATTAGCCATAAGTGCAGCAATGGGGATCTGTGGAGAGAACGGGTCGTCCGACCCAACCAGCTTGCAGGCCCTTTTCCAAAGCCGGATCCCGAGCTTGGCGAGGTAAGGGCAGTGTCTCGTAGCACCCTCCCCGGCCCACAGTATGTCTCTTAGTAACAACCGGGGGAGGGCCAGTTGGAGGAGGCGAGTGTCCGTCGTGCTCTCATCGGCCATCCATTGCGTGACATGTCTTAGCTGGCTGGCAAGGAAGTACAGCTCAAAGTTGGGGATCTTAAGTCCGCCCCTTTCGTATGGTCTTTGGAGAGTCTCCAACGCCACCCTATGCCTACCTCCCTGCCAGAGGAAGCCCCTACAGAGTTTGTTGAGATCTTTGAAGAATAAGGGGGGGATGTTGAAGGGGACGTTAGTGAAGTTACGTAGTAGGTGGGGAAGGGCGACCATTTTAAGGAGACCAGCCCTCCCGGCCATCCGAAAGCGGGAGCCGACCCCAGAATTCCATGGATTTCGTGAGAGAGTCTTTGGCCCGTACGGTATTAAGGATGTGTTCTGTGCCGGGGTTGCGGTGTATGGTTATCCCCAAGTATTTGAAAGATGTTGCCTGCCATTCGAGATCTAGAGGGGGGAGGGATCTGTATTCATCAGTGTAAAGTGCTGCAAGGGGGTAAAGGCAAGATTTGCTCCTGTTAATCTGGATCCCGGTGAGCTTGTGGAAGCAGTCCAGGGTTTCCAAGATGTAGGGTAGGAGGTGCTCAGGGTCTTGAGGGCACAAAAGGGTGTCGTCAGCATACATAGAGATGAGGTGGGTCACCCCGTCTATCTTAATGCCTCCATCCCCATATTCCTGTCTCAGGTAGGCCGCCACTGGTTCCGTGGCAAGAATGTATAACATGGGGGACAGAGGGCACCCCTGGCGGGTGCCCCTGTGTAGGGACCATTTAGCGGAATAGGTTTTCTTGGTGCGTACTCTCGCTGTGGGGTTAGCATAAATTAGCTGGGTCCACTTTAGGAATACAGGGCCTATTCCCATTTTGGCCATGGTGGCATACAACCAGTCCCACCTCACGGAATCAAAAGCTTTGGTGGCATCTAGTGATGCCACTGCAAGTTTCTGCGGCCTTCCCTCAGTGCTATAAATGACATGATGTAACCTGCGCAGGTTCTCGGTGATGGAGCGCCCCGGGACGTATCCAGTTTGGTCTTGATGGATCAACAGAGGGATTACTCTGCGCAGTCTATTCGCAAGCAGGGCAGTAAGGATCTTGCAGTCTACGTTAAGCATAGAGAGGGGCCTGTATGAACCACAATCTGCCCCGTCCCTCCCTAGTTTAAGTAAGGGTATAATCACGGCCTCACTCATGGAGTCCGGGAGGGTACCACGCTCGAGGGCCTCATTAAAGACCTGGGCCAATATTGGGGTGAGTGTTTCCTCATAGTTCTTGTAAAATTCCCCCGGGAGACCATCCGAACCCGGGGTTTTCCCAGCTGGTAGCGATCTATTTACCACCTTGACCTCGTCGGGGGTGACAGGCTCGTCAATGGTCTCAGCCAATTGCGAGTCTAATTTAGGTAGGTCAATGACGTCAAGGGCGTCTTCGATCCTGGTGTCAGAGGGGGGCGGGGCTTCGGAGTACAGGCTACGGTAGAAGTTGGTAAAAACCGAATTGATTTCTTGTTGGGTATGTACGGCGGTGCCGTCAGGTGTGAGTATCTGGCAGATGGGTGGCCTGGGGTTCTCCCTTTTATAGAGCCAAGCTAAGATTTTCCCCGGCTTGTCTCCCAGAGCATGGATTCTCTCTGTGTGCTTGGCGTAACTCAGTTTACCGAGGGATTCCCAATGAGTTAGGCAGGTTTGTCCAAGTTCGGCCATTTTTTGTAATTGGTCAGGGGATGGGTCAGCCCTGCCTTCGAGCATACTCAGGTCCCTCTCTGCACGCTCAAACAAGGATGTAATGGATCTCTGAGCTCCCCCAACTGCTGCGATCATCTCGCCCCTCATGACCACCTTAAATTGTGCTCAAGTATCAGACGCTTTTGCCAATATTCCACAGTACTATATTTTATGCGTCCCTTGAATGCAGTGTCGAGTAGGGCCTCAGCCCTCAGCCTCCATGTGGGTACAGGGGATTTAGGCGGGAACACCTCCCAGGTTACCAATAGGGGAGAGTGATCAGACTGCACCCTAGGCAGGTAGCGCGCATCAACAAATATGGACTGTTGCGTTAGGCTGAGAAAAATGTAGTCCAGCTTGGTGTGTACGGCGTGAGGTGGGGAGTAGAAGGAATACTCAAGTTGCTCAGGGTGCTGGACCCTCCATAGGTCACTGTCTTCCAACTGTTGGATTAGTTTGGAAAGTATTTTGTCTGGAGGGGAGGGGCGATCTTGTTTGTTATCTGAGCTGTCCAGTAGAGGGTCAAGGGTACAGTTGTGGTCACCCCCATATCATAATTCTGTCCACATATGGGTTGAGTCGCGTATAAAGGGAATGGAAGAAGGCAGTCGCGTCATGGTTGGGTGCGTAAGTGCTGACCAGGCATACCTCTTTGCCCTCGATGGAGCCGCACACCACCACCATCCTACCTTCGTTGTCGGTCTTAGTGCTAGTGAGTTTAAAAGGAACAGTGGGGGCAATCCAAATCAGAACCCCTCTGGCGTAGGAGGAGTAAGCCGAACCTATTAGGGTACCACGCCAAGTTTTGGCCAGGGCTTCCAGTTTCTTGGCAGTTAAGGGAGTCTCTTGCAGCCTGGCGATTCCGACCTTGCATCTTTTCAGGTAGGTTTGGACACGCCGTTGTTTAAGGAAGCTGTTCAGGCCTCTGACGTTCCAAGTAACGACCCTTATTGTGTCAGCCATAGGCGTAGTGTGGTTTATTGTATGTAACAGGTGGAGCTCGAGGTCTTGATGGTGCTGCGTTGCATGTGAATTGTTCCCGTGGTCTCGATATATCCCAGTGTACGTCCCCAACTTGTGCAAAAACTCCCCTATTAAAACCAGCCCCCCCCTTTAACTGTGATATCCCCAAACATAGAACTGGCCCAGCGAGGGTACCCTAGCTATGACTGTCCCGTTTCTGCTCCGTCGGACCGTGCATTGGTCTCCAGGTGCCCTACGGGCGGGTATATATACCCAAAAGGAAGAAACATTCAGGGGGTGGAGTGAACTTGGACTCTGGGTCTCCGCAAGGAGGATCCATTCAGCGTAGAGGTTCAAACAAAAATATAGTTCGCACCAGGATGACAGGAGGATCGTTATCTCGGTCTCCGCTTCCTTTCCTCAATATCAGGGATCTGTAAACCATCCATCCAGTCCATGGCCTGAGCCGGAGTGTCGAACAGGTGCGCCTTATTGTTATGCAGCACTTGAAGCCTAGAAGGATACAGGATATAACGCAGCCCGGCGGCTGCAACTGATATATTTTCGTTATGGATGAGAGTCACAGACTCACCAGTCTTCAGTACTTCTTCTAGGTAGGTGGGTTTACTGTCCTGCCAAGCACTACCATATATTATCATAGATGTAAAGTTTCTTCAATATTGCTTTCAGGGTCCCAGACCCTAGGTTTGGGGTATTTCTCTCCGTTCTCTGCTTGCCACCACCTTTTCACTGCTTCCCATCGTCTTTCTACCCCTACACAGAACTGTTTTTGTGGTTTGTGATGAAATCTGCCTTCTTCCAGCTTCCGCTGCCAGCCGAGGGACTTGTGGTGCTTAGGGAGGCTTTATTTGGTCTGCGGCGTGTCCGCAACACCAACTGTCTATCTGGAAGCTGTTGTGCTTCCCAAGCATTAGGACCACCTGTGTCCGCCAGCCTGCCGTTATTTCCACAGTCTCAGAACAGCCACTGGAGCCTACGGCTTCTTCCCCAGCGTCCCGGCTTTCTCCCAGTCTCCGGCAGACACAAGGCCTTCCTTCCAGCTCCTCCAGGGAGAACTGGTCTTTGTGGCAAGTCCTTCTTTCCTTTTTATTCCATTGCCGAGTTTGGCTAGATTGACTAGGCTGGTCTGCTTACTGTGGTTCCGGAGGGTGCTCTTCTGCACTCCACGCACCTTCATTGTCTGTACATTTATTTTAAGATGTCATAATTGTTCTTTTTTCATCTCAGTACTATTTAGGGGAAGGTTAAGGTTCTACTTTGCTCATATGCATAGAAGTATGAGAGACTCCAGGATTCTGGAGAGGGCGAGAGAGCAGGCACAGGGGTTGAAATATTTCAAAAAGGTAGAAGGCGCTCCTCTCCAGAAAGAACCTGGCATGATAATCTGTTCTGAGATGAGAGTTTGCAGCACACGCTTTTTGCTCACTGTACCTTTCACATGTTATCATGCCATGTTCTTTCTGGAGAGGAGCGCCTGCTACCTTTTTTTAAAATATTTGCAAGGAACTTGGGGTTGGTCACCCTGAGTTACCTGGGGGCAACCAGACGTGGACTCCCTGCTCACTGTGCTCAGAGAGGCACAGCTTCACCTCACTGATGAAGCCCAACAAGGCTGAAACACGTGTATGGGGTTGCTGGTGGTACTCTTGTTCAGAAAGGAATTGCCATAGCATTTCGGTGCTGGACTGCCCATGTGGGCGGGACAAAGACTGATATGCAAATGGATATTTCCCATCTGTGAAAGGTACAGTGAGCAAAAAGCGTGTGCTGCAAACTCTCATCTCAGAACAGATTATCATGCCAGGTTCTTTCTGGAGAGGAGCGCCTGCTACCTTTTTTAAAAATGCAGGGGTTGAAATATACTGCGTCACTCCTAAGGTGTCATCAGTCATCCCATAAGGGTTTTCCCTCCCCAGCTGATCCTCCCGCAGTGCACCACCCCAGAGGAATTATTGTACTGTGACTGAACCTCCCTGGCCATATGAGAATGGTCCTCCCCCATGGTTGAAGGGATGACATCCAAGGATTCGTCACATGACCTATTTTTATTGTAATCTAATTATTTTATTGCGCCACTCCCCATCAGGCCTCAGGACGCTCACAAGACAGACTAAGAGTCAGCAAAGAATAATGCAAAGGAGTAACATACAGTTTAACCTATTCCTCTATCTAACAGGAATGTCTTTAGAGGTTTCATTATATTATTTTGAAATGTACAGCATTCCATGTTGCAGTAAGCAAGAAGCACACTAAATCAAATACTTGTAATGTAATAAAATAAAAACGTTCTTCCACCATGCCTGTGGTAATCTAGCGTAGTCTGTAACTATGATGCGGGGAGCGTGGTGGCTCTGCATTCAACAAGGTCACCATTTCTGCAAGCCTCCTGGTACTACTTATGTCCATTATCAAAATAACCTGAACCACTGACTTAGCCTTGTTGGTTTCTATGCACAAACGCTTCTTAACTTTAAATCTCTCAAAAAGTACTTGAAATATTTAATTACCTGTAAATATGTATTTAATAATTCCTCATAATGTGGTTTCTAGGAGTTTTTAAAGTACTCACTTGATTATGTCCATCTACCTGAGATTTTATATACATTTCTGTGTAAAATGGACTACTCATCAATCTTTAAAGGCCTTTTAAAGTAGTTCAAAATTGCATTAACCTATATAATTTCTTTACCATTGGTTTTATAGATAACTTACTGTTTTTATAATATGTTTGCTTATGTTTAGTACTTACCTGTCAATGTGTGTATTTCTTGACAATTTACTTTAACACTAAAGAGTATGGACCTCATTCATGGAACTATCTGCACAGAAAAAAAATTGTACTTGTGCGCCCAACCGCACGCAAAACCGCCTTCGCCGATTCATGGAATCGAATGCGCCGTACTTTTCCTGGACTTGCGTCGAGTTTGCGCTGGCTCGGCGCGTCTGTGCGAGCCGTCGAGGGACTTGCGCGAGACTACGAGCAGAGCGTGGGCGTGGCTTGCGCAGAGGGCTGGTAAAGGGCAGTACACCAAAAATGGGGAAGAACTTGCAAAAAAGTGGGCGTTCTGAGGGACGCCTGCAGGAAGTCCCTTGCATGCCCACAATTGCGCAGCACAAGACATATTTATGGATTCGATCGCACAAAGATCTCGGCTGGGAAATGGCCAGGCATGTCCTTCATACGATCTGCTACCTGAAGGTAGGCGTAATTACACTTGCGCGGAAAAGTTGATGCACGCAGGTCGGGTTGTAGGTCCGATTTCGGGGTGCATGTACTTAACCGGGATTTGATGTGACGCAGGGGTGCGCATAAGCAGTGTAGCGGGAAGCAGGAATGTTTTACGGGGGTTTGCATGCAGATTTCTCGAGTTATTGCAGACTTTTTATACACATGTTGTCAAGGTGCCGGATACAGTTACGGGGGACCCGTGGAGGGGCCCTGAATCGCAAGCATGCTTACGGGGGAAACCCACGCACTGTTTGAAGGGTGTGTGTATTCGTGCCCTCAAAGGCAGGTATAAACCTCAGAATATTTTTGTGTCTGTCTAAAACAGACCGGGGAAAGCAAAACCCAAATTAACACTTTATGAATGACTCAAAGTTATTCTAGGTAGGTAAAACCTAATGCAGACTTATTCTGGACAGGCTAACATCAAGTCAGGGGACGAAAGACCCAGTTGGGGACACTCATACATTTAGCCTAACAGGAATAGTGAAGTGAAACGAACAGCATTACTTTTGGGAAGAGGCACAACCAAATAAACCCTTGTATCTACTTTCTGTTAGAATGGCGAAACAGTTTCTAAGGAAAGAAAGTGTTTACATATACTTTTCAGAATGGCAAAACATTTCTAAGGCAAGTAATAACTTTTTAACAGTTCACTCTGAGTTATAGTTAACAACCAACTTATTTTGCAAGTAAGTAACTTTTAAACACTTATTCTCTTTTCTAGGAAAAATACCCACTCCTTAGAAGTCTTTTCCTTATTCTTGGAGCATGAGCATTCAGTGGCAGAAGGGGCGTCACTAGGGTCTAGTGTCCAATAGGTAGGTCAGTAGAAAAAGTCAGAGTTGCTAAGGAAGACTGTTCGAACAAGTAAGTACTTTACTTTAGAGTTAGTTGAGGGTTCAGCGGCTTCACAGAAGACACCCTAGAAGGATTCCAG
Organism: Ambystoma mexicanum; assembly: GCF_040938575.1. NCBI lineage: Eukaryota > Metazoa > Chordata > Amphibia > Caudata > Ambystomatidae > Ambystoma > Ambystoma mexicanum. The sequence continues at coordinate 238,102,206 of NC_090923.1, forward strand.
TACGGGCATGGGTGCACGGGACGAGAGGACACTGAATCACAGAAAACACCCGAAAACTACACAGGAAACCCCAAAACTATACAGGAATCACAAGAGACTTAACATTAGTATACCCAAGCCAGCACAGTACCTCAGCACAGAACAAGATTTTGCAGCAGGAGGACTTCAGGATCTGCAGCCAAAAACCTGGTTGTTGAATTCCTTCATGAAGAAGACAGCACACTGGAAGGACTTTTGCAGCAAGGATCACAATGAAGGCTCTAGATGAGTTTTTCCTCACGTCTGGAGAGCTGCTCTGTGGATTTGGCACCTTTTTCAGGAGCACAGAAGAAGACAGAATATCGCTGGTCTGATTGTCGTTTGCAAGGTTCAGCACTCTGTTGAGGGGACTTTCAGACTGGAATTGTGCCTCTGGAGATGCAGCAGGATGCCCACGAAGTTTCAGCAAGATTCAGAATTCGGAAAACCATGCACCTTGTGTATAGGCGCTATATAAATAAACCATCATATCATATCACTGCACAATGCCCCGAGGTCCCAGGGTATTGTGGTATTGCAGCCTCGCAAGGTAGCAGCACTCCGTGGGATGACTCAAAATGCAGGTCTTCATGGGACCCACCAGGCTCTGGGTCGGGGTCAACATTTTCAGAGTGCCAAGGTCGATTGGAAGGAAGGGCTACAGCAGGCTCCGGTTACACACCAGGCTCTCCGGTCGCTGGTTTTGGTTCCAGTGGTCGACTACATCTTCAGCTTCCAGGATGCAGAAACCCAGCCAATCATACAGCCTTGCAGCATTCAAACTTGGGGGGTGGAGGGGGGGTGAGGTGGCAATCCCTTCAGGACAGCCAGCCTCCCAGTTTGAACTGGAATCTGGTACTCAGGCTATAAGACAAAGGGCTGCAGAGTTTTAGACTACTCCCTCGCTTCCTGCCTTCACAGACTCTCCTGGGCAGGGAGTCCACAGGACTCCTGCCGAAGATAAAAATCACACAAAGGTATTTCTCCTCCTGGATGGCAGGGGAAGGGACAAGAAAGGACAAGGAACACTAAAATGGCGAAAAAACAAGACATGGGCCATTTTGGTAAAATGAGCATCCATGGGTGCCTTTACCGGGACTGTGCAAACAGCCTGTGGTAAACACCAAATTAATAAAAAGGTTCACTGCCACCAGCCATTAAATGTAAGTTTGTCCTTGTAACAGAAATGTTACATTTAAAATGAGAAATGGGATACTCAGTATCTCCTCAGCACTCCACATAAGGTGGGGGGGTTCTGGTCTCATCTAATTAAATGAAAAAGGGATCAAAAAATCCTTTATACCCTTGGGAACTGTATTTCTCACAAGGGTAGCCATGGAAAGTTAAAAGGGGAGCCCCTAGGGCAACCCAGCAACATTAAGCATGTATTGCCAAAAGGTTATCAAAGAGGATAACTTTTAAAAGACACTATGGAGAGTCTTAAAAATGACACCCATAAAAAGAGTAAAAGATTCTGTGAGAGTGGGAAAAGGTACCCACTCACAGAGGTATAACGAAAAATAATCCACCAGTAAAACCAAAAGGTTCTGGGTTGACAGAGGTCAGGAAGATTTATCAGTGCTATGAAAATCGTATCCAACAGCCGTCACTAGGGGACAACTGGAAATATCGTAATGAAACATTTACCAGTGAAATAAGTAATATCTGGAATGCACAAATATGACTGAAATGCTTGTTATGTATGGTTGCTAAATAGCCTGGATAAGTATCACTTTTTCATTCGGAGATGAACCTCAAAGTCCAGAAGTCGAACGGCAACACTTACCCATGTAAGGAGCCACACCCAGTATGTACATCATATGAACCAAGTGATTTGTATGTTTTCCGACTAAGATCTTTTTTAGCTCCATCCAAATGCGCTCTCCCGATATTGCAGCCATGCCCTTTGCATTCTTCTCAATTGCTTGCAAGGTCATAGGATCGTGGTCATCTGCATTTTCGGCTATTCTCCCATAAAACCTGTAAAGCAAGATTTGAGATATGTAGTGTGCATATTGTAAACGTCCAACTAAACACTTGAAAGAAGCTATGCATTAGTGTGTAAGCCAATCAAGGTCATAATCAGCAGTATATTACAGGACCTGGGGAAAACAATATTTCAGTCTGTCAGCAGAAAACCAGGATTTGACACCGGAATCCAAGCACAACATTGTTTTTGTTGAACAACTCACAGTACTGAAAAGAAAGATGGGAAACAATCTCCTCTCCATCCATCTTACATAACATACCACTCAACAGGAAAGTCATTATCTGCGTTTGGCTACTGACAGAAAATGAGGATTATCAAGTGTTAGGGAGAATTCTCATTTCTGTGTTAATTCCCTTCAACCTTAGAGGCCCCCAGCTCTTTTGCTGAACTCTAGGACTTTTAATTTTTAATCCTGCAGAGAGTGAACCCTTCTCACTTTCTCATGTGTTTTTGATTTAACCTCTGTGTTCCTATGACTTGGGAGTTTGCCAAACTCCATAGGCATCACCTTTTTGGGTTGTGACACACAGCACCTCCAGTGCAGTGTCACAGAGAAGTCCTTTAGATTTCTCTTAAAGTTTAAATACCATCTCTTGGATAAACTACTGTTTCCAAGAGTAGTAAAGTGAAATTGACTTTACATACCTTTTTCTCTTTGTAGACCCAGCACACACCATCTTATGTGGCGTGATGGAGGGGTTACTTAGTATCCCATTTGTCTACTTTCTCATGTAACATTTATATGTTACCCTCGCTACAATTAATTGCTGGTGGCAGTGGTTTATTTTTCCTACCATTGTGCGTTTGAATTTTTTTTTTAAAATGTGTTTATTTATAACTCAACACACAGGAGCATATACATTCACAGTACTTATAGCATCTCAAGACATGTAAGGCACAAAACCCCCCTCCCTCTCCCTTTTAAGTCCCTCGGTGAGCACTGTACCTGGGCCTAGTCGGCCTGGTCCGGTAGTGGCGAGGGATCGTCCATAGAATGAAGGGCTCTCGCAATCAGGCGTGGCTTAAATGTCAGGGCTGGAAAGTTCTGGTCATAGTCCAGCACCGGAGCCCAAATATCCATGAATCGGTGGAGCAGTCCTGCTTTAGCTGCCGTGACCTTCTCAGCGATCAGGATGTCCCAGAGTTTGATCCAGCAGAGGGTCATCAAGGGACCATCTGCGGATTTCCAAGTGCGGACCACCGTGATTTTGGCTGTCAGCAAGAACTGGGATACCAGGGCCGCTCTCCTCCCCGATGTCGGGTATACGTCTGGTAGCGGGATCCCCAGGAGGACCTGCTCAGGCGTGAGTGGAATGGCCACCTGGGTGACTTCCTTTATAGTGGCTAGGCAATGAGTCCAGAAGTCCTTTACTCTGGGGCAAGTCCACCAAATATGAAAGTATGATCCTGGGAGGCCACAGAGATCCCAGCAGTGAGGGTCCAGGGCCCGTTGGAAGTGATGGAGCCAGAAGGGGGTAATACCACCGCAGGAGCAGTTTATGGGTGCACTCTCGGCTGGTGATGCAGCGGGATGCTGTGCGTGTTCTGGACCAAATGTCCACCCACGTGTGGTTTCTATGGCGTGCCCAAGGTCCGCCTCCCATGGACCTGGAACGAAAGGGGTCCTCTTGTAGCAGTTTATAGAGAGTTGAGATCTTTCCCCAGGCCGGCATGTCGCCCACTGTTAGCTCTAGCGAAGTAAGGGGTCTTGTGGCCACTGCCTGGGTCTGGGGGTGGGAGCACCAGTGCCAGAGTTGGGCATAGGAGTATCTATCCGTCTCCGCTAGCTGGAATGCTGATTTAGAGCGTTCAAAGGTTAGGGGGGAGTCCCCATCGAAGAGTTGCTCCAGGGTTTCAAGGCCTCACGCAACCCAATTCTTAAAGTTCCTTGGACAGGCTCCGGGGGAGAACGCTGGGTTGAGGAAGATTGGAGAGAGTGCACTCAGGTCTCCAGGGATGCCACGATGTCTGCTGGCCCACTCCCAAGCCTTTATTGACTGTTTCGTGGCCGTCAGGACTCCCGGCCAGCTCCGGCGTAGGGCGGTGGGGAGAAATGGGAGGAAGCGGAGGGCGAGGGGAGGCAGGATTGCTCAATGTCCACCCATTTCGGCCGCCTTGTGGCAAGCCCCCATGCCTGAAGGTGGGCCAGCTGTGCTGCAATTTGGTATTTTCGGAGGTCGGGCACCCCCAATCCACCCAGTCTCGTGCTGGCCATCATCGATCTTAGCGGGATGCGTGCTTTCTTCCCCTTCCAGATGAAGGCGACCATCTTTCTTTGGAGCCGCTGTAGGGCGGGGAAGCGGAATTAGGGCTGGGAGGGAGGCGCAGGCGTAGAGGAAGCGGGGGAGAAGGTTCATTTTACATGTCGTGATGCGGCCCAACAGGGAGATTTCTTGCGATTGCCAGCGGGCCAAGTCCTTCTCCAATTCCTCAAAGAGCAGCGGAAAGTTAGCCTGATAGACTTTCGTTGGGCGTGAGGGAATCTGGACCCCCAGGTATGGGATCGAGTGAGTGCTCCATTGGAATGAGCCTCGTTTCTATAAGGTCTCTCGTTCGGCTGAGGTCAAGCCCACTCCGAGCGCCGCTGACTTTTGAAAATTAATGGCGACCCCAATACCCTCCCGAAGTCGTGGATTTCAGTCAGGGCCGCCCTCATGGAGCTTTCAATGTTCGTGATGGTCAACAGGACGTTGTCTGCATAGAGGGCCACTTTATGTTGTTCAGAGCCGACCCTCGAGCCACTGATCTGGGGGCTTTTGCGAACCCATAGGGCCAGCGGCTCCATGGCCAAAGCAAAGAGCAGCAGGGACAATGGGCATCCCTGCCTCGTCCCGCATGTGAGATGGATTGGATCCGATAGACTGCCGTTGACCCTCAGCCTAGTCTTAGGGGCTTGGTAGTTCGCGAAGACCATTTTCCCGAAGGTCGGACCAAAGCTAAAGGCCTCTAGAGTGAGGCGTAGGTAAGACCAGTCCACCTTGTCGAAGGCCTTGGTTGCGTCCAACGCCAGTAGGGCCAATTGCTGAAAGTCCCGGTTGGCGATCTCCATTATGTTCAGTGCTCTGCGAATGTTATCTTTCGTCGACCTGTGACATATAAACCCAGTCTGGTCTAGGTCTATGATGCTCGGAAGGATAGGTGCAAGACGATTGGCCAGGATCTTCGAATATATATTAGCATCCAGATTCAGCAAAGAGATGGGTCTATACGAACTGATTTCTTGGGGGTCCTTTCCAGGCTTAAGGATGAGGACTGTGATGAATTCCTGCATCATTGGAGTGACCGTTCCAGAGGCCGCGAATGAGTTGAAGAGACGAGCCAGGGGGCCACCCGTTGGGGCCGGAAGAGTTTGTAGAAGCTGGTGGAAAAACCGTCCGGACCTGGGGCTCTAGATTTCAGGCTTTTGATGGCCGCCTCCACTTCGTCGGTTGCAATAGGCGCTTCAAGCTCTTCCCTGGCCGCCGAGGTCAGGTGCGGGAGTGCTGCCTCTTGGAAGTATGCACGCTGCTCGGCGGATCCCTTAGGGTTGCCGTCATTACTTTTGAGTGTTGGGTGGCCGCCAGGCGTAATTTCTCATGGTCCGCGTAGTGGATCACCCCACTCGGGTCGCTGAGGCTCAGGATGGAATTCCTGCTCTTCTCCCTGGCCAGCTTATTAACCAGCAGTTTGTTGGCCTTATTGTTATGAACATAATACCATTGCTCGGTTCTAGTTAATAGGTTTGCAGTAGCCTCAGCATAATGCGCCTCAAGCTTCTTCCTTGCCATTTGCAGCACCCTATAAGATTTTCGGGCCCAGCCCTTTCATTTTGGAATAGCTTCAGCTTCATGGACCTCGGCTTCCAGGGCAGCACGGGTCGCCTGCCTTCTTTTGTGGAATGCGGCGCCTTGGGCGATCAGTTCCCCTCTGAGCACTGCCTTCATGGCATCCCAGGTGTTGGCTGGGGAAGTATCCTCATCCCGGTTTTTTGCAAAGAAGTTTTTTTTATTGCCCTGGCGATTGAGTCTCTCACTGCCATGTCTCCCAGAATAGGATCATATAAACTCCACTGGCGGCGAGGAGGGGGATCCGGGTCGTGGGACTGCAGGGTCAGTGTGACTGGAGCGTGGTCCGAGAGGATCCGGGGGCCAATCACCACATCGTCCGTGAAGGTCAGGATCTGGGGGGAGGTCAGGAGTAGGTCGATCCTGGAGAAGGTGCGATGCACGTACGAGTAGAAAGTGAAATCCTTCTCGTCTGGGGACAATACGCTCCAGGAGTCCACAATGTTCAGCGTGCGGAACTGATGGAGCAGGCCAGTGGCCAACTTCGAATCTCTGGATGTCGGGGGGTGGGGTCTGTCCTTGAGGGGATCCGGGACCCCGTTGAAGTGCCCTCCCATGATGACGTGCCGCTCGATGAATGGGAAGAGGGAGTCTTCTAGGTCTTGGTAGAAGCCTTCCTGGTGTTCGTTCGGGGCGTAGGCAGAGATGAGGGTGTAGTGCTGGCCCAGGACAATGCATTTTATTGCGATAAAACGACCATCCTGACCTCGTAGCAAGTCCAGGATCTGTGGCTTCAGGTCTTTCGTGAATAGAATAGCGCTGCCTCCCTTCTTAGTTCCATTGGAAGCAAAGAATTGTAGCGGAAAGAGTCTGCTTCGCAAACGAGAGAAGTCCGACGGGATTAAATGTGTTTCTTGCAGCAAAGGGATTGAGGTCCCATCGTCCTGTAGCCTCTGCAGAATGGATTTCCTCTTCAGGGGGGGCGGCGGGGGGGGGGGGGATGGGAGTTCAAGTCCCTAACGTTCAAGGTGGTGAACTTGAGTTTCAGATGTGGCAGCTGGCTGAAAGAGTTCGCTTGCTGGGGGGGAGAGGGGGACTGGCAGGGGGTTAAATCCGCCATTGCTGTGAGAGCATAGCTATTTCAGGTTCTCCTGTGGTTGAGGGTTTTAAGACTGGTCTCCAACGGGAGATATGAGCGTTCAACAACTGCCTCCAACGAGAGGTCCAAACTGCGACCAGGGGGGGCGATTTTAAACTACCGGCATGGCCCCTGGCCACCCAGGCTGTCATCGGACAGAACCAACATGGTTGGGAAATTCTCCAAGGGTATAGAGGTGGCATCCACCTTGGACGAGGGTATGGACCGCATAGGGTCCGCGGCGAGCTCGAGCGGCTCAAATGGTTCCAGTGCTATGTGTCCTGTGCGGGCATCCACGCACGTCATTTGGGTTTGTGGTTTCTCTGCACCCTTGACCAAGGGGCCCGATTCGGCCTTGGGGAGCTGGAGTTCGGGGACGGGCTGGTTTGGCCCGGCAGGGATGGATCTGAGGTCCCGGGGGAGTCCGGACGGAGAATAGATGCTGCGTCATCGAGGTGGCTGATGGTGCGGGGAGTGCCTTTGTAGGAGAATTGTAGCGCCGTGGGGAAAAGCCACCGGTAGCGAATCTGCTGGTCTTGGAGGAATAGCGAAAGCGGGCGAAGCATCCTGCGTTTCTGGAGAGTCCGAGGGGAGAGAGCCTGGAAGATCTGTAGTGGGACGCCCTGGAAGGAGAGCTCCTCCTTTGATCGGCCTATTGCTGCGATAGCATCTGGACAGTACGTTGTAGAGCCGATAACGAGTTAGAGTGATCTATGGCCAGGTCTTCGGCCTCCCCCATCCTCTGCTCTATGCTCCCGACCCTTTGGTCAGTTTGTTCCAGTTTAGCAGTGAGTTCCGTCATGCAGATTCTAAATTCTGACTTGATGTCCGACATGAAGGCTTGGAGGTCTTCTTTTGTTGCGAGTGTCCCCTTGTCGTCGGTCGCTTTCTGGGGTGTAAGTTTGGAGGAATCTGCTTTGTTTACGTTATCCGCAGCCTGTAGCATGGTGGAAATGTCAGCTGATTTGGAGGACTTCGGCGCTCGGGACATGGCTTCGGGATGAGGGGCACCTTCCGGGGGTCTGGCCACAAATCCACGTGGCGCGGACCCAAAATGGCGAGAGCAGTTTGGGGTGGAGTGGGCCGGAGCGCCCCAGGAGGTGGAAAGAATTTCAGGCCTTCTGGAAGCGGTCTGGGTCGCCGTAATGGCCACGGGGCTCCAAGCGGCCCTCTGCGACGGGGTCCAGGATGCGGCTGGCGGGAGCAGGCTAACCCCGGCTGTCGAAGAGGGGAGGTGGGCCGGGGTGCCCCAGGAAAGCAGCGAAAGCATCACACTCCGGGGAACAGCATGTGTTTGTGTGGGTCAGCGGGCCGCTGGGGGGTAGAGGGGAGATGTTGCGAGCCTCAGAAGGCTAGGCCACCCCCAGCTCCTCACCTCAGGCCTCCAGGCTTCCGGGGGACCGGCACACAGATCACGCTGATGGCGGGCTCACCGAGGCATCGGGCATGGTCCAATGGCGGGGCGCAGGCTAGGATCCTACGAGCTGCCCCAGAATGAAGTGCAGCTGGCAGGTAGGCAGGAGCAGGGACCATCAGCGCCCCCCTAAAGTGTGCCAGGAAGGCTCCGGACTCCAGTGTCAGCCACGCGTTGGGGAGGAGGAGTTGGCGGGGTGCAGAGGTGCGGGTTCAGAGGACCGGCAGCCATCTTGGATACGGCGCCGGAGGACTTTTTTTTCACCGCGTTTATGGCAAACTAAGGGCCGTTAAGCTCCCAGATTGCAGGCGATGGTGCTGGGGATGTTCCGCTGCCTCAATCTAGCAGCGTTCATGGCGGGCATAGCAGGAATTGGGAGAAATCAGCTTTTAGCCACGGACCCATGCAGAGGCCATCAATGGAGCTGCTTCATCACTGGCGCTCCCTACCACTGTGCGTTTTTACCGCAGGCTGAATCCTCAGCTGCAGTATTGCACCGTTGGGTCCCAATTTTGTCAAAATGGGTCTTATTTTTACACCAGTTCATGCTTGTGAGGTCCTTCTTGAGTTTTTGCGTGCCAAACCAGGTTTGGTCCCTTTGTTCATCTTGTCTTTGGCCTCTCGCTCCAGCGTGTCTGGCAGGGCAGGAAGTGCGGGAGGTTCCCGAAACTCCCTGTGCTTAGTCTCCTTGGTTACAGGAATGCATCCAAAGGTGATTGGCTGGCTGGCTGTCCTTGGGAGGACAGCCACCCTGCTGTGCGAGTGACAGCTAGACTGCGAATGAATGGGAGAAACATGCATAAAAGGAGAAGAAGAAACTAGAAACTGGAATAGAAGGTTGCTGCACCCTCATGGACCATTGGTTTGCCCGGTGAAGCCCTGCTGCAGTGCTGAAGCTCAACATTTCTAATCAACTAGAGAGGCCCAGAAAGGACGACTTCTCCCCTTGGGTTGATGGGACCAATCGACCTCAAAACGAACTTGCCTGGAACCCCTCTCCCTGCTGGCTGTACTTCCTCGATGCTGCTGGAACCAAGTACCAGGGGCCAGACACTCCAGATTCCACTGCATCGTTTTTATGCAGACCAGAGCTCCCGGAAAGTCCCAAGGACCCTCTTGAATCAGGACTACCCAAGCCAGAGGCACCTCACCAGAGTGCTGCACTCCAGAAGCGAGGGGAGCCAAGTGTCCGAGATCCACAGTGGTGCTATTGACTGGTAGCTGAAACCGCAAAGTGCAGCTGAATTCAAATGAGCTCTTTGCTGCTGCTGACGTTCGAACCACAGGGCAGGAGTCCCCAGACATCCTTTCTCTTCTCCCCACGACAGAGGCCCAGGAACACTGGATCTGCAGGACTGCAACAGGAAAAGAAGCACGCTGAAGTCTCTTCTTCTAACCAGAGGTACTGTTTTATCTAAAGGGGTGCTTACCTTTTTGGTTGTGTAGCTTGTTTGTTCTCGCTGGAGACCTACAGTAGCTGCTTTTACTGCAGAGTTGCTTGCAGCTTTGCTTTTCACAAGTCTTACAGTTTGTGGCCCAACAGTGATTCTTTTCTACACACTCTTATAACATCAAGACTTTTGTGCTAATCTTCAAGAAGTGTCTCAGCTCGCCTAGACTTTGCTCAATTGACATTGGCTGTCCTGGATCCCTGCAGACTCTTCTGACCCTTTGACTTTGTGTTTATCTGTCCCTCAAAAAGTCATACATCAGTTACTTGTATGGCTGGGAAAGGGTGAACCTATATTTCATTGGGGGATTGTAGAAAGTGCTTACCTGTTGTTGGGGGAGAGGTGGTCTTTCCCACCCCTCTCACCAATCCCGCATGCACGGATGTCACTTGTGCCTAAGGGGGGAGCTGAAACACTTCTTGAAGGCTAGTAAAAGGTCTTGCAAAATGTTAGAGAGTTTTTAGAAAAATGAAATATCTTGTTGGGCCACAAGCTGGGATGCTTGTGAGAGGCAGAGCTGCAAACAACTCTACAAAAGGCAGTAAATGCAAGTCTCAAATGAGAGCAAACAAACTACACAGCAAGAGGCAAGTACCTCTTACTTCACAGCACCAAAGGTCTGAAGAAACTGGTTCCAGCTGGCTTCTGTTCCAGTTATAGTATGGCAGGTCCTGTTGTTCCTGGGCTTCAGTCGTGGGGACAAGAGGGAGGACGTCTTTGGACTCTGCACTATGTTGCGGTAGCAATGGGCAAAGTTCAGATTAGCGTCACTTCGCGGTTTCAGCTTCTCGCGAATAGCACCACTGCGGTTCTTGGAAACTGTTTGGACTTTCCTTGCTTTTGGGGTCTAACACTCTGGTGAGGTGGCTCAGGCTTGGTCAGTCCTGCTTCTAGGGAGCCCCGAGTATCTTCCTGGAGCTCAAGCTTAAAGATGATGCACTCGATTCTGGTGTTCCTCTCCCTGGCAATCGGTTCCTGCAGCAGCAGTGGAAGTACAGACCGCTCTGAGTGGATGTCCAGATGAGTACGTCTTGTGGTCGATTGGTCCCATCAACCCAAGGGGAGAAGTCGTCCTTTGCAGGGCTTCTCTAGTCGAGGCGAATTCGGAGCTTCAGCACTGCAGCAGGGCTTCAACAGGCAAACCAACGGTCCAGGAGTTGCAGCAAGCGTCTCTTCCAAGTTCTTCTTCTGATTCTTTCGTCCAGTGGTCGACTCTGCCTTCCAAGCAAAAGACTTATGCAGGTTTTTACCATTAATTCGCAGCCTTGCTGTCACTCACACAGCGGGGTGGCTTTCCTCCAAGGACAGCCAGCCAATAACCTTTGGGTGCATTCCTGTATCCAAGGAGACTACGCACAGGGAGTCGGGACCCTCCCTCGCTTCCTGCCCTGCCAAACACGCTGGAGCCAGAGGCGGGCTTCAGCAGTGAACCCTGCCAAAGACAAAATGAACAAAGAAACCAAACCTGGTTTGGCGCGCAGAGTAAATCTCAAGAAGGACCTTTCCAACAAGAAATGGCGAAAAAAGAAGACCGGGCCATTTTGACAAAATGGGCACCCATGGGTGCTTTACTGCAGCTGCAAATGAATGCCTGTGGTAAAAACAAACAATTGTAGGAAAAAATAAACCACTGCCAACAGCCATTAATTGTAGAAAGGGTAACATATAAATGTTACATGAGAAACTAGACAAAGGGGATACTAAGTAACCCCTCCAGCACCCTATTGTAAGATAGTGTGTGCTGGGTCTAGAAAGTTACAAATGTACGTAAAGTCAATGTCACTTCACTGCTCTTGAAAACAGTAGTTTATCCAAGAGAAGGTATTTAAATCTTTGGGAAATCTAAAAGACTCCCCTGTGCCACTGCACTGAAGCTGCTGTGTGTCACGTTGTAAACAGATGATGCATATGGAGTTTGTCAGACTCCAAAACCAAAAGAAACAGAGTTCAAATCAAATAAATATACATGAGAGAGTGGGAAAAAGGTCTCACTCTCTCCAAGGTAAAAATTAAAAGTCCTGAAGTCCAGCAAAAGAGCTAGGGGTCTCTAAGGTAGAAGGGAATTAGCGCATTTTCAGAGAATTCTCCTTAACAACCGTCTCTTCATAGCTCGTGCCACCATTGGCTCAAAGCTCGACTACTGCAACGCCCTGCTCGCAGGCACCTCAAAACGGAAACTTAATGGACTCCAGGTCATGCAGAACAACTCCCTCCGTGCAGCCCTGGACATCCCTAGACATGACCACAAGTCAGCACCCAGAAGAGAGGTCGACTGGCCGCCCATCAAGAGCATATCAACTTCAAGACCCTCACTATTACACACTGCGGTCTCTCTAAAGCTGCCCATTCATACCTTGCTCAAAGGTTCATCAAAGCCACCTCTACTCGACCTATACACTCCGCCTACTGCCATTGTCTCACAGTACCAAGATACGAATGCAGCAGAGCTAGAAGGTTCCAGCTTCCCCGTCACCGTCAAAACCCTCTGGAACTCACTGCCATTGGCAGTACTTGCTGAATCGTCTTTTTTAAGACCGTGAAGTCCAACTAAAACTATACCAGAGGCAATTCAAAATCTCCAACTCTTAGTATAAGGCTGTACCACCTGAGATACATGATAGCGTTGCCAACTAAGGAAGGAGCGCGTTATGGCAAAATGTTCAAGTTTGCTGAGGATTCTGTTGTGACTGCAGAGACAGTGATGAGAACTAACAGGTACTGTGAGACTAAAGGATTTTATCAGGACATGGATTGTTCTCTGCTCACGGAGAAGGCACAGGAGGAAACTCTGGGTAATGGCAGAGTGGAGAGAAGTTTAATGGTGTTACAAGAACTGGATCCATATTTGATGCAGTTTTTTCAGGAATTGCAGTGTTATGACAGGGAATATTAGCAGTAGGTAATTTGAGGCCGAGTGAGTGTGTGGTTAGGGTTGACCTGTCGTGGCTTCCATTAGTCCGGTAGCAATTGAAAAAGATTTTTTGTGTTTATGCAGAGTGAGTTCTTGTTAAGGGTTTAATGGCAGCCTGGTTATGCTCACATGCAAAGAAGGTCTTAAGTCCATATATGCAATGTTTCTAAGTGTGTTTCCATTTCATTGAAATGTACTTTGCCACTGTTGTTTCAGCGCTCCCCCTTAATGCTTGCGCCTACAACTGCCTTCGCTGATTATGCCGATAGCTGATTATGCTGAAGCTGATTTGCTTGTTTGACAAATATGCCTCCTTCGCTCACTAACCAGCAGCAGGCTTTACTGTTATGGCAACGTTGCCATGGATTGCAGAAAAATGCTACTAATGCTGCTCTTCACTTCCCAAGTGCCCCCATTAACAGACGCTTAAGACTGTCTTTGGTGCACCCCACGCGCAGGCTGTGTTGCCCTTACTGATACCTCACGCCCCCCCCCTCCAAAGGCCAATAGTGCAGCGCTCACCTTATGGCCAGGGGCTGGTGGATGTCTATGGCTCAGGAATACACCGTTCTCCTACTGCTTGCAGCTGGGCTCTGGAAAGGACCGCTGTCTTTTCTACTTCTGCTCCGAACTTCTCTCTGCCCCGAACTCCTCTGTTGAAGCAGACTTCTCACTGACCCTGCCGGCACCTTGAACAGCTATACCCACTCGAAAAACGTTGCTTGCGGCGATCCAACAGCATACTTTTCTTCAGGGTCAGCGTTCTTTTCTTCCGGTCGCAAAGTACAGTAGAATCCTAGTCGCCAATGTAAAAACCGAGGTGTAAGGGAGGATCGGAGGCTGACTATATGTTCTCAATAAGTAATCAGCAACAATGATGATCTCCCTAGAACCACATTAAACCCATGACGCCTTGCCACATCCTGAGCGCCATGCTGAACTCCGAACACCAAAACAACCCACATAGCACCATGCTATGTACTCAAAAACAATGCTGATCTCCCTAGAACCACATTAAAGCCATGGCGCCATGCTGAACTCCGAACACCAAAAAAAAAAAAACAACTGAAATAGCGCCATGCTATGTGCTCAACTACAATGCTGATCTCCCGATTACCATAATAAGTCTAAACTGACCACAGCGCATGAAACCCATGGCTCACAATTGCAACTCACCCATCGCATAACTCTCCGGGAAGAGTCCGTATCCCATTGCATCACTCTCTGGGATAGGCATAGGCCCCTAATGATCAATGTCCTCACACCCTTGGCAAACTCACCCCATCGCGTAACTCTATGGATGAGCCCCTGACGCATCACATAACTTTCAGGGACAGGCACACGCCTCTAAAGATGAATGTGATCACACGCGCAACTCACGTCCATCTACTCACACATAAGAAAATCTCCCATTTTCCCCTCTAGCACGCCACACCCATTGCATAACTCTTTGAGTTTGGGTACATTTCGATGAAATGGGAACAAACTTAGAAACAGTGCATATATGGATTTAAGACCTTCTTTGCATGTGAGCACAACCATGCTGCCATAACACTTTAACAAGAACTCACTCTGCATAAACACAACATTTTTGTTGTTCCTGTCCGACCTCTGCGATTCTCTCTCTCTATTCTTCCCTTTGGCCCGACAGCTTGGCTGTTCTGATCTCCTCAGACCTCCCCCTCTCTTGGTGTGACCACTTTCTCCTCTCCTCTTATTTCTCTCTCTCTCTCTCTCTCTCTGACTATACACCTCAGGCAGAGCCAACTCCAACACTGCCACCCACCTTCTCGGTCATCTGACCCATGAAGCGTGTGTCAGTTGAGGCTTTCACTCCCACTTTCTCCCCCCTCCTGCACCTTTAACTGACTCGCATCCTGACACAGCCCTTTCCAACCTACATTCTTCTATCTCTGACATTCTTGATGTACTTGCCCGTGTCATGAGGATCCGCTTGAAGCCCAAAGCCAAGTGCAACTCTTGGTACGACTCAGACCTCATCACCCTTAAATGCAAGTGTAGGGTGGCTGAGAGGAAATGGCGGGAATCTTGTGCACCCTCTCACAAACTGGCCTGCCGCCTGCTCCAAAGGCAGTACCAACTCTCTGTCCACACTAAGAAGAGATCTCACATCCAAGCCTGTGTCTCGGAGGCATCTAGCAACCCGTCTGAACTCTTTAAAATCTGCAAGGAGCTGGCCAATCCTGCTGCAGACTCTAACTCTCCTGTTCCCTCCCAGGACCTCTGAACAGCCTTTGCTTCACAAATCATCTCTAAAACCCAGGACATCCTGCCCTCCTTCTCTTCCTCTCCCCACTTCTTCCTCTACTCTTTCCTCTACCTATGGTCTTCCTGTGGCCGCCTCTCCTCCTCCCTTCCCTTCCTTTGTTCACCCCTGACAAGGTCCGATCTATGAAAGTCTTGCCAAAACAGGTTCTTCCCTGTTCATCCAAAACCATCAAGGACCATATTGACACCCTCGCTCCAGCCTTGGTCGACTTCTGCAATCACTATTTCACCACTGGAACCTTCCGCTTTCCCCTGAAGCACTCCCCTGTGCACCCTCTTCTTAAGAAACCCTCATCGTCCCTTCGAGTCCAACTAACTATCGCCCGATCTCCATTACTCCTTTTCTGGGTATACTCTTGGAAAAGCTGGCCATCTCCCAGCTAAATCAGGTGGTTATCTCCATGACCATCAGTCTGGCTTCAGAGCGGCCAGAAGCACAGAAACAGCTCTTGTGAACATCCATGAAGACCTGCTCTGAAACCTTGACACTAACCATCCCTCTGTCCTCATTCTCCTCGATCTCTCTTCTGCTTTTGATACTGTCAACCATGCCATCATGCTCAACCGGCTCTGTGATAACCTGGGTATCACTGATCAGGCCCTGGCCTGGCTGACCTTTCTCTCCGACCGACCCTCCCAGGTCCAACTTGGGTCCTTCCTTCCTCTAACTCTCACACTCTCTCTCTCTCTCTCTCACTCACTCTCTCTACCTGCGGTGTCCCCCAGGGGTCTAATCTTTCTCCTTGGCTGTTCAACCAATGCCTGGCACATCTCGCCCACCGCATAGCTGCTCTCTGCTCCAACTTTCAGTGCTATGCGGATGACGCTCAGCTCGCTTTCAGGCTCCCCTCAGCCGCTTCTTCTCAGTCTCTCAACCCAGATTGTCTGTCCGCAATCCAGTAGTGACGTGCGCCAATGATCTCTGCCTTAATGCCAGAAAGACAGAGATCCTCCTCATCGGCTCATCATCATCCTCCTTTCCTCTCACTCTCTGGCTGCCCACTCTGGGCCTTCTTCCTACTCATACCTTTGAGGCTAAGAACCTCAGGGTCATCTTATACTCTACTCTCTCCTTCTCTCCTCACATCTCTGACGTCTCTAAGAAGTCTAACTACCAGCTGCACCTCCTCAGAGGTATTCTTCCCTTCCTCACTTTCCCCCAGAAGCTCACTGTCTCCAGAGCTCTGGTTCTCTCTAGGCTGGACTACTGCAACAGTCCATTTTTAAATCTACCTGCCTCTACTTTCCGTCCTCTCCAACTCATTCAGAACAGGACTGCAAGACTTGGCCTTTGGCCTCAAGCCCAGGGATCGTATCTCTCCAGCACGGAAATCTCTTCATTGTCTCCCAGTGGCGGCACAGATCAAGTTCAAGACCCTCTGCATTGTCCACACGGTTTTCTGGGGCCTGGGACCTCAATACCTCCAACTCTACCAACATATCTTTCCTACTCAAGCTCTTCGGTCCTCCTCCTCCAACTCATTGAGGGCCAGTCACTTCTCCAAGCAACGAGTTGGGGGCTGATCTCTTTCTGTGACTGGTGCCTCTTTCTGAACAGCCTCCCTACCTCTCTGAAACTTGATCAGAACCAGCTCTGGTAGCACCTCAAGACCTTCCTCTACGCTTCTGCCTTCTCTCTTCCTATCCCCTGCTGATGTCCTGCTTGTTATGTGCACTGGCCACCCGTCAACCGTCTGATCGTGGGCCAAGGTTCCTGCCTGTCCAGCTGCATACCAGCACTGCCTCTCGGCACCCCCCAAACTTGTGGTCTGTATCTGTAACCCTACAGACCCCTCTCCTGCACCTATCTGACACTTAATGTCTGCACTCCCAACACCCGCACTTGCCACCCGTTGGCTGCACTACCTGTTTTTCTCCTGTTTGTCCTTGTACTACACTTGTCCATCCTCCCACCCGCCAGACCCCCAGCACTTCTCCTCTCCCCTGCGCGATCTGCACGTCATTAGGCCTAGTAAGATCATTGTTTGTTGTCCTCCCTCCGTTTCCCCTCCCTTGCCTTATCACTCCTTGAAAAACTTGTGTATAGGCGCGTTATTAATGCCATATCATATCGACTGCCTTACAGAAAAGGTAAAGGTTGGCGTCCTCCACTGGCTTATTAAGAGAGAGGCCTGGGTCTCCAGCTTAAACCCTGCATTCTTGAGCCAGGCGTGGCGCTTGAGATGAGTCCCCTGGGTACGGCCACGTCCCGCAGTTTCACTATTCTTAAGAATATTTTGCGTGACTTGCCTTCCCTTTGCAACCATGGCTAGAAGGTGGGTGTGAGTGGGTTCCGGAACGTCTTGGAGGCAGTCTTGAACGAGTACCCAATGAATGTCACTGGAGCTCGCCAGGGGCGTGGTATTGTTGGCAATCCAGGTGAAAAAGGCAGCAGGTAAGGGGACACTTTTGCCATGGGCGTACAATTTCTTGCAGTCCTCGTCGGGAGGAGATTATGACGAAGATAGTGGCACTCCTGCCATTTCCACTCCTCCCTCAAGCACTCCCCCTTGTTCGCCCCCTCCTTAAAACACTGTCAGCAGACCGTTCCTGTCCAGCCAACTACCGCCTTATCTCCATCACCCCCTTGCTGGGGAAACTGCTGGAGAAGTTGGCCCTGTCTCAACTCCCCTGCTGTCCTCATCCTTGATCTCTCCGCATTTGACACGGTCAACCACTCGATCCTCATACAAAGGTTCCATGACACCCTTTGTATCTCTGAGCAGGCACTGGACTCGCTGACCTCCTTCCTAACTGAACGCTCCTCCCAAATCATCCTGGGCACGTTTTCCTCCACTAATTCCTTCACCACCTGTGGTGTCCACCAGGGCTCTATTCTCTCGCCTTGGCTCTTTAACATCACCTTACTCAGCTGGCAGTCCTCATCTCCTCCTTCTCCCCCAACTTCCAGTGTTATGCTGACGACACACAACTCTTTTTCAAACTTCCTGTTGAGCTTCTTGCACCTTCCATCAACCCGGACTGCCTTTCTGCCATCCAGGCGTGGTGCACTTCCAATTATCTCTGCCTCAACGCCAGCAAAACGTAGATCCTTCCGATTGGGACCCCGGCACCCAAATTCTTCCCTTCACTGTGGCCTTCTTCCATGGGCTCTCCCCCCGGCTCCCTCTTCCGAAGCCAGAAACCTCAGAGTCATCTTCGACTGCTCTCTCTCCTTCCTCCCTCCCTCACACTCAAGACATTGCCAAGAAGTCCCACTTTCAGCTCTTCCTGCCCAAAGGAATTCTATCTTTTCTCACTTACCCCAGAAGCTCAATGTTACCAAAGCCTTGGTTCTCTCTAGGCTTGACTATTGCAATCTGCTCAATCTACCTTCTTCCACTCTACGACCCCTCCAGCTAATCCAAAATAGGACAGCAACACTTATCCTTGGCCTCAAGCCCAGGGACCACATCTCTCCTGCCCTAAAAAGTCTTCACTGGCTCCCGGTTGTTTCACGGATTAAATTCAAATCTCTCTGTATCATGCACAAGGCTGTCTGAGGCCGGGCTGTTAGGTAACAATTAGTGCTGTCCAACTGGTGCAGGACTACACAAGACACACTTAAAGTTATAATACATTATTTATTTATACACAAAGATATTTAAAGCATTCCTTAAAAAGCAGCAAATAGTTGTAACATTAATCCCAAGTTAGGATTCAATTAAAAAAGTGAACAATAAAGCAGGTGATAATTCATTCATATGTTACACATGTTCCTGCACCCAGAGGTGACGTCAGTTAAGGTCAGTATAACATTTATATTGGTAACACCTTTGCAGTATTGAGTATTTAAGGAAGGAAAGGTTAGAGTTAGATCAGAGCAGACTGATGAGTTATAAGAACAGTTAGATTCTCCCAAAGGGATGCAGGCAGTATATTATCCAAGCATTAAAGTGTTCA
Organism: Ambystoma mexicanum; assembly: GCF_040938575.1. NCBI lineage: Eukaryota > Metazoa > Chordata > Amphibia > Caudata > Ambystomatidae > Ambystoma > Ambystoma mexicanum. The sequence continues at coordinate 238,121,084 of NC_090923.1, forward strand.
GCATTTAAAACCGGTAAAGGAACACGCACTGCCAAAGCCAATAGTTTCAGAAGGAGACCTATAGGGAGCCAGGACAGCCAAAGACAATGGGCAAAGTCAAAGTTCTGATGCTCTACTTCTTAGAAAAATGTTCTTAAATAGTCAGTGTTCAAAAGAGAAATCACAGCAACTCATAGGAATCACCTTTAGAAAGCATAAGCTGTAAGACCAGTGCAGGTAAGTTGAGGTCAACTTAGTGTAGGGTTAAATCGCACTCCCAAAGGTAGGAAGCACCCCGAATAGCAAAAGGATGGTATACCCCAAGCCCCACAGTACCTTTGAAATGAAGAAGTTGTTCCAGCTGGATGCATTGCTGCAGACCCTTGTTCCTGGTCCTTGGTCGTGGTGGCGAAAGGGAGGACGTCTGGCGGGCTCCTGCGGCAACACACGAGAAAGGGTCTCGGCAGCAATGGATTTCCATCGATTCAGCGGCTCTGTGGTTTTGGTGCCTTTTTATCAGCACCAAAGAAGAACAAAAAGCTCCAGTTAGGATTTCCTTGATCCCTCGGTCCTGGACTCTGGTGAGGGGACTCTAGACGCAAATTTCTTGCTTCTGTAGGGTCCTCTGGATGCCTACGAATATCTGGCCGGATTCGCACGACAATGCACTCACAGGTGGTCGAGGTACCCCGGGTTGCGCCAAAATAGAGTTTGTCTCGAGGCTAGTTGGTCCCACCAGCCTAAGGGAGGAAGTCGTCCCGCACGGGTCTTGCCTGTCGATTAGAAAACGGGGACAGCACAGCTGCAGGGCTTCACCGGGCATTTTGTGGTCCAGGAGGGTGCTGCTGGCATCTTCTCTCGTCGTCTGCTTCGGATGTTATCCTCCAGTGGTCGACTCTTCTTTTAGCCCCACAAACCTCACTTTTTATGCAAGTTCCCATTCATTCACCTCTAGAACAGCCAGCCGGCCAATAGGTACTGGTTTCATTCAGGCACACTTAGAGACCAAGGACAGGGACTTCGTGCCTTCCCAGATATACTGGAACCTTGGGTGGGCTTCAGGGCTGAAGCCCGCCAAAGGCAAAACACAAAGCACTCACACCCGATGCAATAAGAGTAAAAGCCCCGATGAAACCAACTAGAAATGGTGAAATAAGACGACAGGGGCCATTTTGAGAAAATGGTCACCCGTGGTACAGCACTGCAGTTGAGGTATCAGCCTGCAGAAAGATGTCACCAGGTAGTAAAAAAGAAATCACTGCCACTAGCCATTGAAGTGAGTTAGTGTAACAAAATGTTACATGAGGAAAGGGTATGTAACCCCCCCACCCCAGTACTCCACAAAGCGTGGTGTGTGCTGGACCCATAAAGTAAAGGTAAGTAAGACAGGGGTCATCTTACTATTCTTGGGAACAGTAGTTCACCCAAGAAGATGTAGTTAAACATTAAGAGAGGTCCAAGGGACTGCTCAATGGCACTGCACAAAAGGTGCTGTGTGTCGCAATGCAAAAGCAGATGCCTATGGAGTTTACCAGACTACATAAAACAGTAAGGAACATAGAAAATCATAGTCAGGAAAACACGTGAGTGAGAAAAAGGTCCCACCCACTCAGGAGTAAAAAGTAAAAAGCCTTGAGTCCAGCAAAAGAGCTGAGTGTCTCTAAAGGTTCAAGGGAAATTTTCACAGAAATGAACATTCTCCCTAACTGGGACCACACTATCTGCAACTCTTACTAAATATTCCCCCTCTAGACCTCTGTTCTCCCCTGGCACCAACTCCTTGTGTTTGCTAAACAGAGGGTAGGAGATTGATCGCTTTCCTCAGCTGGCTCTAGTCTTTGGAACAGCCTCCCTCTCCCTCTTTGTCCTGAGAAGGACTTTCTTAAATTCCGGAAGATCCTCAAGACCGTCCTCTTCACCTCCTCCTCCCCTCCTCTCTCCTCTGCCAATCTCAGAGTTGCATATTTGGTGTTGAATCCAGGTCCTTAATCAATAACATGTCATGCTCTGGGTGGGATGCAGAATAACTCTTACACCAATAATAAGACCTACTCAGGAAGTTGTCAAACTCATCCGACCGTTTTATTATCAATTATCTAAAACAGGGAGTTACAACGGACATCAACGGACGTTGCACAAGTTCGCTCATTGCATTTCATAAAAAATCTAATTTATATACTAAACGTTTGTCATACGGGATGTCATACTACATGGCAAACTAAGAAAACCTACGAGGGGTTGTGATAGGTTCCAGGGGAACATCTAAGCATACTTTCTGTATGGGAATGGGTTGTGATTGGGTCTCTACAGTCAGGTGGACAACTTATGCCCACCCATAGTGCAAGTCATCTTCAACTGTTACTAGATACACCGTACATCATTGGCTATCAAACTATAGGGCTCTTCATTATATGGCCCTCTACAATTGGTTGGCACGCTCGTGCCCTTCTAGAACATTCAACTCACTAGCAGCACGTAAACTGGTACCCCAGGTGTCAGTGGGTGGGCTTGACCATGTCTCTGCACCCAATTAGCTGACATCCATCATCGCTCATGCCTTCGGTCATGCAGATTGTCTTTGAACTTGGCCTTGCAAAGTATCCTTGCTCCTGAGAATATACTTGAGTGTCAGCACATTCTTATCTCATGTCTAGAGCTGCATGCCCAGTTTCTATTTCCATCCAACCCATGTAACAGGAAACAATTTGGCTCCTTTTCTCGCATTTATTTGTATTAAATGAATACAACTTGTTTGTTTTAATACTTGTATTGCGCTCCAGACCCAAAGGTATCAGGGCGCATTGCAGAAGATAACTTACGGCTTAGTTACACACATAAGTAGGGGCATACAAAGTACAGCTTTTTGCAAAGGGGATATAGATCATATCCATTTATACATAAATACACAAATCTACGCGTTGGATAACTTACAGCTTAGTTGCACACATAAGTGGGGGCATACAAAGTACAGCTTTTTACAAAGGGGAAATAGATCATATCCATCTAAATACACATATCTACACGTTGGTACAAATGGGTGGGCATATTTACACCTTGGTACAAATGGGTGAGAAGGAGATAGGTCAGTCGCTGGTCTAAGTTTTTTAGCCACATTATGAAGTTCTGACGGAATTTGGGGTAAGATTGGTCCACTCACAGGATGGGAGGTAGCGAGTTCCAAAGCAGAGCTGCTTTAATCTGAAAGCTGCATCCTCCAACTCTGGAGAGTTTAAATCGAGGAACTGCGAGACAGTTGGTGCTGGATGATCTAGTGTATCTTATAGGAATAGATTTGAAGAATCTCTCTGAAAGATAGCGAGGAACAGCTTCATTTAAACATTTGAAAACGAGTGAAGCGGCTTTTAGCTGAATTTTTTCTTGAGTTGAGAGCCAATTGTTAGCTTTTCTGGTTTCAGATATATGATCACTTCTTGAGATTCCAAGTGCTGCTCTCAGAGCGTTATTCTGGAGAATGTAAGTGATTTCAATCCGGCACTCCAACTAAGCCAATGGCTAGTAGGGGATGCCCAATGGAAACCCTTATTTAGATATTTTTATGTCAAAGTTCGTTTAATTCTGGATGATGTACCCTTTTAGAACGCCCCTCTCTTTGAATTCCCCCTGGTCTCACTGAACCAAGAAATAGGTTTGTTTTGCTAATTAAAAGATTTGAAGAATTGAACAATATATAGATTATACTTTTATGAATATGAATAATATCTGAATATCAATCTTATGAATATGAACAATGATCAGCAATAGGTAATATTACAGTATCAACAATCTCTTTAATCAATTAGGAGTAGGAATAGGAAGAATAATGTAGCAGAGAATACTTTATATGGGTTCAAGAAAATGCAATGATAGGAAAGAATGCAACACAGAAATAAAACTTGATATGACTTTGATCAAAGACAATGTGATCACTCTTTCCCCTGTGACTACTCACTCCCCTCACTATGCAATATGAAGAGATGGAATGAGGGCACACAGGTATCAGGAATAACAATCCACAATTGCAGTTTCAATCCCACTTCCCCCAGCAAGCTAGGGAGAACAAGTATGATTTTAAAACAGGTCAATCGCTTTTGAATGTGATTTGCAATAAATGGGAAAAATGCTAAAAATGATTTTAATTCACTAAATGGATTCAGAACTAGTGAGAGTTGCTCTGGATTGGCTCAGGACAACACTAGCAATGATTATAGAATGTTTAGCCGATGGAAAACGAAATTCAGAAGTTGAAAGCAAGAAAGAGCAGTTTTTTTTTTACATGGGGTGAAATTGAGCCAAATGCGAAATCGCTGCAACTTTTCTGCATGCGTGAAACGCGATTACAGCAAAACTATAAGGAATTGGAATGTCGTTTTGGGTTTGTGGAAAGCTGAGGATGTTAGCTTCAAAATGACATTTAAATTTCGTTTAAAAAGTTAGAGGTTTTTGTGAAGGTAGATTTTTCAGAAACAGAGTCAAGATTTCAAAAATGAAAGATGCGCTTTAAAGATTAGGAATCAAGATGGACTTATACTAAGGAGCTATGAAAGTACAAGATAGCCAACGGGACAACCACCAGAACAGGGCGCCTTCCACTCTGGCTGTTGTGCGCCAGGACATTTGACTTTCTTCAAAATATCAGTGCATAGATGATTATCGCTACAGTTATCACAGACAATATAATGAGAAGAATTCTGGATGGACACAATATTCTATAATGCAGTTCTGGACAGGTTGAAATGGATTGAATAGGATTACTTTAAACTAAGAGATGACTATGGACAGTTCAAGACTAAATACTCACTCCTATGGCTTTGGAATGGAATGGGCCTGTCAAAGATCTGGTCAAGGGTTTGGACTTCACTCTCGCCACCGGACAGGATTCAGGGCACCTGGACTCTGCTCTCATCAAGGCACTCTGGTCTGCGCAGCCTCTTGGACTGGATCTGACGGGTTCTGGGTTACAGCTCTGCTGTGCGGGTCTGGATCATGGTTCTAGCACGGGGTTCTTAGCTAGGACAGCAAAACAGCACAGCCCAGCTGTTGAATTTGAGCCCCTTGGAAGTTTAGGGATTAGAATCAGGTTGCAAATGATTCTGAAGGCCTGCTGAAAAAGGGTTCAGCTTCTTGGGTTAGGCCTCTCTGCTTCAAAGTTCTAGAGTTTGGTTCTAGAGTCTGGTCTCTGGATCTATGTCTGGAGCCTGGATCTTCCTGCAGGGTGCTTCGCCAAGAAATCAGTTGAGGAGTGGAAAATGTGTGGGTTTCCTGTCCTCAGCAGTCCCTATTTATCCATTTCCAAAGTGGGTATCCAACGCGTAGATTTGTGTATTTATCTATGCCCAACCCTCTAAGGATCTGATAGGTCAGAGAATTTACTGTCCCCTGATTTGAGAAAGGAGCAGTGTGTCATGTTTATGGCTTAGGGAAAAACCCTCCCCTTTGTGTCTGTACAGTGTATCTCATTTTTCATAAAAAACATATTTACAATATGCACAACTTGTTAATATTACATATACACATCACAGATTAATTAAGGCACGTCTCTGTTCAGGTCCCATGTTCCTACGGGCTTTGGTTCGTAAATGACAACTTTTTCGCACTTTTGGTGGGTTTCTCAATGTTAGTTCTGCACCAATTTGTATACATGCATACACATCTCATCTGGCCACATTTCTGTAATTATTCATGTTCCTAACATAAACACAATGGCTACAATATGAATAAATTCCGGGGGTTCAGCCTCAGAACATCGCACAGATTACAAATTAGTCTTAAACTGTCAGCAAATTTTTCATTTTAACAATCTCCAAGTTTCATATTTTTGTCAGTTCGGTACAATATTTAAGAAGTATTTTCCTTGAACATATATTTAATCCAATTTCAAATCCACATTTTCAGTCTGGCCCGCCCCCAGAGTTGGGCTGAGTCAGAGGGTCACATGGCTTTCTTCCTGCCAGAGCAGTTTGTTGTCAGTTACAACCGAATCAGCATTCCTATTCAGCTCAAGGACTCCATTGTCTGCACTCAGAGCAACAGGCCAGGGTGCCCCTCCCAGTTCCTTTTCACACCAGCCTGCCATTCTCTTAGCCAAGGGCAGGGGGAAGTTTCCTTTGTTCAGGGAGAAGGTGTGGAATGTGTTTGAAGCACAGTGTGGGAAACTTTAACTCTTAAACCCAATGTCTGAAATTGTCTCATCTTAAAATATCACAAATACATCAACCAATTTCTTACTTCAAGCCTTTTCATAATATAGTTTTGAATTGTATCCACCTCTTAGACTTCTGATAGCAAGTCTTTCTTTGGCATAGTTTGAGTTCAATGTTCAACTTACACAAGATAGGTTTTAAATCGCCGGCTTCTGACAGAGGTGAGTAACGGTATTACACCCATTTTTTACAGGTTTATTCCAGCAAGCAATCCTCAAAAGTGGATTTTGTTCTGATGACATATGATTCTTGCTGACATTGTATTTATGTGGATTCTTGCAGTAGCATAATGTTCACCATCCAACAAGGAGGTTGGATCTTTTTGGGTGGTTTGTGAGTCATGATTTTTGCAAATTTTTCAGGCTTTTTCAAGTGATTTCAGGCTACTTTGTGGGTAGCCCAATGGTGGGTTTTGGCAGTGATCTCCTGTGCTCACTAAGATAGGCAAAAGTGGATGGCGGCTTATTTTTCAGATTTTTACTGCGCACTTTTGGGTGATTTTTAGCGAGCAGCATGCTTTCCAGTGGCCATTTCTGAGGTTTCTGCTGCCAGCAATGCACAGTAATGTTGCAGGGCCTGGACCAGTGGTTTGAGACATCCCACAAGAAGCTGGATCCTCTTAATGGTTGCCTTGTTGGCACCAATGTAAAGAGCGTTACAATAATCCAACTTTGACAGAATCAGCGCTCTGGCCAAGGTGATACAGCTACTGTTGGAGAGGAAGGGTTTACCTGTTCTGATTAATTTATAAGTGTATGCGGTCGCAGAAGCCATAGCACTAACCTGCTTGTTAAAGGTAAGGGTCGAATCTATGCAAACGCCTAGAGTTTTCACTATTGTGGCGACGGTGATAAGGTTGTTGTCCACAGTGAATGAGTGGTAATAGGGCAGTAATTGGTCGATATGGCTGGGTCAAGCGTTTGCTTTTTGAGTAGGGGTAGTACCCAAGATTCTTTGAGATTCCTTGGTATAGAGCCCATGGAAAAAGAAGCATTGATTAGTTTACTGATGAAGGGGGCCAGGTCTCTAGCTGCGTCCTTTATGAGTTGGGTGGGGGGCATAGGTCTCCTTTACAGTTGGAAGGTTTAAGCGTGAGGATGGTTTTTTGGGTCTCGATGATAGAGACTTTTGAGAATTTGAATCAAGGGCAGGCAACATTATTTGTGGAAGAGTGCGGGAGGTTGTTGTGTGCGGGAATGGTAGAGAGTGAAGCTTTTTTCTTTGTGATTTTGGCTTGAAGAGTTGTAACTTTGTTGGCTAATGCGAGCTGTATATTTGAGCACCAAGATTTGTCTTTGACACAGTTGTCGGGTGCTGGTGTGGGAGTATCTAATGGCATCCGTGGTGTTCTTGCTTCGCACCTTAACAAGGGATGGTTCTGCTTCTCACATTCACTGTTCTTCAAAGATAGATAACTAGTTCTTGGCCACTCCAGCCTTTGACACCAGGCCATACAGCCTTCTCGGTCTTTCCTCGATCTTCAACTGTTCTCTTGCTATGACACAGCTTTCGATCCTTCTTTCTCTGTGGGTCCGAGCTAACTAAAATTGTGACATCGAATGTCCAGGTTCTATATATTGGTGGCACCGCCTGCAGTCCATTCACTATGTATAGCCAGCCTTTAGGATTACTAAGTCTACTTGCGTTGCTGCATCTGTACAGTTCTAAAACCACTTGCATTTTCTGCAGTGCTTTTCACACGTGCAATCTTCACTTCTCACATGAAAGGTTACTCAATTCTTTACTTCATCATCAGATTCTATAAGGTCTATCCTTTCTCTTCTTCAGTCACTTTTCTCATAGCCTCACGCTTGCTTCTTGTGACGTCACCAACTTCTTCTCTTATCTTCATATTCCTTCGGGGCTCTTCACCTCCAAGAGATTGTCATTTTCTCATAGGCTCTTCTCGGAATAGGCACGATCACTGGTGTTGGCATATCGTGACTTTCGGCTTCCAACATATAGGAAGGATGGGGGTGGGACTTCTTGCTGAGGCATTTCAGCTGTTCCTCTACAGTGTTCAGGGTACTACTGCATCCTCAGGGCCCTGACCTCCCACAACGAATCGCCCCAGCTTCTGTCTATCCTCAGCACTTTCCTCAGCTCACCCACCTCCCTTGTAGGCTTGCACTTAACTTACTTCACCTGTTGCTCACCCATGAGCACCCCAGCACCTATCTCATTCCCTCTCCCTTCTGCACTTGCACGTTCTGAACACTCACAAGGCATAGTAGGTTTTCCCACACACCCTCTCCACTGTATTCAATATTTTTTGATGTATTTTAATTGTTTCTCATCCATTGTCTCCTCCCTGTTGCCCTGTGGGTGCTTTGAAACAATATTTACTTTCTGTATAAGCGCCTAACAAGCGAACAATAAATCAAATAAATAGTACTGATGAACAGGAGTAGCCCCGGATACACAGTGGGTCAGAAGGAACTGGGCAGAACATTTTCTCCACACAGGGATTGACCGCACGAGTGAGCTATGGTGTGAGCAATGAGAGGGCCAGGCGCTTCTTCACTGAGTTCAACAAAGGGATAACTTGGCTGACCGGGCCCTTTTCTTTAAGGAGGTTGTCCACGAAACTCCGGCCAAGGGAGGCTTCTTGTGTGGTGATTTTAAAGTGATCAGCCGCCTTCTTAAGCATCTGGCCGTCGTTAGGCGACGGGTCCCTGTGTTGAGTGACAGTAAGAGCGTCCAAAAAAATAATCACAGGATCACGGTCATGGGGGGGGGGGGTATGGAGTGCCACGTGCCCTAGTCATCAGCAGGGTTCCAGTCCGTGTCACGATAGGTAGGGTCCTGCCCTCCCTGGCTAGGGTCCTGGACATAGTGGTCGCGGTCATCTGCGTCATCCAAAAATACATCTGCCTAGGGGTCCTGAGGATGGGATTCCTCCAGGGATGCAAATTGAGCACATGCGAAGAGGAGTCTCTGTGATTCTAGAGGGACGGCACCAGAATAAACAGCCCTATAGCATTTCAAAACATCATCAAACTGGCCTGAGAAATGTATGAACTCAGACATTTTGTCCATACAGGCTTCAAATGTATCCCTGGTCCACTCAGAGGAGCCTGAAGCATCAGTAGGGGAAAAGGGGCGGGTAGATGGAGCTGGGTCCTGCTGCAGTGACCTGTAAAGATGAGAGGCCAGAGAATAGTCCTCAGTCAAAGGGGAGGCCTTCTTGGGGTCCAAAACAAGTAAACAGGCTTTAGAAAAACTTCTCCAGAAGCTTTGTCAGCATTTTCAATGAGTGGACCCGTTTTGGCGCGTCTTTCAACGCTACCGCGTTGCAGGCCATGGATTTTGAGGAATCGCCCGCTGGAGTAGAAGATTTAATCGCCATGCGTAGTATTCCACAGTAGTGGGTGCACAGCGGGCGCCGAACCGTGAGGTTTGGAAGACACTGCCGAAGACTTTGACGGGCCTGCGGGCATAGATGTTTTCCTCGACAGATCTGCCGGGAAAGTTTAGGGGTTGTGTGTTTACGGGCGGGTGATGTGCGTGTGTGTCTTTGTCACCAAGGTTTGCCTTCCCCCATAGCACTGCCGGCGGCATGCGTGTCGCGGCGGGGGATGGACACGTGGGGGTTCCACAGTTAGGTCAATGGCATCCGAATCGAAGCTGCGGCTGCCGACAGACTCCTTATCCGAAGCGCAGGTGCGGGAGTGACTCTCAGCCTGCATTGCATTGGCCGCCCACCATTTCATACGCCTGTCTTTCAAGGTCTTAGGCAAAAATGTTTGCCTAAGACCTTGATCATCGTGATCACGAGGGAGGTACTGATTGAATCGGTGAATTTGCCATTGCAAGACGGGCAGAATTTAAAAGGTGTCCTCTCCATAGCAGAGGGAAACGGCAGCCAGACCAAAGAAAAGGTCAGAGAAGGTTTAAAGAAAAGGCATTCTCGATAGAAGTCGGAAAAACAGGGATCCACTCTCCCTACTGTTAAGGTCAGGCCAGAAGGCGAAGGCCACGTGGAAAACAGTCACCGTGCAGTCAAGGATGGAGTGTCGGTGGACAGTATCAGGCATCAACCAGTCCGAAGTAGTTGTTGAAGGGCAAGCTAACCACTGAAGAATCCAATGGTTGTTTTGAATCAGCAATATAAACTCTTACGCAGTATGTGCGAAGGACTAATTAGGTGGAAAAAAACTATCTGGTGGGACCTCGACACGTGAAGGAATTTAGGTACACTACACATCACGTTAGGGATAATATCACAGTCAAGCCCATGTCGATATCCCTTTTCGATCTTCGAAAAAAAGATGCAATACTTCTCGATTACCACTAGATGTCCGACTATATGCACAGAATGTGATTCTAAGCATATTCACAAGCATTAGAAATTAGCTATATAGCCTATAATGGTCATAGTCATTTCACCTCTAAGAGGATAATAAATATTAATAAGAAAATGTAAAAAAAAAAAAAAAAGAAAATAAAAATCGAATTATACCCAGAAGAAGTTGCACTAATTGCATTAGGATGAGAAAACTGAGGAGCAAAGCTCAAAACAGGTTTTAGCCCCAATACACAGTCCACCCCATGGGGCTGCCTTTCCCAGTTTTTCTAGCTCGCCTACAAATCACATTATAGCCATCAAGGGAAAACTCAATCACACATCCAAGTTTCTAGCAACGTGAAAATGTCACTATTTAGCAAAAAGCAAAGGCCCTTTGGGTTTCTGGCAAAAGAGTTGAAACCTCTAGTGTTCCATGAAATAACATTACTCTCATTATATGACGACTTTGGGCAATGAAGTTTACCACCCGAGGCTACAGCCAATCAAGACCAATTCTCCATTGCTCGCCTTGGGTGACTTTTAGATGAGATGTCACACAGTGACCAATTCAGTTAAACCAGGGGCTGGCAACCCAGGGCATATTTCATCCTGAGCACAGGTGCAAGAACATTCTGTACCTCACAGCTAGTCTGGCATCGTAATATGGCCCATCAACTCACCTGAAATATCGCAATATCCGCAAGTAATCCTCTTGGATCCTTTGCTCTGCATTCCCCACAAAGCGAACGCGCTTCTTTTTTAGGTCTTCGTACCCGTTGAAGAAATCATAAAGAGTCCCATCAAAGCCTGAAAATGTGTGTAGGAAACACCATGTCACAAACATTTCAAAGATCTGAAAGTACCCAAGGAACAAATACTTGTGATCGACTTTAACAGTTTCAAACAAAGCTACACTGTGCCAATGAACCACATTTGTATGTTAGCTCTAAAAATGCAACTCGAAATCTTTTATCTGGAGATAGAGAATACAGTAGATTTGAATGACAGATCCCCTGCAATTCTAAAGTGCTGGCCCATTTCACAAAAATATGATAAAAAAGCCTTTACCATCTAGGAACAAGAAGAAAAAAAAAAGCATTGTAGAAGGCAAGGCATTCAAGCGGGCTAAGGAACACGAGCGGGGTGAAATGCTGTATCTGCTCCTCACATTCCTCAGTGAGGGAAGCAAACTGATTTCGAACCCCTACTCCTTTGAGCAGAGAAGATACAAGGATAGATGGAAGGAAGAACTGATGGGGCTTTTCTTTTCAGCGTACTGTCTTCCTGTTCGAGTCATTGGTAAATATGAATTGTTGCTATAAGCTCAAATTGCCTTTGAAATAAAGGCTGTGCATCATGTGCTCTGACAATTACCCTGCACTTATATGTATGAAGGTCTCAGGTGGGATGTCTTTGGAATAACAAAGTTTGCAAACTGTGATACCTACCATTTAGGTTTCAACTTCTGTGTTCCAATTTGCCAAGGGAAGAATCTGTCCCCTGTTTCCACAAGCTAGTCCTTTTATGAACATAATATTAATATGCCAAACAGCTGGGCAGGGGGAGAGAGACCTCTTGTGTGGGTCTGAGTTGCAAACAATTGCTCTGATAGTATGGACAGACCATCATAACATCATGTTCACCATTAATACCATTGAACCCCTTGCAACCACTCCTAAAACCACCAACTCCTTTGAAACCAGAAATCCTTGCAAACTCGCACCTGAAAACCTAGAGCCTTTGCTCTCCAAAGCTTTGGACACTTTGACTATTTCCAAAGACAACCCTTGCCTACTAGCAGATGCCTACTACAACTGAAATCTAGCTGCCAAGATTGACCTACTTCAAAACAAAATCACAACCAAAAAACAACTTCTAGCAGAAAAACCTGTTATTGACGATCACCTACCTACCCTTAACGAGAACACCAACCCCACATTCTACTTCACTCCTGTCTCACAAGAATTAGTGCTTAACACCATATCTTAGCTCAAAGCATCTAACTGCAAAGGAGATTCTGTCCCAGCAAAAGTAGTTTCATCATGTGCCCACACATTGACACCTATCATAAGTAAATTCATAAACGCATCCTTTAATACCAATCTGCTTCCAGCCAGCATCAAGGAAGCTTGGGTCACACCCCCCCTAAAAAGAAACAGCCTCGACCCCGTAGTGCCCACCAATTATAGGCCAATAACAATAGTCCCGTTTCTACTCAATGTTCTCGACAAAATAGCATACAACCAAGTCCAAGCACACTTGGAACAGAACCAACACCTTGGCACTAGACAATCTGGTTTCCGTCCTAACCACAGCACTGAAACAGCCCTCCTGGATCTCAAAATCCAAATGGATTCCATCAGAGATTCAGGTAAACTCTGCATACTAGTCCGTTTGGACTTATTCGCAGAGTTTGATCTTGTGGATCATAATAAACTCTGCTCCAACCTAGCTAGAGACTTCAACTTTTCCACGGACGCCACCACATGGATGAAATCCTTCCTTGCGGAATGAACATCTAGAGTTTCCATAGGCAAATAAGCTGCAGACCCCATACCAGTCCCTATTGGTGTCCCTCAAGGCTCCTGTCTTTCACCCGCACTATATAATGCATATATGAAGCTCCTCTTCTCAGCTCTGGATGACATAGGTGTCATCTACACCAACTTTGCAGATGACACCCAGATCCTTATCCCACTCTCAGGGAATTACACCCAAGATACCCCGATTATCAACAAAATCTACTCCATAATTCAAAACTGGATGGCATTAAATAGCCTCTGCCTCAACGATGAGAAGACAGATTCTCATTGTGGGCCCCCAATCCAAAATAAGCGCTCCTCATCCAGACTACTCTGCCATCAACATAGATGGTACCACAATACCGGTACTGAAACATGTAAAAACTCTAGGAGTCTACTTGGACACTAACCTCACTAGGACTAAACACATCAGTGCCCTCTCATCTTCCACTTCCTACACCGCTAAACTTATCTCTCTCAGTCGCCAATTCCTGACCCCTACCAATTGCATCACACTAGCCAGGGCCTTGATTTTATCAAGACTTAACTACTGTGATGTACTATTACTCAGTACCTCCATCTCAAATCTCAACAAATTATAACTTATTCAAAATAAAGCCCTTCGGGAAGCCCTTGGAATAAGAAAAACTGACCATATCTCCAAAATCAGAAGAGAGCACCACTGGCTACCCATCAAAGCTAGAGCCATATTCGGTCCCATGGTTGCCCATAAGGCATTATATAATATTGTTTTAAAGTTTCATTGTTTCCCCAAGTTGCCAAGACATTATTCAAAGTTGCTGGCAGCTATTTAACTCTGCGTCTTTCCTAAGAGAGCCTGCTTACCTTAAAACTAACAATGACCGGCAGCTACTTTTAACTCCCCAGAGGAACTGGTGCATTACAAACATGCATATGTGACATTAACTTTTAATATTTGACAAAGTAAATCAAGAAGAATTAGGACACAGTTCTGACACATTTAAATATGAGGGAACATACATTATGGGCAAAATGTTAACGTGTGCAATCAATGTTAGAAACAATTTTCTTGTTGCTGCTTTCGTCCCATAGAGTTCTATGGGACAGTGTTTCTTTTTGCTTTTAGACTGGTTACCTGACTTTTTGGAGGTAAGTAAAGCTGCCTGTTTTACTTCCCTTGTCTTTTTGCTCATTCTTATAGGGAAACTGATTATCACGAAGAATATCAGTACTGGGAGACTAGTTCTTCCTTAGTGGATTTCTTGTGTTTTTAAAGCCGTTTACATCACCTTAAAGTGAAGCGCAGTTAAGCTACTTTCTATCCTTATTATTTGTTCTTATGTGGCTTTTTGGTTACAAATGTAATGTGTCCAGGATGGGCTTTTGGCAGCGGATATATTTCTATCGTGTTTTGAACTTTTTTACTTGTGCATTTTTGCTATTACCGCAAATGTCCACTAAGAGTGGCTAGCTCACCAAAATAGCCGTGCCACGAGACTTCCACCTGGCCTTTGGCCATATTGTTCTTTGGACTTCTTCTTGCCCTATAGGGGTCCAGTACTGCCATATATGGCATGCTCTTTCATGGGGAAGGCTCATGCTTTCAAGGGCAAAATGGCGGTGTGTGTGTGGAGGGGGTGGGGGGAAAAGTGGTTTTGTCTGATCCCAGTACACATCTGACCACTGAGTGGCTGTTGCTGGGCAGATTGTGTGGCCTGTGTCTACCCATGATTGGACATTAGTTTGAATCGTGCAGATCCTTACCACTGGTGGACCTTAAGCCAGCTTCCAGTCTAGATCTTGGATAAAAGTAAGACTCCTGCAGCCGTTCAACAGATCATCATTGGAGCCAAGACCCCTGCGAATAAGTGCAGCCACTGACTGTTGAAGCTGCCAGCATTGCCTCCAGCCAAGTCCTGGTGAATCCCTGCTCCTTTGCCTTATCTTAAGACGGCCCTCGTTGGTTCTTTGACCCCTTGACCAGTGGTATCAACCAGTATTGACCCCTGCTCGAGGATCTGAGCTTCCTGGGCTTTTGGACGTGTCCCTGGACCAACTGGTGGACTGACCAGCTCTCTCGAGCTAACTCACTCATTGCTGCTGTCGCCATTCCGAGTGCATCCTTGGAACTTAGAGGATGGCCAACTTGTGCTACAAGATGCCTGCTCCTGCATGTTCATCCTTTTATTCTTAATGGAAGCTCTGTTGGGACTGCTCCTCTATCTGTCGCGGCCTGCTGATGGGGACTTGTTGCAGCCAGTCTTCGCTCTCTGAGGTGACCTGCGGTAACCTGCTCTGCAGATGGTCACATTGATAAGTCTCTGAAAAGCCTTGCATGATGTTGCCCCATGAATTACGCAGAGGTAATATTGGAGTCTTGTGATTAAATTAGAGGCATAGTGAGTCTGTAAAATTATATTGGTGACCCATTCATAGGCAATGGATAATAACGGTAAATGCAATGCCAAGTAGAGTCTTATTTGTGTCTTTCTTCCTATTGTTAGTATAGTGACTAACTATTGGGAACATGGAGCACGGTCAAACATCCAGATACAGAGGGCAAGTACACGGACAAAGAGCTTAGGAACACACGACCAAGCCCTCATGGCTATGGGTTGGACAATGCAGAAACGGGATAGTATGATTGCAAGTAATTAAGGTAACAGTATTGGAAAACACAGACTGACGACAGTAACTACACAAACAATAAAGTACACTGCAGGAACGTGAAGTGCAGAAATAGCACCAAGGAAATTGGTGTTCAGTATGTAAGGTAGATTTCAACTGTCCTGTGGGCATTAGGAGAGCCAAAACCTATGACCGGGGGAAATTGTGGCCTTCATGCACCAAATCTTGCAAAATCTCAGGAGAACACTTGGTCCCACAAGACAATCCAAAGCTTAGCAGAGAGTTTGAAAAAGGTGGTATCCCCTGAATCACCTGAATAAGGTACAGCTTACTTCATTTTTTTAACACTGGACACTTTGATATTCAAAGATGTTATCTGAACAATTCAAAATATTCAAAGAGTGGATTATTGCTGGCCAATTAAGAATTCAATTACACAAGTGCTGACTTGGACAAGGCTGAAAACAGATCAACTTGACCAGAGCAATCTTAAACACTACTAATGCAAAGTATTGTGGAGCAATACAGGTCACTGAATCTTCAATACAAACACATATATTATGAACGTATAACATGAACATTGAGATTTGTAGACATTTTTGAATAACACTATAGAGCATGAAGACACTTTTGAAGAAGTTGGTGGATGACCATGTAGTAAAATGCTGATAAGTTCCCAGAGGGCATAAAATCCAAGGTGGAAGCTACTAGCCAGGGATAAAAAGTTACTTGTCACCTCAATTCTAAACAAACACGCAACATATCATTTCCAACTCGCAGAGTCAAATATCACTAGCCAATGGCTACTGGCAAATGCACATTTTGCACCCATGGTTCAATAAGACAAGTGTCCAACATCATTGCTATCCATTTCCCATTTATGGAATAGATTGCATAACTGAAGTGATTGCTCTTAAGTAGGGGTGTACCGAACTTCGGCTTCGAGTAAATATTCGGCGGAATATTGGCAGAAAAACTGTTTTTCGTCTTCAGACGAATACTTACTGTAAACCTTACTCAAAGCTGAAGTTACGCCCCTACAGATTTTTCGGATGGGATGAAAGCCCTTGACACTAACATGGTGTGAGTGGTATTTGCGTCCCATGCTGGATAATCCGTGTCATAATTCAACTGAAAAAAAGTGCAGTCAGAAAGTGGCGGATTGCTGGGCCGGCCCAGTGTCTCCCTACCATTACCGTAATCTGAAGGAGATGGGTGAAAAGACAAAGGGGCTCTACAAACCCATGCAAATCATGGAGAGCGCGCCAAGCCCCAGTGTGTGACGCAGTGTTCAACACCTGGCCGTCAGGTGATGTGTCACAATGAAGGCTCCCTTTGAAATGCTGCGGCCCCACTTTGGGATTTCCTGTCTCACCTAATGGCAGGAGTCAGGCCTGTATTCTCTTGCACTCGGTCTGCATCTGCCTTAACTGCATTGCAGTAGGGCCCAAGGCAAGTGTGTGCCTGTGATCTGTGAACAGGGTACATTGTTATGTTTTACGTTTCATGTATATCATTTGCTTATTGCTTGCAGGGCTGAGTGTTTTAACACTTTCTTGAGCAACTATCCTGGCATAATTGTCCTCAAATCCAAGCACACGCGAGGTTTCCGGCACCCATACATCAGCTCTGACTCTTGCAACATGGCCTCGGTACCCCTGGTTGAGGGCATGGGGGGAGGAGCGAGAGGGGGAGATCGGCACATACACTGATCTAGGCTCAAGGTTTGTATTGGCACTGTAAGAGTGTTTAAGCTTTTCAGCAATGGACACCTTAGTCTGTCTCGGGATGACGAACATGTATATTAAATAGAGATCCCTGGGAAGGAGTCTGTCTTTGAGCGCAGGCGGCTATGGCACGAAACGCTCTATGGGCTCTGTAGCCGCACTGACAGATGCTACATCCCAGTGAATATTTTCCGGGCCTGAATATGCGTGATCTACTTGCCTATCCCCCAATTGTTCAACCACTTTCAAAAATAAGCACATCATGTTTTTAAACGGATACACTGGTTATAAAGCGCACCACCAAGTTAAACAAGTGCAAACACAGAAGAGTGAAACCAAATTCAAAAGCAAAAGGAGCTAATTGAATCCCATGCCCCCTCCCGGTCCCAGCACATGAAACAGGAACAATTCAGAGCTGGGGGTCGGACACCCCTCTCGTATCCCAAGTGACTAGGGGACTTTCTCAGATGTTTAATAACTCAGATGGCACAAGAGTTGAATGGACACGTTGGGTACAATTTGTGCTCCTGAAATAACAACTTGTATTCCTTGCCACTGGCCTAACATAATCCTGACTAGATGTGAAAAGATATTTATTTGCCATAGAAGATTATAATATCTTTGAAAGGGAAGGAATGGCAAGTCACACGTGTAAAGCTTTATTGAAACATGGGTTTATTGCAGTTACCTTGGACAAAGGGCATGTGAATGAAAGTTCTCATTAGACAATTTATAAGCACTATGCATTTCCTTAACTGAAGTCCTGTTAAAACAAGCATTGGCAACGCCAACTGTTTTGGCTTGTTATGCACTATCTTTATATGTTTAGGTATTTGCACCATTTTGCACCTGCAACCATTGATAACCAGTTAACACTATGGCAGTGCCTGACAAGTGCTTTTCCCATGCCTACACAAAAGCCAAAACTACTATTTCGGCTCACTATTTGGCTCTGGCCATATACTTAAACGAACTATTCAGTATTTGGCCGAATAGTAACTTTACTGTTCGGTACACCCCTACTCTTAAGTGAACGAATATAAATTGAACAAAATACAGAATCTTGGTTTCCATGAAGGAATGCAGCTACTAAACTACAATACTCTGCAGGAGCTAAGCTGAATAGGATAGATTGGAGATTAAAAATCCCTCATGTAAGGAATCCAGACAATGTTGGTGTGAAAGGAGAGATGAGTGAGCGAAGGAGGATGCTCATTTATATAGCACACACTGTGTAGCAAACCACCTCTTGGCTTGTCCGTTATAACTGGGTTGGACCCAAGATGTCCAAAAGTGATCAAGACGTCTACTTTGAGAGATAACCCTCAATGTACTCTCCTTGAAATGGATGAGAGCGATCTATCGTGTCATTGGAGGCAAAAGGGGCTAGATTATGCATGCTTAAGAGAACTTTGTAAAATTATATTTCAATATCATTGGCAGGGCAGGGCTTTCGGGGGCAGTACTGGATTAGTTTTGTGCCTTCCTGGTTTTGTGATCTCAAACAGTTTCACTCTATCCTTATCATTCGCCCCCGGCTGCGGTTACCTGCGGTGTCCCACAGAGCTCAGCTTTGTCTCCCCTACTCTTCAATTTATATATCCGCCCATTGATGGGACGTATTCATTCGTTTGGTTTTAGGGTTTTCTCCTATGCAGACGATATTCAAATCTTGGTCAGATTAGATCCGAACCAGGCAAATGTGAGTGAAAGACAAAAAAATTGTCTGGACTCCGTCTGGGGCTGGATGGAGGCAAATTGGCTCAAGCTGAACGGTGAAAAGACGGATATCCTGATAACTGGTCCGCCGGAGGCAGATTGGGGATGGCCGACGACTTCTGACCATTATTACTTGGTCCTCTGCCAGAGCCAGCCAGAGTGGTTCGAAATGTGGGTATTAAAATACCGGAATCACTGTCTATGGAGGTCCAGGTCAACAAAGTATGTGGACTGGGGTTTCTCAAACTAACAGTTGAAGAAAGTCCTTCCTTTTGTCCCTGACAAATCCCATGCCCAGATAGTGGCAGCGTGTGTAAACGGGAGTATTGACTATTGTAATGCGACTTACCTAGCACAACCATCTTACCTCATCCAGCGCCTGCAAGTGCTGCAAAATGCAGCAGTGTGTCTGGTGAAACATATTCCATTTGGAATGAGGGTAACTGGGGCACGGCAATATCTCCATTGGCTGCATATCGAGGCTAGGGTCAAATTCAAAGCTTTGTGTACGATTCATCGGGTGCCGAATGGCAAAGTCTGTCTAGCCATTCAGGAGAAGCTCCACACTTACACTACAGCCCGGACCTTGAGATCCTCAAAACGCAGCATTCCTGAACGTGCCTAAATATAGGAAGGAGCGGTTGGGTGACAAGCTTTCTCTGTGGCTGGACCCAGGCTTTGGAATTCACTGCCCTACCAGCTAAGAACCACTACAGATTTTCTACCTTTTAAGCAAAGGCTAAAATCCTTTCTCTTCATGTGAGTTTGTATCTCAGTCTCTGTTTGGTATCTCTGTTATGCGCCATGATGCCTTCGGTGACAGTGCGCTATAGAAGAAGCCGATTGATTGATTGTAGATTGTTTCAATTTGAGTCATGAAATATTTAAAAAAGAAACCACACAAGATCTTAGGGGAAACTGGCATAGTCTAAAGTGCTACAAGAATCCTCAATTATTTTTCTGTTTTGAGTTTTTATACCTCTGCTGATATAGAATTTATTTTTGAAATGTTTGAATCATAATCAAACTATCTGAGTTCGTGCTTGCAATCTAATTTCTCTTTATCTCTTTGGTGCTTGGCCGGTATCAGTTTTGAAGTGAACTACTTTATTAGCTTTTTTCCATCTTTGCAATTAAAATGCTCTTACTAGATATGCCTCTTTTCCTCGAACTATGGTTAAACTATAAAGCAACCATAACTTGGTCACGCATGCACAGTGTTAGGCCAACCTAAATTGTGACAGGAACAACTCTGGGAAGCTGTAGCCAAACCAGTTTAGGTAGCAGTG
Source organism: Ambystoma mexicanum (assembly GCF_040938575.1). Lineage (NCBI taxonomy): Eukaryota > Metazoa > Chordata > Amphibia > Caudata > Ambystomatidae > Ambystoma > Ambystoma mexicanum. Next base: position 238,141,418 of record NC_090923.1, read on the forward strand.
ACAGGCGGTCTAGGCTAAGTTCTTCAGAGGGGGGTGCGGGGGAGAGCTTGTAAAGGGGTCCACAATGAGGTCACACAATGGGAGTCAAAGATTAAACTTAGACAGGATGTATAACAATACAGTTATTTATTTATGGCCAATACACACTATAGAAAAATGACTACTAGCAGGTAGGCTTATCACACAACACTATCAAACTAAATACATATATACATTCACTTTGGTATAGGGCATAATACACATCAGAAACTTCTGCAAAGGAAAGGTTAGACAAGTATTATGCACTTATGGTCCACAGAGATGATATCCCTAATAAAATGGTCCAGCCCTAAGTTGTCTGGGGCCTTTTGCCCAATAGTTCAGGTTACATTTCCACAGAAGTTAGGATGCAGGATGAAATGCAGGTAGGGTCTCTGGGGTCCAGTGAAGGGGTATTAGGGTTAGGGTTCAAGTTAGACTAATGCCCAAAAGTAGCCCCAACAGTCAGTTGTCTTGTGCGTGCAAGCATTGGCAAAAACAAAAATGTTAGAAATAAGCTTTATTATAAACCCATGGACTTATAATGGGAGTATAGGGATAGGTTAGAAGCTCTGTTGCTTACCGCCCCACCCCGTACTCTGATTCTTCCCCAGACTTGGCAGAACAAAGGAAGATGGTACAATGTTGGTTTTTCCACTGAAATTCGCAGGCCTCGATTCGCAGGGGTTGCAGGTTCGAGCTGATCTCCAGTTGGTGTCTTTTACTGTTGCAAGGACTCTCGATCAAAGAATGCTGAAACCCTTGATGCAGCACCCCTCTCAGGACTGGATTCAGGTCAGGAAAGTTATTTCAGGCGGTGGTCACCGCAGCAGAGCAAAGCAAAAGGACTCAGCAGCCGCAGTCAGACTTTCTTTCCTATCTCGGGTCCCCTCGATGCTAGGACGCCAGAATCTCGCAGGGGACAGCTGAGGTTCCACCAAATTTCAGGGCGAAACTTGGTACGGTGATGCCGGCAGCACGGTGGCCCAAAAACTAAGCTGTTCAGCCACAGGACGGTTCCGGGGCACTTCTGAAGGCTTCCTTTGGCAGGGCACTGAGCTGACGTTGGAAATTAATGGTCCCTCCACTCCAAGGGTCGCAGCTCCTTCACACGACTATTAAAAATCAAGAGCAAGAGAGGGCTCCTCTAGGACAGCAACAGAAGTTGGTTGGCAGGCCTCCTTCAGTCGGCTCTCCGGTTTCTTTACGGGTCTCACAGCTGGACATGATACTTGGCTCCTTCAGGTTTCTCCAGGATCTCTGAAGAATGGGTGCAGAGGTCCTCTTATCCTAAAGTCCAGGTAAGAGCTGAAACTCCCACTAGCCAATAGCAGGACTAGCCCACACACACACCGCAGCAGTGGTCCAATTAGGACCACTGCCAGGAACATTCATGCATCTGAAACCAGTTTGTGGATTGGAGTCCGACAGACCCAGCCCACATCCCGCAGCGCAAACACGCAGCTCACCACTAGCTCCTGCTTTCCCGGGCACTGGAAGTCTTTAAAAGGATTTTCCTGGCCAGGGAGAAGGCTAAAGAACCAGATGGCAAAAGAAAGGTGGAAAAATCTCATGGCACAGCCATATTTGATCAGTAGCCACAGTTAGTAGCCAAATGCGGTAAAACTAAAACCCCCAAAAAGTGGGGAAAAGTCACTGCTGCCACCAGCCTATGCTTTAAGCACACCTAGAGTAACCACAAATCCTCTGAGTGTTAGTCTAGGGCAATACAAACATGCACCCCATTGTACTGCAGTGTAAGCTGCATTGTAAAATGATAAAAAGTTACCACAAGTGATACAAAAGTAACCAAAAGCAGTAACATTGTAACACACAGCACAAAACCTGTTCCATTGTGCTGGTTCACATTGAAAATAGGGTCTTTAAAATGATCTTTACAGGTGATTCGGCTTTGCTTTGCGTGAACCTACAAATCAAATGTAAAGCGATCCCTACAAGTTAGCAGGACAATCTCTTTACTTTGCTCTTTTGTTCATCATGTCCTGCACAAACTGTCAGAATGTGCATGTACGTTGGTAGACTACAAATTAGGTTTGCATGAAGATGGCAGCGCCATAGTCATGGTCTTTAGGCACCATGAATAAACTTGCTTTGTGCTGCAACAGTAACATCACTAAAAATATTTCAATGAATTTCAAAAGGTTTTCTTTATGATAACCTTAGCCAAATTGCACCTTAATGTTTAATGACTATTACATTTTTAAAGGACATACACTATCATACTTACAGTACCACCTGCCACTTACTTTGCCTGAGACATGCTCTGGCCACTCCAGCAATCCCAATTAAGCTAACTCATTAGCATAACAGTCACTCCATCTTGAACAAGAGAACTGAACAATGGTGCCCAAATTCGATTTTTATCTAAGGAAGACATAATGTGCTGCCTTCTCACCACGGCATGCATCAGATGTGGGACCTTTTAATATCTGTATACCACACCGTCTACATAAGAAAATTAATAATAAAAAAATAGCAAATCCATAGCATCCACACACTCTAAGCTTCTATTTGAGCAAAGGTTTTACAATTTGTCCTGTTAAGCGGATGACCTTGGGCGGCAGACTATTTTAGGGGATGCAAACCACAGCTAGCATATTAACCTATTACTGTCCCAGTCACTTTGGTCCACCTCTGAAATCTTTTCTGTTTTGCAGGATTCCTTAGTCGCTGATGAGTGTCACACGGATCAGTGCCAAGAGACATACAGTCCAGTCTGTGATGCATCGTACTCTAGCTACGTTGCAGATGCACAAAAGAGAACGTACTAGCAGCACACAAAGTTATCTTAACAGACAAATAGAAGCAATACTGTAGATGCAGAATTTGATCATGGTCAAAACTGTTGTACATTAAAAAAATACTGAGCCTGCCCTTTCCTTTTCGTACCATAATACTCTTAACAACATTTCAGGTTTTGTTATCTTGATCTGAAAAAGCAGACCAAACCCGAATTTGCTTTTGCTATTGCCAATCTACCAGCTCTTCTTTACTAAGAGCTGGCAAATATGAATAAAGCAAATGCAAAGAAAGTGTAGCCATGAGAACAGGAGCCGTGAACAACGAGTCAGACATATACAAAAGTACCAACATCCCCATTTGTATCAGGAAATCACCATGAACAGTTCATGCAAAGTATGGAAAAAGGATAATGTTTACCTAGATTGACATAAAATAAAATAGATTTCAGACCCATAAACAGTTTGAGGCAAAAATGCTCTGAACACTGTTTCAAAGAATAAGAAATAATATGTAAGAGCTGGCCTGATAATTGACTGCAACATAGAAGGGAAGTAATGGCCATTAGAAATTGTAATGGTTGGTTAAATGAGGCTAGCTACTTCATGTTCTTCCTAATATTCCATTCCATTTTGCAGGGTAGACCACAATGACAGATATATTCATAAGTAATGTCACAAGAAAGGAGGACATGCAGCTTCTAACATTGTTTTGAAATGAGAGGGTTCCAACTCCCAGCAAAAGCTTGGGGAGAAACTATTTATGGGGTCGGAGGAAGCAGAAGGGATTGAGCCACTGCCCTCGAAACTCTTCCTCAACATGTAATGACGCAAACAAACAAAAAAAAAACAAGCACATTTACAATACACAGTACCAAGAAACATTGAGTTGATAGTGAGGTCACGACGCTCTGCATCTTTCTGCCAGTCTGTTGTAAATTCAACCTCTGCATGCCTCCCATCTGTAGTGACATCAATTCTTAATGTTGTGATCTCAAAGTTTTGCTCTTGAATCTGTAAACAAAACAATAGAGGCAATTCTATAGTGAAGCACTACAGAAAACAGTATGCAAGAACATTAGAAAAGAAGCAAGAAAAAAAAGAGAAATGAGAAACAGTGAGACACAAAGGAGAGGTGTTGAATAAAAGGAAGAGAAGGAGAAAGTATGGAGTAAATTATTCTTGTGTGCCGTCATAAACCGGACAAGGATTAATACAATAAGGGCAGACAACAGTATGCATAATTAAACTAACTTTTGAGAACACATAGTAAAATGGTTGCACATTGAATAAACTTATTGGTTTGGTTAGCTTCTCCAAAGGGCTAGAATTCTTCCCAGGTTTCCTACCTTAATGATGGACCAGACAAATGTATATGGCTAAATTTGTATTTATTGGGTATTTATAAGGCACCTATTCAGAAAATTGTGTTTCAAGGTGCATCAACACAGGGAGGGAGGGAGTGCCGGTCAGAGCAGAAGGCGCTAATGCCAAGGAGGGAAAGGAAGTGCAGGTAGGTAGGAGTGGGGAGCGTGCAATAGCGGGGCAGAAAGGGATGGGGCCCATGGGTTAGGCAAGTGCTAGGGGGAGGCCAGGTGGACAAGTGCCAGTGGTGGAAAAGGAGGTCCATGCGCTAAGTACGAGGATCGGGATGGATAGGTTCGGAGGAGCAGGCCCAGCCAGGGTAGTGCAGGGGGAGGTAGCCCCGTAGGGCAAGTAAGTGTGGTGGGGTGGTCAGGGGAGACCAAGATCAGGGCCTGGAGGGCGTGGAGGGCCTGGTGCCCTGTAAGAATCTGAAGGTACCAGGCAGCCCGTCAAAAGGAGGCAGAGGGGAACATTATCAGGGAAGGAGGAAGAGAAAACTAGGGTATTGAGACGTTTCCGGAACTTAAGGAGGTCGGGCTCAGGTCTGAAGGAGCAGGGAGGCCATTCCAGAGGGAGGCAACAGCGGAAAAGAGATCTATCACCCACTCTCTTTTTGGAAAAGCGTCCGATCTCCAGAGAGTTGGAGCTAGAAGACCGAATGGGCTCTAGCAGGCAGGTATTTATGGAGAGAGAGTTGGATGTAGCGGGGTCTCAGGCCCCAGAAAGTCTTGTGGATGATGCGGAGAATCTTGAACTTGATCCTCGCAGCCACCAGGAACCAGTGGAGATTTTAGGGCTGGAGAGATGCGATTCCTGGGATTGAGGCCAAGGATAAGTCTCACAGTCCTATTTTGGATTAGTTGAAACGGCAAATGGGAGGACCAGAGATCTGGAGACACTGAGCTTTTGGGGGGGAAGTTGAGGAAAGGGAGAATACCTGGAAGTGGACATTCTTGACAAGGTCCATGATGTGTGGAGGGAAGGAGAGAGAGGAGTCAAAAAAGACACCAAGGTGTTTTGCCTCACAGCCGGGTGAGGGGGGGGGCAACAAGGGCAGCCAGAGAGTTAGGTGGGAGCCGAGGTCCCAACAAGAAGGATCTCAGTCTTACTGGCATTAAGGCAGAGATCATTAGTAGCACACCATGCCTGTATAGCAGTCCGACAGTCAGGAATGAGACAGGAAGAAAAGGAGGCAGTGGAGGGAAGTTTGAAAGAGAGCTACGTGTCGTCCGCAAGTAAAGAAAAGCACTGTCACCTGCCAAGCCATGAGTTCTAGTTGCTGGGCTCAACAAAAAAAGTAATTCACAGTCTGAGGTTGAAGTATTCTGAGAAGGCATCATGAAGTAGACGCAGACAAGAACGGTTCACAAAGGTTTTATTAACTTAAAAAGGCACGATGGAGTAAGGGCCAAGTTGCCCAATGCTAAAAGGTGGGATTTCCCTACCTAAAGAAAACTAAGGATAGTCTCTGTCAGGAAGTCCAAATCAAATATCAGTGTGTCCAAAACCTATACTTTCCCTCACAACTAACGGAATGCAATGTGTAGCGATGTCGGCATCAAAACGAGTAGTGTTCAAAATAAATGTCAAAGCTTCTTCCATGTTTTGGCTTGTAATCAGCTTTCCCTTCCTGTTAGGCAAAGTTTGTATGCAGTACCCTTTGGTACCACTACACACAACTAGAACTACAGGTGTAAGCAAAACCAACCTTTGGTATAAGTCCGTACTACACAGTTTTGTGATAGCGCTGCTGAATCTCAAGAGGGAATGTGAGCTGTAAGGGTGTTACACAGAGATCTATAATTACAAGCATTCAAATAGACTCTTATACTCAATGTTCCTTGGTAAAACACTTACTAATTTATTTCACAGTCAGTTATAAAACATTCACTAGAAGGAGGCAATCTATATCAAACACAAATATACTTCAGTACTTCACAATATCAGGTTCTGAGGCATTTAAACTACTTTGAAGGAGGAGCAAAATGGCATTCAGAGCATTTGAAGTAGGAGCAAAAAGGCATATGTTAACAAAACAAATATTACAGTTACTCTTAAACAGTGCAAATAGTTTGAGTTCACCAGAGGAGTTGATTCAATGCAATAGGTTAGGCCAAAGTCAATGGGCTAAAGTCTTGTATAGGATAAAGCAGTTCTGGAAGTTAAACGAAAAAGTATTTGCCAAAGTTCTCAGAAGTAGTTTGTAAAAGAAAGATTCATATGTTGGGTCACAAGCTGACTAAGCCTGCAAGTTACCAAAGTTTCAAGCACTTTCACAGTGAGAGGCAGGTTCTCTCGGTCGGGTTTTCACAGTACCTTACAATTAAGAAAAAGATGCAGCTGAAGACTTCTGTTCCTGGCAGTTCCTGCAGATCTCGCTGTTCCTGAGCCTCCGTCGTGGGGACAAGAGGGCGGACGTCGGGGGACTCCTGCACTGCACTCGGACTGGTCAAAAAGCTGGCAATGGCAAATTTTCAATTCCGGTAGCTGTAGTCAAGCACACAAACTGGTGTCCTTCTCCCAGGCTATTCGGTTTCCTGCAGCACTATGAGGAAAATACAACTAGCTCCGAGAATTGTATCCAGGTGGCTTACGAGTTGATTGGTCCCACCAACTCAAAAGGGAGAAGCCGTCCTTGAAGGGCTTCTCTGTCGAGATGAACTTTGTGATTCGGACCTGCAGCAGGGCTTCACCGGGCAAACCAATGGTCCAGGAGCTGCAGCAGCCGTCCTCTTCCAGCTCGTCTTCGGTTCTTTCATTCCAGTGGTTGACTCTGCCTTCCAAGCCAAGAGACGCACCTTTTAAACAGTTTTCTCCCATTCATTCCAGCCTAGCTGCCACTCACCCAGCAGAGTGGCTGTCCTTGTCGGACAGTCAGCCAGCCAATCACGCCAGAGTCGATTCAGGTCTCCTAGGAGACTAAGCACAGGGAGTTTCAGGCACCTCCGTCACTTCCTGCCCACCCCAGACACTCGGGCGCCAGAGACGGTCTTCAGTCCTGAAGCCCGCCAAAGGAGTAGGAACCAAGGGACCAAACCTGGTTTGGCGCACAGAGAAAAACTCTAGAAGGACCTTTCCAAAAAGAAATGGTGAAAAAAGAAGACCGGGAACCGTTTAAACAAAGGAGGCTCAGACGCCATCTTAAAAAACAGGCTCACGCAATTTAATGCTACCGGTCGGGAAACATCATGGTAGTTTTTTGTAAAACCACTGCCAACAGCCATTTTGAGAGGAAAGGGTAGCATTTGACTGCTATATGAGTTTCTAGACATAGGGGATACTAAGTAACCCCTCCAGCACTCTACTGTAAGATAGTGTGTGCTGGGTCTAGGAATTTGGAAAGACTAGTAAAGTCAATTTCACTTTACTTTCTCTGAGAAACAGTAGTTTACCCCAAAGGCTTCCCTGTGTCACTGCAATGAGGATGCTGTGTGACAAGCATGAAAGGGTGATGCCTATGGGGTTGGTCTGACTCCATAATTCAAAAAGAAACGAACACAGAAAACACATTGATTTGAAAGGTTCAAAGTCCCAAAGTTTAGCAAAAGAGCTGGAGGGCTCTAAGGTGGGAGGAATTGGCACATTTATGAGAGTTCTCCCTAACACTTCCCCAATTTCAAAATAGTTCACATGGCACCGAGATACCCCCCCCCCCACATCCCCAAGAGTTCAAATCTTCCAACTTTTCAAAAACAGTTCCTTGGGACACTTCCCTGCTCTTTTGATATTGGTACTTTTCACTAGTTCACATAGGCAGTTGAATTGCTCCAGCTTAATTAAACTTCAAAATCACATAAGAGGTTGTTGTCAAACACAAGCTTCTTTATGGATAGTTTCAGTGGTCCATACAAGGGGGGGGGGGGCACTTGGTCTAGGCGCAGTTGTTGGACCATACGGTCCACCCATCACAGGTGACGCAACCGATATCCCATCTTGGCTGATTTCATCGACAATATGCCACTGTTTCAATTTGACAGTGAGGCTTTATTTATCCACCTGTGTCACACTCTCCCGACACTGTACCGTGGCTTGATTGGCCACCATGCACTTGTTACACTTTCTTGTAGTCTCCTGGATCTTGCCAATGCAGGTTTTCTCATAACACACAGCTCCAAGAACTCATTTGGCTGTTGCCTATGCTAGCTTTCTCATATAGTACAATTACTGAAATCTATTGACTTTGCCCAATACTTGCTTTCTCACGCCATACCCTCCTTGGTATTCGCTTGACTTTTCCAATACTTGTGTCTCATATAATACAGTTTGTGGTATGTGCCAAATTCCCCAACTTTCAGTCACTCCGCTCAATATTCACTAGCGGTCAAAAGCTTGGTTTCACTCTGTTCGTTATTCAAAAGTACTTGTAATGCCTTTCATTTAGTTTGGTATTCAAAACCATGTTCACATGTTCATTGCCTGGTTTGCATATTCACCTGCCAGCCCAGTGGTTCGGCTTCTTTGTCCACTCACCTGTCGGAGCTTACGGCATTGCGTGTTCCTCTGTCACCACGGGATCTCGCCTTCCCGTGCGGTACCTCGCTTCTTCTCCCACCGCCGGCTCTCCGTGGCATTGGTACCACCTGCGATGCTCCAATTGCAGTTCAGTAACACCGGTCTCCCACCCGAGGTCTGCTACCGGCCTCCAGCATCCCTCAGATTTGCTTCCTGCTGAACAAACTCTGCATCTTTGAACGGGTCTGTAGCGCTCCGCTTCCCACACCGCTGATCCATAGTTGCTTTCCTAGTTGCTGCTTCTGCCTCCATTTCTGTAATAATTCTGCCTTTTTAAATTTCCTGCCATCACGATTGGACCAAAAAGGACTAGACTGCTCACTGCTGAAGCGGTAGTCCTGCCTCACTCTTGCTGTCCTCCTCCTAATCGTAGTACCCAGTTGAGGTCTATATGTGTGTGCATTATTGAAAAGAGGATGTGTTACTCCAGTTGGTCTCTTCCTCGTTCCAGTAGAGTATTATTGTTTCTTGGGAAATGTTTTAGGGTAAGAACAGGGAAAGGGCTGACAATGGCCTATGATGGTATGGGGACTGGGGAGAGGATGTCCTTAGGTGAGACATGGTATCCCCCATTTCCTTTTCATAGGGAACCCTCCATCCCACAAGTTACCTCCAGCCCACAAGTTCAATCGTATATCTGCCCCCAAGGTCAGGATCCAAAAGCACTGGCCTTTCCCTGATCACCCGAGAGGTGGATAAAGGGGGAAAAGAAGCGAGGATGCCCTCAGGTTCCTCACAATCCCCATACTTCTTTCTTGACTTCTTCTCCTCCTCCTCCTCTGTGCTCTGGTGGTGAGACTGTCTCCCACGGTCCCAGATATGGACTGACAGCTACAAGTTGGATTTAAATTGGATCTCACGACCGCGCCACTTTGTCTCCCAAAGGCCTTAAGTTTTAACCAAACAGATGGCCAGCTCAGGTTTTCCACAGGGCTCTCTCTAGGAGTCTCCCCACATCCCTGTTTCAGGGTCCTGCTTATACTGCCTACCACCCCCATCCATACTCTCCTTCTTAATATGTAGCCACATTATCATACTGAAGGGAACACATTATCTTCACTCTATCCTTTTCTTAACAGTCCTAGGTTTCATCTGCATCCACCATTTGCTCCGTACTCCACACCTCATAGGCTCACCACGTTTAGACTCAGGACTTGGCAATCTATTATTTCAAATGATTTAGGAACAGACTGCCTCTTACAAGCAACGTTCTTTGTAGTTCTCCTCTTGATGCTTCTACATTCCTTGATATTCCTTTGACCCACCTTGATGTTCCTCCAATTCTCTTACCCTCTTCTTCATCTCAAGTCACTTGTTAGATGCTCATTTACTCTCCTCCAACCGACTTCCAACACATTAATTCTCCAACAGCTCACTCTCTGCACGGACCACCCGCTCCCCTTAAAGGAGCCTGATCCCTCCCCACAGACCGAAAGGTCTGCCAATGTGATTTAGGTGTGTGTGTGATAAGTGAGGCTTCGCTGTGATTTGCTATGCCGAGTTGTTGTGCGTCTTCGCACATTTAGCATTATTGATGTAGCGCAATTGGCGTCAGTGTGTCCCACGCCTATTTTAGGCTTGACCGCCATCTTGAGTGGTGTTTCCTTTGTGGACATTCACAGAATCATCCAATTCAGCCCACTCTGCTCCAGCATGGCAATGAGGGAGATGCCACAGAGGCCCTGTGCCTGACTTTCTCCCTAATAGAACTTTTAGGGAGATTCTTCAACAGTACTCTGGGGTGTGAAACAATTTATCCTAAAGGAAAGACTGGGTTCTAACCAAAGAATAGACAACATTTTCTATGGATAGCAATGCCAAAGCAGTCAGGCTTCACTCGGATGGGAGAAGGCTGGTGAATAGGTACAGTTAGTCCCAACAGAGTAACCAAAGGACAACCCCACACAGATATACTGAAAATATATACTAAGTTCAAATAAGTACTTCAGTTGGATGCATTAGAATGGTATATTATGGATTATGTGCCAAATGTGCACTCGCCACTAGCCATAGTCTAGACCCTCTGTATGACCAGTTTGACCTATTACGCTGGCCCGCCTACGACCTTCTGTATTCTGTAGTTTCTCTCATATGGGGCTCGACCAGAGTCTCTCGAGTTAGCACCCACGTGGTGCCGGTTTCCCTCTGCAGCTGGTCTCCCCTTCAATACTTGTTACAGTTCATTGAACATGGTTAAAATTTGTCACTTTGTGATTCTCAATCAACACAGCCCAGTTCTTATCGGTAATCCCCTCGACTCACCGGCTGTGCGGAACAGCTTGGCTTTCCTCTTCATTGGAGTCAAGGCTGGTAGCACGGTAGCTGCCCTCGCTCCTGCTTATCGGCATAAGCTTGCCCCGTGTACCGTTGACATCTGCTGCAAGACACTTGTGCTATTGTTTGCAGTCTAAGGCTTTCTTCCTCGAAAGTTTTGTGCGTCTGGGACAAAAAGGGTAAGGTCACTTCTCTCCTCAACATCCGCTCGATTCCTGCCGCCTTTCTCCTTCGCTTTAACTGCCGGGCCTGCTTAGCCATCTCATTGTGTGGTCTGTCGTACTCGCTTTGCTTGTACTGTGCTCTCTGGCTTCACCTTTTATCCCTGTGGGGAAAAGGAAGGGCCGTCAGGTGTGTGTGGTTCACGTTAATTGCCTGACTTTGCCCAACGCTGGGGTTGGGACATGTCAGGTGAGCAGTTTTATTTGGTATAGGAGGAAATTACTGAGTCAAAATTACCGACCCCACCAAAAGACCTAAAAAGCATACCACCAAACGTTCCAACTACTAAAAGTTCAAACCTTTAGTGGTATCTATGTTTTGGTGGGGTCAGTAAAAAAAGGCTGCATGGGTGTCCCCTGCAGCATCCCGCTCACCATACTTTACAGTATAGTGAGTGTGGGTTGCGGGGGACACCCCCACAGCTGACCCGAAGAAAAAAAAATGACCTTTTACATGCGGTAATTTCCATTGCGGGAAATTTAGCCATGGATAAATCACACAGATCGTTTTATTTGACCATTGTTTGTGGTGTGCGAAGCGTTTGTGTCGGAAAAAGGGAAGGTTTGTGTGTGAGAGCATCCTACAGAGTCGGAAAGAGGTGTTATAGGGATGAGAATGACCAGGATGAAGGACAGAACAGAGGATTGTGGGACCGGTAGTGTTGTGTCATAGTGGATCGGGTGATCGGAAAATAATAATCAGAGGGACGGGAATGGTAGTGTTTGTGGGGCAAACGGAAAAGCTGGGATCATTAAATGAATGGGGGAGATTGTGGGAACTGTACTGTTTGGTCCGGATAAACTGAGTGTTCGGGACCAAATAACCAGAGGAACGTGGAAAGGAATGTCTGAGGTTGTTTGGGATGTAGGAAAGCAGGGATTCTGAGATGGATAATCTTTGGGTGCAAGCGGGTTGGAAATCTTAGAGGATTATTTCTGTACAGAGGAGTCATTGGCTCTAGGTGGAAGAGATTTAATGGGAGGAGGTGAGGGAGATGTGTTATAGCCTATAAAGGCCTCCGATATACCATTCGCCTCTCCTTCTTCCTCAGCATAGTACTACCTCTCACCTGGGGCATTTCCCTGAGCATAACCCCCTGAATAAGGGTTTCGAAATGTTTACCTGGGAGAAAACCCATCAGGTTTCTCACAATATCTATTTTGTTAACTGGGGTGATCCCTATCCCCCTTATAGAGGTAACTGTTATTCACTACTATAAAAGCCTTCATTTGATCCTCTGGTACCTGCTACTTTTCATCCCATTTCTCTTCTACCTTTTGCCATAAAACTTATGGAAATATTCGTTTGCCCGCTGCTCACTACTTTTCTTGAAGATACATCCTTTTTTCACTCTTCTCAATCTGGATTTCGCCTGGGGCGGGGTACCAAGACTGTTCTTGTCTCTGTCAAGGATGATCTAGCTTGGGTCCATGATGGGGGCGGAATTAGCACTCTTTTGTTGCTTGATTTATCCATTGCTTTCAACACCGTCGACCATGGAGTCCTGCTGAATCGTCTGGCAGAGGACGGCCTTTTGGGCACCATCCTGGCTTGGTTTACATTGTTTCTTTTTGACCGCCACCAAGCTCTTTTCTTGCCTCATTTTCTTTCTTCGGTAGTCTCCCTCACCTGTGGTGTCCCTCCAGGGTCCGCCATATCCATGGTCCTGTTCAATGTCTACGTTCAACCGCTGACCAAGCTCAAACAATCCCACAGCTTCCTCTGCTATGCTTATGCAGATGACACGCAGATCCTGGTTCACTTGGACTTGTCCAGCCCTGAGTCAGCAGCCAGTTCCATGCAGGTCTTGTCGCTGTGGGAGATTGGATGCAGAACAACTGGCTCAAGTTGAATGGGGACAAGACCGAGGTGCTGGTAGTAGGCCCCTCTCTGCTTCTTCATTCTGGACAACTGATTTCTGGCCTTTGTCTGTTGGCTCTTCCCCAGTTACCTGTTACTATGGTTAAAAACCTGGGGGTGAAACTCTCCCCTCGCTTTCCATGGAGCCCCAGGTCAGTGCTGTTTGTCAGCGGGGCCACTTTCAGCTTAAGCTGTTCCATCATGTTCTTCCTTTCCTGCCTGTGAACCTCGGCGCCCCGCTGGTTTCTGTGCATGTGTCTTCCTCCATTGATTATTGTAATACACTTTTCCTGGCTCAGCCTGCTTATTTGCTTGACCAGAGAGATAGAGAAATTGACAGAAGATCTGGAATCCAGGCTCTCTATAGCCAAAGATGAGCTCTAGAGAATAAAAAGCATATGTGAGCGGACTGCAATCAATACCGCTAGATCAGAGCCTGCATCCAGAGCGCAGAGTGAGAATAGAACACTTGAAGAAGGGTGGAAAAAAGGAGAGATACCGTTTAGGATACAGGAAGAACCGACACGAATAATTGAACTAGAGGGAAGAGAGGGGTGTACTGATGATGAAGTAAGGACCACAGGAGGCAGAGAGGAGCTACTGTGTGATATAGGAGATGATTTAGAAGAAAGTGAAAAGGTAAGTATGGCAATGGGAGGGGGAAGCGAGGGGTTGGATGGCGCATGCTCAATGAGAACGATGGACGAAGAGTGGACAGGGCGACTAAGGAACAGGTTGGGAAAAATGGCATCATTAGGAAAATCAGGAATAAAGGTGAGTACAGATACAACGACAAAGGGAAAATTACAACTCCCACTAATACACAGGGGAGGAGGGAGGCCGAATTATATACCCTGGGCTCAGATGGATAAGGCCAATTTGTTAAAGTTATTGCCCCCGCTATCAGGAGGGGCAAGCAAATGGATATATGCATTTGAGAAACACACAGCCGGGGTACCTCTACCAATAGGCGACGTGAAGAGTTTGCTAGTATCAGCAGTCGGGGATCAAGCTGACAGAGTATGGGTAAAAGCTGGCTTCCCGGGGGTAACGTTAGACTGCGATCGTCATGATGGTGCCTCTTTTAACACAGTACGCGCCAGGGTGTGGGATGCTTTATGGGAAACGTTTCCAGATACACCAGATTTGCAGTCAGTAATGCAATGTACAATGAACGACGGGGAAGATGCTATGGATTACATTTTTCGGGCCCAAGAGATGTGGAGAGCAGAAACGGGTATGTCCTGGTCTCAATCGACATCACTATTCTACTTCATAATAAAGAGGGTCTCCCAAAAGAGGTGCAAAAGGCACTTGACAAAATAGCAGGTATAGAAGCAAAAGGATGGCCCGAAATTCAGAGCATAATAGTTCACCACTGCAAACGAATAAAAGAGGGAAAAGGAGGTGGCGCAGAGAAGATTGGCAGACGAGGCGAAACTAGTACAAACAAAGCTGGTGAGGGTCGCTGCAGCAGTAGCCGCGCTCCCACACAGCAGGGAGGGAGATGAGGAGGAGGAGGGGCTGGCAGCAATACAGGGGAGGATGGCAACGAGTTGGGCAGGAGCGGGGCAACGGCAGTGGAACGAACAGGAGCAGAGTGGAGGTCCGCAGTGGCAAGAGTGGACCCCTCCAGGGGGACGAGGTGGGTACAGGGGCCGAAGAGGGGTTGGACAAGGGTATGGGGGAATGGGAGGAAACGGATGGCAGGGTCCCAGAGGAGCGCAAGGAAGTTGTTGGAACTGCGGGAGGTGGGGGCACTATTCCAGAGAGTGCAGGAGTAGACCAAACAACGGGTTTCCAGAGGTAGAACACTATGGCCATCCTCATCCGGGGAGCCCATATGGTCTCCCAATGGGACAACAACAAAGGGACCCAGGGCAGGGGTACCCTGAACAACGGCAGGGACACCAATACAGAGCACAGAATCACCCGCAGAACAATGACACTATGCACTACACACCAGGCAACCCTTTCGGGACAACAGCAAATGGAGCCCCAGCACCAGCCCCCTATAGTGGTATATCAGTAGTTTCAGGGAGTGTGTTCAACCAGGGGGGGGCAATGAGACACCCCGCATAGGACAGCCCACAGAGAACACTTGCGTGTCCTGTTCTATCTACAACCTACGATGCAGCAGAGGAACCATTGGTAAAGGCGCAGATAGGAGACAAACAGTTCATATTCATGCTGGATTCGGGAGCGGAGAAGTCATGTATTAGAGAGGGCCAGTTTCCGTCATCTAACCGGAAGTTAGAGACGCAGGGGTTCTCTGGGGCTGTAATTGAACTTCCTTACACAGAAGCTTTGGATGTGACAGTGCGGGGTAAAACGGTAAAAACACCCTTACTGTATTATGAACAATCACCAATAAACTTGCTAGGAAGGGACCTTCTTAGCAAACTCAACATGACAATATAATTCACAGAAAGAGGAATAGTGTGTTCAACACCAGGAATATGCCCATTACGTGTAATGCTGGTAGTACAGGCTCAAACAACTGCTCCGGAAATACGTGGCCTGCCAGTGGACGAAAGAATGTTCATTGAAGGTTTGAAAACACTGGCCCAAGTAGTTCCTGAGCTAAAAAAGCTGGATTGGAGAATACCCGCGGAATTCATCTTCCGCCCAATAGTGCGCCCAGACATAGCACTAGGGTCAGTGGTATTATTAGACTTGCATGCTGTACAGGTATCAGCAAAATGGATTGCAAAAAGGATTGCAGTAATTGGGATGGACATAGATGGATGTGAATGGCGCACTGTACTGTGCATCAACGCCAATAATGCCCTACGGGACTGATCTGATGAGGATCGCTTCTCTGATTCAGACAATGATGGCGAAATAATAAAGGAAATAGCAATGCCCTGTGACATTTTGATTCAGGCTAGACAAATTCCTGTCCAGTTGATGGCAGTGGTGGGAACACCACCGTCATTTTTTGATGATGATATGCGACTGGTGCCAAACAGTTTGTGGACAACAGGCCCCCATGATGTGGGGTTGTTGCAGTGACACCAGTGGTAATAAAGCTCAAACGAGTGAAACAATATCCATTGTCCCACGAAGTTGAGGAAGGGATAAAAGACAATAACTGCATTGCTAGCACAGGGGATAATAGTGTCTTCAAACTCCCCATGTAACATGTATCTACCCGATCGAAAAAGCAAAGGGAGGGGCTTGGAGGATGATCCAGGATTTACGCCCCCTAAATGACATCATACAGAAAGAGTTCCCTTTGGTCCCGAACTCTGCTTCAATGTTATGCAGTATCCCAAAAACGGCATCACATTTCACAGTGGTCGATTTGAAAAACGCATTCTTTTCCATCCCCGTGGCAGAAGAAAGCAGATACCTGACAGCATTCACATTAGGGGGAAAGAGATACGAACATTGCAGACTACCACAGGGATACTGTGAGAGCCCAAGCATATTCAACCGCATACTACACGAAGACCTGGGTAATTTATCAGTTGAAAGCACAATCATTCAGTACGTAGACGATTTGCTCGTCTGCGCGCAGAATGAAGAAACATGCAGAAAAGACTCAGTAACACTCCTGTCGCTGCTGGCGAATAAGGGGTACAAAGTGGACAGGGAAAAGCTACAATACTGTCAGGAAGAGGTCCTGTACTTGGGGCAGCTGATATCAAAAGACGGAAAAAGAATAATCCCTGACAGGGTAGAAGCAATAAGATCAGTAAGAGAACCCACAACAGTAAAAGAGATGCAGAAATTCTTGGGAATGTGTAACTATTGTAGAGCATGGATATTAGATTATGCAGCCTACACCAGACCCTTACTGCAAGCACTCAAGGAGGCACAACAAGAGAACAGGAAAATAGAATGGTCAGAAGAAATGAGCGCCTCATTCAAGTCACTAAAAGAGTTGATTTCGAGTGCTCCAGTACTCGCCAATCCTGATTATTAACGCAAATTTTACCTGTTCTCACATTGCAAGGAGACACTCATGACAGCTGTATTGACACAAAAGACTTCCCTAGGACACAAACCGTTGGCTTACTATAGTGGCACATTGGATGCGGTGATGCAAGGACATTTCGCGTGCGAACAATCACTCGCCGCCGCCACGTTCGCCATTGAGAAAAGTGCCACAATAGTAATGGGATGCCCTGTCACATTGTTTGTGGAACACTCATTATTTGCAATACTTGAGAGATCAAAAAGTACACTGACCACACAGCGAGCAACTGCCTATGAAATAATATTGTCGAGCGCCAATATCCATGTGGTACGATGCAGGACAGTGAATCCGGCAACATTCATTACAGAGGCATGCACACTGGAGGACATGCAGGAACACAATTGTGCGACTTATACAGGGGAAACAGGGGAGGACACAGTGGTGTGCGAGAATGCCTTGAGCGTGGGGGAGGTGTACTTTGTGGATGGGTCAGCATCGATTGACATGGACACAGGAGAGAAACATGTGGGATTGGCAGTGGTGAGATTAGAAGAAGGTGAGTATCAGACACTAGTGCAGTACCGCCTCCCATAACATTTCTCAGCACAAGCAGCAGAACTCATTGCCCTAATAGAAGCATTACACGCAGCTAAAGGTTGTGCAGTAACAATATATATAGATTCAGCTTACATGACAACAACGGTACATGGAGGTCTAGCAAGATGGGGCGGAGGGGGTTTCGAAGAGCAGATGGGACCCCAGTGCAACATGCAGAGTTACTGAAGGAGTTGATTGAGGCCCTATAAGATCCAACAGTGGTAGCAATAGTGAAGTGCCAAGCACATACGTC
The DNA here is from genome assembly GCF_040938575.1 of Ambystoma mexicanum. Classification (NCBI taxonomy): domain Eukaryota; kingdom Metazoa; phylum Chordata; class Amphibia; order Caudata; family Ambystomatidae; genus Ambystoma; species Ambystoma mexicanum. Next base: position 238,159,203 of record NC_090923.1, read on the forward strand.
CAACACAGACGTTGTGTCTTTGGGGAACGCGGCAGCGGACGCTGCTGCCAAGGAAGCCTCATACTTTGCAAAACATGAAACAGGTGAGTACATGCTACAGCACAAGACAAACGAAGAGCTCCCAGAAGGATACAATGCGATGCCCATATCACAAATACTAGAGCTGCAGGAAGGAGCAAGTGGTGATGAAAAAATGATGTGGGAAAAACGAGGGTGCAGCCAATCATCAACAGACTTACTATGGTGGCAGAACAACTCAGGGAAAGTAGTAATGCCGGTCAAACTATTGGAAATAGCATTTCAGCAGTTACACTTTCCAGCACACAACACCAAACAACACATTGCAGCAGAGATACAAGAAGACTGGTTCGTGCCCTGTCTCCAGGAGCACATATCAAGATTGACAATGGAGTGCACAACGTGCCAGATATACAACTCTGGAATGACGTTACGTACACTCAGGGGAACAATTCCAAAACCGATAGGGCCATTCAGAGAACTGCACATTGATTACGCAGACATGGGGGAAAGGTATAATGGGGCACGCTACATGATTGTGGTTGTATGCCCATTTTCGAGGTGGGTGGAAGCAGGCCCATGTGCACGACCTGACGCTAAAAGCGCTGCAAGGTTTCTAGTAAGGGAAGTATTACCGCGCTGGGGAATTTGCGACGTAATTCGCTCAGACAACAGCACTCACTTTGTGAACGAGCTCTTCAAGGAAGTGACCACATTATTGGGAATAAAACATAAATTGTGCTCGATTTATCATCCTCAAAGTAATGGTGTTGTAGAAAAGATGAACGGACTGTTAAAAGGGAGACTGTCAAAATTGTGTTTCTCATTAAAGAAGAACTGGATTTACTGCTTGCCCCTTGCGCCGTTTGAGCTGAGGAATCAGCCAAGCAAGGACCACCATTTAATCCCTGCACGAAATCGTGACCGGGAGACGAATGCACACAGCACACTCCCCACTGCGCCGAAACTCAGACGCACACGGGAGCGCCGTAATATTGGGAGATGAGTTCACAGAATACTTGAAAAAGCTAACTAGGGCAGCGTGCGCAATATCAAAGCAGCTCTCACCACCATTCACAAGGGAAGAAGGGAACACCACAGAGTCCCTTATGGAACCTGAAACACCGGTACAACTGATGCCGGGAGAGTTCATTTATGTCCGGAGCTTTGTGCGCCGGTGGAATGCGCCACGGTTCCACGGACCATATGAAGGTATTTTGTACCCCTACGGCTGTAAAAGTTAAGGGGCTCAAATATTGGGTACATTTGACGGATGTGCGAAAGGCATATAATAGTGTGCAGGAAGAGGTGGATGAGGGGGCACAGACAACAGCAAACAATACTAATGAAAAAAAAAATAAGTGAAAATGTGAGTGGACGAAATGTACATGACTGATAAAATTGTTAACGAGAACCATTATATTTGAGGTTATCTGTAAAGATGAAAAGATTGAATTTTTTTTTTTTTAAAATGATTTATGTGTAAATAATGTGAAGAATATGTATAGTGTCTGCTCCCTTCTCTGTACATCCCAACCCCACTCCCCTACCCAATCCCATTTCCCTTCCATGATATCTTGGCACTGGTAGTGCCAACAAAATGTTTACATGCATGCACTTAATGCACTTTTATATCTCAAACAGGAACTACCATGGCAACTAACGGGCAGCCTGCAACGGATAGATTTATTAGATATAGAATTTTTAGCTGAGAGATGATGTAGATATTCGTATGAGTGTGGATTGTCTGTATGCATTACATTATTTTTTACAATTATGTTCGGTCTGGTTACGTATTGGTTTATAGCGTTCATCTCTATTGAGATGAACGAGGGGGGAGGGATTAACGGAACTAATGTGACAAATGAAACAGCAATTGTAAATACTAAAGAAGGCGATTTTTTGGTATGGGATGGAACTAAACTGGTATGGGGATATTACACGACACCATCTAATGTTGCTATCAAGCAAAATGAAGATTTGAAGGAAAAAATGCAAAACAGCACAACTCCCCCGCCAAAAGTGTCCAATTACAATGCCTGCAGTCTGAATGATCGTAACCCCTCTGCTATATCCTGGTTATATAACACCCCCACCAGCCGGCCCTCTCCCGTAACCAAAAACACTGTGCTAGATAGCATAAAGAAAGAGAATGAAGAAATGACAGCGAGATATGAAATATTATATGATGATTGGGCAAAGGGGGGCGAGAGGGAGAAAGGGGGGCCCACATTGTCCATCGCCCATGAGGCTGGGAAATACCTTAGAAAAAGAAATAACAGACGGAAAAGGGAGGCGGGGAGGAGGAAATATGATGAATATTATGGGTTAGGATTAGACAAAATGGAAGACCCACGACACCCCCACCAGACAAATAATGGTATGCAGACATGAGTGCAACGGCTAAGCAAACAACAAATGAGAGTCGTTATGTCTGCTCCCTCATTCCCCATGCTTCAGGTACACCCAAAGTATGGTTACCCAAAGAGTTGCCTATTGTCGATGCCCAGTGTCTCCTTCATCTCACGCTGTGCAGAATTAAGAACACCTTCCAGGCAAATGAGGTAACTTTTAGAATGCTACAGAACGAGAAGACCTGTTATCCAAAAGCAGTAGGAGTGGTATGTCTGGAAGAGCCATTTTTTATAATACAAGGGACACTTTTTTCAGATAACAAGTGGAAGGACGAAGAAATAATGTGCAAGGCTGAAGCACTGCGGGGTGTGGCACCAGAGAAATTGCAATGGATAGAAGAGACATGCACACCAGTATGGAAGCAACACATCTCAAAATTGACTTGGGTAACGGCCATTGAAAAACCCTTCAAGCTACAAAAAGAACTAAACTATGAACTGTGTTTCAAGGGAGACGGGAGATCCACCATGGGGGTAAACAAGAACTGTAACAAGACCCTCACCATCCCAGATATGAGAAAAGGGACAGCGGCCCTAATGGACACCTATTGGGTATGTGGCAACCAGGCGTACCTACACCTCCCACAATCATGGGGTGGCAGCTGCTCATTGGCCACCCTACACTCCGCACTAATGGTAATCCCGGAAAGCCACATTGATGGGAGCAAGAAGACGCGAGGAAACACCCAACAGAGTGCGGCCCAGCCAACTGCAGAGTCACAAGTATATGTCCTGTCTTCCGGGAACAAGGAAGGGGTGCTGTCCCGAAACAAACGCTCATCGAACTACATATCAAAAGCATCATCGGAACTGCTGGCACAGATTCCGGATAGATATCGATTATTCAGCTCTGCAGAAACGTTCTTCGCCTCACTCATCCCAAGCATCCAGGCGCGAGCAAATGCAAAGTGGCTCCAAATCACACGTTGGGAGCTGATGCAGCTGGCAAATGATACTGAAGAAGGGTTTAACGTAATAAAAGTGGAACTGCGAGCACTACGGCTAATGACCATTCAAAACAGGTATGTCTTGGACCTGTTGACAGCGATGGACGGAGGTGTTGGCCAAAAAATTGGAAGTGCCTGCTGCACTTTCGTACCTTCCGAAGACGCAAACAACGGCTCCCTGTCCCATGTGATCGAAGCAGTACAGAAAGAATGAGAATGGAAGGTGGAGCAGAAGAAAGCACATGGTTCGACAATATCTTCTCCTGGGTTCCATCGTGGCTGGGAATGACTGTGAAATTCTTGATGCCGGCTGTAGTGTTCCTCCTTTTTATTTTTTGCCTGTGCCAGGTGGGTCTTCGATGTTGTGCTAACGCAGTGTCGAATGGTGCAATGATGATGGTGACAATGGGCAACGCCCGCGGCACAATACAAACTATGCAGGAAGTACAGGTACAAACAGGAACAGATGACACGCCGAGATATCAGATAGTGCCTAGGTACCACGACAAGGATATAGTAGATAAATTGTGGCATACTACCATTAAAGAGCCCCGTATACTGGAATGGTATGAGGAGGTGTGGGTGGACTTGGAAGGGGAGAGTGGATGTATATACCTGAGTTGCACCCCAGATGAATATGCTAGGAGAGGTGAGAGCCTGCGAGGGGTGTGCAGAGCATGGATGCCCATAAAAGGCACGAAAGGGGGGAAATGTAAGGGAGGATTGGTCCAAAAGACCCCCCTCCCCTGCATCCTCTCCCCCGGTGAGGTCCATGGCTCGTCAGGGGACCCCCTACCACCAGGGCCCAGGTGGTGGATGGGCCACTGGCTGAAGACATTGACCAAACCTGCTGAATTTAGCTAGGCCTCGGAAACCATTTTGTCTAATAAAGATGGTTTGAGCCCTGTGCACCGCAGCGCGGCCCCCACCCTTGGAGAGTTTCAATTATCCCTGTGGCCACAGCTCTCTGGCAGATCCGCTGAGAGCCCGTTCCCACAAACAGACGGACATGAGCTAGTGTTAGATACCAACACTGTAACATTTCACCTTCTGCAGTGTTTCGCTGTTTCCAGCACGACCCGGCCAGCAGGGCCTGGGTGGAAAAGAACTGTAAAATGGTCCCCTGACAAAAGCAAAGTCCCCAAATACTAATGAGCAAACCACCTGTGATGAAAGTGTTCTCTCCACAACCTCTCTGACTAAAAAACCTGTAAAATGTATACAAATGGCGGAATGTGTGCTCATATGACATTCGGGATGAAGTACCCACACCCCTGTAGCTATGCGCAAATAGTAAAAGCGTCCCGAGGGTTTTTTGTGTTATGTGTTTCATTAAGAAGACTGCACCCCACGGTCCCGCGCCATATCTGAACTAATGCTGCTAGAGTGCAAAGGAAGACAAATGCAAATATATTGAGAGCTCATGTAAGGGGTGCATGAAAATGCACCATATGTAGGTCCAAGCTCACCATGTGCCACGGCCGCCAGTCTCATTGGCGGGTTGTTCCTGCGTGCTCCACCAACCTTATTACTACCTCACTTACTGCGCATGTATAGGCATATAACAAAATGTTGTAGTTGCTAAAAACTTAGTGTACAAATAATGTGCTCAAATTGGCCATATGGATGGCACTAGCAATGTTAAAAATGTGAGCTTTGGAAAGACTCAATGAGTATTGTATATTATATGAAAGTTTATGTCTCTTCCACCTAAAGTCTGCAACACACGAGGAAAATACCTTTGTGAGCACATGCAAGGCCATTCCCCCTTCCCCCCAGTGAAGCCTGCCAGACGAAAAAGCAGAGGCCTTGCTGCCCTGCTCCACCTCCCCCAATTCGGCTGGAGCCGCTTCAAGTATTCACATTCCCCCCGCAGCACCCAAGGCCACGGCCTGCCACCAGAATTATTTACAACCCAGCAGTAAACCCCGGCCTTAAAACACAGATCCAAAGGCGCCCTTTCTTAGGCACCACGACCCACCGGCTCACCTTAGGTTAATGGCCCCTGTAAAATTAGGACACCCAATATTATGGCAACATTACAGGAACACATCCATAATGACTTCTAACAAGACATGATAACACGGACCGCCTGCCCCATGCCCCGAGACCCAACCCCACGACCTAGGATACCCGGTCCACAGGACGATGGTAACCATGTATTGATGAATCGCCAACAGACCCCACTCTAGGTGCATTCCTCCTGTGTTGCATTAACCTGTAGAATAACCTATTAGAAGATTTACCAGGGAAGATAATATTGCAAGGTTGAATGACTGCGGTGTGCGTGGCCCTAGGGCAGAAAGTCAGGAAAGACATTCATCTCTGACACTGGTCACAGTTGGCACAACAACACCGTCCGGATGAGCCCAGCTGACCTGCCAGGCCCAGCCCAACCCACGAGGGTAACCAGTGACGTCCTCCAGCCGCGGCAAAGCACATCGCAGCAGCACCTATAGCTAGTCGTCGCGACCCAATCCCCACGAACTTGTGCCCCCTACAGCATGAAGGTTCTTATGATGTTTTTTTGTAAATATATACGCCTGTCTTTGCTACTGTCAGAGAGAGCGCTCTTGGAGTTTGCAGAGTTCTTTGCATGCCCTATTCTGATTGATAAACTCCCATTTACGCTCACCCGCACTTTGTTCTGGCCTTATGCCCATCCTTGGAGAGTCCATTATTGTCTCTCATTGTGGGGAGGATCGTGCTATCTGGGGACGCTCGCCTTCATTATCAGAATTTTATCCCAAATTTGTGAACAAGTTTGCTTCCATTTCGACTCCATTGAGAAATCAGCTTAAGAAAGGTGCCAATTTTAAATGGTCTGAGGCTTGCCAAATAGCTTTTGCAACCATAAAGGAGGGCATTACAAGAGCTCCATCGTTGGGTGGTTTTGTATCAGGGAGGAGAACCACACTTTCAGTGAATGTGAGTCATTTAAGTTTGGTTGCCACATTGTCTCAGTTTGTTTCAGGAAAAACGGAGCATGTCATAGCGTTTGCTTCAAGACCGTTACGGGGAGCAGAAGAAAACTATTCTGCAATAGAGAGAGAAGCGCTGGCGGTGTTTTGGGCAATACTTCCTTTTAAATTATTTCTATGGGGCCAAGAATTTCAAGTAAAAACAGACCACAAACCTCTGGTCCAACTCAGGAGTAGTTCAGACTAGGCTAAGGGTTCACCCAGAATTGCTAGGTGGATGGTGGGTTTACTGGGTTACAACTTTAGAATAAGTTATATATCTGGTAGGGAGAATGTGGTTGCTGACTGCCTATCTAGACTTCCGGTGGAGAATGAGGACATGATTGATCTAACCACAGAACAAGATATGGTCATAGCTAAGGTTGCATGTGATGCGGTAAGCAAGAATGAGTGGTTGGAGGCAGACAGAGAGGATGTAATTGTAAGTAAAGTGAAGGAGTGGACAACCGAGGCATGGCCCAGCAAAGAAAACCTGGAAAGGTGTTTTGATAGATACTATGAGGTGAAACTAGAATTAAGTGTATCTGAGGATGGCTGTAGACTTAGGAGAGGAGCAAAGGTTGTACCTCCTCTTGGCATTAGGGTCCAATTGGTCAACCTATCTGAGCAAGGTCATTTGGGCATGGGTGGCACCAAGAGACTGTTAAGACAATCATTCTGGTAGCCAGGCATGGATAGCAAAGTTGTAAAAAGGTTGGGTCTTGTAGGGAGTGCGAAAAAAGTGCTAAAGGGAAAAGTGTGAGAGAGGTACCTCTTTCTCCAGTACAAGTACCCAGTGAGCTATGGGAAAAAGTGGCTGTTGATTTGGTGGGTCTTCTACAAGGACTTGGGGATGGATATACATTTTTGGTGGTTATGGTGGATTATCATACCAAATGGTATGAGTGGAAGGCCACTTAGGGAGGCCACCACCACTGAAATAATTTCATTTTTTGAGGACATATTTTATAGGGAAGGATTTCCTACAGAAATAATTACTGACAACGAAGTACAATTTTGCTCTGACAGGATGAAAGAATTTTTACGGAAGTTTGGGATTAAACATCTCCGTACGGCACTGTATTTTCCCAGGACAATGGATTGGTCGAGAGAGCCAACAGGTTCATCGAAGGGGGGATACAGCTAGCTTTCAGTTCAGGGTTGGAGTGGACGAAAGTTATCAAGGAAATGGTGTGGAGTTACTGCACGACTCCTCATTCTGTCACAAAATTGTCTCCTTTCGTGTCGTTAAAGGGTCGACAACCTGCCACTAAACTCTGCCTGGGATGGTTGGAGATGGCAGGTTGTCTGGTGGTGGATCGCCAGGAAGTTATGAAGTTGATATTGGAGGCACAAAATGAATACAAACAGATATTTGATGATGTCTCTAAGGTTAGGAAGGTGGAGTATGAGGTGGGTGACTTGGTTTTGATAAAGAACCATGTGTTGGATCCAAATGTGTGGAGAGTAAATATTTAGGGCCCAAAAGGATTGCGGCTGTGCGCGACAGTGTTGTGATATTGGAAGGTGGTGAGTGTTGGTCTAAGGCAAGGCTGGTCAAAAGTTCTTCCACTGTCAGTGATGGGGGTGTAGTGTTTAGTGGTGAAGGCAGCAAGGATGATGAGGCTATGAGAGAAGGTGTAAATGGGAATGAAAATGAAACAAATTCTCATGAAGGTGGTGAGGATGGTCAATCTCAAATCACAGTCATAGAAACGCCTAGGCGAAGAGCAAGGAAAATGGCAATTTGCTTTAAAGAATTTTGTTCCGAGTTGTACACTGAATCTAATGTTAATGGTAAGAGGGGAGTTGTGTTAGGTTTACAAGTATTTATATGTTCCTGTTTGCTTATGTTTTATTGAAGGAAGGACTATGTCATGGCATTATGACGTCAGATTATTCCTTAGTGTATGTGTTGTTTACTTCTGACTGATGTTCCAGAACTGACAGGGGTTCTGGGTTCAGTTGGAGTCGGTGTTACCTAAGAAGCAGTGCCTGCTGTTTGTTTTTTATCTAACTTAATAAAACAACATTTACTTCTTACTTCGCTTCCGCCTCAATTCTACACAGTGCTTGTTCCCTTACAGGTTTTAATTGTTGAACTCTTTAATGCTGGGATAAAAGACTGCCTACCCCCCTTTGGGAGAATCAAACTGTTTTTATACAACATCAGTCTGTTCTGATCTAACCCTAACTTTTCCTTAATAACTCAATACTGCAAAGGTGATACAAAATAAGGGTTATACTAACCTCAAATTATGTCACCTCTGGGTGCTGGAAAATGCATAACATATGAATGAATTACTCAACTGCTTTATTTTTCACTTTTTTAATTGAATCCTAATTTGGGATGTTACTGATAGTTACTGCTTTTTAAAGAATGCTTTAAATATCGTTGTGCATAAATAATGTATTATAAGTGTTTAGTTGCATACCTGTATTTACTGATTTCATTGTACAGCTCTACAGCTCACAATACGGCTGCTCAGTCACACTACCAACTTGTGTAGTGCAGGCCTATATTAAAAAGGTGAATTACCTAATACCAAGAGATAAGTCTTGTGAAGTCCCACACCAGTTGGACTGCACACATTTTTACCTAACAAAAACGCAACCGTGTTTTAAGTCCTATTTTAGTCTTGATCATTCCAGACATTGAACCCTCTTTGGTCAATCTAACCTTCACTGAGGTGTTGGTGTGAAGTAAAGCAATAAACTGTACAAGTTTCCAGGGAACGTTATAGGCTAAGAGCTTTGACCATGGGATTGGTTTAATTACTCGGTCAAAAGCACTTGCCATATCAATTGAGGCCATATATATTGATCCTAATTTTCCATTTTTAGTAGATGCTGTTAAATTTACCATTATGATTGTGTTTAGAGTAGTGCCCATCTGTGGCTTAAAGCCAACCTGAGGTTTAGTTAGGGCACCCGTACACCTGATACTGGAGTTGAGCTCTCTAACGAGTAGAGAAGCAAAGATCTTACTAGACGAGTCCAGCAACGCTGTGGGTCTATAGTTGTCAGGGCTAACCGGGTCACCTTTTTTTATAGATGGGAATAATTAGGGATTCTCTCCATGTTGCTGGGATAATGTGTGTTAGGCAAGATTTGGTGCAGTACCCTTTGGTTGCACTACAACAACCATGACCTCCTGGCAATAGGAACCCAACCTTTGGTATAAAGAATGTAGAATGATGCAGCCTGTGGCAACCTTTTGGCAAGTTCTGTATTGTAGCTGGATATATCTATGTATGGTGGGGCTGCTGAATGAGGTGCTCTCCCAATGAGGCTGCCCAGTGTATTGAAAACATATAAACAAAACTTTGGAGACACCTTATTTTATATACTCTGCGCCTTCCACGGTTTCAAAGTTCAATATAATATTTCATTAATACTCTTTTCTTGTCTTGAATACAAACGTGTTTAAAGAGTGAAAGTAAAAAACCTTAGTTGATGTTATTTCACATCAAAAAGTCCAATGCTGACTTTAGCATAAATGATTACATTTTTGATTTTTAAAGTTCAAAGAAATGCCACGTTTCTGACTTTAGCATGAAGTTATTCAATTTTTGATTTTTAAAGTTCAAAGAAATGCCACTCGTTTCTGACTTTAGCATGAAGTTATTCAATTTTTGATTTTTAAAGTTCAAAGAAATGACTGTCGTTCAAATTTTTAAAGTTCAAGACGATGACCGTCGACACGTGTTTCCCCAAACACAGTGGTTTTGTTCCTCAGGAGGTAAGTCTAAGGTTTCAGACAATTTATATTTTTTATATTGCATGTGAAAATATTCAAAGTTGGAGATGTTTATAAAGCAAATAAGTCCTTTGCTTAATTTTCCTGATTTAGATAGCTCAGTGGCATGATAACCACGGCTGTGCGGTTATCATGCTACAGAGCTTTCTAAACTCTACTTCACGGATAACTTGAAGCATTTCCACATACAAAAAAAACAGGCATTTAATGCACTCCAACAAAGATAATAGAGGGTCAGATATTATTTGACCAACAATCAAATGGCTTCTGTTTCTGTGCAGCTCTGCAGATCCTGTTGTTCCTGGGCCTCAGTCGTGGGGACAAGAGGGAGGACGGCTGGGGACTCTGGGGACTCCTGAAGTCCTCCTTTGGAAGGTCAGCAGCGGCAAAGGGCAAACTTTAATTCAGCAGCACTTTGCGGCTTCAGCTCCTCACGTCTCAGCAAATAGCACCACTGCGGTTCTCGGCTACCACTTCGGACTTTCCTCGCATCTGGGGTCCAGCACTCTGTTGAGGTTGTTCAGGCTAGGCCAGTCCTGCTTCCTGGGAGTCTGTAGGATCTTCCTGGAGCTTGGGTCCGACTTAAAAGTGATGCACTCAATCTGATGTTCCTCTCCCTGGCACTTTGGTTCCAGCAGCAGTGGAAGTACAGCCAGCTTCGAGAGGATGTCCAGACAAGTTCACTTTGGAGTTGATTGGTCCCACCAACTCAATGGGAGAAGTCGTCCTTGCAGGGCTTCTCTAGTCGAGGAAAATTCAGAGCTTCAGCACAGCATCAGGGCTTTACCAGGCAAACCAACGGTCCAGGAGTTGCAGCAGGCGTCTCTTCCAAGTTCTTCTTCGGATTCCTTCGTCCAGTAGTCGCCTCTGCCTTCCAAGGCAAAAAGCCTTGCCTTTTATGCAGGTTTCTCCCATTCATTCCAGCCTTTCAATCACACAGATAATTCCTCTCTACCTTAGAGACCCCCTTTTGAGACCATTTTTCCTACTCTCTCATGTTTTTTATGTGATTTGAACTCTGTTTCTTTTGGTATGGTGGGGTCTGACAAACTCCATAGGCATCTTTTTGCATTGTGTCATACAGCACCTTCAGTGCAGCGGCACAAGGAAGTCTTTCAGATTTCCCCAAAGGTTTAAATACCTTTCTCTTGGACAACTACTGTTTCCAAGAGCAGTAAAGTGAAATCGACTTTACTTACATTTGTAACTCTCTAGACCCAGCACACACTATCTTACCATAGAGTGCTAGAGGGGATACTTAGTAGCCCCTTTGTCTAGCTTCTCATGTAACATTTTTTATGTTACCCTTTACGCAATTAATGGCTGCTGGCAGTGGTTACTTTTTACTACTGTGGTGTGTCTTTACTGCGGGCTGCGGTCGCAGCTGCAGTAAAGCACCCTTGGGTGCCATTTTTAGAAGTCTTTAGTGAAATAGATGAATCAGCGTCCATACCATCACTCCAAGGGTCGGGCAGGATATCCCCAAGGCAAAGCAACCGAGACGCAGAGAAGCCCACGCAACATGCTGAGCAGGAGAAGGACCCCAGGAAGAACCAGCCACGCATCCTTGGGTGCAGACAAGGTAACGGGAGGCACAAACCGTGTACCAAGATTACAAGCAGGACCATCTCCCTCGTGTCAGTACTGACAAGCGGGCCAGCCAAGGAGACAGAGATGGGAGAGAAACTGGGGCCGTGCCACAATGTAAAACGATTATGCCTATGGAGTTTGTCACATCCGAAACCAAAAGAAACACAGAGTTCAAATCACCGAAAAAATACATGAGATAGTGGGAAAAAGGTCTCACTCTCTCCAGGTTAAAAATTAAAAGTCCTAAAGTCCAGCAAAAGAGCTGGGGGTGTCCAAGATGGAATTAGCACATTTCTGAGAATTCTCCCTAACAATGTGTGTCTCATAGATGGAATCATCAAGGTTTTTTAAAATGGGAGACCACACTTCCGGAGGACACTTGATCACCATTGGGGCCAAACCATTGAGGCCCGGGGCTCTTGATGCCTTGGCCTTACCAATCACCCACAAGATGTCCTCAATAGCCCAAAGTGGACGTTTCATGAGGTCTTACCCCACAGAACTTGCACAAGTTGTTTCAAAGCAACTAGGACTAGTATATTTCTGACCGTAATAATCCACCCTAACCTGTTCTGTCAGGGCACCTTATTCTGTTAGATTTTCTGTTGATAGTAGACCAAAAACAAGCTATGTTATGGCCTATGAGTTGTTTCAAGATATACTGGTTGTCTTTAATGCTCATTTCCTGTCTAAGGAATTTGAGGTAGTTCCTATGGGCTTGGTTTATGATCATTTAGCCCTTGTGTGTTCCTCAGTGGAAAGACACATTGTGAAAAACCTCACCTTGCTAGTTTGTTTTATTAGATGCAACTAACCTTGGGTCATATACATGAGGAAATGATCTAACACGTTTTATTTTACCCCTAGTAGCTGTATTGTTCAAGCATGAAGACACAATGTGTGTGAATAGATGAGCAGGCAACGTAGCAGATTCTCCATCCCCAAAAGCCAACTCGTTAAATTTCCTGTTGATAAGCTCTGTGTAAATGGAACAGTTATGTTTGTTCCATTTCAAGCTTAGACCCTTATGATCTATCAGCAAGCAACAAAGATGTAAGAGGTTGGCTTTCACGTGATTGAATGGAAATTTACAGACAAAACTATGTCATAGGCAACCAGGGGATCATGAAAGGAAACCAAAGAGCACAGATTCTTTTGTACGTTAGAAATATCTATTTTAATACAAAATAAATCAATATCAAAAATGCATACACCTCAAAAGTTCATACAAAATGAATATCACAACATACGCTGAGTTGTGATATTCATTGTTTTGATTTTAAGTATATCATGAATGAAAACATTCTGTTTGTATTTTCTTTTTATGTTTTACATTTTGTATGAACTTTTGAGGTGTATGAATTTTTTATATTGATTTATTTTGTATTAAAATGTGTGATGATTATTCAGCGAATTAAGGGTCTGTTATTTGTTCAGGACTCTTGAGATCCCCTGGGGTTCTTTGAAGACATTGATTTGGGGGACTCTTTGTGATACCTTCCTTTGTTTGTTATAGCAGTGTAAGTAGGTTCAACCTGCTTGTTTGGAAAAACACTGTAGAAAGACTTGCAGCCAAAAACGAACGTTGTTCTCTGCACACAAAGAGACTCTGCCTCAATTTTCTCTGCTATGAAAACGTTAAAGAAAATGAGGGGATAGTCAGAGCTCATGTAGATTAATAAAGATCTATGAGTGAGAAGCATATGCTTGCTCTCCTGGTACCGTTTGCCTTCTCAGTACTACCTGGATACATTTTGATATTTCCAGCAAAGCAGCAACAGAACTGTGGGTCTGCTACCCTGTCCACATTGTCAATCATATTCTCAGACCTCTCCAACCATACTGTTGAATGTTTGCTGTGCCATTAGTATGATACTCACTCTGGCAGTGATCGTGCCATGTTTCTCCCCCTTGTTGTTGATCAGACGGACTCCAGCGTTCTGGAACATCTCCTTCATCTGATCCGGAGTGGCTGTTGTGGCGAAGTCAATGTCTTGAGGCTTCATACCGTTCAGGAGATCACGCACTGCACCTCCAGCGAACCGCAGCTCATGCTTCTCTTTCACAAATAGATCTGCAGAAGGGAACAGTGATTAAAAAAAAACAAAGAAAAAAAACCAAAGCAGATTTACCCCGACCTGGTATTAGAAAGTCTGAGATGGCAACTAAAACTGAGCTTTTATTACTTTTTCAGAACACCATGTATTTTCCAGCTGCAAACAAATTACCCTGCAGTTAAGCCATACTTTTACTTAGCAGTTGTTGGGCACTCAACGGTCATTGATTTGACCGTGTAGCACTATGTGCCTTCTGGGTGTGTCAATTAATTCAGCCATCCTCTTTCCTTCATCTTCCATCTTTGCACTCATTTATCTATTGTGACTATTCACTAAATTTCATCATTTCTCCCTGAGGGGGAATCCATCCCATGAGGCTAGGGAGGTGAGGCCTCTGCCCGATAGACCCCCTGGGGGTAGTGTAATGAGGGATGCCCCTCCCCGGGAGAAGGACGACCATCTACGGTGTAGCCCTTTTACGAACATCACACCCCCACACACTTAAGCCTCTTATTCCACTGTTAATCTCTTTGTAGAGACTATGCCCATGTGTTGTTGTAGGTCCTACAAAGTACAGAGACGAAGAAATACACCAGGAACATCGCTAACCCAAGTATTGGGACAAGGTGGGACACAGGAGCAATGCAGAACAATGCTAAGAAGTAACTGCAGCGGTATAGACTTCTGAGGAGGCGTGGTCCCGCTTTACGCAATAAGGCCAAAGGAGGACTGCCCATCGAAGAGATGCAGGCAACCAGGACGAGAGACTGCGAAGCCTGGGAAGCATAAAGGAGACTCAGAGAAGGTCTGTTAAAAGCAGTGGACAGTCTGCTCCCGGAGTTGAGATAACAACAGGATTCCTTCACCCAACGGCATCCAGACAGTGACACGAAAGCAAGAATCAGCGTCCATACCATCACAAGGGTCAAGCAGGATATCCTCAAGGCAAAGCAACCGAGACGCAGAGAAGCCCATGTAACATGCCGAGCAGGAGAAGGACCCCAGGAAGAACCAGCCACGCAACCCGGGTGCAGACAAGGTAACGGGAGAGGCACAGGGAATGGTAAGGGCCGAAAAGGCAGAGCAGGCACAAACCCTGTACCAAGATTACAAGCAGGACTTTCTCCCTCGTGTCAGTACTGGCAAGCGAGGCAGCCAAGGAGACAGAGATGGGAAAGAAACCGGGGTCGAAGAACCAACCCAAGAGATCAATACGAGTCATCTTCCTTGTGGCAGTACCTGGCAGGGAAGTGAACCAAGTGAGCCAAGACAAAGAAGAAGAGAAAACCCAGGGTCACTGACCCTCACAGCACTCAGAGTTGGTTGTTGTTGTGTGAAAACTAATGAGAAGACCAGGGGATGGGAGTTCTTCCCCCTGGCAACAGGAGACTGTCATAACTACCAGTAGGAGGGAGTCATTCTCCTGGTAACGTAGACAGAGAGGAAGGTCCAACAAGCCTGGGGAAGGGAGTCGTTCCCCCGGGCTAAGTTGAGACGGAGATCAAACACCAAGGGAAGGGAGGCATTCTCCTGGTTTGTGAAGTTACTGCTATATTGGCACTTTATGACCTGGGGAAGGGAGTTGTCCCACGAGGTCTATTATTTGGAACTGTATTTTAAACTTTGTGATCTGGGGAAAGAGAGCCATCCCGCCAGGTTATTTGAGACTGAACTCCCAGAGAAGGGATGCAGAGTCCTGGGATCAGCACAGTGGTTTGTTATTTATTAGTTTACAGTTTAAGGGCCAGAAGTAGGGTTTTCTTGATACAGGACGGTGGCCACTTTTACTTTAAAAGACATCCCGACAGTCACCTTAGATCTTTAGGTGAGGCAGGGAAACCCCTCTTAGAAATAGGGAAAGGTAGAGTTTTGCTTGCTTTATTTTTACTAATAAAAGTCTATAGCCCCAAATATGTTACCTTGGAGTTCCTTCTTCTGCACTCTTACACTATCCATTCCATCACTACATCCCTATAAGCTTATTAAATCATGCATTTATCAATACATATCCACACTTATGCATCTTCTAGTTCTATCAATCATTCCTCAAGCACTGTTATTATTATTATTCATGCATCCATTTTCCCTCTCATTCTTTCATGAATCCACAAATTGTCTTTAAATGATCCACCCATTCTGGATCCGCTCTCTGCCTGTCAAACAGAGTAGGAGACGCAATATGCTGCTGGGCTATATTCTATGGTAACCCCTTTCCCAGTGAAAGCTGCTAATTTGTAGGTAAGCGGGCTTTGTGTGTGAGCCAGAGTAGGAGGCTGGGATTGTCTAGTCCCAGTCCACATCCTCTGGATCCGGGAAGTCTGTTCCTGGACAGATGCAATGGCACGTGGTTGTCCAGGATTGGACAATCCTGGGCTGTTTGAATGTTTGCAGATATTTACCATTGGTGGGGCTTGGGCTAGATCCCAGCCTGAATCTTGGATAAAAGAAGGGCTCCTGCAGATTCGGCAGAACATCTTTGGAACCAATACGTCTATGAGGAAGAGCAGCCCACTGAGGACCCATGCAACTAGCCAGCATCGACTCCGTGATTAGACCGGCGAAACCCTGCTTCACGGTCTAATCTAAGAAGACCTGCATGGGTTCTTTGGCCCTTGGACAGGTAGGAACAATCAACCTCAAGGTCCCATGCCTTGGAATCCTTCAAGTGCCCCTCGACTGACCAGCTCCCTTTCGGGTTACCTCGCTGTAGCCGTTGTTGTTCCAAGCAGAGCCTTATTACTTGCAAGATCTGCAGCTTATCACCTGTGCTTGCAATTTCAGCCATCTCACTACAAGGAAGGATAGCTCAGAGACTCGGGAGGATAGCTCAGAGGCAACGTGCTTGCCTTGGAAGCAAGATGACACGGAGCAACACAGGTAACACAGGTTCGGTCCATGCTTAGAAACCTCTGGGTATTAAGCGTGTTATAAATAACCTACCATATCATATCAGAAAGGAAGCTGTGATGGTGCTGCTTCTGTGTTCACCAATGGATGATCACTTGTTGCCGCCCGACTGTGGTGAACCCTGCTGGAACAAACTTTCTGCACTCCCATGAGGTGTCCGGATGGATCTGAACTGCCGAAGTCTTCCGCATTTCTCCATGGGGGTGGGGTTCTTCTTGAAGCAGACTGGACCCATCTGGTGAGAACCGAGACTAGATGTAGTAGTTTATTTTGGATGAACTTTGGTGTTTTGGGGTTCATAAAGAGACCTTACACATCAGCATTAGGATTTGGGAAGGAAGTCGACACATATTCTCTTAGTTTTTGTTTAAAGCGTGGACCTAGCTCGAGAGCAGTGGAGCGCTGTACAGAGTGTGGGTAGCCAGCATTTGGACTAGCATCCTTTAACAGTGGCGCAGTACTGTGAGGTCTGTGCGTCGGTATGTGCATCCATTGGAAACAGTCCTTGGTCAGGTTGAGCTTCAAGCCCCTTGGATAGCACGCATACAGTGGATAGGATGCAGAATAGCTGACAGCAAATAATCAAACCAACTCAGGAAGATGGCAAAGTTTGCTGTTTTATTATCAATTGTCTAAAACAGGGAGTTTCAACAGACGTTCACTCGAGTCTCTCGTGCATTTCACAAAAAATCACATCTTTATACTAAAAATTAATCATAAGTGACATCATACTACATGGCAAATAAGAAAAACCTACGAGGGATTGTGATACGCTTAAGGGAGACATCCAAGTATATTTTCTATAAGGGGTGTGGTTGTGATTGGATATGTGTCAGGTCATCTTCAACACTATTAAGTACGCAGTATAATATTGGTTTCTCAAACTAGAAGGCCCTTCGCTATATGGCCCCCTATAATTGGTTGACACGCTTGTGCCTTGTCTGGAACATTCGGTTCACTTGGCAGCACGTAAACTCATACCCAGGTGCCAGGATGTGAACATGACTTCATCTCCCAATCCAATTAGCCCAACGTCTCTCATCACACATGCCTTCTGCCATGAAAATTGTCTTTGAACTAGGCCTTGCAGTGTATTCTTGTCTCTTGAAATATAAGGGAGTATGGGCACGCACTATCGTAGTTCTGGAATGCCATGCCCAACTATTTCCATCCTTGGCTCACATGACAGGAGACCACGATTCAGACCAGTTTGTAGCATTTAAATGACTTCAATGAATAAAACTTGGCATGTCTGGTGTTCTTTCTTTGCACCTTAACAAGGGATGATTCAGCTCCTCAGGTTTTACTGCCTTTGAGAATAGATAACCGACCTTGACTTACTTCAACTTTGGTACCAGGCCAGACAGCCTCGCTACTCATGTCCACAATCTGTGCTAATTCTTTGCTGCGACACAGCTCGCAGACTTTCCTCTTCATGGGTCCGGGCTAACTAATTCATGACACCGATGTCCAGCTTCTATATAGTGGCGTCCCAGCCTGCAATCTATTCACTACGTAAAGCCAGCTTCTAAGGTCACTTAGTCTACTTGCGTTGCTGCATCTGTACTGTTATTGAACGGCTTACATTTTCTGCAGTGCATCACACACACATGCAATCTTCTTTTCGCATATGAAAGTTTACTTAATTCTCAACTTCGTCATCAATTACTACATGGTCCATGCATTCTCTTCAGCCATTGTTAGTGTGTCACTCTCCTCACTTGTGACGTTACTAGCTCCTCTTTCGCTCTCATATTCCTTCGAGGAGTTCCTCCCTCAGATTGTCATCTTTTCGGGGAATACATCTGGTATGGTTTTCTTAGTGGGTACCTTCTTTCAAATATTCTCCGTGGTATGGTCACAACTGCTGGTGTCAAGCATGGCACAATATCAGGCTCCCAACATACCGGAAGTAGGGGGGCAGGACTTCCTGCAGAGGCATTTAGCTGCTCCTCTATACTCGACCCTCTGGTCGATCCATCAACCTTCACCGGTTTCCACATCTTGATTATTTTCTCTTGAAGAAGTGCTTCTTTGGAGTCCAGATCTTCATCACTCCCTTCAGAAAACCGGCTTATTGGACATGTTCATCCACACTCCAGGTCATATAGCTGCAATGGCCATTCCGATTACAATAGACCCATCGTCCTACGTACTTCTTATGATTCCTCAGATACAGAAACTTCATTCCTTCAGGTGCTACAATGCTGGTGTCTATGTATTTTCTGGCATCGTCATCAGTCAACTCCTTGGAGCTAAACCCTGATTCAACATCAATCAGGATCTTCATTCCTACTGCCTCCTTTTTTGCTGTTTTCTTGCACTGGGGATTATTATCTTGATTATACAAAATCCAAAACATCACCATGAGCAATAGCGCTCCAAGAAACTTGAAGATATTCGCCATCCACAGCGAAATCCATGAGAATATCGTCGCAAACCAATGTCATCTGTAATGTCCTCCGTTTCGTCTTCCATCTTGGTGTGCAGGTTCGTCAGCAACATTATGGCCTCCGCCAAAATCCCATTGTCGTGATCATGATAAGGTGTGAATGTGCAACATGATGGCCCAATTTTGGGGCAAACTCCTCCTTCCATCACTGTAATCATATCAAAGACCTGTCTCTTCTGTAGTGCCATCAGTCATATGGCCCTCAGCTCTTCATTGATAACATTGAATCCCTTTATGGTGGTGGTGATAGTCTGCAGAAGCTCTCATCTGGTAATTTGCAACCATTTGGCATTGGCCATCGTCTGGATCCCAGGCATGAAGATAGTTGTGAATATCGAAGCAATCTAACTGAACAACCTATGTTCATACAGAATGGCATTAAATGCTTCTATCAACTTAGCTGAAAAGTAATTCTCTCTTCTAGAGATGTTCTTTCCCCCACATTTTTCATGTGCTGATACCACATGTGTGCTGCATCATCTAGGTAGGTGTTTATCCCATCATTATCGTCCTCTGAATTTCTCTTATGTCTCTCAAACAAAGTTTGCGTAATATGGAAGCACATCCAAAGCAGATCTCCTATTGTGGGGAACCATGTGAGTTTTATCTTAGTGGTAGTAAGCAACTCAAAAGTGGCTCTCATAGTAGGGGGAACCATTGTGGTGTCTAACTCAGTGGAAGTACTGATATGATAGAGACTATGAAAGAGGAGAAATAAAAGACAAAGTGTGATCGTGCAGGCATACATTATACACCAAAACATAAGTAACCACCACCTTTGGTGACATTTTGGTCTTTGTTGTTCATCCTCTAAAACTGTACCAGTTTCCAAATTTCTCATTTTTAATACAATTTGTCAAAATCCTTCATACTCGCAATTGCAGTATCTGTTCAATAATTGCAATGAGCAGCCTTCTAATAACAGGACCATTTTTAGGATCCTGTACAAAAGTGAGAACATCAACATCTCTTCCAACAAGAGCAGGATAAGCTTGAAGTACGAACACAAAAACAGCAAGCACAAGCCTATGCACATCACTGTCAGTGAGAACCATACAGTGTTACTGCTTAGAGCAAGTATGCACTACAAAATGAATATGGATACTGAGCTTGTTTCCAATTTCTGATCAGGAACTGACGTTTCGGCATACCTTTAATAGTTCAATGTATCTCTAAAGTACATTTTTCCAAAATTCCTATGGTTCTCAGCAAGTCCTGCACTCCTACTAAATTATTTAGAAGGAGTGTACGTTTGAACCATAGTCCAAATGCTGCATTCATCAGCTGATCTCCTTATTGTCCTTCTTTGTCATCGATCGAGTCTGCACACGCTGAAATTCTTCTTCTGGTCTTACTTCGGGATCGGCAAATGTGGGAGGGTGCGTCTCACCTTCATAGGTTTTTAAGTCGTCCAAGTGAAGGCAAGCTCGTCTCCCATAGACCTTTACTGCTGAATGGGTTATATTCTCAACACAGAAGGGGCCATGAAACCGTGGCTCGTGCCACTTCCTCATGAAGTTTTTGATTAAAACAGAATCACTGACACATAACTTTGGTGCCGATAAAAGTTCACTTGATCTGGTTGCTGAATTGTCTTCATCTATGTTCTGAGACCGACACCCCTGATACTTGAGTTGATCTGAAATGAGAGAGATGCTAGACGTCAAACATGTCAAATACTCATTTAA
Source organism: Ambystoma mexicanum (assembly GCF_040938575.1). Taxonomy (NCBI): domain Eukaryota; kingdom Metazoa; phylum Chordata; class Amphibia; order Caudata; family Ambystomatidae; genus Ambystoma; species Ambystoma mexicanum. The sequence continues at coordinate 238,179,996 of NC_090923.1, forward strand.
TTCATCAGCTAACATTTTAGCTGTACTTTGGGCATCACTTCTACTTCTAGACGGATGTGTAAGAGGCATTCTCATCCGCCATCCTGTCATTAGATCATGAGGGGTGAGGTGATGGTCAGAACCCGGTTGATAATTAAGGGCATATAAAGCTACGGGTAGCTTCTTCAATGTCAATTTAATCTTGGCAATCCTTTCTTTAAGGGGGCCGTTGAGCCTCTCGCATATCCAGTTTGCTTGTGGGTGAAAAGCAGAAGAAAATGTGTGTTTAATAAGAGCACTATCTGTTCAAATACCTCATTTACAAAATGTGGCCCATTGTTGGATCTCGGAAATTCTCACTCACCCCATCTTGGGAAGACTTCACATACTAAAAACTTCACTGCGCAAGTGGCATCAGGATGTGTGCACTGACCTGCCTCGATCCACCTAGAGAAGGGACACACCACCACTAATCGATACCTCTATCCATTACACACCCGAAGCATATCACGATAGTCAATATGTAAATGCTGAAACGGACCAGTCGATCGAGGTATTACCCTTCTAATTCTTCTCAGTGTATGCCCAGCAATAAATATTTGACATACAATGTAATTCACCATAAAAAATGCAACAGGCCCTAACAAATTTGGAAAAAAACAGTCTTCCACAATCGTTGCAGCAAGACTCTCCCTAGTTACATGTGCAGGGTAATGCAGCTGTTCAAGCGCGACCTTGAATAATGCTAGTGGCATCACTGGCTTTCCAGTGTTGTCTTGTTGCCATAATGCTTCAGTGGGGGATAAAGAACACCCCCTTTGTTTCCATAATTCCTGCTTGGCCTGCAGTGCATTCCATTGAATCTCCATTAATTGGGTAATTGACAACGTATAAAACCCTTCTTGTATTACCATGGTCGGGACTACTTTTCCTTAATATTCGGAGTATCAAAACATGAAATATCTGTAGAATATGCAACCCTTTTGGCTTCTGCGGCTGCGTTACCGCAAGAGGAAAAATCTGTTCACTTAGTGTGCGCTGCACACTTAACGACCGCTATGGCCACTGGGAGTTGTATTGCCTTAATAAGCCTATCCAATAAGGATTTGTGCTGCACTGGAGTGCCTTCCACACTAAGGTAGCCCCTCCTTTTCCAAAGTGCTAACCTTGCGTGTACAGTTGATGTCACATAGGTGGAGTCACTGTACACAGTCACTTCCTGTCCTTCATGTTTTTCGAGTGCGACAATGAGTGCTACCAATTCTGCTGCTTCTGCTGAAAAGTGGGATGGTAGCCTTGCAATTGCTACAACTTCAAATTTTCCATTTAATCTGAACCTCACTACTGCTGTGCCCGAATGCCTTTCCCCACTAGTCTGATCAATTTTCGAAGAACCAATTTCCCCTCCCACCAAAGAATTCTCTTTCACACGGGGTATTTCATCATAAAATTCAAACTAATTAGCACAATCACGCACTTGATCACCTTCTGCTACTGGTTCATCTATAAACGTGGCAGGGCTCACTATTTTACGTCTGACAATTTTAATAGGTGGGTACGAAATCATTACTTCATATGCTGAAGCTCTCTGAGATGTCAATGTACCTTTGGTTTTCTCTAAAATAGAAAACAGAGCATGCTCCACGAAGAGGGTCATAGAGCAGCCCATGACAATAGTTGTAGACTTCTCAATTGCGAACGGGGTCTACAATCCCACTGTAGTACACTAAAGGCAGTTCTTTGTGTAAGCACTGCTGTCATGACTGTCCCATTTGTGTATGAAAACAGATAAAATTCCTCAGCACGATTGGGAATTCCCAAAACAGGGGCTGTAAAAATTGCTTTGCTCAACTCCTCAAACTCTTCCTCCATTTCCTCAGTCCACAACTATTTTTATTTTGTCTACTTGTGCCTTCTTTAAAGCTTGGAAAAGTAGTCTTGTATACGAACTGTAATCAAACACACATGCTCTAACGTAGTTGCATAATCCCAAAAACTACTGCATTTGGCTTCAGGGTTTTCATAATTGCCTCAGCTCTTTCAGGTGTCACCTTCTTTCCTTCATGTGAAATCAACTGCCCTATGTATAACACCTCTTCTTGACAATATTGTAACTTTTCCTTGTCTACTTTGTATCCCTTGTCTGCTAGAATAGTCAAACTGAATAGAATCTTGCCTACACTCATTGTCTGTGGTGCTACTCATTAATATGTCATCTACGTACAGTATCACCGCACTCTTGAGATCGATATTGCTGAGATCCATCTGTAGGATTCTGATTGATGGGGACTCACAGTACCCCTGGGGCAAACGAGTATGTTTCAGTCGAGTTTGGCGGAACGTAAAGGAAGTCAAGTCTTGCGAGTCTTACTGGATCGAGAAAAACGTATTCTTCAAATCGATCACCGTGAAATATCGAGCTTGCACTGGGATACTGCACAGTATCATCACCGGATTAGGAACTAAAGGAAACTCTGCCTATACAATCTGGTTAATCGGTCTCATATCTTTTATAAATCTCCACGACCCTCCTTTAGATTTTTTGATTGGATACACTGCAGTATTACATAACAAATCTGATGGCACCAGAATGCCTTGTTTCATTAGTGCTGAAATAGTTTGAAATATACTCTCATCAGCCTCTCGAAACATGGGGTACTGTCTTGATTGAGGTAAAATCGCTCCTGGATTCCGCTTTATTTTGACTTCCCCTATTCCCTTCAGTAAACCTACGTCATAAGGGCCTGTGGTCCAAAGGACACTGCGCATCTTCTCCAAGTCTTCCTGAAAATATGCTGGACACTGCCGCATTATCGCCATGGAACTTCCCTTTTCTCTATTCTTATCCAATATGTGATGCTCAAAAAGAACACCACGTCATCCTCCGTTTGGTCCTCCTAAACAGTGATGTCAGTCAATCTGTACCCTTCCTCGAGAGCTATCACTGTTCTCCATGGTCTACACTCATCATCTATTCCTTAGAGCATTGCCATTTCCCTTCATATTATGGCTGCTTCCACTTCTATAGGGAGTGTTTGTCCCCCCCTTTGTCCATAGGTATTTGTGGTCTGAATAATCGTCAGGTATCCTACCAGTCTTTCCCACTAAGCCAGGTAGTCATGTCAGTAGAATAACTTCTGGATCTACTGCAATGCCTCGCAGAGCCACTTGCCCTGAGAACGCCAGTATACATTTGCCCATGTTTAAATAGTGTATTCCTGGAGTGGAGCACACTATTCCTTGATCAGTGAATGAAATAGTCATGTTAAGTTTCGTCATTAAATCTCTTCCCAACATATTAACTGTCGTGAATATGGCAAAGGAACCGACATGTCACACTCTCCTATAGAGACTGGTAATTCATCAGTGAAAGGAACTCTACTTGTAGTCCCAAGAGACCCCTTGAGCATTCATGCCAATTCCCGACATTGGATATTTTCTCTCTCGTATACATGAACGAGTAGCCCCAGTGTCTACTAGAAAAGGGTGTCTGGTGTCACAGATAGTACTGAACACATCAAGTCACCCTGTGAGCTGTCCTAATGTGGGTACAGGCATATCCCTGTTCATGTGAAAGAATGTCCTCCTACCACAGTGGTACCTCCAATTCTGGGTGTCAGCACTTGTCCTGTGTTTGCGCACTATTGTGTTTGCATATGGGCTTGTTGCGACTGCCCTTGCGATGGATTCATTTTCACTTGCACTTGCAGCTGTAATTGGGGTTCTTGTGTCGGATACACTGTGTGATCTTGGGCAAACCCTTCCCTATTTTGTGTGCTATATGGTGAAGGAGAAGCTGCCCCCCCCTCTTGAGAATTGGCCATTCTGTACATTCCCCTGGCTCCCACATACACATGCAATTGCCTCGTCATCCCACAAGTCCAACATATTGGGGGTGCTCTTCTGACAAGTCCCCCTTGGTTAAGTACTCTCTAGGTGTTCTGATTGTCATATTGTGTATTCTGAAACCCACCTTGATTATTTTAGAATCCACTTCTTCCTCTATTGCCCATACCCCTTCCTTGTGGCATGAACCCATATCCACCTTGGTTCATCAGGCGCTGATTATTCGCCTGCGGTGTACCTATTGCCTCCTGCATTCCCAATTCTTCTCCACTCATCAATACCGCCCCTTCAATGGCATATTTTGACAATTTCTTCTGAACGAAACTGGCTTCCTCAATTTTCCTAGCCTCACCTTTCTTTCTATTTTTCTCCTGCAATAGCCGACAGTGATGCACTATCGTCAGCTGTATCTCAATCCATGGTTTTGCTTCCATTTCCACTTGTTTCTTCATCTGCCTCTGTACTGGCTCAGGCAGCCCCTGACAAAATGTGGTAAAATAATGCCACAGTTTTTTTTACGCAGCTCCCGCGTTTCAAGTTGCCATTGCTCTTGAATATCCTGAATGTAAGCAATAGGGTCTTCATCTTCCTTCATCTTATGTGTCATAATTGCACCCATATATGATGTATCAGGGTACTGTACCCTAAGGGCTCTTCACAAGTCTGCTCTGCAATTATTAAATGGTGCTCCGTCATATGCTGTGTTTTGTGCTGTCACACTTTAGTACCCTGCTCTCCTCCATATGTCATCAGCTCTCTCCCAAAGAATAGATGCCAGGAGACCCTTAATGTTCCCTATGGCCAGTGTGTTTCCTCCTGTCATTTTTCCGAACTCATAGATCCATTTCCCAGCGCCCAAAGTCAAACTTGGGAGCTTGCACCTTGAATTATCTTTATCCATCTGTGGCCATGGAATATACTGTGGTGTTGTTCCCCCTTTTTCCAAAAAAAGGGAAACTGCGTAAACCCCAACCCACAGTCGGCTCCCATTGTTGGCCTATCTATGGCAGGGACAATCGTCCGGGCCCGCCTCCTTCCCGGTAAGGACCTTAATCTGCTCACAAATGGCAGCGATTCTCCCTTCTCACTATATGATCATCCTCGGGGACGCTCTGGATATGGTATGGGATCTGGCGTCCTATCATTAGGTTGTTCCAAATCCGACCATCTTACTTCTTTATCCATTTGCAGGCTTCCCTCTGGGGCGCACACGCTCCCTCCGCCTGCCTCAAAGATTCCTCATCTGACATTTCTTGTCCTCAAGAAGTGTGACTTTCATCCCCTTCAGCCTTGTCTACGTTCAATCTGCTTAAAGACAATGCTCTATGTTCAAGACGGAATGGATTTTTTTCTCGACTTCGCGATTGAAATGCTGGGGATTGATCCCTCCTCCCTCGACTTCCATAGATGCTACCTTGCTTTAATTCTTTATAGACCTTATCGATACTTTCTCTGATGCTTCCTGCATCAAATCCTTCTTCATCTAATGCTACTCTACATGCCCCGGATGTTACTTCCTTTATTGGAAGGAACTTTCTGTTCTATCCCATCGTATTGCTGGGCTCGGCCTTACTGGTTCTTTACGAACAACACTGGCATCGAGACCTCACGGTCTTCTCCCTAGTTTTATTTCTTCATCAAATTCCCTTTCTTTTCTCGCCTCACATCTATTTCTGTCTTCTTCTTGCTTTAGTACGTCCCTCCTTATTCCTTCCCTACTTTCCTTCTCTTCCCATCGTCGCTGTATTGTTTTGTCCCTTAATTTCTGTGCTTCCTCCTCTTTGCTTTTCCTTTCTCTTCTATCTCCGTCTTCAATTGCTCTCTGTTTATTATCATATTTTCTTTGCTCTTCTGCCCGTTCTTTTTTCTGTTGCTCCTTCCGATACATCTGTTCTCGCCGTTCCCTATTCTTTCTTTTCTGCTCATCTTCTTGCAATCTTTTCTCTCGTTCTCTGTCCCTTCTATCTTGTTCGTCTTTATTTTCCCTTTGCCTAACTTCCTCGATGCTTTTCCAATCAATTTTAAGTAATATCTGTCCACCCATCTATTTGTTCTGTACGAGCGCATCTCGTCGGCTTTATCCTTCTCTCCCTTCCATCTCTTAATCTCCCTTTCTATTTCTGTCGATATACTCGATCGCTCACTCTTTGCCTTGTAGGATCTTACAAATTGCTCCCTTTCGCTTATTCTCCTCTGGGCTATCATTGCTGCTATAAGCAGGCGGTTTGTATATTGCATTACTATACCCTGTTGCCACTTTCAACTCCTTTAAAGGATACATCCCCATTTCATCCATACTAACGTATTTTACTTCGGAAGAGGTAAGGGGACCTGAAGGCTCAACACCTTCCTCCTTACGCTGACTAAGCATCCACTACTCAGGTGGTGGATCCTCTCTCTCTTCCTGGTACATTTTCCAGAGCTCTAGAATAGCTAACCTTTTCTCGAATTTCTTCCCCGTGTACAAGTATGTGGTCATGTGTTGCAATACTGCTTTTTACAGCAATCCCCCTTGTGGTCATGGCATGAATATCTTGTCTGCCATACCTTTTACCAATTCCGCACTATACCGTTTGAGCTTGGGCATGTGCTTTGGCAGTGTCTTGCATAGGTGCATAAGAGGAGTGTCTCCCATGATGACAAGTCTCAATTGACTGTCAATACTTACCAGACTTTATAACATAACCTTTAAATCACCACTTTTTTTCAAAGACTTAAAACAACAAATAAGAGCATGCACCAACAATCGCTGCTCAAGCCTTTAATTTCTCAATTAGCTATCTCGTCTTCTGGATTGATACCAACCTCTTCACTAGGTAGTTAATATAGCTCCTCAACTATTTTGACTAGCTTCATAACTTCTATTATTCTTCGATAACTCTACTCAACAAACAACACAAAGACTAGTCGACTCTACACAATTAATAAACACTGTGATCTCCCCTCCCCCTCGCCTTTTCTTATACCCTGTACAGGGTGTGAGACGTCACCTTACACAAACCTTTTTGTGCGTTATATTGTTATATTTTTCTGCTCTGCCCAGTTGGGATTTGAGACGTCTCCTTCAGAAAACTCTCTTGAGTTTAAGACTGTTACTCAAAGATTATCAAAATCCCATCCCCTTAATTTGCCATTCCCCTTAGTCTACTCCCCATTCGTTTGTTAATCGACTCAAGCCCTTCAGTATCAACTCCTCCTCCAACCGACGACTTTGCCTTCTGTCCGCAGAGCGCCTGTGGAAACCGGGCAGGGATTTCATCAAAGGGGGATGTGCCCACCGTCTTGTTTCTTCTTGCAAGTTTATTTCTATTCGGCCGCTCTCCACAGGAAAGCCTGCGATCTTCCGGCTTAATGGCGGAGGATACTCGATCATCCAAAAGAATGGGGCAGAACTAGTTTGGTTCTTTTTCCATCCGCATTGCTACCACGTGAGCTTCGAGCCCTTTGGATAGCACTCATACAGTGGATGGGATGCACAATAACTCCGACACCAAACAATTGAACCAACCCAGGAAGATTGCAAAGTTTGCTGTTTTGTTATCAATGGTCTAAAACAGGGAGTTACAACCATCAACGGACATTCGCTAGAGTCTCAGGCAATTTCATGAAAAATCGCATCTTTATACAAATAATTCATCATAAGTGACGTCATACTACGTGTCAAATAAGAAAAACCTACAAGGGATTGCGATACGCTTAAGGGAGACATCTAAGTATACTTTCTATAAGGGGTGAGGTTGTGATTGGATATCTACTGTCGGTGGAGAACTTGTGGCTACCTCTACTACAAGTCATCTTCAACACTTAAGTATGCGGTATACTATTGGTTTCTCAAACTATAAGGCCCTTCGTTATATGGCCCTCTACAATTGGTTGGCACACTCGGGCCATGTTTGGAATATTCGGTTCACTTAGCAGCACGTAAGCTCATACCCAGGTGCCAGGAGGTGGACATGACTTCATCTCCCAATCCAATTAGCCCAAAGTCTCTCACCACCCATGCATTCTGCCATGAAAATTCTCTGAACTTGGCCTTGCAGTGTATTCCTGTCTCTGCAAGTATGGGCATGCACTATTGTAGTTTTGGAAGGCCATGCCCTACTCTATTTCCATCCATGGCTCACGGGATAAGAAACCACAATTCAGACCTGTATGCAGCATTTAAATGTCTTAAATGAATAGAACTTGGCATGCCCGGTATTCTTTCTTTGCCCCTTAACAAGGGATGATTCAGCTCCTCACAATTTACTGCCTTTGAGAATAGATAACCGACCTTGGCTTGCTTCAACTTTGGCACCAGGCCAGACAGCATTGCCACTTATATCCATGATCTGAGCCAATTCTTTGCTGCAACAAAGCTTGCTGCCGTTCCTCATCATGGGTATGGGCTTACTAATTCATGACACCGATGTCCAGCTTCTATATAATGGTGTCTCCGCCTGCAATCTATTCACTACGTAAAGCCAGCTTCTAAGATCACTTAGTCTACTTGGGTTGCTGCATATGTACAGTTATTGAACATCTTACATTTTCTGCAGTGCGTCACACACAATTACAATCTTCTTTTCTCATATGAAAGTTTACTTAATTCTCAACTTCGTCATCAATTATTATATGGTCCATGCATTCTCTTCAGCGTGTCACTTAGGACGTCACAGGCTCCTCTTTCGCTCTTTCTCATATTCCTTTGGGGAGTTCCTCCCTCAGATTGTCGTCTTTTCGGGAATACATCTGGTATGGTTTTCTTAGTGGGTTCCTGCTTTAGAATATTCTCTACTGCTGGTGTCAAGCATGGCACAATCAAAGCTCCCAACATACCGGAAGTAGGGGGCGGGACTTCCTGCAGGGGCTTTTAGCTACTCCTCTACACAGTGTTGTTAAAGGAGCCATGTTTCGAGAGATTTGGGAAATTGGAGAATTTTGGGGGCATTCCGTGCCAACACCAGAATAAAGTTCCAGAGGGTGGGTGCATGACAAGAGGATTGTTTGAAGGTCCTCTCTTTGCGAACGAGTTGTGATTCAAGCCAGTTGGTTGATTGGCTGCGTGAGGAGTGTGTGCCACCAGATATGTGGAGCCTAGCCGCCAGGTATGCTAGTGTGCTACTCATGACGGCTTTGCAGATGATACATGAAGTGTTGAACAGGATCCTGGTTTGGAGTGGAAGCCAATGTAGTTTGCGTAGGATGGGGGCGATTCAGTCAACTTTCTGTGCTCCCGTAATAGGATGTGCTGCAGTGTGGTGGACTGCTTTTAGGGGAGCCAGCCGGGAGCACTGTTAGGAGAGCATTCACCCCCCCCCCCAATCGATGCGCGAGATCACCATGGCCTGTACTACTGTCCGGACATCTTGCGGCGGGATGAAGGGTTTGATTTTTCGAAAGGTAGAGATTCTGAGCCAGGCTATTTGGGCCTTCTTGACTATGTGTTTCTGGAAGGACAGGCTGCAGTCAATGGTGAAGCCTAAGGATTAGTATAGGGATTGGGGGTGGGGGGGACAATGTTCTAGGGAACGAGAAAAATTATTCTGTTCGGGTATATAAGGCATTCACCTTTCTAGTGCCCTGTAAGATTACAACAGTTATATACCATAGGATCCACATACTGTCCCTGTTGGTTTGTATTTGGGGGTTCCTTTGCACCTTCCCTGACCCCCCCCCAAAGCCTCTCCAGACCTCTATGCATGCCCCAAGGGGGTAGTTGCACTGGTGTGTGCAACTTTTGCATTTGCAGAGCCATGAGCTTATTTTCAATGTTTTCTTTCTTCTGTTCCTAGCATGCTATTAAGTGGTTTGTCAGAGCAACCAGTTCTGAAAATGGTGTAATTTGCCACTGTATACAAACTGTGTTAACTTGAGCTTGTATTTAAGATTGCAACCCGAAACAAAAGAGTTTGCAATCACTTCCTGTATTGCCCCATCGGGCTTAGTAATTCCTGAATGTGGAGTGCACACATATCTTTAACAGGTCCAAATAAATAGCTGGCGATTTATCTACATTTTGTTTGAAATTTCCTATCTTGCCACAATTGGTTTACCAGGGGCACACCTCTGAAATGGCATTAATCAATACATTTCTGGCTTGTCCTAGGGCACTTTGAGAGCCTGTATTAGTCACAGGCCAATTGGCATCCGGTACTAATCGCTGCCTCACCTCTGCAGGCCTAATCACCCTCATAAATCATAGATCAGCCCAGGTAGGACTATTGCACTGACTTACAGTAAGAGTATCCTCGATAAAACGCGGAGGTTCCTCCCTTTTGTTAGGGAACCCTTTGTCAAATTACACAAATCTCCAGGAGTTCAAGGAACATGGACAGTGAGCAGCTGAGGCTGCAGCCCCGAAACCTGTTTGAGAGGTCCTTGGAATACTGCAGTGTCTTCTTACCTGTAGTGTGTACTGCCCCTTGTTACGGACGTGGCAGGACAAATGGGACAAGGCTGGAAGTAGTCTCCCCTCCCGCTATCGGGGAAAAAGTGATGAAGTACTTGTTCCTGGCTACATTATCGTAGTTTGCATCAGTACCTGTTGATGCATCACAGTAGATACAAGCACGATCACCGGGCTGGGGCAGTCAGGGCTGTCACCTAGTCTCCCGGAGTCGCAGTGCACACATCAGTAAAGAAATCAATAATATCTTCAGATGTTTCTTCATCCAATCTATCTTCACGTTCCTCGTTTATTTATGTGTGGACATATCAGGGTGAATGACAGGCCATATCGTATGCCCCTTTGTTCCTTAAAAATTTGCCTTTATCTACAACTCCTTACCTCTTGATTGATCGTGTACTGGGCCAATCAAGAGGGCACAACAAGTCTGAATCCACGGCGCCAGAATGGTCAGAGAAACGAGGCAATTTTGGTTAATGGCAAACAGGGTCATTGGCTTAAAAGTGAAGGAAAACAGCACCCTGAATCTAACGGGAACCCACCAGATTAAGGTGACCCGCTCCCCAGATCACTTACCTTTTATAGAGCGCTAATCACGCAGTCTGAGAATAATGGAGAAAACCACAGCTATGCTTTCCGGCAGAGTTTTATCCAGCCTCCAGCCAAAACAATGAAACCATTCATTAAGCAACTGTCCGTTCACAATGTTTAATTCTGCTTGTGATGTGATCTGACGACTTATGATCTACTGCTCATTTCCGAGAGGGTTGAACCCCCTTCCCCCCCAACCCCATGATGAGTTCCAGTCAGGAATATGCAATTCCATTTTCCGTACCAGTTTTAACTAGCCTGCTTGATCACATAGGTGCCGGCACCAGTTACTGCCGAACAGCACTTTTTGGTCCGCTGCAGACGGCGTGCTCCTAAGGGTTCATAAAGAAAAGCAGCTATCGCAAAGTCAAATGGGATGGGGGGAAACATAAGTCTGCTAGAAAATAAAATCTAGAGGAAATGGGCAATATGATGTCATGGGGCAGCACAATATTTTATTTCATGATCAAAACCCACCACTTTTCCTTTATTCACACATTTATTTATTAAAAAAATCTACTCCCACATGACATCGAAATGGGTACATTTAGTTTTACAAATTTGTTTGTATTTTACGACAAGGTAGATGCCACAAAATATGTTCAAATAAATTTGGGGAAAAATTAAATTAAATTGGATTAAAACACATAGAACCATATTCTGCAATCTGACAGAAAACATCTCTTGGAAGTAGCATTGTTTTCAATGCTGTTCTGAAAGGAAAAGGGTAATTCAGGCAGTCTTTCTGATACAGGAATTATCTGGTGTCCTTTTACACTTTTTTTTCGTAACTTTCAAAACATTTTATTTTCAGTTCTGTTCAGCTGACACGTACATTCTCTATTTGCAGTCTCTCGTGCACACACTTGCGTTTGATTTGTTTGTATATTCAAATACTTTATTAAAGACCTGAAAATGCAGGATTAAAAGAGGGACACTGTAGAAACCTTCAGACTTGTTTTTGTCCTCACCTCAGCACTCAATGTTACGGCATCAATGTGCAGTGGTCTGTCCCACAATGGGGCTCAGTTCATGCTATATAAAACATTGTACACTTAAAAGAAAATCTAGTGGTTGGAGCACGGACTCTTGTGGTGAGAATTGTTGCAGCTATAATTTGTGAAATAAAACTGACCAAGTAGCCTACAAATTCCTTGTTGGGACTCTTGAGGATACCTAGGCGTTTACGTTCATGAACAGATTGGCAACAAGAGCAACATTTGGCCACCGAGACGGCACACCCGATTCAGAGTTAACTGTACCCTACCCTAGCACAACCTTCTGCATGCCAACTAGGTCGGCCTGGGTCTCTGATTTGTCCTTCCTAAGTTGGCGTCATTGTCAGCATAGCCTGCATCATCTTTGCTGAATCATGTCTTGTGCTGTCCATATAAGGCTTGACAGCTCCTTTATCCAGTAACGGCAAGGCGTCCTGACCATCTGCCGCCGCTGGGAAACCCTGGGAGCAAGCTGTTCTATAACCACTACTTGCAGACTCTAAATAATTGGACAGCTGTGATAACACCACAAAGCTTGCCTGTTGACTTTGTTTACTAATCATTGGGTTTTGCCTCAGTTCTAAAATCCTTATCTTCACATTTTGATTTTGGAATCAAACCTGAATCTCTTAACAATAACTGACAATGTGTATTGTTGCATGTGACACTGTACATTTTACCATCTTGTCCCCCTCCTGATACTGTAAGCCTTGACAAATACGTCACTTTTTTTATCAATCTGTTTATTGTTTTAATAACTAGGCAAAACAAGACATAAAGTACTACTTGTGCATGGTGCAATACATTTCCTACAGTATATTAACAGTGACATAGGGCCAGAGCCGTCTAGGGGCCCCGGCAAGGCAACTGGTAACAGCAGCGTTCAATGTTTGGGCAGTCCATGCAATGCAGCCCTTCAACCTTCTCCCTCCCACTTCCCCTAGATCTTCGTAAATTTCCCAGGACAGCCTCTGGCTCTATACACTCTTTTTTCCAATGCCATGCATCGGTCCAGCTCCGCAGTCCACTCAACCTTGGGTGCTTTGCTGAACCCCATGACACTGCAATCAGTCTTTTCGCACGTCCCATTGCTACAGCCACGAAGGTGTACCCATATTTCGTTAAATCAGTATCATCTCATGTACGTAGCAGTGCCATTTTTGGCTCCAAGGGAACCGGAGCCCCCGTCACAGTGTGGGAATAGTACACTCTGAAGGATCTGGAGTTGTATTAACCGCAGCCGTACCGCCATTCCCACCTCCCTCTGGAACATCAAGACCTCTACCCATTCTTCCGGTTCTAGCTTGCCCCAAGTCTCGCTCCCATTTCTCTCGCAGGTTTGGAACCAAGTGCAATAATCACCTGGTATAAATGTGGACGTGACCTTAGCGGAGATGCCTGTTGCGAATAAGTTAGCTTCCAGCAGGGAAATACTCAGAACTTCTCCCAGGCAGGGCAACTGGGCCGAGATGGCATGAGATATCTGTATATACCTAAACCTCTCCCCAGTTAATAGCCTATATTGATCCTGCAGCTCCTCAAACAACCGGAGGCACCCACCTTGTATTACATCCGCCAGAGTCCCTATACCACCCGCCGCCCATTTATCAAAGTACACCATCTTTGACAGCTCTTTGAGGTGCTTATTGTGCCATATGGGTTGGTCCACAGTCGGTTTCTGGCCCCACACAAGGTCTTGGTTGTGCCTCAGCCCACACTTGGCATGTGTGTCTCATTGGCCTGGTAAGGGACCTCGCATACGTTTTCCCCAATACAGGAGGAGCCTGTTTGGGCGTCAGGCCTTTCATCCTTTTCCGCTCCGCAGCGATGTGTGGAGGTGACTGGCCAAGGTGTAACCAGCCAATATCCACGCAATTTGGGCAACCCAATCCCACCCTCCTATACGGACCGTTGTAGCGTCTTCAATGCCACCCGCGGTTGTTTACCCACTCATAGGAGCTCCCCCAAGGATCCCTCAATTTCCACAAATACCTTCTTTAAAATCGGGAGCGGGCGTTCTTTAGGGCATATAGAAATGTGGGTAATGTTAACATTTTAAATCAAGTTTCCTTGCCCAGGAGGGCTAGTTGGAGGGACTGCCAGTGAATGATATCCCGCGCAAATTTGTTTAGTACCTGGGTGAGATTGAGCAGGACATAATCTCTCAAGCGTGGGCTAAAATGTATACCTAGGTATTTGAATACTGCCTCTGCTATTGTGTATGGGCATTCCTGGGGGAGCCAAGTTACCTCACTCTGCAGTGGGAAAAGGACCGATTTCTTTTTTACTTTGATTGGCATTTTTAAAAACAGAAAGGAAAACAAGTGCACATTCAGCATCCAGTGCCATCGACCCTTTTAAGCCCTCCCCTTCCCCCCCCGGAAACTTCCCTTCTTGACAGTTTATTTCATAGATCTTAGTATTGTAAATGAGCATGTGTCCTATGTTAGAGTAGTTTAGATCACGGGTCTTATCAATGAAAGATCAGAGCATATAATAACATAGCAGTGCATAGCGGTGCCCCTGTCCATATTTCGTTCCAATCATTCACTGTGAGGCATTGGTCTCTGGAGACACCACTTCCTCGTTACCAGGTTGTTGCAATAGATAGGGCGTATATGCACCGCTGTTGGGTTAAAGATCCCCAGCCGTTCCCCATATCAATGCAGTACATAATATCGGCTCTCCATTGTGAGATTTTGGGGCTCCATTCCTCCCCCACCCCCACTGCATTGCCACCCTCCGTTTGGCTCGTATGAGGAGCAACCCAATCAATTTCCTAGTGCTCTTGGGAATTTCCTTTGTGTATCCCAGTAGTCCGCAAAGTGGGTCTAAGGGTATTAGATGGCCCACAATTACAAATACCTGTTCCCAGAACTGTTGTATGCCCGGGCAACTCCAAGCCACATGAAGGAAGTCAGCCTGTTCAGTTTGACATCTGTTGCATCTCCCTGAGGAGTCTGGGAAGTATTCCTTCAGCTTAACCGGAGTGTAAGAGAATTGATGTATATATTTAAAATGAATCAGCTTACATCTAGCATTAATAGCCTCTTTTCTGGTCCCTTCACAGCAGTATTTCCATATTTCTACTGATATCTCCTGCCCCAGCGTTCATTCCCATTTCTCACGTGGTTGTGACCCCGTAATGCTCTGGCTTGCATGCACATTGTGTATAAACACGTGGTTACCCTACGGCCCATCAAAACCCTGAGCAGTTTATCCAGTATGGGGAGATATGTGACTGCTCCGGAAACGATGTGAACACTAGGCGTAGGCTCACCCCAAGTCTGTAGTATAGGAATATGTCCAGGGCAGACAGGTTCCCCTTCCCCCTCAACCCGTCAAGCGTTATAAACTTCCCTTTGGGAAAAAGCTCTCCAAACAATGTAACCCCTAGTTTTTTCACAAACCCCGCTTCACTGGTGATCGGTATCGCCGGAGTGTGTATTACTGGGAGTCGGGGCGAGTAAAGCACCTCTCCTCCCTTTTTCTGTTCTATTCTAGCCCAGGCCCTACAGGTCACTTCCACTTAGTTCCGTGTGCGATGCATTCTATCCAGAGCTGTTAAAATAATTGATCTAAGCAGGTCCGGTGCTGCCACTGCTCTTTCCACTTCAACGTGTCTCCTATCCCCCTGCATCTCGTACCAGTGTGTGAGAAACCTGCCTGTGCCACATTGTAATATGTTTCAAAGTCTGGCAGGCTTAGTCCCCCCCCCTCGTGTATGGGCACTGCCAATTTAACCCACGATACTCTAGTTGGTTTAGAAGCCCATATAAATTGAGAGACTGCCGCTTTCAAACTGCGAAGTAGTTTCCCTAGACCCCCATCGGGGCGTTCAGGAAGACATATAGGAACCTAGGGAGTAGTGTTATTTTAACAATAGATATCCGGCCGTACAGGTTGAGGGGAAGGCTCCTCCATCGCAGAATGGCCCGATATTGGTCTACCACGTCTGTCAATGGGAAAAGCACTGACTTGGAAGCATTTACCTTCAAACCCGATATTACCCCAAAGCCTTGGACGTCCCTCATAATCGGGTCCAAATTCTCCCTAGGGTCTTTGACAAATAGTACCATATCGTCAGCATATAACGATATTACGACCTTATGATTATACAATTGAATTCTGCGGTATAAATGTAATTCCCTCACCCACTCAGCGAATAGTTCGATCACCAGAGCGAAAATCAGTGGTGATAGGTGGCACCCCCGTCGTGTCCCCCTCTCCAACGGTATATTCGGCATCAATTGGCCATTCACCCTTACTCTGGCAGACGGTTGCATATATAGTCGTCGGACCATAGCTATGTAGTGGTTCCCCATCCCCATGCGTTGCAGCACAGTGAATAAAAATGGCCATTCGACCGAGTCGAACACTTTAGTGGCGTCCAATAGTGCCGCTACTACGGACTCCCCGGGGGGTACTGCCGCCATCATCCCAAACATCCTTCGCAACCCATATGAGGTGGATCGCCCGACAATGAAGCCTGCCTGGTCCGCCATTACCGTCGTTGGCATCATAGGCTATAGCCTAGATGCAAAGATTTTTGCTAAAACTTGATTATCAATATTTTTTAATCAGATTGGGCGGTAAGAGGAGTAATCATTACTGGGTTTATCTGGTTTCAATAGCACTACCACCATCACTTCTCTCGGTGTATCCGGCAGGAGTCCTGTCTCTAAGCTATGCTGGAACAGCTCCAGTAGATGGGGTGCTAATCTGTTGGCATAATGCTTATACAATTCTGCCGTGAACCCATCGGGTCCCAGAGCGTTCCCGTTCGGCAGGGGCTTAATAGCATTCAGTACCTCTTCCAGTGACGGGGGCGGCCTAGGTGTTCTCTCTGGTCGTCAGTGCACCAATGTAGATCCACTTGATCCAGATATTCCTCGATGTCGGCCTGAGAAGCCCGTATTTGTGAGGAGTAGAGGTAACTGTAGAATTGGAAGAACTGTCGGTCCATCTCTAAATCCCCATATTTATCGTTCCAGTGTTCGTCCACTATGGCATGAATCCTACCTTTCACATCCTTTAACCTGGTTGCCCTAGCCAACGTCCGGCCAGGTCTATTCCCCTCCCCATATTGACAAATATTATTCGCTTTGCCTATGTACTTGACCTCCCCGAGTGCCAGTGCTTGGAATTCTTGCAGTTGTTTCAGGATCTCAGACTGTTTTTGATTTGTGGGGTTCAGATTAGTCATCTGGAGCGTCCATATGCTGCTCTCTGTACTCGCCAGTTCCTTCCTAATCTGTTTAAGAATCCCTGCTTCTTTGGAGATGCATTTGCCCCGTATCACACACTTAAGGCTTTCCCATAATATCCCTGCAGACTCCACAGAGCCCACGTTCAGATCGAGGAAAGTGTCAATTGCCTCTGTTAGGCCCTCCCTAAAGAACGTGTCTGACAAGCCATCACTCCTGAACTTCCACGGGAGCGCCCCCCTCGCCCGGCCCTCTAAACTCACCTCCATCTTCACTGGGGCGTGGTCCGAGAGTGTGTCGGCTAGTATCTTCACCTCCTCAACACGGCCCAATAGTGAGTGCGAAATTAAGACAAAATCCAGCCTTGATGCTGAGTTGTGAGAAGCAGAGTGATAAGTATATTGCCGTTCTGTGCGATTCCTCATTCTCTACACATCGGCAATGTCCCATAAAAAGGTCAGATCTCACAGCTGACTAGTCCCTCTGTTGCCTGTATTCTGACCTCCTCCTGTCCTGTCTAATTTAGGCTGCAACACTGCATTGAAGTCACCAACCCATATCACCTCCCCGGTGGTTAGTTCCCCTAGTTGCTGATCTATCCAATCTAGCGTATCTACTGTGTCCTGATTGGGCCCACAGTAGTTAGTGTGTACATTTTCTCTTGGATGGTGTCTTGCACTATGAGTCCTCTACCCTCCCCGTCTCTTACCACTTTAGTTTGAAGGAACCCGACCTTAGTATGTATCAAGGTGCCCACTCCCCTAATTTATGAAGAATAAGAAAAATATCTGTGGCATCCCCAGGTTTTTCCCGAAAGTGGACTCTGTGTCTGATGTTAAATGTGTCTCCTGTAGGAACGCAACTTCAATCCGATGCCTTTGCATATACAACAATATTTACCTGCGTTTTGTAGGGCATTTCAGACCCCGAACATTCCAAGTACAAAAGTTAAGTGTGGCCATCTCTTACCATGATGCCAATGTTTCCTGTATATTGACCCGCCGTCTTAAACTGATTGGGTATTGCAAGCAGTAATACTATTGAATCGGGTGTGCCATATCTACCCCCACCCCCACCGACAACCCCAATTCGTCAATGATGACAACCTCTATCCTCCCTCCCCCCTGCTGAATGCCCCAACTTATCAGCCGATAACCTTTACCAACCCATGAATGAACCTGAAGCTCTCGCATGAGGGGCAGCCATGAGCCCAGCCACCCTTCACACCGCCAAGTTTACGTGATCCACTCACCACACCCCGGCCCACAGACAATCGGCTTCAAATATTGTACATCAATAAGAGGATATGCATCAACGAACAAAGTATCACGCATTGTTCCCCCGTTGCCGGGGCAGTCTCGGCTGCATCTCTAAAAAAGTGGCGGCCTCCTCCGGAGCGTGAAAGAAAACAGCCCGGCCTTCGTGTTCTATTCGGGAGGATAGCTCAGCGGCAACATGCTCGCCTTGGAAGCAAGACGACACGAAGCAACACAGGTTCGATCCCTGGGTCCGCGCTTAGAAACCTCTGGGTATTTAAGCGCGTTATAAATACGCAACTAAGACAAAAAAACGATTACGCAACTAAAAAAAAAAAAACAATTCCTGTAACAGCGCCTCAATGCCCACTGGCTGTGTGAGCGCTTTAAAAATGCAAAAAATAAATAGTTTGGCAGGGAACATCATGGCATAACGGATCCCTCTGTCTCTCAATTGCGTCTTCATTTCCATGAATATTCTCCTGGATGCTTGGACCTTATCTGAGAAATCCGGGAAAAGCTTGATGATGTCGCCCTTGTAAGTCACCGTTCTGTTTTCTCGGGCCTTGCAAAGGGCGGTGTCCCTATACCGATAGTTCAGCATCCGAGTTATGATTGGTTGAGGGGGTGCACCCGGGATCGGTCTCTTCCCACTGGGTACACATTGCGCACTTTCAACAATATATACTGCTGAGAGGTCTTCTGGGCCCAGCGCATCCCGCAGCATGTCCTCTACCAGGTGCTTCATGTTCTTCTGCTCTGTGGTCTCCGACACGCAGGTTATTCCTCCTGGAGCGCGATTCCAAAACATCCAGTTCTCTGTTAATTCTTTCAGTTCCCTTTTCACAAGTGTCATATCTCTGACCAGGGAGGTGGAGTCATCTTCCACAGTCAACACTCTACCTTCCACTTCGTCCAGCCTTTCGCTATGTTTATCTAAACGAACCTGCATGTGATCAACTTTACATGTTAGCAGGTCCATTTTTCCATCAAGAGATTGTATGCTAGACTGTAGCTGATTGAACATCACTTTAATGTCGTGGAAGGCTCCGGATGAGTCCAGTGCTACAGACTGGGGTTGGGCCTCTGGGGATTTCTCCATTGGTTTATTGTGCTTTGCCTGCGATGAAGTATCAAACTGCAGTTTGGACTGCTGTTGCTTGCCCCCCTTGCCAGATTTGGACATTCCTCTTGCTTCTGGAGGCTGCCCTCGCGGGACGCACTGTCTGTCCCGGGGTCGCCCTATGCAGGGGTATCCCATAGATTAGTAGTTCCCTGGTAACCTCCTTGCATCTCCCTTCAGCATCCCCCCCAGACTCATCCGTGGTTACACCCAGTCAGCGACCAAGAGTGCCAGGCAGCAGTCCGACAGCCACCTCTCTTTGTTCCCTACTGGCCGCACCCCGGCAGTCTAGTTCCTGCCCTTGTGCCATGCATACAGTCAAACCTGGGCGTGACCACCACCAGAGCCACCGTGTGGAGCCCCAAGAACCACGCCCGGAAGGCCTCCTTTTCTCTGTGGTCTGTCGTTAGTGTCACCGCAGGGACCGGAGCTCAAGGGTCCCCTCTCCGATTTTGTAATGTGGTATGCTTGCCTCAGATGTTTGTCATCAGTGGGTCCGATGTTTCCACACCTATCTAGCGTATTCCCTGCCATTCCCACGTCAATAGCACCATTACCCCAATGTTGTTCGGGGCCCGGGATTCCGGAGGTGCGGTGTAGTCCTCACTGTTAGCTCCGTGGGTATGTCATATCCTGGCGTATGGCGGAGTACATTTATCTATGTGCTTTGGTTGTTCTCCTCAGCAGGTCGATGGTGCAACATTTTCACCCCTGGTTAGAGGGTCTTATTCTTATGCAGATCCGGGGTTTAAGGCAGGAAAAGTTGAGGCTCTCCCAGGATGATGTGGCCTTAGGGAGTGGTAATGTGTCGTTTCCTTATTTACTTAGATGTCACTGCCTGATTTCCCTGGGGGACCAGTCCACCGTAGCCCCAGCAAACTTCCACCTCCTACTGTGTTCTGCGTACGTGTTACTGTGGGAGACCTCTCACTGGTGTTATCCCTGCATTTCCTCCCTTTTGGACCGGATCGTACCTCTCCGTGGAAAGGCAGGGGGAGGCGTACCTCTCAAAGGCAAGGGGTCTGGGTGATTAGCTCCGAGCAGAGCATCATGCTCCACACCGTCCGCTGAGTACTCTAATGTTGCGAGCTGGGTCGTGTGAAGACCCGACTCCCCCGGTGTCTCAGCTGATAGGGCCCTGCACCCGCTACGAGGGGGAACAGTACTATGATTGCAGGTTAGTTTTGTTTCACCTGTAGGCTGACCACATCACTCTGCAGTGGTTGTGGTACCGCTGGTTTCCCACCACACTTCCGCCATTGTCCCGTGTCAGGGCATACCCCACCTCCTTCCAAAGGGCTCCTCTTTCGGGGTTCCGTAGACTTGAGCTTACCAAGACTGCGTACAGCCGGGTGCTGTGCACCTGCTTCCAGGAGGCAGCTCGCCTACCTTGGCCACACGGACGTAGTATCAGGGTCTGCCCTTCCGCGGGTTATGTCCGACTAGCACCTCTTCTGCTCCTGCTGCCCAGATGGTGTCACTCCTCCCGTCAGCCCTGATCAGTTACCTCGGGTGTTTGAGGTGGCATCCTGCCAAGGCCGCCTAGCCCGTGCTGACCGCACCAGGCAGCCCCGGTCCTGCAATGTCGTACCTCAGTCGTTCACTGCCTCCTGCGGTTCTGTTTATTTCCGTGCGCACCGGTGGGCCATGGTCTTATCAAATCCACATCACACTTCCACACATCAGGCCGTCGGGTATGAGCGGGGCCTCCCGACGCCGGGGCGCCTCCCGCTGCAGTCTTGCCAGTTCGGCCACCCTGCAGAGGTGCCCTGTGTGCAGCTCAGAATTGTTGTCGCATAGGATAGTTCTATTTTTCGGTCTGTAGCAGCATTTTCCGGCTCTGATTTCTCTCCACCTTTCACACACCTGAGAGCCTTATTCTCACGCAGCTTTACACTGTTCGAGGAGTCTGGATGTGGTGGGAGAATCTCCGGATATCTGCTGGATCAAGAGAGCTCACAGGCTTGCAGCCATCTTGGCTGGGTTCTCTAGCACCCTCTGAAAAGGACCGATTAGTTTATTTTGAGCCCGCTGAAGATTTGATACACCTGTAGTATTCCTGTCACGACTGGGCACGAGGCCCTGGGGTTGCTCATGTATACTAAGAGATTGTCTGCGTAAAGCGAGACCCAATCTCCCCCCCCCCCCCCCCCCCCCACAACCAAGGGCCATTTGAATCCCTCCCAATTCGGACTTTCCCTGAGTTATATTGCTAGGGGTTTTAGTGCCAGAATAAAGAGCAGCGGTTAAAAGGGGCATCCCTGCCGCATGCCTCTCCTTAGATTAACTCTTCACTTTTAACCAGCTGAGAAGCCAGCAGCCAAGGTGTAGGTCAGTTGTGCTTTGCTCTACTAATAGCACTTAGGAAACTCCTACTCCCAAGAAGATGCCCCATAGTGCCATGGGGTGCTAACACTGAAACAGCTATCTGAGGGAACTGTTTGACTTTGCACGTGACCCTAATAGTTGGGGTTACCTGCACGCTAAAAGGATTCTTTCTAAGCAAGACCACAATTCACAGTACTACACTAAGATGCCTGCCCAAATTTTGGCTACCCACACCCTGTACAGCGCTCGCTGCTCTCGAGATTGGTGCACGCTTTAAACAATAAAATAGAATACAAATAAAATACGTTTATTTACCTGAAGCCCACAATTCATTGTACTTAGTTTAACAGGTGATAAATGTATGTATGGACATTAATGTTAAAACCCTTGAACATTCTCTGGGGGTTGGAGTGTTCTTTGAGCCATCCACAAAAACTCTGCTAATCCATTGATTAATTCTTGCAAATAGCTGTGCATCAGTGCCTCTCAACCACTAAACGCAGGGATAAGGGAAACAGTCTGAAAAAAAATTATACCTCTCTCTATAGTTGTATCAGTAATAGCAGTTACGAAAAGGCGCAAAAATAAACACTTGGGCTCTTTGAAAATTACGTTGCAACAGCCAATTACTAAAATGCGGATTAAAGGAGGGCCACTGGACTAAGTCACGGAGGGAAGTTACGACCCATCTACAATCAGGGTGTAATTGAAGTCTTAACCAAAGCCTAATAAGAGAGCTCTTAATAAACGATAAGTGCACCCCTGGCACGAGTGAGTGAAGAGAATAATCGTGGCATGCAAATGGGTAAGTGTCCACAAAATAGTGTTAATTTTAGTTACGTTCTGCAAGAGGTAACAGATCGTAGCAATGGCTATCAAGCTCAAATCAATGAAAGACTCCATACAGTAAAAATTAGTGGTAAAGCTTGGGAATCCAGTGCACAGTGTTAAAAGCATCTATCTGCCCAAAAAAGGTACTCAAAATTAGACTGCTAGAGATACTGTTGCTGACTAGATACCAGCAGGTGCTAAACACACTCAACATGCACAGACGTAGTTCTTTCGCTAGGAAAGGTATTTATTTCCCCATATCTCACCTGCCAAAGTGTTTAGGCCTTCTGTGAACAAGGCCTTGAAGTCGTCGGATTGCAGCTGCATGGTGTAGAGACTCCGTTTCAACAAACTCACATTGGGGACGTGGAGGCTAAATGGCAAGTTAAGGAAGCGCCGGATCATCTTCATGGAGAGAATAGGCATAAGTAAGTGAACGCAAACTCAAAGCCTAACAAGTCACAACGCATCCACCAAAGTCACATATGCCACAACAAAACGTTCTGCAAACCTTCAGCGAGAGCTTTGCATAACTATTTTGAACAAAACATGTTCAATGGGCATTCAGATTTTAAAAGCTAACGTTTATTAGTAGAATACTACTAATTGACCCATCGATCAATATTAAAAAAAAAGCAAAAGTCTAAAATCTAGGTAAATGTTACATTTAAGCTGCATACCTCTTCAATTCCTTTTCAAGAATGTATTGCTATTTAAGTTACGCAGGACATCTACATTTTCATGTTAAGAATTGCATTATAAAAGGGAAGTATGGAGGATGTTCTACATTATTACATCAAAAACACCATCAAAAATGTTTATCAAAGTGATCAAAAGGCATTCTGACAAAGTACAAAGCAGCTACACTTATATCCTTAGAAATAAGCAAGAGCGCAAGCCATGACAAGTATATGCCGGTTGCATTCTATCATGACGTTTTAATTACAATGTGGCTAACGTATGAAATGGTTTTAAGCAATACAGCCATGTTCAGAGGGCCATACGAGGAGACGCTACCAACCAGCAGGGGAAGTTATAGCTATTAGCAGCCTGGGTCAAATGCCATGGGTTACAAGGATTAGCAATTGGATTGTGTGCTAGGACCACAATGGAAATAGCAATGAGGGCGTTTCTCACCCCCCTTTTTGAATGTCCATGGCTGGCTTGGTGCGCAATAAGGAGGCTGAAGAATAGCGGTGATAGGGAAGACCAAGTATGAGGTTGGCAGTGGAGAGGAGGCACATTGGGACTAGGTGGCATGGGGGTGTAACAGGAGGCAGAGGACAGACCAGCAAGGGGAGCTGGGTTGGAGCAGCTCTCTGCTGGCTCAAAATGTGGACTTTGACCATTAGCTAATATCCTGCATTCTGTGCATGCTGATGGGCTGCACACACCCATGCTGTGTGTTGAATATGAAATAATGATGAATTAATACAAATTCACAATATGACAAAACTACCATACGATATATAGATGGCACACTTTACTGAAGGATTCATTGCATCAAAGACATCCACTGACTCAAGCACGTATCCAAATCTGAATGCCAACCGCCTTCCTGAAGTTCAACCCAGCAAACACCCAATTCCTTTTCCTAGGAAACCCCAACAAGAATGCCCAGAACTGTCTGACTGACAAAGCATGACAGATCACAGCCCAACTCTCACCCAGTTCAAAATCGATGGTCTTCATGGCATGGTACCAGCTCATCCTCCTCTGCAAAGTCCAGACGTTGAGATTTAGAACAGAAGTCTAGCCTAACCACTGTGCCTCTCAGATCTGAAAGGAGCCAACAACCTTACTCGCAGTAGGGCCAGTTACCATATTGGCCACTCTAAAAGTCGCCCAGCACACATGACAGGACTAAAAAAATTCTGCCACCTAGCTGCCATCCTAAAATAGGTGCACTGGCTACCCCCTTAAATCATGCATCATGTTCAAGGCAACCTGCATCATCTACAAAGGCACGATAACCAGAATACCACTAACTGGCGAGGAAACAATTTTCAGAGCCTAACACACCACCAGAAGGCAAAACATCACCATACCAGAAATAAAAGAACTACAAGAAAAACTAGGAAATGGGCCTTTTCCTGCTATGCCCATGTCTCTGAAGCAATTTACCAGCACATGTAAGACTGGCCACCTGCATTCTACACTTCATGAATGATGTGAAGTTGCTACCCTTCATAGAGCAACCAGGAAGTGGCAGGGGGACAAAGGAGGTAAGGAGAGGAAAAGCGGGGAAAGGTTGCTTATGGATGCAGGGGTTGGAGGATATGCGAGTTGTGAGACTGAACAGAGATGGGGGTGGCACGAGACCAGGAGCTGCGGTGGTGTCCCTCACATAACACGCGGGAGATGGGCGGTGGGGGTAACGGAAAGAACGGGGTTGTGGTGATGTCTTCACATAAGAGGATAGTAGAGGAGGTGCAATAAATAGGACTTGTCCCAGCAGGAAAGTCAGGCTGGGAAAGATGGGCTTCGGCACACTCTACCTGTGACAAGACTCCAAGGATCCATCAACTCAACCCTACTTCTCCCATGCTTTTCCTGCCCATTCCAGCCATCTTTGCATCCTACCTGTAACCATCTGGCTACGCTGCTTATATTGAGTGCTACATTGCTTCCCAGCTAGGTTCTCGATTTATAAATCCCATATAGTTTCTTTTTTTGGGAAGCTTTCTTTTTGAAACCAGCAGCATTCATTTTGAATATTTGTGTTGCAGCAGGCCACATTAAAATCTGTGTACTAACCAGGAATTGTGAAACTTAAGGAAGATTAGAATAATACTTCTCGTTCCCAGCTCTCACCAGTGCATGTGCGAAGAGATTACAGTCACCTTGTCACAGTTACTCTTCCCCTCCATAAATTAATGGTCATGGGAGAAAGATGTTGAGCAAATGGCGTTAGAAGCCATGACCAGTGTCTCTTTCTGTCTACCCATATAAAGGTACTAGAAGAGATATTGTAAAGAATTCACCTTGTATTGCTAATTTTGAACCCTATATTACTAGCATTTCATGAGCACACATTGCTAGTTGTACATTTGTTAGTGTACAATCCATTATATGTTTCCTGATTTGTAGCTACCGAATGGTCCATCTAATTAATAGATTCCTCACAATTTAATTAACTCCCCCCACTCTTCCACAGAAGAGTACTCTACCCTCCCTTATTTTCCTGTACCCCAGATCCTACCCACAGCATTCCCAGCCATATTAACTAAGCTGATTTCCTAACTCATGTTCTGTTGTAGTATATCCTTTTCCACTGGTATGACAAGAAATGTACTCATTTTTGTACTTTGAGTGTATACTATAAATGAACCCATACCACTTTCTTGAGCGATTTTGTGTACTCCCATCCTCCATCCTCAATGTCCCCCACCATACCCGTGCTCTCCCTCAGCGAGATAGATGATGCTTCTTGGTAGGCAATGTGATCCCCTATTTGACAAAAAGGGTCTATAAATCTCTCGTACCTGTCATGTTCGTTTAAGTATTTACAGTTTTATAATGGTATATTTTGAACTGTAAAAATGTAGGTATTTGAATGATGCAGCCCTGGCTATGGGCGTTATTAGGGAAAGTGTAATGTGAAAATCTAGTAGTAACTGCCATTTACATTGATGGCAAGATATTGACTGCTACAGAAGAGAAAAATATTGCCAGTCAATAAAAACCACCCCAATGTGTTACCACCGGTCATCATTATTACAGCCAGCTAGCCGCATTATAGAAGAAAATACTGAGTAATGTTTTAAATTACTGCTCAAAAGAATCATGAGCTCTACGACAGTCTAAATTATTGCGAACCCCATAACCACTTACACAGTATACTCGGATTTTTGATTGCCTAGTAGTTAACAGTCATCTACTACAATAGTTAACATGGAGACAGTTATTTTCTTCTAAAGTGGATCACTTGAAAAGGTTGTGTAGTGACAGGGGCTTAATAGTCTCTGGCACTAAAGCTGAAGTGATAGTTAAAATTCGAGAAGAGCAAAGGTGTACCTCCCTTCTCTAATGGTACTGGTAGTGGGGCTGGGGATGGACCCAGCAGCAGCAATGGAGTTGCAGCCACTGCAGCTACTAATGGCGAGGAAGAGGAGGGGGGGGGGGAGTGAAGCTTCTGGATTTTTGCTGTCTGTAACCACCTCAGATGCTGAGGTATGGTTTTACCTGAAAAAGGAGAAGCTCAGGTTTAAGGAGAAAGAGCTTGCGTTCAATATGGGCAGGTTAGAATTTGAGAGTTGAGAGGCAGAAGGACAAAAATCACCAGAAGGAACTTGCCAAGATTCAGGCTTCACAAGTTTCTTCCAGAGGATCTGGAGATTGTAGTGGGTCATCTTCACATCCTAGAATCCCAAACAATCTTCTTAGTATGTATGAAGATAAGAATGACATAATTGATTGGCTTGTGACTTTTGAGTATGCATGTGAAGTACAATGAGTTGGTAATGCTGATAGAATTGAATTGTTGCTCAGCAGACTGCCCCAATGGAAATGGCCAAAGCTGGCACAAAGGATTTTGCGAAACTTAAGAAAACTCTCATCTTAAGGTTTGGGAAGACTCCTGCTCAATACTTGAGGAGATTTAGAAAGTACAAAAAGAAAGAATGTATGATCTATGTGACTTTTGTTGCTGATTCTTTAAAGAAACTTGTGTGGCAGCGTAGAAGGTTATCAGGTAACCACCTTTTAAGGCATTATTCAGTTGCTCATGCTTAACCATATTATTGCCTCTTGCTCCCCAGAGTTTAGGCAGCATTTGGCTGACTCAAAAGAGTTAAATCCAAAGAGACTTGCCATTGCTGCTGACTTATGGGCCTCACATAGGGTGACCCATAAGGACAAGCCTGCCTCAGGTCAGCAGGAGGGGGGAAAAGAAGCAGAAGGAGAAAAAGTGTGGGGGTACAGATAAATCTATGTCCAAAAAGGCCCACAAAATGTTTAATAAAGGGATGTCACCAGAGGCAGGTCAGGGTAGTGGGACGAACCCTCTACCGCACTGTTACGCACCAGCTCAGGAATGGGCCGCAAGCATGGTCCTTTTGGTAGCGTTGGCGTCATCTTTCAGGAGTTTTTACCAACTCTCCTAAAATGGCGTCCAAATCACAGCATACCGTTCTAGTTCCTCAGACAGGGACGAAAGGTGGAACTCCTCCCCCTCACCCAGAAGGGCTAATTCATTCCTTGGATGCTACACTGCAATGTGTTGCTACTGCTATCGGTGGAAACGCTTTGTATGTTTGTTTTTGATTGAATCACTAATTACGGCTTACCATCCTTTCCTGTGAAACTAACCCTCTCTTTCCCTTTTATATAACTTCTGATTCCTCTATCGGGCCCATAGTGGACAGCTCTGTATCTCCCATACAAACCGATTCTACCGGGGTCCTCTCAAACACCCAGGTCACTCCTGAAGCAAAGGAAACAACCTTTCCCAACACACTTAGCGCTTTTGACAAAGACACCGTTACCTCAGTTGCCTTCATACACTTAATCAAGTTAGGTAGGTTTAAGAAGGGGGTCCTTTCATACTACTTACTCACTCCGTCTATATCTTATCCTAATCTGTATTCCTCCCTCATAGCGGTTAGTGCTGCAGTATCGTCAGAGGCTCCGCCCTACTTCTCCGTGCACGAAGCCGCATTCCAGGTTTCTAAAAGGTACACTATAGGCAGGAAGTGTTCAAACACATACTTCCCCATACTAACTATTATCTTTTTCAATACAGCTGGTGGCACAAATAGGATCCAATATCCCAGTGTACATGAGGATTCCAGACATCATTTCTCAGAAGCAGCTACGTCCCACAGAACCTTAACAGCACACACATCTTTTACAGAGGATTTTATTCCCCACTAGGGTTTCCCTAACTCCTTCTCATTGTGCCGGATACATCGGCGCACTGAGAGGATACTAGGAGAGCTTTCATTTCACCCATTTCACATCTGAGACCAGGTTAGTGAACCTTTGTAATTTCAATTGCATTATTATTGTGGCTGTGATATTGTGCTTAAACGTTAGCCTCTTGAAGGTCCTAGTATAACCAAATAGGAAAAGTAGAACATAACAGAAAGCAACGCCCAAAAACGTTTACTGGTGTTTTTGAGCAGTAGCACAGTCACGTTAATTTGCTGTTGGAATAGTAAGCAGCTCTTATGGAGCAACAAGTGCAACAGCTCGTGGTAGCAGTACAGTCGCTGTCAGCAGAGGTACAACAACTCAAACAAGAGAACTTAGCTCTGAGACAGCAAGTAGGTTGAGTTGCTCAGAGCTCCCAGGTCCCTCCAGGTCCTCTGCCCTCTGGTCGCTTTGATGGGAATCCTCATTTAGTTAAAGAATTCCTTGAGTCTTGCACAGTTCAGTTTGCCTTTAAGGCAGCATACTTTCCAACAGACCGAGATAAAGTAGGTCACATGATTGCACAGATGACAGGAGCAGCCTTAGCATGGGCGACTCCACTCGTCACTAATAACAACCCTATTCTAGATTCATATCCAGCATTTTGTAACAGTATTAAAAGCATGTTCGGCAGGCAAGAAGTCACAATAGCCTCGCATGAAGAACGACTATTGGACCTTAAGCAAGGTAGTCAAGATATTCTGACTTATATCACCCGCTTTATGCAAATGGCAGCGGACACAGCCTGGGCGGATGACTTTCTGATGACTATCTTCAGACGAGGACTTTCGGAAGAACTGAAAGATAAAGTGTCTAGGGTCCCTCGTCCCCATAATTGGTCTGAATTCATTGCATTAGTGATGCAATTGGACTACAGACTCCAAGACAGAAACCGAAAGAGAAGAAAGAACCGGTATACTAAACCAAATCCTGAATCTATTCCTTTTCCCTCCAAATCTCTCACTACTGAAGAACCAATGAAATTAGGGATCACCCGTGGTCCCTTAACCCCACGCCCCCGATGAACGTAGCAGAAGAAAGTCTTTAGGATTGTGTATGTATTGTGGAGCAAGCACTCGTACAGTCAAGGAATGTCCAATTGCTTTGCCTGGAAAGGCGGGAAACGCCAGTGCCCGGCCGTAAAGGGAACAACAGCGCAGGGCCCAAGACCCACAACAAAGTCCCTACAGAGAACACCAACACCTTCTCAGATATCTCCTTCAAATAACAGTATGATCGTTCTTGGAGTAACGTTGGCCTGGAACAATGTCAGGTTGGAAAACATTTCAGCATTGATAGACAGTGGAGCGGCAGGTAACTTTATTGATGACGCCTGGGCAATGAGTCACAGTATTCCCAGAGCTGCAAAGAACACAGCAATTCCTGTGGGAAGTGTAGATGGGAGTCCCCTTACCTCGGGCCCTATAAAAAAACCACACTCATTCCCTGATCATGACGATTTCTGCTCATCAAGAAACTTTAGAACTAGATATCATAAGGACAGCACATTACCCTGTAGTTCTAGGCTTGCCCTGGTTAAGGTTCCATAACCCTTATATCAATTGGGCAGCGGGAGCCATATTCCTAGGATCAGAACAATTTGTTAATAGTTGTTGTAGCGACAATCTCGCCCAATCGAGCGATGAATCTCATAAGAGCACTCCTATTTCTACGAACACATTCCTAAATGAAGTATCAACACTTCCTTCAGAGTATCAGCAATACCAGAAGGTTTTTTCAAAGACAGAATATACAGAGCCTCCACCTCATCGTAGAGACGATTGTGCTATTGATCTACTTCCAGACAGTCCCCTTTCCTTTGGCAGTATGTACATTCTGTCGGCCAAAGAAAAAGAGGCTTTGAAAGAATACCTACACACTAACTTGGAGAACGGATTGATCACAGAATCTACCTCACCTGCGGCTACTTCTTTATTTTTTTATACCAAAGAAAAATACTATGGAACTCCGTCTGTGCATTTAGAGGGCTAAATAAAAACACAGTCCCTGACAAGTATCCTATGCCCCTTATCCCCAACATTTTAGAAGCTGTCAGGGGTGCTAACATCTACACCAAGCTTGATCTGCGTGGCGCTTACCACCTAGTCCGCATCAAAAAAGGTGATGAATGGAAGGCGGCTTTTTGGACTCCCTTAGGTCACTTTCAATATAGAGTTATGGCGTTTGGCTTAGCTAATGCTCCAGCGACATTTCAAAAATTCATGATCACATATTCGCGGACATAGTCTTACGCTTTCTCATTATCTACCTTGATGACATTCTAGTCTTCTCCTCGAATTTGTCGGATCATAAACTCCATGTAAAAGAAGTCTTCCATAGACTTCAACAAAATCATCTCTATTGTAAACTAGGAAACTGAATTCCACAAGAGCAGCATAGCTTATTTAGGTTATATCCTATCCGGGCAAGGCATCACCATGGATCCGACGAAGATCTCAGCAATCACGGAATGGCCAGCACCTAAATCGATCAAAGATATTCAAAGATTCTTTGGGTTTGCCAATTTTTACAGGCGTTTCATTCCTCATGTCTCAACACTAACACGGCCCTTAACCTATCTCCTTAAAAAAGGAATTAAGTTCTCTTGGACCTCCGGAACACAAGAATCCTTTGACAAACTCAAAACGCTGTACACCAAGGCACCTATTCTGGCGGTACCCGACCAGCACCGTAGATTTGTTATAGAATCCGACACATCCCATCAGGCTTTAGTGGCTGTTTTACTTCAACCAGACTCTAACAACATTGAGCAGCCCATAGCTTGTCTTTCAAAATCCTTATCTTCATCAGAAATAAATTACACCCTTCTTGAGAAAGAACTGCTAGCCATCAAACGGGCCTTCGAGGAATGGTGTCATTTACTTCTAGGAGCAAGATACCCAATTGAAGTCAGAACTGACCATCATAACCTCCGTTCACTTCAGTATGCTCAGACTTGCAACGGCAGGCACGCAAGATGGGCTTATTTTTTTTCTCCCTTCCGAATAACATTCAAATTTATCCCCGGCAAGAATAACCTGAAGGCAGATGCCCTCTCCCGCATAGAACCTTTGGAGCATTCTCCATTTCGGCAGAACCTATGTTTCCGAAGGCTGTCTTTGTGCCAGTTATGCACAATTTCCTACAAAAGATTAAAGCCAAGTCAAGGCATTGGCATCCTTCTATCCAGAACTGCTCTCCATGCACGGTTTGACAAAGAGCCAAGGACTGATCTTTAAAGAGGGAAAAGTATTTGTTCCATGTAACGACCTACATAAAGAAGTGCTTAGAGTTTGTGACGACTCAAGGACGGCAGGTCATGGAGGTGCCGCCAACACTTTGGAACAGATACAAAGACATTTCTGGTGGCCTACCGTAAAACAAGATGTACAGGAATACATAGCATCTTGTCCCGTCTGTCTTCAGACCAAGACGCCTCGGGTTGCCCCTCTAGGGGAGTTGGTTCAAATGCAAATACCTACGAGACCGTGGCAAATAATTTCCACTGATTTTATAGTGGATCTTCCGGAGTCCGGAGGATGCACCACAATAATGGTAACCATTGATTCATTGACTAAAATGTCTCCTTTCATCCCTCTACCTTCCATTCAGTCGGCATCCCACAAGGCAAGAATATTCTTGGATCGCATATTTTCCCTTCACGGACTACCTGAGACCATCATATATGACAGAGGGCCACAATATACCTCCAGATCCTGGAAACATCTATGTGACACCTTGGGGATATCCCGAGCCTTAGGTTTCGAGTATCACCCGCAAACAAACGGCCAAACTGAACGTTTAAACCAGACTTTAGAGACCTATCTAAGATGTTATGTATCAGCTACTCAGGACGACTGGAAGGGACATTTGTCACTGGCTGAATTTGCGTACAATAATGCAGCGCATTGAGCCATCCGAGCCAGTCCTTTTTTTTGTACCTATGGCTACCATCCAGCAGTCTACCCTACTTTGGTCCCACTGTCCACTCCGTACCCTGATGTTGACGAATTGATTGATATCATTCAATGAGGTCATCAAAGGGCTTGTGAAGCCTTACAGGAAGCTCAATCCTGTAGCAAGAAGCAGGCGGACAGGCATCAGACCCAGGCTCCTTCCATTCATATAGGAGGTAAGGTCCGGTTGGCCAGTAAATTCCTCCCTAAATGGCTAGTTTCTTCTAAGCTCTCTCCAAAATTCTTTGGTCCTTTCCCAGTTATGGCCAAACGGGGTTCGGCGGCATTTACACTGCAACTTCCGTATTCTTGGTGTCGCATACATCCTACATTTCATATCTCACAATTGAAGCCTGATGTCTGGAATCGGTTCCATCTACGTTCAAGGGCACCTCCACCAGTCATGACAGACTCTGGTCCCGAATATGAAGTTTCAGCTATTTGCGATTCCAGGTATCATTGTGGGGTCTTACAATAGCATGTCAATTGGAAGCGCTATTCCCTGGCAGAACGTTCCCGGGAGCCGGCTTCTGCAGTGCATGCCCCCCGTTTGGTGTGCCTTTTTCACCGGTTCCACCCAGGTAAGCCTGGCTCTGCCGCCCTTCGGAGGGGGCATACTGTTACACACCGTCTCAGGAAAGGGCCGCGAGCATGGTCCTTTTGGCAGCGTTGGCGTCATTTTTCAGATGTTTTTACCAACTCTCCTAAAATGGCGTCCAAATCACAGCATAATGTTCTAGTTCCTCAGACAGGAACGAAAGGTGGAACACCTCCCCCTCACCCGGAAGGGCCATTTCATTCCTTGGATGCTACACTGCAGTGCGTTGCTACTGCTTTCGTTGGAAACACTTCGTAAGTTTGTTTTTGATTGAATCACTAATTACGGCTTACCATCCTTTCCTGTGACACTAAACCTCTCTTTCCCTTTTATAGAACTTCTCATTTCTCCATCGGACCCATAGCGGACAGCTCTGTATCTCCCATACAAACCAATTCTATCTGGCTCCTCTCAAACACCCGGGCCACTCCTGAAGCAAAGGAAACAACCTTTCCCAACACACTTAGCACTTTTGACAAAGACACTGTAACCTCAGTTGCCTTCATACATTTACTCAAGATAGGTAGGTTTAAGAAGGGGGTCCTTTCATACTACTTCCTGACTCCGTCTAGATCTTATCCTAATCTGTATTCCTCCCTCATAGCTGTTAGTGCTGCAGTATCGTCAGAGGCTACGCCCCACTTCTCCGTGCACAAAGCTGCATTCCAGCTTTCTAAAAAGGTACACTTGTTCAGGAAGTGTTGAAACACATACTTCCCGATACTAACTATTATCTTTTTCGATACAGCTGGTCAAACAAATAGGATCCAGTATCCCAGGGTACCCGAGGATTCCAGACATCATTTCTCAGAAGCAGCTACGTCCAACGGAGCCTTAACAGCACCCACGTCTTCTACAGAGAGTTTTACTCCCCACAAGGGTTTCCCTAACTTCTTCTCATTGTGCCGGATACATCGGCGCACTGAGAGGATATTAGGAGAGCTTTCATTTCGCCCATTTCACATCCGAGACCAGGTTAGTGAACCCTTGTAATTTCAATTGCATTATTATCGTGGCTGTGATATTGTGCTTAAACATTAACCTCTTGATGTTCCTAGTATAACCAAATAGGGAAAGTAGAACATAACAAGCACAAGAGTGATTTCTCTAAGCCTCCCTATGTGTCAAGATTCTTAGGACTTGTTACACGTGTAGCGCCAGTAACTTCTAGAAGGGGGACCCCGGTCGTATGGGTAAGACCTTGGGGGGTCCACTCTGCAAGTCTGGCCTTCTATCTGTATGAGGAAGAAGAGATTGCAGGAGTGTCCGTCCCTTTAGAAAATAGTAATGCTCGAGCTTCTGCTCCCATCCCAGACTTGCCCCTTAGTCATGTGTTCTGTGGATAGTGTCCAGGTAGTAGGTGCAAGTACCTCTACTGTTAGGAACACTGGGCCCAGTCCAACTGAAGTAGCTTCCTCAATGGTAAACCCAGAGGGCCTTGCCAGATGTCCTGTGGGGGATACTCAGTTGACTGGTAGGTCCTCTCTCAATGTTCCAGTAGCGCCTTGGTGTAAAGCGCTTTATAAATAACTAAATCAATCAATCACCTGTCAGTAGAGCCGAGTAGTGAACTGGTCAGGGCATCTGTCAATGTTAGGAGAGCTGTTCCTAAAAGAGTTTTGGGTGAGCTTAGTCTTCAAGACTTAGGTCCTGATAGACACTCACCAGACCCTTCAAGCACTTGGTCTCAGAACCAGGCTGCCTTAGGCACGCCTAAGGGAAGGTCTAGGCGTAAGGGGAGCCCCATGGCCATAAGAGTCAGAGGAGACTATTCCCATGTCCTACCTACAACATCTGTTGAGGTAGTTGATAGAGTCCCTATTCATGGTTTGGAAGAAGGACTCCCATCAAATCTTGGATCCTGTAGGGCTCCTGAGCTACCTAGCATGCTGGTTGAGGAAACCACTAGGGGAGAGATTAGAATGGGCCGACAAAGAAGGAAACCATCTTACATAGGCCTGTGGATAAAGGCCTGCTTCCAGTGGGAGATGAAGCAAGCAAAGGATTCAATAGGAAGGTTGGTTACTAGAATGTAAGCCCACAGAGCCCACCATAGAAAGCCTTGAGAGGATGGAGGTTTCTGAAGAGGTGAGGCGCTTCCTCCTACAGTTGGGGTGCGACATTCCCCTAGTGGTTCATCCTAGTATCAGGATACAACCAGAGTGGTCTTACACGCTTTCCTGCTGGCGATGGGGGTCCCAGAAGAAACAAACTGCAGGGGGCTCCCTCTATGTCACCAGGTTGACAGAAGTGAGACATGCATTCAGATACTCCAGAGTTCCCTTTTAGGAGTGGACGCATTTGTACCAGAGCCAAGTCCTACTTTGTTTAGCCCTTTGACTCTGGAGACCTCAGGCAGTACGTTGCAATTGGTGGTTGCTGATCACAACACCATATGTCTTAGTGCCTACCCACAGAAAATGACTGCCAAATCAGTCATTAATGCCCTACTGAATGACAGTCCCACAGGTAGCTTGTCTGCTGTACTCAGTAGTGGTCAGAACCAGTGGATTGAGAGTGAAGTGACCTCCCAAGTCTCATTTAGCTGTCCACCACGGGAGGATGGTCTGAGAGAGAGAAAACTGTCAGATCTCTCATAGGTTCCTCCCAGAGAAGGAGGTGGGATCTTCTCCTGTCAAACCGATTGCCACAAAGGTTCATATGGATAGTATGGAGGATACCATCTTGATAGATAGAAGTGGGGCCCTGCCTATGGCGACAGAAAGGCAGCCAGAGTGATCTGTGTGTCTTCATGCCCTGTAACAAAGTAGCCCTTCTAATGGCTTCAGTGAGGTGGACCTAGTGTCCCTTCACCTGACCCCCACATCAGCAAGACGAGCTGGAGATTTTGCTGACGCAATCTCCCACCTTGTTGCTGCTGAAATCCTCTATAACAGTTGTAGTGGTTCAGAACAGAAGAGAAGTTCTGACAGTGGGTATGAGAACAGCCCTGTGTTGGAACAAGGAGTGTTTGGGCACTTAAGCTGTCTAGAGTACATTTCGGAGGATTTGGAGGAACATACAGGTAAAGCCAGTTTGGGATTCTGTGTGGACACTAGAGCTCTATATTCTGTCCCCAAAACAGATACACACTATCCACTAAGTGGTAAAAAATTGGTGAATCAGCTATGTACTTTGTTCTCTCTGCAGGGTATGGAAATATATCCATTGCAGTCTGTGCTAAGGAGGAGACAGCGGTTTCGGCCTTTTTAGATCCTTAGTATCGACTTTGGGATTGGTGGCTGCAACTTACACCTGTCAAATGAGATTAGCCCCTGTTCTGAATGGGAAAATGTATCTCAGCAATACATGTTTGGATGACATGGCAGATTCAACCCCCAATTGGAAGGAACTGGCCTGACTCAAGAGACTGAGTGTCAGGACTTTTATCAGTCCAACATGTTCTGGGAGACAACCAAGTGTCAAACTGAAAAGGAGCCATTGGCCTTCCTTGAGCATCAGGTTGGTGTATGTGGGGACAAATGCAACCTCTTGTCAGTGAAGTGAAGTACTTCATGTACAGAATTGGGCAAACCCCCTACCCAAGCACAAGTGAGGACTTTCCTGGGCCTGACTGGAAAACACAGGCGTAAAGTGGCAGGCTATAGCAATATAGCTGCCCCTCTGACTGCCCTCACTACTGCGAGGGGACCTAAAGAATTCTTATGGACCAGAGTGTTAGAAGGCCTTCACTGGTCTGAAAGAATCCTTAGGTCAGGCCCCTGGTTTAAGGGCATCTTATCGGAAGAAACCTTTCATAGTGCAGGAAGATGCCTATGACACTGGGATAGATGCAACACATTCACAGTTTTATGACAAAGGTGAGAACAAGCTATATGTCACATCAGCTACCAGTTTAAATGCAGAGAACTCAGGTGGCCCTAGGTGGAGTAAAGATGTTTTTCCATGCTATGATGTCTTAGGAAGATGAGGTACGACCTCCATGGGGCTCGCTTCACTGTGTATGCTCATCCTAAGCCTTTGAAGTGGTTGGTGGATATTAAGGGAGATAGTCCAAAGTGGCTCAGGTGGTTCATGAGTCTGAAGGCCTTGAACTTTACTATTGGGCCTAGGCCAGATCCCCAATTTTGCAATTCTGATGGGCTGTCCAACTGGGATAACCGACTGGAACCCATCCAGGGGTGGATTAGTTACCCCTGTCCCTCGTCTGGGGGCGCAAGGGGAGGCGAGTGTTGAGAAGGATTTCTCTTTACTGCACCTTTCCTTCCATTTTTAATGGACCCCAATCCTTCTGCTTTTTTTTTTATCCTGGCCTGTACTTTTTACAGTGCAGTGAAGCCTTAAGCTTCACACTCGCAGTCAGGGCCGCAATGCAATTTAGGACAATATACTATTCAGCTCCACCATTAAACCAAGAACATGTCTTAACACACAAGAAGGGGATTCAGGGCACACACAAGCACAAAATAGTTTTCTGTTCGAGTAGACCTCAAAACCGCCAACACTGTCTCTATGTAGAAACATACCCTATCCCTTTAAGGTAGCGCTATCCCTAGGTTGGTAGTGGTGCGCCGCCTATCTAAAAGAAAAAAGAGGGAGAAAACTGTCCCTGTTTACAACACACCAATTTATTGGAGTCTACAGTTTAAAAACCTTCAGTGACCCACAAAAAACAGAAGCAGACCATTTCTGTCTGATCTTATTCACATTTCGAACATTCCAGAGGGGAATTATAAGTGGCATAGAAATCCATTTTTTAACCCACAAAGCAATATGTTCAAAGGGTGTGTAATGGGTATTGTTGGTTATCTAAAATTTCGTGCCAAACACAAGAAAAGAGCAGTGTCTGTAATGCCAGAGATACCGGCCACTCGGCAGGAATCAAATTTACAAACCGTATCCCTGTTACTCCGTGGATATCATGACAGAGAGGGACGACCAGTTTGAATGACTGTAGTAGTTGAGGTCATCATCTTCAGCACCAATCTAGTTGAGCGTGGGTATCAATCACTGTGATACGCGCAGGACCTGGCAGCCATCCCGTAACCTAGGGGGCCGAGGGAAGGGAGTAATGAATACCTGTTCAACTGAATATCTTTAAAATGTAGGGTCAGTAATTTACAAGCTTTAACTAACAGTTAATAGTTTCAAAGGAGAATGTGCCACAATTTAGGGCACTCAAAAAAGGGCTCCATCCAGGGGTTCTCCAAGAGCCCATATCAGCAATCCCCATTTATACATAATACGCTGACTGTTTTAATGAAGAGCAGTAAATATATAAACTGGATACCTTAAAGTGTTCGTGCCTGGTGGCTCGCAAAGACCGGTATTGATACTTGCGCACGAGCGAGCTGCAAGGACGGAGTGTGCTTGACTCACTGTGAGGGAGACAGAAAAAAAAAGAAAATGCCTCGTATGAGTGGAGCCTGTGTGGCTGCATCACCTGTGTCTCTCGTGCTGGCGTGGGGGAAGCCTTGCGTGCAAAATCTCGGGGTAACGTGTGCCTGGCCCCTCACGGGTCCCCTCATTTATGGTCCACAGAAGCCCGAGGTGAGTGCCATAAGAGGCCCTGGTCGAACGAGCTATCTGAAATAGTGTGTTTTTTATATTTGAAAAGCGTGACTAGCGTGGCGTTGGCAGTTGCCCCACTTCCCTGGCTGGGAGACTTCCCCTTCTATCCCAGTCTCCCAGCCCGCACCTGCATCCCGATTGGTCCCTTCGTAAACCCACAACACAGGGCAAGAGACCCAGTGCTCTCTGTGGGATATCTGCCATTTGTGGTCCACAGAAGCGCGAGGCGAGCGCCATAAGAGGTCCTTGTTGACCTAGCTACCTGAAATAGTGTTTTTTTAATATATATTTGAAAAGCGTGACTAGCGCGGCGTTGGCAGTTGTCATCACTCCCCTGCCTGCTTCTCTTCTCACTCCATCTCCGAATCCCATTCCACCCCTGCATCTTGATTTGGTCCCCTTCCTCATTTAAGAAAGCACACTAGAGCAGCCCCTAAAGAAGTAGCCCAAGGAAATGTCTGCAGGTGTCAACAGGGGAAGCAGGCAGCCACCCACTAACTACAAACCCAACCTAAACTGCCACCTGTCCCCTCAGTTTTAAGTCGTATATAACCCATTTGAACCTGCTGTCCCTTATTGCCTGGGTTCCACCCAACACCAAGCCCAAAGAACAGGAAAGCGCTGTACTCATACCCAGTCTCTGTGGCAAACTCTGCCATTCCCCAAGCAGCAGCCAACTTTCGCCTTCCTCACAACCCTACCCATCTAGGTGGTTGCCAAAGCATTATTCCACCCGCTAACTGGCAGAAGCAGCTTGTGACAGTGTCCAGACATGCCGAACAAGGAAGAGACAGCCTTCAACCAGCGTCAACGGACAAGGTAGGCACAATTTCTGTTACTAATAATTACATTAACATTCAACTCACGATACATCACAAGCAAATGTAATTATGACACCAGCTACACACATCCATCACCTCTCTAGAAAATCCAGTGTGAATACAAACCTTTTTAAATGCCTATTGTATTGTATTGTGGAACCTAGGCCTTCTCCCACTATACAGGAATCTCAAATCAAGTGTCTCCCCCTTATCCGCCTACTGTATTGTATGTGAAACCTAGGCCTTCCGCTCACTATATACTGTATTGGATGTTAAACCTAGACCTTTCTCCCACTATACCGGAATGTCAAATCTAGGGGTCTCCCCCTTAACCGCCTATTGCATTGTGAAACCTAGGCCTTTCTCCCACTATACAAGAATCTCTATTCTAGGTGTGTTTCTCTCTTATCAGTGATAGCCAGGCCTTTCCCCCGCCATACAGAAATCTCAAACCCGGGTGTGTCCGCTCATATCTTTTATAACGATCTACAGAAATCTCAAACTATGTGTGGTCCCTCCTGTGTGCCAAGCAATTTTATGGTGAATTCGGTATGTCGCCATTCAATCCCTTGTAACTTTTTTGTTACATGTGATCTTGGCCAAATTTGGACCCTTTTCTTCCCACATGTAGGCGGTCATAACGCCACCAAGGAATCCTAGTTTGCTGTATAGGGGTGGGAGAAAATAACAAAAAAAGAGCTAGGAACAAATGGTTTGCTGTTCTGAATTTGCCATTTTCCATGCTTTCAAGAACAGGTTGAGTGGAAACAAAAGAAACATACTTTTGTAAGGTTACCATCAGTTTTGTGAGAGGTAGGCGATTTTTCAATTTTTGTCCAATACAACATGCGTGGACGGAATGGAAGAAGAGTGTCGGAAAGCTGAATGGGAAGACAGTAAGGCATACATTTTTGAAAAGTAGACGAAATTCCAAGTTGAGGAAGGGGTCATTTGAGCAGGTCAGGCAACAACCATGTAGGTAGAATCCTCAGAATCCTCAGTTTGGG
Source organism: Ambystoma mexicanum (assembly GCF_040938575.1). Taxonomy (NCBI): domain Eukaryota; kingdom Metazoa; phylum Chordata; class Amphibia; order Caudata; family Ambystomatidae; genus Ambystoma; species Ambystoma mexicanum. Next base: position 238,220,370 of record NC_090923.1, read on the forward strand.
GACAAATGACAGAAAAAAACGGTATGTGCTGGACATGTTTGGACCTGTAAGGTAATGGCGTCTGTATATTGAGAAAAGCAATGCACTGCTACATTCCCCAGACTCTTCTAGTTAGGATACACATTTTTCGTAATGTTTCACAAAATAAGCAGTACCACAAGCCAAAAACGGAGCCATCGTACACATGATTTTTATGCCGACGGCCTAAACAGACGTACCCAGCATGTGAAAATAAGGAAAACAAATGTGGTGAGGAATGGCAAGCGTAAGTTTTTTGAACTAGCACAGGCAGACCGTTTGAAGGATAAGTGACTTGTGCAGGTTAAATAAGCGGACAGTGCCTAAAGCAGCGACAGAGGAAATGAAAGAGTTGTGTAACAAAGTGGAGTAGCAAATGTATGAAAACCTTGTCAAAACCAAGAGAAAACATCAAATGTCCTACCTTCCCACAGGTGTCCGGAGGAAAATGGTAACTCACATGTGTGGGTGCACCTATGTGGGCGCAAAGGGAGAAGGCTAACCCATTGGTACATCAAATGCCCTGGTGAAGACTGGATTTGGCTTTGTGGACAATGCATAGATTTGGGCTTGTGGTGTCGCAGCCACCAAGGAAAACAGGGACCCCCATGCATTTCTGAGTAGGCACCCATGGGAAACCACAGAGGTCTGACCTGCGCGAAACACCCTAGAATGTATTACCCACAAGCCCCGGCAAAGTCCACAATTTAGGCAGAAAATGTTCAGACATTTGCCACCGGAAACCACTGAAACAGATCATGTCCGAACTTCCCACATTCCCACAGGTGTTCCGACGAAAACGGTACCTCAAATCTGTGGGTGCACCTACCTGGGCGCAAAGGGAAAAGGCTAAACTACTGGTATCCCAAAGGGTTTCGGGAGAGACAATTTTTCTGGATTTTGGTCTTGTGGGCAACCTACAGATTGGGCATGGGGTGTCGCAGCCACCAAGGAAAACAAGGAACACCATGCATGTCTGAAATGGAGACACCCATGGGAATCCACACAGGTCTGACTTGCGCAAATCGCCCTAGAGTTTATAACCCACAAGCCCAGACCAGAGCTCCAGAACGGTGGGGGGTGATGTCCCTGGCATTGGCCATTCATTTCCCATGTGGGTCTACCTTCCCCAAGCATAGTGGTAGTCCCAGGGAGCCCCGGCAGGGTCCCTGTCCTTTTCCAGACAGAGGATGTAATGCAGACCAGCCAGAGCTCCAGGATAGTCAGGGGTAATGTTCCTGGCCTTGGGCAGCTGTCTCCAATATGAGACAACCATCCCCAAGTGCAGAGGCTGTCCCCGGGAGCTCCGGCAAGGTCCTCGTCCTTTCCCAGAGCGAAAAGCTGTAACGCAGGCCAGTCAGAATTCCAGGATGGTCGGAGGTGATGTCTCCGGAGTTGGACACCTGTTTCCCATGTGGGTCGACCATCCTCAAGTCAAGCGGCAATTCCTGGGAACCCCGGCAAGGTCCCCATTCCTCCCCAGAGGGAAAATCTGTAATGCAGCTGGGCATGGATCCTCACCTAACCAGAAGCCAGGAGGACTCCCCAACCACCCATGACCACATACTGCTAATCCATAGAAGAAACCTAGGTAGGTAACATCCCCACATGGTACTGGCAGGGAGGGACTAGAGTCCTCTAACCTAAACATTCCCAACACCAGGGTGTGAGAACACGCCAACTGAATCCAAGTAGAGTAACAGAGGAAAACTCCCACACCCCAACAGGCCTACCAAACACACAGGATAATCATAGATGTTGAGCACAGAAAGGCAAAGACAAAGGGTTGAGAGGATAAACAAAAACCCTGCTAACCCAATTTTCTACTTTCCTCATACCGGACAACTACCTCTCTGCACATCAATCCACACGCACTTCACCACATTCCAACAACAGACTGGAACCCAGCACGACAGCACTTGGGAATTGCACAGACCCATAAACAGCACTTAAGCTCAGCGAACGATGTAAACCGAACTGAAGCTGCCAACACAACATTGCAACTCTCACTTTCCTATTCCCACTACACCCTACTAACCCTCCACTCCCCACTCTTCACACTCTCCTTTTCAGATCCGCCAGAGCGCCTGTGGACCACTTCTGTGGTGACGGTGCTCGGTTAAAAAATACCTTTAATATTAACATTACCATTAACAAGGAAAAATGGAGATATCTTAGCAGATTTTGTACATTTAGTTATTAATGTAATTGGTGAATTATCAGGTTGCAAAGATGATCGAAGTGTCAAAAATAATAGATACTAGCTGTCCTTGGTGAATCAGAGTAACAAAACACCAACTATAGCCCACCATCAGGAAGAGCAAAACAACTAGAATTGGCATCAGAAGTTATTATTAGTGACACAGCAAGCGATTTTGTGGCTACAAACCCAGTGTCGGTTTTGGTTGGGTGCTTCCCATAGTGTTAAGCCTAAAAAGTGGTGTTCAAAGGCTAAAAAGAAACATTGCTCCAAGTGGTTGGTATGTCTCAAGGATATCCAACACTTGTGGGTGCAGGTAGTAGATTGCTGCTTACAAGGATTACATAGAACAAAAATGGATTGTCTATGGGTGCACCTTACTGACGCACCCCCCCAAGTGTTAAATGTTTATTAACCAGATATATTTTTTAGAGTGCTTCTTTCCTCTTATTGTTAACTGTACTGTTAACTGTACTGCTAAACAGTTTTCTGCTGACTGTTTACTATATTTTTCTACATGTACTCCTTGTAACCCAAAATTAGGAGGCACTCCCAGGTCTACCTGCTATACTCCCAATTACAAAACCAAATAATGATACTTCCTGGAGAAAATATAGTGTTTCAATACGTTTTCAAAGTGGGACAGCAATTTTTGGATGTCAACTGGAGCACGTTAGGGCAGCCATGACCAGTTCAGACTGTTACTAATAAAACTGGCCGATTTGTACCTCCTGTCACCTGGTAACTGATTTTCAGTATGTCTTTAAGCTATGATAAAGGGTGGTCTATTGCATTACTCTTCATCGTCCTATCGTTTCCTCGAGTACGCACTTGTTCAGATGCCGTCACCACAAAGTGGGACTCCTTGAAATTGATGAAAACCAATCATTTATAAAAAGGTTCTGCATAGCTAAGTAGGTTTGTCATTGCTACAGATTTGAAGTGGCCTTTACAATGCTCGTGTTATTTGACTCGGCAGAGTTTGCTAGCTCTATACCTTGTTATTTTATTATAACTATAAAGATGGACTTCTGTAATCAATAAAGAGCTCCTCCAGGGTTAACATTGCTGCATATTTAAATGCTCTAACCTTTAGTTCATTGTATGAGAAACCTGAAGGTGTCTCACCCGCTAGTCCCCGGGGGATCTGTCATCCAGGTGGCCAGGACATGGCCATCACTTTTGGATCCAGTTCCTGGGGGTGGACCAGTGCGTGAGGATCACCTAGATGAGGGGTCCTCGTGGAGTGGAAGTGGGACCCCAGAGGGTGAGACGCGGTATCCCATTCCCAAAAACACATTTTCCCCATCCTACCAGGTAGGATACCTGGGAATTCAACCCCCCCCTCTTTTCCAACACAAACACTTTTTCACAGACAGTTCACCATGAGCGACAACGGACTAACACCAGAGCCGTGTACCTGACATGTCCCAACACCATGGACAGGCAAGGTCAGGCAATTACGGATTATTACACACACTTGACTTCCATCACACTTCCCCACACGGATAAAAGGTGGTGCACAAAAATACACTCTGAGCGAGGCAAACCACACAAGGAAACAGCAGTTCCAAGATGGCAGTTTAATACAAGGAGAAAGACGGCGAGACCAGAGAGAGTCAAAAGGTGGGAAGTACCTGTGACCTCTAAAGAACGTTACTTTCATGAGCCTTGGAAAGTAAGAAACTGAAGACCAGGAACTAAGGCTGATCAAACTTGCAGTGTGTTGGAGGTACCCAAGGCTCTCCCACGTTGATAACCAAGGCGGGCAGGAGCATTGCCGCTGTGGTACTGTTCTTGGCTCCTACAACAAAGCAGCGTCAGAAAAGACAGCACAGCTGGTGAGTCGGAGAGACTGAAACCAGATCGGCTTGTGTTGTGAACCAAGGTTGCAAGCGGCAACTTTGTATAAATATATGTGAGGCGACAAGCAACGCAAGTATAATTGGAACCAAAGAAGTTATTGAACTTTGCGTATCGTATCTTGGGTTGCCTCACAGAGTGGTCCGGCGCCACGCAGGTGCTCATTCAAAAGTCTCCGTTAGGTATTCAACTGATGCTGTGTGTGAGAAAAAGTAATACTGAGAGCGAAGTGGTCATGCATCGGTTCTTGCTAAATCCTGTGCACATTTTAAAGTCTTCCATACTTTAAAGTGCAACACAATTGGTCCGAGCCAGGCTGAGGGAGACTAATTGAGAGAAAGAAAAGGATCTCAGCCTGGCTGAGGGGAATCTCAGGTGAACCGTGAGTCACCCAAGAAAGAATTCTCTAAATATTGTTATAAAATAGATCTGAGCCCAGAAGAGGGTGATCCAACTTTGAATTTTGTTTTTGAAAGGGATCTGAGCCCAGCTGAGGGGGATCCAGGGCGAATACCCAAATTGAATATTCTTTTGTGTACACCAGGCCCTCTAAGTCAAAAGACTTGCAAGAAGCAAAGAGACTTGGACACAGGAGGTCCTGAACTGTGAAAATACAACATATTCCGTTCAAGGGGATAAACCAAAGGTTTCTCTCAGACTGGGAGATTGTCCTGCATCACCTGCAGCTGGACTTGCAGGCCGCTTTGTGCCCAAGGAAAATGCGATTGCTGGGGCTGGTGTGACTACTCGCTCCACTTGCAGAGGCGCCTTCACAGGAAGCTGGGAGGAGATATGGCTGAATTTTCTAGGGGAGGCCAGGACAATGGGGAGGTTCTCAAACTCGGCAAGGGCCCAAACAATGGCTGGTGAGAGAGCTGACCACTCACAGAAACTTGGAACCGGGAGCCATCGACAGAGTTTATGAAATTGGGAGTAGGGGGGAGGGAACAGGACTAGGTGCATTGTTGGTTACATGTGTTAGGTTTGAGGGGTGGAAACGGATGGGAAGGGGGTTACATGTGTTCCAACTGTTGAGAATGCAAATAAAATATATATATATATATATATATACATATATATATATATATATATTTTAAAGTGCATTGTTCCTGGGCTGCCCTCACCAGCTGAAATCGGCTCCCTGGCATAGCACAAACACACACACATTATTTGACTCAACATTCACTTGCTTATTCACATACAGGATTTACTCACTCATTGCATGAGAGGATCATAAGTGACCTACCCATACCTTTTATATCACCCTGCACCTGTTTCAAATAGGCACAGAGAAATGTTTTTTCCTTCTTTGAAAATCGGTATTAACTTGAAAATGCCCAGAACCCCCCCTTCAACTATCTGCCTTGCGCAGTTGTGCATTTGGTGGGAAATGAGTCCCTCAATGTGCGCAACTATGATGCACACTTTTAAATTTCCTTTGTGCACTGTTCACCACCTTTTTGGCACAAGTGAAGTGAATGAGCATCCCATCAGTTGCACCAAACACGTTTTGAAAATCGTGGCATGACGGTTTATTCCTACTGATATCTATCTGTACGTTTGTTTCAAAGAGTGTGGTTCGAGGTGTCAGAGGGGAATTTTGTTTCTGCATTTGTTAACCCCAGATTTGCTCATGAGCAGATACTGTGACTGGAATCGTTAGCCCCAGAGTACGTACTGTGCAGAGGTTGTATTGTGTCTGTAGTTACAAGCCTCAGGTCAGGTATTCTGCAATATGTAACGGATTAACAGGTACTGTCTGGAATCGGTAAGCCAGATCCCGTACTCTGTCTGGAAATATTCGCCGCAAGGCAGACATTGGCAGATGTAGCTGATGAGCAGGTACGTACTGTATTGTAAGTTATTAGCTCCAGAGCAATTATTGTGTCTGCACTCATTCGTTCCAGCCAGAGGATGTGATGGGCCTTTGCCATTAGCACTAGAGAAGGTAGTGTCTGCCGATATTCATTGAGGTGTTGTTTCTGTGTCTGCTGCCATTATACCTAGAACAGACACGGTGCCTGCAGTTATTATCCACAGAAGGGTCATTAGACCAAGAGAAAGTACCAGATCTGCAGCCATTAGCCCTGGGGTATCATTACTTTCAGAGTAGGCACTGGAACTGGAGACAGTCACGTCTGCAATCATTAGCAGGCATTATTATATATGTTAAATGTTAAAGGTATTTGTACCGCGCACCGTCACCAACGGAGATGGTCCACAGGCGCTCTGGTGGATCTGTAAACGAGAAGGTGGGATGGGTTAGTAAGGTGAAGACGGAGTAGGATAGTGAGAGGAGTGGTGTTCTGTTGGCAGCTTCAACTCGGTATACACCGGGTGCTGAGCTTTGGTGCGTGTATCGGATCGATGTCAGTCCACATGTGCTTTTGGTGCGGCTTATGTGTTGTTGCAGTGTTGTGAAGTGCGTGCGGGTTGTTGTGCGAGAGATGGTTGTGTGAGTTTTTTGAGTGAGATAAGTATGTAGGGTGTTAAGTATTTTTGGTTAGTGGGCTATATAATATTTAACATGCTAATATTCACAATTATGTCTAAGTGTGGCATATGCTAACATCCTGTTTAGATAAGGTGCAGGCTAGTGTTCAAAATTCTGGTGTGGCACTTGCTAACCTTCACAATTCCATCTAAGTGTGGCAGATGCTAACATTCACAATCCTGTCTAGATGCGACGCAGGCTACTGTTCACCATTCCATCGAAGTGTTGGAGATGCTAACATTCAAATTTTATCTAAGTGCGGCAGATGCTAATGTTCACAGTCCTATCAAGATGCGATGTAGGCTAATGTTCACAATTCTGTGAGACATGCTAACATTCAAGATCCATCTTAGTGAGGCACATGCTGACTTTCACACTCCTGTCGAGATGTGAGGCATGCTAATGTTCACCATTCCATCTGAGTGTTGGACATGCTAACATTTGAGTTCCATCTAAGTGTGCAGTCACTTACACCAGAGCAGGGTCTGTGCAGTGGCTGCACAGCAGAGCCTGAACTGTACCGTAAACTAGCTTCAGAGCAGCTACTGTATCTACGATACGAACAACATGTGTAATTTCAAAACCAGATGTTTAGACAGTCAGGTGCTTACAATTTCAACATGTTTAATTTCAACATGTGATAAGTGTACAGTACAACGAATTACAGCTTCAGCCTCTCACTTCAACGTGCATTTCCAGAAGTTGCAAAAGGGCTCCTCGTGCCGATTTAACAACAAAGGGTGAGAAGGATCTAAGTTAATGGATGCTAAAAGAAATGCATGCATCGCATGCCCTCACCTGGTGCTGCCTGGAATCAGGGAATGAGCGCTTCGTGAAGGGAGCCCTTGTGTTGCTTTCATTATCAATTGAAACGCATATTTAAAGTCCCTGTGAGACCAGTTAGCATAGTGTGCTGGTTAAATAGTTTGCCGACACTTTTTAAAATGCCTTTCAGGATTCGTGACGTTTTTTAGTATTTCTGAACGGCGTCATGACGTTTTCACGTAGGAGGTCACGTGCTTAGAAAGAGAATCATGGCGGAAGCAAGTGTTCGTGACGTGCACGGGCAGGTGTTTATTTTTTATTGTGTATTAGATGCTTCATCACCCAACCGGACAAGGACACTGGGATCACCCACTGCGCTGCCTCGGATCCCACACAGGCCGCAAGCACACGGCTGACACACCATACAAGGAGACACGGCACAGGATTGTCACTCTCTGGGTCTATTACTGCAGGGCCTGCACGTGCGCCCAGACGACCCTCACTTCCCTTAAACGGGCAACACACCCCGGTTAAATGGGCCACACCACAAGCAACATGTCGGATTTTTTGCCTAAGCGCGTACTTGCATGTTTTCCACCACCACATGGCAGTGGATTTTTGCTGTATTCACAGGCTCTCTACAGAACTGTACAGTATATGCCATCCTTCTTCGCCCTATCTGCGCAACACAGGCCTTTTCTGTTTGAACAGCCACCCAGTTGGAAATTAAGTCCCATGCCGATCCCATTTTTACCACAGCCGCATATTTGCTTCTTTTTCTGCACTCCTGCACAGGATCACACAGGCTTGTATGCCTCCGGTGCTACCGAGCACTCCTGTGCGGGGTGGTGGGGGGAGGAGGGTGTTTGATATATATCTCTCGCCACCAGAGTGGGGGACGAGTGCGGCAGCAGCCTGGGGCTCTGAATGAAGAGCACCGGCTGTGACAGTGGGTGTGGGAGCGCTATGGCATTTAGTTCCTGTGGCATGATTTCTGTAACTTAACTGCCTTTGCGAGGTGAGGGGTTCTGATTTGAACATTGCAGGGAGGTGTGCCTAACCGTACCGCTCAATTCTGCCAGGCAGTGCATTGATCTGTCCCTGTCTTTCTTGATTCCCCCACCCCGAGGGCATTTCTTCCGCTGTCTGTATAGGACAGAGTTCCTTCATTTTCCCTGTGTTTCACTGACTAAATGCCTGCATGTTCAGGTTTACTATGCTAGTATGCAGTGAAAATGCAGACTCCTACGTAGTCTTGCCAGCAAGATAACAGTTGAGTATTTTGCCTTAAAACTAGCCATAGTGTAGGCAGAGGTTTTCAATCTGGGGTGCGTGGCCGCATGCCTAGGGGTTTGGGGAGCGTGATCCAGGACTAAAAGAAAATACTTTTTTTTTTTAGTTGTCTCGCTTAACTGTGCATGGTGATCCACTGGCGCTGCATGCACATGCGCAGTCAGTGTGATATGATGGGGGTGTGGCCACGAAACAGGAAATAAACGCAGCCTGTGCGTACACTTTCCTGCCTTTGAATCACGCGTTCAGACTGTTTTGTTGCTTCCTGCTGGTGGCGCCAGTGTCGTCTTGTCCGCTGTGGGATGCCGCTCCTTAGCTCACTGCCTCAACACCACAGTTGCCGGGGGTGCCGAGAAGCGAGTGTTTCAGACGTTTCCCGGTACCTCTGCTCCCCTGTCCCCCTGTGGACCCACGAAGGTGAATGCGTGGGGAGAGGAGGCAAGCAGGGGTGCCGGATCACTGCAATGCCCCTCTGTGCCCCACCCTGCGAGTTACGGGGAGAGGTGGCGAACAGGGACGTAAGCAAGCATTGCCGGTGTTGGTATGGTATCCGGCTCCCCCACGGCAGATTGCTGGGCTCCAGTATTTTGCTGCGGCGGAGCCAGATATCATACAACACTGAACCCCCCCCCCCCCCCCTGCTTTGGCTGCCCCTCTGCCTCATCACCCAAGGTCCATGCGCCGGCTCTGGCTGGGTCTGAGATCCGGCATCCAATGTCTGTCCGGATCTCAGGTCTCGGCCTGCCTCAGCCCTGACCAGGCTTTACCAAGCACCCAGCTTCGCTGACGGTGACCTAATCTTCGTTTTGCTCCTTTCCCCAGCCATCACTCCCATATTTCCTGGCTCTGTTTGGTTTATTCTGTCCTGGAAGGAACACCACAGGAATCAATGGGCCATGGACATAACTGGGGTGGGGAGGGAGCGTGGGCATCACTTTTGAAAGCAGGCATTCTACATGCTGGACACATGAAGGTGTTCAAATGAGCATTTTAGACGTTCATCATTTCCAAACGCGCAAAAAACTAGATTCACGTATATCCTTCTGCTGTGGGTGCCAGGCCTTCGCCTGCAGAGGCACCATATGTTGCAGAGAAGCCAGGGTCCCTCGTGTCTCGCATGGCAGCCGTGGCAGAGTCTACTGCTACTTCAGCGCTGTCACCGCACTGCATTAAATGCTAAATGGCTATTATTCGATTTTTCCGAAAGTTAGCTTGGTGGGTCACTATTGTGTCGATTTTTATTTTGTAAGATATGTAGATGAATGATTGGAATGCCGGCAGGCTGGATTTCTCAACTGTTCTAGGCAGGGAATAGGAAGGGTAAAATATAACAAACAGATGCCCATTCTATCATTTTTTGTCTCTGTGACTGAGTATGAGTCGCGATTTCAGGTATGTGCTCTGACTGCCCTCTGTTCTCTCTGCCAGCTGGGGTGGACTGGCCTATAAGGAACCTTGCAGATTTTCCAGTAGGACCCTTTTATGTGTGGGGGAGGATGTCTGCTGACTGGCCGAGTGTAGTGCTCAAACATTGTTACGGCCAACCTGGTACGTCTATAATATTGTTTGATTGTACTTTTTCAATTGCAGGAACACAAATGGTCTCTTTCATTCCATCTAGGGCATTGAAGTACCCAGCAGCAGTGGCACCATAAAAAATCCTGACATCTGTAGTAGCACTTGCTGACGCTAAGAATGCCTTTTAAAAACTACTGTATTTTGTTGTGGGTGATGGTGGGGCAATTTTAAAGGTATAGTTACGAGTCACAATCTGGTATTTCAAACCTATTTTAGAGGCTGTTCCTGTCTCATGTCCTGTTTGGGGCGGTACTGAAAGTATGTGGGAGTTGCATTTTACAGTGCATTGTGTACTCTTTCCTGGTTTCCCAGCGTTGGGTCCTGCATACTAGCTGCTGGGAAACCGGTGCAAGAGCTGGGAATCAGCTGCATTAGATTAGCACCTGTTTATCTAATCTTAATTTTGAAGTCTCAGGTAACCATGTATCCTTGATTAACTGTTTTCATTTTAGCTACAACGCTCCAAGCGTCAGTATATCACCCTAACCACCTGTGTCCCAGCAAGAAAACTCTAGTGAAGCACTTTACTCATTCATGCAGGCAGGTAAGGATTTATTTTCCTTATGTACCATTGGTTGAGTAAGCGTGCTGAAGGTTTATATCGGCCCTGTGCAATGTGAATCCAAGTGTTTTTTTTCCCCGCCAATCTGTGGCCTAGTCCAGCAACACACTTCAAAAAATAAATTAGTGCTAAGACTTCATGATCTGAACAGGGAGTCTCCTGTGACTTGTATCCTTGTGGGTATTTTGTTAAAATCCAACCAGTATTTAGGACCCACTTTTGCGAGTTCCCCTCCACCCCCCCTACCCCCCAGCTTTTCACATGGTTTCTTTTGAGTCTTTGCATGTGGTGATTGCCATTGTTTCAATCTTTTTGGGACTTTAAAAAAAATATTTTTCCCTCCCAGTATTTCTGTTCCATTTTTGAATGGGCGAATTCCACTCCCCGACTCCTCCCCCAGCCTTTTCACATTGTTTGTTTGTTTTAAATCTTTGCATGTGGCATTTTTTATTTTTGAAAACGTGAAATGGGTTTTTGACAGGCAAGCGGTCTTTCTAAATTGAACTATCATACTTGTCATCCTCTTCCCCTCCCCCGCTGCACACGAGTGCGCGCAGGGGCTGACAGGCTCTGTGAGCCTCAGCAGAGTCGTCTCAGGAGGCCGAGTTGAGTTTTGGGGTGTGTGTGTGGAGTAGGGGGTAGTGGGTGGGAAAATGGGGGTTCAGGTAAATCCCTACACCCTCCTCCCCCAATTAACGAGTGAATGAGCTGAGGAAGTATGTGATATTTCCGTATTTTAAAGCCAACACAAAAACGCCCAGAAAATACAGCCTTTTTTTGTGTTCAGGCTTTAAAGTGCGGGAATATCACATAGAACCGGATCGTTTTCTAGTGCCGAAAGATGGTAGGAATCTCAAATTAAAAGCAGAAGGAGAGGTGGAAACAGACAAAAGAAATGCAAAAACACAGAAATATGATGTCTCTTATTTGGACTTTGGGTTCACATGGATCACAGTTGCTGGAGAAGTTAAGCCGTAGTGTGTGGTTTGTGGCGCTACATTAGCAAATGCCAGCCTGAAGTAAACACAATTAAGGCGGCATTTGGAAACAAAACATGCAGATTTAGCAAGAAAGACCAGGGATTTCTTTGTACGACAGCTGCAAGGTATAAAAAAAGCAAAAAGACACGGTTAAAGTGGCCTCAGTAACTGCAAATGCTTTAGAAGCTTCTTACCACGTTGCGTACTACCTGAGCAAAAACAAAAAGCCTTTTACAGATGCTGAGAAAGTTATTCTGCCAACAATTCTCGTTGTGAACTGGGCAATGCATGGTGACGGTGTAGCAGAGAAATGCAAAAGTATACCCTATGTCTGACACCACAATTATCTGCCGTCTCATTGACCTGTCCCCTGATATCAGTACAGAATTGATATTGCGCTTGAAACAGTCCATTTGCCCTGCAGTTGGATGAGGCACTGACGTTTCAGAAGGAACGCATTTGATTGCTTATGTGAGGTACCGCCATTGAAAAGAAAATTGGATGATTTCTTATTTTGTAAACCAATTCAGGGCAGAGCAATTGCATCTGAAGTCTTTGACATTGTTAACTACTTCCTAAAATCCCACAGTGGGAGGAGTGTTTGTATTTGTACAGATGGTGCTCCTTCAATGTGTGGTGCTAGAGCTGGGTTAAAAGCGAAGTGTTGGCAGTACCTGCACATATATTGTGAACACACTGTGTGATACACTGGGAAGCTTTGCCTGTGCGCAATAGGGGAATGAAATCTGAGGTGCTGACTTCTGTTGTAAAGATTGTACATTTTCATGACGATGCATTCCAGCAAGAGCCCGTCTGTTTGCCACATTATGTGCAGAAATGAGAGCTGAACATGATGCTTGGTTGTTTCACACGGAGGACCGATAGCTCTCCAGGGGAAAGGTTTTGCGCTTTGAAAAGCAAAATGTTCTAAACCTCTCCCTACAAGGCACAGAAACCACATCCTTGTGTATGAAAGCAAAAACATCAGCAGTCAAGAAGAAGCTGGAGTTTTGGAGGAGGAGGATTGATGTCGGCATTACTGATGTGTTTCCACTATTAGCAGATGCTCTTGTGGAGGCAAGAGTATGATCTTTCATGTGTTGCTGAACTAATAGGAAACCATCTCAGAACCAGTCTCAAAGTACTTTACAGAGGACAATTGTAATGTCAATGACTGGGTGGTTCAGCCTTTCCTAGCAGATGTATGGGCTGCCCTCCCAATGCACCTCCAGGGTGAACTAATGGCGCTTTGTGACAGCGTACTGGAGAGCCAATTCAAAAAATTGTCTTTGGGTGGATTTTGACAAAATACAGAGTTTCCAACTTTATCCAAATGTTTGTGAGATTGGATTTTCAGCACTTTCAGCCCTAAAGACTATTGGTCAAAGCTGGAAGAAACCTTGTTACATCAGTTGCATGTCAAATGTTATTGTAGGAAACATCCAACACTAGTTGTAGCAAAGTCCTCTGTAGCAAAAGATTCTGAATACTGTGTTTACAAATATTTGTCCCCTAATCTAATTTGAGATTAGGGGGTAAGCAATGATTTTGAAAAAATTTAGTGTTTGGCACCCACACCTCCATTTGGGGCACCATTCTACACCAGCATGCAATAACCGTTCGCAACCAATACATTTTGGGGGTCCCTGTGTATAGGGTGGCCCAAGTAAGGTCCATTTTTCTTAGGGGGTCTCGGGGTCAAAAAAGTCTGAAGACCATGCTGTAGAGTGACTATCTTGTTATCAAAAACATGGTTTAAAAAAAAATGAAAAAAAGAAAAGTCGATTTTGATTGCTAGTTTGGAAGAGCACTTGACGCTCCCCGCTCCCTAGGGAACCGAGCATGTGCAGGCTAGAACGGCAGACACTTAATGTACTAAACAAACCTTTGCAAAATCCCTGGTTGAATTTTATTTTTTTGAAATTTATTTATTTTTGTACTTTTGAAAGTGGTCCGTTATCCACATGCTTGCAATGTCCTTGTGTGCGACTTTGCTATGTATATGGTACGGTGCATATACAACTTATACACACAAACGCAACTTCAGTGGGTACGAACAAATCATTCCAGTTCTTTACTGTGAAGGAAAGAGTCACACATGCCCAAGGCCAGCGATACTCAAGATTTGACTTGGTTGTCTCCTTAAGAACATGCAGTGTAGTGTAGCCCCTGTCTCAATGTGTCTATTATATATAAAGGGCACATTGGTGCTATGCTTGTAATTTTCAATAAGGTGCCCAGACAGCTGCATGCCGGTGCAGACGCCCGCTGGCATAGATTTCCTGTCTGTGAGGATTGTTGATGTTTGATACATGGGAAGCGCGTGTGACTTTCGCAGCATCTTCAATATTGTGTAATTCTGAGGCAGTGTGCCAAGTAGCACAGTTGTATTTGGCTGGCATGAAGCTGGCTATGTTTTGAAGTGTGTGGCATACATTTTGAGCTGCTGTGTGGTACAGGGCGTGCTGCACACACCGCCAGGTGTAGTCTCAGGTTGGGGCTGGTGGAAATGTCCTGATGAATGTGCTGTTTGATTCCTGCCTTCCTGCTTCTGGTGGCTTAGGGCACTTTGGGCTTTACTTTACAAAAGATCAACATTTGGTTTGCTGTTGTGATTCTGCACACAGAGAATGGTTGCAGATATTGGCCTTCCAAGCTCTCATTAAGAAGGGAGAAAAAAAGGCTTCTCTAGCCAACAGTGGACAGATGCCTCTCATCTATTTATTTCTCTTAACGTTGCCTGTGGCCTGGTCAGTGCTTTCACTTGAACACCAGCCAACTAAAAAATGTAAAAACACAGACCGCCGCGCTCTAAGTGGCATCCATTAATTGCCCAGCAACTGAATTGCATTAAAAGGAGGGTCTCGACCTCCCCCCTCCCACCCTCACCACACACCCCTTTTCCACCACGTTCAAGCTGGGGAAGATTAACAGTATATGCATCAGTTTGAGATTTGTGTAATGTGAAAAGTGTACTGGACAGGTACTCTGTTCACAAGTTAAGCTCAAGGCCAAAGCACCCCTAAAGAGGTTCTGTAAAGCTTCCCACCCATAAAAAGCAAACCGCCTGGCATTCAAAAACTGTCATTTTGTTTTGTAATGCCGTTGAATATTATTTTTCCACTGTTGGAAGTTAGATGCTATACCCATGAGGCAGAGCTGTTGTTACATTTAGGCCATTTTTAAAAAAGAACATATAGAGAGCTTGTTTACCCCAGTTTTCCATTGCCTTTTCAGTTCACGTAGGGCAAGTTGTGCCAAACTTTGGGCGCGGGGACAGTGTTCTAATTCCCTCCATGACTCGTGCTCTCCCCCATCTACGTTTAGTTTATGTTCAACACTGTGGGGAAATCGTTACGTGATTTAATATATACAGTGTAAGTTTCAAGGACTCGGGATTAGTTATATGGTATCAGTGATTGTATATTGAATAAAACATTTAATAACTTTTACAATGAAAAAATACCTAATTATTAAATATATATATGTATATGGGGGTGGGGTTCACGGGTAAAACTGGCGGGGAGGGGTTTGAGTGGGGTTACGAACATCGGGAAACAAGGGTTTGGGGGACCCCCAAATAAAAAATAAAAATTGGGTATTTTTTCATTGTAAAAGTTTTGTTATGTTTTTGTTTTAATTTGTTATAATCACATAGAACCTAGTTATACTTATGTCCCATTCTCTATATAGGCTGATGAGGTTCCCGGAGGGTTTTTATTGCCCTTTCAATGCGATTTGTGTTTTCCAACCATTGCACCGCAGCAGTTAATTGAAGGTATTTTGCTTGTAAACTTTCTTGCCAGGGCTAGTGATCACTGTCATTGTTGTTTAAATATTTTTGATCATTGTTCATGATGATCTGAGGTGAATGCTTTTTATGATGGTTGTTTTTTTCTTTTTTTGTCACTAATGATGGGACCAGTTCATTCTCGTTTAAATGATGTGCAGCTTGCTTTTCTGGATTTTTCAGCATCATTGTGTATCGGAGGACTGCTGCTGTAGCAGGTTTTCTGACATGGGTGTGAACGGAGTGGTGTTAATTGCTTTGCTATTTGAAAGTGAGGTCTCCTTACTCCCTTAAGGAAGTGGTCCTCAAACCTTTTTATACTAACCCCTCCCCACTAGAGTAAAAATATAGTTTCCGCCCCCCCAGCCACAAATTCTTATATTTCTATTAACAGTCACGATAATCATGTTTTAAACAGCTTTGCACCCCTAACTCGAGGCATCCTTTTGGACCCTCAGTTTGAAGACCACTGCCGTGTATCAGGCCGTGGCGCATGTGTGAGCAACCATGCCTCTGCAAAATTACCCTTGACTTGGTTTACTTTTTGCTGTATTTTTCCACTGTTCATGAGCGCTGCACTAGTTCAGTTGCAGTGCATAATGCAGTAGCAATGCTTATGGGGTGGGCAGGGATTCTGACCCTTGTGGAGGATCGTGCCTGACTCGTATTAGCAAAGGCCTGCCTGCTAAGGTGTAATATGTATCTTTTGTAAAGATCACATTGGTCATAGGTTCTGTCCCTGCATACCCTCCTATTTCCTTTGCCTATCATTTCCTGTACATGTTGCTGTCCGTAATCTGGGACTCGCTAAGGTTGATATTTACATTTCAGAAACTGAAACGGGTGCTGCTTGTCTTTTAAAGGACACACACAAAATGGCTTTGCAGCATTTTAGGTACAAGAGCTCTGCAGAATGTATTGCCTCTCCAGAACAACCACCTCTAATTTTATTAGCAAGCAGATGCAACTAGTTTAAGCCACAATTGGTGAAAGTTTTAGAAGTTACCAAGCACCAAGAGATGCTTCACTCACAAATAGGTACATCAGGCAGGAACATCCATAGCAAGCCCACTATAAATTAATGGTTTTGGGTACAGACAAGTTTCACAAATACTTGGAGCATACTAAATTATATATTTTTATTTCTTCTTTTAGGCAACAATTCAAATCATGCCACTCTTTAATGTGCTTTTCTTTGATTCCGACAATTGTCCGTGCATTTGAAAGGATGCGGAATTTGAGCCTTTGGCAATTCCGAAGTTAATTGTAAATGGCTGATAGAGGGTCTTGATGAAAGTAGAAGAGAAATATGTGAAGAAAATATTTCAAGGCAGTACTGCTTTTTCAGTCAGTAGGTAAGCAATGTATTTTGTTTTTGTCCATCTATTTGATTTTTGGGGGTGGAGGGTACATATGACTTCCGACGCAGGTGCATTCTTTTCACACATACAGATGAGTGCAGCACAATGCCCACCACTCTTTTACTGCATCTCCTTTCTCTAGAGTAACTCTCTAAAGTATATATGGTCTACATGATTTCTCTTATGTTATTGCAAAGCGCTATGGGTTGAACTCCCTCTGGGACCGTAGTCCAGGTCAGCGGATGTCTGCAGCTAGACTGAATTGTGTAGCTGTATGGGTAGGGAGGGTGGGAAAGCGCCAAGGAGCGCAAGAATAAGCACAAATGAAACCGCCAGGGGATGGATAGGATCGCGCTTATGGGAAGTCGCTGTACAGCTCAAGCAAAAAGTCTCTTGTATTGAGTCACATTTTTAAGTTTTAACTTGTCTTTTTCATACCCACAGCCAAGAAACAGTGTATTAAGACACAGAAAAATTTGACGAAATAATTCAAACCTATTGTGATGCAGAGGGACTAATTCATGCTTTAGAAAGAAAGGCAGAGGAAAAAAAGCAGCTACTGGTGGAATCTGGAAAGCGTTGGAAAACTAAGTGTTGCGTGAACTACAAGAAGATGCTGTGAAAAGAATTAAAGGAAAACAAAGAACATTATATTGAACGTTATATTGTAAAGGGGTACTTATAACATGCATGTTAGCTGCTACACATTTTCCATTATGAATTAAATCACACTGGAATTGTCCTTTTTGATATTAATGGTTGTATAGCACCCCATTGAAATAGGAGTGTGGTCCTACTCCGTGGGTATCTCCATTCGTGGTAGTCCTTAAAGCGGATGGTCGTCTTCGCTTATGTGTGGACATAAGAATTCCCAAAACGGCAATACAGAGAGATGGACATCCAGGACCTAGTATTGAGGACATGATGATTTGGTTGAATAAAGCTACCAGATTCACGAAATTAGATCTGAACCAAGGGTATCATCAGTTAACAATTGATCTGGAATCAAGACCCATAATCACTTTTACAACACATGATGGTTTGTTTAGGTATAAGAGACTGAGTTTTGGTATCTCTTCTGCGGCAGAGATATTTCAAAAGACAAAAAGAAAAGGTATTGCACCGGTAAACAATGCATTTAATTATAGTTATGACATATTGGTATATGGAATACATCGGAGTCAACACGAGGAGGCATTAGAGCAAGTGTGTAAGATTCTTCAGGAAAATGGATTAACACTGAATGGTCCAAAATGTGAGGTAAACAAAAAGAGCTTGAAATTCTTTGGACCCATATTCTCAGAAAATGGCATCAAAGCGGATCCAGGAAAAGTAAATGCAATCTTAGAGCTGGATTCTCCTAAGGATGTAGCAGAAGTAAGATCATTTTTGGGAATGACTGGGTATTGTGTAAGATACCTACCCAATTATGCAACAATGACTGATCCTTTGAGACAGCTACTGAAGAGAGATACTCTGTTTCAGTGGAATGAAGAGTGTATATCAAGTTTTGAGTCGATAAAAAATGGAATTAGCAAAAGAACGGCAACTAGAATATTTCAATCCTGGTTGGGTGACTGAAATCACAGTAGATGCAAGTCCAGTGGGTCTGGGTGCTATATTAGCACAAATAGAACCAGGAAGAGACAATGTAAGACATGTCGTGGCTTATGCAAGTCGTGCTTTGAATTCTGTTGAACAAGCATATTCGCAAGCAGAAAGAGAAGTCTAGCAGAACTATGGACTTGTGAGAAGTTTCATCATTTTGTGATTGGAAGACCATTTACTTTAATTACAGATCATCAGGCTCTTTTGTCTTTGTTTGGTAATCCCATCCTCGTCACCATTGTTATGTTTGTCAGATTATCACAAAATACTCAGGACCCGTGTATATGTCAACCATCTCTTTATCCAAGCCAAACTCTCTGTTCCTTCTCATTCTAGAATTCCCTGGCACAATTCCTTTACACACTATATAATTCTAAACAATATAACTACAAACATGTTAATAACAATAATACACAACAGATGGAAATAGACTATTCCCAAACTTAGTAATGGTTTTTCACAGTTATGGTCACAAAAGCTGGAAAACCTAGTGTTCTTCATTCCTCCTACGTTCCTGCCTCAGAACCCACCTCTGTTACTTCACCGGAACAGTTGAAAGACACAGCAGTAAATTGGACAATGTCTCCGTGCAATGTTGCAGTTTCAAAGATGTCGCTGTGCAACAACCACAAAATATTGGACTATCAGGTAGTAACCAAAGCTTTGTCAGAAAGATCTAATTTGACAAGCTTAATTCTATCACCATGTCTTCTCAACAGTGTGTCCTTGTTACAGTATGACGGTCATGCGTGTTTAAAGTGACACTTACACGTTCCCACACACCTGCTCAATCATTCAGATTACGGTCTTTAAAAATAATGCAACTGGACATGCCCACAACCGAGTTTGGTGCTATTTCAGCCCCTGCTGCTCTGTGAAACTGAAGGTGCAAGTGATCTGGTGAATGTGTAGGTTGGTGCTAACTTGTAAATGGTACATGTTTTTGTGCTATTGGGTATTGTCTATGATTTCTGGTGGTGTCAGCTAAGGTTTTCTTGTGTGGTGAATGGTCAAACTAATTGTTAGCTGCTCATAATGATATTGGGCAAAGGGACTGTCGGCAGTCTGTCATGCAAGTAAAACTTTTAACAGATTCTGTTTATTTTGCTGAGTGTGTATTTTAGTGCAGTGGTTTATAATTGTGGGAGTTTATTGGGTGTGATGCCATTGTCGCTAGAGGTGAGAACTGGTAGTTTACAGTTTGGTTCGTGACATTTTGGGGGTGGATTTGTAGTTTTGTATACTAAATTGGCGAACTTGGTTAACAACAGTTTAGTGCTCGAGCATACAAGGCAAAAATGCAAAGTGGCGGCTGCAAAGGTTTTCCAGTACACTATCCATAAGTCTAACTAGACTCACCCTATAGTAATACCACCAGTCTTCCACACAAGGGGCCTCATTACGGCCATGGCGCTCCCGTAATGAAGGGTGCCGGTATGGGACTGGCACCGTTCATTACGGGATGCCATATTATGAGGTCCCCTAGTGGGACCTGCACAGAACGTCTGGTCAGACCAGGCGTCCTTTGCCGGTCCCGCAAGGGGACCAAGGAGCTAATAAGGGGCCCGTTATTAGCTCCATCCCCATTCCCATTGAGCACTATGGGGGCAATATCACAAAATTGATTATAGCCATTCTGAACCATACTGGCTATAACTCGTTACAGGAAAGAACCTTGTAATGTGAAAACGTCCTGTTGAACTTTCTAACTGGCGTGGTTTGTTTATTTTATCACGTGATTTCTTTTAAGATTACATCTGGTGCAGTATAGTTGGTGTACATAAAGCGAAACTGGTCTTATGTTTTTTTTTTTTTAACCATGTGTTGCTTATATAAAATTTGATATGTCTGTTGGTTGTGTGCTTGTTGGCCGCTCACATTCAACGTTCCAATGACATTCAAAGTATTTGCAGTTTCGTATGACTAATTAATAGGCTCTTTTTGTGTATCATGACCGACATCTAGTTATCATGGACTCCAATGCAAGTTTAATAACCCTATCCTTTTACAGGTTTTTTTTGTTGCTGCGTTTGTCACTCAAAAGTATTATGCATACATATTTAGGAGAAAGACTTCTGTTTTTTCAATCAAAATATTGTTATTTTTGACTTTCTCCCTGCATTTCAATGGAACCATTCAGATCTCCCTATTTCTTTTGACAAAATCTCCCCCTGAGGTGCTCCAAAATGTTTGCTTGTATGACAACGTGGTCTTAAAAAAAACAACAACCTCCCCCCCCCCCCACCCTATTGCATGCTTCAAAAGATTATTCAGTTCCCTCCCGAAGTGAGCAAGAATTGGCAAAACCTAGTTTAGGCATGGAATCAGGCCTGGATTAAGGTTCTGGCAGGTTCAGTGTGCAGTCCTGGTGGGTAGGATGAGCAGGTGAATGAGAGCATCTCTACAGCAAATGTATTATCCAGCAGAGCTATATTTGAAGTGTTGGAAGTACACACAATGCTGTACAGCTGATCACAATAACATGCAGAGTTATCTTAATGGGATTGGAATCTGTAACTGCTGTCCTATCTCACCAGGTGCCCCTGGGTATTAATTTTTATAAAGTGAACAGTCCTCTTTTTTTGCAAGGGCTGGAGGGCTATAGGTTACTAGCGTTCAATGCAGCATTTTATAGAAACACTGTTGTGGTCATATAAAATGGAATTCAGATTTTCCCTACCATCGTAACAAAAAGTAATAATTCTATTAAAGACACAGAAGCAAAAGATTATACTCAACTCGCTCTATACTCAACTCGCTCTTCTCGAGCAGCTCTTTTACAAAACACTGTTAACACAATGCAAAGAAAAACTACAACATCCATGAAAAACCAATCCTTGTGTAATATTAACTTAGTAGAGTGAAATAAGTCCATGTGACCCTGCCATACAATCCCAGTCCATCTGAAGCTATACCACTCCTGAATGGCTGAATCCCTTCCTCTTTCTTTTGCTGTCACCGACTCTTAACTAGCATCCTAGCATGGGTGAGATAATCCTCCGCCTCCGTGTCTTTTTAATAGAATTATCACTTTCGTTTACGATAGTAGGGAAAATCTGAATTCTATGTCAGAGGCTTGGATTATGCTGGTTTAAGGTTTACTTAGCAACAACATTGACACTTGTTCAATTGGCCTACAGTAGAAGATCTTAAAGACTGACTTGTTCGACAAGTCGGCCGCCTTCATGATATCCTCCAGGCCCGCTCCTACGCTGAATGCTTTGGAGGCCATGGCCCGTCGCGTCGAGTGAGGTCCGTAAGCCTGCGTATTGATGCCTGCCTGCTGCATGTATCAGCGCACCCATCTTGCAAGAGTGGCTGCGGAATTGCCCTTAAAAGGCTTCCCTATAGTTAACAATAAGCGGGACTGACCCGCATCCTGAATTGGCCCGACCTCGTAAACTACCAGACATTTCACTGGGCACAGCTTAGGCTAGTCTGGGAAAGCTGGGTAAATCCCTGCTTTGATCTGGAGTTTGCTTCTCTTGGTGACGTGAAAGGTCACCTCTGATGGTGAGAAACACTTGTCGATCTCCAAAACTGTAACATCTGATGTTCCTTTGCACAGAATGAGGCAGAGCAAGGTCACGAGTTTGGCTGACAGCGCCTTATGCGACAATCTTTGTTCGCTGGCCAGGACTAAAAAAAGTCTAAGATCTCTGCCTATGTCTCACACCTGGGAGTACTTGGGCGCTGTAGGCTTCAAGAGCCTGACTCCCTTGAGCAGCCTGTACACCAGAGGGTACTCCCTGATGGAAAGACACTCCACTCGTGTATGCCCCGCTGCTATGGCTGAATGTGCTGTATTGACCGTCCGGTAAGCTTTACCATGCGCTGCCAGCACAGCCAAGAAATCCAGCACGTCCACTACATCTGCTCTAGTGGGATGAATGTCCCTAGCCAGACAACAGCTACTCCCTCTCCCCAGGTGACTTTGTAAGCTTTCTTCGTCCCTGGGGCCCAGGCTTCCCTGATGAATTGTTCAACTTCATCCACAATGCCTGGCAGGGACCACAGTCTCTCGAAATCATCCAGGCAATCAAGTTCAGGCTGCCCGCCAGAACCAGCAGGTGTCGCTCGCCTGCTGGGCCCTGAAAGATTGTCTGGTCTTGAGGAAGTGAGATGGGAGGCTGACACTAGAGATCTAGCAGGCTTGGGAACCATGCTTGCCCCTTCCAATCTGGGGTGATGAGCACTAGCTTTGCTTTTTACCTCCTCTCTTGGGCTAGCGTCTGTGCTATAAATGTGAATGGTGGGAACGCGTATTGCATGCTGTGTCCCCATGCCTGAAGGAAGGCATCTGTCACTGCCGCCTCCGGGTCTAGCCTCCAACTGTAAAACCACTGGAGTTGCCTGTTGAGCCTAGAAGGGGAACAAGTCTGTCTGACAGGGCACCCGCCTGGCCTTGATCTTGAGGAACACTTCCGGGTCCAGCTGCCAATCGCTTGAATTCCAGAGGTACCTCGAGTTCCAAATGGCTAGTTGGTTCTCTAGCCCTGGTAGATATTCTGCTATGACGCTGATGTTGTTTCTGAGGCACAAGTGCCAGAAGGCCTTCGCTAACTCCGCTAGCATCCTGGACTTCGTTCCTCCCAGTCTTTTGATGTACCGGACTGTGGAATACGTAACTCCGCTAGCATCCTGGACTTCGTTCCTCCCAGTCTTTTGTTGTACCGGACTGTGGAATACGTTGTCCTTCTTGAGTAGCACGCAACATTGCGCCCTCTCCTGCGTCCAGCACGTCACTGCGAAGGAGCCTGCCAGTAACTCCAGGCAATTGATGTGGAGACTGAGTTCCTCTCATGACCATCTCCCTCCAGACATCTCGTTGCATCGTGCGCCCCAGCCTCAGCGACTGGCATTGGAATTCTATGACTAAGTCCGGGGAGGATATGAAAATCGTTTTCCAATTCCAAGCATCCATGTGGTGATACCACCAGGAGACAACTCCGCCCTGGCGTCCGGGGAGAGCGGGATTCTCTGCTCGTATGAGAGACCCTTCCGGAGATGCTGTATTTTGAGCCATTTCAATGCTTGGTAGTGGAGAGGACCGGGAAAGATCACTTGAATGGATGACAAGAGGCGCTCTCCCTGCCTCGCTAGCTCCCTGAGAAAGACTCAGTCATTCGACATGACTAATTTTATTTCTTTTCTGATTGTGTTGATCTTCGCCATGGGCAGGCTGAGAGTCCCTAGCGTGGAATCCACCACGAAACACAGAATTTGTATTGTCTGAGACGGGTCTACCTCCAGACCCATCACAGTTTATCAGGAATCCCAGCTTCAGCAGTAGCGTGACTGTGTACACCACCTGCTTCTGCACACGTCCAGGTAGATAATGAGCCTGATACCATGCTCTCTCAACCTGGACACAACTGGCTTCATTACCTTGGTAAAGCACCAAGGTACCAAAGCCAGCCCAAATGGGAGACGTGTGAACTCCCACCTTTGGTCGAGCCAGAGGAACTGCAGGAAGCAGCGGAACTGCTGTGCTATGGGCACTGTGAGCTAAGGGTCCTTCAGATCTATCCTTGTAAACCAATCTCCCTTCTGAAGGATGTCGTGAAGTACATGGATGCCCTCCAACTTGAAGTGATGATACACTAGGAAGGCATTGTGGTCCCTTAAGTTCATAACCGGGCGTAGCTTTGCGCATCACCAGAAACGTGTTGCTCACAAATGAGCTGGGGCCGACCTCTGCTGGCATGATAGTTTCCTTGTGCTACATTTACACAATTTATTCCCCTATCAGGCGCTCATCTGCTCCGAACGCTATGGGTCTGGGCAACCGTGCTTGCATGGGCTGCTGATAAAACTCTAAGCAAGCACCTTGTACCGCCTGCAGCACCCATGCATCTTTAGTAATTTATAACCATTTCCCTGCACACTGCTCCAGTCTGCCCCCGACTGGTGGGAGATTTGCGCTTGCGAGTTCGCTGCGCGGCCAACAGTTTCACCTGAATTGGTGGGTTGCTGCTTCCCACTGTGCCTACAGCCTCTTCCACTGGACGGGAAGAGGAGGTTTGGCTTATGGTCTTGCCAGCTTCTCCCAGGAGGGACCCTGTAGCCGGAGGAATGGCTGGCAGAGCGGCCCCTGCCTCTGCCAGCCCTGCCAAAAAATCCAGCCCTGAACACCTTCTTTATGCTCTGTTGAGAGCAGTAAATGTGCTGACAAACTTGCTCATGTCCTTGATGAAGAAGCTGCCGAATAGCTTTCCCTTTGTGGCTCCTACCCCTTCAGATGAGGCGAGCTTCCCTAGTTTAGAGTCGATTTTCACCAGGATCGACCTGCGTTCAGTAGCCAGGTTGCAGTTGGTGTTTCCAAGGAGGCAAATCGCCCGTTACGCCCATCCCGCTAGAACCCCAGGATCGATGGCTTGCTGGTGCTTGGCCTCTGCCAGTTGCCAACCCTTTGCCAGGGGCCCAACCAAGTCTAACAACTTGTCGTGGCATGCCCTCCAGGACTGGTCATTGCCCTTCTTGATATCTCTCCTGAAGCGCCCCATAAAGCAGAGCATGCGCTCATCGGTGTCTGGGGACTCTGCCAGCTTTTTTGGCAGATGAGGTCGGGGGCACTTGGTCCTGAGCTTGTTGTGGGCCTCTTTGCCCAGTGGCAACGCAGCTGTATCCCCAGATAGACTGCTGTCTGGTGGCTCCCACTCTGTGGACCTGGGGTGGACGAAGCTATCTGGGTGAAACAGATTGTCATCCTCCCCTAGCCTGTTACTTTTCTTCAAGGCTTTTTAGGCGGCCTCCCCGCATTTGAAAACTGATCTTCCCTCTCATACTAGCTTTCTTCAGAGGGGTCTGCCCAGCTGTCCTCATTCTAACTGTTTGAGAGGGAAATTTCTTCGCCCTGGCTTCTGCTGTCCCAAGACCTCACCCGCTTGCAATGTTTCCTATGTGGGGGGTCCGGGCACCCCTGGCTGTTTGCTGATTGGCCCTAAGGTGGTGCAGGCGGGTTTCAGCATCACTTTCCCCATTGAAGTGTGCAGCTGCAGTGCGGATCGCCCGACTCCTCTGTAGACCTATGCTCTCTGCGGCTCATTATGCTGTTGCCGGCACTGGGCTTGTCAAAGATGAAACTTGGGCCTGCTCCCATCAGAACTAGCAACATTTCTAGGAATGCACTTGGTGACGCAGGAGAAAGAAGTTCTTGACAGCTTGGAAAACGGTATTGGCTTGGAACTGCGCCCTGCCGTGTGAAGGAGATTTGATAAAGAAGTTGGCCGCCAGGTGGTGGTGCGCATCGCAACGTGAATCCGTTAATATGACTCTTCTTGCTGAGCCGACTTCTGACGTGAGCATGGATGTTGCATGTTGCTGGGCTGCCATTGCCAGTGAGATTCCGCTCTGTGTGACTGGAGGCACACGGAAGTGCACAGGCGAGCGCCGGAACCCAAGGTCTCGTTGTATTGCATGCAAGCTTCCGTGTATTCTGCCCCTGTTAGAGAGATTTTTCATTTCTGTGCCAATTCCCTTTAACCTTAGAAGCCCTCCTCAACCCATTAACCTTTAACCCATTCCTCATGTAACATTTTGTTACATTAAATTACTTGAATGGCTGGTGGCAGTGGTTTCTCTTTTACTACCTTGTGCCATGCATCTGCAGGCTGATACCTCAGTTTCCTTTGGCCTTTTACTCTGTTATTTGACTCAGGTTTGAGTCCTTTGTTTTGCCTTTGGCAGGCTTCAGCGTGTCTGGAAATGCAGGAAGTGAGGGAGGGTCCTGAAACTTCCCTGTACTTTGTCTCTAGGTTTGCCTGAGTAAACCAGTTCTTATTGGCCGGCTGGCTGTTCTCCGCTGCAGGGTGATTGACAGCCTAGGGTTGTGAATGAATGGTAACTTGCATAAAAAGCGAGGTGTTTGGGATTAGAGGCAGAGTCGAACACCAGAGGACAACATCCGATGAAGAAGACATGAAGAGATGCCTGCAGCACCGGCCTGGACCGCGACGTGCCCGGTGAAGCCGTGCAGCTGTGCTGACCCAGTTTTTGTTTCCACTGGGAAGACTTGTACGGGACAACTTTCTCCCTTAGGTTGGTGGGAGCAACTAGCCTCAAGACAAACTCTATTTTGGCGCAACCCCTGTTTTGCTGTGACTTTCCAAGGCTGCAGAATCCCAATTTCCGGGGTCCCTTGACCATCTACGAGTGCATTGTCTTCCGAAGTGAAAATCTGAAAAAACTTTGTGGGCATCCAGAGGACCCTACAGAGGCAGGAAATCTGTGTCCCGAGTCCCCCGCACAAGAGTCCAGGACGGAGGGATCAAGGAACTTCTAACCTGAGCTGTTTGTTCTTCTTTGGTACTGAGAAAAAGGTTCCAAAGCCACAAAGAGCCGCTGAATCAAGTAGAATCCATTGCTGCCGCAAGAGCCCATCAGACGTCCTCCCTTTCGTCACCACTACCCTACTCTGAGTTGACCTTAACTCACTTGCACTGGCCTTTCAGCTTGTGCCTCTTCAAGGTGACTTCTCTTGAGTTGCTGTGATTTTCTATTTGAACTACTGACTTAAAAACATTTTCTAAGAAGAGAGCATCAGAACTTTGACTTGGCCCAATGATTTTGGCTGCCCTGGCTCCCTAAAGGCCCCCTTCTGAACCCATTGGCCTTGACAGTGCTTGTTCCCTTACAGGTTTTAATTGTTGAACATTATTATTGCTGGGATAAAAGACTGCCTGTATCCCTTTGGGAGAATCTTAACTGTTTTTGTAGAATACCTGCATGTTCCTTGTAACTTGATACTGCAAAGGCGATATTAAATAAGTGCTATTGCTGACCTCAAATGATGTCACCTTTGTTGCTGGAAAATGTATAACATATGAAATAATTACTCACCTGCTTTATTGTTCACTTTTGGAATGTAATCCTAATTATGCTGCTTTTTAAAGAATGCTTTAAATATCTTTGTGTATATATAAATACATATTTATAGTATAACTTTGTGTGTAAGTGTTTACTCGGATACCTGTATTTACTGTTTTTATTCTACAGTTCACATTACCCCTCTTAAAATAAGCCTAGCTGCTCAGTCACACTACCAACTTATGTAGTACAGGCCTATATTAAAAGGTGGGTTACCTAATAGCAAGAGATAAGTCTTGTGTAGTCCCACATCAGTTGGACTGCACTAATTCTTACCTAGCATCCCCACTGGTGTGCCAATTAACTGAACGCTGGCTCCCTCGGGCTGCATTGCGCAAAGTTCCCAGACTCATAAAAGTTCCACCACTCGAGCACAGCAACGCTGCAGCTTCGCTCTGTGCCTAACGCGCTCTGGCAATATGACAATTCTAAAGTAGTAACACACACACAATTCCACACATAAAGCATATGGGAGAAAATAATATGTCACTTATCTGCTGCTCGAGCAGCAAAGAACGAGAAAGGGATTCAGCCAGTCAGGAGTGGTATCGCTTCAGATGTACTGGGATTGTTTGGCAGGGTCACATGGCCCTTTTTCCACCCTACCAAGTTAAAACTATGAAAGGACTGGTTTTTCTTGGATGTTGTATTGTGTTATCATTGTTTTGTAAAAGAGCTGTTCGAGAAGTCAAGAGTAGACTTTGTAATAATCCGAGCCTCCTGTCTTGACATAGAATGCAGATTTTCCATACCACCGAGAGGATACCTTCTGTTCTTATCCTTCTTGACCGTTCCTCTGCCTTTGATAAGGTCAATCATGCTACCCTAATAAATCGGCTCTGTGATACCATTGACATCATGGACCTGGCTTTGGACTGGTTGACCGCCTTCCTCTCTGACCGACCTTACCAGGTTCAGCTGGGCCTTTTCTCCTCCATCTCACTCTCCACCTGGGCTGCCCGTCGGCTCTCTATCCCTTCGCCTTGGCTTTTCAACATCTACCTTGCCCCTCTAGCCCATGATCTCAGCTTTTCTCCTAACTTCCAGTGTTATGTGGGTGAGACACAGCTCTCCTTCAAGCTTCCCTCTTCTGCCTCCTCTCTCATTCCTGACTGTCTGTCTGCTATTCAGGCATGGTGCACTACTAACGATCTCGACCTTAACGCCAGTAAGACCGAGAACCTTCTCATTGGGACCCCAGCTCCCACTTTCTCTCCTACACTCTGCTGTCCTCCATGGGACCCCTCCCCCTGCCCTCCTGTGAGGCAAAAAACCTTGGCACCATCTTCAACTCCTCTCTCCTCACATCACATACCTTGCCAAGATGGCCCACTTTCAGCTGCACCTCCTCAGAGGCATTCTCCCTTTCCTCACCTTCCCCCAGAAACTCAATTTCTCCAGAGTTCTGGTCTTCTCCAGGCAGGACTACTGCAACAGCCTCTTCCTCAATCTGCCTAACTCCTCTCTTCACCCCCTTCAACTAATTCAGAATAGCACTGCAAGACTTGTACTTTGCCCCAAGCCCAGGCACTGCAACTTTTCACTGGCTCCCGGTTGCTGTGAGGGTCAACTTCAAGACCCTCTGCATCATCCACAAGGCTTTCTGGAACCCTGCTACATCCAACTCTCCCTAAATACCTCTTTGTTAGAGCCCTTCAGTCTTCTAGCTCCAACTCGCTGCAGATCAGACGCTTTTCCAAGTAGAGGGTGGGGGGGTAGAACTCTCCTCAGGTGCCAACCTATAAAATGGCCTCCCTGCCCCTCCCAGTCTTGAGCTGTAATCTCCTTAAGTTCCATAAGCTTCTCAAAACCCTCCTTTTCTCTTCCCCCTTCTCTCTTCCCCCACTAATGTTCCCCTCTGTCTCTTGACTGACTGCCTGTTTCCTTCATATTCTTATAGGGCACCAGGCCCTCCTTGACCAGTCTACCCCTGCACTTGGTCTCCCCTGACACACACCCCCTCAACCTGCACACGCCCCTCCGGCTTACTCTCCCTGCACTAGCCTGGCTGGGCCTGCACCCCTTGAGCCCTTCAAACCTCTACCCCCCACTTGTTATTACTTGCAAAATCTGAATGCATCATGGCGTAGTAGGACCATTATTTGTTTTTTCATCCCTGCCCCCCTCCCCCACACGATTTATATTGTGTATAGGTGCATTATAAATATCCAATAAACAAATAAATACCTGGTTGATAGGCTGAAAATAAACATTCTTAAAAACGGGCTCATTCAGTACGTCCTCCAGTTGTGTCCTGGCGCTAAATGCCTCTAGTTGAATGTGCGCCATACTCCTTGATGTCGATGCCTCCTTATTGCATGCACAATTTTACCCATCTGGCTAGTGTAGCTGATGACACTGCTGGGAAAGGCTTGCATAACGCAACAAATAACTGATTCACCTGTCGGTCTAATCGGTTTGGTCATGTTCTTGTATGCTTTGTGACAAGACCTTTCTCACTGGCCCATGGTGGTGTACCCCCAGTACAATAGTCCCTCTGGGCGTGGTACACCGAGGGAGGATCAAATGGGGAGGAACCCTCTTATGGGTTTAGGGGCAACCATGTTCAGAGAACTTGGTACCCCCTCCCCCCCACATTAGTACACCTAAACCCTTCCCCAATATTAAATCCCCCTTCCCCTTCTGTTGATGAGGCCAATGTCTGTTACTACCAAATTAGTCAACCTAATATACTTCATAACACAAACATCAGAGATGGCAAAGTATGCTGCATATAGCTCTATTTCAAGTATTGGAAAACCTAATGTACTTGACAATATTTACAAAATCAGAGAATGCAGGGTATACTGCTTATGGCCCTATTACATATATTGGGAAGCTTAATTTACTTCACAAGACTGAACCATGAAAGAATGTAAACTATGTTGCATCTGACTCTATGGCATGTATGAAGATGATGATGACAAGGAGTCCAAGGATCACTATGGAGAAACAGAATGAGCGCTCTAGTGTCTCAACAACTGAGAAGAAGATAATCAGGCGTCCAATGATCACTCTATAGAAGCAGAGTGAGCACTCTAACTTCTCAACAAACGTGATTGGCTCAAAGCAACTCCCTTTTTCAGCACAGAGGTTTAACTGTCCCACATCTGATATGCTACGGGAAAGCGATCCTCCAAGGAGGAAGTCGGCGAGCCCTGCAGCAGTAAAAGGGATGAGAGCTAGCAGGAGGGAGGCCGAGAGCAGAGGAGGAGAACGTGGGCGAGGTCCCTGAGGCAAGGACTGCTCGCTTTGCTGTTGTGTGAAACCTGCAGGCATTCAGAGCACTGGTGAAACGTCTAGGAGAGAGGAAGCACTGCCGGGGAGAAGCAGACATCAGGAAAGCTACTGCTGACCCCGACGAAGTCATGAACGTGGCTGAAGCCCCCAGAGACGCAGCAGCTGCTCCGGAAACACTGGTATCTTCCAGAAGGTAGCAAAAAGGTACACAGGTTACCTGAGTGGTGCTGGAGGTCTAAAGGAGCAATGGAGTGATATGCTTAATACCCAGAGATTTCTAAGCCGGGACCTGGGGATCGGACCCATGTTGCGCTGTATCGTCTTGCTTCCAAGGTGAGTACGTTTCCCCTGAGCTATCCTCCCGAAAGGCGAAAGCCAGATTAAGAGATTCTGGGACCCTGGTATTGAAGTGTGAGTCTGGGACCTGCACCGATATGAGAAACTGAAACAAAGCCAAACAGAACATTGCGAGTTTGGGACCCACGCCCAAAAGGAGATAGTCCATGTTGGGACTGTTGACTAGCAGTAGAGTAAACCAAGCAACTGTGAATGTTAAAGTCTGTGACTCGCACCCGTAGAGAGACAGTTGTTGAGTGGACGAAGCTTGGCAGGAGAGTATGCCAAGCCGGTTTGGATGTTGCAAGTCTGCGACCTACACCCAAATAAGATGTTCATGAAAAGATAACAGCTTGGCAGGAAAGTGAACCAAGCAATTATATTACGGGTCTGGGACTCGCACCAAAAAGAGGGTCAGTCCATGAGAGGACATTTGCGTAACATGGAAGAGTAACCAAGTAATTCGGAATACTGCGAGTCTGGCACCGGTACCCGAAATAAGTGAAGAAAACATTGTGCAAACAAATCACATACTTGGAAAAAGGAGTGCATGAAGTTGGTGGGATGAATGGGAGAAGCATAAGGAGCCCTTCAGCCTCATTTCCTTTGCAGATGGGGAGCAGGTGCAAGTGGATCTAGGTCACCTGGCCTAAGTCCGGCCCACCTTCTTAGCCCTGCCTCTTCCTTTCTGCTCTTAACACTTAGATCAAGGGCGTCCGAAGCGAAGGGCAGTTGAAGAAAAGGGCAATTCATGTTTGGGCCTGTGCGGGCCAGGATCACCCAGGGCCCAAATCCCTGCCCAGACAGCAGGTACGCATGCACCAACATGTGCTTACTCCCTCTGTTCCCACAGGCCAACCCCACCATCATCAGGCAAGAAACCCTCAGCCGACCCCTCCTGCCCGGCTAATTAACACCCCATATCCATCATTCCTTTCCTGGGCAAACTCCTGGAAAAGCTGGCCATCTACCTGCTTAATCTTCACACTGAATCTGTTGGTTGTTTCCATGACCATCAGTCTGGCTTCAGAGCAGCCAGAAGAACGGAAACCGCTCTCCAAGCATTCGTGAAGACCTGCTCTCTAGCCTTGATTCTAATCTCCCCTCTGTCCTCATTTTACTCAATCTCTCTTCTACCATGACACGGTCAACCATGCCATCCTGCTCAACCGTCTCTGTGATAACCTAGGTATCATCGATCAGGCCATGGCCTGGCTGACCTTCCTTTCTGGTCAACCCTCCCAGGTCCAACTTGGGTCCTTCCTTTCCTTTATCTCACTCTCTATCACTATCTCTCCCAGGGGTCTAACCTCTCTCCCTGTATGTTCAACCAATACCTGGCACCTCTCGGCCACCGCATTGCTGCTCTCTGCTCCAACTTTCAGTGCTATGCGGATAGCACTCAGCTTGTTTTCAGGCTCCCCTCTGCCACCTCTTCTCCTTCTCTCATCTCTGACTGTCTGGCTGCTATCCAACAATCTCTGCCTTAAGGCCAGTAAAACCAAGATTCTCCTTATCAGCATACCTGCACCCTCCTTTCCTATCACTTTCTGGCCGGCCGCCCTTGGCCCTCTTCCTGCTCCCACCTGTGAGGCTAAGAACCTCAGGGTCATCTTCGACTCCACACTCTCCTTTTCTCCTCACATCTCTGACGTCTCTAAGGAGTCAAACTACCAACTGCACCTCCTCAGAGGTATGCTTCCTTTCTTCTTCTTCCCCAGGAGCTCACTGTCTCTAGAGCTCTGGTTCTCTCAAGGCTGGACTACTGCAACAGCCTCTTTCTAAATCTGCCTGCTTCTACTCTCTGCCTTCTGCAACTAATCCAGAACAGGACTGCAAGACTTGTCCTTGGCCTCAAGCTCAGGGATCATATCACTCCAGCACTGAAATCTCTGCATTGGCTCCCAGTAACTGCAAGGATTAAGTTCACAACCCTCTGCATTGTCCTTAAGGCCTTCTGGGCTTGGGTCCACAATACCTCCAACTCTCATCGTAAATACCTTCCTACTCGGGCTCTTTGCTCCTCCATCTCCAACTCGCTCAGGGTGAGTCACTTCTCCAAGCAACGAGTTGGTGGTAGATCTCTTTCTTCGGCTGGGGCCTCCCTCTGGAACAGCCTCCCTGTCTCTCTGAAACATGAGGAGAACAATCTCCAGTTCTGGAAGCACCTCAAGGCCTTCCTCTTTGCTTCTGCCTTCTCTCTTCCTCTCCCCTGCTGTTTCCTGTCTGATACTGCACTGGTCACTTGGCTACCCTCTGATTTTGGGCCCAGGTCCCTGCCCGCCCAGTTGCACACCCGCACTGCCTCCCGGCAATCGTTGCCCTTGGGTCTGTATCTGTAACCCTACAGTTCCCCTACTTGCACTTTTGGACACCTGCTGTCTGCACTTATCCTTGCACCTGCCACCTGCTGGCTGCACTTCTTGTTATTGTTTTCATCCCATGTACAGCACTGCCCTTTCCACTCCCCATTCCCTCCCCTGCACCTGCACGATCTCAATGTCTCTTGGCCTAGTAAGATTGTTGTCTCTATCCTCCCTCTTCCTTCCCTTGTCGCGCCTTGAAACACTTGTGTATACGCGCGTTACAAATGTCATATCATGTTCTTGTGAACTGCCTGTTGACATTTGGTTAAGCCAGTATAAGCCCGAGCGGCCCCAAAAGGAGAGAACACCTATAAGAAGGATTCTAGGGGAAAGGGTTACTACCCTAACCTTGGAGTCCTTCCGTTATGAACATTTCTTTAATTTTACCACTTATGATTACCCAAGAGTCTGGAAACTTTTCTGTTGGCTAAATCTACTAATAACATACAAGGAATCCAGGAGAAAGGATTATGACCCTTACCTTGGAGTCCTATAATATTTCTTTATTTTCACCAGTTCTGATTACCCAAGAGACTGGGAACTTTTCTGTTGGTTGGAGCAACAAAGAACACTTTACTTTAGGAAGGGGTTGTCACTGCGCAGTTGGTATAAGTTAATAGTGTTAGGGACAGAAGAGACACAACAGTGATTAACTTTATAATTGGACATTCTGACAATTTCCTTAGTTTTCCTAGAGGCAGGGAAACCCCTCTTAGTTTGAGGGACAGAGAGGTATTTTCCCAACTCTTTTTCATTTAATAATTACATTTAAGTTACAACCCAAAAAACCTGCTACCATTCTGTCCAAGTCTTACACCCTGACAGCTTCCAAACATTTGACTGGGCACAGTTTAGGCTGTTCTGTGAAAATATTGAGTATGATACTGATCTAATCCCTGCCTTTGTCCTCTTAGTAATATAGAAGATGGCTCCTGACAGTGAGAATTACTTCCTATTGACTGCCAAAGATCTGATGTCTGATGCCCTTTTACAAGAAATGAGACGGAGCAATGTTGTAGCGTTGGCTAAAAAAGTTATTTCCTGGACAGCTCCTCATTATCTGGCCAATTTGAAATAGCCTCAAGACTTCATTGATGTCCCATAAACGAGAATATTTTGGTGTTGGGGCTTTTAGAAGCGTCTGCATACTAAAGGATGTCCTGCTTGTGTCCTGCTGAGATCAACTAACGAAAGGTATTAATTGCCCTGGGCTGCCAATGTGTCTAGGATGTTCACCACATTTATTATATCCATTTTAGTGTGATGTATGTCCCTAGACAGACAACAGCTATGCCACTTTGCCCAAGTGGCATTATACTTCCTTCATTCCTGGTGCCCAGTATTCTCTAATGAGTCGTTTAGCTTCTCCCGAAAGTGCTGGCATGCACCAGGATCTGTGGAAATTGCCCACGCTATTAGGTTCAGGTTCCCTAGTTGTATCGTGGTTTGACGCTCGCCTGTTGGTCCCCATATGATCGTTTTGTCCTGGGGAAGTAGAATAGGAATCTCGTATGAGATCGGTAATAGGCCGGGGAACCAAGCTTGCCCTTTCAAGACCTGCGTTGCTAATGCCCGTATCGCCCTCTGTCTCCTTGCTTGCGCCAGTGTCCTCTGTACCATGGCGAATCGAGGAAAGGCTGTTCTGTGGCTGGACCCCACACCTGGAGAAAAGCATATGTCGCTTCTGGATCCGGCATTCAACTATAGAAATACTGAAGATTTCTGTTCAGCCTTGATGCAAACAGATCTGTCCCACAGGGGCCTCAACAGCTCATGAGTTTGTGAAACACTGTTGTGTCAAGCTACACATCGCTCCCCTCCCTCAGATACCTCAAATTCCAGTCTGCTACTTGATTCTGTGGTCCTGGAAGGTACTCTGTTGTCACGCTGATATTTTTCTTAAGGAACAGGAGCAAAAAATCCTTTGCTAGTTCTGCTACCATTCTGAGCTCCGTCCCCCCTAGGCAATTGATATACTTGACCGCAGAGACATTGTCCATCTTGAGTTGTACACAGCATTGAACTCTCTCCTGGCTACATCATCTCACTGCAAAGGAGCCCGCTAACAACTCTAGACAGTTGATGTGTAGACTGAGCTCCTTCCCTGACCATCTGCCCCTGTACATCTTCTCCCTGCATCGGGTTCCCTATCCCCACTGGCTGGTGTCCGATTCTCTCATTAGGGTCGTGGAGGATCCAAATATTGCTCTCCTGTTCCAGGCTTCCATGTGGTTGTACCACCACCACAATTCTGTCTTTGCCTCTGGGGATTGCGAACCTTCTATTCGTATGAGGGGCCCCTCATGAGATGTTTTATCTTTAGGCATTGCAGGTCCTGGGAAGATAGCCTGAATCAAGGCGGCAAGCCGACCTACCCGTCTGGCCAGCTCCCTCACTGTTATTACTTCCTTTTGTCAAGATAGTTTTGATTTCTTCCTTGATCATGTTACCTTGGCTAAAGGCAAACTGAGAGTCCCCTGTGCCATGTTCACGACAAAGCCCAGAAATTCCATTGCCGGCAGTATATCCATCTATGACTTCTCCCAGTTGATCAAGAACCTTAGTTCTTGTAAAAGATTGCTTGTGATTGTAACCTATTTATGTAGTACTTTCCTGACCGAACACCTAAAGCATATGTCGTCCAGGTACACAATTAGCCAGATACCTTGCTGTCTCAGGCTGCTTGGTTGGTTTCAGCAATTTGGTGAACCACCGTGGAGCTGATGCCAGTACTGCAGAGGGAAAATGGGACGACCCCTTCCCCCGATTCTCATCCATACCATGGCCTATGACGTCACGACACAAACACCCCACGAGAGAAGAATTTAACCTGCTCACTGCCGCCCCAGATGTCAAGATTCACTCTGGCCACGCCCCACACGGCTAGGGAGCCTGCCCGTCAATGAAATCACATGTGGGAACCTCAGGGGGAATTGACATCGACCATATGGATCAACTCGGTTAGACAGTAACCCCAAAATACCGCCATTGTTAGAGATGCCATGATGACAACGGACACGAACACACGTGCCACCAAGCACATTGGACACCCACACACCAACCCACATGAAGAACATACTCAGTGCTATGACGTAGAGGACCACTTACACCCACACATGCATCGTTGTTATGTTTCACATAGGCCACCTACAGCACCGCAGAAACGCAAGACACCAGAAGAGCTCGTGTACATGCTTGCAGACGCTTCCTCGACACTAAAACCATGGAGATGTAACCTTACATATTTACTAATGCATATGAAACTCTGTCGCCCCTCGCGACCCCATATTATGGACCATGTACCGCCACCCATAAGCCAGGCCAAGGTAGGCCGCAAAGCAAAAGTCCCCAGGACGAAGCATCTCAGACAAAACTGCAAGGTGCTGATCATGCAGAACGAGCCCCGACGAGAGCCCACAGCCAAGGCCGCAATGTTGCAATCTACATGCCGCGCTCCCCATGCCAAGGCTACACCTGCCACTGCTAAACGCTCCTCAGATCCGAAATACAAATCAAATGCTCATATTTCTGCTCCAGCCACGGTCTCAAAACACGTGACCGGCTGACCTGATACAATGCCAATCCCTACGGTACAGAGAAGCGCTGGGGTCTCACGTCTGGGACACAGTCTGCAACAATGAAGTGACAAGTTGGACACCTACAGCGATGGGAAAGACATGCACACCAGCCAATAGACAGACATGTCCATTGTCCACCACTGACACATAGTCATACTTTGTTGCCAGCACCAGGTACACCGCGAGCTGGGAACAGCGATGGTCCCAGGCTTGGGGGCTTGCAGATGAACCAATCAGGATACGAGGGGCTCACAATGACGCCACTATAGTCTAGCCAATCACTAATTGTCCCCTTGTAACACCTTTCGTGTAACAATTGTTAGGGACGGCCCAAGCGTACCACCTGACCCTCTCTCCTCCACTAACCGTCTCTTCTATATGTACCTATACTGACCCTACCACTCGGGGAGCCAACCGGAGATGGCGTTAGGTTTTGGGGCCAGTCTTCCTAGGTGATGCACGTAGCCGCGTCATACAGCTAGAAAAAGGGCCTGCAAGCCCACCATGATCGACAGGTCTCTCGGATGCCTATGACCTGTGAGCCCGTCCTTGCTTGTTTCATGTAATAAACAGCAGTAACTCTTTGCTCTTGTGTGTGCCTCATACTCTGTTGGGATGTGGGAGGAGTTGGGGCCTCCCCAACTTCGGAGGTCCGCGGACGGCCCTGCCGGCCCCCCGGAAATTACCCCGATAGTCCGAATGGGAGACTTGTAAACTCCCATCTCTGTCCTCACCAGAGAAACTGAAGGAATCAGTGATGGCTCTGCGTGATGGTCACCGTCAGATATGCGTCTCTGAGGTCCACCCGGGCCAACCAGTCCTCCTTTTGCAGAATGTGCTGCATGAGATTAATTCCCTCTATTTTGAAATGTCTTTATATAAAGAAGGTATTCAAGGCTATGGGGTTGATTAGTGGCCTCAGTTTGTGTTTCAGTTTCACTTGCAACATATTGCTTAGAAAGCCTCCTGTAGTGACCACTGCTGGTGCAATGGCACGTTTTTGCCATAGCTCTGCGATCTCTGTGTCCAATAATTGTTCGTCTTCGTTGTTGAAAATTATTGGCCTTGGAGGATGTGCATGTGCCGGTCCTTGGTGGAACTCCCAAGTGAAAGCCTTGTACTGTCTCTAGTAACCAAGTATCTCTGGAGAGTTCTCTCCACTACTGTGTTACTCTTCCCCCCCAACAGCAGGAGTTTCAGCATCTGTTCTCATGGTGCGCAGCGCTGGCATAGCTCTCTCCTGAGGTGTTGTTCTGCTGTCTTCCGTCGGACCGCCAGCCGCTGCCTCTACTTCTTTCTCGTGATGGGAAGAAGGGGTTTGGGTTTCAGTCTTCTTGGTCTCTCCAATTGGCTCTACTGGTGGAGGGCCTGTAGGAGGCAAAACGTCCGGGTGAGCAGCCCCTGCCAGCCCTTTCAGAAAGTTTTTTGCTGAATACTTTTTTGAGAGAGGCTTGCGCCATGTCTAAAGTTGCGTAAGTGTTTGCAAATGTTGCCATGTCTTTAATAAATGAATCCCAGAATAGCTATCCCTTGGCGACTGCTGCTGCCTCAGAGGAGGTCAGCTCCACTAGTTTGAGGATATTTCGATTAAAATGGATCTTCGCCGGTCCGTAGCTATTGCGCTGTTATTATTGCCCAGAAAACAAATGGCCCTCTGTGCCCAGCCAGCCAGGATATTTGGATCTAATTTATTGTATTCTTCTATTTTTTTGCATTCTCATCTATTTGTAATATTTTTGTCAGCGGGCTGACTATGTCTAACCTCTTGTCTTTACAAGATTTCCATGATCAATCAACTCCCTTCTTTACATCTTTCCCATAATGTTGCATGAAAATGAGCATGCGCTCATCGATTTCTGGCGTGCTCGCCACCTAGTCGGGCCATGCGGCCTAGGACATTCAGCTCTCAATTTTTTTCTGCCCTCTTTTTTTTCAATGGTTCCCTCAGCCTTTTCCTTAGATATGCCGCTATCTTGGCCTGTGGCTCCCATTCGCAGGACCTGGGATGCACCAGGCTGTACTGGTTAAATTTGTCCACGTGTTCCTGCTCTTCTACAGACCTTTTTCTTATCTTGTATGTGTTGTTGCCACGCTAGAGGATGAGTCCTCCTTCTCATCTGAGCTTTTGTCAGAGGGTTCGGACCTGCTTTGCATTTCTTGTTCATTTGAGCTTGATGGTTCATAATCATATGTTCGGCTCCATCTATCCCATGACCTCGCCCTTCTGTTGCCACTACACTTGTTGCATGACGAACCCGGGGGAGGAGGGCCCTGCAGGCATTCTTAATTTCTCCCCACTTTGCCCGAGTTGGCCGTACGTTTTCACAGGCATTTTCCCCTACATTCTTGCATGCATTGAGAGAAGGCTAATCAGTCCTCCATTATGCTAAATTATTTGCTGATAGTCTTCAGGCCTGCACATAAGGCCTTCTGCCCCACCTGTCCCATCCTGGGCTCTATCCTTTTGTGACTCGTGCATGGCTCATCAGACTCCCCACTGGAACTGATTCCTCTCCTACTCATTCTGTAGGTTCATTGATGAACAACTGAGCATAAGCTAAGTGGTTATCTGCAGGTAACTTGGGCCGGCCCGTCACACTTAGAATGTGTATATATATATATACACACACACCAATAAAAAACGTTGTTAAAGGGACGTTATGGTTAAGTTGCACTACTAAAAAACCTATGAAATTCAATGGAAAAGCGTTGCTACATGGACATTAAGGTTATAGGTAAAACAGAAAGAAAAAAAAATGTGCCAGTTATGGTAAGGTGCGCAACCATAACCTGTGCTACCACTGTGCACTGCAAGGACTAACACCCATAACCTCAAAGATGACATCACAAATGCCATTGATGACTTCACTGATGACATCACATCTGCATTTAGTTTTCATGACAATCCTCCACAAGGCAGTGTCATAATGTTGGCAGAAAACTATCAGAGGTCATTGGGTGAACTATCATTAGATACTTAGTTCATTAAGCAATGCATAGCTATAAACACCATTGCATTACAGACTTCTTTCCAGTACATGAACCTGCTCATGCAGAAACGTAGGCATGTCTGTAGCGTGCACCATAGACATGTAGGGCCTGATTCATGGAACGTTTTCCTATGGGGTTGTGCCATTATAAAACAGTTCCATGAATTAGGCAGACAATATTCAAAATCATGCCATGTTGGATAGTGAAATAAGCAATGCTTTGGTTTTAGAGTTTTGCATACTGAGAAACGTACAATAAGTAGCTACCAATGGCTCACTTAGTACATAATTGTAGTACAACACACAAAACATAAACCGACCACAACGCATACAAATATGAGCATATACAGGGATTTGTAAGAGGATTCAATTCAACACTACAGCTAAGTCAACGCCTAGTCTATAATACTGAATGAAAACCCTTATTGATATATCTTTAGGTCCAGTTCATGCGTTCTGGATGACTACCCCTATATAACACCCCTCTCTTGGAATCCCCCTGACCCCACTGAGCCAAGAAGTAGTTCTGTTTTGCAAGTTTAAAAGCTTTATTTGATAATTTAAAATATATATATATCACACTTTATAATAAATTAATAATTGAATATCACACTTAATCTGATATGATAAATATTAACAACGGAGAATCTGGCACTAACACGCTTCTCTATAGTCAATAAGGAGTTGACATGAAATGGATAAGGTAGCACACTGGTAAATAGGTACAGAAGTATAATGTGGTAGAGAATGCTTTATAAGGTTCAAATGGATGTAATTTTGAATGAAAATGCAATACAGAAAATACTCAATATGATTTCAACAAACAAGGTAATCACTTTTCTCTGGCAATCCCCTCCCCCCCTTGATGCAAGGCAAGGAAATGGAAGGAAACGCACAGTTCTCAGAAATGCAATCAAATGTGATTCAGTTCACCCCAGCAAGCTTAGACAACAGAAGTTTAAAAACACAGGCCCAAATTGCTTTGATAT
Organism: Ambystoma mexicanum; assembly: GCF_040938575.1. Classification (NCBI taxonomy): domain Eukaryota; kingdom Metazoa; phylum Chordata; class Amphibia; order Caudata; family Ambystomatidae; genus Ambystoma; species Ambystoma mexicanum. The sequence continues at coordinate 238,261,249 of NC_090923.1, forward strand.
GTGCTAGCAATGGATGAGAAATATGCTGGAAATTCTTTTAATTCCCTTTCAGAGGTTCAGGGTGAGTGGTATCTAGTTAATATTAGTCCAGGCTCACACTAGCAATGATGCAGGGATAGTTAGCAGGTTAAACGAATTTCTGGCAATGGAAGGCAAGCAGCAGCAGCTTTTTACACGTGAAGAAATTTGCAAATCGCGGCAAAATTCGCGGATGCGCCGAGCGCTATTACAGAGGAACCACAAGGACGATCTCTATCGTTTTGGGGTCCTAGGAAAGCCTAGGATCTCAGCTTCCAAATAAAAGTTACTGCAAGTCTCTAGCACAAACGGTTGCGGAGATATGAGCGATTAAATAAAGGTCGTTTTTCAGATTTGAAATTTTAAACGCACACTTTTTCAGCTTTAAAAATGATGGCAGGATAACACAATTGCTAAGCTGCAGTTCTACTTAGGTTAAAAATGGATTGAATTATATTATTTTAACTAAGAGATGGGTTCTACACAGTTTTACTATGTACTCACACTATATTCTTGAATTAAATGGGCCTCGTCACGGATCTGGTCAGGGTTTTAAACTGGACTCTGGTCTGGTCTGGCCTCTGCACTTCACAGTGATCTGGGTCAGCTCTCTCTGCTGGTCTGGGTCTCTCTGGGTACAGCACTGCTTTCTCTCTGGTCTGGTCTCTTAGTTCTGGATAGATTGAAGTCTCTAGTTTGGCTCACTGGAGGTTTGATGGAGGTAAAGCATGGATTTTTCCGGCAGAGCGTCCCGCTGCAGATGGAATTGAAAAAGTCCCTATCTGTCCTGTCTGTCTGCTTTTATGTGTTTAGAATGTGGGTGTGTTCTAGCATCACTGACCCTACCTCTCTCTCAGCTTCTAATTGGTCAAACTTCCATTTATCATTTGATTGGGGAATGAACTGTGAGTCAGAGTGATGTCATTTTACAGCCTGCAGAAAGTCCACTCCTCCTGTCAACTTACACACAAATCTAGATTTGAAACAAATACATGTTTGCAGAGGTACATATTGTTTTAAAATCATATGCACCCATCATGCATTACAGGAGGTATCCCCTGTTCAAACTCTGCTCTTCCTGGGAGCTTGCATTCAGAAATGGCACATATTTCACTTTTTAACTGATTTTGCAATTTCTGACATTGACCCAACTTTACATACATGTGCGCAGGGAGTACGGACATTCACTGATGAAGTTTCAGATTTTTAACATGCATACATTTAGAGTTATCCCCACTTTTCCGCTAAAACCCCCCTGAACACGCCACCGGGTCGAAAAACCTCTTAAAATGTGGGCAGAAAAATCACAAGAATTATGGTATCATTTATAACATTTTCACATGTCCGCTCTATGAGTTATTCATCTTTTTAAAGTTATGTTCTGGCTCCAAAGGGGTGTGGTTTACCCTCAGCACAAGGTTGAATTTCTGGTTTTTCCAGTTCTGCCAAGCCAGCTTGCTCTCACAGGCAGTGCTCCTCCCCTTTCCTCAGGAGGAAGCCACTTTTTACGACCATTTACGACTCCTGCCAATAAAACCTTTGCCTGAGCCAGGACAGGGCTTTGTTCACTTTCCTGCAGAGCACAGGTAATTCAATTATCAGATAGATGGCATATCCTTAGTGTGAGCAGCAAAAGGGCAGCTAGGCCTGGGAACACAGCTGTGACTCAAGTTTCACTCCTGATGGGGGTAGTTGCCAGGCAAATTGGAATCTCTTTAAGCTGTCATTTCTGTTCCCCAGTTTCTGCATTCAAATAAAACTAAACATTTTCACATATGCAGCTAGAAGGCTGATTCTAAGTTTAAAACTATGACATTTAAACAATTGCAACCTATGTGACACTCAAAAGTAGGTCACTCAGTCAATTTAAACATTTAGATTTTTTTTAGTGTCTTTCAGTCCAAATTTACTTAAACTGCTGAAATCCACAGCGCAGCCAGTCTTGTTATAAACCTTCAAGTCACTTCAGAATATAACTTTACATTGGATCCACCTCTCAGTAAGTCTTTCTTTAGCCTGCTTTGGGTTCATTCAGTTTTACACAAAAAGGTAAAATCTGGTGTGGTTTTAAAATGCCGGCTTTTGGATAGTGGTGAGTACTGGTACTGCACCCATTTTTGAGATTTAAGAAAATGAATTCCCAACAGTTATGGGTTTGCTTTTGGCAATCAGCATTGCCATTCCCAATGGTTTCAGACTACTGTGTGGGTAGTCCAATGGTGGTTTTAGGCAGTGTCCTTCTGTGCCCATAACATCGGCAAAAATGGGTGGCAGCCTATTCTTCATGCATTTCCCTGTGCATTTTCTGGGAAGCTCTGGCCATCATGAGGTTTTCCATGTCAGTACTGCACAGTTTTGAGGTAGAGCTCGGATGCATGGGTAAATACATCCCACAGAAAGTAAAGTAACCAAAAAAAGCAGCAGGATTACCAGAAAGTGTGCATAACGTAACTGATTATCTTCATGCACAGAAATGAGTGCTGTGTTTCAGCCTTGCTTATTCCCCTATGTATGTGTCTCATATGATGTGGCTGAACCCTAAGGAAAGTAGTGTAAGAACATATCGAAAGGGTAAGGTGTACAAATATAGTGCATTTTCAATTTTCTGTTCCAGGCTGTCAGAGAAGAAAATCACCTGGCCTACATATGTCAGTGAACATAAAAAGAGGGAGCCAGACATGTGCTGTCATCAGTGATGTCATCAATGACATTTGTGATGTCATCTTTGAGGTCATGGGTGTTAATCCTTGCAGTGCATAGTGGTAGCGCAAGTTATTGTTGCGTACCTTACCATAACTGGCGAATTTGTGAGGTTTTTCGGTTTTACCTGTAACCATAATGTCCCTGTAGCAATGTTTTTCCATTGAATTTCATAGGTTTTTTAGTAGTGTAACTTAATCATAATGTCCGTTTAACAATGTTTTTCGTTGGTGTATTTGATAGCTTTTTAGTAGGGCAGTGGATCCAGAAAGTTCCTTCAGTATAGATTTTTCAGTGAACGTTTTAGTAACGCAACTTAACCATAACGTCCCTTAAACAATGTTTTTTGTGGGTTAATTTCATAGGTTTTTAGTAGGGCTGTGTATCCAGAAAGATCCTGTAGCATACTCTTTTCAGTGCAGGGGATATGTTTTTAGTAGTGCAACGTAACCATAATGTCCCGTTAGCAGTGTTTTATGATAGTGAATTTTTAGTAGGGCAGTGTAACCAGAACGTTGCTGTAACGCTCACCTGATTCCCGCAGAGGCGCCGGTCTTGACTGGGTGAATGCCGTATCTTCAAAGGTGATGTGTAACACACGGTTGGCTCTTTGGGCTGGACCTCTGTGCACTGTATGTCTGACTCGAAGAGTAAGGTGTCTGCAGATAGAAAATATGGGATTAATGAACTGGGGTTATTGGGTTCCTCTCTCCTCTTCCCTTTCTCTTCTCCTGTAGAACCCCAAAGGTTAACACCCTCACCTTAGGTAAGTGAACGCCGAGCTCTCCATCTGCCTCGGGGCAGGGTGCCGTAACCAGTTTCTTCACTGGATAAGGGTGCAGGCCTCTTGACCTCAGAGGACTGCTGTCCGTCGTTAACTGCACGAACGGTAAGTTCTGGGCACTTCAAATGTCTTAAGTCTTTTGTAATGATATCTCTTGTTTTGCAGGGTTCCGGCGATGGCGGATGGCGGGCTGATGAGAGTTGAGGATCGAACCCGCGTGAGGAATAGAAGCACCTGGAAGCACGTAAGTAAGCGCTTGTAGCCTGCTTCACGATGCGCACTAACTGTCCCTTTTATCTTGCAGGTACAAGTTCGGAGCTTTAGAGAAGCTGAAGGGTGCTGGAATACCCACTGGATTCGGTGTGGGAAGGAGTAATGGCACGTGAGTAATAAAGTTGCCCAATGTCTTTAAACGCACCTTCTTTTGTCTTTCAGATGCGGGATGCAGCGCCGAAGGCCTCCGGAGCGTGCGAAGAGCTGGTAAGCTTTTGTCTTTCAGATGCCGGAATGCAGTGCGAAGACCTCCGGAGCATGCGAAGAGTAGGTAAGCCTTTGTCTTTCAGATGCCGGAATGCAGCGCGAGGCGTTGGTGACAGCCGATGGACCAGGTAAGAGATGCGCTGCCACTGAAGACCGTAGTGCTAACCTGTTCTTTCTTTGTCTTTACAGGTGCTGCTGAAGACTGGATTCCAGGATGATAAGCCTTTGTTCCCTTAGGCCCAGGATCAGAAGCAGAAGACACGATGAGCGTTCTGCTGCAGAGAATGCAGAATAACGCAAAGCAAGATTCATCCATCGGGTGTGGTTTAAATAGCCTCCTGTAGTGCTTAGGTGTCTCCTTCCACAGCCACGCCTAGGTAAGAAAAGAGTTCCTGCTTTCCAGAAGAGTTCCAGTGTTCTGAACCTAGGGAGTGGCTCCTGCCCCACCCAACAGGAAAAGTAGTCCCAAACAGAAGAGGATCAGGGGTTCAACTGGCAGGTAAGTAAGCAGCATGGTCTGCTGCAGGTAAGTCCACCCAAGCATTATGAGCCCGGCGCTTCCAGCGCTGGGACTGGGCATCTTTATGAGCCTGGTGCCACTGGCGCCAGGACAGGGTCCAAAGGGTCCCAATTGGGACTGGCTGGCACTCGGAACCGGGGTTATGGGTCTGCTTCCAAGGGAGTCGGGCAAGTCCTGATCTTTTGGAAGCAGAGATCATGACAGTTGCCTTAGCATAGTGTTGTCTGTGAAGGTGAAAGGTTTGTGGTAGCGCAACTGAACCATAACCTGCCGTTATCAACATGTGTTCATGGGATGCTTAGCTGCCCTCATGATGAACTTGTTCAAAGTGCAAATGCCCCAGTGTATGTATCCATTTGTGCTACACCTTCCCTTTGCTAATAGTGTCTCTGAATCTTAGAAATTGAAGGTGTACATGTTAAATGTTGGGGAGTGTGTGTGGTTTTCCTTTTTCTGTTAACAATGCATGGTGAGTCTGTGGCACACAGCAGTACTGTATCAGATGGCTGCTGGGTGAGTAATATGGAGGTTTCAAGCAGTCATGGTGACTGCGTGGGTTGCTGTGCAAACCTACCAATGGATGGCTGCGGTATGCCTGGCTCTATGAGGCCCACTGGAAAACAAAGAACAGCAACCTCCAATGAACGGTGGGCGTGTTAAATGTCGCATTCATTTGATTGATGTACTGCTTGCCTTTTCATGACCCATGAAACAGACACATGCCTTGCCTACGCCTTGCTTTCCTTTCCTTCTGAGTGGTATGTTGCAAGAGCAAAATAAATGGAAAGCAACTGGAAGAGGAAAAAATGTCAATGAAAAAAGCTGCTTTTAGAGTTGGAAAGCCACAAATAAATCTCTTCATAATGCACCGCGCTTTCTCCATTCTCAGACGACATGAAAAATAACGCAAGCACATCTGTGTCTGCGTAATGCCATAAAGAATTATGCTTCCAATCGGAAACATGCGCATGACCTGAGCAAGTTCCCCCTTCATCGCAAACGGTACAGGAACTCTAGTAACACATTGTGCACTTTTCCCTCCACAATGAAGAACAATAATGTCTGCATGATTGCGCACCACCAAAGTCTCACAAACAAAAACCAAAAGCTGTCACTGCATTGCAGGTACTCCATACTCCAAAATGAGCAGCCAATGCACAGTGTGTTCCCTTCACTTTCCATCAATGTATTCCGAACTCCCCCACAAACCGTACACGGTGCCTCGTGAAGCACACAGCCATAACCGCAACCTCCGCATTTGTATCGACAAATACACTGTGCATCACACTTTGGGCATAAAAAGCACACCCAAAAATTTTATTCAGCAATGCCGTTGTGTGCACAGGGCCATTGCTATGGCCGGATGTGGTACGTGCAACCTTGCCTCTATGGCGATGTCTGTGGACTTATCGTGCTGTGTGCGCGGGAGTGGGGCAAAAAATGTCAATCAGTGTGGTGGATTCCGTTTGTAGTGGTGGCTCTTAAAAGAGCCGTTTTATATTTATTTTTATAGGTGTTCCATAGAGACCATTTATTTTCTGATTTATATAAGTGTTTTTGTTTGCTGCACTTCGCCTCACATTCTTACAATAGCGTCTTCACTGCAGTGTGTAGATTGGTAAACAAAATGTCATTGCCATTGGGTGACAATGAAAGTCCATTTCCATTGACAAGGTGCACATATCGATAACCAATGTTGTTTTACCAACCTAAACGCAGTTCTCAAAAGGTCAGTGTGTGCATGGGCGGGGTTCTTTGTACACTTCACTATTGCTACAGCATCTTTTTAAATGTGCCAGCTTTCACTCTGCACCCTCAGCAACTCCTACATAAGAGGACTGCGTGACTTGTCCTTGGCCAGAACATCAGGGATTGTATCTCTGCTGACACTAAAATATCTGCAATTGCTCCCATTGGCTGCAAGGAATAAAATTAAAGCCCTGTGCATTATGCAGAAGGCCTTCTGGTCCCTGGAACCTGAATACCTTCAACTCTCACTTCCAAAATATGTGCTTCCTCGCGCTCCTCCCTCATCCGCCTCCTACTCCCTCATGGTTACTTGCTTCTGCATGCAACCAGTTGGTGTTAGATGTCTTTCCTCTGCTGGGGCCTCCATCTGGAACAGGCTCCCTGCCTCCCTGGAACTTGAGCAGAACCATGTTAGGGTTTGGAAGAACCTCTAAAGCTTTCCATGTGCTTCTTCTTTTTCCTCTCCTCTCCCCTGCTCTCTTCCTGTATAAAAATGACTGTGCACTGGTTTCCTACCCACCCTGTATTCTATGCCCCAGGCCACTGCCCTCCCAACAGTTCCACCCCTGCACTGCCTTTCTGCCAACCCCCGCATTTGGGGACTGTTTTCTGTAACCTTAACAGTCCAGCCACCACTTGATGGCTACACTTATCCTACCACTTGGAAGCACCGGTCGTAGTTGCACTTATTACTATGTCTTCTTGTTGCCATTTACTCCACTTTGGCCTCCCCCTTCCCATTCACTTGCACACTCTCAGTGTCACCTGGTCAAGTGGGATCAATGTCTCTGTGTGGCCTCTGTTCCGGCTCCCTTTCCTTGTCGCGCCTTCACACACTTGTATGTAGGCGCGGTACAAATGCCACAGAATACCATATCACATCATATGATATGATACACAAACTGCATTCATAACAACAGGATGCCGGCCACGTACTTTCTATTCACAGAATGGTCTTTCCACTGTAATGCATGTACTACAAATGTCGGAAAAGTGATCTGACAAAAGCAGCACTGAATGTATGTTAGCAACGTTAAGCAAGTTCACCAATGTTAAGCAAGTCCGTGCAGTGCATGCATACAAACAGGATGCCATGCCCCTTACCTTGCACACTTTCACGATAGCCTCCTATATTTCTCATGACAAACACACCTTCTGCCACAGTGTTTGTGTGCACACCACAACCAGCAACCACACTACACAATGGCTTAGCCTCCACAATGGCAATGCCACAGCTGGCACCCTGAAAAGAGCCAGATGTGACACGTGTAATCTTCAAAGTACAGCGGAATCCGAAGTTACTGTGCTAGGAACAGGAGTGGGGGTGGGGTCAAAGGTAAAACAGGGTAGGGGATTGTTTCTTTAGTATTGTCTGTGAAAAGACTTATTTTTTTGTGTGCTGTTTTTGAAATGTACGTGCATACATCTTTTTTCTGTCTTTCGCTTACTGTCTGTTTGCTTCTCCTGAGATTTTTAGCAACTGATGGTGAACGCTTCATTTACATTTCTACAGGATTCTCTGCAATGTAGTGTGGCAAACAAAACAGCACTGCCAATGGAGGTAAAAAAAAATACAATTTCCTTGGAACCACTGGAAATCTTGCTGATTGTTAATGCTTTTGTAGTCGGTTTAGAACATCCCAGCACTCCACATAAAGTCACACGTGCTTATGTTTATCCAACACCTCCCGACCTCTAGCTGTGGACAAATTACACTGGCACTATCCCATGCTCCTCTTGGTGTTAGCGATGAGAAAATCACCTTGGCGTTGGGAAACATCTGCATCACCGCTGTCATCAACTTCTTAAAAGTGAGCAAGCAAATGTGAGCATGACATGTACCCCAAATGTAGTGCTTCAAATTGCACGACCACCACATAAACAGTACTGACAGATGCCACACATGTGCAAAGGAGATCCTTGCACCCGAAACTCCACTCATAGACTCAGCCCCAAAATGCCTCCACTCCTTCCAACTGAAAGTTTGCAGCAAAGCCTCTTTCCACAGCATATATGTGCAGTTTGTGCACAAAGGTATCACCCATGATTAGCGCTCTGCGTCTTGCCATCTCTGCCAATGTCACTGCATCAAGTTTTGGATCAAAAAGTTCCGCCCCATCCTGTGAACCATACCCTCCACACCGGCATTTCTCCAACACTCTCTCATTGGCTGCAGTCAAAATTTGAAACACGCATGCACCAATCACATACTAAGCCTCTGCATTGCACACTATCATTTCTGTACACCACTCCATATTTACCGTTACACTCTCATTGCATGTTCCGTTTGCTTCCAAAGCCCCTGCACCAGACACTTCTGCTAAAGGGTGCACTATTTCAGCATCCACAAAGATCCTAAGGGGCACCCAGCACACCTTTGGCCAGGCGCACAACAGTGCAGCTCTTGGCCACACCCAGCACAACACTATGGATCCATGCATGCAACCATGTGGGCAGCTAACATTATGCACAGACATATCATACGTAGCGCCACTTCTGCCCAACTCCCCCACACCATAAAACACCCACTCATGAAAACAGGTCACATTCAGCAGAATCCACAAACATAACAGAGCCTCCACCACCCCTACCCACTGCCATTCACAAAGTATTGTGTCACTGCCAACCTAACCACAACATTTTCACAACATTGGGCCTACTTCGCCAAATCTGCACATAGCAGAGTAACCAAGCACATATAAGCTGCACTTCAACCATACCCTCTTCCATACTAACCGTATGCAAACACTGCACCCAGTGACCACACTGCATGCCTTTCTAATGCACCATCTCCAACCACACATCAAAAACGTTTCCATGTTCCAACAGTGAACTCACTTGCAAAACCAAACATCCACGCATGGCAGCTCACTTCTGCTGCTCTATGGCGTCTGAAATGTCCTCCACAACCATTCTTTACAGGTCACGACCCTGTAACTAATGCATAGGCAAAAGTGCATTACTCTCGTTGGTGTGCTGAACTCCTAGACTTGAGTTTATGGCCTACGGCCTTCGGCCATGCACCCAATAGTGTAGGCCTTCAACACACCCACCGCAAAGTAATGCCACCATGCATGTCACCATTTCACAAACTACAACAATCCACATACACACCACTACCACCAGCACTCCTACCCAACCTGCGCACCGCCATAGATCTATGAAGCAAACAATTGCAACAGTTACCATATTGCTGAAAAAGAACCACTGTGCCGCCCTTGGCTACACCCAGCACATCACTATGCATGCATGTATGCAACCATGTGGGCAGCTAACATTATGCACACACGTAACATACATAGCAGCACCTCTACCTAACTCCCCCACACCATAAAACACCCTTTCATGCAAACAGGTCACAATTAGCAGAATACCACAGCCTCCACCACCCCTACCCACTGCCATTCACAAACTATTGTGTCACTGCCATCAGTGACCTCACCTGCGAAACTAAACATACTCGCATGGCGGCTCACTTCTGCTGCTCTATTGAAATATGCTCCACACCCATTCTGTACAAGTCGCCACCCTCTAACGGATGCAGAGTCAACAATGCATTAATGCTGTGGGTGTGCTCAATCCCTATGTTCTTGAGTGCATGGCCTACAGCCTTCTGCCATGCACCCAATAGTCTAGGCGTTACACACACACCCACTGCAACGTTATGCCACCATACATGTCACCAACTATGACAATCCACATACACAGCACTGCCACCAGCACTCCTACCCAACCTGCGCACCGCCATGGAGCTATGCAGGAAAGAATTGCAACAGTTACCGTAATGTAGAAATAAAACACTATCTCCTGCACCCCTGTGTACTTTCATTCACATACTACGGCTGTACCCAATTCCATTCACAAAGTATTGTGTCACTGCCAACCTACCCACATACTGTTCGCAACATTGGCCCTACTCCAACCAATCTGCACACACTACACTATGCAGGCACCCACCTCTACTGGATGCAGATTCAGACATGCATTGCCGCGGTGGGTGAGCTGAAGCCCTAGGCTCTTGAGTGCATGGCCTCCAGCCTACGGCCTTCGGCCATGCACCCAATAGTCTAATCCTTCAACAGACCCACCGCAACTTCATACACCCATGCATGCCACCATGTGCCCAACTACCGCTTTCCATCCCCATAGCACAGGCACCCACACTCCCACTCAACCTATGCCATGCGCAATTCACTCCCCTTCTGAAATTCACCTGCCACCACTCACCACGGAAAGAGGTCGCCGCAAACAGGTCACGGCAGAAGCTATCGGGCCGTTACGACAGCTGCCTTCAATCACCACACAAAGTAGTCGCCTGTTTAGGTACCCGCAAATTGGCCCAATACGCACTAATACTGCAGCCACTCCTCCGTCGTCCTCCACCCATTTACATATGTCACATTAACCATTTCTCACTCCCGCACCCTTTCCCTCCCTTCTTTCCACCATCACATGGCGTATGGTATATTTTGCACACCCTTTGTCACGCTCACCTGATTCCCACGGAGGCGCAGGTCTGGCTTCGAGTGCTGATGCTTCTTTAAAGGTGAAGCGCAGGACTCTGAGGATGGACAGGTAGGGCCCACTCTACTCTGGCTTCTCTGGCTCGCAGGAATATTCCCCTGTGCGTGAAAAGGGAGTATTACCTACTGACGGAATAATGCTCAAGCCTCCCACTCCCTTCCAACCCTCCACGATACCCTTCCACGATTCCCCGTGAAGTCTCACCTTAGGGTCTGGAAGGATGAGTTCTCCATCCTGCTTCTGATGCAGGGGCGTGTTGAAACCCAGTTACTTCACTGGATTGAGGTTTGATGGGAGTTCAAATAAGCTTGACTATTCAGGTAAGGCGCTGTAAGAGTTCTGTAGCAAGTTCAAAGGTTCAAGCTTAATAATAATGTTCATTGTCTTATTGCAGCAAGCGCTAACGCTTATGTCTTTTTCCCCTTAGGGGCCGGGGTTCGGAATGCCAGAGATATGGCGCCGACCCGAAGTGAAACGTGCAGTTCCAGTAAATGACAGGTAAGTTCTGGATGAGCGTTCAGGTAATGTCTTTGCATTCGCTCATTCAATGTCTTTGTCTTTTTTCCCCATAGGGGCCGGGGTCCGGAATGCCAGGAAGGGGCAGGACCCGAAATGAAATGGGAATGACCCAACAGGTAAGTCTTAGAAGGAAGCTGAGCTTTTCCTATTCCCTTCCTTCTCTCACCTTGTGTTCCTGTCTTTTTCTCTCTAGGCTCTGGGAAGTGGCTGCGGATCCGGATGATCGCTGCTGAAGATGGAGGTGCCCAGGAAAGGTGAGTGAAATGCAGCGCTGCAGCGATCGAAGCGAAATGCTTTTAAAAATGTCTTCCCTTTCAGGATCGTTGGTGTGATGTCTCCGTGATGCAGCTTTAGCAGGTAAGGTCTTCTTTGTCTCCAATTCTCTCTTAGCAGGTGACCCAGGATGCTGACAGGCGTGGCTGAAGTCCAGATGCAGGAGCTGACACGGTGAGCGTCCAGCTGCGAGGAGCAGAACAACGCGAAGCGTGAGTTGCTGATCGGGCGTGGTTTAAATAGCTTTGGAAGAAGTTCCAGGTATGTATCCTTCCACCGATCAGGTATGTATCCTTCCCCGAACACACCCAGGTGGAAAGTAGTCCCACAGGTAAAGTAGTTCCATTCAGGCCTCAAGAGGGCCTGGATGTAGCAGCATGGTCTGCATCAGGTAAGTGCCCATTAAAACACTTGAACACATGTCTAGCTTTATGAGCCTGGCGCCTAAGGCGCCAGGACAGGGGTTCAACATGAGCCTGGCGCCTAGGGCGCCAGGACTGTGTCCAAAGGGCCCCAGCTTGGGCCCGCTGGCACTTCCCTGGGGGGGGGGGGGGGGGGGGGAAAGAAATGATGCCTGCCTCTGGGGTCTGGGTCGGACCTGGCTCCTTGGAGGTAGGCATCATGACACCCTTCCGCCGGTGCCCTGTCCTCCGATACACCATGGCAGCGTTTGTCAAAAATTGTTGACGCAGAGCACGCTTCCCTCCAGCCAACCACTGGCCGCTTCCAAAGTTCTCCGACAGCATGCCGCACCGCAAGCCAATGACAGTTCTGAGCGGACCCAGATTTCACTCATTTTTAGAGACGTACATTTCAGTCATTTGCAACAAAAGTACTGCTTCGAAGGCGATATCTATTAGGGAGTATGGTTTCAGCCTCCATGTGCTTGCCCCTGGGTTGTCCGCACTCCATCGCAGGGAAACTGTCACTGGGGAGTGGTCAGAGAATGTTCTGGGAAGGACAGACATATGTGTGATGGTTCTAATTAGGGTGTCTGAGATAAGCCATCTGTCGATGCGTGAGTTTGAGTCTTGTACTGAGGAGTAAAATGAATAGGATCGGGAATCCGGGTGGATCAGTCTCCATGCGTCGGACACCGCTAATTGGGCCTGTACCTCTATGATAGCCTTGGCTGCTCTGGAGAGTTGGCGGGGTCTGGAGCCCGATCTATTGAGGTCAACATTTAATATGGTATTGAAGTCCCCGCCCCACAGGATAGGGACGAGAGGTAACCCAGATAATAAAGATGAGAGGTGTAAGTAAAAGTCGGGATCATCTACATTGGGGCCATATATGTTAAGCAGCACATCTTCTCTGCCCAAGAGAGTTCCAAACAGTAGGACGTAGCAACCCAAGGAGTCGATATGCTGGAATTTAAGGCTTTTGTGTAGTAGCGTAGGGGGCCGCATGCTTTAACAAACCTCTCACATCCGCCAGCACGAGCATGCGTTTCTTGCAAGAAAAGTAGATTAGTTTCATGCCATTCAATGTACAGCTGTATTTTACGCTTTTTGGAGTAGTTACCTAGCTCCCTGACATTCCAACTCATGCAAACAATGCCATCCTCAGCCATTGAGGCAGACATCTAGCACGAATAAACAGTGGCCTAAATCAGGGAACTGACTGCAGGAACCAAACCAGTTGCTCAGAGGTTGCAGTGTAATAGTGCCATTCTGAGTACAGTTAAGTGCTCGAATTCGCCGTCGCACGTCAAGCATTTTTTTAACTAGAAACCCCTCCCTGCCCTCTCCCACCTCCACCCATCCCCCAATCATAGAGGTGGAAGTGCGTTGCAAGTGCTGTTGTGCTGCAAGGAGATTGTCAAGCCTCGTTCACTCCTGGGACGATGCTCTTTCATACGCTTAGACCTGTTCTTTCATACATAGTGAGTCATTTTACTTACTGCAGTTCTTTACGTCTGCACGCATTCAAGTCTTTATGTTGGTTTTTCTTTTTTTTCTCTTAGATTGTCACGTCACTCCTGCGTCCCCCCCCCCTGCCCCCACTCCTGGCAGCCTTCAAGATTACTGTGCATGCGCACCTGGAAGTGCTGTTGTGCTGTTGTGCTGTTGTGCTGTTAGGGTGTGGCGGCGTGGAGGGGTGAATACTATGTTATTGTTTATTTCTCAACCCACATAAAAGGTTAATAGTACTTTACTTTTGTAAACGACATCGCAGTTTGTAACTCTTTGTCAGTTTTAGCTGCTGTTCATCTGCTGTGGAAAGGTTAACACACAGGTTAAATAGACAAGGTAATTACGGATGTAGTGTAAATCTGTTAGGCTTTATTGGATTGTAGTGTGCAGTGTTTGCGGATGTAGCTATCCACCTTCCACGTGTATTGAACGAGCGGCAGTGTGTAGGACGAAAGTTCTGTGATTACGGCTGTGGGTGGACAGGTGACAGTTGTGCTTGTTCATTTCTGGGACATGCTTTGTTGCATGTTTGCTGGGCGCAGTGCTGTAGAAAAGTTCTGATATGTGCGTAGCGCATCCCTAATCTAAGAATATCATTTGTAATTCTTTGATTTTACCTCTGGCACATTTGAATTCTTTGGCTGATTGGGCTTTAGTTGATAGAGCAGTCCTCTAACAGTGGCTTGTCGGCGTGTCTCTGTAAAACCACCATGGCTAGTAGCTTACAGAGCGGAAAGCTCTGTAAGGCTCTTAGTCAAGCCTCTAAGGTAGCAGAGGAAGCAAGCCCTGTGCCGGCTTGTGTTCTGCCTCTGTTGAGTGACGATCGTATGCCAGCAACGCCATATAAAGAACAAAAACATGTAAAGAAGGAAATATTTCATTTCGCAGATCCTCACTCTATCAAACATGACGACATTATTCAAGACATAGCATTTTCATATATGCATGCGCAAATTCATGCATGGGTAGACAATGCTAAGAAACGGAAATCATTTCCTATTAAAGATATGTATAACTGCGATCATTCCATACAACACAGCTTTCTTAGCATTCGCCCGACTACCTTTGGGTTTGGTGCGCAATACAAGTAATAAACTAAACTAAACTAAACTGAAAACACTTCCTCTACATGCCAGCCCAAATTATGCCTGAACCGCTTTCGAATGATCTAGCAGATATTTCTATGATGGCGCCTGTGGTAATGGATGAATTAGGCAAGCATACTCGTTTGTCTCTCGGTCCATCTATGCCTACATATGGAAAGGAAGGGGGGATTGATAATGTACATCTCCATCAAAGAGAGGCAGTGGATCACAAGAAATTATTTAGTAATAGCCAGAATGAGGTTTCTCCTCTGCAAGAACCGCATGGCATAAGTATGCTCCCTGCTTATCCTATAGTGATTAATTCAAATCATGGTACTGAACAAATATCTCAGATTTGCTCCCGCCCAGTAGATTTGAAACCATCTCCATGAGCAATTTATGAAGCATCGCACATTACATTCTTGGGAACAGGATTTAGGAAACCTGGATCAACAATTTCCAGTTTTAAGCCACATTTTAAATCTTCTAGATAAAGGGCACAAACTGACACACTTAGAAATTAGGGCTCTAAAAAACACATCTATTAATTTGATTGCAAAAGTTTATAAAATTGAAGGATTCTTATGTGGTAAGATGGCAGGGACTAGCGTTTCAAGCAAAGTTTCTTGCGAGGAACCATTAGGCCGACCAGCTCAAACTAAGAGTTCCCAAATACATGGGCTGTCCGTAGATACAAAACATTCCCAAACATATCCCACTAGAAATCTTTTTTCAATACCGAGACACTCTTATGTGCAAGCGGTAACTTCCTCTGGATATATGGGGCAAGAGCCTAGATTGGTTGGAAGTTGTAATATGGAGTCAAATAATGGCCTGTGTTGTATGCAAATAGACAAACTTGAAAATATGATTGCACGAACTTCAGGTGCACTTATCGCAACTTGCCAACCATATAGGTTTACACTTCAGTGAAGGGGTAACTTCTAACTCCAATGACTCTCCTGATAGTCCATCTGCTCTAACAAACATAATGGAGCAGCAAGAGACAGACCATATTCCGGAAACTGAAACCATTCCATTCACTGGCAATACTACTGGTGTAACAAGCATGGATGGGTCGAGTTCTGGTGGTTTTCTGCATTTAAGAGCACTCAAAAGAAGAGTTTTGAAATAAGCCATTACTGAAAGAAATGCCATTAAAACAAACGCACACCTTACCACTATGCACAGTAAACAAAATGTCAATAGCAAGAATATTAGTGCCCATGGTAATGGGGAGGTGATTCTAGATTTGAAGCAGCTAAATTAGGAAAGCCGGAAAGCTCTCCAAATGCCTGACCCCTCCTCAAAACCATCTATGGACATAGTGCCTATACTTGTGCCTAAGAAAAAAATAAAAGAAATTGCTAGCTGATCAAATCGTGAAAATACCATCTGAATCCAAATCAGTGGGGAGCCAAAATCAAACGGCTTCAAAATCAATAGAATCCAAGCCAATTTATGGTATTGCTGCAGTGAAAGTTGGTAAACAATCCCAATTATCGTCCTGCTATCCTCTCACTATAAACAACATAACAGTGGGTAAGAACAACAATGATACACTCTTGGAAACTCATGTTTCGGACAGTACTACTATATCTTTGATATCTATTCCCAGTAGTAATTGTAAAATGCAGCCTCTCCAAACCAAGCAGGTACAAGATGGGGGCATTGATGGTGAAACATCACAAAAGAGTAATGAGGCAATTTTGTCAGATCCTATTTATCCTGATATAAATGGGACCTTTTATCCTAAGGCAGGAATGGAAGAAGAGTGATCTGATGTACATGAGGTGTCGGTAATAGCAGCTAATACATCCACTATCATGGGAAGGATTAGTGATCCGGCAATTCATGGAAAATCATGCCTCAATCGATCATTCATATTCAAAACTTTCAATATGATTTTCATGTTAAGAATACTCAACTCTAATGATGTAGACAGAATGATATGTCAAGTGAACTCTCCAATTACACTCAAACAAATTTGGGAATTTCTTGAGGATCTTGATTTGCTAGGAATTCACGCGGTTGTATTTGCAAAAGATTAACATGCACATTCGTTCATTGAATATCAACTACCGCAGGGCTATGGTGTCTTGGAGAAGCCAACTAATGCTGGCCCCTCTGATAGCACACAACCTGAGATCATTTTGCATCTAACAGCCATTGTTTCAAACCTAAAGGATTGGTCCTGGGTCAAAAATATGTTAAAAACTATACTGGCTATTGAACCTCCAAAACAAAATTCTTAGCTATACTAAGCTTAAATATCAGTCATGGAATGTGTGTGGGGTTAACATTTTCTTTGCATGTTTGAATTCACACTCTATCTTTGCTTCACCTTCAATTATATTCTTACAAGAAACCATGTGAATAAACCAGTTGTGTGTGAATGGACACACTGCATTTACTTCTCCTGCAATAAAACCAGGCTTGGGATGTCCGATTGGCGGCCTTGCTATTTTAATCAATAACCTTCTGAATATGCATACCATTTTAATACATTCCTCGGATGCCCTATTAGCCATTGAAACTAATCCAATGGGGAATAATTCAGACGTGTATCTCTTAATTGCACTATACTTTAATCCTGTGACAATGGGGATAGATGGGTTAATGGACATCCTGAATTTGATCTTTGAAAATGCTTTGCTATGTAATTCCAATTATAAGATCATAGTGGGAGGTGATTTTTATTCAAATTGTTCCAATCTTCCCAGCAAAAATAGTACTCAACAAAATTCAATAGCTGAACAGCATTCTGCTAACTTGGGCTATTGTTGGAATCAATACTTTGCCACATGGAACATGTTTGTAGTCGGATGCAGACAAGATGCTCCGAGCTTTACATGGCATAGAGGGCATGCATATTCAACTATAGAATTTTTCTATATATCAGCGAACTTGATGGATCACTGCCAAATATGTGAAATTTTGGAAGTTGGCCTTAGTGATCAAGGTGTTATTACAATTGAACTGATGAGCAATTGCAATTATTTGGAGAAGGTTCCTGAACTGGGTTTATCAGAAATGGAGTGTCCGCTACTATCAGTTCACTGGAATAAGAAGCTCTCTAATCATTTGGTCTCAAAGCTGGGTACTACAAAAAGGTTTGATCTGAATGTATTATACTCAATCCAGGACATTAGTCATATAGAGGCCAATAACAATCGTATTGATCATGATCAGCTGTCTCTTTTATAGTATGCCATAATGCTCCAAGCGAGTCACATCTACACAAATATCTGTGGGAAATTGCCCTTTTAAAGCATCAGAAGAACACAGCTATAAGAGCCTTAGGTGAAACGAATTTGTCTTTACAAAACTACATTACTCTAAAAAAACAAATTCTCCAGACATATAAGAATGCCTGCAACAGCCACAAATATAAGTCTTATATAGTTGACAAGCAGACCATAGTAAAACATCTCTGTAAACATGATAGTAAATCCATATGAAATATGCTTAAAGATAATACGAATAAAAATGTGGATTGCATGCATACATCATCTCAGCAGATAATTGGTCAAAGCATATCTCTCTGGCATTCCAATTTAGGGCAGCATATCACACTATTACATTTCATGTGATTCCTTTATCATCTTTGCCACAAATTCAGCTGTGTATTGACGCCATCCTGTGGGCCATAGGGAAACTGAATAATTCGAAGGCTTTATGGCCTGATGGCATACCTGCATGTGTTTTAAAGGCGGATGCTACTTTTTGGGCAGGTATTCTCAAATAGAAATTTGAAATCATATTTAACACTAGTATTATCCCTCGTTCTTGGCAAACATCTTTGATCATTCCCATTTATGAAAAAGGCAATCCAGCGCAACCCAATGACTACCGCCCGATAGCCTTGATGGATGCATTTTATGAGGTCTTCACTATCTTAATATTAAATGAGATTGAAGAATTTATTCGAAAACATGACTTGTTATCGCAACGTCAAACTGGCTTTCGGAAACACATGGGAACCGCTCTAAATGCAACCGTTTTGTCTCATGTACTACATGCAGTTAAGAAAACAGCAGGAGGTACAGTCTATATGGCCTTGCTGGACTTAAGTTCTGCCTTTGAATGTGTAATTCACAGTCTTCTTTGGTCTAAAATGGGCAAATTGGAATTTTCCTCAACGATCATTCAAGTAATAGCGATGTTACACACTGACACCTGCTATAGAGTACGAATTACAGGATACATCTTTACACATACGGGGGTGAAGCAGGGGTTCAACCTTGCTTCTACCCTATTTAACCTATACCTTTTAGATATTGAAGCCATTTTGAATCATGTGATCACATTACCAATTAGAATAGGACATCTGCAACTTAATTGGCTCGCATTTGCTGATGATATTCTGTTATTCGATAGGACACCATACGGATTACAGAATAAAATTCAGGCATTTTCAAAATATGCTTTAGAACGGAACCTGCGGGCCAATGTCGCAAAATCAAAAATATTAGTCTTCACTGGTAAAAAGAACATTTCTACATTTCGTTGGTCACTAAAGGGCCTACCTATAGAAAGGCTAACTGAATGTAGGTACTTGGGGTATGATATATCTGACGTGTCTTCACAGGTTAGCTGACACAGATCTCTAAACCAGAAATTAAGACTTTTGATGTCTGAGCTTAAAATCATATTCAAAAGATACTGCAAGTTCTCTATATTACCGGCAATCCAATTTTATTCACTAAAAATAAAAGCCATTCTCCTATATGGTGTGAACTTATGCTTACACGATGTGAGTATTTTTCTAAACTCTATGCAAGCACGAATTTGGAAACAAATCCTAGGTTTGGCTAATCCAATACCTAATTCATGCATACGCACTGAATTGGGTTTATCTAGTTTATCTTCTCAATTTCAATGGAGACAATTAAATACATACGCGAAGATGGTCAATCCACCTAAAAATTCTTTATATCAAGAGTTTGCAAACATGCTTGCACGGTCAAACCCATAGTCGTTGGTACTGTTTCAAGCTCGAATGGAAAGCATTCTAAATTTGATTAACATCACGAAGACAGATCTTTGGATACGTCCTGCGTATCCCAAGAAGCAATTATATCAATTGGACTGGGTGTTAACCATTGAGGAGATCGGTAAATATCAACTTTATCAAGAATTTGTGCAATACTCACATAAAAGATTGCCGAGAATGCAATACATCAAATGCTTTCCTTGTGAAAAGATTTGTGACATTTACATGCGGTTCAGACTGAGTCAATTTTACACGCTGGATCGTATTAAACATTGGTTTATTAGTACTACAGAAAGTTGTATATTTTGTTTGCACCAACAACAGCCAGAAACAATTAAACACTTAGTTATATATTGTGAACATTATGAAACATTAAGAATTGGCCATATGGGAGAAAATAATGTAAGAAATACGGCCTTGGCAAGGGGATGCTTGAGGTCTAAATGTATGGTGAATCCTAACATTTCATTTATGCTTTCTCTTGGTCGCCTTTTATTAAAAATGTAATACTATTTGAGGAATTTAATGCCAGCATTATCTGTTCAAATAAATGTGAAGTGAGTTAACTATGAGCCGCAAGGCAGTAGATGTGGTTCTTGTTATCCTATATAGGTCATTAAAAACGACATCTTGTTGCTAATGTCAGTTGTATTGAGAATATTCTATCTAAAGTTTGGATTTGTTTGTTGAGCAGATGTCTATAAGTAAATACAGGTTGAGGCATCTAAATGCAAGAATTGTTTGTGTGCCAATTCATGTTTGACTTTGTTATAGGCCATAAAATGCTCATACGGAAATGCTAGCTCTTTGCTAAAGGCAATCTTATAGAGATTTTGAGACTGATTGCATCAAAGTAATAACCATCTCTCGTTGCTAATGCCTGTTGCAATGAGAATATTCTATATAAGGCTTGATTTATTTATTGAGCAGATGTTTATAATTAACGAAAGGTTAAGGCATCAAACAAAAAAATCAAATTTTGAATTATTTGTATGCTAATTCCTATGTGATGTTTTTATGGGCTATAAAATGCTGACATGGCAAGGCAAGTTCTCTGTCAAATGCAAGTTTATAGAAATGTGATGATTGATTACATCACAGAAGTAAAATGTTTTGTATGCTGAAGTGGTTGGGGATGAAGATTTGTTTTAAAAGATGATCTTAGAATTGGGAAAAAAATTCTCTTCAACGGATTTTAGATAATATAATTTTTGTGTATACTTGGCATGTAAATATGAAACTATATGTGCAAAAGTTTGAAACAAAAGTTGTGTGAAAAGTTTTTGTAAAACTAAATCGCACTAAATAAATAGAAAATAAAATAAAAGAGAGGTGAAACCCCAACCAACCTCTAACTTAACCATGAGCGGCGGCAGCATTGCCCTAGGGGGCTGTGCGCTGGCCATGAAAGCTATGTCATCGCGGTGGGGTGTTAACTAGGCATATCGTGGTGCACGATATATAGCATTTCAAAAAGATTAAAGAACAACACTTGTGGGTCTGATCAAGGTGATAGTCTACTTGGATAGTTCAGTGGTAAGCAAACACAAAAGTAGTGCCAATCCGGAACTAAGCCCGGCACCCTTAAATCTGAACAACAGACCAGGCCAAAAAAAGGTAAACTCATGGGTTGTTGCTGGGCAGCAGCCAATCCGATGAGTGTAGAGATACGTAGGTGCACAAGTTACCCAGAGTCAGCCTAGCACCTGATACTGTTGAGCACCTGTCCAGGACAGACCGGAGTGTATTAGTCGTGATTAGCCAGGAAAGTGGTCATCGATTAATTTGGAAGCCTCCTCAGGTATGGTGAAAAAGAAGACACTGTTCGAGTGTTCGATCCTGAATTTAGCTGGGTAAAGCATTGAATATTTAACGCCCAAGTCGCGTAGCCATTTCTTGGTGGCCTGGAAGGTCTTCCGCTTCTGCTGTACTGCCACCGAAAAGTCTGGGTAGAGATGAATCCTGGAGGAGCCGAGAAAGAGGTTGCCTTTAGCCCTCGACGCACGGAGAAGGGAGTCTCTATCACGGTAATTCAGAACTCTGTCTATAATGGGGCGGGGAGGGGCACCCGACCTGGGCCTTGCCGCCCCGCCAGAGATCGATGGGCCCTTTCAATTGCAAACTGCGGGGAGATATTCGGGGAGTCCAGAAGAGAGATCAGTGTGCGTTCTACAAAGTCTTCCATGGAACCATCAATCTTATCCTCCGGAACCCTGATGATGCGCAAATGATTGCACCTAGAGTGTGATTCCAGGTCCTCATTCTTCTTCTCAACTTCCCGAACCTGCCTGGAGAGGGTGTTCACTTCAGTCCGGAGGAAGATGATGTCGTCTTCGGCCACTCTGACCCTGGTCTCCACCTCCGTCACTCGTGTGTCACTCAGGTGTCCGTCTTCTCCATCTGAGCTTTAATCGAGCAAATAGTTCCTCTCATGACACTGAGTTTCAAATGTAGTGCTGTGAACCCCTGCCGCATGTATTCCATCATTTATTTTTTTTATTGGGAATTTAGTCAATATTTCTTTACTTTTTACAAAAGACATTTCACAAAACGACATACCAAATCTCAACACATCCCACAAAACATTATAAAAGAAAAGAAACATATTCCATCATTTTATGTGATTCAGTATTTTCAGGGGGCACCGACACAGATGGCCCAGGTTCCTATTGGGGTTTGCTTGCCCTCAGAGTTGATTTTTCATACATGTTGATGGAGCTCTGCTTCTTATTGGCTCCCTAGGTCATGTTCCCGTCCGCCTGTAGAGTCCCACAGCACCCCAGGGATCTGCAGAGCACATGCCAGAGCAGGAAATTCCTATCAGTGAATATCGATGGATGACAGGGGTCCTCGCCGTATTTCTCAGCCGGATGATAGGGCACTGGGTCTTGCATCGCAGGGCGCTGTAAGGCTGAGCTGTCTGGGTGCTGAGGGGTGGCATCTGAGGGCTGGCACGACTTGAGATCAAAGTGGTGAATACTCAGCACCTTAAGAGAGGACGGGAAAGATCCAGGTGCCAATTCCCCCAGCCTATGCTCTCAGTCCAGTGGGAGCACAATCTCCAAGCAGGGCAGGGACACACGGGTCGATTATGCAGACTGTTATAGGCAGTAGTGTTGATCAGCTGAATTCCGAGTGGGCTGCGACCTCAGACGTACGGTAGAGTGTTAGAGAGAGATGCGAACAGTCAATTAAGTCCCAAATGGAAGCAGTTGGGCTCAGGGATAGTCCTTGAAAGGGGTCAGGTAATGTAGGCTCTGCAACTGGGACAGCGCATAGGGTTTCTGCAAAGCCAGTAGGTTAATGGAATGCAAGACAGCTGCCGCTAAACCTGATGTTTTGGTAAACTGTATGCTGCGGGTATGTGGGCCACAATAGCCGGGACAACGCTGCAGCGGGATTGTCGAGATTGCACGGGCATGATGCGGGAGTACATGGCTGGCTCAGCACTCACCGACCATGCAGGGTCTAAGTGGCACTCCCTGCACTCCCCCAATAGAGGCTGCACAGAAGTGGGGAAGGAGTACTTTATGTAGCAGCTAAGGGTGTAGGGTTACCTGTCCTGTGTTTGTGGTAGAAAGAGTGGCACCAGCCTTCACGTACCTCCCTGTTGTAGGTTTGCAGGACCAAAGCCTATGCTCTCAGGGTGGCAGCAAGGACTGCAGTGGGGGTTTGCCATCAATCCACACGAGTCATTGTGGCTTTTGCTGCAGAGCCTGGGTGGTAAGTAGGATGCGAGCCGCACTGTCCATAGGGTTTGGGGTGCTGCCCCGAGTCAGAGAGCCATCGAGAGGAGCACCAGACGTGTCAGCAAGAGGAAAAAAGGCACTCTGAGACGCCCGCCTAGACCTCTACCCAGAGGGAGAGTCGGGGAGGGGGGGCGAGTCGAGGACCCCAGCTATGGGTGCACAGAGCAGTACCGCCCCGAATGGGGCGCCAGAGAGCGGTCGCAAATCTTCATCCAGGCCCGGTGACCAAGGTACTTGGGCGAGCAGGAGTCAACTCCCAGCAGAACGGGGGATATGGCGTAGCTACCAGTCTGCCTGACAGCAAGGTAGTGGTGCCCAAGGTGTCAGCTGGGAGATCCGGTAAAGGCATGGGACCCGTGGGCTGCATGTTGGATGGAGCTGCAGAGTCACACTGTCCGCCGCTGGAGAGATGCCAAGGTTATGTGAAAAATATGTGATGTAATGGCATCAGCCCAGTGCTGCCACCCTGCACAGGAGTCAGGCCTCAGCCTCTGTCTTTTCTCTGTAGCAATGGCGGAGGAGGAGGATCAGTATGCCCGGTGGTCAGCCGGTCCACGGTGTGAAAAGCAGGGGGGTCCTGTGCCTCGTCGCTAGGTGGAGGGATGGTGCAGCGCCTCTACGCGTCGTCAGCTGCACTCGACAGGGTGCCTGTTGGGTCCCTCCATGGGGGGGCTCAGCTCTGGTATCGGGGCTGCCGGCGATCAATGGACCACACCGAAGGGGGCAAAGGAGGTACAAGTCACTCTGACAACAACAGCCAGGAGTTCAGCCCCAAGGTAGTGCTGAACCAGTCAATCTGCCGACAGGTGCACCTCACAGGGGGGGCTAGGGTACCTCAGGTCGAGCCACCATAGCACGCACCAAGCTCAGGCAGGGGCGGCAGGTCCATGAGGTGACCGCCCCTCCACTAGCCAGGCCCAGGTGCCCTGTCCTCTGCGTAGTCCAAGGTCCACTCTCTATGGAAGTGCAGAGCAGGACACTGTGCAGCAGCGCCCCCCCCCCAAGGGAATGAAATCTACCTTACCTTTATTTTGAATTTAGAAACATCTAACTTTGTTGAAGAACTAGATGTCCCAGAATCCTAGAGGAACTGAGACAAGAAAGAGGGCTCACGAGGTATGCAGATGTAGTAGTTGGGCAATTAAGCCTAGTAGCCATAATAGCAGTCAGGCAGTTAAGGCTATCCACCTGCACCTGAAGCCTGTGGCCAAACCTGTGAGGCATAAAAGGCTCTAGTAGGAAAGCACGACTAGAAGTAGCTGGAATGGGAGTTGGAAGGCTGGCAGTAGTAGCAGCAGAGGATAAGCAGAAGTCTGGCAAATCATGAGAAAGTTGCAGATTAGAAGGGACACTGGAGTGTGGAGACAGCAGATTTCACCTGCAAGCTCTGAGAGAGTCATTTTCTGTCAAACTCTCAATTGCAGAGGCTGTGCAGCGAAAGATGTGCTGGAAGCTGAGTTTTCCCCCATGTGAGCTGAGTTGTTGCGATTGCAGAGCCATGAGTGTGTTGGAGCCCAAGGACAGAAGCAGAAGGCAAGCTGAAGGTCTGGGGAGAAAAGGAAACTCCCAATTGAAGTGACCAGACCAGAGACACCTGTGTTGAGAAGGGTGTGGGTCCCAAGTGAGCCAGAAGTAGTAGCTGTCACAAGCCTTGCGGTAACTGTATCCAGTTACTTGCGTAGTGTTTAAGCGAGCAAAAGCTGTTAGAAATAATTGAAGTTCGGTTAAAAATGGAATTGTAAAACTCACGCTTGTCGCGAAAGCTTTAGCACTCGTGTGAGAAACCAAAAGTGTTTAAACCCATTGTTGAACTTTGTAAAATCTGTTGCAGAGTAACGGAGTGTTCACGTGTCCTTAATGAAGAAGGAGGAACACTTATCAGACCATTTCCGAATACCGTACAGGGAGGTTTTACAAGTTACTAAAAGTGAAATATACATCAAAGGAAGGTCGCGTGTGCCCAACTGTGTTACCCGAAGGAAGTCAGAGTGGCATCCTTTAACATTAAACAGGAATACAATTCTATTCACAACTTTAAACTTGAAAAATCTATTAATCTATATCTTTACTGTTGTTTGTGCAATACTCTGTGGAATGGTGAGTGATAGAATGGAATGTCAAACTGGCAGGGACATTGAGGTAGTACACACAGGGGGCACCTGGCTATCCACCCAGGTACTATGCACTTCGAACGACAAATGAATCAGTGCGAACCCGTAACCACAATGACCCTAAATATTAGTTTAATGAGGATTTTTACAATGACAAAACATTACATGATTTGCACAATTCAATGAGGTCCACAGATCGGTAGCCCTCCCTGTCCTTATCCTCTACTGCCTTATCATCAGTGTTCTGTGTCATTTTCTGCACAGCAGTTCAGCTTGGATCCCTGGCCACGCAGCTCTTACTCTTTTTGTTTGTGGTGAACAGAGGCCCTTGGGATACCCTTATGGCAACTATGGGTGGGGGTATAACCCTGTACCCCTAGTGTATGTTGTTGGGCACCTGTGTGTTGCCCAAAGAGCAGGGTATGGTCTGGGGGCAGCTTCATGCTGATGAGACAGGAGCTCTGAGTATCATCCATGCTATGGGAATCAATGGATTCCTGATAGAAGGCAAGATGGCCCCTGGGGCCACTTGGCTTCTATTGCCTGTTACCTTGTTTTTCAAAGTCTTGGGAAGCCCTCACTCTGTCTCTTCCCCTGATTGGCTGTTGGGTGGAAGAACCATATATGGACTTGTGGGGAAGTCCAGGCCAGACTGGCTGGAGCCTTCCCAGTGACTGTATGTTGTGGGTACACTGCTGGGGTGGGACCTGTGTGAATAGAGTGTGTGACCAATGTGAATTCTATGTTATGGGTGTCTGGTTTCTGTATGTGTGACACAATGAATGAGACAGCCCTGCCTGAAACTGACATGACATGAATGTAGTGTACTGTGCTGAAAGGCTGGGTACTTGCCCCAATCCTCATTCCTTGTTATGGGTGTCTGGGTGGAAGTGAATGGCCTGAATGTCCGTGAGCCTTATTGGCTGCCTACCTGCATGAATAACCTTCTGTGTGATTAGCTGACTGAGCCTGGCTCAGCCAGAGTGAATGAAGGGCAGATGTGTATATCTCACTTAGCAATTTGTTCAGTAGCAGAAGTTGAAACTTGAAGCTGTTCCTTGAAGCCCAGCTGGAGAAGATTGCTGCTGCATTTCCTTTGATGTAATCCGAGAGCTATCGAGTCTGTCGAGGACTGATCCAAGAGAAGACCTGGCTAGGAGAACTCTCCCCTGGCTACGAGGGACCATCGTGCACAAACTGCTGCTCTTCATCGATGCACCCTGGAAGTCAGTACTGTGAGTCTGATGACCAGAGAAGGGATCCGCCGAGAATCCTGAAGAGAGCACCTGGACATTGAGGGTCGTCGAAGTCCATTGTCGTCGACTGGGGTCGGAAGATTTCTGTGACCGCTGGAAGCCAAGTCAAATCATGTCGCCCAAAAGCGGGGACACATTGATGCCACTCTGCTCGACGCCCGGAGCCGAGAAAGCTCCACCTTGCCTAAGAACATTTGAAATAGGGCTCCTTGCCATCACTGCCAAGGAAAGTCCACCAGTGGGTTTCCCGCCAACAGAAGCTGACAAAGATGTCCCGAGGACACTGACAGAATGAATATCCAAGTTCCAGTCCGTGGTCGGTCGAGTCCTGATCGCCAAAGCTATCCCGGGGTTGTGCTGCAGCACTGACAGACCAGAAGACCGCTGACTGCGACATCTGACTCCTGCTGCCAGGTCTGCATCTATCACCGCTGAAGACCTACCAAGTCCACTGAGTCTTATTTGCGGCACCAAATATTTTGCATTGAGGTTTATCTCATGCCTTATCTTCCCAGGACTTCCACCATCGAGGAAACGATCGATCATCGAAGAGCACTGCGAAGGTCGAAAGCTGCTGTTTAATCACTGCAAGTGTTCTACTTTTCCTCGAGGATCTCGATGCCCAGAGGCTCCTTCATCAAACGGCATCCATTCTCGTAGGATACCGTCGCAGAACAGTCCAAGAAACTATTCCACTTCAGGTACATTGGGGTGGTTGAACTTTTTAAACAAGAAGTCTCTACATTGGCTCCCAGTGGCTGCAGGGATTAAGTTCAAGACCCTCTGCATTGTTCACAAGGCCTTTTGGGGCCTGGGTCCTCAATACCTCAACTCTCTCTTCGTAAATACCTTCCTACTTGAGCTCTTTGCTCTTCCAGCTCCCTCAGGGTCAGCCGCTTCACCAAGCAACGAGTTGGTGGTAGATCTGTTTCTTTGGATGGGGTCTCCACCTGGAACAGCCTCCCTGCCTCGCTAAAAATTGCGGAGAACCATATCTGGTTCCGGAAGCACATCAAGACCTTCCTCTTTGCTTCTGCTTTCTCTACTCCTCTCACCTGCTGAACTCCTGGCTGAAACTGAAACTGCACTGGCCACCTGGCTACCCTCTGTTCTCATGCCCAGGCCCCCTCCCCACCAGTTGCACACCTGCACTCCCCCCCCCTAGCACTCCTCCCTCCCTGGCACTCTGGGGCTGTTTCTATATCCTTACAGCCCCCTACCAGCACTTGACACCTGATGTCTGCACTTATGTCTGCACTTACCCTTGCACTTGCCACCAACTGGCCGCACTTCTTATTTATTATTCTTATTTATTGTTTTTATTTATTTACTGTTGCACTGCACTTCCCCCTCCCCCTCGCACTCACCCCCTCAACTGCACTTGCGCAAACTCAATATCACCTGGCCTAGTAAGATCAGTGACTTCTGTCTTCCCCCTGTTCCCCTCCCTTGCCTTGTTGTGCCTTGAAACACTTGTGTATAGGCGCGTTATGAATACCATATCATATCATATCATATGCAGGATATTGCCGAGATACACAGCAGAGATAAGTATCATTCCGAATGGGTTAGAGGCACGACTAATAAAACACTTCTCCCGTGCCCTCAGGAAGATTTGTTGTCAAAAGCAGTATTGCGACATATGCTGATATATTTGCATGCCACATATAAGGGAAAGAAGCTGCAGAAAAGGTTGTCCATTTTAGACTTATGGAAAATGTATCAGAGGGAGAAAGAAGATCCAGCCGAGAAAGAGTGAATGCTTAATCAGCAGAAACAGGAGGATAAAACGCCTTCGGCTCCCCTTTCCCCTCCTAAAGACAAAAGTGCACCAAGCAGAAGGGATTTGAAAGGAATTGAAAGCAGCAGCAGGGTACGTTAATCTGACATATGAGCCCCCGCCTATAACAGTGTGGAAAAGAGCAATGACGTAGAACGCAAGTATATATTGACACACAATGAAAATAAACAGTGTGAGGAGAGGAAGGACAGACAAGATAGACAGATGGAGATAGAGGGAGAAGTGAGGAAACAGAAGGAAATAAAGGAGAAAGCTAAGGGAATAGCGATAGTACAGAATGAGTGGATGGCAGGACAAATATTATTAAGATGGACGATAAGGGCATTGATGGGGTTCGAGAAAAAGGAAAGAGAAGAGTGGGAAAAGAAAGAAAAGGAGGAAGAGAGAACATATAAATAAGAGAAAGACAGAGAATGCAAGTGAATGGAAGAACAAATACCCTATGATGCAAACAAGGAAAAAGAAAGGCTAAATAGAAGAGATGAGAGGAGATAGAAGCACAAAGAATGAAAGAATGAAGGTTACAAAGAAGGCGAGAGGAAGATAAATTAAGGGAGATGAGGATAAAGGAAGAAGAAATTAACAGAAGTAGGGGGATAAAAGACGACGAGATAGAATATCTATGTCACAAAAGCATAGTGCTGATCAAAGCACAAGAGCGACTTAAGGAAGAGAGAGGGTCACAACAGCCCCGCAGGGAGCTGCAAGGAGTACCATGAGTGCCAACATAGGCTGATGAACGGGACACAGATGTAAAACCCAAAAGAACATATAAGGATCTCTTTCGAGGGAAACAGGAGGAAGATCAGATGCCGCCATAACAGACAAGCACAGAACGCTGTCTTTAAGTAGTCTAGATCTTGATGATGCATAAACGGATAACAGTCTTACAAGCTGGGGCATAATGATGTCAGGCGAAGAAAGGGAAGAAAACGAGAGAGAGCGAAAAGAGTGCGCATACAGATTTTCAAACGAATAGCACTTCCCCCTCTGTGAAACCTCTAGCACTTAGCCCCTTCCCAAGTCCCTTCTCTCTCTCTGCACTTGCACTTTCCGAATGTTCACAAGGCCTAGTAGGACTGCCTCGTCTTTATTCATCATTGTTATTCTATTTGCCTTTTTGTTCCCTCCCCTTTGCCCTGAATGCGCTTTGAAACACAATTTCTTGATGTATTAGCGTGTTACAAATGCACAATAAATAAATAAAAATGAAATATAGATAAGGGGGTAAAATGGGCATATTTACAGGGCCCCAAACAGAGTGCACCAGCATTGACATTGCATACTGAGCGACCACAAGAACGATCGCACAGTACATGGGGTGTACGTTAGTAGGTTAAGGGCATTACCAGGACAAAGACAAACGGGCAAGACTTGCCCCACCTGGAAAACAAGGAGTGTAGGTAGATATGATTATGGACAGGGATTTTCACAATTTCCATTATTAGAGAAAGGGGGGACCACAATATATACCATGGCCACAAATGGATAAAGATAATTTATTGTGTAAATTACTGAGTTTAACTTTTGGGGCGGCCAAATGGATTTATGTGTTAGAGAGAATGACATCAGGAATGACGTTAGCCATAGGGGACATAAAAGGCCTGCTGGAAGCCTTCATAGGAGAGCGACCGGACGACATTTGGAAGCGAGCAGAATACACAGATGTGACTGCATAAAACATGACACACAATGGTTTAATAATTGCAGAGCAGATGTATGGCGGGCGCTCAGATCTACTTCAGATATGGGTGTGATTATGACTCGGAAGATGGGGGAGGATGAGGACCCTGTCACTTATATTCAAGATATTCAAGAGAAATGGCGCCTTCAGACGCAAGAACCGTGGGATAAAACAGTGACATTACTTTACCGCATTTTGCGACAGCTGACGAAACAGGTGGGAATGGAAGTGAAACCATGCCCAGAAATACAATTGACGATTGTGCATCAATGCCAATTAATGCAGGAAAAAAAACAAGAAAAAAGCTGAGAGTAGAAAGCAGGAGGAAGCAAAGTTGGTTTAGAAGAAATTGTCAAAAATAGCCATGGAGGGAGCAATATTGATGAGTAACAAAGGTGGGGTGACACAGGCGATGCAACCAGGACAGCAAGGTAACATAATGTATCCCCCAGATCAGAGTGGGTATAATTATTAGCCAAGAGAAAGATGGAATGGGCCTAGAGGAGGAGGAAGAAGTGGATTTTAAAACGCTTAGGGGAGGGGAGGATTTTATGGTGGACAGCCGCAACAATGTTGAGATTGCGGGAGAATAGGGCACATAGCTCGAACATGTAGAAGCAGAGGAGGCATGCAGCGAAACTGGCAAGCTCCAAGAGGGGGGATGGGCTATGTTCCGCAATATAATATAGAACCACAGTAGGTGACGATAGGAGGCTGAACCTTTTCATTCCTTGTAGAGCAACTCGTGCCTGTGTCCGTGAGGGCAAATATCCAATGTCGGGTATTGCCATGAATGCGCAGTGATTCTCTGGGTTGAAAATTTAGTTCTTTTACAGACAAATAACCAATCTCTATAGGAGAACATGACGTGTCAATGCCATTTTTGTAGTCTAGGCAGATGGCAGTTGTGAGAAACCAGAAGATGTCTCACCCGCTAGTCCCAGGAGATCTGTCATCCAGGTGGCCAGGACACGGCCATCGTTTTTGTATCCAGTTCCTGGGGGTGGACCAGTGTGGGAGGATCACCTGGATGGGGGGTCTTTGGGAAGTGGGACATCGGATGGTGATATGTGGTATCCCCTTCCCTGTAACAACTTTTCCCCATCCTAACTGGTAGGATACTTAGTAACTCAATCCCCCCCCCTTTTCCGACAAGAACACTTTCTCTACAATGGTCAGGCAGTCAGGTAATTACTAATAATTACACACAACTGGCTTCCATCACACTTCCACACATGGATAAAAGGTGGAGCACGAAAGCACACTTTGAGCAAGGCAAAACAGACGAGGTAGCAGCAGTTCCGAGATTGCAGTTTAATACAAGGAAAAAAACGGCAAGACCAGAGGGTTGCAAGGAGTGAAGTGCCCTTGAACGTTTCAGAGAAGGAGAAAACAAATGCTACTTTCACGACCCCTCGAGAATAAGAAACATAAGACCTGGAATTAAAGCTGAAGAAAGGTGCATTATGTGTCGGAAGTACCCGGGGCTCTCCCACGTCGATAACCCAGGTGGGGTAGAGCGATTGCTGCCGTGGTACTGTCCCGGGCTCCTACATCAAAGCAGTGCCAGTAAAGTCAGCACAGCCGGGGAGTTGGGGAGACTGATAGCAGACTGGTCTGTGTTAGAACCAAGGTTGCAAGCAGCAACTTTGTAAGGAGCAATCTGAAGAAACAGTGTATGAAGCGTATGTGATGAGCGATGCAAATATAATTGAACATCTAAGAAGTGAGTGAGATAGATACCATGTACAGATTAGTCCGGCACCACGTTGGTGTTCCTTTTGAAAGTCTCTGTTAGGTATCCAACTGAGAGGTGGCAAATGTGAACTGTGAATTGTGAAATTAAGTGATCCTGCAACGGGTCACGCTAAATCCTTTGCACATCGAAAGTCTTCTAAAGGTAATACGAACTACAATTGGTCCGAACATGGCTGAGGGAGACTGGTTGTGTAAGAGGAAGGATCTGAGCCTGGCTGAGGGGTATCCGTGGTGAACCGTGAGTCACCCGAGAAAAGATATTCTCTGAACATTGGAGAAAGGGATCTGAGCCCGGCTGAAGGGGATCCAGGGTGAACAGTGAATCACCTAACTTGAATACTTGTAAGAGGAAAGGAACTTTTCATTTGTTTTGGTACATCAGGCCCTCTGAATCAAGAGACGTTGATAACTTAAGAGACTTGGGCACAGAAGGCCTTGATGCTGGAAATGGAACTGTGTCCTCATGCCGAAGAAGCCAGAGAGTGTACCTGAACATAGAGACATATCATTTTTGTGAACACTTCTTACTTTTTCATGAACACTACCCCACACTATTTGTATTTAGCGGTAAGGATTGGCAATAGTTCTTTTTAGTAAAGACCCTTTTAATATAACAAGACTCCAGTAGGACTGCATTAATATTACTTGATGGTCCTAGCTTGCTCCCATCTGTAGTTTTAGGATTAGATAGGCGTTTATCACACCTTTGTTAAAATTCAATAACCACCCTTGAACTGTGGTCACTTGTGTCTGTGTAACTATTGAGGCCATGCCTTCCTTACACAGTTAATATATTAGGGCATGACTTGATGACGAAATTCAACATGATGATATATTTTACTGATGAAGGAATAGTGTGTTCCACCTCAGTGATACATTATCTGACTGTGAAAGAATTTATATGAGCCTTTACAGGCCAGCAGGCATCACGAGGGGTTCCCGTGGATCCAGAAGTATTTTTGTGTGGCGTGATGGCTGTATTATCATGGTTAGACAAGCTATTAGGAATACCTGATGAATTTTTGTTTTGAGCAGAAATCCCTACGGATGATGAAGAAGGGCAGATTATTTCCTTAGAGTTAGACGCGTCAGAGAGAAAAGAGTGGTTCTTCATGGGACAGATGATGAGGGAAGAGGATGGAGAACAGTGATAGCTCTCAGTGAAGTATACATGATGACATGATGACAGATATGACGGATGAAGAACTGTTTATGGATGAATATTCAGACGACGAGTTTGTATTTTTCGTAAGTCTCACTTATTGGATTAAGTAGAGAATAGAGAAATATTGCAGAGAATGGTGATGGCAAAAAAAGGTACCGATATTTCTCCAAGAAGATTTAGAGAAAGTACCAAATACTTTACAGACCACAAGTCCATATGATGTGGGTCTATTAAAAGGAGTAGGAACATTTAAAATCAAACTTAAACCAGGAGCTCTTTTGCCATGAGCAAAGCAATACCCTATGTCTAAAGAAGTGGATGAAGGTATATTTGAGACCATTTGTGCTTTGATGAAGCAAGGCATATTGGTGTCATCCAACTCTCCATGTAATATGGCTGTGTACCCAGTACGAAAATCGACAGGGGGGGGTCAAAATAGTCAAAGCTGAGTTTCTATTAGTTCCAAATCCGGCGACAATATTGTGCAACATCCCATCCAAGGCCAAGTATTTCACAGTTATAGATTTAAAAAATGTGTTCTTTTCAATCCCCTTCACGAAGAGTCACAAGATTTTACTTGCTTTTTTGTATAGAAATATCTGCCTGAAACATACTCGATTGCCCCAGGGGTACTGTGAGTCCACCTCAATCTTCAACAGAGTCCTTCAGATGGACCTGGGAAATGTCCAGCTTGAAAGCCCAACAGTTGAATATGACAATGATATTTTGGGGTGCAGTGAGACAGAAGAATGATGCAGCGAAGATTCAGTTAAGCTCATGACTATACTCTCAGAGAAAGGGTATAAGGTGGAAAAAGAGAAGTTACAATATTTCCAGAAAGAGGTCTTGTACATAGGACAATTGATCTCTAATGAGGGGAGGGAAGGGACACCTGAGAGAGCAGAAGCAATAATGAAGACTGTAGAACCTAAAACAGTGAGGGAAATGCAGAAGTTTCTAGGCCTGTGGAATTATTGTAGGGCCTGGGTTTTTGATTACAGTACTTAGATCCGGCCTCGTTTAAAAGGACTTAAAGAAGCACAGGTGGCCAAGAGTAAAATAATGTGGACAAATGAGATGACTGAAGGATTTAAAGAATTAAAAAAGGCAATCAGTACAGCCTCTGTGTTGGGAATTTCAGATTATCTAGAGGAGTTTTATCTATTTTCTCATTCAAATGGAGACGTCATGACCACAGTTCTTACATAAAAAAACATTAGGACACAGGCATAAACCATTGACTTATTATAGTGGAATTCTAGATACAGTTATGAAAGGACATTATCCGTGTGAGCCATCTTCAGCTGCTGCTGCATTCGCGATTGAAAAAGATTTAAGCATAACAATGGGGTGTTCAGTAACACTATTTGTTTAGCATGCTTAATTTGCAATTTTATGGAAACCTAAAAGTGCATTGACCATACAAAGAGCATCAGGATACAAGGTGATTATATCAAATCCAGCAATTGAAATAGTTTGATGTAAGACAGTGAACCCAGCAACATTCATAGCAGAGCCAGTAGGGTAGGATGATTATGCTCATGATTGTACAACGTAATTTGAAAATTGCAATGAAATTCCCCAAGTTATAGAAAATGCTATAGGGAGTGGGAAAGTTGTCTTTATTGATGGTTCTTCTAAAATGCACCAAACAACTGTTGAAAGGCATACTGGATCAGCGGTAGTAAAGTTGAACCGATAGGTTGAATTCGAAGTAGAGACACACGCGAGATTGCCTTCGCATTACTCAGCATAGGCTGCAGAATTAGTGAATTAGATTCAAAGATGAGGAAGTGACTGTGTACTCTGACTCAACCCATATGACATCAACTGGACACTCAGGTTTGTCACGCTGGAAAAGGTGGGACTTCCTATGCACAGGCAGCACTCCAGTGCAACATGCAGCCCTATTGAATACATTTATTGAAGTATTAGCACTCCCACTGACGCTATCAGTCATAAACTGTGCAGCCCACACTGAAAAAGAAGACATCATTTCCTGTAGAAACAAAGCTGCAGATGTAGAAGCCACAAAAACAGCCTATTTTTCAGAGATCACAAATTTTGCAATTGAAAGTATCAAACAGATGACAGGACGATGCATGTTAATAAAGGAGGGCTTTAACATGCTGGGGTGTTCTTAATCCCCCACTGAGGTAATTTCGGCATAGGATAGAACTGGAAAGCAAGTTATGCCTCTAGGATTATTGAGGATAGCATTGGAGCAACTCCACTATCCCATACATATGACTCGAGAGAGTCTAGCTGCAACAATTGCAGAAAAGTGGTTTTCGACAAATCTGTTATAACATGTGGCACAGTTTATTGTAAATTGCATCGTGTGCCAGAAATTCATGGCAAGGCACACTTTAAGAACAGTGAGAGGAGCAACTCCCAGACCCAATGGCCCATTTCATCACCTACCTATAGATTTTGTAGATATGCGGCATACATTCAACGGTTACAGATACATGCTGGTCGTGGTATGTCCTTTTTCTAGATGGATTGAGGCACGTCCATCCACACACCCTGATGCCACGTACACTGCCAAGTCTTCACAAGATGGGGTGTGTGAGTGGTTTTGTGGTCTGACAATGGATTACATTTTGTAAATGAGCTTTTTGAGCAAATAGTTCTCCTATTAGGCATTAGGCATACATTTGCCTCCATGTATCATCCCCAGGCGAATGGCATTTGAGAACGATTAAGCAGACTGTTGAAGGAGAGGATAGCGAAAGTCAAAATGACTTTCATGTACGGATGGCTACATTGCCTATCCATTGCCCTATACACCCTAAGAAACCAGCCTGGCTCAGATCACCATCCAACTCCTCATGGGTTGGTGACTGGACGGCCACGAGAACACCCCTTGCTCCTCCAACTAGGTTAAAAACGGATGCCCACAGTGTAGCAAGGGTATTAGGAGACGAGATGCATGCTTATCTAACAACACTTACTGCAAGTGTTTCTTCTATGTCTCAAAAGGTCAAAAACCAAAGGAAGCGGTCAAAGAAAAACAACAAAGACAGTAAATCCATTGAAGTAGAAGATTTGTTGAAACAACACAGCATCTACCCAGGGGATCAGGTGCTGGTGCACACATTTGTACGCACTTGGTTCACACCCCTGTTTTGTGGGTCTGTACGAGGTAGAAAAAGTTTCCCCAACATTTATAATTAAAAGGAAGGCGAGGTTGGTTACATCTGCAAAACATCAAACCTGTCAGAACACTGATTCCTACTACACGTTCCCGCTTACCTGACAGGCTTACGGTAGTCAATATAGCTAGGGACAGCAATAAGCGCTTCTATTCCTCTAAAGGCTTGTTTCGAAGGCATTGGGGGTTGCCATGGCGACGATGGCCACTACTACGTCTGCAGTCACGTGTTGCTCCGGTTTCCCGGTCACGTGACTCCCGCGTTGTGGTCACGCAATCTTAAGTCCGGCCAGTCCGCTGTTTCGGTGCTTCTGATTGTTTTCTTTGGAATACTACAGTGGCGCTTGCTATTTTGATCTTGTCTCTTCTCGACCTCTGGCCTGTCTTTTGGATTTTGCTCTTGTCTTGCCCTCGGTACTTCTGCTTCGAACTTCAGCTACGAACCCCTGCTACGACCCGGATTTCCTTTTGGCTTCGATTCTTGTCTCATGCTTTGTTTTGTCTGATTACCTGATTCTGACCCGGAACTTTTGGATCCTTCATCCTAGGCGTACGCGTGCCGGCGGGAATAGGTTACGCGTGCTGGACTAGAGACTGCCTGTAGCACGTCTGGGACTATTCACTCTAGGCGTACGCGTGCCGGCGGGAATAGGAGACGAGTGCTGGACTAGAGACTGCCTGTAGCACTTCTGGGATTATTCACTCTAGGCGTACGCGTGCCGGCGGGAATAGGTCTTGCACCGGACTGAGGATTCCTTCAACTCCGTGAGACTGGGCTCACTCTTCTTGGATCCTGGGAGATCGCTATCATCCTACCTTCATCGTTGCTTCCCGTCTCACGGATATACAAGTAAGAGTCCTTATTTCCTGCTCATTTTCCGTTGTTTGGTTCTTTGCCTTTCCTTGTCTTATATAGTTCCTTTCTCTATTAAGTACCGTACCTCACCCTACTGACAATCACTGAGTGTTCAGTCTATCTTGTGGAATTCCCAGTCATCGGGAAGAAACTTGCAGTCATCAGGAGTTCCAGAGGGTCCTGTTCATTCTTCAAACATCTTTCAACCAATTGACCGCTCAGACTGTTTTTATATACAACTGAGTGTTACATTGGTGGGAAGAATATACCACTGCACTACGGGTTCAACAGCTTCTCTTCGATCACCAGGCGCTTCACCCTGTTTAGGCTCAGATCTCTGACAAAACCATATGAAGGAGAAACTCTGACCCCTCCTGAAGATACTGAAGGTGAAGCAAGAGAAGAAGTTCAGCGCATGCAGACTTGTTCGATGGCCAGGAGCAAAGACAAGGAAAATAAAGAGCTTTCCAGCATTTTGAACTAAGGGCCAAGATCCTTCAGCATTTGAAGAGGAGTAAAGAGACTTGCAGTTATCCTGAAACTTTCTTTTTGGACAGGCCCATGGAACATTACACTGAATGATCAAAGTTAAAAATAAGAAAAGTACACTTTATCTCTTTATTTTACCTATTGCAAAATCATTACACACATTTCGGTTTGCTATTATTGCCTACATATTACAATCATTTTCAGCTTTAGTGAGAAGATACGTGAATATAGTGATATTCTTTGGGAATCCTAAGAACAAATATATTATTTTAGGATAATTGTAGCAATCATCTGGCAGTTCTTGGTCTAAAAGTGTACTTTATAAAGAATTACAGAGTTACATATTCAGAATTAAAAACAAAATGAGGAGGTTTCAAAATATGATAGATTCATTGCCATCATGAAAATCGATGGGCTTTCATGGAATACTAATGGTGATATCATTTTGTATTATGATTTGTATTTTCCGCCTGATTATTATGGTATTCAGACATGTTATGAAAAATGATGCAGACGTGATAGGGAACAATGAGACAGTTACTATTATTCCTGATGGCATCACAAACAGTATTTTTTATAATATTACTAGGCATCTATTTTGATTTAAATGGGATATTGGGGAAAACAATGAAGATATGTTATGTTTTGTGATGTTATTTGGCATTTATATAGCGCTCTATATATCACTGGTATGACCTCAAAGCGCTGGTAGGTTGAACACCCTCAGGGACCGTAGTCCAGGTCAGTTATGATATGATATTTTATTTGTATCGCACTCATACACAGGTGTTTCAGTTGAGAGAGTAAGGTGTCATAGGGTGCTTGGGTGCACTAATATTGTGGCCAGCCGATGCAATTTGCTAATGGTAGCTGCAGTCTAGCATTAGGTGTGGTGGTATTTGATATCAGTTGAATTTGTGCAGTGAAGAGGATGGACTCCAAGACTGAGTTCTGGCTGCGTTAGGCCATTGTAGGGCGCCTATGTGTGCAGCTAGGCCAGTTTTCATGGGATGTAGCTCTGTTTTATTAGAATGATGAGGTGTTCGTGGAGTAATGTTCGGATGTGTGCAGCTAGGGAGAAATTGATCGAGCAGTATAGCTGCACTCTAATTGTGTGTTGGTGTAGAGTAGAGAGTAAGCATAGTGATATGGGAGATGCGTGTGTTTGGGTGTAGTTATGATCTAAGGAGCTCGCTATTCCGGATTTCAGGTGCGTGTTTGCTTAATAGTGTGACTTAATAAGCAAATTCAGTGGGGTCATTACTTGGGATCTCATTGAGCATTTGTCATCAGGTTGCAGGTCTAAGTCACCTGAGATGGTCATAGTCGGTGTTAAGGAAAGAGCCACGTTTTTACAGCTTTACGGAAGGTCATATAGTCTTGGGTGTGAAAAATATGGGGGGGAGTGAGTTCCACAGAGTTGGGGCCAAGGTTGGGAAGGAGGATCCTCCAAACCTGACAGAGTTAGAGGTTGGAATCACTAGAAAGAGGACAGTGCTTGATCTGAGGGTGCAAGATAGGAGGTAGGGTTTTATCTTCTCATGTAGGTAAGTTGGGCCATTCTTGTGCACTGCACAGTGAGTGATGCATAGGGTCTTGAAGGTGGCACTTTGTCCAACTGGGAGCCAATGGAGGGTTCGGAGAGTGGGTGAGATGTGGTCTTTGTATCCCAGGGCAAGGAGCAGTTTTGTGGCAGCGTTTTGGGCTCTTTGGAGTTTGTTGAGTTGGTATGCCTGTGTTCCCAGATATAGGGAGTTGGCATAGTCTAGTCTCTACATCACAATAGATATAACTGCGGCATGTCTGTTGGGGGTAGGAGAGGTAGGTCAAATGCATCTGAGAAGTTTGAGGTGGTAGTGACAGCATTTTGACACGTTGTGGATCTGACGGGAGAGGGTTAGGCCTGAGTCCATAGTGCAGCCTAGGTTTTTGACTATATCGAAGACGAGGGGAACTGGGCCGCGGGAGGGGGGGCATGGGAGCGGATGTGGAAGAAGGCCAGTATTGCCGTACACCATGATTTCGGTTTTATCAGGGTTCAGAAGGAGGTGGTTATTTGTCATCCATCAGTCAATATCGTGGAGACAAGCTTCACGGTCGGATTGAGGGTTGGTGCTAGACTTGGGAGTTCTTAGGATAATTTGTGTATCATCAGCATAGTTGTAACAGGAGAGGTTGTGTGAGCGGATGATTCTTGGTAGAGTGGTCAGATAGAGGTTGGACAGGAGAGCAGATAGGCATGCGCCTTGGGGTACTCCAGTGTTCACCGAACGAGCAGTTGAGACAAAAGGGGAGAGGAAGGTTATTTGTTTCCTATTGCAGAGGAAGGAGGCAATTCATTTGAGAGCAGTGCCATGGATTCCTAGGGAGTAGAGGCAGTGAATGAGGATTGAATTGTTAACCGTGTCAAAGGCTGAAGAGAGATCGAGGAGGATCAGTGCTGCACAGCCCTCAGAGCCAGCAGTGACCTTGAGATCATCCCAGATCGATATCAGAGTGGTTTCTGTTCCATGTCGCAGTCTGAAGCTTGATTGTGCGGGTCGAGGAGATTATTAGATTCATCGAAGGAGTTGAGCTGGGAGTATGCAGTCCGGTCAATGAGTTTAGCGAGAAATCTGGTGTTGGAGATCGGCCTGTAGTTCTTGAGATCAAGGTGGTCAAGGGTAGCCTTTTTTACAAGTGGCTTGACATGCGCTATTTTGAAGGCTTCAGGGAAGATGCCAGAGGTGACAGAGTCATTTAGAATGGCTCTCGCATGTTCTCCTGCACAGGTAGAGGAGAATATTTCCATCAAGACAGAGGCGGGGCAGGAGTCGAGAGGCGACCCAGAGGGTTTGCTGGCTGATAGTAGGCCAAGGAACTTGTCTCTGGAGATGGGTTTGAAGGAGGCAAAAAAGGTAAAGTGGGCAACCGGGCAGTGGGATCAGGGGGTGTTGGTGAAGGGAAAGGGGAGAGCAAGGACAATTTGGTGTTAAGTGTTGCCATCCTGTCAAATGCAGCGTTGAAGAAATGTAGGGTAAGGGAGTCACAGTGTGATTGTGTGGGAGTGGATTGGGCAGAGTTGCACGTAGGTTTCACAAATTCCGATATGATCATTTAGAGTTCTTTGCTGCGGTTGCTACAGTTGGGAATTTGTTTATTGTAATAGGCTTTTTTGGCCTTCAGGATTTCGGATTTGTAATTACGGTGGTGCAGGATGAACATGGTTCTGCTGAGATCGGTTTTAGATGCTCGCCATTTGCGTTCAACAGTTATTTTGTTTTTTGACATTCCTCAGGTGGGGTGTGAACCATTTGGGGGACGGTCCTTTGTATGAGGGTGCGGCGTAGAAGGGGTGAGAGGAATTAGTGATGCATTAAGCCAGGAGTTGAAGGAATCAATGGTTAAGGGTCTATCACAGGGCAGTGTAGCAGGGGGACGGAGAAGCAGGGCATCGGCTATGTCGGGGCAGACCTTGACTTTGTTTCAGCATTTGAGATCAGGGGTGGGGGCTGAGGGAGCTGTAGGAGGAGGGGCAGGTATGTGGATAGAGTAAGGGATTGCAAAGTGGTCGGTCCAGATTAGCGGTTTGGGACTGGATATACAAGCCAGGTCATTGGAGCAGAAAATTGGATCAAGGGTGTGTCCACCTGAGTGGGTTCAGCCAGTGGTATGATGGGAGAGGTTGAGCGCATCAAGACTGTCAACCAGTGGATGAGTCATGGGGTTGTTGGGTATATCAAACCAGTTTTCCCACTATTGCCTGCTTATTGGACTGATTTTTGGCCTTTCCAAGATGGCCACCATGGTTTTCTTTGTTGTGTAGGCAGGCTGGCTGAATCTACCTCTCCCTGTGAAGCACTCCCATTGGTTGCTGAGTTTTTTTCTTCCATCCAACCATGGACTGGCAGGCATTAGCCAGCCCTCTCAGCAAAAGCCCACTTCTAAGGCCTCTGTCCGCTCCCTGTCCGCATCTGGAACGCTAATTGGAGTCCTCCCTGCTCCTTAACCACAATGATGCTACCACCTCACTTCTCTAAGAAATTGAACTGCCTTGACATTGTCATTTCCAGATCTATGGGTTAATTCCCTCCTTCTGGACTCACTCCTACCACCTTTGACAATCACTGTTCTTTCTGCTTGTTACTCCCATGTTGTCATCCTGATGCACAGTGCTTCTTAAAACCCTTTGCTAACATCCGAATCCTGGATTGGCAAGTCAAATCTTGCTGTTTTTGCTTTTTGCTAGAAAGTCAAATATTGCTGTTTGCTTTTTGCTAGAAAGTCGCATCTTGCTGTTTTTGCTAAATTCTCTGTATTTTACTTGTATACGTTGGCTTCTCTGTAACCTTCCAGCCCAGTGACCTCACCACTCTCTTTTGTTCCACACTTACCTGCCTTAGCCCCCCGGCCCCAGTTTCTCCATCCTCTCCTTGCTTCCACCCCCATGGTGCTTTCCGCTTCTCCTACCTTTTCCAACTGCTTCTCCATTGTCTACCCTTCCCTTCTCAATAAATCTGGTAGGAAGAAGTTCAAAACGGATATCTTTGCCTTTAACCCTGGTCTTCCTATCACCGACACCTACTCCAATACTTCCTCCAGACAGACCCTCACTGTCATCCTCTTTGTAGTTCCTTCACCAGATCTATGGACTCTTCATATGATCTCTGTTCTCTGTCCTATCTCCTCCTCTCCCGTTAATGGTGGCACTCGCTGGGAAGTTCTCATGGCTTCCTTCGACTCCTCTAAAGTCATCATTAATGTCTACCTTAATGGCACGGTCATGGTCCAAAGCCCTCAGGCCAATCTCCTCCTCTTTGATAGGTGCTTCCCTTGCATCATCAATTTCCTCTCATCTCCTGCTGTCTCCGCCTCTGCCCCCTTGGCTACCTTACCCTCTCTTTCCTCCTACTCTTCCCTTCTTAGGGCTCTTTCCACTCCACAGGGGATACCTCTGATCTGTACCCCTCCCCGGAAGCTCATTAAGGCTGGCAACCTTCTTCATATTGCCACTCTCAACACTCCTCTGACATCTGCCACCTCCTTGAAGAACTAGACCTTGATGTCCTTGGTCTCACTGAGACATGGTTCACGGCCAGCTCTGTCACAAGCTTTGACACTCTCCTCCCTGATGGCTACAATATCCTCCCTGCACCCAGATCCTCCTGGTCTGGTGGGGGCGGAGGGTAGCCCTGGTCTTTCCTGAGTGGAATACTGCGTCTATCATTCCCACTCAGACCTACTCCTCTTTTGAATGCATTGTCTGTAGGCTCTCTCTCTCTTACCCATTCTCTTACTGTGGCTACCATCTACCGGCCTCCTGGTCAAATCACCTCATTTCTCTCTGAATGGGTGGACCTCTCCTCCTCCCCCCTCTTGGCCTCTACCGCTCAACTCCTCCTCCTCAGTGACCTCAATATTCATTTAGACTCTCCTTGTTCCTCCTCTGTACTCTTCTGTGACCTCTGCAACTCCCTGTGATGCTGGAAATGCATCTGAGGGACAGGACCTCTGAATCCTTGTCCTTTTACTGCTCTTTACCGTGTGTTCTGTTATGTTTTCTGCCCCGGAGTCCATGTGGGACTCCTGGCAGTGCAGCTCTCTCTTTTGGTTTGGTGAACAGACCCATGGGATACCCTTATGGCACCCATGGGTAGGGGTACAACCCTGTGCCCCTAGTGTATGTTTTTGGGCACCTGTGGGTGGCCCCAGAGCAGGGTATGGGCTGGTGGCAGCTCCGTGCTGAAATTGACAGGTGCTCCGGGTGTCCTCCATTTTGGGATACCCAGGCCCTGCCATTGGGATCTGTTGATTCCTGATAGGAAACAAGATGGCCCCTGTGGCCTCTTGCTTTCTATTGCCTGTTAACTTGTTTTCCCAAAGTCCTGGGAAGCCCTGTCTCTGTCCCTTCCCCCTGACTGGCTGTTGGGTGGAAGTTCCATATATGGTATTGTTGTGAAGGCCCAGCTAGACTGACTGGAGCCTTCCCAGTGTCTGTATGTTGTGGGTACCTCCTGTGGGTGGGACCTGGGT
The DNA here is from genome assembly GCF_040938575.1 of Ambystoma mexicanum. Lineage (NCBI taxonomy): Eukaryota > Metazoa > Chordata > Amphibia > Caudata > Ambystomatidae > Ambystoma > Ambystoma mexicanum. The sequence goes on from NC_090923.1 coordinate 238,304,851, forward strand.
GAATGGAGTGTGTGACCAATACACACTTCTTGTTGTGGTTGTCTGGTTTCTGGCATGAGAGACAAAGAATGAGACAGCCCTGCCCGAAACTGGCCTGAATGCAGTGTGTAGTGTTCAATGGCTGGGTACTTGTCCCAATCCACATTTCTTGTTGTGAGTGTCTGGAAGGGAGGAGTGTGGCCTGAATGCACTGTGTGCCTGATTGGCTGACTGACTGCATGAATGCCCTTCTGTATGATTGGCTGCTGAGTGTGTGCCAGCAGTGTGGATGAGAGACAGGATAGTATATCTGGGGACCTCTCACCACTGGAAAAGTGTTCAGAAGGAACCATTGGTTCAGAAGCGACCATTGTGTTCAGAAGCAGCCGGGTGTTCAGAACGTTCGGGAACGTTCAGAAGCATCCTGGAGTGGAGTCTCCACTCTAAGAGTAACTGGAACTGCTGATCCTCGACGTCCAGCTGGAAGAAGAAGACTTGCTGTGGCATTTGCTTCGACCGATCTGAAGGCTGACGAGATCGTCGAGGGCTGACCCGAGAGAGGACCTGGTAAGGCGCCCTCTTCCCGTGCTCCGAGGGACCATCGAGCACCGCTCCATCTTCGCCGAAGCGCCCTGGAAGTCAGACCCTCGAAAGGCTGTCGACCCGAGACGGGACCGCTGAGGAGATCGAAGTGAAGCACCCGGACATCGACGCCGTCGAAGTCCATTGCCGTCGACCAGGGTTCGCAGGTTTGTGTAACCGCTGGAGGCCCGTCGAAGTTGTGTTGCCCAGCCGTGGGAACCACTTGACGCTGTGCTGCCGACGACCGGAGCCGTCCGCTCCGTTGCCTAAGAACATTCAATCGAAGGACTCTCTCGACCGCATCGTCGACCGCTTATCCTGCCGGAGAAAGTCGAGGACGACCAACGCGCCGAGGAGAAACCTGCCGGTGGGTTTCCCGCCACCCGAAGACCCCAAAGACTCGAACGACTCGACGCCCTTGCTGGGCCTCCGTCTCTACAATCTTTGCGGTCCAGAACTATTGTCACCGAGGTGCCCCGCACGCCTCTGCCTTGCAGGACGCCGACGCTCCGACGCCGACGAGCCCCGCTCGGACGAAGTTGCCGCCTCATCGACATCGTTCTACCTCGTTTGTCGACGGACGTTCGACGCCCCGTGCCTCCCGCTTGAAAGGGAAGGCATTCAAGAAGGGCCGTCGATTCCCCGTCGCCGAACAGCGAGTTCCTCGACGTTTGTCGACGCCTCTTCAAGGAGCTCGACTTCACCAGGTACATTGGGGGGGTAAAAACATTATAGGAGAGAATAAGACTTGCAGAGCAATATATGGACTGGGCGTGCGCTACATCTTTGTTTTACAGGTTGCCCAGGTGGGAGGATCTCCACACTGAACTGTGCCTAGTGGTAGGGGCCAGTATTCTGCCTATTGCTCAATCATCTTATTTTCTCTCCTCTCTCTATTGCTGGTTTCACTCTATTGGTCTGTGTGACATTGTTACCGTATTGTTCATGCACTTTAATGAGATCTAATACAAAGGGTGGTACCACTTTAGAGTTGTATATATTTGCCATTGTTGATTTTTCCGGAGTACAAAGTGAGTTATTATGATAAGTGTACATAACCTTGAATATTGATTATATAAAGACTGTGTTCTAACCAATACAGAGTGTGGATATTCCTTTGTGGGGGCTTGGGGACTACACTGTACTTAAGAACCAGCCTGCATCACCTCCTGAGAAGCTAGGCCTTGATTGCTCGACCATTGCTACCGTAATAGAGAATCTTGGCTGGGGTCTCCTGTGCCTCTCCTCCACCATAGAGGGAGCGGAAGTACAGACACCCCCCACCGGTCGTTGAGGCCCTTCTCTCACACTCCCTCTCCCTGTCAATCCTCCCCTCTAGCCCGACTCACTCTGCAGGGCACACACTCGATGTCTTGATCTCCTCTCACCTCCCCCTCTCCATCCCTCTGACCTCTCCTCTCTCCTGGGAGAAAACCTGTCAGGAGAGTACACCAGTTATCCAACAAAGATACAACTAACAGCCAAGGTGTCTTGAATACCAAATGTGTTGTTGATCAAGAGAAACCTAAGTGTAAAACAGAGTGAACAGAAATCCAAGGGAAGTGAACTACCCTCTGGTACAAAGAACTCTATCCTTCTGGAACATTTTGTGTTAAAGTTACACATTTCCTTTTGCACATTTATACTCCACTCAAGGCCAAAGACAGTACCCTTTTCACCTTAGAATTAGGTTTGCTAGGCTATGAGGGCCAGAATAGTACTTTGGACACAGAATGGTTTTGCATTGGACATCTTGACATAGTACAGACCCTTAGTTTATGTTAAGTATGGAAATCCCTCTTGGAGTAGGGACAGAGAGGTATTTTCCAACCCCTTTTGTGCTCAACATTTATGGCCAAAATCATGACCCCCCCTGTGTCTGCGTCTCATTGCTGACTCCTCACACCTGATAAAGAAAATCAACATATTACTGAACAGAGAATCCTGGATTGAACCATAGATGAAAATACTCTCAGGATACATCAAATGTGCTCCCAATCACAGTGTAATATAATGCATGGGTGCGCATTGTGTGCCACCCTTTATCAATGTGATTGATGCACATACTATTGGAAAGTATCAGATGTGCTCCCAACAATGGTGCAGTATCATGCACTGGTGTGCATGTTGTGCCACCCTTCCCCGGCATTCTTAAAATACATATCTTTAGTTCTCTAGTCATTATTTAGTATGTACATTATTATTTTAACTCAATGATTCTAAATATTAACTATAAACACTGGCTTAATATGTTACCTATCATCGAAAGCATTCATACATTACATATCATCGAAAACATTCCTTTTTCTTTGGCTCTTATTCCAATTCTTTCACCTCATGTTAATTATTGCATTTAGTAATAGATTATTAATTCTATTTATATGTTAATTCCACCACATATATCTACCCATTTGAACAAAGACACTTAGTTTGGGCAATTTGCTGTCCAATTGCTTATGAGCAAGGCTTCTTTCCAACACACTTTTTGAATGATATCACATTGCCTTCATTCAAAACTCCAAACATGACATTTGCCAAACACAGATACCTAAATCATACATTGGTAATTTCCCGTCCTGCTGAAAGAATCATTTCTTGCATATCTGTTCCTACCACTTTGCTGGTTACTGCATGCCTTCAGGCTTTTAACTTCGCTTCACTACTAATTCAGCTTTAAACGTCAGCCCCATGTCCAGTGAATTCCAGCTTGTCACTGCTGTATTTAAGAAAGTTTGCTTTCCGAAGATATATTACTCCTTCCAGGTACCCACTATGATGTTGCGACGTTCCCCACATCAGACCAGGCAATTAATTTAAGTATAATTTATAACACCAAACTCTCACTATAACCACAAAAAGACTCGATAGCCCAAATATTGCTCTTCCAGCTCCATATCCATAAGTTAATCGTCCCCTACTGGGAAATGAAACGGAACATTGAGAGATCAGAGACCTTATGCTCTGATGCCTGGATTTATGAAAAAGTATCTATCTAAGACTAAGTTCAAGCAAACTAAACCAAACAGTACCTTATACAAAATAAAGTAGCTAGACTTATTTTGGGGCTCAAGACCTAGGACCAGATCTCACCAGAACTGAAAAACTTTACCTGGCTCATTGATTAAAAGAGAATAACATACACAATCATCTGTATTTCTTTACAAATACTCATTAACATTGCCCCTAACTACCTGAAATCTTAATTAAATAAAGATGTTCCTACCAGACTGCTAAGATCCTCACTGGTAACCACTGAACTATACTCAAGTTCAAGAGACTGGTCCTGCCAAGTGATAGGACAGGAGACTGGATGGATATGCCTCTCCTTTTTATCCTTTGTGAGATTGGGTAATACCTCTCTCCAGTGAGCCAGACGCATCAGGAGCTGACCTGGAAAACAGGAAGCAACAGGCACACCCTACACAAAAGGACAAGCCTCACACTAGGGTGTTGCATACCAATGGGCCTTTGATGCTGTGGATCTAACAAGAGGGCAGGGTTAGCATAGCAAGATGAGATCATCACTGGTGAGAAAGGCTTCCACCATATTGTTTCTCCCTGTACCTCTATTTCCTGCTTGTCTTCCCAACCCCCTTTAGCACAAATCACTTTGGGTTTGATGCAAGCAGGCAAAGCCCACTTGTCACAAGAACAGGGTTATGCTCAATTACCTATCGAATGTGCATATAAAAGAGGGGGTCTCCCACACCTCTCTCCAGTGAGCCAGCCTCCCAGTGGAAGCAATCAAGGGGCAGGCCCATCCCAGAAGGACTAGCCTCACCTCAGGCGACTCTATACCAAAAGGGACGTTGATGCTATTGACCAGGGAAGATGGTGGAGTTATTTTAGACAGGGGAGCGCAGACCTGCTGGAGAAGGATTTCACTGTCTCCCTTCCTTGCTGTCCCCTAAACTTCCTTTAACAAAAAGCACTTTATTTCTGATGTCAGAAGTACACTTTTTCCAAGGACAGGTATTGGACCGCTAGAACAGGCTTGCTTTAGTCCAATCACCTGTAATCTTTGCGTTTAAAAGAAGGGCTCTCCCACTCCTTCACTGCACCTCAGCCTAGCATTAAACACAAGCACACACGCATTCACACACTATGCACTCACTCCTTTACACATGCCATTTATTCACTTGCTCATTCCCACACAGTCACTCATTCACCATAAACTTGCTCATTCAAGCACACCCTCCCACATCTCTCTCTCTCTCTCGCTCTCACTCTACATAATACATATACATGCCCATGCATGCACACATACGTACATACATCATCAACATGCAACATCATGGCATGCAGGCAACACACATTTACAAAAAATAAATTGTTCTTTCTTTCCTTTTTCCCCAGATCCATCGCGTTGAAGACCTTTGCTCCAGGCAGGCTTATGGCTGACGTGCTTCACCCAGACAGGAACCAGGAATCAGGGAGAGCTTTCCGGTTCATGAGCAGAGCAGGAGCCAGAGCTCTTCCGTCTCACGTCAGCGCAGAACGGAAACATGTATTTTATTTCTATTCCATTTCACAAAGAAATGATTTCTTTCTAAGGTCGGAGGGCCTCACAGTACGTAGCCTGATGGTGGTACTTGCTACGCCATTAGGTGGCACTCACAATCTGCACTTGCTCGAGTGCCTCCTCAAAACGACTGCATAGAACTGCACATCCAGTCACTGCCATCTTTGCCATCGACTGGACTGATAAACTGACCCTGAGCACCCTCACGATCCACTCTTCTTAAAGAATTGACTAGTCCCACAACGAACTTCAGTTCAGCCCATGCTTAACAATGATCGCCATCTAGAACAACATAACTGATTCAAACCGCACGTGCAGTACCGAGAAGCCGGGTTCGCAATTGTTGAACTGCCAAGACCAGTGAAAGGTACATTTGACCGGTAACTACGCTCTTGGTCCATCTTTGGGCCCTAGAGACAGGTTAGGTCAACATTCATCCTTTTTTGCTCAAATACATATCCTTTCTGCAATCTTTTCTCCCCCTGCTTCATTACTCAGAGTGCTGCATTTTCCATCCTAGCACAATCTGTTATTTCCACAGTGGTAGGTTTTATACAGTGATTTTCTGTTTAGTTGTTTGGCAGATAGTGTTTTTAATTAAAGTATATATATTTGTATAGAACTCTGATTGGACATTCCCTTTATTTTTCACTGTTATACTTTCCTGTTTGGGTTGCTACTGAATGACATTCGCACCCCTCTCGAGAGCATAGCCTTCCCTTGGCCCACGCTGCCACAAAAGGCGAAGGAGATATATCTCTTAACTGTGCCTTTATAATTGGTTTGACTCTTGCTTTGTAGAAGCGTGAGGGCTGAGTAGGCACTATAGCCTCTACTCATCCTTGTACTCATGCAGGGCAGAACTCAATTTATGTCATCCACTTTAGACAGTGGTACCAAACAAAGGAACCTCGGTATCAATAATCAATAAATGAAAGTTTATGTTCTTCCTGAGCTTTCTTCTCTCTATTCCTTTAGTGCCCTCTCTATATATAGGCTGAGCTTAGTTTTTCTTTCTTTCTGTCGCCCCTCTTTTTGATAATTTCGAAGAAAGGGTATGGTTTTTAATTATAATAATTTTTGGTCTCCCTACGATTTGCTAATATAATTGAATGAAGGTTGTGAGACTGAAAACCTTGGCTAGTGCCTTCATTGGGTCTGATGGTAATTGGCCATGTTACATGTTTCACATTTCTATTTGTTCAGCCACTGCCATCCCTCTTGAATATGTATATCTTGTATTGTTACTGCTCTGCAAAAGTCAGATGTATACGTTTTATAAAAAATAACCTTTTCTTTGCCTCTATAAAATGTCTAATGTATGCCCTCTGAGACAGAACAGTCTGAATGCCTTGACTGATGTTTCTGTATATTTGTGAGTCCTTGGGCAAGACCTAAGGTGGGCCCTTGGAAATGAGGTTTGCCACTGTTACCTGCCTTGAGCCCACACGGCCGCGTATCCAGTTTCCTTCATTGGGTATCACATGACTTGCTTGGTCATTACCCAATGAATGAAACCTTCTGCCTGCCTAAAAAAAGCACCTTCCTTTCTGGCTCTGTCTGCTGCTGAGTATGACTTAACCCCCCCCCCCCCCTTTGCATCTCCAATCACCCACTCCACCCGCATTTCCCTGCATCCCTCTCTCTGCCACCTCCACCCCACCCTGTTTGGTACAGGGCTCTGTAACTCGCTAGCTAGGTTCATGATATGTAAGTCCAGTGCATACATACAGAATGGCTTTTCACATTGTTGCATCTGAGGCGGTTTATTATGGCTGGTCTCTGCAGTATTCCAGAGAACGGGTGCTGCCTGGGCCTCTTTGTAAACGTTTACTTACTACTTCTACATTTGGCAGAGTGTCATATCCTGGGAAGATTTTCACTAGCATCGTATTATTAATCACGTCGTGATACATGTAGTTGCATCTTCAAAGATTTTAGTACTATAACATTTGTTAGGCTCACACGCCCTCCAGTGGTCATAGGTCAACATAACACTTCTCCCGGGTATAGACCTTTTGTGGTGTGGTTACTTTTGCTGTTTTAGGTCCCAGACACTACTCGCTCCAAATCTTTGTGATGCCAGAGAGTTGCCGACTGTGCATTTGCCATCAAGCAGCTAAAGAGGAGGGAGGGTAGCAGCAAAACATTGGAAAGTGTTTAGGTGAGACAATGGTAGAACCTCACGCTGCACCTCAGGTCGCTCTATCAAGGCTTACCAATGGTGCTTGGTCTCTGTCTCCTTGGGGCCCTTGGTCTCCCAACTTGCCTCTCCAGAACCGTTTATGGCGCTGAGCCGGTGGCAATCCCCAGGGAGAAACCATGTGTAAAATCATGCATGCTCCTGGTTCCAGCCTGATCATGACCCAGCTGGTGACTGGGGGGATGGCTTCCCCCACTGATCGTGCTCTTGGCGGTTGGGCTGAATCGCTCGGTACCCCCGTGTCAGGGGCCAGCACAATCCGGGGAAGTATCGGGCGTATGGGGTTGTAGAAGCAAGGAGTAAGAAGGACACGAACACAGCTAGGGGTGCTCTGCGAGGCCATGACACTCCTGCGTGCCTCCATGCATCTTTATTGGGCGACGAGGCGGGATGGGAGACTCTGAAGAGGAGGGTGTGCCCCTTGTCCCGCGACCCATGCCCAGTACACCTAGCAGGCCGGGACCCTAGTGCATACCCATCTCGGAGTTGGAGACTCCGCGTGTGTCATCTGCCCTAGGCCAGAGATGGGTGCTATGGGCAGAGAATCCAGAGCTACATTGCACCACTACTAAACACAGCTTTGGTGGACTTTGGTTTGGTTTGTCCAAGTGGAATTTTTTCAGCTTCTGTGTTCAATTGCCCACCTGCTTCAAGTTGTTTCTCTCTTTCACCTGGTCCTGCGACCTTCATAAATTCCACTGCACCACAATCAGTTGAGCGTGCACCCCTGAGGCCGTGGGGGCAGACAGCGATTGAAGCACTATGCATGGACTCTCAACCCATAGCTCAAAGCCTCCTTACTTCACGAAGAGTGTGCCCGCCATTGCTTCTGTTGCAATTCACCTGATTTGACTGATAGTTTCTCCTCCGAGTCATTTTCCAATAATTTTACTGGATCCACAGGAACACCAGCTCCCTCCTTTCCTCTCTCTCTCTGGGCCCTCTTCCTACTCCAACCTGTGAGGCTAAGAACCTTGGGGTCATCTTCGACTCCACCTTCTCCATCTCACCTCATATCTCAGACGTCCCTAGGAAGTCAAACTATCAACTTCACCTCCTCAGAGGTATTCTGCCTTTCCTCACTTTCCCCCAGAAGCTTGCTGTCTCTAGAGCTCTGTCTCTCTAGGTTGGACTACTGTAAAAGCCTCTTTCTAAATCTACCTGCCTCTACTCTCCGTCCTCTTTAACATATCCAGAACAGGACTGCAAGGCTTGTCCTTGGCCTCAAACCCAGGGATCGTATCTCTCCAGCACTGAAATCTCTTCACTGGCTCCTAGTGGTGGCAAGGATCAAATCAAGACTCCTCTGTATCGTCCACAAGGCTTTCTGGGGCTTGGGACAGCACTACCTCCAACGCTCTCTTCCTAAACATCTCCCTTCTTGAGCTCTCTGCTCATCCACCTCCAACTCTCTGAGGGTCAGTCGCTTTTCCAAGCAGTGAGTCTTTCTCCGGCTGGGGCCTCCCTCTGGAACAGCCTCCCTGCCTCTCTCAAACTTGAACAGACCCACCTCTGGTTCCGGAAGCAACTCAAGACCTTCCTCTTTGCTTCCACTTTCTCTCTTCCTCTCCCATGCTGATGACCCGTCTGGTCCACACACTGGTCACCTGACCACCCTCTGAACTTGGGCCCAGGTCCCCACATGTCTAATTGCACCTCGCACTGGCTCTTGCCTCCCCCAGCACTTGTGGTCTGTTATCTGTAACCCTACAGTCCCCTCTCTCTGCAGTTATCAGCCACCCATTGGTTTCACTTTCCTTAGCCTGCACTGAGCCACCAGCTGGCTGCAGTTTTGTTTACCTGCACTTCTCCAACTGCACCCCCCTTTTGGCACTTCTCCCCTTTCCCTTCCCTTCCCTGCACTTGCGCAATCTGAATGACACAAGGCCTTGTAAGATCGTTGTTTTGTCTTCCCTCTGCCCCCCGCACCCCTTGTCTTGTCGCGCCTAGAAACACTTATGTACAGGCGAGTTATAAATGCCATATCATATCTATGAGGTTTATCCAACTTTTTAGCCGAAATAGACTTTTGCCAAAATTATGTTGCTGATTTTTACCACCAACACCTTCCCATTCTATATACCTTATTTATTCCTTACCCCAACTTACCACTTGCATATATGCACACAAAAAGTGGCAAAAAATGCTGCAAACCAAATCAGCAAAAGTGTATTTCGACAAAGTGTGGAATGCTCATTTGACACACATGTCCCTCCAAAGCTTTATGATATCTTGCGTGAAATCACCCATATTAAATGCTTTTCTATTACTAAAACCCAAATGGATTATAGGGATACAAATACTTGTATACATTCTGTTGGGCACGTCCACACGTTGTGCGCCTTCTCAGTAATATAATTTATTTTATTTAAATCATCTGTTTTTAATTCTTTCCTTTATTTCTTCACAGCGTTACTTTCTCTTGCTAATGCGCTTGCTCAGGACAATCATTTCTGGAAAGAAGCTTTATCCTGCGTCTGCTACTGAGTCGTTCTGAAAGAGATTTATTCCACTAGACCTTCCAGCGAGAATGACAGAAATGGGATGGCAAACAAGATTGCCATGAAGAGGAGGACCAGTAGAGAAGATGTGGCTTAATCTTGCAAGGCACGTGGATCCGATGCACATCCCACACGAAAACTATTTTTGGGGATTGGATACTTGATGAGGCAAATCAAAAGACTGCAATGGTATGCCATGTCTTCTCTTGTTAATATTGGCAAAGGGCAAACCTCGCTCATAAAAGGCATGAGAGGTGCACCCAGTTCAGAAGCACATAAAGAAAAAGCAACAAAGAATGTTTGTGTCCAAGCCAGGTTATAAAAATATACATTTTTAATTTAGGCTATTTGGTGTTACTTGTGACACCTATAATAGTCCAAACTATTGCATTCAAGTACTGATTCATGTGTCCATAGGGAGAAGGGCTTCTGACAAAGGGCACACACGAATGACATTTGAGGAAGGACACACAGTGTATTTTGGTGTTGTTTGGTTATTCATCCCTCTCATTCCCTGCCCTTAGCCATGCTAATTCCTATGGGAAATCCCACCCTTTCCTGTCCATCTCGGGAACTCTTTTAGCTCGGAGCTCTTCCATGGTCGCAGCCATCTTTGATGACTGTCTCTAAGGAAGCTCATTGGAAACAAGCTGAAACTTGCGGCCATTTTTCAATGGGAAATATACTGTGAATCTTCCAAATAAAATGATACATTTCAGGCAATTATTGCATTTTGTAGATCGAATTTCAAATATATGTAAGAAATGATTTCACAAGAACACTAATGAATGTTAGAAAACAGATTAACCCTATTTTTAATTTATAAAAATGTCTTGCATTTCTTTACTTTTTACATGCATACATCCTGATGTAAAACTGCACTTTTTTTTTCTTTAGTAGCACGGCATGGAGAAGGGGGAGGCTTTGATACGTCACTTGTCAATAGGAGCAACCTATTGAAAGTACATGGTGTTTGCTCTTAGATAAATATGTATTTATATATTTATTTTTATTTGTTAAATTCGTTCAACATTTCGGGTCCTTGGAAATCTACAGCTCTGAGAACACGCATTACATTGACCAGTCTTGGCTAAAATAGCACATTTCCGAGCCTGTGACTCTCTCGTTCCTCTCTCGATCCTTTTACATGTTTGGCACAAGCAGAGCTGGTCTGCTTTAAACAATGAATATGTCCGGAAATGCTGCCAAACATGGCAATTTTATTTGTGTATAGCTACACAGAAGAAACACTGGACCTCTGCCATCCTTGCATCTCTCATTTTCTTCTGTTCCCTTTTTCTAATAAAAAAAACAGGCATGTCTTATTTATCTTCAGAGTTTAAACCACACTCGGAAATGTAATTATTTTGGCACAGCCGCAGTTGCATCCTAGCGGTGAGCATATCTACTGTAAGAAAAGACTCAGAAACAAAGACCAAGCGGAGACTGGCACCTTTCCATTAGCGTTGCCTTCGCCTCAACCCACTTCGTGGGCAGACCCCATCCGCAAATATTCTCCATCTTTCCCTCTCAACACAACAATGCTGCCCAAGGTGGATTGTTTCAATAAGAAGTGACTGTTTCTTGGCTCCACAGCCTTTTGTTTTCTTATGCTTTTCTCTGCTGGTGCCCACGTGGATCCTATTTGGAGAAAGAAAATGAATCCCTCTTTGGCTGACTTCCAACTGCTGCTTGAAACTCACCAGGGATGGGATATTTAAATCTGCGTAGGGCATAATAAAACATGTCTGTGTCTGGCCTTACCCACGATGGAGAAATTGCCAAGCCAGGGCAGCGATTCGGCCATTACTATGCCTATTTTTCCTCAGTAAGACAAACAGTAATCAACATTTTTTTGATGTTTTCAGCTAATCTATTCTTGGTCTCGGGAGGATAGCTCAGCGGCAACGCGCTCGCCTTGGAAGCAAGACGACACGGAGCAACACAGGTTCGATCCCTGGGTCCGCGCTTAGAAACCTCTGGGTATTAAGCGTGTTATACATAACCTACCATATCATAAATGCCAGCAGTCAAGGCTACCCAAATCAAGGAATTTGATTAGCTAATGCAGCCTACAAGCGTAAGGATGTAGTTTGCATACTTATTGCCCAGATACCTCAGGGCCAGGTGCGCTATACAAATAAAGAAATACAAATACAAAAACCTTTGATTATGGAAAAACATGCAGTATATGTCTCTTTAAAACTTCTTCAGAGCACTTTCGAAGCTACTCAGTGAGCACAGATTTTGGATACTGGCAGTGTGTGCCCGCATCCCCCAGCCTGCACTCGCCTCCCTCATGAAACTGGAATCGACTAGGGACTAAAGCTTTTGTGTTTCAGAAATGTCTTTTTCTCCAAAGTTGCACCACATCAACACAGTTGTATGTCCAACTATGAATTAGGATCACCGAACAGCCAATACCTGAAGTGAAAGCTTCAGAGCTCGACTTGCTGTTAGGAAGCTGTAGATCCAAAATGTAAAGAAGATTATGCTCAGACACATTGACCTTCTGAAACACCTGAATAAGATTCCTTGTAAAGGTGAGGCAGACACTTCTTTTTCAGTTTGGGCTATTGGGTGTCTCTTGCGACACCTATACGCTGAAACTATTGCATTAGAGTACAAATAGGAAGGTACAAGGGTGGACTGGGAACCAAAAAAAGACCCTGCCCGGAATGACATATGAGAAGGGACACAGAGTCTGTAGGTTTTGTTTAGTTACGTGCCCACCCATTGACTGACCATGGCCTTGCTAATATTTCCACCCATTCTTGCATCTGCCCGCCAAAAACACCTCCTCATGGGAACTCTTTGAGCTCACTTTAATCAAGCCTTTCCATCAGACTTCACATTCAAAGTGCCTACCAGTGTTTGTTCAAAGCAGTCTTCTGAAAGTGAATGACTTAATTGGAGTTGTAAACACCCTGTTTTACCAGACCTGCCTTCAGCCACTCGATTTATAAGCACTCTGCATGTCCTTGTTAAAAACAAGAATTGGCAAAGTCAACATTCTTTTCTTGTACATAGGTTTTAAACTTTTGCCAGGCACTGCTATTAGATACCCAGGTAAAAGCACAATTTTGCACGTGTTACCAACAATCGGTAGTAAATACCACTACGACTGTGCCTGGCAAGTTCATTTCCCATGCCTACACAAAAGCCAAAACTGTTGGTATTGCCAGAGCATTTTCATTTTGGCTGTTAGGTGACATTTAATCGCCACCTATAAGCCAAAAGGTTTGCATTGTAATACATCTAGGGGGAGATGGCATACGAGGAGGGACTCAGGTCATTCCCATCCACTTCCCGGCCCCTCTGCCCAAAACACATCCCCGGGGATCTCTTTGAACTGACTTTATCAAGCTATAAAATAAGCCTTTGCACTCAAATTGCATGATCATGTTATTTCAAAGCATTTTTCTGAGTGTTTCCATTCTGTTACTTGCTGTAACACTGAGAGGTTTGTATTTCACAGCTGGGCGATGATGTCTTCATTTGTCCTGACAACGTGTTAGCTTGGAAACCCTATGGAAGTGCCTGGACATTCCAAAATAGGATTCATATCAAACTTAATTTCTGAATTTCAGCAGATTGCAAATGCTTCTGCATCATGCCTTATTTTCTATCCTGAGCCACCACACACACCAATCCATCCTCTTTTACTCTTTACCCCAAGCATAAATTCCTGTTGCCTCACTCCTAAACCTTCACTTCTAAACTTTTCACACATTTGCAAAGATTTTTTCAGGCACCAATGAATACCTGCAAAATTATTTTTGTGATTATTTAAGCACACATATACTATAATACAGCAATGAATGATGCTCTGTGACACACACATTTCCCCCTCCACAAACAACAGTACCGGAAGAGCAAATTCAGCTGACTTATACTTGCTGAACAAAGGAAGAGGGTGCAGAGAAATGTTCCCACAAAACACTGTTGGATGAAATTATTACATGCAAACAAATGACTTCCAGGACAAAGGATGGCGGAGACCGGCATGTCATGCACTGCGAGCAGAAAACAGGATAGGCGGTATGACACTTCCACTTCCGGTTTTTCTCCTGGGAGTGATGTTTGACTACATCCACATGACTGGAAACAACTGGATGCATCTTTTGGTCTGCTGTGTTTCCTCACATTTTTCACACTGAAGCAATTTCTTCGAACTAATTAGATAACTGGTGACATTTATTACTTTTTTGGTAGGGATAGATGGTGAGGGTGAAGGAGGCGAGGGCTCCAAATGTTAATTTCATGTTATCTTGTATTTATAGTGTATGATCTGTTTGTGGGTGCACATTATACTACACACAGCACAACGGAAGAGGCAGGGGGAGTAGGGCTGAGCAATGGGAGGTTGGGTCAAAGGTCCAGTGTGGGTGGCAGAGGGTGCTTTGACAACATGCCCGGCGCCAGCAGGATTGCCAGGCTGCCCCCACCCCCTGGAAAAGAGGCCTCTCCTGATAGCCTGGCAGCACCTTCAGAGCAATTAGCATCTGAAGAGCTGCACTGCAGGAGGCCACTGGCCGGGGTTTGTATCCTTTGCCTGGGAAGTGATTTATGTCCTACAGCCATGAAAGCACAAATGACTAGAGTGATGGAGGACCATTTACAACTCTAATCGAGGTAGCACATTTTTGCTTGAGCCGTCTTCCTGCAAATTTACTTACGTGTCCAACCTCTCAGTTACAAGGTAAAGTTATTTTCTAAAACCTGAAATCAAAAGTTGCTGACTGTAATTTAACATATGTTTCTTTATTGTGGGCCTACAACTGTTATTGACACCCTGCTTAAGGTGGTTAACAGTATCAAACAATAAATGACAACAGGTGTAACGCTCACCTGGTTCCCACAGGGGCGCTGGTCTAGTCTGGATTGCTGTGGCCTCTTCTAGCGTGATGCGCAGGACCCGGAACACCTATTGGACAGGACCTCCAAATCGTGCTTGCCTGGCCCGTAGGAATATCCTTCTGCAGATGAGAAAGGGGATTAACAGTCTGCAGAATAGTGTGCTAGCTCCCCCCTTTCCCTCTTCGTTCCTCTCTAACTTCCTCCAAACCCCGATTTAAGCTCACCTTATGGTTTGGAAGGATGAACTCTCCATCCTGCTTCTGGTGCAGGGGCGCGCGTTCGTCCAGTTACTTCACTGGTTTTCAGAATGGCGCTGGCAAAATCCACTTGACTTTCCTGAGCGATGCGCCGTAAGTATGAAAGTTCAAAGTTCAAGTGAGGCCCCCTTTATGTTGTCTTTCTAACCTGTGATCTGTCCTTTATTTCAGGTGCAGAATGAAGGCAATGCGTCGAGGGGTTAAACTGCCGAGGTGAGTAGTGATGAGGGTGATCCCTCTAAATGTCCTTATCATTCCCCAGAAATGTCTCTTGTCCTTTCCCCATAGGGGCCGGGGTACGGTACCTGCCAACGGGGCGGCGACGACCCGAAATGTGGAAGAAAAGCCGGTAAGTATTATGGCTGTTAATCAGGCTTTCCTTCTGTGTTCCTTCTGCTCATCTTTTGTTTCTTCCTCTCTCCCCTAGGTGCAGAGATGTGGCGTCCGATGCTGACAGCCGCGATGGAGCCAGGAGATGTCTCGAGGACAGGTGAGTGAAGCGTGGCGCTGCAGCGAGCAACGCAATGCTTTTAAATGGAAGTCTTTCTTCAGGGATGCTGGCGAGAAGATTCCGGGTGCAGGCAAGAAGTTTGAAATAGTCCTTGGTTTTCACCTTTCTCTTCTCTTCCTTCCTTGCAGGTCTTCCAGGTTCGAGGCGGGCGTGGCTGGAGTCCAGGAGCAGGAGCAGACACGGTGAGCGTTAAGCTGCAGGAAGCAGAACAACGCGAAGCATGAGCTGCTGTCTGGGCATGGCTTAAATAGCCTCCAAAGAAGTCCCAGGTATGTATCCTTCCCCAACTAGGTATATATCCTTTCCTGGCCACGCCTGAGTGAAAAAATAGTCCCTATGAAAAAATAGTCCCTTTCAGGTTTTAGGGAGGCCTGAAGCGTGCAGCATGGTCTGCATCAGGTAAGTGCACAAAACACCTCCCAAAATGAGCCTGGCGCCTATGGCGCCAGGACTGATGTCCAACATGTCCAAAGAGCCCCTATAAGGGGCCGCTGGGCTTTTACCCGAGGGCATGATGCCTGCTTCCGGGGGTGCTGGGCCTGGCCTGGTGCTCCGGGGGCAGGCATCATGACAGCACTCCCACCCAAGGCCCCTCCCAAGGTCGTTCCTTCTGGAGGTTTCGGTTTGTTTGGGAAATTCCGATGGAACCTTTTTACCAGCCGAGGTGCATGTACGTGATCACTGGGTTCCCAAGACCTTTGCTGAGGCCCGTACCCTTTCCAATCAATTATATAGAAAAGTTTTGATTTTGAGATCTTAGAATCCAAAATGTTCTTCACCTCGAATTCAGGCTCCCCATCTATCTGAATCGGTTCTGGTGGCTTTGTTAATCTGGTTCCTGGGTGCACTGGTTTCAAAAGTGACACATGAAAAACGGGGTGAATCCGCATGTTAGCTGGTAGATCGAGCTTGACTGCCACTGGGTTGATTATAGCTTTGATCGAGTAAGGGCCTAAATACCTTGGATTAAAAGTTCGAGGCCCCTTGAGTGATAGGTGTTTGGTAGCCAACCATACTTGATCCCCTATTTGGTATGGAGGCGCCTCTCTTCGATGCAGATCTGCATTCTTTTTGTATTTCCCTTTCGCATGTTGCAAATGTGCAGTTGCATCCTTGAAGGCTTGAGTAATCGTAGAATGCAAATGGTCCACTGCGGGCATTTCAAGGCTCAGAGGTGAGTCCAAGTCTGAAGTACGAGGGTGATGTCCATATAGGGTATAAAAGGACCAGTTCCAGAGTGTATCGAGTTATTGTATGCATATTCAGCTACCCATAAAATGTCCTTCCAATTACCCTCCAATTGGTGCAACATACATCATAGATATTGTTCAAGGGTCTGGTTCGTTCTCTCCGTCTGACCATCGGTTTGTGGGTGGTGGCTGGTCGAGAGTCTTACGTCGATTTGTGCCAGTTGACAACACTTTTTCCAAAAATGAGAAATAAACTGGCTTCCCCGATCGGAGGCTAGTATGGACGGGAATCCATGCAAACGGATGATATTTTCGAGGAATTCCTTGGCAAGAACAAAGGCTGAAGGTAATCCTTTCAACGGAATAAAGTGGGCCATTTTGGAAAATAAATCCACCACGACCAGAATAGTATTGTAACCATTACAAGAGGGCAGGTCCGTGATAAAATCTAGTGACAGGGTGTGCCAAGGTGCTGGTGGAATGTCTAAGGGCTGAAGAAGACCGGCGGGTCTTGTCTTTTGACCTTTGTTTTGGGCACAAACTCCACAGGACATCACGAAAGATTTAATATCCTTTCGCCAGGAAGGCCACCAGAATTGTCGTTTAACCTTTTCCTCTGTTTTGGCAATGCCAGGATGTCCTTCCATCAGGGTATCATGATGACGGGAAATAACCAGTTCTTGCAATTCCTTTTCTGGCAAAAATAAGCGTCCTTGGAAGTAAGGTAAGCCATCCTTGACTGAAAAGTTAGACCCCCTTTTGGTCCAATCCTGCAAGGCTGAAGAGTCCAGGAATTGTTTCACTCGTGCTTGAATGTCTTCAAGGGTTTGTAAAGTGGTTATCCCCAAATTTCTTTGTTCGGGAATTATCGGCACAGGTTCTGAGTTTGTGTCTATTTCTTCCATTCCAATTCGGGATAGAGCGTCCGCCTTACCATTCTTATAGCCGGGGCGGTAGGTGATTACAAAATCGAACTCAGCAAAGAACAAAGCCCATCGGAGCTGTCGAGACGATTGAGCCTTGGCAGTTTTTAAATATTGTAAATTTCGGTGATCAGTGATCACGGTGATGGTATGCCGGGCGCCGAGGAGATAATGCAGCCAAGCCTTAAAAGCGGACTTAATGGCTAATAGTTCCTTATCGGTGATCGCATAATTTATCTCCGGCGGCGAGAACTTTCTGGACCAAAATGCTACGGGGTGCATTTGGTTGGTTTCAGGGTCTCTCTGAGACAGGACAGCTCCCATGGCTAAGCTGGACGCATCGGTTTCGACTATATATGGGAGATTGGGACGCGGGTGCTTCAAAATAGGTGCGGACGTGAACTTAGCTTTCAACTCCTGAAAGGCATGTTCGGCTTCCTCGGTCCATTCAAAACGTTTATTTTTTCGCAAGAGTGCAGTGATGGGTTGCACCACACGGGAAAACTCCGGGATAAACCTGCGATAAAAGTTGGCAAAACCAGGCATGCTTTGGACACCTTTCACCGAACTAGGTGATGGCCATTTGAGGATGGCATCCACTTTCCGTGAATCCATTCGGACCCCTTTAGGTGTCAGGATGAATCCGAGAAACTCAACCTCGGTGGTATGGAAAACACATTTTTCCAGCTTGGCAAACAGTTTGTGCTGGCGCAGTTTCTCCAGGACGGCCCTGACATGCTTTCTGTGATCAGATTCCGAAGAGGAGTACACAAGAATGTCATCGATATACACGACAACAATGAGTTCCCGAAGGACATCGTTCATGAAGAATTGGAAGGCTGCAGGCGCGTTGCACAACCTGAAAGGCATCACCTGGTATTCGAATAGTCCATATTTTGTACGGAAGGCCGTTTTCCATTCGTCGCCTTCTTTTACTCGTACCAGATGATAAGCACCCCGGAGATCTAACTTGGTGTATACACAAGCGTCCTTCACCTGGTCAAGGAGTTCAGGGATCAGAGGCAGAGGGTAACGATTTTGAACAGTTATCTGGTTCAATGCGCGGTAATCGATACAAGTTCTAAGGTCACCTTCTTTTTTAGGCACGAAGAACAAAGCTGAGGAAGCCGGGGACTTTGACGGGCGAATGAAACCATTGGCGAGGTATTGATGTAAATATTGTCTCAAATGCAGATTCTCTCGTTCAGTAAGGGCGTAAATCCTGCTACAAGGGGGTTGTGCACCGGGCACCAGATCGATTTGGCAATCGTACGATCTGTGGGGAGGTAACGTGTTGGCCTGATCCTTTTGGAAGACGTCCTGAAAGTCTTGGTACTCTGGAGGTATTTGCACGGGGACAGAGGTTACTGATGCTAGATTAATCTTTGGATTTTCTGGGTAGCATGTTTGTGCACAATCCGGGAAGGTTATTCTCTTCGCTCGCCAATCAATTCGAGGGTTATGTGTCTCTAACCAATGGATTCCGAGAATAAGCTGAAACTGTGGAGCCTTGATTACATCAAACACAACTGCCTCCCGATGGCCATCCGGACCTA
The DNA here is from genome assembly GCF_040938575.1 of Ambystoma mexicanum. Classification (NCBI taxonomy): domain Eukaryota; kingdom Metazoa; phylum Chordata; class Amphibia; order Caudata; family Ambystomatidae; genus Ambystoma; species Ambystoma mexicanum. Next base: position 238,323,935 of record NC_090923.1, read on the forward strand.
CAAGTGTCACCTCAGCTGTGGAATGTGTTACCGGTCCAGAGGCAATTTGGGTTCCATCTACTGTGGTGATGACATCTTTGTTGGTTTTAGGACGCAGAGGGAGGGTTATCCTAGAGACCAATTCTCGATCCACATAGTTTCCTATAGCCCCGCTATCGATGTATGCCTTTATAGCATGCAACCGTTTAGGCTGTTCCGGATCTACGAGGACCATTGGCATAATGAAATGCGAGGTCTGAGAGTTAGTTTTCAAGCTAGGCAAGCGGACCCCTACGCTTGCCGGGCGTGGTCGTTTCCCGATACAGAGTTTCCATGGATTTTATCAGTGGCTCCTACCACCTTCTTGGGCGGCTTAACCGGGCAATCTCGTAGAAAGTGTCCAGAGGACCCACAATAAAGGCATAATTGCATCTGTCGTCTTCTTTCCCGTTCTTTTTGAGTTAGGGGTCCTTTAACCCCTCCGATTTGCATAGGCTCTTGGCCAACACCCGGGTTTCAAACTTGGACCGATCTGCTTTTCTGTTTTGCAGCCTGTGATCCAATTGGACCACTAAGTTTATATATTCAGTGCATTCTTGGGGCGGATTTACAACTTGTGCCAGGACATCTTTAAGTTCTCCGCGTAGACCTCGATAGAATAGCGTGATTCTTTTATCCTCTGGCCAACCAGTTTCCACAATTAGTCTATTGAAGGTTGCAATGTAGGATAGAAGGTCTTGATTGCCCTGTCGCAGAGATAGAAGTTCGTCATGCAGAGCCTGTCCCTGGGAGTGTCGAGCAAATAACGTTTCCATGCTTGTTTGAAATCCTTGAAAATCACGAAGAATCGGGTCATCTTGAGTTACCAGAGGGACTGACCAATCGGCAGCACAGCCGCTGAGATATGACAACACAAAGGCTACCTTGGTCTGATCATTAGGGAAGGCCCCTGGTCTGCATAGGAAGTGCAAATGACACTGATTCATGAATACGGCGAATCATTTGGGGTCCCCAGCAAAGAGTTCAGGTGGGGCCAGCGGCATGTTTCCAGGTAGATTAATCTGCACCGGGTTACTGGAAACCACAGGAGCGGGGTTCCCCCCGGAACCGGGTAAAAGAGTTTGTCCAGCTTGACCTTGCAAAAGTTGTCTAGCCAGGTCATCAGCTCTATCCTTTATTACAATCACTTCCCTCCTGAGAGCACTAGTCTCTTGACGAGCGGCGTGTACTTTGGCCCGTAATTCCCCCAGTAATTGGGCCAACTGGTCAGTTTTGGAAGATTCCATAGCGCCTGGGTGGGAATTTGTAGGAAGGCTTTGCGTTCTGTAACGCTCAGCTGGTTCCCACGGGGGCGCTGGTCTAGTCTGGATTGCTGTGGCCTCTTCTAGCGTGATGCGCAGGACCCGGAACACCGATTGGACAGGACCTCCAAATCGTGCTTGCCTGGCCCGTAGGAATATCCTTCTGCAGATGAGAAAGGGGATTAACAGTCTGCAGAATAGTGTGCTAGCTCCCCCCTTTCCCCCTTCGTTCCTCTCTAACTTCCTTCAAACCCCGATTTAAGCTCACCTTATGGTTTGGAAGGATGAACTCTCCATCCTGCTTCTGGTGCAGGGGCGCGCGTTCGTCCAGTTACTTCACTGGTTTTCAGAATGGCGCTGGCAAAATCCACTTGACTTTCCTGAGCGATGCACCGTAAGTATGAAAGTTCAAAGTTCAAGTGAGGCCCCCTTTATGTTGTCTTTCTAACCTGTCATCTGTCCTTTATTTCAGGTGCAGAATGAAGGCGATGCGTCGAGGGGTTAAACTGCCGAGGTGAGTAGTGATGAGGGCGATCCCTCTAAATGTCCTTATCATTCCCCAGAAATGTCTCTTGTCCTTTCCCCATAGGGGCCGGGGTACGGTACCTGCCAATGGGGCGGCGCCGACCCGAAATTTGGAAGAAAAGCCGGTAAGTATTATGGCTGTTAATCAGGCTTTCCTTCTGTGTTCCTTCTGCTCACCTTTTGTTTCTTCCTCTCTCCCCTAGGTGCAGAGATGTGGCGTCCGATGCTGACAGCCGCGATGGAGCCGGGAGATGTCTCGAGGACAGGTGAGTGAAGCGTGGCGCTGCATCGAGCAACGCGATGCTTTTAAATGGAAGCCTTTCTTCAGGGATGCTGGCGAGAAGATTCCGGGTGCAGGTAAGAAGTTTGAAATAGTCCTTGGTTTTCACCTTTCTCTTCTCTTCCTTCCTTGCAGGTCTTCCAGGTTCGAGGCGGGCGTGGCTGGAGTCCAGGAGCAGGAGCAGACACGGTGAGCGTTAAGCTGCAGGAAGCAGAACAACGCGAAGCATGAGCTGCTGTCTGGGCGTGGCTTAAATAGCCTCCAAAGAAGTCCCAGGTATGTATCCTTCCCCAACTAGGTATGTATCCTTTCCTGGCCACGCCCGAGTGAAAAAATAGTCCCTATGAAAAAATAGTCCCTTTCAGGTCTCAGGGAGGCCTGAAGCGTGCAGCATGGTCTGCATCAGGTAAGTGCACAAAACACCTCCCTTTATGAGCCTGGCGCCTATGGCGCCAGGACTGATGTCCAACATGAGCCTGGTGCCAAAGGCGCCAGGACTGAGTCCAAAGAGCCCCTAGAAGGGGCCGCTGGGCTTTTACCCGAGGGTATGATGCCTGCTTCCGGGGGTGCTGGGCCTGGCGCTCCGGGGGCAGGCATCATGACATCAGCTGATGTTGCTTGCACACAGATTTCTGTAGTAGGCGCATCAACCGACTGATGACCCTTGCAAATTATATTGAAAGTATATACTCTGCTACTTTACCTCCTTGCGAGAAAAAATAAGGTTGGTAGTAAGAAAACGTTCATTCTGCAGGGTATCGTAACATCAAAAGATAACCGATGAAAGGGTTTGAATTACACATTACAGCTATCATTGTTATAAGCAGCCTTCCATCCCAGAATTATTTAGTAGGCCACTGCCATTACAGAAGGGCAGAAGCCATTAGCAAAGGAGTCTTATTTCTGCCATCAAACGGTGCAGGTCCACCTTGACTGCTAGGCCATGTTCCCTCTGTACTGGTACAAAATCCACCACACTAATTTTTTGGCCTTGTGATCTAGCAGTGTGGGTGGGGATGCTCACTTTAATGGCTGGGACAAGGCTGATTTGCAAACAGTAGTGTGGAAGGCTGACAAGGGCAGTGCCCGAGGTTATGCGTGTTCCTGTGCCATCTATGGTGTGCCCCCCTGGCTCTGAAGCTTAGTCATTAGGACTTCCTTCCTGTGGGTGGACGCTCCACGTTTCATTAGAATACTGCACTCCTTATGCACTCTGTAAATGACCACTCAGCAGCTCAGCGCAGTTCCTACCATCAAAGCCCTTAAGATTAAAGTTGCCTTTAATGCAATCACAAGAAGTGTCTAGTGACTGGTGATTTAAGGCACCTTCCTTGTATTCTGGAGAAAGGTTCACCCCATCTAAGTTGCCTTCCTTCCTCCTCTGTTGCTGGAGCAGCGCAACCTCCCATTTCAGTGACCTGTGTGACATTGTGCACCCAATGCTTCTGTGCTTTTCTTGCTGCTAGACCGTCTAGTGAATTAATTGTTCATTGTGCAGTTTCTCTGTCTCTCTCTCTCTCTCTCTCCCACTTCCATCTTCTGCCCTCTCCCTCCATGGTGCTCTCCATCTCCTCTATCTACTGTAACTGCTACTCTCTCATTTATCCTACCTCTCTTTAGAAACCTGGAAGGAAAAAAGTTCAAGAAAGATCTCCTGGTCTCCCACCCAGGCCTGCCCATCGCTCACACCTACGTCAACGCTTCTTCCAGGCAGACTGTCACTGACATCTTCTTTGTTGCTACCTCTCCGGACCTATGAACTCCCCCCCCATATGTTCTCATTCCTCTCCCCTTTCTCTTCTTCGCCCATTAATGGTGGAAACAGATGGGAAGTACTTTTGGCACACATCCCATTCTCTAGGTGCATAATGAATGTGTACCAGAATGGCACTGTCATGGCGCAGGGCTCTCAGCCCAACCTCCTCCTTCTTGATAGGCATCTTCTGTCTCTCATCAACTTCCTCCCTTCTACTGCCACTCCTCCTTCTCCTACCCGCACCCCCTGGCCACTTCGCCACCACTGACAGGTGTAGCTCATCCCTGTACCCCTCCTCGAAGACCTTCAAATGTGGCTTCACTCTACCTCTGCTGTTAAACACTCCTCTGACAACTGTCACCTATTTGAAAACTTTGACCTTGACGTCCTCGCTCTCACTGAGACATGGTTCACTGCCAGCTGTTACTGTTTTTGACACCCTCATCCCCAAGGGCTACAAGATCCTCTGATCTGTAGAGAGGTGGAGCTAGAAGACCGGAGGGCTCTAGTCAGGAGGTATTTAGGGAAAGAGAGTTGAATGTAGCAGCATCCCAGGCCCCAAAAAGCCTTGTGGATCATGCAGAGGGAGAGGTTTTAGGGCTGGAGAGATATGGTCCCTGGGATTGAGGCCAAGGATAAGTATTGCAGTCCTATTCTGGATTAGTTGAAGCGGGTGAAGGGGTGAAGGGAGGATAAATCAGGCGGTTGCAGTAGTCACACCAAGAAAGGACCATAGCTCTGGCAACATTGAGTTTGCTTAGCCCAGGCCTAACTGGTCTGGAGGTGGAGTGGCCCTGATCTTCCCTGAATGGGTCCTTGCTACTATGATTCCCACTCAGTCCTACTCACCTTTCAAATACCTTGTCTGCCGGCTTGGCATCCCCCTAACATCTCGCTTACTCTCGCCACCATATACAGGACCCCTGGTCTAGTCTCCTTCCTTTCGGAGATGGCAGCCCTCACCCTTTCTCTCCTGGCCTCCACCTCCAGGTTTCTCCTCCTCAGAGACCTCTGTATTCACGTTGACTCTCCTGATGTGGTAACTGGACTAGTCTGCAGCCTCTGTGACTCGCTTTCCCTCACCATTCTCCCCTCCTGTCCGACCCACTCAGCTGCAGACACCTTGGATGTGCTCATATCAGCAGACATCCCTATCTCCAACTCTCTCACTACACCTCTCTCCTGGTCCGACCAGGCTCTCTTCTCCTCTCACCTGGATCTCTTAGGCCCTCCGACTAAGCCTCTGCCTGCACTGCCAGTCTCCTTTTCTGTCATTCGACCAATGAAGCGACAGTTTGTGCTTTCGCCACCACTTTCATTCCACCTCCCACTCCTGCCACTAACTCTCACACTGAAACATCCCTTGCTAACCTTCACCTCTCCATCTTCAACACCCTTGCACCTGTCATGAGGATCTGCATGAAGCCTGCCTTCAAGCACAACACCTGGTATGACTCTGACCTAGCCTCTCTGATAGGCAAGTGCAGAGTTGCTGAACGAAGTAGATGGCTTCAAGCACATCAACTGACATACTGACCTGTCGCCTGCTCCAAAGGCAAAAAAGACTCTCCAACCACTTGAAGAAGAGGTCCAATATCCAAGCCTGCATCTCCCAGGCCACCATCAACATAGCTGAACTGTTCAAAATCTGCAAGGAACTTGCCAAACCTACTGCAATCTCCACTTCTCTTCAATTCCAGGCCCTCTGCACTGCACTGGCATCCCACTTCACAACCAAAACTCATGACATCCTGTCCTCACTCTCCTCTACTCCTCTACCTCCTCCCTCACCTGCCATCAATCCTCCTTCGCCCTCCTCTGCCCTTTTCTATTACTTTCCTCCTCTCGCCCCTATAGCACCAGATGAGGTCTTGAAGCTCGTCCTGTCTATGAAAGTCTCCTGCAAACAGGTGCTCCCCTTCTCCTCCAGAACTATCAAGGATAACATTTCCTCCCTGGCTCCTGCCCTGGCTGATTTCTGCAATAACTCATTTGCCACTGACTCCTTCCCACTTCCCCTCAAACCCTCCCTTGTTCAGGCTCTCCCTAAAAAGCCTTCTGCCGACCCTTCCTGCCTGGCTAGCTACTACCCTCTCTCCATTACCCCCTTCTTAGGCAAACTTGTGGAGAAGTTGGTCATCTCCCAACTGTTCTACCACCCTGAATCTGCTGGCTGTCTCCACGACCACCAGTCTGGCTGTAGAGCAGCCAGAGGCACAGAGAACCCATGAAGTTTTGCTCTCAGACCTCGATTCCAACTCTCCTTCCGTTCTGATCCTTCTTGACCTTTCCTCTGCCTTTGATACGGTCAATCATGCTACCCTTATAAATTGTCTCTGTGATACCATTTGTATCACAGACCTGGCACTGGACTGGTTGACCTCCTTCTTATCTGACCACCTTTCCCAGGTTCAACTGGCCCCTTTCCTCTCTGCCACCTCACTCTCTACCTGCGGTGTCCCGCAGGGCTCTATCCACTTGCCGTGGCTCTTCAACATTTACCTTACCCCTCTGGCCCACTTGAACTCCACCTTCTCTCCTCACTTACAGTGTTATGCGCACGACATGCAGCTCTCATTCCTGACTGTGTAACTGCTATTCAGGCATGGTGCACTGCTAGCGATCTCTGCCTCAATGCCAGTAAGACTGAGGTCCTTCTCATTGAGACCCCTGCTCCCTCCTTTCCTCCTACTCTCTGGCTGCCCTCTCTACCCTCTCTCCTTCTCTCTTCACATCACAGACCTTGCCAAGAAGGCCCACTTTCAGCTTCACCCCCTCAGGGGCATTCTCCATTTCCTCACCTTCCCCCAGAAACTCAATGTTGCCAGAGCTATGGTCCTCTCTTGGTGTGACTACTGCAACAGCCTCCGCTATCCTCCCTTCACCCAATTCAACTAATCCAGAATAGGACTGCGATACTTATCCTTGGCCTCAAGCTCAGGGAACATATCTCTCCAGCCATAAAATCTCTCCCTCTGCATCAGCCACAAGGCTTTCTTGGGCCTGGGATGCTGCTGCATTCAACTCTCTCTCCCTAAATACCTCCTGACTAGAGCCCTTCAGTCTTCTAGCTCCAACTATCTGCAGATCAGGTGCTTTTCCAAGCAGTGAGTCAGAGGTAGATCTCTTTCTTCGGCAGGAGCATCCCTCTGGAATGGCCTCCTTGCCCCTCTCAGACTTGAACCAGATCTTCTTGAGTTTCAGAAGCTTCTCAAGATCCTCTTTTTCTCTTCTTCCTTGCCACTCTCCCTCCCTTGCTATTGCCTCCCTCTGCCACTTCGACCGGCTGTCTTGTCCCTTCTGCGTCCTACAGGACACCAGGCTAAAGGGGCATGCAAGGCTATGGGAATTTTTCTTCACCAGTCTTGTACGGTTCATTTGGGATGCAGGATGGTGAACTGCAGGCCTAAAAGTGTCTAGGGGGTGCTCCTTAACCTCCCCACAAATGTAGGCCTCATTGGCCAGTATTTTGGAGGAACTTCAGCTTCACTACGCATGTTCCCTGGAACGAGGAAGCTCTCTCAGATTCCTAGTTCCTCTACATGCTACAAGAGAGCTAGAGGGCCATCATGTAAGGCAACTTCCTGAATGTGGGTGCAGGTAAGAACGTTCATGTGTGAATCTAAGTTTGTATGTTTAGATGCGTGTATGCAAGTGTTTGTAACTGTAAGTGTATTCAAGTAAATGTGAGAGGTTGCCACTGTAATGACCATTTATCACAAAATGTGTGGCTAGTTCTGCCAAAGCCCACAACACACTGAGTAGATGTCAAACTGTCAATGTCCTTCCCCAACTTGACATCATACAGGACGTTCATGCAGGATGTAATTTAACCCTGAATGTGCTTCAACTCTCCATTCAACAGCACACAGCTCTGAGTATGTGATACAAAACACCAATGAAGCCGAATGAGCCATGCTTTTGAATACTAGGCAATAGAGTCTCAAGCAGTTCTAGCACATTTTGCATCGATTATAAGGTTATCAGAATGATTGCACTTACGTTAGTGATGTAATCCCTCTGGTTCATGTGCTCAAAGACCAGACCATGATGATGGGGAAATTAGGCAATAAGAGGATTCTGTAGCTTTGTGCAATGATATACACTGAGGATTAGAAACACATGCTAGGATAAACCCATAGATAGTTGGCTTCCAGGAGTTCCTCTGTGCAACAATTCTAAACCCGTGCCTTAAATCTCAAGAATGTCCTTTTTTTGCCCCCTTCTATGGCTTACGAGGGAAACTACAAGACGTGGAATTACGGCACATGAAACCTTTGCAAAGTACAATTCCATTTGCACCCTCAATATCCTTCTCACCTCTGTCATCACATTCCTAGGGCAGTGGAAATACCCAGTGTCACCGAGTACTCCATCTGTTACCAATAAGTGCAGCATCACACATCCAAGACTTACCTTATCCAAGGACCTTTTCAAGTTCAGTCAAAAGCACCAAATCCCACTTGGAGTGAGTCAAGATACATAAAACATAACACATCCATATTAATAAAGGCAGAAGAGTCAATGCTCGGTGGCGACCACTAAACAGGGAGGCAATCACATATCTATGGGGTCCCAGTCAGCAGCATCCACTCTAAATAGACTGTTAGTGCAACAGGGGTCATCATCAGAGACAGAATTGCAGGTGAGTGAGCAATACAAATGTAGAAGTACTAATAATGCGGAAGATGAATCAGTACTTTCTAGCCAGCAAAAGTACTGATCAAAATGATGACGTTTCTTGCGGCCATCCCACCTTGAAGACTATGAACATGTTCTGATTACTGCTGTCTCAGATGACGACACTGAGAGGCTGGCACCATCATCCACTCCGCCTCAGAGAGACCAGGGAATAACAAACAGGGTACATATATGTAGCCTCTATATTCGCCCAAGATGTGGGTGCTAATAAGCCCATCCCCCAATACATGTAGCCATTTGGTTTTTATATCAATGGTTGTTTCGTCTATGGAAGCATTTTATGAATTGTACACTCAAAATCAATTTACACATCGAAGCAAAACAACAAAAGAAACCAACTACACGGGGTGGAGTGTCAATCTTCCCTTTCAAGACTTTTCTCAAGATTCTTCTTAGAGCAGCAATGTTCTACCCATTTTCTACATTTTCTATATAATGTATCTTTTGGGCGCACATTTCTCTTTATCCCATGGTAGGTATTAATCTTTACGTATTCAGCGATGTTGGGTGGAAATTGAAAATGATACTCAGCACAGAAATATTATATCTGCCTTTGAGAGCAATAGAAGTCACCAGCATGCACCGGTACTCTGAGGCATCGCTAGGGGGAAATAAGGGGGGCTATAGCCAGGGGTCTTTTGATTGTAGTCTCAATTAGAAGTCAGGTATTACAGCCAAAATGCTAACTAGCCCTGATTCCCAACAGCCCTGACATTAGCGTAGCCCCTGATCTTTTCCAAACCTAGCAACACCCCTGCTGCCACTGCAGACCATCTGACTTAGGCACAAATGACCTAGGTCCATAAATCCAGCCAAATGCTCACTTGAACAATCTGACACTGGTCTAGTGGCTCCTATGAGTTAACAACATAACATAACACATTCCCAAGGTTGCGCAAACACATTTTACATCAAAATGAAAAACACTATTACCTCACAGCAACACAAAGGTAAAATGAAGAGGAAAAAATGGTGTTCAGTCATAGATAAATAACTTTAAAAAATACATTAAAAAGGGGAAAGGTACATGGGAACTCTAATGTCCATTTCTGCTTACAATGGTCAATTAAGCCTTCGTGTGGTCCACCTGGAGCTGTCTTTCTTACAGGTCCCTATTTATTTTTTCATGTTCTTACACAAGTGCCTGAAAGGAGCAGAGGCGGGCGCGGGCCAGGTGAGGTGGTGGTGCCGGTTGGGCTTCTCCTTCTCTGGGGTTCATTGCAGACGACTCTTCTAGCTGTACAAACGTCCTGTGAGGCAGTGACTTTTCCCCACCACGGGAATAACCCGGCTTACATCTGCGAAAATGTCATTGACATGACACAGAATTCAGTGTAACTACAGCATGTAGCATAGTATATTATAGTTTAGTACATAGTATACTTAGAGTTATGAGTTTGGAGTTTAGAGTTTTATGAAGGTTTTAAAAGTAAGTTAAAAGATAAATGAGCTTCAGATATTACAATTCTCATGCCATCACTGCCGACATTTGCCGCCGTTGTAAGTCTGGGTTCACAGCGTGCCATATCTGCACGCCCAACCTCACAAGGAGGTGTGTCTCACGCACATCATCCAAGTGATCATGAAAGGCCTTTTTTGTGGTGCATTTCACATGACTTCTCTGTTCCATTTTAGTGATCACCTACCCCACGTGGCTTTTCTTAAGTGGAGACGCTACACCATCACACCCGTCTCTCGGGTTTTTAATGTGCCACATGGCGTATGAGTCAAGCCAACTCACCTCACTAATCTAGTGCGCCTGGGGACCATCTTCAAAGAAGAAATTCCAAAACGCCTACCGTCTGCCACCAAGAGACAAAGGGAGGGCAGGAGTAGCCCTGACTTCCCTGTGCTGCGTGCACACATGGCCTTCTGCGTCCACCTATGTCATGTGCTCCAAGTGTAAATAACCTTATGAGAATGGGGCTATGCATCTGTTGTTTTCTAGTATATGTACGTTAACAAGTAACATACTTCGTAAATGGGGTTATGCCAATGAGTTCTTTTTCACAATGTTAGTTTTGTGGTCTGCTCCATGCACATGTTGTGCTCCTATATTGTACTAGTTGAATGGGCAGTAATTGATTTTGGCATCAGAGCACAGGAGGAGCAATGACGTAGTGACTTCAGAGATATCACAATGCATCCCATTAATAGAATTCCTTTTCATTAGAGATACCCTCCACCACAGACACAGTGAACCTCAGGATCGAGAAAATATGCACAACTTCTCCATCAGATACACTCTTCATAGGATGCCAGTGACAACCAAAAACTCTGGTAATAACCGCAGCATGGAGATGAAGCAGCACGCCACATCCACAGCTGATATGCCACAAGGAGAGTAAGAGAATATACTCTATGAGAACAATATTGTCCCTACTGTGACTCGCCAGTCTCGCCACTGTTTGTGTTTTCGCTACAACTTGCATCTTGCCCACAGAGCGCTTCAAATGTAGGTTTTGCTCGTTTGTTATCTCGCCGCGGTTTGAGTTTCACCACACTTGTATTCCTACCCTAAAGCTGTTTTGTAATCTCACCACAATTTATTTGCATTTACCACACCTGCATATTGCACTCTCAAGTGTCGCAAATGTAGGCTTTTCTGCTCTGCTATCTCGCCACTATCTGTGTTTTTCCACAAATTGCATCGTTTCCCCCAGACTGTTCCAAATGTAGGTTTCGCTGCTTTTTTAACTCGCCACTGTTTGTGTTTCTCCACACTTGCATTCTGCACCGTAATGTGTTACATATGTGGATTATGTTGCTATAACATCTTGCCATGGTTTGTGTTCTGCAACACTTACATTTTGCCCCCAGAGTGGAGTGTTCCAAATGTAGGTTTGTTGTTTTATCTCTCGACTGGTGGTGTTTTTCCATCACTTGCATGTTGCCCCCGCCCCACCAGGGTGTTTAAAATGTAGGTTTTGTTGCCTTGTTATCTCAACACTGCAACTTGCTCTGCAGAGCGTACCAAAGGTAGGTTTGCTGCTTTATGATCTCGCCACTGTTTGTGCTTTACCACAACTTGCATTGTTCCCCATAGTGCTCACGTACTTAGGTTTGCCACATTGAGGCTCCCCGCTGTTTATGTATTGCCACACTTGCATTCTGCACCCAAGAGGTTTCAAAATTTAGGTTTTGCTGCTTTGTATCTCCTCACTGTTTGTGTTTTGCAACACTTACTTTCCGCCACAGAGTGTTCCCATGGTAAGTTTGCAACACTGAGGGTCGCCAGTGTGTGTGCATTACTAAAACTTGCACTTTGCCTCCCAATGTGTTCCAAATATAGGTGTACTGCTTTGTACCTCGCTACTGTATGTGCTTTGCCACACTTGCATTCTGCTTCACAGAATGTTCCAAACGTAGCACCCCACAGAATCTTGCTGCTGCACGAGTTGCACCTCATCTTCACTTCTCTGTTGCATGGGTGGTAGCACATTTCAAATTGTTCGACTGTGTGGCTTGCACCACATTTACATTTTCTGTGACGGGTGTTGCCACCACATTCAGATTTTGGTGCATCTGGGCTGCCCCACATTTAAACTTTGTGGCTGCTAGGTTGCACTGCTCTGCTTAACATATCACCTTAGAATTTTGATAATACTGGATTTCACCAAATCTGAATCCCACAGCTCAGAATAAACCAACCCAAATCTCAAGATTCCACCAGGATATACCCTTATACCGAACCCACTTGGAATCAATCCACTCTGAACCCTGACCACTGGAATGTCCCAACCAAACCCCAAACACTCCTAAATCCCAAGAGCCAACTCCAATCAATAAAACAACCACGAGACCAACCCCACAGGGAGGCTTTCATCACTGGGAGCCCCACAATGCTGCACATCTCAGTACCCAGTCAATCTAAACCAAATCTAAAAATACAACCAGGAGAAAAATCCCAGAGAGAAGCAAGGCACCACAATCCCACAACCACCGCAATGCAGATGTTGCTGCAGCACATCATCCTACCCCAAAGCCCACAAAAGCAATCAACCCAGGAGGCCTGGAACGTGTGAGAAACCCATATCCGAGACCCCAAAGAAAAAACAAGCTACCACAACCCTATAACTGCAGACAGGCAGACACCACTGTGTGCTGCAGCCCACAGATCTCCCACTGATACCAGGAAACAAATCGACCCAGGAAGGCATCTGCTCCTGGAATATATAACAACCCCAAATTGAGACTGAGGAGAAAAAGCAAGCCACTGCAATCCTACAAACACACTGAGGCACACACCACTGTGTGCTACAGCACACAGAGTTACCCCTGAGACAAAAAAAGAAGTCGGCTTAGGAGTGCCCCCCACCTAGAACAAAGGTCAAAAATGTAACATCAGGGACAAAGCAAACCTAGAACACAGGGAGGCACCGACCATTTCATTTAAAACTACATCAATCTGCCCTGCCAAAAACCATCTAATACCACGACTCACCTAGTCAGATCAAAACCAACAGAAATCAACAACATCAGAGATCTGCACAAGTAGGAAGACTACCACTGAAAACAACATAATCGCATAACCAAATGCGCCGTACAACACCGAGCCACAACAGCCCAATACATCCAGTCCACAGACATGATACAAGAAGGACAAAGAAACAAGAATAGAAAACAGAACAAGAAAGAGAAATAAAATCATCCCTCTTCAAACTGGAATTGCCTACCAGAATTTACAACACCACAAAATTCCCACCAACCACCACTAAGCACACTGAAGATACGGACTAAGCAAGAAGAAGAACAACAGACATTTCTCATTACCTCTTCCCTCTGATTCTACCACAATGGAAAATTAACAATCCTCAACTCAGGACGCAACGAATCCTAGAGTCGACCCCAGCAGACTACAAACCGCGCACCGCAACACACAGAACCGAGCAACTCCCAAATTGTTTTTAGAAAAACCTCAACAAGAATGAGAGATAAACTGGAGTCCCTAACCATCTCTAACCCTCCCCGCCCTTGCATAAACAGAGACTGGCAATAGGACCACACGTACAACCAAACACCCGACTTCTATGACTCATAACAAAGAAATCCATCATGGAATTTAATAGAACTCCTCAGAGAAGGGATAGACGCCTCAACTATGCAACCAGCAAATAAAAGGCTTATCCAAGAGAGAACCGAATATCCACCAGGCACCACCCCAACTGAGATGTTAGAGATGATGCAGAGCAAATAACAAGAAAAAATGCACACTCTACACTGCAGTCTACTCAACGTACGATCGATGGCTAAGCACAAAACAGAAATGTATGACGTCTTAAGTGCAGGCAGCACTGATGCGCTCTTCCTCACAGAAACATGGCTAATGGACAACTAACAAACAATTGGCCACAAATCCATTGCCGACAACTTCAAACTAATACACTCTAACAGAGAAAACCGAAGAGGAAGAATTGCACTAGTGCACAAAAACTACATCTGCTACATTGCGCTCTCCTCAACCGATCTAGAAGCTTGCAAATCACTCCTAATCAACCTCACGCTCTTAATGACCAATCCAATCTAATGTTCCTCCTGATCTACAGATCATCATCCTGTAACCCCAAATTCAACACAAACCTCACTGACACTATTACCAACCTCTCCACTTACCCTGACAATATAGTCATCCTGGTGGACTTCAACATCTGGTTCGAAAAGAGAAAGCGAAACCATGGCAAACTCCCTCAGCGCCCTACTGAAAACCCTCCACTTTAAACAAATAGTAAATGGTCCCACCCACAGTGGTGGACATACCGTAGACACAATATTCTGCAGAGATGGACTCTCGACCACCACCCCACCAGTACCAATCATTTGGAGCGACCACCATATGATCCCAATCACCGTCAAAATCCCGAGCAGCATGATCCCCACAAATGTAAAAATCCCAGTGACAAACAAAATAAACTGGAAAAGTCTTTGTTAGGACTGGTTTTCTATACTCTGACCTGGTGGAAGGTCAGCCTCGATTGTGACAGGAACAATCTTGGGAAGCTGTAGCCTAACCAGTTCAGGTAGCAGTGACAGGCGTTCTAGGCTAAGTTCTTCAGAGGTGGTGAGCTTGTAAAGGGTCCACAATGAGGTAACATAATGGGCATCAGAAATTACACTTAGACAGGATGTATGAAAATACAGTTATTTAATTATGTCCAAAACCCACTATAGGATAATAACTACGAGCAGGTAGACTTATCACATAATACTATTAAACTAAATACATATAAACATTCACTCGGTTCAAATGCACAATATAAATGAAGTACTCCTGCAAAGAAATGGATAGACAAGAATTATACACCAAAGGGTCCACAGAGATGATCCCTAGCTAAAATTGTCCAGCCCTAAGTTGCCTGGGGCCTTGAGCCCTATTGTTCAGGATACAGTTCCACTGAACTTAGGATGCAGGAATAAATGCAGGTAGGGTCTCTGGAATCCAAAGAAGGGTTCTTAGAGTTAGGGTTCAATGAATACTAATGCCCAAAATTAGACCCAACGATCAGAAGTCTTGCATAGGCAAGTAAGGGCAAAGCCAAAATGCTAGAATTAGGTTTATTATAAGCCCTTTGACTTATAATGGGAGTATAGGGGTAGGTTAAAAGCTCTGTAACCAAATTTGATGCAGTGTAGAAGTTAGCACGGCAGCCCAAAAACAAAGCTGGTCAGCCACAGGACGGTTCCAGGCACTTCTGAAGGCTGTCATTAGCAGGGCACTGAGCAGACGTCGGGAATGGATGGTCCCTCCAATCCAAGGGTCGTAGCACCTTCGAAAGGCTACTGAAGATCACGAGCAAGAGAGGGCTCCACCAGTGCTTCAGCAGAAGTTGGTTACCAGACTTCCTTTAGTCAGATTTCAGGTTTCTTCGCGGGTCTGAAAGCTGGACAGGATACTTGAGTCCTTCAGGTTTCTCCAGAATCTCTGACGAATGGGTGCAGGGGTCCTCTTCTTATCCTAAAAGCCTGGCACACACACACACCCCAGCAGTGGTCCAATCAGGACCACTGGCAGAAACATTCCTGCATACCACTCAGAGACACAGAAAACAGAATGTGGATTGGAGTTAGACTGACCCAGCCCACATCCTACCTGCAAACACACATAGCCCTCCAGTAGCCTGCCAAAAGCTGCTGGTTTCCCGGGCACTGGAAGCCCTTATAAGGCTAAACAACAAGATGGAAAAAGAACAGGCGAACAATCTCGTGGCACGGCCATGTTTGACCAGTAACCACAGTTAGTAGCCAAACGCAGTAAAGCTAAAACAAAATTCCCCAAAAAGTGGGGAAAAATAATTGTTGCCACCAGCCCATCTTTTAAGCACATCTAGAGTAACCAAACATCCTCTCAGTGTTAGTCTAGGGGAATACAAAAATGCACCCCATTGCACTGCAGTGTAAGCTGCTTTGTGCAATGAAAATAAAAATTACCACACGTGATACAAAAGTAACCGAAAGTAGTAACACAGTAACACGGCTAAGGGAAACACTGTTTCCCAGTACTGATAGCCTGAAGGACATATCCGTTTCCCGAGCAACGGCCAGTGCAGTGAAGCTTAAGGCTGCATAGTACTGCAAAAAGTACAGGTCATCTTCAAAAATAAAAGCAAAACATTTAGGGGCTCTATAAAGATGGAAGGAAAGGTGCAGTAAAGAGAATCTTTCTTAACCGTCTTCACCTGGAAACGCTAACAGAGCTACTCAACCAAACCAAACACTTCCCAGTTAAATGGAATGACTGGACTCAGCGGAAGAGAAACCTGACACCTGGATTACAGGCACCCTAGACCAATTAGCACCTAAAAAACTCTTCAAACCCACCCCAAAGAAAATTGCAGCAAGATGGTTCACAGAAGAACTGAGGGAATTCTAAAAAACAAACTGCAAACTGGAAATACAATCGAGAAAACACTACAGCCAATTGGACACATAAAAATACAGATGACAAATTCAAATCTACAAATCAGCAGTCCTGAAAGCAAAAAAAGCATATTACACTACAAGAATCCAATCAGTGACAAACCCACGCAAAACCATCCAAGAAATTAAAAACCCAACCATGTGCAAAAACTACGTCGTACCATAACAAACCCTCTGTGACGGGAGCAAAAATAGAAGCAACACAATGGACCTTCGATATAAGCCACCCCACCAAAAACACACCCTAAGAACCTCCAGAAACCAGCGCACCGTCAACCACCACAGCACTCAATTGATTCGAACCTATAAGCAAACTTTCAACAAACCAATAAAAGACACCAATCTCGCCGGATCCGCAACTGACCCATGCCCATCGGGCATCTTAAAAACACCTCAAGCACAGAACATCAGCCTCATAGTTTCGACTACTAGTGAATCTATCCCTAAACACAGCAATAGTACCTAACATTTTCAAATCAGCATAGATCAAGCCCTTCCTAAAAGATGAAACAGGAAATGCAGAAGACCCTACCAACTACAGACTTATATTAAATCTACCTTAGCCAGCGAAAATCTTTGAGGACCACATCTACAAAGAACTACTCAATCATGTAGAAAGCAACACAATACTCGACCAATCCCAAGTCGGCTTCAGACCCATGAGAGAAACTGAATCCGCACTTCTCTCTGTATGGGACGGCTTAAAAATAAATGCAGACAACAGCACCCAATACACCTAGACATATCAATGCCTTTGACACAAACTGACACACAGTCCTTATAAAGAGACTGGAGGAATTCAGCATAGAAAACTCTGCGCTACAATGGCTGATATTTTTCCTCACCAACCGAACAGAAAGAACACACTTGCCCCATTTCTCCTAATACACAAAACATCACTTGCAGAGTGAAAACAAGGATCAAGCCTCTCCCTGTTCCTTTTCAGCATCTGCGTGTCCCCCTTAATGAACCTCATTTAAACCCATGGACTACAGGCTACAACAATGCAGACAACACCTAACTCATCTTCAAGATAACCTCCGTCCAAAACCCAGATAACACCATCAACAAATGCCTCACTGACATGTACACCTGGATGACAAACAACAATCTCAAGCTAAATACAACCAAAACAGAAATTATGATATTTCGACAACAAGACAATGCAACACAAATACACTTGAGCTGGCCACCATGCATGGGAACCCACCCAGAGACATTGTCAGTGATAAAAACCTGGGAATCCTCATGGACAACAGACTCTCTCTAGAACCACAAGTCAACGCAATAGCAATGAAATGTTTCTACCACATGCGACTAATAAGAGAGATACTCCCTTACCTCAACTTCCCACACAGAACCCTTACAATCATCTACTTGGTACTTTCAAGACTAAACTATGCAAACAAACTCTACCTTGAAATGCCAGAATGCTTCACAAAAAAACTACAATACATCCTAAATACAGCAGCAACATTACTCCTGAGACTAAATAGAAAATGCCACATTACACCAGCCCTGAGAAGGCTGCACTGGCAACCAGTAAAAATACCTATTAGGTTTAAAGCTGTTTGAATCGCCCAACAATCACTGGACAGACTAGGAGCCACATTTTTCCAAGCTAAAATTACCCATTACCAAGCAGGAAGGAACCTAAGATTGAGCAATGACATCTACATAGAAATGAAACATGAGAAAAGGAAATTTAGAAGAACCATATTTTCCTATTTGTTAGCCAAACTATGCAACTCGGTACCGAAGGAAATAAGAAGATACAAAGGCCACCTAACTTTCAGAAAATTACTGAAAATCTGGCTATTCAACCCACAGAGACAAGCATAAAAAAACGCAACTCCACAAACCATACTCTGTGAGCAAACTAAACATGGGACAATACGGATTAAAAAACCAACAATAAAACCACCCCACACTCAGAGCCAAATAGCAACCAACTAACCACCCTCCCTCCTCTTGTCTACATCTGCATACTTCTCAAATACTACACATGCATAAAGGGCCAGCAAAACTACACACCTAAAAACATGCAAACCACACACCCACCACTAACCACAGCACAAAGCCAAAAAGTTGCAAACAACAAACAACCTTGACACTGGAGGCCACTCCTCTGTTCGCAACAATACCAGTTCACACAATAAAGCACTTCCAGAATGCTCACACACACATACAACAGTTTATCCTGGTTCTGCAAGCATCAACAGAAGAGCACAACCGCTATCTATGCCGCTTTCCTCACTAACCAACCCCACCCACTTTTCTTACAGAGCCATCTGAGTGCCTGGAGACCATGCAAATGCTAGCGGTGTGCAGTATAAATCATCTTAACATAACATGAATGTGTGCAAGGAATTTTAGCTGTAAAGAGAATTGGTGTGAAATGTGATATGCTAAATGAACGGTGATGTAAAAAAGAAAAGTGGACACTGGTCTAAGCAGAAAAAAACCCAGCAAATTTTGGGCTAATGTGAAGTCAGTATATTCACAAAATCACACTGTCGGAAATAAAAATGCAATTGCATAGCCAACAATTTTTACTTGTGTATAGGTCTTAAACAGGTATTTGCCAGTAGGGGCAACACTGTAGGTAGCCGGTGTAATCAATTGCCATCTGCAAGGGTGTGAAAGCACGTCCGTTTTGAATTTTCTCCACCTAAAATGATGCATGTAATTCTGTTTTTATAAGGGAGGTCTGCTAATCAGGCTTACCTTTCACAAATGTTTCTTGTCAAAATTATAGTACACTGTGCCCTTGCTGTGGCTAGTCACCTGACATCTACATGCTCAGCTTATCAGTGGTACAGAGTAGTTTCAAAGCTGACATATGCATTCCTGACTGTTGCTGGAACATATTCTGCCGATTCATGGAATTTTCTGCACGTAAAAAGGGGGACTTGCGCGCGAAAAAACGCGCAAGCGCTGGTTTGTCGATTCATGGAACACAATGCGTGTGTCTTACCGGAGAAATGCGATGAATCCGCGCGGGTCCAACACGTCACTGCGACATTACGAACGCCTTGTGCGAGACTCCCAGCTAAGGGGCGCACCGTCTTGCACAGTCACCTAAAAAGCAGGCAGAACACGTGGAATGGGGAACAACAAGCATACATGTGGGCGTTACACGGGAAGTACCACAGTAAAATACTTGCAACGCCCACACCTGCGCTTACAACACATATTCATGGAATCAAACAGGGCCCACCGGCGCACCGGAAAAGACACGCTATTCAGAAACATGTCTGCCAAGCGAAAGCTGGCGTAAGTGTCACTGCGCACAAATACAATGCAAAAATAGACAAGCAAAACACAAACGCGCGTATACAGCAACAATGAATGTGCCATTTCTCGCAGCAGTGATCTTGGGACACCGCAGAAGGAGGAGGATAGCCAGGGCACGCATTTATTTACCCAGGACCAGCCTATTTGGGATGCCTGATGACCAGGTCTATGGCAGGTATAGGTTCCCACCTCATATCATCCTAGACCTGGTCAGGGAGAGCTACTTTATGCACCACCAGTAGTGTGCAGGATCATTGTGGGAGCATGTGTCCTGCACAATGTTGCAACATGGAGGGGCATACCAGTGGACATGGTGGTGCCTGCCCCCACATCCCCAACCACATGCATGGCCGCTGCGCATGGGAGGGGAAAGGGCACATGGCGAGGCTGCCCGTACCCATCTTGCAGAACAATTTTTCACCTAAAATCCAACCCCTGCCGAGTGCACATTCCAGGGGACAATCAATGATGACAAAGGGACAATCATCTGTCACAACCTTACCACCCTGAGAATCTGTCCATGGAAGTGCTACATTGTGTGCATCCCTTACAACTAAAACAAAACCACACACAAAAGACACACATGGAAGATGCAGTATGCCACCAATCCCACGCAAAAATACACATCCAAATGACGGTATGTCACCTAAAGCCTCCCAAACTACATGTCACCTGTTTGGCACGCCATGCCATGCCAAGCAACGTCAACAATGACACATAAATGGCCAATGCATAACAGTACTGTCACAAAGCACCCAACGATAAACTGAACAAGTACTTAAATAACTCACTCTCATACATCAAAACAATCATGTACACAGGAACATCAATTGGCCAGTATGACATACTCGAAACACAGGATCCAACAGTGAATATGTCTGACAGTCACCAATCAGAACACCACAAGTGCCTCAATGTGCCCTAACTACCACACGGCGCCCTCCCATTAGTAGTGTTGGCCTGCGAACTAAAGGTGGCATGGAAGCGCATACAGCAGGAAGGCCAATAACAATGGGGACGGGCAAGCAAATACATGAAGATGGAACATGAACATAGGATGTATCTCAATATCAAAACAAAAAGGGATGGCAACCATGCACTGGACAAACAATCTTGAATACCACTAGGGGTGTATACACAGTTTGGAATTGAGACTGCTCACAGATGAAACACAACCTCAATGCCTCTGTGTAAGTTACTTTCACACGCTGCACTCCTTGCAAGCCCATGGAAAAGGGAAGCAGGAGTTGCATATGTGTCTGGACGCTAAGGCACAAACAAGGAGAGTATAAACATGAGAGAAGCCTGTATGGGCTCAGCTTGAACCTACAGTGGATGCCCTCGGGTGCCACACCATGCAACACACTGTCACATAAATGCACAGTAGACAAAACAATATAAAAATAAATCCAAAATTACCATGTTGGACAGGGGGTGAGGTGGGACCACCCAGGAGGGTGGAGGGGCAGGGTGCACCTTAACACCCAAATGTGTTGATGCAGAGGAAAAGAGGAAAAAAAACCCTCCATGGGTTCATGGTCCGCATGTCCATTATGAATTGGGAGAGCTGTCGCTGCTGTCGCCTCCCTCTGGTGAAGCAATAGAAGGTGTCAGTGGTAAGGGAGGCTCACCACATATAGCCCTGGCCTAGTCCTCCATGGCAGGGGCCATGCAGGACTTAGATGTGCGCATCTGCAACATGATGGCACAGATATCTGCATGTAACACCTCACGGGATGCACGTAGTTCTGTTTGTAACACCTCATGGGTTGCTCGCAGTTCCTCAGAGATGGTGTGCATCAACTGTTGCATGTGCTCTTCTGACCGTCTACTGCGTGCTGCCTTGAGTGCAGTCAGTGTAAATCGCAGTGACCTAGCCGCTTTCCTCAGGGCAGCCCTGTGGGCCCGACCCTCTGCAGCCATGGCTGCGCACAGAGACCACATTTCTGCCCGTCGGCACCTGTTGCTGGCCTGCATCTGGAGCATGTGAGAGCGGCATGTGAACCGCAATGCCTGCTGCCGGAGCTCCATCTGTCTTTCTGGGGTGAGCATGGAATTGGCCACCCTATCCATGCCCTGAGCCAACATCTCATATGCAGCCCCCTGTTGTTGTGCAACAGAATGCAGGGACTGCTCCCACACATTATTGCCTGTTGGCACACAGCCACCATGTTGGAGTGCCCCACGCTGGCTTGGCCCAAGGAAACCTGGCCCAAGGAAACCTGGCCCTTGATGTGCTGGCACTGTCCGTGGCTGCAGGACTGCATCCCTCCCTTGAACAGCTGTCCCAGGAACAGGAGCCAATACTGTGGAGCGTGGCCTTGCACCCGAACCACCACAGACCGATGTTCCAACACTGACTGGCCTTGTGAGGTGTCTTCCTCCACTACAGATGTTTGGGATATGCCAGCACCCACAGTTGATTCACTCACCTGCAACAGTTCCAATTAATCCATGTCCGATTCACCACCAGAGCCATAGGCTTCCTCAGAGGCAGAGTCAGAGTGAGTAATGCCCAGGATGGACTGTAGCACCAGTGGATCTTCATGGGCTACCATGCCACGTCCTCCACTGGTTCCTTGATGTAGCTCACTCTCCTGCACCTCCTCCTCCTCCTCCTCCTCTGCATCCAGTGGCTCATCAGAGGCAGAAGGACAGAAACATACAGTAGACACTTTTAAATAGCATAACCCACACACATAGGTATCACAATGTAGTCATGCTATACATCGACCTGCCATGTCAGTGAGGTCACAAACTCTGGCACGTACGCAGTGTCATTGGAAGGCAAGGGTATCATGAAAGTAGACATGGATGTGTGATAAAGGGCACAACACCACATGTAGTGCATGGTGCATAGCACCTGCTTCACACACAAGCACCAGACTGGCATAGTTAGTCACCAGCATCACTGATGCACACACACAGATGCCACTAGCATGGCCATGCCTGACCCGTCAAACAGCATGACATGGAAGTTGATGCCTACTGTCCCCAATCCATGTACAATGCTTGTGACATGGCATGACATGGAAATACCAGTTACCAAAACACAAGTATCACACAGTGCTACGATGCTAGGGTGGTGGGACAGAGTGAAGGCAGGTACACTGATTCCATGAGTCCAGGTCACATTGACAGAACACAAGGGGATAGGCATGTAGAAGGTGAGACCTGGGTTTGGAATTGTGAGGGGCCATTGCAGTACATGGCAACGTGCTCAACGTACAATAAAACGACATAATCCGAAAATGCAAAGTTGTGGGCTGATGGTAGTGTAAGGGTAAGTGCATGAATCAGGTGTCAAGTGTCATCAGTGGGTTGTAGGGATCTAGCAAAATACCCCCCAAGTGCGGGTTGTGTCTGGGAGCCAATGCCATCATCACAGTCCTACGGAGATACCTGGCCCCAAAATAAAAGGACCATTCACACAGTCCAGTCCTGGATGAGTTACAGAGGGAAGAGAGGAAAAAAGCACTGAAATATTTGTATAGTCTGTCACAGTAGGCCAGCATATGAATGACCAGTCCCTTGGAGACAGTGAGCTGCTGGGGGGAATGAGCTGAAAGGTAGGATAGCTGTGGAGAGGTACAGATGTCAGGGTGACCTCTCACAGGATAGGATGTGAGTGTGCATAGGAAGATCATCACAGACAATATGCCATAACAGGTTGCAGCTGGAAGAGGGCCAAGAGAGACTGGAGAGAGAGTGACATGGAATGAATGAGCAGGAGTGGTGATGAGGATTGACCCAGAGTGCAGCACATTGTCCGTATGCAGTCTGTATGTCAACAAACACATACCAGTCCACCATGACATGGTCAACCCATGTCAGTCATACAAATGTGGAAATCACTGCAAAACAATCCTTAAACTTCATCCAATCAACATACACATGTCCCGGACACACATGCATCACCATTCACCAGACAATTCCTCATAAATCAGCAGGTCTCCCACGGCTTGGATCTGCTCCACATCAATGAGATC
This sequence comes from Ambystoma mexicanum, assembly GCF_040938575.1. Classification (NCBI taxonomy): domain Eukaryota; kingdom Metazoa; phylum Chordata; class Amphibia; order Caudata; family Ambystomatidae; genus Ambystoma; species Ambystoma mexicanum. The sequence goes on from NC_090923.1 coordinate 238,347,677, forward strand.
ACTGAAAATCTCCTCATGTGGAGTGAGTTACTCGTCCTCTGGTTTTGTCTTACCTCCAGTCACCAGAGTAGAGACGTAGCCGGCACCAGCTTATCCTTGGCTCTGCGTCAGAGGTCATTCCAATGCTTGACCACCTCCAGAGATGTGCGCCTCTCATGGCCCATGGTGTTAATACGATCCTTGTTGGCCTGCCAGTTGGCCATACGCTGAGCAGGCGTATGTGTGCTCCCTGCCCACGCAAGCATGTCACGTTCGTGCTCCAACACATAGTCCACGAGAATATCGAGTTCCTCATTAGAGAAGCTCTTCTTCCTCGACGTGTGGTGCTCCTGTGCCATGCCTTGGGTTGGAGCCTGTCCCGCTACTGCACGCTTTTGTTTCTTGCAAGGTCGTGCAGACCAGTAGTGGCTTGGATCACGTGGGTCAGTAGGGGCTGGAGTACTGGTGGACTGGCCCATGGCATCAGCCACTGATGGGACGACAGTAGGCAGGCTTGCAGGTATCCGTACCAGGGTGCTGGGAACAGTAGCTTGCACTGCACGTCTCGTGCCCTTACAAACAAGGACATCTGCTCCTGAGTCACTGTGGGCCTAGGCAGGGACGACTACAGTCCCGGTTTTCTGACCCTGAGCCTGGGTGGTAGTAGCCACAGTTACCCCTGCAGCTTCCACACCCTGGCAGCTCTGGACAGCAGATGACACTGCTGGTCTGTGACCCTTGGTGCTGGTGCCAATAACTTGCACTGCACTTCCCTTGCCGTTACAGACAAGGACATCTGCCTCTGAGTCACGGTGGGCCTGGGCCGGGACCACTACAGTCCGGGCTGGCTGACCCTGAGCCTGGGTGGTGGAAGCCACACCCGCCCCAGCAGCTTCCACACCCTGGCAGCTCTGGACAGCAGATGACACTGCTGGCCCGGGACCACAGGTGCTAGAGATGTCAGCATCGGTAGCATCTCCCTGACCCTGTTGGGTGGGGGCATAGCTCTCCCTGCATGGGCCTGGACACCTCGGACACCTCGCCTACCTCGCCCACCTCACCCACCTCGCCCACCTTTGCCTCCCTTCCCACTTGTTGCCCTCCCAGTCATGACATTGATGGATTAGCACAATGGGAGGTGCAACTATCAATTATCCTGGGCAATTGGAGTGAGGGGGTAGGGTACGTGATGTAATACGTACCAATGTGCTCCAGCAAAGCTCTATGTAACCCCTGGTGAAAACATAATGGGTCGTGTGATGCACAGGCACCCCAAAACCAAAAATCTACCTGTATCCAACCCCTTGGTAGCCCACGTGTGAAAAATGTCACACAGTATGCTATGGCACCCAGCAACACAAAAAATGCGCACGCGAGGAACACGTAAGGTACTATGAAAATGGGGTACGAGACACACAGGTGCAAACACAGCATGAAAAATGCATGCATGTGAAGAAAAAAGAAAATTACACGCTAATGTGCGCCTAGGCATCTCCCCTGCCAAAACAAGAAGTTTGCACTGTCACAGTAGTGAACAGATCACGTGTGACCCCAAAAAACTCAGAAGTCCACACGTCCGTCCCCACGAAAAGCACGTACATTGCACTGTTGTCCTACACTCACCTTTATTCCGATACTGAACGGCAACGCCCAACGTACAGCGCGTGTCATGTAACTTACGCGCTTAGGGCCTTTCCTCTTATTCCACACTAACGTGCGGTTTCCGCACGTGTGGAGTCACTCTGTTTCTGGCTGGCCACGTGAGTAACACGGGAGATCCACGCTCCTGCTCACCATCCAATTTTTCTGCCTCTGAGTGCCCCAAGCTGCCTCCTACGAGCTGTCTCCTGCTGCCAGCCCACTCTGTGTGCCTGCTGCCCACATGCCCTGCATTTTGGTGCCTGCTCTGAAGCCATTGCCAGTGGTCCTGTCATCGTGACCACCTCTGCTGATCCAGAAGACTCCTGACATGCCATACCATCCCTCCACAGCCCAGCCTAGGACCACCTTGCCCACCCACACCTGTCTCAGGGGTTGCCATGTCTGATCCATCCCATCTGAGGCAAGTGGCAATCCCCTGGCAGCGAGGCAGAGGGCTGCCAGCTTCTCAGCCACGGATGTAGGCTTCCTGGTGGAGGACGTCCTGGGGCATCATGATGCCCTCTTCCATGGACCATCGCAAGTTGGCAATGAAGGACGAAGGAAGAGCTTGGCGGACATCGTGGGTGCCATCAACATGGAGGGGGTGGCTCCCCGCGACTACCATCATGTCCACAAGCGCTGGGAAGACTTCAAGTCCAGGACCCTCAACAAGGCCAGCGCCTCCTCAAGGCTGGTGATGAACGAGTGGGGCGCCAGGGGCGGTTGACCAACGACAAGATGCAGGTCGTGGAGCAATTCTACCCAGCGCTGTACGCTCAGGTCTTGGGGTTGGTGCTCCGTCTGGAGTCGACTGGTAAGAGTTCATGTGTTCCTGTCCACCATAGTGCATGTGCATGTTGACATGAGGCTGGAGTGTGCTACGTGGTGTTAAGCGGCTCCACTTCAACACTACAGCTAAGTCAATGCCTAGGGCCTCATTACGACCCTGGCGGAGTGGGTTTACGCCAGCGGTATTCGCGGCGGACCCGTCCACCCTACTACGAGTTCCCGTAGCGCCATGGAGCCGTTTTCCGCCTGGTTTTTCCGGGCGGAGAAATCCATGGCGCTACGGGACCTTGTTGTTAATTACGCCACCGTATTTTACGGTGGCGTAATTAACGCCTTCCCCACTCCCATTATACCCTATGGGGCAAAAATGGGAATGGGGAAGGGTAAAATGGGGAATGGGGATTGACCGCCCCGCCAAGGTCGGAATGGGGCGGTAAATCCGCCAACCCCCATGGCGGTATCGGCAGCTTTCCCCTGTGCTCCATGGTGCATATTGCACCACGATCTCCGCCAGGGTCGTAATGAGGGCCCTAGTCTGGGATGCTGAGGGAAACCCTTATTGATATATTTTTAGGTCCAGTTCATGTACTCTGGATGACAACCCTTATATAACACCCCTCTCTTAGAATCTCCCTGACCCCACTGAGCCAAGAAGTAGGTCTGTTTTGCAAATTTAAAAGGTTTATTTGAGAAATATAAACAATATATATACATATATCACACTTCTATAAATAAATTGATAATGGATATTACACTTGTGAATATGAGCAGTAATCAGCAAGAGGTAACTTATGAATAGGAACAGAAGAATAAGGTGGGAAAGAATGCTTTATATGGTTCAAGGAAACGCAATGATGAATGAAATGCAGTACAGCAAATAAACTTGATATGATTTCAACCAACAACAATGTAATCACCTTTCTCTGGCAACTCACTCCCCCCCTTTATACAATAAAAGGAGGTGGAAAGGAGAGCACACAGTCTTCAAGAATCCCAACAAATCACACTTGATAATGCAGTACACAGTTCCAGTTCCCCCAGCAAGCTTAGAGAAAACAGGTAGGAGTTTTAAACACAGGCGAATTACTTTGAAATGTGGTGGCAATGAAGTGAAAAAGATGCTAACATTGATTTTAATTCCCTCTAGAGATTCAGGGTGAGTGAGAGATGCTTGTTGGTATTAGTTCAGGCTCACTTTAGCAATGCTCTATGAGTTATTACCAGGTTGCAAACGGATTTTAACAAAGGAAAGAATGGAGCTGCTATTTTGACAAGTGGAGAAATTGAGCCAAATCGCAAATCGCGGTAAATTTCGCGAGTGCGTAAATCGCGATTGCGGAAAAAGTATAGGGAGTTGGTTCGTTGGAAAGCCTAGTATCACAGCTTTAAAATGAAAGTTAAACCACGTTCCTAGGACAAACGGTTCCGGAGATACAGACAATTTAATAAAGGTACATTTTCAGATTTAAAGTAAAACTCAAAATGACAGGTGACAGCTTGCAGCTTTAGAATGACAGATGACAGTTCGCAGCTTTAGAATGACAGATGACAGGATTACTAGGAGGCAGTTCTACTTAGGTTAAAATAGTTTGGATTAGATTATTTTAACTAAGAGATTGGTTCTGCACAGATCTGCTAGGTACTCACAATATAAATTTGAAATAGGCCTCGTCACGGATCTGGTCAACACGTCCAGCGGCGGTTCTGTCTGCTCGGCGGGTCAATCAGGCACCGGTTCTGCTCACAGCGATCCGGATCTCTGGTTCTGCTCACAGCGGTCTGGGTCAGCTCTGCTCTGCTGGTCTAGCCTCTCTGGATACAGCGGCCTCTGGTTCTGGATACTCCTCTGCTTTCCGGTCCGGATCAAGTGGATTCTGGATGTAACACTGCTTTCTGGGTACTGGCAAAAGTTCTTGGCAAAAGAATTCAGACAGCTTGCCTGGCTGTTGAATAGTTTGGTTAGGTTTGCTGGATTCTGAAGGCCTGCTGAGAAGAGTTCCCAGTTTGTGGGTTTAGGCCCTTGCTTTAAGTTCTGAAGTAAAGTTCTGGTCTTTGGAGATTGATGGATGTGAAGTCTGGAGTCTCCCGGCAGAGCGTCCCGCAGAAAATGGAATTGAATCTCTCTACCTGTCCCAGCAGTCTCTTTTTATGTGTTTTGAAAATGGGTGTGTGCCTGGGCCTAGCTAAGCCTGCCCCTCTCTACTTGTCATTGGCCCAATTCTCCCCTCTCCCATGATTGGGGGAAGGAAATGGATTGTCATCATGATGAGGTCTGTTTATGGGTCAGAGGATCCTCCCCTGGTCAATTTGCCCACAAATCTATATTTGATTCAAATACATATTTCCCAGATACACAATTTGTTGAAATTACATGTACACATTATATATTCCTTATGGTCCATGCTTGTCCGCCTCTGATCTTCCTGGGGGCTTGCATTCAAAAATGACAACATTTTGCGCTTTTTGACTGGTTTACCAATATCGGACATTTACCAAAATGTACACACATGTGCGCAAGGAGTATGGACATTAATTGTTGAAGTGTCAGATTTTTAACGTGCAGACATTTGGAGTAAGTCCCTATTTTCCGCTAGCAACCCCCCAGAATACACCACAGGGTCCTAACACCTCTTAAAACGTGCACAGAAAAATCACAAGAATAATGGTATTAATTATATAATTTTGACCAGTCCGCACTATGTGTTATCTATCTCTGGTCAAAAAGGGGTGTGGCTTCCCACATCACAGGGTGGAATAACTGGTTTATCCACTTCCCCCAAGCTCAGCTGCTAGCAGAGGCACTGCCCCTCCCAGTTTCCCCCAAGAGGAAGCCACTTTACGGCCCCCCCAATATAACATTTGCCTGAGCCAAAGAAGGCCCATTGTTCAGTTCCCTGTAGTCCCCAGCTGCCACTCCCCTTTCAATCAACAGGGTCATGTGACCTCCTTTTGGTGGGGAAGCAGGATGCAGCTAGGCCTGGGAAGAGTGGCTGAGCAGGTTTCTCCTGTCGGGGGTAGTTGTCAGGCAGAATTCAGCTAAATGTCACTTTAGTTCCCAGTTTAAATCAAACTTACAATTTTTACATATACATTAAATAATTACTTCCTTCAAGTCATTTCAGAATATAGTTTTACATTGTATCCACCTCTTAGCAAGTCTTTCCTTGGCCTGGTTTCGGTTCATTTGTTCAGTTTTACACAAAAGTCTGGTGGTTTTAAAACGCCGGCTTTCTGATAGTGGTGAGTACCGGTACTGCATCCATTTTTGGGATCTCTCTTGAATTACTGCATTTCAATAGAGTGGTCTTTTGCTTGATAATATAGGACCCTTGCTTAACATTGTTTTGATGGCATCCTTACAGTAGAGTGGTGATGTGGAACCCCCCACAAGAAGGTTGTATCTTTGGAGTGGTCTTGTGCCAACTGCGCAGTTCTCCTGGATTCTGGCGTGAAGGTGGGCGGCGACAGCTCATCCCCACATCCGCCCAGTCTATTGATTTAGTTTGTTCTGGGATAGAATAATGTGCGGCGACAGCTCATCCCCACATCTACCCAGTCTAAGGATTCAACATGGGTCAAAACCCTTGACATTGGCTTATGTCTGGCATGCCTCCTGTAAATATGTCTGTGTTCATGTCCCTGACATTGCTGCATGTGAGTCCATTCAAGCATGTGCCACATCAATGGTGTCGTGTTGCAATGTGTGATGCGCACTGGCATGTAACGACATGCACATGTTTGCATACCTGTGTCTGGACTGGGGCATGAGAGAGGAGTGACACATGGGTGCTTATGTCAACATCATAGACATGCATGGTGTATATGTGCATGTGTCTGAGTAGTGAGTGTGTGACTGGCCAACACTCCGGGATGTATGTTACTTGAGTTCTTGATTTGTGATTGCCTCACACTGCCAATTTGCCCTCGAGTGCACCGTGACGTGATAGCTCCATGGCCTGCTTTATGACTGTCAGGTGATGTGTGTGAATGGGACATGTATGACCCTTAATGCGTGTGAGCTGGAGGCACAATTCGGAGGTGCTGCCAGTGCCTTGTCCAAGGATGTGAATGTCTGTTGTGAATGAAATACATGATTTTGCATTTGTGTGAATAGCACTTCTTTGTGTGTAGTGGACGGTGATGATGTTTGTGACCTCTGACAGTGCCACTGATGTTTCTGTTCTATGTTTCCCTATCCACAGCGACGATGGAAGAAGAGGGCAGAGAAGGTGCTGTGGAGCACGGCAGCATGGATCCCTCCACCAGGCGTAGACGCAAGGCCCAGGCATCCTCCCAGGTGCTTTCATCTTCCGGGAGTGAGGAGACTGATGCCGCGTGAGAGTCAAAGGCCGAAGCTGCTGAGGGTAGGTCCAAGAAGGCGAAGGTGGTGGAGGACTCCTCAGCAGTGAGGGGGACAGGTGAGCCTGCACAGGGACAAGACACTGTAGAAGACAGTGGGGAGGCATCCAGGTTGGCGAGGGTGGGAGAGGAGGAGAAGGCCACATCAGCCCAGCCCTTTTGGCCAGGCGGGGTGATGACGTAGGTGTGACTGGTGCAGTCCGACGTCAGAGGCCGAAGGCAGTGCAGGCCGCTGTGGAGGTGCCTGTGCCTAACCCTGTCCCTGGCACCGCGACTGCATCAGTTTGCACCTGTGGGCATGCCCCAGGCCGGACCCATCCGCAGGCGGCAGATGTTTCTACCCAGACGAAAACACCAATGCCTGCGGATGTCGCCATTTGGTACATGGTAGAACCAGTGCTAGCTGGTCTGACGAGGTGGACAGACTCCATTGTGATGAGGTGCAGGCTTCCATTTTGGGGCTTGCACGTCATCACAGGGAGATCTGCAGTCTCATTGACTGGCTAGCACATTTCCTGGTTTCGCAATGGGTGTGTGGGCTGGCCACTTATGTGACCCCCTTCTCGTCTGCCTCCTCTGTGCGCCAGTCATCCTCCCTGCCGTCTTCTGGCCCAGATACCACCAGGGCCCCCTGTGCACCTGTCCCAACCCCGGAGGCAACCCTGGTGGAGATCCCATCCCTGCCAGAGTCGGGAGTCAAAGGAGGATCAGCACAGGTGGTCATCACGGAGATCCAGAAGAGAAGATGACAGGACACATGGCAATGGAGGAAGAGCAGGCACCAAGCAGCAGGGCACATGCATGACAGCTCCGGGGGCTGTCATCATCCCGGAAACTATCCTTGAGGCGCAGGCACCAGGCTACTCGGCAGCAGCAGGCTGAGCGTAGGAGGCAACAGGACTCAGGGCTTTCAATGGAAGTGAGGCAGGTATCGGCCATCGGGCCGGAGGAAAACGTGGACCTTACTACAAGGATGTCTTCTGTGTTGATGCAATTTGGCCAGCAAATCGGAGCAGAGCGGCAGCGGGAATGGGAGGCTAGACTCACCATCGCTAGGGCGGAAAATACACTGCATCGGGCAGAGAGGCGGGCAGAGGTCCTCGAGGAGACTTGCAGGGAATTTCGGAGTCTCATGTTGTGTTTTCATTTGGACATACATTCATGGACACGTTGTTCGCAGCCAAAGTTTTTGCTTTTTGACACTCTTATTGATTGAATCATTTCATGGTGCTTCTATTTAATTATTTTTATATGAGTATGACTTGAATACTGTTTTTAATATCAGTTCATGTTGAATCAAAGTGGTGTCTGGTCTCGATGGTTTCGCCCATGTTTGGCTCTTGCTTACTGTGTTCTATGTGCATGATGCTGCCCTATGTTGTTCATGTGTGTGCACACATGCATGCATGTGTCATGTTTGACTTCCAATGGCATGCAGCATGTTGTGGTGTGCATGAACAATGGATGGGAATTAAGGTGCACTTGGAGTGTGCAGCGTGTGGTGGCATTTAATGTCCCATCTACTGCATTTATGTCCATCGGTCCACAGTGTGTTGGGGGTGGGGATTTTCCATGAGTCAGGGCCTGCCTGCAGGTTGCCGTCACAGGTGTGGGAGGGACATGAGGCGAGGCCTGCCTACAGGTTGCCGTCACAGGTTTGGGGGGGACATGAGGCGGGGCCTGCCTGCAGGTTGCGTCACAGGTGTGGGGGAGACATGAGGTGGGGCCTGCCTGCCGGGTATGGTCACAGGTTATGGGGGGTCCCATGTGGCGTGGGCTGCCTGCGGATTATGGTCACAGGTGATGGGGGGCCATGTGGTGTGAGCTGCCTCTGGGGTATGGTCACGGGTGATCGGGGGAGTCCAATGTGGTGTGGCTGCCTGCGGGGTATGGTCACGGGTGATGGGGGAGTTCAATGTGGTGTGGGCTGCCTGCGGGGTATGGTCATGGGTGATGGGGGGACCATATGGTGTGGGCTGCCTGCTGGGTATGGTCATGGCTGATGGGGGAGTCCAATGTGGTGTGGGCTGCCTGCGGGGTATGGTCACAGGTGATGGGGGGACCATATGGTGTGGGCTGCCTGCGGGATATGGTAACGGGTGATGGGGGAGTCAAATGTGGTGTGGGCTGCCTGCGGGGTATTGTCACAGGTGATGGGGGGTCCCATGTGGTGTGGGCTCCCTGCGGGGTATGGCCATGGGTGATGGGGGAGTCCAATGTGGTGTGGACTGCCTGCGGGGTATGGTCACTGGTGATGGGGGAGTCCAATGTGGTGTGGGCTGCCTGCGGGGTATGGTCATATGTGATGGGGTTCCCATGTGGTGTGGGCTCCTTGCGGGGTATGGTCACTTGTGATGGGGGGCCATGAGCTTCCTGTGGGGTATGGACACAGGTGATGGGGGAGTCCAATGTGGTGTGGGCTGCCTGCGGGGTATGGCCACAGGTGATGGGGGAGTCCAATGGTGTGGGCTGCCTGCGGGGTATGGTCACGGGTCATGGGGGAGTCCAATGTGGTGTGGCCTGCCTGCGGGGTATGGTCACAGGTGATGGGGGTCCCATGTGGTGTGGGCTCCCTGCGGGGTATGGCCATCGGTAATGGGGGAGTCCAATGTGGTGTGGGCTGCTTGCGGGGTATGTTCGCGGCTGAATGCTGCATGCGCCAGCTTTTCCACACAATTTGGCTGGTCTGACCGGGGTACACGATTACGCTGGGGTGCGGAAGGGGTATGCGCAGGCCTTTCCACGTGATTTGGCTGGTGCGACTGGGGCATGCGATTATGCTGGGGTGCGGAAGTCGTATGCGCAGCCCTTTCCACGTGATTTGGCTGGTGCGACCGGGGTACGCAAATCGCTGGGCTGCGGATGGGGTATGCACTGCCCTTTCCATGCGGTTTGGCTGGTGCGTGCAGAGTACGTGATTATGCTGGGGTGCGGACGGGGTACACGCAGCCCTTTCCACGCAATGTGGCCAGTGTGAGCAGGGTACACGATTACGCTGGGGTGCGGACAGGGTATGCATGGCCTTTTCCGCATGATTTGGCTGGTGCGACGGGCATACGCAATTACACTGGGGTGCGGAAGGGGTACGCACGGGCCTTTCCATGCGATTTGGCTGGTGTGACCGGGGTACGTGATTACGCTGGGGTGCGGTAGGGCTACGCGCGGGCCTTTCCACGCAATTTAGCTGGTGCAACCGGGGTACGCACGAGATTTCCAATGCGATTTGGCTGGCGCGACTGGGGTAACGATTATACTGTGGTGTGGTTTCGGTGCACGCAGACCTTTCAACACCATTTGGCTGGCGACACCGGGGTATGCACGGGCATTTCCATGCAATTTGGCTGGTGCGACTCGGGAACGCGTATTTGCTGGGGTGCGGATGGGTTACACGCAGCACTTTGTAGGCAATTTGGCTGATGCGAGTGGGGTACACGCACATTTTTCACACAATTACGATGGGGGGGGGGCTGTGCGCTGGCCCAGGAATGGCGTGGGGCCTTGCACCATATTAGGCAGTTTACTGGCTTTTTCCTGCGCACGGGGCGTGTTGGCAGCGTTACTGGCGCTGCTTGATGTACATTCCACCATGGCTACTGATGACTCACGAATTCCATGAATACGCATGCCGTGCAATTGCTGATTTGCACCACGGCAGGTGCACGCGTGGCACATGCTCCTTCCCAGCACGCATCGTTTGCGCTACTTCTGCGCTGGATTCCATGAATTGGGCCCTAGTTCCTCCAGGTAGAAGTGACTTTTTAATCTTCTCCAACACTGATGTAAATTAAAATCATTGAATTACTTAGTCCGTCTGGTGCCGTGAACATCTTCAAATACAAGCCAGGCCAGGATGTAGCATTGTGACTGCTAAGAACAGTTTTAAGTTAAAATCCAATGACACTGCTGCAACTCTGGTAAGTCTTCAACTGTTTTATTAGGTAACTTGGTAAAGAGACCCCCCTCCACAACAATCGAGACCAACGGCTCCTGACTCAGTTGGTTGGGCACTTCATACTCTTCCCATGGAACAAAAAATCTTGGGTCATTACCCCCAACAACCAGGTAAACATTCCTGTGGTCCTGAGGCAACCACCAAACAACAGGAATAAATGTAAACAAAGATCTACCTCCCCCCCACTATCTGCTTGGAAAAGCGTCTGATCTGCAGAGAGTTGGAGCGGAAGACCGAAGGGCTGTAGCAGGGAAGTATTTAGGGAGATAGAGATGGTTGTAGCGGACTCCCAGGCCTCAGAAAATCTTGTGAATGATTCAGAGGGTATTGATCTTGAGCCTCGCAGTAACCGGGAGCTGGTGGATAGATTGTAGGGCTGGAGAGATGCACTCCCTGGGATTGAGGCCAAGGATTAGTTTTGCAGTCCTATTTCCTGAACCTTAGGGTCAATAACCATATCCATTTCTGATTGTTGGTACCACCCAATAAACATTGCCCTTGCTCTGAAACATACACCTTTGCCTTGGTGTTTCTGTTCCACCACTCATGTACAGTGGAGTAACTTTGCTGAAAATGTTGGGGGGGACATGACATCTGAAGAAAAGGTGCCCCATCCAAATGAATGGGGACAAAATAGTGTGCCAATAAAGTTGGGGGGGGGGGACAAATACCCCTGCCCCCCCTAAAATTACGCCCATGCTCATGTAGTCAAAAAACATCCCACAATATCAATATGGGCCCCACCATACGCACAAGCTCTTATGTTAGGCGGCATTTGACTAGTACTGACACATTTATTTTACCACTTTTCTCTGTTTATGATCATGTAATCGGAACCTGAATCAATAAACATTTGCATTCCAATAACAATTACCCCAATCACTCCATCTGATTTTTACCCCCATCTCTCACAGGACCAGCTTCACTTACAGGCTAACAATTTCCCAAATCATCATCTTCTAACACAAATTCTTCTACAACATCACACCTTTCCAGGTCATTAATTTTTTTGACACCTTGTTGCAAAATCTGACAACATCTAGAAAAATGCCCCCTCTGTCCACAGTTATTGCATATAGCTCTGTGCCCCAGGCACCCAACGTTATCGACAAAATTAGAGAAGCTCCCACACCAGAAACATTTCTTAACACCTGAAGACTGGGACGGTTTGTATACACGTAATTTGTTCTCACCCTGCAGCTAACTTCTTATCACAGGTTTATTAACATTTCCAGTCTTCTTAACAGTGTATGATGGCTTCTTATGTTTTTGAGCAACAAAAGCAGTAATTTAGCTCGGATGTTCCCTTTTTTCTAATTCCTTAACACAGGAAAAAACAAAAGTTTAATTCTTTTGGCCGGGTCCAGAAATTCATCCAACGTGGGGTCATCCTTGGCACAGATTTCTTCCCTTATCGTGTTTTCTTTTACTTTCAACTTGAATTGGTCTCTAATTCTCTCATTATAAGTAACACCAAAAATACATTTATTAGCCAGTTCCTGTCATGATCCATAGAACGTGTCCCTTTTGGACTTCCTGGTCCCTGACACAACGGGGCTTACACCCCTTAGTACTTCCAACATGGCCGTCTAACGTGGAACGCTCTCCACCAGCCTCCACGTCAGACGTAGCACATTCTATAAAGAGACTACGCCCCCGCGGCCCCGTGCATCTCAACGCTACCGCTTGTAGTGGCTAGACGTGTGCTCCGTAATTCGCTGAAACTAATCTCTTGTTTCCTGGTTCCCGGACCCTCGATTCCCCCTCTACCTTTCCTTCCTCCTTATTCTGCCTTGATTCCCGGATCCCGTGTACCGCCTCCGAGTACACCTCCCTCGTTTCCTGGACTTCCCGGAGATTCCAAGTACCCTGGACGTTGAACGCTGAACGCACGCTGGAACCAGAAGACGCTCGCTCAGGGTTGTACAAAACCCGATCCGTACGCAAGAAGACTCCTTCCAAGAATTCCAGCAAACATCGAAGTCAGGTGAGAAAGGGGGAAATCTGTGACAGTTCCCTGAGGACAGTCCCAAAATGTTTTACAAATTCATCAGGACCCTGGTCTTGTGTGCTGAAATAATACCTCTACAAAATAATACTTATCTTTCTCTCAAAGTGGATGTCCATCTTCTTCAATATCACCTCATATGGATTGAGTATGTCTTCACCGTCTCCTGCCCCTGCAGTAGAGGACCATAATTATGGAAGACTTTTGAAAATGCACCTGCCTTCAAATCCTAGGGAGTGCATCAAGAGCGCTCTCCTGTGCTCAATGCTGTAGCTGGGCCCATGTATTACCAGGATATAGTCCTAGAAATCATCTTTCCAGGTACTCCACTTAACCAATGGTTCTCCAGGAGTAGGCAAAAATTGAAGCTGTAAATTGCTCATTTTTATCTTCTGTCAAGTAGCCAGCACAGTCAGTACTGGGACAAGAAAGGGGCGAAGCAGCAATAAGCAATGCTTCCTGAAGGACATGTGCTGTAATGTATCGAGGCTACCAACACCAAGGAACTGCCAAGATGAACATTGCACCACAAACCTTCAAATCAGTAAGTACTGGGACAAGGATGAGCATAGTGCAACTCTGAGGATTACCCAGCTGCTAAGCTGACGAGAAGCAAAAATGACAGCACTCCAATTCGACCCTGCATTTGTGTAGTATGCTGCTTGTACTGGTGCACAGATGCAAGTATGAGAATGTAGCCTAGTGCCTGGAACCTACACTATACCAGGGTTCCAGTGAAGTCAGTAGGGACACACACAGGATGGGAGAGAGACCAGTGAATATGTATATACCTTGTGCTTCTACCCTCTTCCTATAACTTACCCTGTAACCAAATTAAGTAACTTCCTTTTATATATACCTGCCTCCTGTCTGGTCCCTGCTGCTCAGCTATTGGACATGCAAGGCAATTGTGGCTGATTGACGTTCACTACCAGGACAATGAGGTGGTGAACTGTAGCCAACAGGAAAATCATCTCCCAGATGTCACGGACGACAATGTCAAAAGAGTTCATATGACATACATTTCCTGAACTCTTTCCTGGTTTAGGAAAACTACAAGCAATGCTGGTACAATTACACATTGATGAGACGGTGTGCCCAGTACTGCAGCACACCAGGAGGATTGGTTTCCACCTCCAGCAAGCGTTGTCTCCGGAACTACAACAACTATTAGACAACGGAATAATAGAGTAAGCTGTAGGCCCAACACTACTGGTGGTGGTACCAAAAGAAGGGGACAAAATCAGACTATGCATTGACAGGAGGGTCGCAATAACTGCGATGCAACGGGAAAGACACCCGGGTCTGAAAATATAGGACATGATTCTTCAGAACATTCTCCAAGCTAGACTTAAACCTGGGCTATCATCAGCTGGAACTGCTCCCCAAATCAAGACCCATAACAACATTTGCGACACATGAGGTTTTGTTCAGGTACAAATGCCTTCATTTTGGCATCTCCTCTGCCATAGAAATGTTTCTGGAGGCTAGGAGACAGCTGTTTATTCCCATCAAGTCGGTGTTTAACTATAGCAATGACATACTGGTTTGTGGGACATTTTAGGAGGAACACAATCTCACACTGAGGACTGTAGGTGAAACACTGAGCAAGGCAGGACTCACTTTGAATTTTGAGAAATGAGACATCAACAAGAACAAGTTCAGGTTCTATGGACACATCTTTTCGAGCCAAGGAATGCAACCTGACCCTGAAAAGGTTTGCACCACTGACAAATGATCAGCTCCCATGCAGGTGGCGGAGGTGAGATCATTCCTAGGGATGGCAGGTAATCTTCCTAGATATGCCATCAGCACTGATTATTTAAGACGAGGGCTGAGGAAGGAAGAGCCATTCCGATGGTCACCAGAGTGCGAGCAGGCATTTGACAAAAGAAGGAGCTTGCGAATGCAAAACACGCTTATTTCAACTCATGTTGAACTCATGGCACAGAGAGATTGTGGTTGACACCAGCCCTGTTGGTCTAGGGGCCATCCTGGCCCAGAGAGAAGAAGAGAAGTCATCAGTGAGCCACATGGTGGGATACTTGAGCAGAGCTCTGACACACATGAAAGGGGCCTATTCCCAGGCAGAGAAGGAGAGCCTGGCTGATGTCTGGGCATTCAATCTGCATTTTCACCACTATCTGCATAGGAAAGATCTTCATGTTGGTGACTGATCGCCAGGCCCTTCTACCCTTATTTGGCAACCTGAGGATGAAGATGCCACCATGCATTGAGAGGTGAGGCATTCGCCTCCAAGAGTATGATTATAAGATCATACATAGACAGGGGAGAGAAAAAACCTGGCTAACTACATCTCACAACACCCAGAACAACAACAACACAAGCAGAGAGAAGGTGAAGAAGAATATCTATACACATCACAGAGAATGCCCTGCTGCTCACGCTGACACTGGAGGAACTAGCCCAAGACTCGCAGGATTCATCAATAGCCATGGCAATTGAAATGACTGGCACTGACAGATGGAAGGACTACAAATGACAACTCCAACACCTTAAGAATGCCAGCAGGAGGGGGATGGAGAGGCTAGCAAAAATTCACATGGACCAAGAGGTCTCTGACCAGCAGATTTTACTACAGGGGTGTTGACTTGTGATCTCAGCGATGCTCAGGAGAAACATGTTGCAAACAGCGCATGAAGGAAATAGAGGAGTAGATGCCACAAAGAAACAACTAGGCCAGACTAGGTTTGCATTCATGGATGACATGGTTGAAGAGTTATTGAGAAAGTGCTTCCCCTGTCAATGCACCACATGGTGAGTCCCTCCCCTACCACTACAGGAGACAATGATTCCTGAAAAGGTGTAGCATTGTGTCGACATTGATTTTTATGGGCCGATGGAAACAAGAGAGAACCTACTAGTGATGATCAATGAATTTTTGAGATTTACAATAGTCAAGAAAACGAACACCATGACATTTTCACAAGCTGTAGGAGTGATCGATGAGGTTTTCAAGTAGTGGGGCATTCCCCACATGGTGAAGACAGACAATGGGCCACCGTTGAATGGTCATGGTTTTCACAGATTTGCAGAATACATGGGGTGCATACCCAGGGTATCACCCCTTATGGCATGGCATCTATAAAGAGAACGATACAAAAGTCATGATCATGAGGATGCTCATACAACAAGCACTGTGTAGGATGCTTCAGCACTATAGGAACACGGCTCACAGTGTTATAGGAAAGACACCAGGGGAACAAATGGTGGCCTATCAAGCAAAGACAAGATTACCCAGAGCAGCGTCGGAGCAAAGGGGGGAAAACCAAGACACAGAGGAACTCGACCTTAGAGAACAAGATGCCAGAGTTAAAGAATAAGCCAAGGAGTCGACAGACTAGAAAAGGGGAGCGAAAATAAAAGTGTTTAACAAAAGAGATGAAGTGCTTGTGAAACAGAGAGTGCAGTGGAAGACTGATTGTAAATATGAGCAGACACTGTTACCGGTGATACAGATCAAAGGGACAATGATAACTGCCTAGAAATGCCTGCTTTTTCAAGCCCCTCATTAAATATACAGAGGGAGAGAAGGGAACAGAGAGCAAACCAGTGGAGAGAGTGCTGATGAGGAGAGGAGTATGAATGGGCCGGAAGAACAGGAGCCACCAATGAGCGAGCTGTGGAACAGTTGAAGACCATCGAGAATGGCTTAGAGACCAACCAGGTTCATTGGAGAAATATGAGATGGACGTCAGGAGGTACGTGAGGGGGGGTGTTATGTGTGACTCTGAATGTGTAGCACAGTCCCTTTAAGTGAAGACACGTGTGACAGGAAGGGGAGGAGTAGTGAAGGGAAAGGGATAGTTGAATAAATAAGATATGGGAAGAGACCTGTTTCCAAGTGATTCTTGCCTGACGTATTACAGGGACTGCGGTAAGTTGCTCAACTCATAGGAAGATCACTTTTTCAGCAGCTTACCCCCCTGGACGAATCCTCACAAAACTTTGCAAGTATATGGCCCTGTCAGATTGATTCTGTGAAGTTTGGTGAGGTTCCATCAAGGGGGGCAAAGTTATAGGGTGGTCCCAAAATGTGTGGATTTTCCCATAGATGCAATGGAAAAGAAATGCGCTCACGCCTACAGCCCAAACCCCTGGATGGATTTTCACAAAATTTGGTCAAGGAACAGCAGCTTGGTCCCGAAAGCTTGCTTTTGTACATTTGGTGTAAATCCATCAGTAGTTTTTTTTTTTAAACGGCCAAAAAGTAGGTAAAAATAAAGTGTGATATCTGGGTTTGGTCCGCGGACTCACTTTCCTGTTCGGTCCGCGGACGGCCTTGATTGGCCCAGGGGGACGGCGTGCTCTCCACAGACATTGGACACACCCATTGATTAGATGGTGAAAAGAGTGAGATGCATCATATTTTTGGGAAACCACCATCATGTTGGATTAGTGAACAGCACCCATTGTCAGCGAACATCGCTGTGAAAACATATTAAAAAAGGCAACATTGCACTTGTGAAACTAATCAAGGTGAGGGGTGATGAGGATGGGATGGAATATGGCCTTAAAAAGTAAAAACAAAACAGGCGTTTTTCTTCTCCGATGTCCGCGAACAGTCCGGGGCAGTCATGGGATGTTCGCGGACATCTGAGATGTTCATGGGCATGCATGCTTATATCGACATTACGGGGTAGGTGAAAAGCAGAATTTGGATGGTTCATAACTTTGGCACCACTCAATGAAACTGCATGACATTTTGGGAGTCTGAATGGGGCGGTGCTATTTTGTCAAGAGGGAACACAATTAGAGGGGGGGACCAAAATATCATAAATGCTTATAAATGTGGCGCCATTTGACGAATCTGCACAAAAAGTCTGGAAAAGTCTAAGATCAAGATATTAATGTTTTTACAAAGTTTGGTGGGACTTTGTCAAGAGGGGGCAAAATTAGATGAGGGTCTCAACATTTTTATATGGCTTATAACTTTGTTGCCATTTGACAAAGATGGACACAAGCTTTCAGACCCAACAATGAATGTTTGTGCAAAGTTTGAGTAGATTTTGTCAAGTGGGGGCTCAGTTATACGACTATTGTGTGCAGGTACATTTTGAGATTTTTGAAAAAATAAAACATTGGCGGTTTTGCAGCAAACTTGTGTAAGGAGCATTGGCAAGGACCAGAAAGCATTGTTTTGCAAATGTGTCTGTGTTTTATTTTTGAAAAGTGTCATAATATAGGTACAAAATATACTGGTATACCTTTGCCATACCCAGCACGCGCTGCTCATAACGACAGACAGAAAAAATATGCATCTTAAGGGAGGTTTATAGTTCTTTCATATATATATATAAAGAGGAATTATTAATAACGTATACATAGTGATGTAACACCATGAAACATTTTCACTTATAAAAACCTATTAAATTGACTGAAAAAACTTTGTTAAAGGGATGTTATGGTTAAGATGCATCCCATCCTTGGGACTCCTCTGCTCCACTAGATAGCCAGGGGTGTCCCACCTTGGCATGCTTCGGTATTTCCCTCCTGGGTTCTCCTGAGCATTTTACCCATCCGTACTAACCGCTGTATTTATGCACTTATCTCACTGCACAATGCAAATGCACATTTATAGGAATATTGTGTTGGAAAATCGTATTGAGTCTATGTACTTTACTGAAAAATGTAAAGGGCAGTGTTTCCCATACTGCTTGATTACAGATTAAAAAGCACTTCGAAATTGCGCCCCCCCCACCCACTGCCGACTGGTGTGTTGCAGTATATACAGAGTACTGTTATCTTCAAAAGACATGGATCAACAGCCTCTTTTATCGCTTGCAAGATAGCTGGTGGGATTTTGTGTCCCACAGAAGTAGTCTGTGTGATTATAGTATTGGTTGAGGAAGAGGAGGTGGAGCAAGACAGCCTACTACTTGCTAAGAAAGGAAGAACCTTTCTGAGAGCATTGTAGTGGTTGGATTTGGTGTGCCAGCGCATGCAGGTGGTCCCGTAGAAGTACTGTTCCGGTAGTCTGCGACTGAGTACTCAGTGCATTTCACTTTAGAAAGCTTTGCCTTTGGTACATTCCCAACAGTGGCAAAGAACTGCCACACCCATGATTCTCTATGGGTGGTGGAGGTAGGCCCTTCTTTGACCTCATCTTCTTGGTCCTCTTCATTGTCTTTGGAAGTATTGCACTTTTTTTGTTGCATAGGCCCTCAAGCCGATGTTGGTAGTGGTGGTGGCTCTTGGGGAGAAGGGATGGCAATAGCTGATGCCATTTTTAAGATAAATAGCAGTTTGCTAATATTCTTCCAAGCACATGCATGCTCTGTGCTACATTGTTAATGGATGATGAGCAAGAATAGGCGTAGGAGTTGTGCAAGGGTACATTTTGAGCCTGAAAGTTGCTAGATCAGCAGAAAAAGCAGTTCCAAACTGTCCGCAAAGCACAGGCATGATCGCGAATTGCGGACACATTCGCGGCCAAGTCATCATGTCACATGCGCACACATGTGTGATCACGTGACACTGTCCGGAAAGTCTGCGATGACGTCAGACATTTGCGGACATCGATGAATGTAAAAACAGTGGAAAAAGTTGCAAAAAGTTTAAAGAAATGTTAAAAATGAAAATATTCCTCCTTTGTGAACAGTACAGTGAGCAAAAAGCAATGGCTGCAGTCTCTCAAAGTGGGTAAAAACCATGAACAGGCTATCATGCCATGTTCTTTCTAGAGAGGGGCGCCTGCTACAGGGATGTCATTTCACCAAAATGACAGGGGCAGCGGAAGTGACATCACATGACCCTTGACCTCTGATGACATCACATGATGTGATGTCATTTGACCCCACCCCTAAGTGATATCACTGAAAGCGATTAAACGTGATCTTTCACCGCTTGACAAAACATGAAGTGGCATCACATAACATTGGTCCTAAGTACACTACGAAAAATATGGTTACGATATCACTATAATGTGATATACATTTCATACAAAAATGGATCGCCATATTTATCGTTAAGATCAGTGTGTATAGGCCCATATTACCAAATTACTGTCAATGCAAGCAGACGTCCATGGCCAAATGATAATGTTGTCTTATTATATAGCACTTACACTTAAGCGCTTTATATAGAACAAATATACATACAATATCACCCAACCTGTGTTGGTACTCATTTATCGACCTCAGAAGGATGAAAGGCTGTGCTGAGGTGCATAAGAACAGACTAAATCACAGACTGACCCCCTGAAGTGTACCTGAAATAAACCTTTAATGAGTCTAACAATTAGTGTATATAATTCCAGAAAGACAAATGATTTGTAATTCCTATTCTTTCTTATTTAAGGTCACTTCTGAAAGCGTTAAACTTGTAGAAACCCGTTTTCTTTTTAAAAGGCCTGAACAAGAAAGGCATCCACTTCAGAAGCAAAGAGCCACATGGCGCTGGCCACAGGAGTTTGCATTTAAAAAAAATAAAAAAAGGGTTTTCTTCTTTTTTTTCCAAGGGTAGCAAGGAAGATCACAGGGGTAGCAAGGGAGACCTCAGGGGTTGTAGTTGCGACCCCTGACAACCCCTAAAGGACGTCGCTGGCCTGCTACCTTTTTTGTATTTTTGCAAGGAACTTGGAGTTGGATCCTTTAAGTTACCGGGGGAAACACTGACGTGGACCCCTTGCTCACTGTGCTCAGAGAGGCACAGCTCCACATCACTGATGAGGCCCAACAAGGCTGAAACACGTGTCTGGGGTTGCTGTTGGTACTCTTGTTCAAAGGAGGTTTGCCTAGCATTTCGGTGCTGGACTGCCCTTGTGGGCGGGACAAAGACGGATATGCAAATGGTTATTCCTCCTTTGTGAAAAGTACAGTGAGAAAAAAGCGATGGCTGCTGACTCTCAAAGTGGGTAAAAACCACTAAACAGGTTATCATGCCATATTCTTTCTAGAGAGGGGCGCCTGCTACCTTTTTAGTATAAAAATAGATATACTTTAATAACACACCATCTGCAAAGTAACTAAATAGAAAAACACTACACAAAACCCACCGCGGAGGAAAGAACAGAGAATAAGCAAAAAGAGCACTCTGAGTAATGACTCAGGGTTGTAAGACAAGTAAAAAGTAGAATGTTCTTTAAAAAGGATTTGTTTCTTGGATGCAAACAGGGAATTAGTGACCTCACTAGTCTGCAACTGTAGTGTTGCGGTGTGTACCTGCATTTTTCTGCAGGGGATTGCAAGGCAGTGAACATATGTATTTTTCTACAGAGGCTGTTGGTGGGTGGGGGGGGGGGGGTTTAGTGCTTCTCGGCAGTGACTGATATAAGCAGTATGCACCAGTGTTTCGTTGTGGGCATCAGGATGCCGTGGGCAACCGCATTTGTCTGCAGAACTGTGCAGGCAGAGGGCCCATCCAAATGCTCTTCCCATTTCAAGCATCCGCTGTAACAGAACACGTGTATCATGTACGTTTTTTTCTCTATGTGGTAAGACTTGTTCGCAGAGTTAAGAATGTGCCTTGCAGGAAATGCCGCCTCAGTTCACACCTGGAAGCTGCACACGCTGGAGGCTTACTGTAAGTCTAGCAGTTCTTAAGGCATAGAATGGCACAGCCCCTATAGGCGGGATATGTTGGGGGCCCTAGTCTTGTTTCTATGTCTACTTACATGCGCGCTTTTAGTGAAAGGTGTCAGATTATGGCATGCGAGTTTCCGAGGGTTTCTTTTGGGCATAGGGACTTTTATTCATGGGTGTTTGCTTTAGGGTTCACTCTTTGAAGGGGTGGGGCATTAAAGGCGTCGCTTCTTGTGAGGATGGTTAAGGGGCGCTGTTTGGCGAATGTCCAAGTATCCTTTTGTGGACATGTGTGAGGATCACTGCTTGGCGTGAAAACGCATGTGAGCCTTATTTACATGAGTGAGGTGTGGTTTGTTATGGGCATTTTTGATGGGTTCTCATTTGGGTGGTGGCTGAAGAGTTGCGTTTAGCGGGAAATGTATGAGGGAAGGATTCCTGTGGGGCTGTGTGAGGGCGCACATCTTGCGGCGTTGTGTCCCACTTAGGGGGGGGTCACTTCTTGTGAGTATGCCTGAAAGTACACTTCAGGAAGACCAGAGGGTCACTTCTTGAGCAGATGTCTAAGGGGCCTCTGGTGTGACTGTCTGTTGGATGATTTATGTGGATTTTTGAGGCATCACTTCTTATGAGGAGGTGTGAAGAGTCACTCTGTGTGAGGCTTTGTGTGGGGAGGATTTCCTGCTGTGATGTCTGAGGGATTGCTTCTAGTCAGGTGTTCCAGGGATGCCTTGTTGTTCAAATATCACAAGTATCACATTTTTAGGGGATAAATTACTGAAGTATAATTTTTGGAGGGTGTGTGCAAGGGATTGCTTCATAAAGGGGGTGGATGTCTGAAGGAGCACTTCTTGGAATGATTCGAAATCCGATAGAATCATTATTATGGGTCTGCACATTAAAAACGTCTTTGACAGCGCATGTATATGAGGGTCACCCTTCCTGTGGGCAGGACTGAGTTGTGCTTCTTATGGGGATTTCTGAGAGCTCACTACTTTTAGTCTGAGGCATAACTGTTTGCAGAGATGTCTGACGGACTGGGATTTTTGGAGATGTCTGAAAGCTTGCTTCTTATGGGGATCTTCAAGAGATTGCTTCTCAGAGAGAGGGTGATTCTGAGGGATGTTCACTTAGGACAAGTGGTGCTCCTGAGGGATTACTTGTTTGAAATGCAGAGGATCACTTTTAGGAAGATGTGTGCCGGGTCGGATTGGGCCCTAAAATTGTCTCTGGCACCAATGAAAAAGTGGCCCACCGTTGCAAATGGCTATTCGTTCCTTTTGTGACACTTTTTGAAAAGTACACAAGGGGGAGTTTTTGAATAAAATGTGATGGACATTGTGCATTATAAAGAATATTTATTTAGCAACACTGGTAAAAACTACTAGTCGTATAGTGAAGTAACTAATCAATCTGGCCCACATTGGCCCAAAAAGTGACCCACTTTGACCAAAAAAACTGCCCCACGCCAGCATTTTGCGTTTTTTTAGAGTTCGGCCATGGGCCTATTGCTATATAAGCCGGTCCAAGCCTGGAGGCGTGGGAGAATGATTGTTGGGGGCATTCCTAACAGTAACACCTGAAGATAATGGGTAAGTGTGTCCGTCTTAGAAATATGTTGTTTCTAAGAGAAAGCTTCTTGTGTGAATTTATGAGTTTTGATTCTTGTAAAGAGAGATTTTATCAGAGCCTCTGTAAAGCATCATCACTTGTAGGGGTTTTGAAAGGACTGTTGAAGTTGTTAACCCAGTGCCATCAGTTGTGAGTGATTATGCCTTCAAGGGACATTTCCTTTGGGGTTATGGGTGGTTTCACCCCTCAGCAATCCTTCTTAGGGACATGTCTGAGGCAACGCTTTATGAGGACATGTCTAGGTGGAGGTGTTCTGTAGGATGTCTCTGATACTGTTTGTCATGTCTGAGGACTAACTTGTAGGAAGAAGTAGGAGATATAATTTTTGATCGGATGTGTGAAGATCACTTTTGAGGGGGGGTTTATGGTGACTGTAAATAGGTGTGTTTAAGGATTTTTGAAGGAGTCACCATTTGGGGTTGTTTGAGAGTATACCATTTTAATGGATTCATGCAGGATGGGTGTCTGAGGAAGTTAATTGGGAGTGAGATTTTTTGTTTGGGGATCAGTTCCAGTCAGTAATTTGGAGAGATAACTTTGTTGAGTTAACTGAGAGGGAGTCTTTCAGGGGGAAATTTAACTGTGCGATTTTTGGTAAATATCTAAATAATCACTTTTTAGGAGTGCTTGATTGTATGTTTTTCGGTAGAATTTGTAGGGTAGATTTCTAGAAGAGGACTTGGGTGTACCTCCAAAGTAATTTCTTTTGATGTGTTTGGAATCAGGTTATGAGGATGTCAGTGGGATTACTTTTGAGAAGCACTCGGAATTCTTGGGGTTATGAAATGTTTTCTCACTTCTTGGGGGGTTCTCTGCTGCAGCCCTTGCGGGGGTTGTGTTTGAGGCAATGCTTATAGCAGTACTCCACAGGTGTTAATCTTGGGCAGAGAGGTGATGGGTCACTTCTTGCATAGATATCTGAGAGGACCTCAGTGGAAGCGCTTCAAGTCTGAGGGATGTTTTATGTCATGACAGCATCTGATGTTATGCTTTTTGGTTACAACATTGATTTCCCATGGATGTCAAAGGTACATATTTTTAGACAGTTGTCTGGGGCAAACCACTTGTCTTTCAGCTAATTTGCATACCCACAATGCTTTGCTCAGTGGCTCTGAACAGAAGGTGATCTTCCAGGGATAGATACTGAGTGGTGCTCTGGCAGACGTGGCTTGCTAGCTGAAATGACCTATTCTACTCATACACTTTCCCATGCTTTTTTAAACTCACTATAATATTGATGATGTTTGCTAAACATACCCCCAATGCCCCCGATCACAATGGTCCCTAATGATAAACTATGTATAAAATAGTGCTGCCATACAGGACAGACAGTTTTAGCAAACAAAATGCATACTTTTCCGCCAATTGTCATGCCCACAATTCATTGATGAGTGACTGAACTTCAGGTGAACTTCCAGGGATGCATTTCTCAGTGGCTCTGAACTAGAGGTGCACAACCAGGGCTGGCTAATGGGTGGTGTTGTGCAAGGTGTGGATTGTTAGCTGAAGCAGCCTGCTCTACTCTCATATTTCGAGTAAATAGTTCACTTCTTGAGTTAATATCAAATTGTAACATCTTGGGTTGCCACTTCTTTGTCACTTCATGAGGCCATACTTAGCAATCATATCTTTCATGATTGTCTGATGGTCACTTCTTGGTTTGCTGTTAGTAGGATCCCTTATTAGGAAGATTTTGGAGGCATGACTAATTGTAGATTGCGGTTGGGAAAATTCTTAGGATGCATTTTGGAGCTGCACTGTGCAGACATTCTAAAATGTTACATTCTTTCGGAGGAGGGGTCTTTTACGGAGCCATTTCTGGGATATTGCATTATCCAATGTCTACTGTACTTTATTCATTTGTATTGCACGCCATAAGACTCTGAGGCTTAAGGGTGCAATAAACAACAAACAACATGACATACCTCACAAAACAAGGAAATACACAAAAAGACCCAAATAAATAGCAACAACCTATGAAAGGAGAGGAACGGACCCCACTATCTAAATGACAATGTCTTAATCTTTTTTTCTAAAGATTGCTGTTGATTTTATATCTCTGAGATGCAGAGGGAAGGCATTCCAGGCCTTAGGTGCCACCATAAAAAACGTGCATCTCATAACCTGAGTAAGATTGCAGAGCTGAGTATTTAGCTGGTTGGTGTTGTTGGACCTCAATGTCCTAACATTTGACTTGTTAGTCAGAGCCTCTGCCAGATAGCAAGGGCTAATACCCTTAACACATTTGTGTGTGATCACCAGCAACCGAAAGTGGATCCTAACTTCAATCGCAAGCCAGTGCAGGTTACGTCTAACATATGAGACATGATCTTTGGAAACATGTGAGAGAGGCCTGTTGTCTGAGGGAATTATTTTTTTGAGGATTTCTAAAGAATGCTTCTGGCACTTATACAATAGCAGTTCTTTGTGGATATTTTAGAAAAATACTCCTGGGGGATTTTGGTGGGGGGGAGGATTTAATCTTGTAACTGTATTGTATTGGGTTCCTTGTCATTTCATCGTGGGATGTTTTTTTGCTGTTTTCTTTACTGCAAATTGTTGATGAAAAAATCCATCAAATTTTTTTTAAATTTATTTTTAGGGAGGGCCAACCCCCATTCCCTTTCAGTTTTTATCTATTACCAAACACCCACATCCCATATATGTAATTTTCTAACCCCTCAAATAAAAGATTTGATTGGTTTTTTCATTAAAAAATTCACGGTAAAAAACCAGCGAAAAAACATTCGGCGATGAAATGACGTTGTACCTTGTATTGTATTGTACCAGGTCTAGTAAAGCGTCACTATGGCCTGTACGCGTCTAGGCGCTGAGCAATAAACGGACATTCCAAGGGGGAGGAGAGAACCGTGACGTGCAAAGAATGATTTAGTTAAAAAGATAGGTTTTAAGTGCCTTGGGGAATGGCAAATAATCCTCAATTTCCCAATCATCCTTTGTTCTGGTGCGTTTGTGCTACTCCAGAGTCCTTGCATGTTCTGTCAGGCCGACCTGCAGGGCTATCGAGCAAGCATGTTCTTAAAAAAAATCATAACTGTAGGGAAAGATTTCCAGATCAAAGTACACAATGGGCCTCATTACGTATTTGGCGGTAAATCCTCCGAAATACCACCAAACTCAATTACTGTTACCGCACTTGGTTCTGTGGAGTTACCACAGGATTACAAGTGGTGGTAATTCCCATTTTTGGAGTCCATGACTCCATGCAGATTATTGGTGGATTTGCCTCTGGTGGAATTACTGCTTGGTAAATCTGCTGATTTTTGTGGGTAAAGTGGAACATGTACCTCCAGCAACAAGCAGGAGGTGAATCTGCCACTTTCCCTCTGATAATCAGCAGATTTACCATGCAGTAATTCCGCCGCCCATAAATCCGTAAAAAATCATAATTTGGTGGTGTGGGAAAAGGCGTGGTAACGGAATTGCTACCACTTCCTTCTTTCTTTACACATCACCAAATTTGTAATGAGGCAAAAAATAAAATGCTAGTAATATCCCTGAGAAGGCTGCAGATGCTGCAGATGCTGTGGTAGCAGACATATTTGTCCTGCCTGCATTTTCTCCGCTGTGACATTAGGCTGTCATTTCTTTGCCAAGGATAGCTCACCACTTAACCTGCTTTTCTCACAATCTGTAGAGCAAAGATTTATGGGTTTTTAGTTTGGGGCCTACAAAATGTAACTCTTTAAAGGTAGCCAAGGAAAGTGTTGGTTAGCCTATGGCCTGTAAGAGTTTGTACATATATTAACTATTGCAAGCACTCTTGGAGTTGATATAATGTGTGTACTAACTAATATATTGTTTGATGGTACTGATTGAAGAAATGGTTACTGTTTTTATCAATTAGTTTGCATTTTAAATAGCGCTACGAACCGTCGGACATCTGAGCGCAGCTTTTTTTTTATTATACCCTCCGTTTGTGGTGCTCATTTATCGATCTCGGAAGGATGAAAGGCTGACTTTTGACCTGCCAGGATTCAAACCTGCGTCAGCAGGCTCTGCACGGATGTGAATGCGAGCGCTCTACTGGCTGTGATATTTGACCGGCTAAAATGTCGCTGCGTTGCTTTCAGTTCTTTACATAAAGGTGTGTGGAGGCAGCATCATTATTTTTCTTTTAGCTTAACTATTCCAGGACCTTTGGTGGTGTTCTCTTTGGTGACATGGTGATCCTCCTCCTGTTCACACCATGTATTACTACAAACAATTGTCTATTTTACATCCCTGGGGAATAAAGAGGTCATAGGTATTTGAGTGAATATGACATGCTTTAAGTTTTTGGGTTCCAAACCATGCAGTAGGCACTCATTGGATATTGGTGCATAATGGTGATATCCATGGCTACAGTGATGATGTGATTTTGAAGGCTGATACTATGCATAATTCTCTTAAGAGATTCTTTGGTTTGTTCTTTTTCACTGGTGGAAGAACCTGGGTGATGTTTAGTGTTCTGGATGAGGGCAGAGAGGAGCAATTGATGGATCATGGCCTCTAATAATGTCATAAGGTCTTCTCAGTGTTGATAGGGATTTTAAGGTGTGTTTCTGGCTGTTTCCACACCCACTCCACTCTGCCATACAAATACATGAAAATGGGCCGTGACGGACATCTACTGGGTACATTTCTGTTACGGCTCGTTTAAAATGTTCCCAGAGTAAATCTTAGCTAATCAACTGCTATCTTGCAGTTTTTCAATATTTAGGAAACATATGGTATTTTGATGGAAGCAATGAAGATGAGTGCAGTGTCTATTCAACCTTGGTTGTGAAAGTTCTTTTCAGGTAAGTTGTGCTGAGAGCTATATCACAGATCCAATGTAATGTATGCAATGTGATGGATTAAGCGCAAAACCAAGGTGTCATGATCTCTGCTTCCAAAAGGTCAGGGTTTTCCCAACTCCCTTGGAAGCAGATCCATAACCCAGGTTCCGAGTGCCAACCAGTCCCAATTGGGACCTTTTGGACCCAGTCCTGGCGCCAGTGGCACCAGGCTCATAAATATGCCCAGTCCCAGCGCTGGAAGCGCCAGGCTCATAATGCTTGGGTGGACTTACCTGCAGCAGACCATGCTGCTTACTTGCCTGCCAGTTGAGCCTCTGATCCTCTTCTGTTTGGAACTACTTTTCCTGTTGGGTGGGGCAGGAGCCACTCCCTAGATTCAGAACACTGGAACTCTTCTGGAAAGCAGGAACTCTTTTCTTACCTAGGCGTGGCTGTGGAAGGAGACACCTAAGCACTACAGGAGGCTATTTAAACCACACCCGATGGATGAATCTTGCTTTGCGTTATTCTGCATTCTCTGCAGCAGAACGCTCATCGTGTCTTCTGCATCTGATCCTGGGCCTAAGGAAAAAGGCTTACCATCCTGAATCCAGTCTTCAGCAACACCTATAAAGACAAGAAAGAACAGGTTAGCATTACGGTCTTCAGTGACAGCTCTTCACTTACCTGGTCCATCGGCTGTCACCAACGCCTCGCGCTGCATTCCGGCATCTGAAAGACAAAGGCTTACCTACTCTTTGTGCGCTCCGGAGGTCTTCACACTGCATTCCGGCATCTGAAAGACAAAAGCTTACCAACTCTTCGCACGCTCCGGAGGCCTTCGGCGCTGCATCCCGCATCTGAAAGACAAAACAAGGTGCGTTTAAAGACATTGGGGAACTTTAATACTCACGTGCCATTATTCCTTTCCACATCTAACCCAGTGGGTATTCCGGCACCCTGCAGCCGCTCCGAACTTGTACCTGCAAAATAAAAAGACAGTTAGAGCGCATCGTGAAGCAGGCAACAAGCGCTTACTTACGTGCTTCCAGGCGCTTCTATTCATCACACAGGCTCCATCTTCAACTCACTTCAGCCCGTCATCCGCCATCGCCGGAACCCTGCAAAACAAGAAACATCATTACTAAAGACTTTAAAGACATTAGAATTACTCGAAACTTACCGTTCGTGCAGTAAACGACGGACAGCAGTCCTCTGAAGTCAAGAGGCCTGCTCCCCTTATCCAGTGAAGAAACTGGTTACAGCACCCTGCCCCGAGGCAGATGGAGAGCACAGCGTTCACTTACCTAAGGTGAGAGCGTTAACCTTTGGGGTTCTACAGGAGAAGAGAAAGGGAAGAAGAGAGAGACATTCAATAACCCAGTTCCTTAATCCCATATTTTCTATCTGCAGACATCTTACCCTTCGAGTCAGACATACAGTGCACAGAGGTCCAGCCCAAAGAGCCAGCCGTGTGTTACACATCACCTTTGAAGATACGGTATACGCCCAGTCAAGACCGGCGCCTCTACGGGAATCAGGTGAGCGTTACAGAACGCAAAGCCTACCACAAAACTCCCGTCCAGGCGCTATGGAAACCTCGGATACCGACCAGCTAGCCCAGTTACTTGGGGAACTAAGGGCAGAAGTGCATGCAGCCCGTCAGGAAACGAATGCTCTAAGAAGGGAACTGATTATTTCCAAGGAGCGAACAGATGATCTCGCTAGACAATTGCTACAGTCACAAGCCGGACAGACCCCGTTACCCGCATCTGGGGGAAATCTTCCTTCTACATCCTCTATGAATCCAGTGCAGATCAACCTACCTGGGAATGTACCACTGGCTCCGCCCGAACGATTTTCTGGTGACCCAAAGAGGTTTGCAGTATTTATCAATCAGTGCCGGTTGCATTTCTTATGCCGGCCAGCAGCCTTTCCAACTGATCAAGCTAAAGTAGCTTTCATGCTTTCGTACCTTAGTGGCAATGCGGCAGACTGGTCGATCCCTCTAGTAAATCAAGATGATCCGGTCCTCCATGATTTTCAAGCTTTTCAGCTCAGTATGGAAAAACTGTTCGCAAGACATTCACAGGGGCAGGCCTTGGACAATGAGCTTCTTTCGTTGCGACAAGGTAATCAAGACCTTTTGGCTTATATTGCGTCTTTCAACAGACTGATAGTGGAAACTCAATGGCCTGAGGACAAAAGGATTACGCTGTTTTATAGAGGTCTACGTGGAGAGCTCAAAGATGTGTTAGCCCAAGTAGTGAATCCCCCACAAGATTGTTCGGACTATATAGACTTAGTCGTTCAAATAGATCACAGACTGCAGAACAGGAAGGCCGATCGTTCCAAGTTTGATGCTCGAGTATTTTCCAAACCGCCAACTCCTTCCAAAGGAGTAGACTCCGGGGAACCCATGCAAATAGGGGGTCTGAAAGGTCCTCTAACACAAAAGGAGCGGGAAAGGAGAAAACAGTTGCAATTATGCCTCTATTGCGGAAACTCAGGGCACTTTCTTCGAGACTGTCCGGTGAAACCTGCCAAGAAGGCAGTAGGAGCTGCAGTTACCAAAGTTACAAACTCTGAGCAGGGAAACGACCTCGCCCGACAAGAATAGAGGTCCTCTTGCCGAGCGTGAAAACCAGTTCCGTGACCTCGCATTTCGTGATACCTATGGTCCTCATTAGCCCTGATAATCCGGATCGATTACATGCAATTGAAGCTTACGTCGACAGCGGTGACATCGGCAATTATGTGGATCATGAAATGGTTTTGAGGATGAATCTAACTCTTTGTCCCAAGGCTGTAAAGGACGTCATTACTACGGTGGATGGTACGGAGATAGCCTCCGGGCCAGAACGTATACCACTGAAAAGGTGACGCTAGTAAGTCAAGATGGACACCATGAGAGGATCGTGTTCGATGTGATCAAGGCCCCTCAGTTTCAGATTATTCTAGGAATACCTTGGTTAGAGAAACACAATCCTCTGATCGATTGGCGAGCAAGAACGGTCCAGTTTCCAGAATGTGTCTCTACTTGTCACCCTCCACCTGGTGTTGCACTGGCAGCAATTTCTTCAGAGACTCCCCAGTTACCTCCCGAATACCTAGAATACCAAGATGTTTACCGGAAGGATCAGGCTAACTCTCTACCTCCTCATAGGTCTTATGACTGCCAGATAGACCTGATACTTGGATCTACTCCTCCTTGTAGTAGAATTTATGCCCTCACCGAGCCTGAGAACCTTCACCTTCGACAATACCTGGATCAATACCTGGCAAATGGGTTTATTCGTCCTTCCAAGTCCCCTGCTTCTTCAGCTTTGTTCTTCGTTCCAAAAAAGGAAGGAGACCTTAGAACTTGTATAGATTATCGCTCCCTGAACCAGATCACCGTTAAGAATAGATATCTGTTACCTTTGATCCCTGAACTCCTGGACCAAGTCAGAAAAGCATGCATATATACAAAGCTGGATCTTAGAGGAGCTTACCACTTGGTGCGAGTAAAAGAGGGCGATGAATGGAAGACGGCCTTCCGCACCAAGTATGGGCTATTTGAATATCAGGTCATGCCCTTCGGACTTTGCAATGCCCCGGCCGCCTTTCAATATTTTATGAACAATGTCCTCAGAGAGCTCATAGATGTGTGTGTTGTTGTTTACATTGACGACATCCTCGTTTATTCTTCATCGGAATCTGAACATCGGAAACACGTGAAAATGGTCCTCGAAAGATTGCGTCAACACAAACTTTTCGCTAAATTGGAAAAATGTGTTTTCAACGTGACTGAAGTTGAATTCTTGGGATTCATATTATCACCTGGCGGAGTGCGTATGGATTCAAAGAAGGTCGATGCAGTTCTCAAATGGCCATCACCATCCTCCGTAAAAGGTGTGCAAAGCATGTTAGGCTTCGCTAACTTTTACCGCAGGTTTATCCCCGAATTCTCTCGAATAGTCCAGCCCATCACTGCCTTGTTAAAGAAAAACAAACGTTTTGAATGGTCTACCGAGGCGGAACAAGCTTTCCAGGATTTGAAGACTAAATTTATCTCTGCACCAATCTTAAAACACCCTCGCCCCGAACTCCCCTACATCGTGGAAACTGATGCTTCAAGCCTTGCCATGGGGGCAGTTCTATCACAAAAGGACCCGGTAACCAATCAGTTGCATCCCGTGGCATTTTGGTCCCGCAAATTCTCGCCTCCTGAAATCAATTACACGATTACTGACAAGGAACTTCTGGCTATCAAGTCTGCCTTTAAGGCTTGGCGGCATTATCTGCTGGGGGCCCGACACAACGTTACTGTGATTACGGATCACCGAAACCTGCAATATTTGAAAACCGCAAAAGCCCAATCCTCTAGACAACTCCGTTGGGCATTATTCTTTGCCGAGTTTGACTTCATAATTACCTATCGACCTGGTACAAAGAACGGTAAAGCTGATGCCCTTTCTCGGATGGGAGTGGAAGAACACTTGATCAACCCTAAACCTGTACCAATCATTCCCGAACAAAGAATTCTGGGTGTAATCGCCACAGAATCCATAGAGGAAGTTAAGGATAAAGCCAGGCAACTTGTAACTCCAGCAGACATACAGAATTGGCATCTGCAGGGAAAGGACTTTGCAGTAAAGGACAACTTATTGTATTTCCAAGAACGATTATACCTACCCAGCACAGATTTACAGAAAAAAGTAATCTCTTGTTATCACGATTCTTTAATGGAAGGACATCCCGGTATGGCCAAGACCTCAGAAAAGATCAAGCGCTACTTCTGGTGGCCGTCTTGGAAAAAAGATATCAGAGACTTTATAATGTCCTGTGGAGTATGCGCCCAAAACAAGAGTCAAAAGGAAAGACCAGCAGGCCTCTTACGCCCTATTGACATCCCACCTCGCCCTTGGCATACGCTTTCTATGGACTTCATCACCGATCTACCTCCATGCTCCAGATACAATACGATTCTAGTAATCGTGGACTTATTCTCCAAGATGGCGCATTTCATTCTGCTCAAAGGCTTGCCAACAGCAGCAACTCTGGCCCGAGAATTTCTCGAAAACATCGTCCGACTGCACGGTTTTCCTTCGGTTCTAATTTCGGATCGAGGTAATCAATTTATTTCTCATTTTTGGCGAAGTTGCTGTCGGTCGGCTCAAATTGATGTGAGACTATCGACCAGTCACCACCCTCAGACCGACGGACAAACCGAGAGGACCAATCAAACTCTGGAACAGTATTTACGCTGCATGCTGCAACAAACTGAAAAAACTTGGAAAGACATCCTTTGGATAGCCGAATATGCCTACAATAACTCTGTCCATTCGGGAACTGGGAAAACCCCGTTTTTTCTTTTGTACGGCAGTCACCCTCGAACCTCGGAGTTGGATCCCCTCCAAGATCTTGAAACACCAGCAGTAGACTACCTGCATTCTACAATCACCCAAGCCTTTAAGGAAGCTGTTTCTCACCTTCAAAGGGCTAAAGAACAATACAAGAAAGGAGCAGATCAACATCGGAAGGAATCCCCTCAATATCAAGTAGGGGATCAAGTCTGGTTATCCACCAAATATCTACCTCTAAAAGGGCCACGCACGTTCAACCCAAGATACCTTGGTCCCTATTCCATCACTACCATAGTAAACCCAGTAGCGGTCAAGTTGGACTTGCCCCCGCACATGAAGATACATCCGGTCTTCCACGTCTCTCTATTAAAACCCGTGCAACCTCAAACCTGACTAACTAAATCTCCAAAACCTATCCTAGTTGATGGAGAACTCGAGTTTGAAGTCAAAAGCATTCTGGACTCCAAGATCTCCAAATCTAAACTATTTTACCTAATTGACTGGAAAGGCTACGGCCCCCAAGAGAGATCCTGGGAACCTGCCGAATATGTCCACGCTCCTCGCCTAATCAAAAGATTTCACCGAACATTTCCTGACAAGCCAAAACCCCCGGAGAAGCCCGGTTTGGGAGGGGCCTTGAGGGGGGTACTGTCATGATCTCTGCTTCCAAAAGGTCAGGGTTTTCCCAACTCCCTTGGAAGCAGATCCATAACCCAGGTTCCGAGTGCCAACCAGTCCCAATTGGGACCTTTTGGACCCAGTCCTGGCGCCAGTGGCACCAGGCTCATAAATATGCCCAGTCCCAGCGCTGGAAGCGCCGGGCTCATAATGCTTGGGTGGACTTACCTGCAGCAGACCATGCTGCTTACTTGCCTGCCAGTTGAGCCTCTGATCCTCTTCTGTTTGGAACTACTTTTCCTGTTGGGTGGGGCAGGAGCCACTCCCTAGATTCAGAACACTGGAACTCTTCTGGAAAGCAGGAACTCTTTTCTTACCTAGGCGTGGCTGTGGAAGGAGACACCTGAGTACTACAGAAGGCTATTTAAACCACACCCGATGGATGAATCTTGCTTTGCGTTATTCTGCATTCTCTGCAGCAGAACGCTCATCGTGTCTTCTGCATCTGATCCTGGGCCTAAGGAAAAAGGCTTACCATCCTGAATCCAGTCTTCAGCAACACCTATAAAGACAAGAAAGAACAGGTTAGCATTACGGTCTTCAGTGACAGCTCTTCACTTACCTGGTCCATCGGCTGTCACCAACGCCTCGCACTGCATTCCGGCATCTGAAAGACAAAGGCTTACCTACTCTTCGTGCGCTCCGGAGGTCTTCACTCTGCATTCCGGCATCTGAAAGACAAAAGCTTACCAACTCTTCGCACGCTCCGGAGGCCTTCGGCGCTGCATCCCGCATCTGAAAGACAAAACAAGGTGCGTTTAAAGACATTGGGGAACTTTAATACTCACGTGCCATTACTCCTTTCCACATCTAACCCAGTGGGTATTCCGGCACCCTGCAGCCGCTCCGAACTTGTACCTGCAAAATAAAAAGACAGTTAGAGCGCATCGTGAAGCAGGCAACAAGCGCTTACTTACGTGCTTCCAGGCGCTTCTATTCATCACACAGGCTCCATCTTCAACTCACTTCAGCCCGTCATCCGCCATCGCCGGAACCCTGCAAAACAAGAAACATCATTACTAAAGACTTTAAAGACATTAGAATTACTCGAAACTTACCGTTCGTGCAGTAAACGACGGACAGCAGTCCTCTGAATCAAGAGGCCTGCTCCCCTTATCCAGTGAAGAAACTGGTTACAGCACCCTGCCCCGAGGCAGATGGAGAGCACGGCGTTCACTTACCTAAGGTGAGAGCGTTAACCTTTGGGGTTCTACAGGAGAAGAGAAAGGGAAGAAGAGAGAGACATTCAATAACCCAGTTCCTTAATCCCATATTTTCTATCTGCAGACATCTTACCCTTTGAGTCAGACATACAGTGCACAGAGGTCCAGCCCAAAGAGCCAGCCGTGTGTTATACATCACCTTTGAAGATACGGAATACGCCCAGTCAAGACCGGCGCCTCTACGGGAATCAGGTGAGCGTTACACAAGGCCAGTAGGCTTCTGGGCGCTCACCAGCCAGTAAGAGAAAACAGCAGGGAAACAGATGACCGAAGCAGGATGACCGACAGGAGAGTCCTCACAGCTTCTCAGAACTGACATTTCTTGAATGCTCTGTGAAAGCCCAAATGATCTGGGATCTCGCTCAAGGACAGGAGGGAATTCCATAGTGTCTGGGCTAACAGTGAGAAGGAGCGCCCTCCCGATCAAGCTTTACGGAAGTGAGGCACTTCCAACAGGCTGGCAGAGGATCATCACATGGAACTAGTTGGGAGGTAGTGGGTCAATTTAGATTGCAGGAAGGAGGTTGCTGTGTGGACAAATGCATGGTACGTCATACAGAGTACCTTAACCTTTATCCGACTTTTGACAGGAAGCCAGTGCCGTTTGTCCAGTAGCAGCGAGGCAGAGGATCGGCTTGGGACGTTCAGAGCCAGTCATCCAGCAGCATGTTGATGAATTTTGATAAATTTGAAGTCGGTGGACCAGAAATTCCAGTTGGTCCAAATAAATGCTGTTGCCAAAATCTAGCGCTCCCATGATCGAAGCAGTGACCACATTTGTGTGGAACTGCAGAGGCACAAACAGCAACTGAGCAGCCTCAATTTGAAGAAACCCAACCTTCACACAGCCATAATCTTCTTTTTCTAGATCCCGAAGGGAGAAGTTTAACCCCTAAGAGGGACTAGAAATCGGACAAATTCCCAGGGAGTCAGTCCAGAAATTGGAGTGCCAAAAGGTGTCATCATCAGTGGGGCTAAATATCATTACCTCAATTTTTTCGCCGTTGAGCTTCTGCCAATTCTGGGACATCCAATGGCTGATATCAGCTATCCAGGATTTTAATTGAGCTGGGGGGGTCGGATACTTCCAAAAAAATCAGTTGTTTGTCAGACAGTATAAAAGCTCAGGCCAGATGCCACAATTAAGTCTGCCAGGGGGCATAAGTATAAATTAAAAAGTAAGGGAGACAGCGATGAACACAATGGCACCCCGCAGAGAATTGCTGGGGAGGGTGCGCAAAAACCCAAAAGGGACACTGTCTGTGTGCGGTCTCTCAAAAAACGAGCAAAACCAGGCCAAGACAGGACCTGTCAGACCTGCTTGGTCCAGGCGTTGCAACAGAATATTGTGGTCAATAGTATCAAATGCTGCAGAGAGGTCAAGGAGAATCCGAACTCTGACCCCCCCACAGTCCTGGAGCAGGGCCAAGCCACCCAGAATTGAAACCATAACCAATTCTTCCCCCATAAGGGGTCTGAAACCAGACCGAACAGGATCCATCTGTCGGTTTTTCTCCAGAAACTTAGAAATCTAAGGGGTGACAATTGCTTCCATCATTTCCGTGACGGCGGGAAGAAGGGAGATCAGGTGATAACTAGCAGGGGACAGAGGGTCCAGTGACGGCTTCTTCAACAGTGGTGTATCATCATGTTTGAGAGGGGCAGGAATTTCCCCGTTCTCAAAAGACTGATGGAGCGCAGAAATACAATGGGCTATGATGTCTAAAGATAGAGACTGGAGACGGAGCAGTGGGATAGGGTCAGATGGAGATGATGATTTAAGCTTGCACATAGCCACCAGTACTTTCCATCCAACACTGGTTTAAAATAGGAGAAAGTATCACTTGTAGGGGGCGGGAGGTTGGGGAGTTAGTATACCTACCCCAAATCCCGACGATCCAATCTGCATCCTAATCTTATTGATTTTTTTCAGAAAAAAACAAGCTAGTCGCCTTACAGGTGGCTTGGGAATGAGTAGGATCAAATCGGGCTGGGCTGGGAGCCGGAACTCCTTCGACACATTAAACAGTCCTGAGACACACAGGCTGCTGTCATTAATCGCTCTGTGCAATGCAGAGATCTAGCAGATTTAACAGCTAATTTATACTGAAATAGGGTTTGCCTGTATTCTGCTTTAGCTGGTGACTCTTAAGAGACATGTCATTTGCGCTGTGGGCAGATGCTGGGCAAGACCAGTTTAGGAGTAGGAGCTGAAAGCCTGGTGAGGGATTTATTTCAGAGGCTGTCTGAGAGCCTGCAGGAAATCCCGCCCCTACCTCCCAAATGTTGGAAGTCAGAGACTGTGCCATGCTTGACACCAGCAGTTGTGCCAATACTGCAGCGAGTATTTGAGAAAAGGTATCCACTGAGAAAATCATATCGAATGTATCACCCAAGAGACGACAATCTGAGGGAGGAACTCACTGAAGGAATATGAAAAGGAGCAAAAGAGAAGCTAGTGATGTTACTAGACACAAGCGCGATGCATTGAGAATACTGGCTGAAGAGAATGCATGGGTCTTACAGAACTGATGATGAAAATAAGAATCGAGTAAACGTTCATATGCAGAAAAGAAGATTGTATGTATGCAAAGTGCAACAGAAATGCAACCGTTCAATAACTATACAGAGGCAGAAACGCAAGTAGACTAAGTGATCATAGAAGCTGGCTATACGTAGTGAATAGACTGCAGGCAAAGCCGCCATTGTATAGAAACTGGACATCAGTGTCATGAATTTAGTAAGCTGAAACCCATGGAGAGGAAAGGCTGAGAGTTGTGTCGCAGCATGAATAAGCTGAGATCATGGAAGAGCCTTGCGAGGCTGTCTGGCCAGGCATCAAAACAGAAGCAGCCAAGGTTGGTTATCTATTTTTGAAAGCAGTGAATGTGCGAAGGATGAATAATCCCTTATTAAGGGGAGAAGAAATAAGACCAAGAATGCCACACTTTATTCATTTAAGACATTTAAATGCTGCAGTATGGACCAGAATCATGGTCTCCTGTCACGTGAGCTGAGGCTGGAAATAGAGTTGAGCTTGTAGTCCTAGAACAACGATAGTGAGTGCCTGTACTCCCATATATTCCAACAGACAAGGATACTTTGCAGGGCCAAGTTCAAAGACAAGTTGCATGACAGAAGGCATGGGTGATGAGACATGTTGGGCTAATTGGGTGGGGAGGTAAAGTCAAGTCCACCTCCTAACACCTGGGTATGAGCTTACATGCTGCTAAGTGAACCGAATGTTCCAGACATGCCACTAGCATGCAGACCAATTGTATAGGACTGTATAATAAAGGGCCTTATAGTTTGAGAGCCAATGATAAACTGTGTACTTAACAGTGTTGAAGATGACATGTTTTATAGGTGGGCATAAGTTGTCCACCTGACAGTAGACAGCCAATCACAATCCCAGTCCTTAGATAAAGTATACTTAGATGTTCCCCTTGAAGCAATTATAATTGGTTGTAGGTTTTTCTTATTTGCCATGTAGTATGATGTTAGACCTGTGCTAGGAGTCTGCGTACACCCAGCGCACGAAGGCCCTAACTGCTTCCCTTGTCCCAAAGAAGTCGAAGTCCACAAAAGTAGAAAAATCTCACTGTGGTTTATTACAGACAACAAGCACACAGGGGTCATATGCACGGAGGGAAGTCCAGGCACATCTATCCGCCCTAAGGCTCGCAGGCCAGTTTTCATACATTGGGATGTCACAATCTGTGTCACTTGTTAGGCTCCCTCCCATAAACCTATTGCCACTCAGGATAGGCCACTGAGTGGTAGTCCCCATATGGGACCCTATAGAGAAGTGATGTGAGTGGATGAGGCTGTGTCAGGTGGTGCACTTGGATCATCCCTAGAACTTGTTACATGAGATTTGTTACAGTGAGTGGATCCTGTGATTGGTCAGTGACCCCTGCCATCTGCCCCTACGACCAAGGGCTAGGAGTGGTGAGACTGCGGGCCCCCAAGCCTGGCACAAACTCTGTTCCCAGCCCGCGAGATACCTGTTTGTAATACATGTATACTATGTGTCAGCGAGGTGCACCTATGTGTCCGAGTTTTACAATTGTGTTTAGAGAATAAAGCAATGAGAGCGCTCCATTCCCATCGTACATGAGTAGCTGGAGAGTTGCGATTTGTTGCAGACTGCCGTCTGGTCATGAGAGGGCTGCTTCTTCCTAGCCTCTGAGTCCTGACCCAGCGTCAGCTCGGCCGGGTCACGTGTTTGGAAACCGCTCTTGCGTGCTCAATTGCTTCGAATTATTCTATTTTTTGCAGGGAATATTCCTTGCTGCAGTCGGTGTCACCTTGGCTTTGCATGTGGAATGTCATTTGTAACATTGTGGCCTTGGCAGTGCCGGCGCTCCTGCCGTAGCTGTTCTGCTTGCACAGCATCTTGTGAGGCTTGAGATTTCTCTGAGACGATCATGGCCTGTTAGATTTCCTAAGGCCATGTCTGGCTTCTAGTATGTGTTTTCCATAGTGTCCATAGGTTAGTGTATGACATAGTTGTCAGGCCCCTCGAGTGCTCCTTTAATGCCATAGGGTTAGTTGCATGTAAGCATCTGCAAGCGTGTACACAAGCTTTTCTTACTACTTGCGTTTTTGCGTTGCTGTAGCAAGCCTAATGGCAAAATATTAAACGTGCCGACAGTATGTATGTGCCACTGTCCTCTAACTCATAGAGCTGTACTCTTGTGTTCTGTGTGTAGGTTGTGTGTGTGAGTGTCCCGAATGTGCGGATTGCACGTGTGCTTCCTGTCTAACGTGGCTATGTCGTCGTGATGTCACTAACGACTTGAGGCATGGATTCTTAGTGCTTTTAGTCGATTCTGTCCATGTAGCCATTTCCAGCTCTGACTTGTGTGTCTTCATCCACTCTGGGTCGAGTTTGTATTGCTGCAGTTTTGTAAGGTCTGCTGACTGGGTATCTTTCGTGGTAGTTGTCCATGGTGGGAGCAGTGGGGATTGGTGTAAGCTCATATGCTCGGCAGCCATGTTGCCATTGGTGCTTCTTCCGGTTGGAGGGTTTTTTGGGACGGAAGGCATAATCAGATTTTCCCTCTTCAGTCCCCCCTCTGGTCGACTTGTCGACCACACCACCATTATTTTTTCCATGGTCCACCAAGCGCCACACTTTTGTTGTTCTCATCAAGTGTCCATAGAAGTTGACATGATCTTCAAATGACCAATACATGTAGAAGCATCCACCTTCGGGCCTGCATTAAACCCATTTTCCAACATACTTCTTTGGGTTGCGTGGGTTCTCTACCTTCATTCCTGGTGGGAATGTGCCAGATTATGCTATTTTCTGTCTTAATCCCTCTAGTTCCCTTAATATTTCGTCCATCTTAGGTGTGTTTTTCTCCTGTTTTAAAACTACATTGTGAAAGTATTTAAAATTGCAATGTGAAACCTAGACCTTCTTCCCTTCTATTAGGACTTTCAAACTTAGGTGTGGTTTCCTCCTGTTTTTAAAACTACATTGTGATAGTATTTAAAATGCATTGTGAAAGTATTTAAAATCTGAGCCTCTGTCGTCTTGTCCAATTGTTCAACTTTGGCACCGCTCTGTCCCCTCTTCTTCACCCTGCCCTGTGTCCTTCCCTAGTGTTCTCTCCTTCCCTCTCCCTTCCTCTTCTCTCTTCTCCTTACCTACTCTATGGTGCTCTCTGTTTCTCCTACCTTTTCTAACTGCTTCTCTATCGACTATCCTGCTCTCCTCACTAAATCTGGCAGGAAGAAGTTAAAAAAGGACATCCTGGTCTCCAACACAGGCCTCCCTATCGCTGACACCGATACCAGTTCCTCCTCCAGACAAACTTTCACCAACATCCTCTTTGTCGTTCCCTCACCAGACCTATGGACCCTACATATGGTCTCTGTGCTCTCTCCTTTCTCTTCTTCTCCCATTAATGCTGGCACCTGGTGGGAGGCCCTCCTGGCCTCCTTCCACTCCTCCAAGGTCATCATTAATATTTAAGTGAATGGTACCGTCCTGGTCCAAGGCCCTCAGGCCAACCTTCTCCTCTTTTATAGATGCTTCCCGCGCCTCATCAATTTCCTTTCTTCTCTTGCTGTCCCCTCTCTCCCCTCCACGGCTTCCTTGCCTCCCCCTGCTGCCTCATCCTTGGCTACCTTGCCCTCTCCTCCTTCCCTTTCTGCCCCCCCTCTGG
This sequence comes from Ambystoma mexicanum, assembly GCF_040938575.1. Lineage (NCBI taxonomy): Eukaryota > Metazoa > Chordata > Amphibia > Caudata > Ambystomatidae > Ambystoma > Ambystoma mexicanum. The sequence continues at coordinate 238,388,789 of NC_090923.1, forward strand.
CTTCTGTCTCACCCCTCCCTTTTCCTTTTCTTTCTCCTTTAGATCCTACATGTCTCCAAAATATGATGCACATTTTGTGTGATAATCTGCTGCTTCATTCCCCTTTGAGATTGGGTCTTCCCCATTAGTATGTGCTTGGCATTTCACTAATGCTAGTTCCACTGGATACGTTACAACCTCTATTAGCTCCCCTAATAGTAATGCATGCTGTACAGGTGTCCCAGCTGCTCTCCTGAACCCTGTCCTCATCCATCGGGCTAGTCCCGAATGTACTGTTGATGTCCCGTAGGCTCTGTCTGAGTAAATTCTTACCCTCTTCTGTTCACACTCCCTTAGGGCTAGTATTAGTGCCACTAATTCTGCTGCTTGTGCTGAATACTGAGGAGGTAATCGAGCACTCACCACTACCTCGCTTGTCCAGTCCTACCTCAACCTTACTACAGCTGCGCCTGTTCTCCTGATACCATCACTTTGATAGATGGTGGCAGTACCGTCAATATACAAAACCCCTCCCCCCACAAGTGCATCTTCCTCTACCTTCCATGTTTCACTGAAATACTCTATGTTTTTAGTGCAGTCATGAGCCCACTCTTCCGGTTCGTAGACATCTGCCAAGAATTGTACAGGGTTTACATTTTTGCACCTTACTATCTTTAATTATGGCCTTGATAAGATTATTTAATATCCGGTGACTCTTTGTGTTGTCAAGGTGCTTTTTGGCTTGTGCAGGATCACAAAGAGGGCATGCTCGACATAAAGAGTGGTGGTGCACCCCATGGTTATTGATGAAGCATTCTCTACTGTGAAAGCTGAAGCAACCAGGTGTTGTTCATATGGAAAGTGTCCTTTCATTACCGGATCTAATTGTAATAAGCAATTGGCTTGTGACCCATGCTTGTTTTTTTTGTGTCAGCACTGCTTTCATGACCACACCGTCAGAGTGTGAAAACAGGAAGAATAATTTTTTGTAGTCTGGGGTCCCTAGAATAGTTCCATGTCATTTCATCGCCTGCCTGTTCATCCCCAGGCTTTATAACGTGCACATTCCATCGAATGTGCTCATAATTTTTTTTATTTTATTTTGGGATGGTACCTCCCCAATCCACCCTCCCACACTTATTTTTTGCTATTGCCCACCCGCCTAAACCCTTATCTGCCCTTTCCCACCCCGCAAAAAAAGTTGATGAGCACATTCGATGGATTGTGCACGTTAAAAAGCCTGGGGATGAACAGGCAGGCAATGAAAGGACGTCGTACCCCTACAACTGGAGCTGTGGATATTGCTTCCTTCAGCTAGTTGAATGCCTCTGTCATTTCCCTAATCCAGCCAAGTTGTTTTCTTTCCCTCTGCGCTTCGTTTGTGCTTTGAGAAGAGGACATGTGTAGGTTCTGTAGTCAAAGACCCATGCTCTGCAATAGTTGCATAATCCTAGGAACCGCTGTAGCTCCCGTATTGTTTTCGGTTGGGGTGTGTCAAGTATTGCTTGTGCTCTTTTTGGTGCTACGTGTCTGCCGTTTTGAGAAATCAACTGTCCAATGTACAGTACTTCCATTTGGCAGTACTGTAGTTTGGCTTTGTCTACCTTGTACCCTTTTTCTCCCAGTACAGTGAGAATGTCTTTCCTGCATTCTTCCTCAGTAGTGCTGCAGATGAGGATGTCATCTACATACTGTAAAACCGTGCTTTCTGTCTGGACATTGCCTAAGTCCATCTGTATTACTCCGTTAAAGATGGATGGTAACTCGCAGTACACTTGTGGTAGCCTAGTGTGTTTCCATTTCTGGTTGCGGTGCATGAAACTTGTCAAGTCTTGTGAATCTGGGTGCAAGGGTATTGAGGAAAATGCGTTGCTTCAGCTGGGATGCCACATAGGATCATGGCAGGGTTTGCTGCGATGGGGTACTCTGCTTCTACAATGTGGTTAAGGGGGTGTAAATCCTGAATAAAATGCCATGACCCCCCTTTCGACCTTGCAGACAGTGTACACTGCAGTGTTGCATGGTGATTCTGATAGTATGATATGATGTGATATGGCATTAATAACACACCTATACACAAGTGTTTCAAGGCACGAGAATGGTACTATGATGCCTCCATCAATGAGGGCACTAATAGTCTCATAAATGCCTTCATCTGCTTCCTTAGTCAGGGGGTATTGTTTGACCCTTGGCAGAATTGCTCCAGGTTTTAGATTTATCTTCACTCCCCCTATGCTTTTTATGCACCCCACATCATAGGGACTTGTTGTCTATAATGTGTCGGCTACTTTTGCTAGATCCTCTTCGTAGAAGAGAGGTGGTGCTTCTAATGCCATTGCCATTTTCTGTGCAACTTCTCTGTATGTTATACGCAGCCAAAAGTACACGCTCATCCCCAACATCATCTCGCCTTCCCCTTTTGTGAGAAGATTTCCTCATCTGATACTTGTGTTAATCGGCTCCCTTCTGCTAGTGCAATTATCGCCCTCCAAACATTTCCCTTGTCATCTAGTGCGTGTACAGCAACTCAATCCTCTCTTGCCACAATCCCCTCTATGTCGGGTTGAACTGGTTTTAGAAGTGAAACATGAAAGACAGGATCAATCCGTATATTAGAGGGTAATTCTAATTGACGGCCACCGGGTTGATAAGGGCCTTAATGGTGTAAGGTCTCAAACATCCAGGATTAAAAGTCCGAGTTCCTTTCAGAGGTATATGTCTTGTAGCCAGCCAAACTTGGTCTCCGATTCGATATGGTGGGGTCTCACTTCCATGTTGATCAGCATTTTTCTTGTATTTCTCTTTTGCTTGTTTCAAATGTTTTGTTGCCTCTTTAAAAGCTTGTGTAATAGTAGAATGCAGATGAGTTACTGCCGGCATTTCTAAATGCTGGGGCGAATCGAGTTCTGAGGTTCGAGGATGATGTCCATATATGCTATAAAAGGGGCTTTGGCCGGTTCCTGAATGTACAGAGTTATTGTATGCGTATTCAGAAATCCATAAAATGTCCTTCCAATTACTTTCGGTTTGGTGGAGCATACAACGTAGGTATTGTTCAAGAGTCTGGTTGGTTCTCTCCGTCTGACCATCGGTTTGGGGATGGTGACTGGTTGATAACCTTACGTTGATTTGTGCCAATTTACAACACTTCTGCCAAAATTGCGATATGAACTGACTACCTCGGTCAGAGATCAACACGGAAGGAAATCCATGTATTCTAACAATATTTTCAAGAAATTCCTTGGCCAAGATTGAAGCAGAAGGTAATCCTTTTGAAGGAATAAAGTGGGCCATCTTGGAAAAAAGATCCACAATAACTAGAATGGTGTTGAATCCATTACATGGTGGTAGATCTGTAATAAAGTCTAAAGACAAAGTGTGCCATGGTGTGGGTGGAATATCTAAAGGTTGTAAAAGACTAGCTGGTTTCTTCTTTTGACTTTTGTTCTGGGCCCAGATGCCACAAGACAGTACAAATTACTTTATATCTTTTTCCAGGTGGGCCACCAGAATTGTCTTTTAATTTTAGCTTCAGTTTTTGCAATACCTGGGTGCCCTTCCATCAGAGCTTCATGGTAATTGGAGATGACTTGTTCTTGTAGTTCCTTGTGTGGTAGAAATAGACGCCCTTGATAGTAAGGCAAGTCATTGACAACTGAATAATCTGGGCCCTTTTTAACCCAGTCCTGAAGGACTGCTGAATCCAAAAGTTGTTGGATCTTTAAATGAATATCTTCTAAGGTCTGTAGAGTAGTTATCCCAAGCATTCTTTGTTCAAGAATTATAGGCACCGGTTCCGGGTTCGAATATGCTTCTCCCATCCCAATTCGGGATAAGGCGTCTGCCTTACCATTCTTACAACCTGGTCGATAAGTGATCACAAAATCGAATTCGGCAAGGAATAAGGTCCATCGAAGTTGACGCGATGATTGGGCCTTGGCTGTTTTTAAATACTGCAAGTTCCTGTGATCGGTGATTACAGTAATGGTATGCCTGGCACCGAGAAGATAATGCCGCCAAGCCTTGAAGGCGGATTTGATGGCTAACAACTCTTTATCGGTAACCGCATAGTTTAATTCGGGGGCCGAGAATTTTCTGGACCAAAATGCTACTGGAGGAAGTTGACCGGTTTCCGGATCCTTCTGGGACAGGACAGCCCCCATGGCTAAACTGGATGCATCGTTTCAACTATGAATGGGAGCTCGGGGTGTGGATGCTTTAAGACAGGTGCCGACGTGAATTTCAATTTCAGTTCTTGGAAGGCTTTTTCAGCCTCTTCGGTCCACAAGAAGTGTTTGTTTCTTCGCAAAAAGTGCTGTGATGGGGTGTACAACATATGAGAAGTCAGGAATAAATCTGCGGTAAAAATTAGCAAATCCAAGCCTGCTTTGCACCCCTTTAACTGAACTGGGTGATGGCCACTTGAGAATTGCATCCACCTTTCGAGAGTCCATTCCGACTCCTTTTGGAGTCAGGATAAATCCAAGGAATTCAACTTCTGTAGCATGAAAAACACATTTTTCCAATTTTGCATATAACTTGTGCTGGCGTAGTTTCTCAAGGACTGCACGAACGTGCTTAACATGGTCTGATTCTGAGGAGGAGTACACTAGAATATCGTCTATTTATACAACAACACAGACGTCAATGAGTTCACGAAGGACATTGTTCATAATATACTGGAAGGCTGCTGGTGCATTGCACAACCCGAAGGGCATCACCTGATATTCGAATAATCCGTACTTGGTGCGAAAAGCGGACTTCCATTTGTCGCCCTTCTTTGCACGTACCAGATGATAAGCCCCTCGGAGATCTAATTTAGTGTATATGCAAGCATCCTTTAATTGGTCTAGTAGTTTGGGGATCAGAGGCAATGGATATCGGTTCTTCACCGTGATCTGGTTTAATGCGTGGTAGTCTATGCACGTTCTGAGGTCACCTTCCTTTTTGGGCACGAAGAATAAAGTTGAAGATGCAGGGGACTTAGATGGACGAATGAAGCCATTAGCAAGGTATTGATCCAAGTATTGTCATAGGTGACGGTTTTTGGGTTCCGTAAGGGCGTAGATCCTACTGCATGGAGGTTGTGCACCAGGTATGAGGTCGATTTGACAATCGTATGATCTATGAGGTGGTAAGCTGTTTGCCTGTTCTTTTCGGAAAACATCCTGGAATTCTTGATATTCCTGAGGTAACTGCATGACTGGATTAGCAACTGTGGCCAGGCTTTTGTTCAAGGTTTTTTCCGGGTAACAGGTGTGTGCACACTCCGGGAAGGTTACTCTCTTCTCTCGCCAATCAATACAAGGATTGTGTGTTTCCAACCAAGGTATCCCCAGTATTATTTGGAACTGTGGGGCTTTGATTAAGTCAAACACAATAGTCTCTCGGTGCCCATCTTGACCCAACAGTGTCATCTCTGTGGTGGAATGAGTTACAGGCCCAGAAGCAATTTCAGTTCCATCAACTGTGGTAATAACATCCGAAGTGGTAGATTCATCCTAGAAGCCAATTCGTGGTCCACATAGTTTCCTACGGCCCCGCTATCAATGTATGCCCTAACTACGTGCATACGTGATGGCTGCCTTGGATCAATAAGGACTGTTGGTATGATTAGGTGCAAGGTCTGAGTGTCCTTCTTAAAGCTCAGTAAGCGGACCTCTACGCTTGTCGGGCGTGGTTGTTTCCCGAATCAGGCTCTGTTTGATTTCTATCAGCAACTCCGACTACTTTCTTGGATGGTTTTATAGGGCAATCCTGTAGAAAATGTCCTGAGGCCCCACAGTACAGACACAACTGCATATGTCGTCTCCTTTCTCTTTATTTTTGAGTTAAGGGTCCCTTAAACCCCCCCGATCTGCATTGGTTCTGATGCATCTGTTCCTTTGGGAGTAACATTGGGTTTAACCAATACCCGATTCTGGAACTTAGCTCAATCAGCTTTTCTATTCTGAAGTTGGTGGTGTAGCTGGACCACTAAGTCTATATATTCTGCGCAATCCTGAGGTGGGTTCACAACTTGGGCCAAAACATCTTTGAGTTCACCCCGAGGTCCACGATGAAATAATGGAATTCGCTTTACCTCTGGCCATCCGGTTTCCACCACCAACCTATTGAAGGTTGCGATATGAGTTAGCAGGTCCTGGTTTCCTTGTCGTAGGGATAGAAGTTCATTATCCAGGGCCTGCCCCTGTGAATGTCTGGCGAATAGTCTTTCCATGCTCAATTGAAAACCCTGAAAATCCCGAAGAAGAGGGTCATCCTGGTTGACTAATGGAATTGACCAATCCACTGAGCTGCCACTAGGGTATGACAGTACAAAGGCTACTTTGGCTTGGTCGTTTGGAAAACCTCCTGGTCTGCATAAAAAGTGCAAGCGGCATTGGTTCATGCACACAGCAAACCTTTTCCGGTCCCCAGCAAAGCGTTCGGGTGGAGCTAAAGGAATGCTCCCTGGTAGAACCACTTGCACAGGGCTGCTCGATGAAACGGGGGTTGAATTCCCCCCAAGTCCAGGTAGTGGTGTTTGCACGGCTTGGTTTTACAGCAGTTGTCTGGCAAGATCATGAGTGCGCTGCTTTGACACAATCAATTCTCTCCTGAGGGCCTTAGTTTCTTGGCGCGCGGAGTGCACTTCTGCCCTAAGTTCTCCTAACAATTGGGCTAGTTTGTCGGTTTCTGAGGTCTCCAGTAGGCCCGGGTGGGGATTTGTAGATAGGCTTCGTGTTCTGTTACGCTCACCTGGTTCCCACAGGGGCGTCGATCGGACCCAGACAGCTGCGGTCTCCACCAACGTGACGCGTAGTGAAGAGATGACAGTCTGGACTGACTCGCCTTATCTTGTCTGCTCGACTCGTAGAAGTATTCTCCTTATGTTTTTAAATGATGAGCTCTCCATCCTGCATGGCATGCAGGGGTGCATAGATACCAGTTACTTCACTGGTTTGAAGGTACTGGAGGAGTTCCGGAGGAATATTGACTCCAGTGTCTATAAAGTTCAAAGAGTTCAATATGTCCGATGTTCACTCTTGTTCCATTCCCTCGTTAGGTTGCAGCTGGGTCCAAAAGAATATTGCCTGGAGGGCAGCTGATGGCGTTCAGGTAAGAGTCTGTATTACCAAACACTGTCCGTTAAAAGTTGCATGAGTTTAACTTGCTGTTTTCTCTCCCTTTATAGGTGCGGCATAGAAAGATGCAGCGAATTAAAGGATAATACATCCGGTGGTAAAGCAGGTAAGCCTATGGTGGCAAAGAGATTGTCTTTGTCGGTTTTCTCGGCTCACCTTGTTATTCCTTTTGTTTTCCCCCCAGGTGCTGGGTTTCGACGAAGAAAATGATGGAGGCAGCGCCGAGTTGAAAGATGCGGTGGACTGGTGAGTATAACGTGGCGCTGCTGCTGGCGAAGCGATGCGTGCTGAAATAATGTCCTTTCCAGGCTCAGAGATTTGCTGGGTCCGGAATCAGGTAAGGAATCAAATAATGTCCGTGATCTAACCTCTTCTCCTTTTGTTTCCTTTTGTCTAGGAGCTCCGGATTCGAGGCGGGCATGGCAGAAGACTGGATGCTGACTTGCAGACACGGTTAGCTTCACGCTGCTTGATGCAGAATAACACGAAGCATGAGCTGCTGTTCGTGCGTGGTTTAAATAGCCTGCAAAGTAGTCCCAGGTAAGAAGTTCCCCAGAACCACACCCGAGTAAAAAATAGTACCTGTAATAAAATAGTCCCATCCAGGCCTCACGTTGGCTTGGACTCATTTGCAGCATGGTCTGCATAAGGTAAGTAAAGTCTATGAGCCTGGCGCCTATGGCGCCAGGACTGATTTCTATGATGAGCCTAAGGCGCCAGGACTGAATCCAAACAGCCCCCAGTCGGGGCTGTTGGGGTTTTAATGAGTATCTGGATGCCTGCTTCCGGGGATGATGGACTTGATCCGGATGCCCGGGGGTAGGCATCATGACAGCCGGATAGCATATTTATAAATAGAATGTCGAGGGGTAACACGAGATGCAGGGAGTCCGTTCAAGCGAGAAGAGCAGTTGTCAATTTGAGAAAAAATTTAAGCGGAAACAAGAGGTTTAGTGGCATGGAACGAAAGATATGTCACAGATGTGAGGAGAGACGTAGAGTGTGGAGTCGAAGATTACCCCAAGGTTTTTTGCCTCACAGGTGGGAGCAGGAAGAGGGCAAAGAGAGGCCGGCAAGAGAGTGACAGCAAAGGAGGGAGCAGGTGTGGCACTGAGGAAACTCTTGGTCTAACTGGCATTAAGGAAGAGTTCATTGGCAGCACACCACTCCTGCATAGCAGGCAGACAGTCAAAGATGAGAGAGGGGGAAGAGGTGGCAGAAGGGAGCCTGAAAATTAGTGGAGTGTCATCCACATAGCACTGAAAGTTGGGGCGGAGAGTAGCAATGCGGTGGACATGAAGTGCCAGGTATTGGTTGAACAGCCAGGGAGAGAGGTTAGCCTCCTGGGGAACACCACAGGTAGAGATAGAAATAGAGGAGAGGAAGGACCCAAGTTGGACCTGGGAGGGTCGATCAGAGAGGAAAGAAGTCAGTCAAGTCAGTGCTTGATCGTGATACCCAGGTTATCACGGAGACGGTTGAGCAGAATGGCATGGTTGACCATGTCAAAGGCAGAAGAGAGATCAAGTAAGATGAGGACACAGGGGGTGTTGGAATCGAGGTTGGAGAGCAGGTCTTCACAGATGTTCAGCAGAGCAGTGTCCGTGCTTCTGGCACCTCTGAAGCCAGACTAATGGTCATGAAGAACACCAACAGATTTAGTGTGAAGATTAAGCTGGGAGATGACCAGCTTTTCCAGGAGTTTGCCCAGGAAAGGAGTGATGACGATTGGGTGATAGTTAGCCGTGCAGGACGGGGCGGCAGAGGGTTTCTTAAGAAGAAGTTGCACAAGAAAGTGCTTCACGGGGGAATGGAAGACTCCAGTGAAGTCACCCAGAGCAGGAGGCAGGGTGTCAATGTGGTCCTTAATGGTTTTAGAGGAACAGGGGTGAACCTGTTTTGACAAGACTTTCAAAGATCGGACTTGTCTAGAAACCTTGTCTGGGGAGAACAGAGGAAAGGCAGAGAAGAAGGGAGGAGAGGTGGCCGAAGAAGGCACAGAGGAAGAGCAAGGAGTAGAGGGAGGAGGGAGAGAGGAAGAGAGAGAGGACAGGATGTCCAGAGTTTTAGGGATGAAATGAGAAGCCAGGGCCATGCAGAGGGCCCGGGAAATTAGAAGATGTTACAAAGGAAGCTTTTGGATTTATCTAAACTGTATAACTAACTTCTATAGCAAGGAGATTAGCCTACCATGCTCTGGTGAGTAGCTGATATAGCCTCAGATTCAAATAACGAAATCCAGAAGCATCTGAGCTTGGATTAGTCATTCTTGGGAGAGGCAAGGATAACATTTTATATTCCTGGCTGACAAAGCCCTTCAAATGAAAAAAATAAAACTCTCATCAAATTCAGCTTTGATGGAGAAAATCCAAGTAAGAAAATAGGGTAAAAAAACGGCCAAAACCCAGTGAAGAGGAAAGGCCATCTGTGAAAGTTCTTCTCCTAATTTGTTTATTTATTTATTAATTGTGGTTAAGTTTATTCAAAATCTTTTCACACTAAATATATAACTATAAGCACATTATTGTATGTGAACATCATAAATTTACATGTATCACTTTACATACATCACGAAAAATGTATAAAAGTTTAACAAATGTCAATAAAATGTTCACAGACTCTAAGTTCCTTCAGTCTCCTTTCTAATTTCAACCATAATGTACCTATTGCAAGTATTAAAAACATTTGAGTCCCAGTAAGACATCGACACCAAAATTCATCAGTCGTTATGAGATCTAGTGTATTCACACATTTCGACATATGGGTCCAGTGTAATCTTTCTAGGGTTTTAGAAGAAGTCAGACTATGGGCCTCATTACGAGGTGGGAGGTAAGGGATTACCAGCACCGGTAAGGGCACCAGTGCCAGTAATCCCTTACCTCCCTACTACGAGTTCCCTTTGCGGGTCCTTCTTTAACGCCTGGTTTTTGCAGGCGTTAAGGACGGGACGCAAAGGGACTCTAGAGCTAATAACTGTACCGCAATTTGAGGTACCGTTATTAGCGCCTTCCCCATTCCCATTAAGCCCTATGGGGGCTCAAATGGGAATGGGGAATGGCCCTGGTGAATGGCCCTGGGGAATTACCGGTCCCTCAGACCTCGGAATGGACCGGTAATTGCTCCATTCACCAGGGCGGAGTCGGAAGGGTTTTAGAGGCAGCCATGGAGCTAATAGCTCCATGGCTACCTCCAGCCTCGTAATGAGGCCCTATGTCTATTACTTTCTGGCACTGTCTTGTTCTTATATAGACCGCAGTAGCGTTTATCCCTTTCTATACCATACCACGACGAACAGACCGCTAATGTAGGAATATAATTCAGATTCAGTTGCAGGAAAGTCCATTTTAAGCATGAAACGTGTTAATGACTCAAGCACCAAACCTATTCTTTTGCTTTTGCTATAAAGTCTTGCTTCAATACCAGATAGGTTGTGTCCCATCGAGGAATCCATCAAACGTCTTGGAAAAATGTTTCATTGAGTGGCCTAAATTCTGTCAATGTTTTCCCTCCATTGCCATGAATAGTACCACCAATTATGGCCAAGAACGGCCAGGCCAGCATAGAGAAGGCTTCGATCTACAATAGTCCTCACGCACACTGCTAAGGAGGTTAAACCTAGTTCTAGCCGAATAGCCTCAACTTTAACACATTGGGAGTGTCCAAGGAAATTCCTCCAGATGGCATCTTCGAGCTTGTTAAACTACATGTCATGATTGTCGTAACTGGCTGCAAGCCTGTACAAGATAGTGGCAGCAATGCTTTGCTTATGGACCAGCACAATTCCTTGCAAGCTATAACCTGCAGTTTTGAAGACAAATCGTTTTAACATTACCATCAAGGTCCTCACCTTGTGTTGTTCCCTCTCTATTATTCACCATTGTGTTTACGATCAGCAGTCTCGAAACCCAGACAAATATAAGAGTTGGCTTGATCAAGCTGCCTGTCAGGGATAACTGTCAGGTGATGCTGACTTTCTTTGCTCGAAAATACACACATTTTATTTATTTAAATTCATCTGTTGGTCAATGTGTTATGCATACAAACATACCTCTCTTACACTTCTTTGCAGGCCAACATGTGTATGGTCAAATATGATGAAATCATCTGCATAATCTAGCCATGGTATATGTGTGCGTCCTATTTTGGGTGGGAAATTGTTTTTTATGAGCGACTCCAGAAGATCTGCTAGGTAAAGGTTGAATAGCATGGGAGTAAGGAATCATCCCTCTTTATGGCCTCTTTGGGTGTTAATCTCTTTAGAAAAAGCCCCATGCTGCTCAGTCTTACCTGGACTTTAATGTCTGTGTGAAGTTGTATCAGGCTAGTTCTTGATCAACGCATTTAACATAAGTATATTTACCCACTTTTGTATTTCTTTGAGTACAAATGAGGCCAAAATGTTGCTCACCACATCAAAAAGCACCAGGAGTATATAGCTACTCTTATTAAGTCGAAATGCCTTTTTATATAGGGGAATCAAGTACGATTTGTTCACGAATAGTTCCATAATATATCATTTTATTGTATGAGTGTGCCAATATCATTGCCCATGTCGCATTTCCTTTTTTAGCGCCACATTGTCAAGCTCATCCGGTGCACAGGATTTATTGATGGCCTCCAAAATGTTCTTCTCATCAGCATTCCCCAAAATCATCAAGGTACTGTGTACTATATTTCATACCACCCTATTTATGTTAAATATACTTCACTCAATGGTTTTCATCCATTGCGTTGGTTATTTATTGTGATTTCTTCCCTGTGGCTTTATTCAGAAGGCTCCACAACCTTTTAGTGTCCCTTTGTCTCAATAAACAAAACATTTCCTGCCATTGGGCCATTTTTACACAATATCTCTGCTTCTTTATCCAATTATAATATTAATGTTTCACTTTTCTAATTATCACAGTCCTCTCAACATCATTCCTAGAGGATTTGTTTATGCACCTTAATTGTTGCATAAGGGCCCTCTTGACTTCAGGTATTTTGTTATCATAGATGTTGCTCCCTGTCCCTAACTAGGTATAGATCACCAATGAATAAGAAAGGGACAGCTAGCTAGTATATTCCACTCAACAATCAAATTAAAGGTCATGTCTGGCAATCGTTTGATGTCATCCTTATCGTATCTCGTTATGTGTCTACTCATTGCTCTTAAGTTATGTTCTGTCCACCGAAGCCTATTAACAGCATTATTTACATCTAAATCATGAATATTCAATGTCTGTCCATAACCGCCTCCCCAGGCTAGTGATAGAATGACCATCTTGTGATCACTTTACTCTTTAAACTCTGTAAATAATGATCGTGTGGTGCAAAATGCGTTTGTTTTAATTTAATAAAAAAGTAGTCTAGTGCAGCCATATTATTACCTAACTTCCATGCATAATTCCTTGTTTGATCCCACGGCAAATGCCATTTAACATAACAAGGTCCCAATCTTGCATACACTCAACTCATCTACTACCTTGGCCGTTGCAGACAGTTTGTCTCATATATCTTATTACCTGTTTACTGTCAGGAAGTAAAACATCATATTTGCCAATGCCAATCATTGTAATCACCGCCTATGATCACTACCATTGTCATCAAATCTCATCATTAAAATGTCTTGTATGACATGTTTAACATGATGTGTTTAGTATCCCATCCACCCAGAGGATCATACACATTCAGCATTTGCATTCAGAAAGTTCAATTAAATATACCAGGCAAAGCACAAAATATAACAAGCTCTATCTAGCTGGGCTTCTTTCAATTGGGCATACCTAGTGGTAAGAACTGAGTCCTGTAATATGCAGATTGAGCCTAGTTATGAGATTCCTATTTATGGGCCATAACTTCTAAACATGTACAATATGGATTTTTCTGAAGACACAAGTATGTGATGTTCTAACTGAAGGGTTAAGAGAAACTGTTTCCCATTATGCAGAGGTGAACTTGGTTGGGCATGTTGGGGTTGTAAAGACATCTATGTTGTTTACCTACGTCACCTCTATGAAAAGCGCTAGGGTCTCCCCAGACTAATTATTTCGGATTGTCAGCAAGTAATTCTAATGTTGTTTTATTACAGGATTATAGAGAATTTAGAGTAATGTTATGCTATGTTAGTGGGATTTATACTGTGCAGTACTGCCATTTGCATGGTCTCAGACACTCAGTTTAATGGTATACACATTGAGACATTGTGTTGACTAGTTACAATTATTCTATTTTTTCATGCATATGTCATTGCAGGAAATGTGTTATCCCTCTTAGAAAAGAAAACATCCCCTGAAGAAGGTCCCACCTAAGGACTAAAACATGCAGGGCAGGAACAGTTTTCCCAACCAAAGAAGGACAAATATGAGGGGGAAGCAGGATGTAACGCTCACCTTGTATCCACGGGGACGCCTTCTCGACTGGCCGGTATACTCTTCGCTCCCTTCCCATTCCCTGGAGTTCATGATGTCGAGGGTTGGGGCTTGGTTTCTATAAAAGTGCGCTCTCCATCCTGCCACGCTGGGCAGGGGCGCGTCGTCAATGGCACCGTACCGCCGAGTTTCTTCACTGGCGAGGGCCGGAGTCCAGACCGGCTGCGACTCCGCACTTTCAGGTAAGTCTTTGTAGATGAAGTTGAGAGAATGTCTTTGGTGATGTAAGCACAAATAACCTTCTCCCCTTTTCTTGCAGGTGTTGGAGGCCGAGGCGGAGGCCACAGCTGGGAGTGAAAAGGTAAGATGAAACACCAATCGGCGCAGAGAACGTCCTTGCAAATGGCTAACCTGTGCTATTGTTGTCTTGCAGGTCGAGAAGAATAAACGAGGAGTGGTTCTCCAGAAACCAGAGGAGTGGAAATGTCTCGGAGAAGATGGCCCTCCTGGCGGACTGGTAAGCTGCTCACACGATGACAGGAATGGAGCCGGAGGAAGATGGTGAGGGTTGGTTGGTCTCAGCAGCCGGAGGATGCCGTGGAACAGGTAAGTTGGAAATGCTTCTTGCCTTTTCCTCACCCTTGCAGGCCAGGATGCTGATAGCCAGCAGGTATCCCAGGTGCCTTCTGGCCGAGCCCCGCCCTAGATGCTAGACCGCTGAATGCAGTTCCCCAGTGTTCCGCATGGGGGCGGCCATGCTTGTCCATTGCCCATGGAAACCCTGTCCTAGCATGTGTCTCTGATGCCAACAGCGCCAGGACTGGCTCCAAGGGATTCAAAGGGAGCCGAACAGAGTCTTTAGGGACCCGTGGACACTCGGTGGGGACAGGGTCGTGACACAGGACAATTATTTAAGAAATGAACATATGAGGGATGCATATTTAGTGTATTTCTAACATTTTTGTGTATGTTAAAAATTGATGTTATGTGATTACAGTATGTGTTTTTTGGTCAAAATTGCCACTAATAGGGCCTCATTACGACCCAGGCGTTAAGGGCTAACGCCTATGCTTTTAGCAGCCGTTAAAATCCATGGCGCTAACCCGCCATGATGCTAATTACGCCACCGTAATTTACGGTGGTTTAATTAGCGCCTTCCCCACTCCCATTATGCCATATGGGGCAAAAATGGGAATGGGGAAGGGAAAATGGGAAATGGGGATTTACCACCCCACTCACCTTGGAATGGGGCGGTAAATCCGCCATCCACCATGGTGTAAACCTAGTTTACACCATGGTGGTAAAGTTGGCGCAATTAGCGCCTGGGTCGTAATGACCCCCCTTATTACATATAGATTCCCTGGAGAAACACCAGAGATTGACAGGGTCCCTCCCAAATGTTTTTTGTCTGAGGCCTAATAGAGAACCTGGCCTGGCCCAGCTGATTGTTCCTACCATGAAAATGAGTCATAGGTAAGCGAGGAATATGATTGTAGAATAATGTCAAGAAACCCTATGGGCAAACCTCAGTAATTATGGGGCTTAGCAGGATATAGTACCCAAAATCTATCTTGCAACCCAGACCTTCGAAACTGTTCCATAAAAGGGCCACTAAATCAGTTAAGAACAGGGGACAGATGCTGCAGATGAAAGGTGAACTTCTTAAACCAAGGAAGTCTAACTCTATCAAAAGGTGAATTTGATGTATTACTTCTTGGTATGCTGACATTTAAAAGGGAGGGAGTGAAGGTAAAAGCTTTTGCTGAATATATGTGGCATAAGGTAGGCTTCTTACGTTGTGATTTATCTGCTTAAGTGTGAAGTCTTATCTAATAATTATGCAGTTGCAGATTTTATTAAAAAAGGAAACTATGAGTAATTTGAAAAGATATAATAACTTCGAATTGGCTCTGAGCTCAGCAACCTTGTAAATTAGGAGAATTTCACTTAACAGAATGATTTAAGGTATGACTTTGTAACCCCCAGAAGAATGCAGTGATGGAGGCCGCGCTGGTGATCGTAATGTGGGCATCACTTGCATCTGCACGTAAGTCCTTCCAGAACTGATTCATTGTATTGTATTTATTTCATTATACATTTACATTTTGTTTTTCTTTCATTCGTTCCCTCTTCGTTTGTTCTTTCCTTCTATTGTCTTTCTTCTTGATTTTATTTTTTGTATCTCTGTTTCTTCTTCCGTACGTACATATATATTTCTGTAATTTTCCTCTGAATGTCTTCGCTTTAAATGCTCTCAGGTAAATGGCCCATCTCCTCCTATCATTTTATCCTCTTCCGTAGGATCTCTCATGCCTCCTTCCTTTCATGCATACATCTCACTCTGTGTGTGGAGGCCACGCTTCTTATCGCTACCTTTGTCTTATGACTTTCCTGATAACTAGATTATTTTGGAAGCTCATTTCAGGCAGTGCTGCTCAATAGGAGATCTTGCTGCACATTTTACGTCAAAAGGTGCTGGTGGAATTGACGGGCAATCTGATGCCTGCTCTTGGTTTTTTAATCGCGCACATTTCAGCCAATCAAGGGTCGCAATTTCCCACATGCCCTCACTGGCTGAAGTCCAGCAAAACTGGGTATTAGCTCACAAGCTTCCATGCATGCGAGGGTTGAATTTTGGTGAGGGGAGCGGAATTGTCTTTTCCACTTTTGTTGTGGAAACTTCATCCATCACTACTAACCTGTGCTGACGCCTATGTGGTACTATCCACCATTATTTCCTGGATTGGGTGAGGACTGTGCAATAACTCGCACTACAATGCAGCAGCAGGTCTCCTGCTCATAGTGGTCATTTCTGTTGCTGTAAAACAGATGTATATTTTTGTCTGGCAGGCGATCATGGTGACTTTCAGGCATAAAGCTTATTTGGCTGGCAGGCATGTGAGAGCCCCCAGTGAGCCATGCCCAAGGGGGAACCCCGAGCTCTTAGCAAAGCACAGCCTCACCCCGGCCCGGCCTGGACCTCCACCCATGTGCAATGCCCATGCCGGCCATGCTGCTGGAGGGGCACACTGTGCAGTACACTAGGTGAAAGATGTATGCCATTTAATTGAACCTTAAATATTTCACCTAGTGCAGAAACAAGGGGGATGTGCCTGGCCCCTGTCACCCAAATGTGCCAGTCACCTCGGTGCGTGGTCAGTGATATCACATGCAGTAATAATACCATAACAAAGCATGGCCATGCTGTGTCTGCCAATATATGCGAACATCCCCTTGTAAGAACGTTCTCCTATTCGCTTTGCCCTTAGTTTCAGTAGAAATATCATGTCACAGTAAGAAAACATGTTATTGCTGGTGGCACAAATGCTTCCCCCAGCATGTAAGAACACTCTTCATGTTGACTTTGGCCCTAGGGCCAGTAAATATGCAATGCCACAGTAAGCAAACATCATCTCCTTGCTGCTTGCACAAATGCCCCTCCCCATGGCTGCACAAATAAACCACACACCATTTAAGGACAATCATCTTGTTCACTTTCCCCTTACAAGGGGTAGACTGATCCATGGGTCTCTTGTGTGCAGGTGCCATGCATTTCTGCTTCTCTTACCCTCTCCTCCATTCACACTGCCCCTTCCTTGCATCTCTCCTCCACCCCACATCCATTTGAATTATTGTTTATAAACCCTACTTAGAGGAGTTGGTCTTTCCCGCATAGAGTAATAAAAGGCCAAAACACATTTCCAAGGTCACATTTGGTTCCCAGCCCAACCTTACCCCCATACGCCAGTACAAAATTGCCATACCACAGTAAAGAAACATTTCCTGGCTGGCTGCACAAAGTCCTCCCCCTAAGGTAAGAACACACATCTTGTCATCATGTTGTCTTTGCCTTTAGTAACAAACTGTCAATGTTGCCTGCCACATTGTAGTATAAATCCCCCAACCCTCCTCCATGTGAGAACACTCATCAAATTAGCTTTGCCCAAAAATGGCAGTAAATAATAAAGGTAACAGTAAGAAAATGTCAATACTCTAATGCCCCTGGGATCCCAGCCTCCCATTCACACATTCACTCCCGAATCACCCATACTGATTCTCTCTGAATCATTAACACGCTCACCCAGAACATTCGCACTCCGTTCTCACTCTCACGTGCACTCAAAGCCATACATACATATACCATTCAAACTAAACTCTCACTCATATCTGCACTTACACAGACACACCCTTGTATGCATGTATGCATACATGCATACATATATAAATACATACATACAGACACATCGGACACCCTCACAAGTATGCAGGCATACAAACGCATACACAACATTTTTTTTTGTTTTTCTTACCTGGTCCTTGACCATCTCCATACTCGATGCACCTCTCCAGGCCGCTAGCTCCCCCGCTCCATGCAGACAGGAACGAGGAAGCAGGGAAAGCTTAGTAGTTCCTGACATGTGCAATTTCTAAGGGGCTCCATAAAGCTATTTTAATAATCCAGACTCCATTTAGCTTCATGTTGTATCAGTTGATCACTCCCTTGTACATACCCTTTTAATAGTCATGTTCTTCTGCCTTTGGTATGCCCCTCCTGTGCTCCTTAGCTGGCCTAGGCTCCCAAGACCGCTTGTTAAATCCTCTATGGAGCTCCTCCTTACAAATGCACAGGCAGATTGTAATTACGTTATTGTACTTTGGCAACCCAACTTTACTTTGTTGTTCCAAGCCGTGAGACACAGACGCACAGACTCTTAACACATGTATTGCCAAATATGTCCAAGTGCTCCATATCCGAGGATCTAGTCTACATCAAATGTGTCGAGGACACCTCTGGTAGCCGAGTCTAGGTGTCGATAAAATATGGTGTGTTGACACTTGTCAATGATTCGTTTTCCGGAAGGAGTTGGTGAGATTCCTGAACTTCAATGCAAGGAGCCATCAGATATCATACATTAATTTGCGCAGCTCCTTGCACCAGAGTGTGACAAATAACTACACAAGATGCAGGTTTTGATACCTTTTCTCAAGCTAAGTGAAAGTACTGTGCAGAGATTGGGTAAAGTCCAACATACGTCTTCATCAGTTGGTTCAGACACAAATAACTCAAGAATCCCGGGCTCCTGTCCTACTGCAAATGCTTAAAGTTTACAAGAAGATCACGCTGTGGGTACAGTATTGTGTCCTGGAAGGAAAAGCAACACTTTGTGCTTCACTCCTCAAAGATGTTTGGGAATCTCAGAAAACCAAGTGTTACTTAGCTTCAGCAGAACTGTTTAGTTCTCAACTGCGCATACCGGATGCATGCAAAAGAGGACAGTTTGCACACTGCTTCTTAAAAATGCGCCTCAGTGTAGTGGCAGCACAACACACATTTTCATAGGTTAAACTTGCTGGTGAATCCACAGATCAACAGCGGGGTGTATTCCTCAATCTTCCTCCTGGCCAATATAAATTGACGTCCCATTGGTCACAACAGAAGAAACACTCTTTAAAATACACTTGGTTGTGTTCTTTCCTAATGTCCGTGTGACCCTCCCTAATCTCAGGCATGTGTCTCTAAATCTAGTGGCCCATCGGCTCAAACAATGCCCTTCTTTGTGTTTCATTAAGAAATAGCAATAATGTACAGAAAATGTAACGTTCTTTAATATGTAATGATTAACTTGTTCAGCACAACAATGACATACAATAATCCTTAAATCCAGTCTTGTTTAGTCATCGTATCATTTCTTACATTTCTGAGAAAACACAACATTCTATGTGTAAACCAAAGTATCGCAAAAATCAACTTCTCAAACCCGGTGTCATGAAAGAGAAACAGATTTTTCAAATGCCACATAATGCAAAATAAGGACAAAATTCCTGCACAGGATTGCAGGTAGAAGCTTGCAAATGACCAGGTTCCTTTTGGGGTTGGGCAGTGCATCTGGAAGATCCTCTTGGGGAAATGGAGGCTGCCTGAATCTAAAGCAAGCTATGCCTGAATGGTATTTTGCTACTTCATGTGAGTTGTGTGCTTCCTACCTCAACATGAAAAGGTATGCTTTCAGGAGGCAGGTAATTACCTTCTCACTTGTGTGACACCACTTGGCAAATACATTGATTTCTTCGTGAACATAGAATGACTATGGAACTGTATAGGCAAAAATGTACTTAAGGACTGACTTGTGATCAACTATAAACTCAGAGAAAAATTGGTGAATTCCCGTTTTGCAAAATAAAACTTTCTACTTTCATCTGAAAAATGGTACCTTGCTGCATTGATCTAAGATACTATACAGAACTCTACAATTGAAGAGATTTGGTGTCTGCAAAATGCAAAGCAGCATTAAAACTAAACACTATTAATATTACTCCCTACAAAAAGTGAGGAGCAGAGTACAAGAAAGCCAAGGATTTGGTCTCTAGTCCTTTTATTACTTGGAAAACAGTGTTAAGCTTTTCAACAGAGCTTAATGCATTCCTCTGTGAACTTGTGAACAAAACATGCCATATGTTTCTTTTTCCAACAGTAAGCACAATCTGATGGATCACCCTATTAATCATATATGTCAGAAAAATACTGTGATACACTTGTAAATACAAATGGAAGCCTAGTGTAAATACACACATTATTACAGTATATTTGAGACTTTAAATTAGGGAATGCATTATTGTTTAAATCCGTATGGCCAAATATGATGTCCTGGCAATTTAAAAAAAGGAATTACTGTTACATTACTGTTTAAATCTGCATGGCCAGATGAGATGTTCTGATATGGCTTCATTAATGCTGGTTTTGTTAGCTCTCCAGTGAACCTGGCACAACTCATTTCTGTTCAGCTCTGCCTATTGTTAATGTGTTAATGGAGGTAGGGTTGAAATAAATTCCAGGAGATTAGTGTGGCCATCTAGAACCAAGAAAGACCTATTTATCTTACCTTAGAGAAACTCATTAGCTCCCTAAATTAGAATTATATTCACTGTAACAAAAGAAAAGATCATTCCTTGTGAAAAACATTTTGACATGTACTTGGTAAAAATAAAGGTCACTGAATTGGCATTCCCAAAGTAAATTCACTGGAAAGAGCAGTGCCCAAAATACTCCTACTTGGAGGATGCTATAGGGGGCTGAAATTGATCAAGCTTGGAAGATGACTCTTTTTTCCATGTTATTTTACAAATGTGCCTTTCTGTACGTTTGTTACGGGATTCTAATGAAACTGACTACTGGGTTAAACAGGAACATGGCAAACTGATGATTTTATTTAACCACATTGAATACAACTCATGAGGTTTAGATTAGCAGAATGAAGCAACTTAAAATAAAATTGATTGAAATGGAATTTATGTAGGATACGGATGAATTTTTAAAATGACTATATTTGTCTATGATTATTGCCTAACCTTTGCATGCATAATGAAAGCAATGATTATTTACCCATAATCGATATTTCTATACTGTGTTATCCTTCCTATGCATTGTTGTCGCGAACCCACTACCATCTCAATGTAAGAGTACAAGCAATGGGTCTCCAATCACAGGGAGAGTTTTCTTCTGAGAGCACAGCCAGTAAGACCTATAACAAGGCCACAGAGCCAAGGGATCAGACAAAAAAGCCGCAGGACAAACTGCCAGAGCTGAAGAAAAGGAGACAAAGAGATCCTGTATTAGTTCAGGAAGTACAGAACAGTCCACTTGCCTTATATCCCGAAGACCCCTCCTACCTTTGGTTTGCTGCGGGAATGTGGAAACCAAATACACAAAAGGGTCTCTCCTGCCAGGGGATGTGCAATGTCCATAAGCCTGCCGCAAGTTGCCAATGGATGCAAAAAGTCCAGGAAGTGCAGGCAGCTGTCCCGGGCGGAACGAGGATGCAACTTAGGAGAAAACACAAAGTGTTCAGCAGTCACTGTCATTGGCAGCGGCAAAGAAATCCAAATATGCTAACCACATGAGGAGCATCCATAGAAATTCCAAGAAGCAAATTGAGGTTGAGTTCTAGAAGAAGCCAATAGATCCAAATAGTCATAGCAGGTAAGGGCAGCACCACAGGTGACTCGGTAAGCAAATTTGAGTCAACAGCTAGAGCAGAAATAACGTAGTTCAAAAACCAAATACAGACAGGGACAATCCAAAAGCAGTCAGTGACCAAGGAGCTGAAGTCGGCAGCGTGTTAACAAGCAAGGCATAAATTAACAAGCAAGGCACTGAGAATAAATCAGCAGCTACATTCAAACGTGCAGAATAGTTGAGATGCACCGGGAACCTTTACAGTGTCTCCTTTATGCTGGCAATGAATAGAGAACAGCTGTTCCGGTTTATGACTGAGGATGTGTGTGTACTGATGTGGTGCGTTCACGCCCTTGGATTTGTGGTGATTGTAGTTTTCTTGAATTCCAGGGAAGGCGCAAAGCCCTCATACGACCCGGGGTGTGTCGGTGACTCTGCAAGTGCACTTGTGGAGACCAATTCCTGACAACTGTATTGTCAGTTACTTTTTCTGCAATAAGGTTAGGTCACAAGTATCTATGGTACTAGTAGTAGTAGTAGTAGTAGTAGTAGTAGTAGACAAGTTATTTCAACAATCTCTCATCAAATACATTTACAGTCATTTAGGATTAATCATATTAACCGTCTTTCATAGAGCGGCTTCTTTGTAACCCTTAAGCAAGCCTTCTTAACTCTGCGGCTCGATGCCTTTGGGCTGCAGGGCGCTCTACAAATCTAATAAATAAATAAAATAAATAAATACATTTGTAAGAAACTACCAACAGATTTCCAACAATCATAAATATAAAAAATATTTCCATTTAATTCTTGATAATTTAGAACAGATTGACTTGGCGAAGTGCAATGCAGGGTTGCCATAATATATAATCCTAAAATATCTTTACTTCCGTCTCCTAGCTCTACAAGTCCTTGCTTCCCACATGCATGGGGTGTGTTGGTCCAGTTTCAAATAGCTGCTGAAAGCAGTTGTTTCGCAAGGTGAATGGACACTGTTGGTTGCTAACCAATAACCCACCAGAGGTCCTATGGCAACACAATGGTGGAAACTAAGAGTTATGACAGATATAGCCGAGCAAAGACAACTGGACATCAGTGTACATTGTACAATTCCAGACAAGAGGAAGCCTGGTAATGTTGTAAAATATACAGTGGGTACCGCCAAAGGCACTGAACAGTGGTGCAGAAAGAAACCATGGTATAACAAAAACCTTGAAATTCACTGAAAAATCTTCAGTTAAAGTTTAGCTAAGTTGAGCAGATTTATCACAACAAAACCTTTGAGATTCGGTGCATTTGGGCTTAACTTGGCGCGCTATAATATAGATATTATAAGAGAAGGGATCACAATGACATACAAAATGGCATTATAGGGGACATCAATGGGCGCGCTGAGTTAAGCTGGTCATGACTTCCAAAATGAGTTGAATTTAAACGGTTTTGTTGCTATAAATTTGCTCAACTTAACTAAACTTGAATGTTTTTTAAGTGAATATATATATATATATATATATCGAGAAGAAAAAGAGGAGAAGGGGGACCGCACTCTCCGCGGGCCAAATGGAAGAACCAATGTGGAAAAAATAGCGCAGCTCACAGAAAATGAGTGGTCATGAATTTAATAATTAATACAAAAAAATTACAGATAAAACACAGCCGGAAAGGCAGCAGCAACAACAGAGGCAGGACGCCCGTGGGCACGACCTGCACATTATATACTAAAGGGTGCTAATCGCCTCCCTATAGTTAGGGTGAAACCATTGTACATAGACTGTTCTTAAAATTATATTGATAATACCTTTTGCCTAGCTGGATTAATTTGGATGAAATACAAATGTTGTCATGGGCCCCCTTAACTGGAAATGTATTAAGAAAACTAAATAAATGCTGTTTTCGGCCTAATCCCATTAAAAGTGCAAATTGTGGGAAGCTGTAGAGCAAAAACCGCTGGATTGATTTGGACCAAAAAATAAACAACTTGGGCATGAAGCATTGGCTTAATTTCCTTGACTGGTTTGGGATAAACCTGTCCAGTACATTTTAAAATATTCGACGAAGAAGGGGTGTCACCTGCTTCCAAAAACATTTATATATCTCCAATGGTGCTTTGCAGAAGCTGAGGCTTCACAGAAATGAAAAACCTCCATCTTGTTTTTCCATCGATGCAAGCGATTTCCACTGCAATTTTGCAAAACAATCACAATAATTTCGTATATCTTTTGACTTGCTGTACCGATATGGATGAAATTTCCAACATAAAAGTTTGTCTGGGGCCCGCCAAAACTGGACATTTTGGGAGAAATTTGTCAATTATTGTATTCGGCCTCAGCACATTCATTATCACATAGGGAAAAAGTGCATCAATTGAACACCCATAGCCCAAAAACCGCTGGACAGATTTGTACCAAATAACAAAGCAGGGACAAAGTGTCACCGATTCTTTTTAATGGGTTGGGGTAATTCTGTCAAGTAGTTTTTATTTGATGGATATGAGGGTCCCAAATATGTTTTATTACGGCATTCAAAGCAGAGTTCTCCTCTGGCTCATTTAGGCAATATGAGGGCTCTAAATCACCTTCAATCGCTAATTGTGATGTGTAGCTGTTGTTTAGGTCTTCCTCCTCAGCCGGGATTACCGCTGTGCTCTTATCGAGAATGAGCCAACTTGTCAATTTACCCTCCTTGACTGCAATACATTTGTTCGTTCGGGCCGTATTCCTTTTGGATTTTTTCTTGTTCAATTTTGCAGGTCTGGATATTTCCTCTTCCGGCTCTGCTGTGTCCGGTAGTATTATGGCTGCCACTTGGCGTTTTTTTCTTGCAATCGCTCTTTTGGTCATTCGCCGCTGTTTGCGTGAGAAATAAACCTCTGCATTCGTTGTTGTATTTAGATCATGGTCTGCAGTTTCTGGGCATACTGGTACTGTGGGGTTCCCTTCATTTTGCACAGGCTCCAGGTTCCTGCTGTTTTCTGTGTTTCCTGCCGGTAGGGTAAGAGTAACCTCCAGTATCCTCCCGCACATCTTTAATAGAATATTCAAGGCAAATTGTAGAGATGCGATCGAGGATTGCATTTCCCCCAAAGTAGTTTGGCTTTCCTCTTGTTCTCTGCTACTATCAGGTGCCGATGATTCCAAGTGTACATCCAGATTAGGCGACGCAGATAGTCTATCAAATGTTTCTCATTGAGAGTGAATAGACAAATGTTGGTAGCTATTGATTTGATTGCCCTGGTTGCTACCTAGATGAGGAGTCATCGATCTCTGCATATTTAAGTACAGGTCCAGAAGTGAGTTGTTATCTATTACACTTTCTCCTAGTGCCTCTATGGTGTTTTTCATACTTGGGTTTCCTGTCGCCTTTTCCGCAAGGAGCGGTGAAATTGTTATATTTGCAGTATTTGCAGTATCAGGAATCATGAAAATGTCAGTGATTGCGCCTTTCTCCACAGGTGCTATTTAAAGTCCTTTGCATCCATTCATTTTTGATATCGGTGTTCTGCTTCTTTGATTGGGAAGGTTATATCTCGTCGCGGGGCACTTTTTTACTGTCAGCATTGTGAGTCTAGTGCCTCCACTCAGATCGGTGATCTCTCGTATATCTGTGCAGCGTGGTTATGAGTAGAGGGGCAATATTGCACGGAGGGCTAGTAAAACCGTAGTTTAAATGCACCTTTCCCAAAGTCCAGGCAGGTCCAGGTCGTGCTAATAGTAAGGGCCTGTTAACTTTTGTTTTTTAAATTTTATTTTTAAACAATAGGACGCCTTAATCCTCATTCAAGAGCGCCTAGTGTCTCGGTACAGGATCTGGAATGATGTCAATAGTCTGCCTGTGACAAAAATCTGGTGGTAAAAGTCTGGAGCTATAAAATATTTTTTATAGGTACCCTATGGTGGTTTGGAGCAAATTGTCTGAGAGGATTTTCAGGAATGAAAATCTGCTATTTTTTTGCCTGATGCAAGAGATTCTCATTGGGATATAAAGGGAAGCCGAAGGCCGTAGCCACTGGCTATGGCCAAAGGGCATGGCTAGCTGGCCCTGAAGAAACTATAGTACAACAAAACCCATATGAATTCAGTGAACAATCTTTAGTTAGTTATGGTGATCACATTTAATGCAATAAAATCCTTCAAATTCAGTGGATGTGGGAAGTGAGCACCATTTTAACTCAGCATCCCCCAATAGATGTCCCCCATGATGACATTTTGTATGTCATTGCAAACCTCTTTTATAATATGTATATGCTCATGGGCTTTAGAACGGAGGGACACTCCTTTAAGATGGTACTCACTTCCCACATCTGCTGAATTTCAATTTTTTTTTTTGCATTGAATCTGATCACCTTAACTTTCTTTTTCTTTTCACTGAATATATATATATTTGTAAATGTATATATATATTTATTCTGCACTCGGGCAAATTACAAACTACAACAGTTCTGTGTTTTAAAAAGGGTAGTAAAACATGTTAAAAAACATTGGTAAATATTTTACCCTATGGGTTATCACTGTAATAGCGAATGCGGTATTTCAGAAATACCAGATTTTCTACATTACTTTACTGCTCTGATGGAGGTAAGCTCATAAAGGGTACATTCTACTGAGAATAACGCATGCAGTATACGTAATTACCACACCTGGTATTCCTTGCAAAAATAGATCCAAGCACCTAATGAGCCCCTTTAAATTAATGTGAAATGATTTTTGCAAATAGGGACCACATAGTACTGAGTTGGTGAAACACATATGCATATTCTTCCAAATGACTGTCAGAGATGAGCTCGAAGAAGAGGCTTGTTTCATCATGGTGTACCTTACTCAGACCAGCCCTAAGATCTTACAGGATAACAGATGCCTTATCTACTGTGGGCAGTTACAGAAGACAGACTTCCTTTTGCCGTGGAAACCTGTCGAAATAGTTCTGCTTTTTTCAAAGTGGATGCAGCGAATACTTATTGCTAACCTTTTGAATCTTAAAGAAATTGTCCAGCAGAGTTGCAAATAACGCATGCAGACGTCTAGGAAGTACCAAGACAAGGACCATTTCCATTGCAACTAGCCAGGGCTACAGAGAAGGCTATACAGCCAGGACCCCAGATTAGTTGTTTTGTTAGAGATCTTGACAAGGTGAATAGCAATGGCTCCTCAAAAGGTATACAAACAGGGTTCCATTTAAGGTGACTAGCCAGGCCCACAAAAGTATCTTAACAGGGGTCCAAATAGGGTATCCTGCCAAGACTCTGTGTAAGGTGAACATCCTTACTCGCAAAAGTATCGTAACAGAGACCAGATAAGGTATCCTGCCAGGGGGCCATGTAAGGTGAATACCCAGACTCGCAAAAGTATCATAACAGAGACCAGATAAGGTATCCAGCCAGGGCGCCATGTAAGGTGAATACCCAGACTTGCAAAAGTATCATAACAGAGACCAGATAAGGTATCCAGCCAGGGCGCCCTGTAAGATGAATACCCAAACTCGCAAAAGTATCATAACAGAGACCAGATAAGGTATCCAGCCACGGCGCCATGTAAGGTGAATACCCAGACTCGCAAAAGAGTCATAACAGAGACCAGATAAGGTATCCAGCCAGGGCTCCATGTGAGGTGAATATCAAGGCTCACAAAGGTATCATAACAGGGGACCAGATAAGGTATGCTGCCAGGACACAATGTAAAGTGAATACCCAGACTCTCAAAAGTATTATTACAAGAGACCAGATACGGTATCCAGCCAGGGCTACATGTAAGGTGAATACCCAAACTCGCAAATGTATCATAACAGAGACCAGATAAAGTATCCAGCCATGGCTCCATGTAAGGTGAATACCCAAGCCCACAAAAGTATCATAACAGGGGTCCAGATAAAGTATCCTTCCATGGCTCCATGTAAGGTGAATACCCAGATTTGCAAAAGTATCATAACAGAGACCAGATAAGGTATCCAGCCAGGGATCCATGTAAGGTGAATACCCAGACTCGCAAAAGTATCGTAACAGAGACAAGATAAGGTATCCAGCCAGGGCTCCATGTATGGTGAATATCAAGGCTCACAAAGGTATCATAACAGGGGACCAGATAAGGTATCCTGCCAGGTCACAATGTAAAGTGAATACCCAGGCTCTCGAAAGTATTATTACCAGAGACCAGATAAGCTATCCAGCCAGGGCTCCATGTAATATGAATACCCAAACTCGCAAACGTATCATAACAGAGACCAGATACGGTATCCAGCCAGGGCTACATGTAAGGTGAATACCCAAACTCGCAAATGTATCATAACAGAGACCAGATAAAGTATCCAGCCATGGCTCCATGTAAGGTGAATACCCAAGCCCACAAAAGTATCATAACAGGGGTCCAGATAAAATATCCTTCCATGGCTCCATGTAAGGTGAATACCCAGATTTGCAAAAGTATCATAACAGAGACCAGATAAGGTATCCAGCCAGGGATCCATGTAAGGTGAATACCCAGACTCGCAAAAGTATCGTAACAGAGACCAGATAAGGTATCCAGCCAGGGCTCCATGTATGGTGAATATCAAGGCTCACAAAGGTATCATAACAGGGGACCAGATAAGGTATCCTGCCAGGTCACAATGTAAAGTGAATACCCAGGCTCTCGAAAGTATTATTACCAGAGACCAGATAAGCTATCCAGCCAGGGCTCCATGTAATATGAATACCCAAACTCGCAAACGTATCATAACAGAGACCAGATAAAGTATCCAGCCATGCCTCCATGTAAGGTGAATACCGAGGCCCACAAAAGTATCATAACAGGGGTCCAGATGAGGTATCCAGGCAGATCTCCATGTAAAATGAACACCCAGACTCGCAAATGTATCATATCAGGGGTGCAGAAAGGGATCCTTGTAAGGTGAGTGCTCAGGCCCACAAAGATATCCAGCTAGGGCACTATGTAAAGTGAATGTCCAGACTCGCAAAAGTATCATAACATTGGTCCGGATAAGATATGCAGACAGGCCTTCAGACAGTGCAAACACGGGGCCTCTGAAGAACCATAACATGGTTTCAGATTAGATAGGCATCCAGGGTCCCATGTTGACCCAGATGCATGCCAAGTTCCTTTAAAAGGATCTTATTAAGAGGTGTTTTTATAAGGTATGCAGCCCGGGCTGCAGGTAGGGTGCCTACGAAAGTCCACATTTTAAATTGGGCCCACATAAGCCAGAGCTGCAGATAAGGTGCATACTGATAAGTCCACAATATTACTGTATGCAATCAGGGCTGCAGGTACGTTGCATACTGACATTTACACAGTATGACTGTATGCAACCAGGGTTGCATGTAAGGTGTATACTGATATGTAGTGTGAAAAACCCAAGGGTCTTTTCCCTTTTTCTGTCGAGCTGAGTGGAAAGGTCGGAGAAGAATGCCAAAATAGGAGAACACCATTAGGCAAGAGAGGGTGTTCCCTCTCCTCTATTCTAATTTCCTCACCCGATATCCCCTCAGATTTTGTAGGATGCTGTCATTCTACCACATCCGCATCCCAACCATGTTCTTCTTTGAAATATAACACCTACCATCCCAATCATTCCTCTCCTCATCCCTCTGACTATTATTTTCCGAACTCCCAAACTGCTTTTATAAAACACCTGCAGGTAAGGTGCATACTGAAATGTATGAAATATTACTGTAGGCAACCAGGGCTGCAAGTACGGTGTATACTGATATGTCCCAATATTGCTGTATGCAACCAGGGCTGCAGGTAAGTTGCACATTGAAATGTACAAAATGTGATTATATGCAACCAGGACTGCATGTATCGTGCATACTGATGTGTCTACAATATTACTGTCTGCAACCAGGGCTGCAGATGAGGTGCATATCCAGTCCGTCAAAGGTACCTTATTAATAGAGGTCCAAATGACATGTGCGGATATAGCTTCAGCTAAGGTGCATACACATACTCACAATAGTATCTTAACAGTGGTCCAGGTATGCAGCAGGGGCTCCAGTTAAGGCACCTATAAAGGCCATCAAAAGTGTCTTAATACGTTTACAGATAGCGGATGGCTCCAAAGCTTCAGGTAGGATGAATACCCAGGCCCACAAATGTATCATACTAACAGTGTTTCTCATAAGGCGTGCAGCCAGGGCTCCAGGTAAGATGCATACCATTGTTATCTCCAGACACACCCTTACCGACATACACTTTGTTATTCCCTCTCCAAGCCTATGGACCCCCCACGTGGTCTCTGCTCTCTCTCCTTTTTCCTCTTCTCCCATTAATGTTGGCACCCGGGCCCCCTTCCACTCCTCTAAAACCATCATTAATGTCTACTTAAATGGCATCGTCTTGGTCCAAGGCACTCAGGCCAATCTCCTTCTCTTTGATAGATGCTTCCCGTGCCTTATCAACTTCCTTTCCTCTCCTGCTATCCCTTCTACCTCTCTCTGGCTCCTCTTCTGCCTCCTTCCCCTGCCACCTCTTCGGCACCCCCTGCTGCTTCCCTGTCCCCCCTGTTGCCTCCCTCCTCTGCTACCCCTCTGGCACTCTCGTCTCCCTCTCTGACTACCCTGCCTTCTCTTCCTTCCTCCTCTGCCCATCCTCAGGCACCTCTAACACATCGGCATGGTGTACCTCTGGTCTGTACCCTTCCCCAGAAGTCCTTCAAATGTGGCAACTTGCTCCACATCGCTACTATCAACTCTCGTTCAGCTGTCAAACACTCCTCTGACATCTGCCGTCTCCTGGAAGAGCTTGATTTGGAGGTACTCGGTCTCACCAAGACTTGGTTCCCGGCCAGTTTTGTCACAAGTTTCGACACTCTCCTTCCTGATGGTTACAAGATCCTCTCTGAACCAGAATCAACTGTCCCGGTGGGGGTGTAGCCTTAATTTTCCCGGAGTGGATCCCTGCTGCTATCATTCCAATGCAGCTCTACTCCTCCTTTGAATGGTCTGCAGGCTCTTGTAGGGATTTGGTATTATCCTGCATCCTAATGGAACCGTTGGTCAGTGTATTGATTGACAATGGAGTGTTAAGGGTTAGAATGTTTATGTGTGACTGGGGTTCTATGTGGTCAGTTGGGAGATGTAAGCCTACCTGGGAGGATGCAGGTGTATGTTGCCCTGAACCCAGATGTACCTGACATTATATGACCATCATAATGTACTGGAACTAAATAAAGAAGTTACTGAACTTCACCTGAGGTCATGGTCATCTGTGGGGAACAAGGAGTTCTACATTGGCAACGAGGATGCTGGCTGTGCTGGGGGGACAGCATTGAAGATGGCACATACACCTCCCCCCAACCCAAGAAGAAGAGCTCCCAGGTAGGGCGAGCGCTTAAAACTGTAGGCGCAGAAGGGCCCAGCGCATGGAGCTCAGGGGCAGAAAGTAAGGGGCTGCGCCAGAGCCAGGGGCCAGCTGGCCTGTCACTAGAAGGACAGGTCAGGGAAAGAGGAAAGCAAGAGACTGAGGAGGGGCTGAGGGCCCAGAGACTGATTGCTTAAGGGGTCTTGGACCACTAGCTGCAGCATGGAGGGCTTGGTGCCCATGGCAGTAGCAATTTGAAGAGGCCTGGGGTCTAGTTACGCCTGGAAATTATGAGGAAGCCATGCTGGGCAGCTGAGGGATATAGCCAAGGCAGTAGCAACAGGAGAGGCTTGGAGCCTAAGCTGCGCCTGGAAATTAAGCAATGAGGAGGCATGCTGTGCAACTGAGGACTATAAGCCCAAGGCAGTAGCAACAGGAGAGGCTTGGAGCCTAAGCTGCGCCGGGAAAAGAAACAATGAGGAGTGATGTTGTACAGCTTGAGGCCTGGAGTTGGGGCAGCAGCAATAGAAGAGGTTGGGAACCTAAGCTGCGCCTATATGTTAAATAGAAGATTGGTGGCGAAGGTGAAAAGCGCCTGGAGCAGAGGAGGGTCCTGGGGGGCCATTCCAGCGTTTGAGGGGGCTTGGAGCCCATACCTGCACCTAAGAGACTTGTAGCCCGTGGCTGCACCTTAGGGGCTTAGAGCCCATGTGCAGAGATGAAAAAATATTGCCCAAGACAACATGTGTAGTGCCTGGAGGGGCAAGGGCCCATTTGCAGCAGCGCTAAGGAGGTGCATGTAGGAGCTATCACTTATATGAGGTGATGAGGATCTTTGAGGGCATGTTGTCAGTAGTTCCTGAGGGGCTTGGAGCCTACTTAAGAACTGAGAGATGCGGTAGGAGGCAAAGGGAGTACAATTTTTATAGCAGGCGGCTGGCAGCAATGAAAAGCAGCATTATGAACATACCAGGAAAGGAACGCTTCGGGAGGTGATATTTACAAAAGGAAGTGTGGCAGATGGATTGGTAAATCCATTTCTGTTGCGGGCGGCTGCATTTCCGCCCGTTGGAATTTTTTTCAAAAAAGCTTAAGTTGTGAATGATCTTAATTGCCGGAATGAATAACAGAGGTACTTTTAAGTTAAGAGATGATGCTTTCACGAGCATAAGTAAAGGAAGCAATTTGGTCTTGCCTTCATTGAATTGGTTAAGTAGTTATAATTAGTTATTGATTCAGAATCTGTTGTCATGTGAGGCCTGAATGGCATTTGGACAGCGTGAGTGCATGAGAGTGTGAACCTGTATGTTGTCAGGTGTAGTTTCTTGTGGGATAGGTTGTCCTGTAATAGGGGTACTTCATGGAAGTTGTTGAAGCTTAAGAGCAGAGAACAAAGTTTATAGTTTTTTAGATTTGATTTAGGTCTCAAGGGTGTTTGTAATTAGTCAACCAAGGGATTAAGTGATCCAAATGTGAGGTTTTATTAAGTAGGTTAAAGTTGCATATTAGTAGAAAGAGATTGAGATATGCGTAGTAATAGTGTTTTCTGAAATGCTATTTGGTATTTATGTTGTAGGTACATTGGTATGAGAGGTATCTTGCAAGTGGTAGTTAGCATGTTTGATAGGTGTGCACGGATGGTGTGTAAAAGTCGTGGCCTCTGTTACCGCTGTCAACAAATACATGGTAATGTTATGATGCAAAGGAAAAAATTGTGGTACGGTCATGTTTAACTCACACGCTTTTCCTTCCACAGAAGGACATTTAATGAAATATAGGTTGCATTGACAACATTGCTAGAGTTTGGTATGTGGAATCTGAAGTATAGTTATGTGCACTAATGTTTTATTTCCACAGGTGGGACTTTTGTAATGCAGATGTATTAAGACCTTATTTAATGCTAAAGTTTAGAGTGCTAAGTGTCAAACAAAGTTTTTTGTTTGGTTGTTTGGTTTAGAAACCATTCAGAGTTTCACGATGATACAGCAAAGACTATAGTAGAGTCATTGATGTTGGTATGATGCTGGTGTGAATGAAGTGTGGTTTCCCTAATAGGAGCTGTATTGTATTTAGGAATACTTTCAACATGGGCAATTTAGGGGTAATGGTGTCACAAGAAGTGAAGTAGTTACCCGGGTATCTGGGATACTCAGTCTAGTTGGAGGTGGTGTGTATTTAGGTACATACCGGTTTGCATTGTTGGGTGTGAGGGAGATGTGTGTGTGTTCTTTTGTGGGACGATGAAGTCAAGTTTAGGAAGAGAGGTATGGGTGCCTCTATTTGTAAAAGTTTTAGTAAGGATGTTTGAGCAGTTGGGTGCCTTTTCCTCACTTGGTAGAAAGAGGAAGGGGCATTGATTGTAATTGTGTCCCACGGCTGTGTGGACTATTTTGGAATATGTAATGAGACTAGCAGAATGTTCTCAGTTAGGAGTGATGAGGCAAGTGCATTGAACGTGGGGTTGTTTGTGTGCGTGTTGTTCTTAGCCATTATGGTTAGGTTATCTACTTGTGTTTTTATGTCCCTAAGGTAGGGAGATATGTAGGGATTTGGTATTATCCTGCATCCTAATGGAACCTTTGGTCAGCGTATTGATTGACAATGGAGTGTTAAGGGTTAGAATGTTTATGTGTGACTGGGGTTCTATGTGGTCAGTTGGGAGATGTAAGCCTACCTGGGAGGATGCAGGTGTATGTTGCCCTGAACCCAGATGTACCTGACATTATATGACCATCATAATGTACTGGAATTAAAGAAGTTACTGAACTTCACCCGAGGTCATGGTCATCTGTGGGGAACAAGGAGTTCTACAGCTCTCTATCTCTCTGGCCTCTCTCTCGCTGTGGCCATTATCTACAGGCTGCCTCTTCCTCTCTGAGTGGGCTTACCTCTCATCCTCGCTCCTTGCCTCTACCTCTCAACTTCTCCTCCTCTGGGACTTGAACATCCACCTGGACTCTTTTGCACCCTCTGCAATTCTCTCTCTCTCTCTCTCTCTCTCTCTCTCTCTCTTGTTCTCTCTCTCTCTTCTTTCCTCTGGCCCAACTCACTCTGCAGGGAACAACCTGGATGTTCTGAACACCCCAAACCTCCCCTTCTCTAACACTCCCACCACTGCTCTCTCTTGGAGTGATCACTTTCTCCTTTCTTTTCACTGTCTCTCTTCCCCGCAGGTCAAGCCGAATCCAGCACTACCACCTACCTTCTCGGTACTTCTCTGACCCATAAGGCATGTGTCAGTTGAGGTCAGCTACTTTCTCTCCTCTTCCTGCAGCTTTGACTGACTCACACTCTGACACATCCCTCTAACCTTCATCTCTCTATCTGTAACATTCCGGATGTCCTTCCACCTGTCATGAGGATCCGCCTTAATTCCTAACCCAAGTGCAACTCTTTGTACGATTCCTACCTTGCTGCCCTTAAGCGCAAGTGTAGGGTGGCGGAGAGGAAGTGGAGGACATCGGGCGCTCCTCCTGATAAACTGGCCTGCCACCTGCTCCAAACGCAGTACAGACTCTCTGTCCTCTCTAAGAAGAGAGACTAAACCCAAGCCTGCATCTCTGCAGCATCTAAAAACGTGGTGTTAGGCAAGAATTGATGGGCCTACACAACCGTTGTCCTCTTGGTATTAGGTAACCCAGCTATTGGTGTAGGTCTGTACTACACAAGTTGATAGAGCAGCCAGGCGTATCCCAAGGGGGGTAAATATGAGCTGTAGAGCTGTAGCAATGAAATCCACAAATACAAGTAGCCAAGTAACACTTATACTCAAGGTTTTTGTTATAAATAATTATGTATTTATTTAACAGTAGTTTTCAAATAAGAATTCTTTAAAAAACGGCAACATATTTAACAATCAAATACACTTCAAAAAGCTTTTGCAGAACCAACACAAAAAAATCTAGTAGATACTCTTTAGAGATGCTCCTTACACACTTCCTACACCCAGAGGTGACTTCACTAACTAGGACAGTAATGGCATTTATATATCTGTAGTGTACATTGTAGGATCGGAGGTTTTGCAGAAAGGAAAGGTTAAAGGAAGGAAAAAGGTTAAACAGGTTCTCAGAGCATGTGAATACTTTAAATCTTCCAGTGAAGTCTAGATAACCACCTTTCCCAGCAATATTAGTTTAGAACCAATGTATCACCAATGAGGGACAGTAAGAATCAAAGTCAAATGGAATGGAAGAGTCTGTAGGGAGCCAGGACAGCCAAAGTCAATTGGAGCTGAGGCACTTCTTGCACAAAGTAAAGGTCTTGCACAAAGGTAGTGAGTTTGTTGAAGAACATTCATTGTAGGGTCACAAGCTGTTACACTTGTGAAGGGTAGAGCTGAAATCAACTCAAGCAAAGCAGCTATTGCAAGTCTCAACTGGGAAGAGCAAGCTACAGACACTGAGGTAAGTACCCCAAGTCAGAACAGTACCTTTGGTTAGAAGAAGAGTGGTCCAGCTGGCTTCTGTTTGGTTGCAGCGGTGTAGATCCTGGGTTCCTGGGCCTCAGCTGTGGGGACAAGAGGGAGGACGTCTGGGGACTCCTGCGGCAGCAATTCGGAGGTCGACGGTAGCTATGGGCTCTTATTGGATCAGCATCACTTTGCGTTTTCAGCGCTCGGTTAACAGCACCACCGCGGATCTTGGATACCGGTTGGGCTTACTTTACTCCTTGAGTCCTGCACTCTGGCGAGGGACTCGAGCTCTGGTCGTCCTGCTTCTGCATGTTCCTGGGGAGACTCCTGGAGCTTCTGGCCGGATCTCAGACATTGCACTCGACTATGGATTTCTCTACCCCTGGCACTCGGTTCCTGCAGCAGCAAAGAAGTACAACCAGTCGGGGAAGGTGGTCCAGTGGGGTTCCTCTCGCGGTTAGTTGGTCCCACTAACCCAATGGAAGAAGTCGTCCCTTCCGGAGCTTCTCTTGTCGATTAGAAAAAGAAGTTTCAGCACAGCAGCAGGGCCTCACCAGGCAGTTCAATGGTCCAGGAGGATGCAGCAAGCTTCGTTCACAATTTCTTCATCTGGTTGTTCTTCCCAGTGGTCGACTCTGTCTTCCGTACCTAAACCCTCACCTTTTAAGTAGGTTTCTTCCATTCATGCACAGCCTAGCTGTCACTCAAACAGCAGGGTTGCTGTCCTGCAAGGACAGCCAGCCAGCCAATCAGGACTGGGTGTGTTCAGGCATTCCTAAAGACAAAGGACAGGGGAGTTTTCGGGATCCTACCTTGCGTCCTGCCCTTCCAGACACAATAGAGCCAGAGGCAGGTTTCAGCACTGAAGCCTGCAAAAGGCAAAATGAACAAAGGGCTCAAACCTGATTTGGCGTGCAGAGTAAAACCCAAGAAAGACCTCACAAACAGAAAATTGCCAAAAAAGAAGACCAGGGCCATTTTGACGAAATGGTCAACCATGGGTTCTATACTGCTGCTGAAGGTCTCCGAAAATGACAACTCCGACGCAAAGCCGGGTGAGACTGACTAGACACAAGAAGACCTGCATTTCGAGCCATCCCATCCCATGCTGCGACCTTGCGGGGCTGCAATGCCCCAATACCTTGGGACCTCGAGCCATTATGCACTGCACTGTCTCCGAATTCTGAATCTCGCTAAAACATCGTGGGCATCCTGCTGGATCTCCAGAGACATGAATCAACTCTGAAAAGTCCCCTCACCAGAGTGCTGGACCTTTGAAACAACGAGAATCTGACCCACGATATTCTGTCTCCTTCTGTGCCCCAGAAAAGGCGCCAAATCCACAGAGCCACTTCCAGTTATTCGAAAAGCCTTGCCTAGATCCTTCTCTGTTGATCCCAGCTGCAAATCCCATTTCAAGGTCCTGTTTTCAGTCACCACAAGAAGGAATCCACCAACCAGGTTTTTGGCTGAAGATCCTGAAGTCCTCCAGCTGCACAAATCTTCTTCTGTGCTGAGT
This sequence comes from Ambystoma mexicanum, assembly GCF_040938575.1. Lineage (NCBI taxonomy): Eukaryota > Metazoa > Chordata > Amphibia > Caudata > Ambystomatidae > Ambystoma > Ambystoma mexicanum. Next base: position 238,425,413 of record NC_090923.1, read on the forward strand.
TACTGTGCTGGCTTGGGTATTTACTTACCTTAAGTCTCTTGTGATTCCTGTGTAGTTGTGGGTGTTTTCTGTGATTAGGAGGCCTCTTGTCCAGCTCACCCAGGCTCACTGCTGGAATCCTCCCAGGATATCTCATGTGAAGCCCCTGGACCCTAAACTAACTCTAAAGTAAAATCCTCACCTGTTTAAACCGCCTTCCTTAGGAACTCTGACTTTTGCTACTTAAGAACCTATCCTGACACTGCCTGTTGGACACTAGACCCTAGTGAACCTCCTTCTGCCACTGAGAACACTCATGTCCAAGAATAAGGGAAAGACTTTTAAGGGATTGGGCCTTTTGCCTCGAAAAGAGAACACGTGTTTATAAGTTACTTACTTGTAAAATAAGTTGGTTGGTAACTGTAACTCTCAGAGTGAACAGTTAAAAAAGTTCTTACTTACCTTGAATGTGTGTTGCACTATTCTGAAAAGTATATATAAGGTTAAGTTACTCACCAGCAAATTGGTTGTGCCTCTTCCCCAAAAGTAATGCTGTTGGTTTCACTTTATTATTCCTGTTCGGATAACTGTATGAGTGTTCCCCAACTAGGACTTGCTTTCCCTGACTTGCTGTTAGCCTGTCCAGAATATGTCTGCATTAGGTTTTACCTACATAGATTAACCTTGAGTCATTTATAAAGAGTAACACTGGGTTTTGCTTTCCCTGTTCTGTTTTAGACAGACACAAAAAGAGTCTTAGGTGTTTAACTGCCCCAAGTTGCTGATAGCTCCTTGAAAAAGTATATGTGTTTTACTTACCTTGATTTAGCAGTGTGCCATCCTAAAATAAGTTTCAAGAGTTACTGCTTATATAAATCTGTGTTTCACTTATCTCAAAAGCACCTGTAATGGAATATTACATCCTTAGATTTTACTCACCTACTTTAACTGTGTGTTATTACAAAAGTAGTTATAGGTTTTTACGGTACCTAGAATAAGTGTTCGACTATTCACAAAATGTATATTATCCAGTTGACTTATTGTTTGATTTCTTGCTGAGCATCACGGCACAACTGTTAGGGTCTACTACTCTGGTATTACTGAATGTAATCTGAAAGTAAACATTGGTTTACTCCCCAAGGATAGGTGTGTCCTATACTGCATGTGTTTAAAATGGTTTGACTTCCCTAGAACTACTGTGTACCTTCAAGAATTGTGTTGTGTTTTTTTTTCTAATGTGTTTATGACTTCGACAAGTACTTACCCCAAGACTTACCTTGGTCTAATTGTATTTAAAATAAACCTTTATTTTTTTATATAATAATTTTGGTTGTCAGTGTTTCTATTGATTCATGTGTGTGTTATAGATCTTTGTACTGGCCTACAGCCCTCTCTCCCTCCTAAGAGAAGCCTGGATGCTCTGTCTTCGCTACCCTGAACTCAGGTGATACAGCCGTATACTAAGAGGGGAGTCTTGTACTGTCTCAGTTGAATGGTTTTGATGAAGTTTGGTAGAACTTCAGAAAAACTACTCTTTCACTCAGCCAAACTTTTCTAAATCTGCAAGGAGCTGGCCAATCCTGCTGCAGTCTCTACCTCTCTTGTTCCCAGGCCTTCCACACGGCCTCGGCCTCTCATTTCATCACTAAAACTCAGGACATCCTGTCCACCCTCTCTTCCTCTACCTCCTCTTCCTCCTCCCCAACCAGTCCTGGCCCGTCTGAGGCCGTCTCTCCTCCTCCTTTCTACACCTTTTGCCTATTCACCCCATATGATGTTTCTAGACAAGTCCGATCTATGAAAGTCTCATCAAAGCATATACTCCCCTGCTCATCTGGAACAATAAAGACCACATCAACACCCTTGCTCCGCCTTGGCTGATTTCTGGAATCACTTCTTTATCACTGGGACTTTCCCCTCCAGCCCTGAAGCACTCTCTTGTGTACCCCCTTCTAAAGAAGCTTTCGGCTGATCCCTCCTTTCAGGCTAACTATCACCCAATCTCCATCACTCCTTTCTTTGGCAAACTCTTGGAAAAGCTTGCCATCTCCCAACTTAATCTACATACTGAATCTGTTGGTTGCCTCCAGTCTGGCTTCAGAGCTTCCAGAAGCATGGAAACTGCTCTCCTGAACACCTGTGAAGATGTGTTCTCCAATCTTGACTCTAATCTCCCTTCTGTTCCCATTCTCCTTGGTCTATCCTCTAGTTTTGACACAGTCAACCATGCCATCCTGCTCAGTCGTCTCCGTGACAACCTTGGTATTAATGATCAGGTCCTGGCCCATTTGACCTCCTTTATCACTGACATTCCCTCTCAGGTCCAATTGGGGTCTTTCCTCTCTTCTATCTCTCTCTCTCTCTACTTCTGGTGTTCGCCAGGGGTCTAACCCCTCTCCCTATTTCTTCAACCATTACCTCCTGCCCACTGCATCGCTACTTTCTGCTCAAATTTTCAATGTTAGGGGGATGACACTCAGCTCTCTTTCAGGCTCCCCTCAGCCATCTCTGCTTCTTCTGTCATACCAGACTGTCCGGCCACAATTCATGAATGGTGTGCTGCCAATGATCTCTGCCTTAATGGCAGTAAGACTGAGATCCTCCTCATTGGGACTCACACTCCTTCCTTTCCTCTCTCTGGGCCCTTTTCTTGCTCCTTCCTGTGAGGCTAAGAAGCTTGCTGTCATCTTCGACTCCACCCGTTCCTTCTCTCCTCACATCCTTGACATCTCTAAGAGGTCAAACTATCAGCTGCACCTCCTCAGAGGTATTCTTCCTTTTCTCACTTTCCCCTAGAAGCTCACTGTCTCCAGAGCTCTGGTCCTCTCTAGGCAGGACTAGTGCAACAGCCGCTTTCTTAATCTTCCTTAACTCTTCGACCTTTACAACTCATCCAGAACAGGACTGCAAGACTTGTCCTTGGCCGCAAGCACAGGGATCGTATCTCTCCAGCTCTGAAATCTCTTCACTGGCTCCCCGTGGCTGCAAGGATCAACTTCAAGACCCTCTGCATCATCCACAAGGCTTTCTGAGGCCTGCGACTGCTCTACCTCCAACTTTCTCTTCCAAAACATCTTCCTTCTCAAGCTCTCAGTTCATCCACCTCCAACTCTCTGAGGTTTAGACCCTTCTCCAAGCAGAAAATTGGGGGCAGATATATCTTCTCGGCTGGGGCCTCCCTCTGGAACAGCCTCCCTGCCTCTCTCAAATGTGAGCAGAACCACCTCTGGTTACGGAAGCTCCTCAAGACCTTCCTTTTTGCTTCCACTTTCCCACTTCCTCTCCCCTACTGATGCACCTGACTGTTCCATGCTCTGGTCACCTGGCCACCCTCTGAACTCAGGCCCAGGCTCCTGCATGTCAAGTTGCTCTCACATTGCCTCTGGGCTCCCCAGCACTTAAAGGTCTGTATCTGCAACCCTACAGTCCCTCCTCTCTGCACTTATGAGCCACCCGCTGGCTGCACTGGTGAGTTAACTGCACTTCCCCCTTCCCCTCCTGGCACTTCTCCCCTTCCCTCTTCCCCGCTCTTGCACAATTTCAATGACACAACGCCTAGAAAGATCGTTATTTTGTCCTCCCTTTGTTTCCCCCTCCTTGACTTGTCATGCCCACAAACACTTGTGTACAGGCACGTTATAAATGTCACATCATATCATATCATATCATGCTGAGGCCCATAATGGTATCGTAATAGGGTTCCAGGTAAGGTATGGTGTCTGGGATCCATGTGTAGCCAGTTGCATACCAAGTCCCTCAAATGTATCTTGCTAGGGTGTGGATAAAGCAGGCACCTAGGTCTCTGGGAAGGAGGCATCTCTTAGAACCCTTGGGGTAAGGGGGCGCTACACACGTGTCATAAATCAATAAATCAATTAATCATGTATACCGTAGCCCTCAAAAGTATCTTATTAATAGTGGGCCAGCTAAATAATGAAGTCAGGACTCAAGATAAGATGTGTAGCAATAGCTTTGATTACGGGATAAACATAGTTCCGACGTCATGTATTCACCCCACCAGATCTATTGAATGTGTGATATATGCTTCTACCTTACTCTATCTTCTCTCTATGTAACTAAACTTTTAAATATTTCTTTATACTTAGTTGTGCCTAGTTACCTGAAGGTTTGGTGCACCTTACAAATTAATAAACAACCAAACAAACATAGTTTACAAATAGAGTATAGGCACATTTACCGTGTGTGGGGCGGGGCTCCAAGTAAGGTATGTGCTAACAGCCACAGAGGTATCGTAACAGTGCTCACCATGAGGTGTATTGCAAAGGCTTCTGGTCATATTACTGTCCTCTTCTTTCATCATCGTGCAATATTACCCTAACCATAAACATATACAATTGTCCGAAACCTTCTTTGCACCAATCTACAACCCACCCTTTTGGGACGGATTCCAGGGCACTTCCTCCCGTTCCCACTCATTCTTCCATTAGTGTCACTGCATGTCTAGTTGCATTAACTCTAACTTTGTTCCTTAGTTCCTTCTCCACAAATAATTAAGTTTGATATAACAGATCAAAAAAGGGATCCTCAGCAATTCACCCAGCACCCAGGAACCACTGTCTGCTGATGGAGTCCCATTTATCATCACCTTTCTGCTCAAAAACTCCTCACCTTCTCCTTAACTTAGTGAAATATAAATGAATTATGATCATGTGCAAACGCACTGTTATCTGCTCATATGTGGGGCCTTAATCCATGTCTCCTCCTTCAAAAATCCCCACCCCATCCTCTCCATGTTTCCCTTTGTACTATTCCTCAATTTCAGCAATTATTCAGCCTCATCTCTGCTTTTCGTGGAAGGAGGATATACCAGACAGTGCTTGTCTCCTCCCATTGTTCTTATCCAGGGCTCAGCACCTTCTGAACCTCACTCCAGTAGCACTCATGTGGTCTGTGCCTGATGGTTTTACCATAGGTGAATAGGAATAGGGGCAATTTTACCCCAGTATGTGGTTACATCATGCTGCTAATCATTGCTCCTGTTTCATGATTCTGGGAATACAAAAAGCTGTCTTTCCCTAGAGTTGTTCATATGTTTCTGGGATTTTGGTGATAGACTGACACATCTGTACAGTGCAAATATTGTTAGTATGTATTTCAGGTGGTTATGTCAGATGCATATATTTCTAGTCCTGAGAGTGCAACCTCTAAAGGGTAAAACATCTGGTCTAGGCTATTTGTGGTGATTGGAAACAGAACAGCTGATAAATAAAGCTAAAGCATCACGGGCTGCAGGACCTGATGACAATCAACATTTAGTGTTGAAAAAACATCCATTACCCTGTTCAGATCTGCTCTCCAAACTCTTCAAATCATGGAGGGCGAGCTATGTGGTCCCCATGTTTAAGAAAAGCAATACATTAAATGATCACATAATTGCATTGTTAGATTCATCTTCTAAGATCTTTGCCTCGCTAATGTTGCAGGAAATGTCCTCTTGGACAACTTCGATTGATAAACCATCAAAGTACCAAACTGGTTTTAGAAAATATTGTGGCACAAAATAAAACTGTCTATTTATTTTTCTTTTAAAAGATCAAACCCAGGTCAAAACACATTAATGGTTGTTTGTGGAATGCATAGACTATTCGGGCGCCTTTGACATGGTGGATTGACTGAGGTTATGAAACAAAGCACGCTCATGGAGAATTCCTAGCGGATTATTACAAATGTTAGTGGAATTGTATACCCAGTCAACTATCCAAATCAGATTAGACAGTAATGGGAGTCTGGGTGTATCCATAGATCCACTTTTAGGACTTTGTCAGAGTTGCATATTGGCGCCCTCTCTTTTTAATGTGTATGTGTCCGATTTAATAGAATGTGTATAGTGCTCTCCCACCAAAAATAGATCATCTAAGGATACCAGCACTTTTGTTCACTGGTGAGAGTATTATTTGACTGAACTTTTATTGGTCTACAAAGAACACTCATAGCACAACATGAGTATCTGAGAATAACCTCAAATTAAATGTAAGCAAGACAGCGGTATTGGTTATCTCACATACAAGGTGAAGGCACAATCACAAATGGTATCTAGATGGAATTAAAATTAGAGGAACACGTGATTTATTATATTTCGGCTTCCGGATCTAAGGAAAGAACTGGAAATATAGCAGCTAGAATAAGAGCTAAATTAGCGCCTTTATATGCACACACTCCTTTTAAGTACTGTAAATATAAGATGATTCCAGGTCAGATTATATGTCAGCAAGGTGCTTCCAGCAGTTTTACCTGGTTTGAAGCTACTAACATTAGATTGGAACCCTTAAGGGGGAGTAGAGGGCATATTTTGGAAGATGTTACTTGGTCTTTCAGCTTCTTTACTGCTGGTGGTAATAAGACATGAACTCAACCTTACATCCTGGAGATCTTATGTAAACATTGCCAAGAATATATCATAAATTACTAGATTCACCCCCCAGGTTCCTTATTTGTAGACCATGGTTTGACATTGTCACAAAAATCATATAGATCATTGAGCATCTTTATGGAGGGATGCTATCAAACACTTGCTCACATTGATTCAGAGAAATTGGCAGTATTAGAAAAGCCAGTAAAAGTCTTCAACACATTCAAATTGTCAGAGTGGTGCAAGGATGATGATCAAATGCTGCATTCTATATTGCATTTTGAAATGAAAATTGCTGCCATCCCCAGGCACTACAAAAGTGTATTCCTATATATGAGGAGGTTTCCAAATCCAAAATACTGTCATACTTATATGTGCTTTAGATTCAATCTGCTAGGGTCCTTGCAGGTTTGGGGCCCTATCAGAGGGATTAATAGACAAGATAGGAATGGTCAAATATGTGGAAAGACGGGGACACCTGAAACAATGAAACACTGGCTAATACATTGCCCTGCAACAGTCGAGCTAAGAAGGCCCACTTTTGCAAAATGTGTGGCAATGGAGGAAGGTTTTGGAAAGTGGACATTTTTGGGCCAGGATGTTGAGCGGACACACTACATTTATAATTCTGCACTAACTAAGGTTTTAATAACAATTCATAATGCATTGCTGGAAAATGCATTTTTGAATTAGTAGGATTGTATATAATTTATGTTTGGAAGAACAAGGAACTGTAATTCATGACATTTTGTAAAGGTATAATTGTTTGTATTGTTTTATGTATTATCCCTTACTATGTCTTATGTCTTATGTATTATCCCGGGGGATAGCTCAGCAGCAACGAGTTCGCCTAGGAAACAGGACGACACGGAGCAACACAGGTTCGTTCCCTGGGTCCGCGCTTAGAAACCTCTGGCTATTAAGCAATTTATAAATACCCAACTAAGTCATATTCCTGTAACAACTCCTCAATGCCCCTGGGCTGTGTGAGCGCTTTAAAGATGCAAAAAATAAATAAATCATTTGTGTTAACGTTTTAATAAACAGAAACAAGTAAACATTAGCTCTCAGGGAACATGTAATCTGATTGCATGGCAGCTTGTGGATAAGCCCCTTAGTGGTATGAATAAGGTGCACTCTGGCTTGGGAATTGTTAGAGCAGCTGCTCTTTCTTCCCTTAGCAATCTAATTTCTAGTTGGTGCAGCCCCCTCTCCCCCCACTCATAGCTCTGCTCATCCTTACACAAAGCACTTCCTGTTGCTTAATTTCCCAAATATTCTTTTCGTCCCACTCTCTCCTCTAACATTTCTCAGTTTTTCTCACTATTCCCCAACACAATAAGTTCTGGAGCACCCTGGGTGGGGGCAAAATATGCAACGGACAAGGACCAGGCACTCTGAAACGACTAGGTTGGCGCTTTGGCCCAGTAAAAAGGAAGAGGAGGATAACAGAGCATAGCATAGCAATCTGGCCTTGTGGAGAGTTTGCTGTCTTCCTACTGGTAAGCGTCTAGACCAGGCATTCCTCCAGGCACATCCTAAGTAACTAGATGATGCTTTCTGATCAATACTGTGCATAGAGGCACTTTGTGCGCTGCTGCGTTCTAGATCATTTGGTGATAAACAAATATCATACATGCGTACATGCAAACATGTACATAGCATTGGTGAAAACCACCGCTGTGGTACTTTTTACATACTTCTGCCTCAATAGTATTATAATAATATGTTTTGTTGTTGCCCTAAACAGTGACATGCTCCCTCATCTAAGTGCTGTAATGACAGGTATTCATTTTAATGGTAATAGATTTTTTAAATCTCGGACGGATGAAGGACTGTGTCAGCCCAGCAGAGATTCAAACTTGATAAGTGAATTCTGGCCACATGCCAGAGGCAAGAGCTTACTCAACTGTCCTCCCAGACAAGCTCCCATCATGCAAACATTAGAATACATGGCAACGTTATCCATTCCATTCTATAAATCCACGACTACAAGTCCAAGAATGCAATATTAAAATCAAGTCCATCGTCTTCCAAATGGAATGGATAATGTTGGCATGGCTGAATTAGGTATAAAACACATACATTAATATTCTACAAACATCTCACACACGCACCTACACGCACACTCACACACACATCACTGATTGCAAGTCAACATCGCAGCTCAAGCTTCCCTAATCAGGTGCCCTGCCTGCCCAGCTTTGTGGTTGAAAGGAGTACTTCCCTTTTCGCTGATATCCATCTGCCACATTCTTCAAGCAGGAAGGTCGCAGAAACTGTTTCTTGGGAAATACAGTAGATAACACCATGCCCTTCGTTGAGGATGTTGTGTTCTGTAGACAGAAATGCAATGTGTACTAAGGGGTCACCCCACAGCTGCATCTCTCTCTCTCTCTCTCTCTCTCTCTCTCTCTCTCTCTCTCTCTCTCTCCCTCTCTCTCTCTTTCTCTCTCTCTCTCTCTCTCTGCACATAGAGTTTTCCCAAAATTGTATTGCTAATAACGTGTGACTCCCTGGACGGATTTGGATGGCATTTAAAAAAAAAAAATAAGTTTTGCACAGTCCCCCAAAATGCACATTTTTTAACGTAAAATTTGGTAAAAGATGAAAAGGAAAACAAAAAACACTGTTTTCTGCATACTCTCATTCATTTCCCCATAGCAAAAAGTGCATTTTATTAACAGCCATAGCTTGAAATCCACTGGACGGGTTCGGACCAAATAAGAAACAACTTGCGCTCAAATCGTCACTGTAATTTCCTTTTCTGGTTTGGGGTAAATCTGTCCAGTAGTTTAAAAATATTTGACAGATAAGCAGGTGCCACTTTCTCTGAAAAACCTTTACATATCTCCTATGGTGCTTTGCAGCAGGGTGGCTGAGTCTTTTCAGAAATGAAAATTCGCCATTTATTTTGCACAATTTGACCAATTCCCGCCATAATACCTGGGAAAACTGAAAATTGTAAGTGCTCAAAATGCCATATGGAGGAGGAAAAAGGATACAGTGATGTGCCAGGGAGCCAGTTACAAGTAGAACATTTTCGGCTTATTGGGGGGCTACTGGGGGAATCGTACAAGATTACTGCAGTAACGTTGCAAAACGTGATCGGAAAAGAAACAGAGTCACATAAAATGAAGAGTTATGGGGTAAAGAGAGAGGGTTAGGCAGGGAAAAATGTATTTAGCGGAGTGAGGGGGACCATGAAAAGATGAAAGTGACACATGGTAAGTGCCTGTGAGGACGAGCAGAGTCATTAATTTTAGAGCGTCATCTGGGGAATACCTCAGGAATCGTCATAATCGGGATTGATTTCTGAGAATTATCATGGGAATAGGGTGTGAACAAATGCATATTTTACACTTGCAGTGATCACATACTAGGCAGCGGGAAATAGGTCTTTGGTAAAACAAATATTGATGGCTAAAGTCCATGGTTAGTGGGCAACATGTACAGTGGGTATGGATGAAGGTCAAAGGCCATTGGTAGTAGGCCCTGAAGAAACTATAGTATAACAAATCCCCTGAAATCCTGTGAAAAAAACTTTAGTTCAGAGTGAGTTAATGTGATCAGACTTAAGGCAAAAAAAAAACTTAAATCCATATTTGCAAAAACATAAAAGCATGTTAACAAGCCTACTGAGGGACATATTTGTGGCCATTCTTTCAAAGGAAGACAGATATGATGAGAAGGGTGCCTGTGACTGTAAGAACTGTTGACCTCATTTTGTATTAATCTCGTTGATGAATTATATTGATACATTAGTAGATGGAAGGTTTTTGTTCAAGCTCCTGTCAACGAGACTGGAATCCATTATGAACTATTTCGTTGGGTGATAACAGTGGTGCTTCATACAATGCTGAGAGGAGAAGAGCAAATACCATGCAGGTGGCAGATTTTAAACATTTTTGTAAGGAATAGGAGGAACCAATTGGAGTGGTTTCCATTGTTGTGGAAAAAATATTTGATAATCTTGAATGGGCATTCATGTTTAAGACCATATAGGCGTTTGGGCTTGGTGTTCACATTGTGAAGAATTTGCACTTGCTTAATGGCAGACAGTAATTGCAGGAAACTATCATTGAAACATTTAAGAAAATATATAATTAGGAGATGGCGGTTCGGCGTGCAGTGTGGGGCATCCATTCCAAGGACTATTTGCTTGTTTGCTAACAATACTCCGTTCTTTGTCTTTGAGCCAGACAGAATAGTCCCTATGATTTTGAGATTAATTGAAAATTATGGGGCCATGTCACACTACAGATTTCATTGGAAGATGTTACACGTTCTGAACGTATAATTACTTGGGTATGATACTCCGTTGGAGGAGTTAGATTAGAACCTCGATCTGTTATTGAGGCAAAACATAATCTGGTTAGGCGGATGCTTCTGAACATTTTGTGGAGGAAGTTCTACAGCTGCATAATGATTGTTTTAAAAGCTGATCTATATGATTAGCTCACTTATAATCTAATTTACAGAGATGAATTGAAAGAATATGAATTTATTGGAACTTTTTTGTGGGGTTAATGAAGTGCCCAGTATGGCCTAGAAGAATCAAAAACCTCTTGGTAATTGATTTGGAAGTTGGAGTGGATGAAAGTTGCCACATATGGTAAGCTACCCAGCTAAAACTGCACCCCTACCATGCGCTGCTCTTACCCACACACAACATCACAGATGATATCACAAATGGTATAATCATTGACATCTCTGATGGCATGATATATGACATCACCTAATACATCATTTGTACATGGTAACACTTTGCAAAATCTATCAAATGAGTTTTCACAATAATCTTGGCTCAGTTAATGGCTTCTGCCCTGTTCATCATATTGATTTTCACCTTACCAGATGTTACCTGAGTGTGCATCCATTGAGGATGCACCAATGCTCTTTATGTATAATCTATATCTTGGAACTTGACTAGTGTTTCATGCATATTTAGCCCTTAACTACCTGTTTAAACTTACTCATAAACATATCATTCTTCTCCCAGTACACCAGATATTCCAGATATTCCAGGTGCTACTTCTATTCTTCATGCTGTACCTATTGGCTATGGAATTTCTTTTTAAAGTGTATATGGGGTCCTCTAGGGCTTGTAATGAATAAGTTATCACTAGTAGTCCAAAAGGGAGTGCACACCGGGCAAGAATTAACACTATTTATTACAGCTGGGCAAGCACAAATCAAACAGCACAGTGGAACAGAACTGATTGATGAGAGCTGACAAACTGGCTAACAGTGGACAGTAGTTTTATACCGCAAATACAATGTTTGTACAATTAGAAACAGTTGTGCTTCAGACTTTACATCTTTTCGGTTCTCAAGAAGCTTACTAGTTAAACGAAACCATACCCCTATAGCTAGACATACATTAGTTAGCCATTGGACATGATTGGAGCAAACAGAACTATCCCCTTTCCTCCCTGTTTGGCATCACATTTGCTTCCTTTTCTACCCTGTGAACAGTTTGCAATTGGTAATACCATAATGGTGCTGACCTCTGGGTCTTTAGTCATCTGCCATTGGCCAACACCAGAAATGAAGGAACATGGACCACCCTGAACTAGTGGGAAGCGGGACATTCACACATCATCTGCAAGATAGTAACTTCGCAAACACTGTTGTGAACACTCTGTGGGCTTGTTACTTTCCAGGGAAACCGAAACGCACTGTCTAATTGGCTGTTCTTGGAGCGCCCCCCCCCCCAGTCCACATCCTTGGTACATCGCTGGATTATGTTGATTTCCCCAGGCCTCACCGACCTTGATTACATCACTTGGTGCTGTTTCCAGCGACTGCTGTCTGCTGGAGACAAGCAGCCTGAATTCACCTTCCCCAACCCTTAGCTACAACCGGGCTATGTGATCAAAAGCGGTCTTACGAGGTGAAGCCCACCTGCGATGCACCCACAGAGAATACTAACCTGCGGCTTTGCCTTTCTCGCATTTGTGCAGCTACATCCCATGTGTCCATAGTATGTTGTGTACAAGGTGTCTCCCCCTTGTTCCCCTCCATGCCTGGTCCTTGTGGCTGGTTACAGCTCCCTGTGGCCCCCTTGTGTTCCTCCTAGAAGATGTCCCAGACCATTCCCCTTATTCCCACAATTGGTAGGTGCGCCCCCGTGTCTGGCGCTGAATCAACACCTTCTTTACATTCCCCCCCTTCGCTCACCTATACCCATGTGTTTCAAGGCGCGATGCTGCAAGGGAAGGGGGAATAGAGGGAAGACAGAGACAGCAATCCTACTGGGCCAGGTGTAATTCAGATCGTGTAAGTGCAGGGGAAGGGGGAAGAGGAAAAGTGCAGAGTGGGAGGGGGGACAGTGCATTACAGGGGGTAATAGAATAAATAAACAATAGGCAAAGTAGGCAGACATCGGGTGTCAAGTACTGGAGGGTGACTGTAGGGGTACAGAAAAACAGTCCCCAAGTGCGCGGGTGGCCATGGATGCAGTGCAGGTGTGTAACTGGCGAGGGAGGGGACCTGGGCCTGAGATCAAAGGGTGGCCAGGTAACCAGTGCAGTTTCAGACAGGAATTCACAGGGAAGAGGAGGAGAGAAAGCAGAAGCAAAGAGGAGAGTTTTGAGTTGCTTCCGGAAACCGGAGGTGGTTCTCCTCAAGTTTCAGTGAGGCAGGGAGGCTGTTCCAGAGGGAGGCTCCAGCCGAAGAAAGAGATCTACTACCAACTCGTTGCTTGAAGAAGCGACTGACCCTGAGGGAGTTGGAGGCTGATGAGCGAAGAGCTCGAGAAGCAAGATATTTAGGAAGAGAGAGTTGAAGGTATTGAGGCCCCAGGATCCAGAAGGCCTTCTGGACAATGCAGAGGGTTTTGAACTCAATCTTCGCAGCCACTGGGAGCCAGTGCAGAGGTTGCAGTCCTGCAGAGATACGATCCCTGGGCTTGAGGCCAAGGACAAGTCTCGCAGTCCTGTTCTGGATGAGTTGTAAAGGCGGGGAGTAGAAGCAGGCAGATTTAGAAAGAGGCTGTTGCAATAGTCCAGCCTAGAGAGAACCAGAGCTCTGGAGACAGTGAGCTTCTCGGGGAAGGAGAGGATAGGAAGAATACCTCTGAGGCGGTGCAGCTGGTTGTGTGACTTCTTAGAGACATCAAAGATGTGAGGCGAGAAGGAGAGTGTGGAGTCGAATATGACCCCGAGGTTTTTAGCCTTGAAGGTGGGAGCAGGAGGAGGGCCAAGATAGGCCGGCCAGAGGGTGACAGGAAATGAGGGACCGGGAGTGCCGATGAGGAGAATCTTGGTCTTATTGGCATTAAGGCAAAGATCATTGGCGTCACACCACTCCTGGATAGAAGACAGACAGTCAGAGATGAGAGATGGAGAAAAGGTGGCCGCAGGTAGTCTGAAATTGAGCTGAGTGTCTTCCACATAGCACTGAAAGTTGGGGCAGAGAGCAGCAATGCAGTGGGCAAGAAGTGCCAGGTATTGGTTGAACAGCCAGGGAGAGAGGTTAGACCGCTGGGGGCCACCACAGGTAGAGATAGAGGAGAGGAAGGACCCTAGTTGGACCTGGGAGGGTCGATCAGAGAGGAAAGAAGTCAGCCACGCCAGGGCCTGACCGGTAATACCGAGGTTATCACGGAGACGGTTCAGCATGATGGCATGGTTGACTGTGTCAAAGGCAGAAGAGAGATCAAGTAAGATGAGGACACAGGAGGTGTTGGAATCAAGGTTTGAGAGCAGGTCTTCACGGATGTTCAGAAGAGCAGTTTCCGTGCTTCTGGCAGCTCTGAAGCCAGACAGATGGTCGTGAAGATAGCAACAGATTCAGTGTGAATGTTAAGCTGGGAGATGGCCAGCTTTTCCAGGGGTTTGCCCAGGAAGGGCGTGATGGAGATTGGGTGATAGTTAGCCGGGCAGGACGGGTCAGCATAGGGTTTCTTTCTTAAGAAGAGGGTGCACAAGGGGGTGCTTCAGAGGGGATGGGAAGACTCCAGTGGCGAAGGCGTGGTTGCAGAAGTTGGCCAGATCAGAAGCCAGGGAGTCAATGTGGTCCTTGTTGGTTTTGGATGTTACCCTGTCCAAGTACCCTCCTTCTTCTTCGTACCCTTCCAGCGTGTCCACAATTATTAGACAATCCCGTCCATCCAGGGAGAATGCTACCCAAAAAGCAGCATAGTCTTCTCAATTTGGTGGAGGTGCTACAAAAACCAAAAACAATTCCGTCCTTCGCCTCATTCACCCTGGACGGTTGCCTTACTAACTTGCTATCTTCATCACCAATGTTATTAGCAGACATTATATACCATACTTTTCCTTTGCAACATTTGCACTGTTTGATGACTAACGAGCATCATCACGAGAACAGGAACAGTTATTTTGAACATAGCCGCTAGCCACTCTGGCACCCAGGCAAATAATGAGTCCAGCCAACTGTCTTTTCATTGGCCGCATCGTTAGCGGGTATTGCTGTGCAACAGCTGCTTCCAATTTTGTGGCTGACCCTGCCCTCCATCGCAGTCATTAAATCAAGAACAAATCTGTTCTGTAGGGCCACCAGGCGCAGAGCACGGACCTCCGCATTCAGTCTTTTTTCAGTTGCATTTGCCAACTGTAGCACCTTGTAGCGGGTAATCTACAGCCATTTGGTGTTGGCACTGCTTGTACCCCAGGAAGTAGTAGAGACATGAAGAAAACTGATGCTATGTTAAAATGCCATAAGTGCTGGGGGATCTCTTCGACACTCTGGGATGATTCACCAGATACATAGTTGGTGCTCCTTTTCTTTATTGTCACTTTCCCTTGCCTGTCTCTCAACTCCTTCTGCTCCTTTTCCTTAATCTTCTGCCATGTTGTAGAACGTTTGTTGAAAGGTAACTGGTCTGCCCAGGGCACGGCCAATGCAGGGTTGTAGATGGACACAAGTGCGCATGCCCCTGCCCAGTCTGGAGGCAAATCGGCATACACTTTGGATCTGCATCCCCACCAGACATCCATCACCGCCACTGTCCTTTTCTGAAATGCCAGGATGCTCATCGTCCTCTCACAGCCAGTGTTCATCCCCAATATGGTTGTCCCGGTTGCTCTGAAACATAGAGAATGTTTTGTGAGTGGCTTTATGTACACTGGACGGTGTTTCTCATTTATCCATGTCAAGGCATGTACATTCATATTCCATATTCCCCTCCATTCGTTATTTATTTTCTTCACCAACCCTTCTTCATATCCCACCAGCCCTTCTGCAAGGAATTGCATCAACACCCTTTCCCACTTCCCATCTTAAAACACTGTACCCCTTACTCGCATCATGCGTCTGGTATGGCACCACAGGATATCATGTCCTGTCGAGGTTTTGCAATATATTCTCCTGTGTGTAGTAGTCAATTGTTCCCCCCTTTTCCGCCTCCCCTATCTAGATTCCATCATTACATGCTTTGTTATCTCTCCCCTGGCCATGCTTTCAAGCTGTGTATAATTATCTTCATTCACCTCTTCCCTTTCATCTATCCATTGCACTTCTACTATGTGCCCCTGAAACAGGCCCTGAGTTCTGTATAAAGACAAGTGCATCAGACATCCCCCGTTTTCTGCTGCTACTAGTTGTAGCAAGAATTGTTTTGGTGTCCCTTTAATGTGTGGGATTAGTGAGCACACATAGCAACTGCCATTAGTGCTCTTTCGCCTGACCCTTTTCATTTTGTCGTACCACACATTCGCAGATGCCGTGTCTCCTTTCTCCCCAATTGCATAATTGAACTTCTCAGTGCTTAATAAACTTCTCTTAAAATGTGCCTCATTTTCATTGTCGGTGGGCACACCCCTACTTTCGTTATATAGTAGAAACCAGAAGAGGAAGAAAGGAGAAACAAGAAAGAGACAAAGCAACACTATCCCTGTATTTTTCACATCATATTTATATCTTTTTCCATTCCCCCCACGTGTGTCCTACCCTCCTCCTTCTTGCTCTGTTTGCTTTCGGTAAAGTCTGATTGATGTAAAAGAAATGTCAGTGATAATTGCGTTATACTTCACATCAAGTTGCCTTTTACTCTTCTCCTTCCGTGGTGCAGTTGTTGACCTTGTGTATGGCGGAAATGTGTGTCCATGCCCTTGTAATGGTGGACAGGGGACTAATGACAGCCTCCTGGTTTACATGCAAGAGGAAACAGGCCCTGGAAATTCCCTTTGTCAAGAACGGAAGACCCAGCCATAAGACAAAGATAAACTCTCTTCATTATGCATGCAAATTACAGGGCCTATTTTATGCATGAACAACATAACATTCGCCACACGCTCTCAAAGTCTAAACGGTTGTCCGCTGGTTTTGTTTGCCAATGAAGTCAATGAAGTCACAAAATGCAGGGAAGAGAAATGGTTAATGAGGCAAAATAAATATAGATTGTGTAATGAGTTAGTACATTTATTGGACTAACCATATCTGGTGGCTCCTCCTAAGACCACCTCTGAAAATATAAAATGTAGTGTTACAAGTTAGTGAAAGGTGGCTGGCCACTGCAACATAGTATAAGCTCATCAGAGTAGGTGAATAGGGATTGGACAGACAAGGGTCTTCTCAGCCTTGGAGCCTTGGACAGACACCAGGTAGGAGTGCTGTAGTTTATATCATTATCATTGAGTCTATTGTATTTTGTAAATATTGATGCATTTTTAACTTGTTGAAGTAATTTTGTATTGAATAACTACTCCCTTTGTGATTGTATGGATTTTTAACGAATGTATTTGTTATATGATTTACTAAATTGAATTGTTATGCAATCTACAGATTTTGTTATGGGTACTAGGTACATTTTTTCAGGACGAACAGTACTGTGAGAGAGCCAGAACCTGTTTACACACTATGAGATAGTTTGTTATAGTTTGTATATCTAGCTCTTTCTTTGATTATACACCTGTGTGGGTGTCACATTTTATTATGGCCACCTCCACTGGCAGTTTCAGTGCTTCAATCAGTTGCCCGAGCAACTCAGCATGTTGTAACGGGGACCCATCACTTCTCCTGAACCCCCTTCTCTCCCACCACGTCAATCCTCCGTACATTGTGGATGTTATGTAAGCTGAATCTGAAAATATGTTAGCTGCATGCCCTTCCATCAGGTTTAAAGCTGATCATGGCCACTAACTCTGCTGCCCGCGCTGAATAATGCGATGGTAACCTCTGCTGGACTGCTTTTACATAATCCCTGTTCTTGTAGCACACTACTGCAGCTCCAGTAAGGTCCCTCCCATAATGGGGTCAATGCTTGACGACGTCAATGAAGACCATGGGCCTCATTAAGAGGTGGGTGGTAAGAAACGGCCCTTACCGGCATGGAGCAAATACTGTGTCCGTGTTGCTTCAAGGCTGCTATTAGAGGGCCATTCCGAGTATGCGGGCATGAGCTTTGCGCCATGCCGGTAACGACCTTACCGCCCTGCCGTTAAAAGGCGAAAAATCGCCTTTACCGGCATTGCGCGAAGCGCAGATTGCTCCACCGCCATCTATGCCACCGGCATTAGCGGTGACCGCTATTAGCAGTCACCGCTAATAAGTGGAACCGGAAGTAGCGTCATCGCACAGGAACGGGAAAGAGCACGACGGCCATCTTTAAAAACACAATCCATTGCCATCCTCTGTAACCAGGACCCATGTCACCACCATACCTGTCCCAACATATACCTGCAGCATTTCACAATGCCCAAGGCCCTTAAAAAAAGTACTGAGCGCTTGCGCAAGGAGCGCTTCTCACAAGAGGAGCTGAACATGCTGGCAGAGACGCTGACAGAAAATGCGGATGTTGTGTTCTCCACTAACATGCAGTGACCTGCAGTGCAGCGCAAAAAAGAGATATGGGCGGAGGTGGCGCAGGAAGTGAGTGCCGTTGGCACCACCCCGCACACAGCTAAAGATGTCCAGAAGCGCTGGGATGACCTGCGCTTACGCGTGCGGAACATCATCTCTGCAAACCGTAACCTGGGGATGGCAACAGGTGGTGGCGCAGCCTCCCCCATAAAGATTCAACCCTGGGAGGAGATCTGTGCAAGCACCATTGGGATGGAGGCAATCGAACGAGTGGGGGATATGGAGCGTGGAGCCCCGTCATCGGCTGATGCAGGTAGGTATCCCAAATGAAACACTGTAAAGAACTACACGATGATGTCCCCCTGAAGTGACAGTGCAATGATGGGAAGCAGGGTCCACCAGACACATTTTTGCAAGATTGCCTACAGGCAGTGCACAGCACCATCTTGTCCCCATGCATGATGCACCCCATTATGTTTCATCCCAGATGCATCCATGCATAACCCACCCAAAAGGCAAGCACCCCGTATGTCACTACCCCAATGCCAATCACCTGCCATTCCATAGAAATGCAGCTACCACAATGCATGCCTGATGCATGTAGACCCATCACTAATGGACTCCCTCTCTTGGTCCCCCACAGGCACACATTCTGAGAGTGAAGATCAGGACCCAAGGGAGGATGCTGCGACACCAGCCAAGAGGTCTAGGGGCATGGCGCCAGCAAACCGTCCCTCAACATCCAGAGGAAGAGGGCAACCTGGACTACTGGGCAAGCCCAACACAACGCGGGATCTGACAGCACAACTCTCCATCACTGACACAACCACAGCACCCCCACCAGCCACATCCACACAGGAGCCAGTGGCTGAAGGCACAGTTTCTACTGCAAGCAGTACCGTTGGTGAGACAGCTGCCACGGCAGCTGTGTCTGATGATGAACTATACACACCGACACCCGGAACACCTACTGGTACAGGCCCCCAACAGTCACCCCAACACTCCCCACCCAGCAATCAGGATGCCAGCAGCCATGAGCTGTTCTCAGTGGAGTCCTGGCCAGGGAGCTTCAGCCCCATAGGGAGCATGCAAGAGGGCCCAACCATTACGCATGCACCAACAACATCAGCCAGTGTCTGAGACAGGCAGGAGGGCATCAGGGAAATACAACAGCGCCAGGAGGAGCTGACAGGGTTGCTGACCCAGCACATAACCGAATGTGGCCAGGCAAGGGAGGAAATGAGGGAATGCACAGCATCCCTCAAATCTGCCATTGAGTCCACTGGCAAAGACATCTGTAGTGAAATGGCGGCTGTGAGGCAGGTCCTCACCCAAATGGTGTCAGCATTGGAGGCCCTGCGTCCCACATAGGTGGTTCAACAACCAGAGACCTCCTCAAATAGCAGCTCCAGACAGACCAGCCCCCTGCGTATGTCTGTCCGGAATGTGCGCAAGTCAGACAGGGGTCCACCCGATGCTGCCAGTGGAAAAGGGGTGTAGGTGCAGCCTGGCACTCCAAACTCCTGAAGAACAATGGTGCATGCAAGTGCACACCATGTGTGGGGAAGTTGAGGGGGGAGGGGAAGGGGGAGGCGGAGAGGGTTTGTAGGGAATTTGAGGGGGGAGGGAGAGGGGGGAGAGGGTGTGTGGGGAAATTGAGGGGGGAGGGGCAGGGGGAGGGGGAAAGGGTGTGTGGGGTGGAGCGCTTCTGCACTAAATATGTTACATTTCTTCAATACACCTGTTGTGAAATCAGAATTCAAATGAGCGAACATTGTTTATTGTGTATGTGTGCTTTATTGGTGAACAGTCTACAGTGTCTATGTCCCTGACATACCCATTGCCCTGAGTCCCACCTCCATGTCACACTCCCCATCCATGTGTGCTAGAAACATTGGTTTATCAAAGTCTGACGCATGGCACGTCCCTCCTGTGCATCGCTGCCTCCCTGAAGTGCAGCCCCATCTCCACCCTCCTCATCCTCATCGTCAGGTGGTTGCAGTTCAGCGTCAGGGGGCAGAGGCACATTCCGTCTGATGCACATACTGTGTAGCATGACACATGCCATGACGATCTTGCCCACCTTCTCATGCCTGTACAGGAGTGCCCCATCAGACCTGCTGAGGCTGCGAAACCGTGCCTTCAAAAGGCCAAATGTCTGCTCAATCACCACACGGGTACGTGTATGCGCACAATGTAGTCCTCTTTGTGCCTGTTTTGCGGGTTCCGGACTGGGGTAAGGAGCCACCTCCTCAAGGGATAGCCTGCATCACCTGCATGTGTGCAAGAATGGTTATGTGTAATTGATCACATCATATGGAACTTGTATCAATGACATGTATCTCTCCCCCCATCTCAGCCAGGTGAAGTATGCATCTCACCCCCCAATCACCTACCCACATCGCGATGCCATGAGCCTGATATGCAACTCCCCCATGCATTTATTTTCTGTTGGCACCCACATATCCATGCATGAATAGAGCCTCATTACGTTACTGCAATGTGTGTATTCATCAGATCGACAGATGTGCGTGGCATCGTGTAGTGGGTGCAGGGGTGTCCTATTCCTTGTGAGTGCCCATGCGCTGTGGTAGTCCACGCCGGTTGTTGCCATGATCTGGGTACCGTGTGGTCCATTGTATGCTTTCATCCTGTCACCGTTGATGGCAGACTCATGATGATCTCACTCTGCACAACAGATGTGGACATGCTGCTTTGGTGGGCCTCTGTGTTGGTGTTGGGGTGTGTTCATGTATTTTGCCCTCATGTGACTCCTTTGTATGCAGTAATGGAGAACTGTCCTTCTTGATGATGGTATTTGGTGCTGTGCATTAGCCATACTAACTGCTTGTCGCTGCATTATTGCGTTGTGGGGGCTACGGTCTAATTATGTGCAGTGTACATGTTGATGGCTATGGAATGGTTGTAGCACTGCATGGTAGGGCAGCTTACGTCTTGTATTTTGGGGTCAGGTGTCAGGTGAAGTCTGGTCTGCTTTGGGGTATGAGCATGGTCCATCCTCTCAGGTACTCTCAGCCAGGTGAAGTATGCATCTCCCCCCCTATCTAAGCCAGGTGAAATATGCATCTCTCCCCCCCATCTCAGCCAGGTGAAGTATGCATCTTTCCCCCCCCATCTCAGCCAGGTGAAGTATGCATCTCTCCCCCCCATCTCAGCCAGGTGAAGTATGCATCTCACCCCCCAATCACCTACCCACATCGCAATGCCATGAGCCTGACATGCAACTCACCGAGAAGCCAGGATATCTGCCCTGCATGTCGCTCCATGTAGCATGGTATGGTGGAGTTCCGCAAGACCATTGAATCATGGGTTGATCCGGGAAATCGGGCACAACAATGTGTGATGATCTTGTTTGAGTCACATACCATTTGCACGTTGATGGAGCGGTATAACTTACGGTTGCGGTACACTGCCTCCATGGCATGTGGGGCCACACATTCAACATGGGTGCAGTCGATGGCGCCAATGCTACCAGGGATGCCGGCCAGTGAATGGAAACCAACTTTGGTGTTGGACATCTCCTGGGCTGTCCGTGGTAGGAAAATGTGGTCGCCTGTGTGCTTCAGAAGGTCATCGAGCACTTGGTTCAGCGAACGTGAGAACAATGGCTGTGATATGCCATGCATGTGCCCCACTGTGTGCTGGTAGGTGCCCGTGGCCAGGAAGTGGAGCACAGACATTACCTTCAGTAGAGGTGGGATGGCGGTGCGTATTTCAATGAGGCTGACAATGTTGTCATGTATCATGTCCACAACGGTGGTGATCGTGTCCCGGTGAAGACGGTACAGGGTGTGGATCTGCTCAGGGTTTAGGTTGAATGGACTGGCTCTGATGCGAGGGATTGGGGGCTGCCTGTGCGGTACCACTGGCTGCACTGGTGGGGCATGCTGGGCCTGCCTCACCCTCCTTCTCCTCCTGCGTCTCTTCTGTGCTGCCTGTTGTTGTTGTTGCTGTTGCTGGAGTTCCACTGCAATCATGTCCTCCAGCCCCAGCATTGCTAGTAGTATTGGAGTCATTTTGGTGTGTGACTGGATGTGGGAAGGGGTGGGGTGTGCTCCTTTTGTGCTGGCCCAGTCTATATTGCCTCCACCTGTGCTGATTGTGTGCACCTTTGGCAGTTGGGAACACTGCACATGGCCGCTTACGGGTCGTCCGCGATGCCGGTATTTACTCCATGCCGGTAAGGTACTTTTCGGGCTTCAGTAGGCCGTTATTTGCATGTCCGCCTGACTTGTGATGTCCTCCTGTTTACACCATGCCGGTATTGCCGGCATGAAGGGTTGCATGCCTGCGCCCATGCCGCTATTAGAGGCACCATTATTTACGGTGCCGCTAATAGCGGGTTGGCGGGTCGTAATAGCCTGGAGCGGTTAGCGATGCCGTTAATCCTTTACCGGAATCGTTTTTCCCTTACCTCCAACCTCGTAATGACCCCCCATGTCTGCCACTTCTAGTTCTTCTTTTTTGACCCATATGTTCCCTTCCATTCTGCCCATATGTGCGGCTCAGTGATGTATGTAGTCCCCTTCTTCTGCGGGTTCTGCTATGATTGTCGCCTTTGATTTGTTTATTGGGTACATAGCAATGTTGCATGGTGATGAAAATGTCTGTATGATGCCCTGCTGGGTACTAAGTGAAGAAATCGATTTGCTAAAATCAATTTCTTCAAAGACTGATTTAGAAAGACTGCTCAGACTGCTCCATGCGGTTTTTCTAAATCGAACTGTCAGCCCTAGGACTCACATGAGCAGGTGCTGACAGGCGCAGATCGGAGTCAGAAGAGGGAAACAGCTGGGGCCCAGGTAAGTGTTTAGTTTTTGTGAGTGCTGTGTGTCTGTGTGTCTGGGTTTGTGTGTGTCTGTCTGTGTCTGTGTGTGTGAGTACTGTTTGGGCAGGAGGGCAGGGAGCAGGTATGTGCATGTTTGAATGCCTGTTTGCGTGCCTGTGGTAGAAAGGCTTTTGGCGGGGAAGGGCAGAGGAGAGGGACGTAAGAGGGGCTAGGGGGTGAAGCCCCCTAATTGACAAAAGATTTGTCAGTGTGGCAGGGCTGGTGGAGGGAAGTGTGGTGGGAGAAGGAAGGGGTGATGGGTTGGGGATCATTTAATGTGATATTTCGGCATATTGAGGCTTGCACAAAATCGACTGGAAAAAAACGGTATTTTTAATGTTCGGTGTTCAATATGCGGAAATATCACGTAGAACCATCATGCTACCATAGTGCATGTATGCCACTCCATGTTGTATTTGTATTTATTAAATTTATAGAGTGCTTTAATCCAAAGTGCTTTACATGGAAACAACAAGATTACATAGAGAAGTTGGAAGCATACTTATGAACATGAGACAACCTTCAAAAAAACAATATGTAGAACAATTTAACTAGGTATGTAACAGAAAAACAGAGCAGAGAAGGAGTAAGAGGGAAGTAAAGATGTTAACAGGACGGGGAGTGAAGAAGATGAGATTTCAAGGAAGAACGGAAGGAGGGGTATGAGGAAATGGAGCGGATAGAGAGAGGGAGAGAATTCCAGTTTAGGGGGGCAAGGAGCTGAAATGATCAGAAACAAGAAGGGGCACACAGAGGTGGGGGTACAGTGAGCAGGAAGAGGTCAGCGGATCGGAGGGAGCGGGAGGGAGAGTAGAGTGAGAGGAGATTGGAAAGGTAGGGGGGGCGAGGTCGTGGAGAGATTAACAGATGAGATACAGGAAGTTAAATTTAAGTTGAGAGTGAAAGGGACCAGCCAAGAACAGAGAGCGAGGAAGACACAGAATCATGAGGAGAGAGAAGACAAAGGGTGCGGATAGCAGAGTGATAGAGGGATTTGAGGTGGGAGGCAGGAAGACCGAAGAGGAGAGAAGAGCAGTAGAAGAGACGAGAGAAGATGAGGGAAGAGATTAAAAGTTTAGTGGCATGAAAGGTGATAGAGGAACGGATTTTACGAACATTGAAAAGGTGGTAGCGACAGGAGTGGGAGGTGAGAGAGATATGGTGGTTAAAGGAGAGGGAGGAGTCGAAATGAAGGCCAAGGTTGCAAGCATGTTTGGAGATCGGGAGATTAGGGGTGGGGGGAAGAGAATGAAAGGAGGAGGAGAAGGCGGGGAATGGGAGATTGAGGGAAAGAATAAGATCTCAGTCTTGTCAGAGTTAAGGGAGAGAAAGTGGGAAGACATCCAGTTTTTAATAGCAGTAAGACAGGAAGAAAGGTTAAGGTGGATGTCAGGGGTGAAAGAAGAAAAAGAGAGAAAAAGCTGTGTGTCATCAGCATAGAAATGATGAGAGATACCGAAGGAAGAGATGATGGGAGCGAGAGGAGAAGTATAGAGCGAGAAAAGAAAAGGACCAAGTACAGAGCCTTGTCGGACACCGAAATCCAAGGGGAGAATAGGAGAGGTACAGCCGCCCCAGGAAACAGAGAAAGAACGGTTAGAGAGATTGGAGGAGAGCCAGTTAAGAACAATTGAAGCCAAAGGAAGAAAGAGTTTTGTGAAGCAGAGGGTGTCAACAGTATCAAAGGCAGCAGAGAGGTCAAGGAGGATGAGGATAGAGGATTGCTTAGAGTGGCAAGCAGAGAGGAGGGAGCTGAGAACAAAGGTGAGGGCAGTTAAAGTGGAGTGTTTGGGGTGGAAACCAGAATGAGAAGAGGGAAGAAGAGAGAAATTTGATACAAAAGCAGAGAGTTGAGTGTAGGCTAAGTGTTCAAGAAGCTTAGAAAGGAATAGGAGAAGAGAGATAGGCTGAAAGCTGGAGGTAAGGAGAGGGTTACTAGAGGGTTTTTTCAGTATAGGGATGATGGAGGTGTATTTGAAGGCAGAAGGGAAGGTAGCAGATGAGAGACATATATTGAAGAAGGAGGTGATGTAAGGGATGAGTAGAGGGTAGAGTTTAGGAATTAGGGTGGTGGGGAGGAGATCCGGGGGCAGCAGTGGGGTGGGTGGTGCACAGTAGGAGTGAGACTTCAGAAGGAGTGACAGGGGAGAAGTTAGCCATATAGGAGGAAGGGGTGAAGCGAGGGGGGGAGGAGGGGAGTAAGAAGGGAAGCAAAAATGTTTTGGCGTAAAGTGAGGATTTTGAATGTGAAAAAGTTAGCAAAGTCGGAACGAGAGAGAGGAGAGGCAGAAGAGTGGTCAGGAGTAGGTGGGGAGAGAAGACAGGATAAGGTCTGAAAGATACAACGTGGGTGAGAGGAGTGAGAGAGAAGGAGGTTAGAGTAGTATGAGCGCTTAGCGGAGCTAAGGCAGGAGTCATAGAGAGAATGGTAAGAAAAATAAGAGGTTTGCTTAGCAGGTGAGCGGAGCTTGAACCAGTGTCGCTCGAGGCGACGAAGGCGGCGTTGCATAGACAGTAGTTGAGGGGAGAGCCATGGTTGGGAGGGTTTGCGGGTAGTGCGGAAGATAGAAAGAGAGTGAAGTTGGTCGAGGCTGGAAGAGATAGAGGAGGTTAGAGTGGATAAAGCTTCATTAGCCGAGAGAGAGGGGAAGTCAGAAAGAGGGGTAGAAGGAAGAGCATGTGTCAAGGAAAAGAGAGGGACTAAACTTACGGCGATCTCGTCGATAGAAGGATGTTGGGGGGAGGATGGAGAGGAGGGAGAGTGGGGGAGAGTGAGGGAGAAAGAGAGTAAGGCATGGTGAGAGAGATAGTTGGGGAGAGTAGAGACTGGGAGGAGGAAAAGGTAGAGATAAAGATATGGTCAAGAGTGGAGCCTGAGGAGTGAGTAGGAGAGGTGGGGAGAGGAGTAAGAATGTAGGAGTTAAGGATAGAGAGAAGAGGGGAAGGTTGAAGGGAAGAGGGGGGGTGAAGGTTGAAGTCCCCAAGTACAGTTAGGGGTGAGGGGGAGGTAGAGATGAGGGAAAGAAGGTGATCAAGGTCATCATAGAAAGAGGAGAGGGGGCCAAGCGGTCGATAGATAATTAGGAAAGAGATAGCAAAAAGGGAAGTAAAGGATTTATACAGATATTCGAAGGAGGGGAAGACAGGAAGATGAGTTGGAGAGGAGGAGGAGCGAAGATTTGGGTGATGGAGAAGACCAACACCTCTGCCGCGGAGGTGGTAAGGGATGCAGGTACAGTGGTATTGTAAAGGGGAATCCATGTTTCTGTGATGCAGAAGAGTTGAAGGTTGAGTCTCGTAAACATGTCCAAAACAGCTGCGGTCTTGTTGCAGAGGGATCTTGTTGCAGAGGGATCTCGCGTTCCAGAGGGCAATGTTGATGGAGCTGGATGGTTTAAGGATAGGAGGATGGATGAGGTTGGGATGAATGGGACGGGCGGAAGGGGGATGGAGTGGACGAGGGGAGAGGTTGAAAGAAGGGGTGTTCATGAGGATGAGGAAAAGGTAAAGGAAGAGAGGTAGGAAGATGGGATGAGAGGAGGGGAAGGAGAGTGGGGAGGAAGGAAGCCGGGGAGGCTGGAGGGGAGAACGTGCATGATAGGGAGGGAGGAGGAAGGGCCATGAGAAAGGAAAGAGTAACTAGCGAAGGAGTCAGATATGGAGTTAAACAGTGCTAGCTGGTCAAAGGAGGAGGACAGCTAGGTGATTAAAAACAGCTGTGGAGGACAGGACTTCGAGGAAAATAGAGGTATGGCCGGTATCCGACAGGAACCAGGCAGGTGTGGACGTAGGTTGAGGGAGACGAATAGGGCAGGTTGCAGAGGGCACAATTGATGACCAAGTGCAGGAGGAGATAGTAGCAGGTTTACCCAGAACTCAGGTATAGATTCAGGTTGTCTGGGCAGGAGAGCGTCACAAAATAGTAGTAGGACCCGGACAGGAGCAGAAATAGATTGCTTGGAGAGAACTAGGGTACAGCTGGCAGGGCCTGGGAAGGTGTAGATACAGGTTGTGGTTGTAGGGCAGGATAGGGGTGGAGAAGGGCCACAAGGACAAACTGCAGGTGAGAAGTCAGGCACTTGGGCAGGCCAAGTCCAGCAGGATCCAGTTAGGAGTATAAACAGGCTGCAAGGATAGGGTAGGGTTACAGTGGGCTGGATCCGGGTAGAAGTAGAGTCAGGCAGCGGGTGGCAGGCATGCCCAAGGTAGGGAGTCCAGCAGGGTCGAGGTAGGAGTAGAAACAGGCTGCACGGGTGGAGTAGGGTCACAGCCAGTAGGACCCGGGTAGAGATGGAGTCAGGCAGTGGGTGGTAGGCAGGCCCGAAGTTGAGAAGTCGTATGAAGGTCCAGAGAAGCAGTAGAGGACTTTCCAGTAGCAGGGGGTAACAACGGCTAGGATGCAGGCTTAAACTGCAATCGGCACAGGCACCATGGGACAAGGCAGGTTATGAGGTGGTGAGACTCACGAAGGAGAAGAGCGGTGAAGATCCAGCCGTAGGGGGTTGAGATGTAAGGGGGTAGTGATGAGTCAGGAGGGGTAGTGCCACAATATGGGCATGTTGTCATTGTCTGTCCCGCATAGGATCACCATGTCTTTGCGGATCACTACCTTCAAGCTGTAGTACTAGCATGGTGCCTCTTATGTCTTCCTTCTGGCACTGTGGTCTGAACAGAAATTCTGATGCCAATGGGAACACCGTCCCTCGCATTCCCGGGACCCAGTAGTATCTCAACTCATATAAGAACATGCTAGGGTGCATGGGTTGGCCTCATAGTGTGCTCTGAGTGTCTGCTGCTAAAAGGTGTGTGGCCACTCATGTGTAGTAAATGCCAGGCATTGAACACACCATCCCCTTTTCTGTTAATGATATTGTGGCATTCAGTTTGCTTATGAAGTCTCTCTCCAAGATATTGATTGGGGTATCTTTGAAATATAGTAGTGGCGCTATGATGTGCTGTGTCCCTATTGTTAATAGTACATCTTTCATAACTGGAACTGTCACTACTGCCCCTGAGGAGCCCTGTGTATCTATCACTTTGTTTGATAGTGGGAATCCCCCTTTCCTTATACAAGATTTGGTTGCTCCCGTACCGATAAGGAATGAGAACTCTCTTGGTCCTAATTTCACTGCTACCTCAGGTACCTCTTCAGGGCCATCAGTTACTGCTAGGATTGGAAACACTTGAGCTTTCTGCAGGCCTCCCTTTTGCTGTGGATTACTCTGTAGAAAAGCGAAAGGATTTCCTCCAACAACACTGACCCCGGTGTTGTGCGGTACCACTTTCTGCCCTAGCACCACTGTACTTTCCGCAGCTGCGGTGACAAACCTTTGCTGCTGCACATGTTTTATTGTTTGTGTCTGAGCTTGTTGCCCAAAAGGGCATGTGCAAACAAAGTGCCCCATGTTCCCACATACAGATCATGGTCCAAGACCCTGTATCCTGCCCCCTGTATCCTCATCCTTTTCCTCGTTGCGAGTATCCACTCCCCATTGGAAAGTACCCCCCAGCATGTAATCCCCTTGCTGTGGTGCTCCCCACGGTGGCATATACTGTGGCTGTACATAACCCCCCTGCTGCGGAATGGTCCCCACAGGAAACCCTCCCTGTTGGGCGGGATCCACTGTGGCAGCATCAGGTACAAGCATTGCCCCTTCCATTGCATACCATGCCAATCTCTTTTGTACCAGTTTGTTTTCTGCCTTTGCAGCATTTTCTGCCGTCTCCCTCTCGCTCTCCTGCATTCCTTCACAGTAGTGCACTATTGTTGCCTGTATCTCTGGCCATCCCTTTGCTTCTATACCCACAATCTTGTCTAACGATGCCTGGACATCCGTCGGTAATCCTTTGACAAGTATGTAGTAAAACAAGGGCATGCACTCGTCCCAGCACCTTCGTGTTTCCTGCACCCAGAGATCCTGCACCTGTTTTATATAGTCTGCATGGTCATCGTCAGGCTTCATTTTATGTGCCATTACTATTCCCAGGTCGTAGCTATAGGGTTGCATACATCTCAGGACCTCCCACACGTGTCAATTTTTTTGCTGAATGGAGCACCATTGTGTGCATTAGTGCTTAATTTCACCCCCTTGTACACGACATGCTTCCATATTTTGTCCCCTTGCTCTCCTAATATGGTCAGGGATAAACTTTTCATGTCCCCTACTGCCAACGTCACCCCAGCTGTCTTTTTCTTGAGCACCTATATCCATTTGCTGGTCCCTGCAACAAGGGAGGGCAGGCTGCATATAAGTTTGCCCTGGTCCATTGCCTGCCATGGTATGCAATGTGCGTCCCCTTTCGCCTTCTGTAACAATGGCATCTGCCTCGTCCTAGGCCCTGTCCCCCTCCCCCTTTGGTGGTCTGAGCCAGACCTACATTTATCTTCCCCTTCCTACTACGAAGGGAGGTTGACCAGTCCCTTCCAGACTCATCACTGTCCTGCCATCTTCTTTGGTTTCATCCCCTTCACCTGTCCCTGTCAGGTGTCCACTCGTTACTATCTCCGCTGCTGCAATCTCCCCCTAATTCTTCATCATCAGAGACTGCACTACCCTGTCTCCTCCTTCTACCTCTTCCTCTCCTTCTTCTTCTTCCTCATTGTCCAGTCTAAATGTTATCCTCCCGACAACCATTCCTCTGGTCCCCTCTATTCATCCTCTGCACCTCCTCTTCTATCACCCTTTCTGCTTCGTTGAATAATGCATCCACCTGTTGTTGCATGTTCTTCTCAATGTCTGCTAAGTATTTCCTCTCCCCCTTTTGTGTGCCTTATCCTGGTGCGTGTCCCTATCCTTTTTTCCTCCCTGTCGTGTCTTTTCGTCCTGTGGATTTGTATACCCCGCCGTGGGCTATAGTGTTGGATAGACACCATAGGGCGGGGGTGGAGAACTTGGTCCATCACCCTCCTTTGTCCCCTCTCCTTCCTTCTTCAACTGCTTCCCTTTAGTTTCCTCATAAAGTTTCCATAGACCCACTATATTCTGCCTACTCTTTGACTTTGAGCCCTTCAATTTTGTTAACAAATATGAAAACATATTGTCTATTATTCTACTATCGAACGTTTTATTTCTGGGCCATGCATGGAAACACTGACCTGCAGTCTCCTGACCCACTGAAAATTATACTTCAAAATGTTATTGCGATACTGGGGTAATTATTTACACATATGGTTGAGAGGGCTATCCAGATAG
The DNA here is from genome assembly GCF_040938575.1 of Ambystoma mexicanum. NCBI lineage: Eukaryota > Metazoa > Chordata > Amphibia > Caudata > Ambystomatidae > Ambystoma > Ambystoma mexicanum. The sequence goes on from NC_090923.1 coordinate 238,455,573, forward strand.
GCCATTATTTCCGTCTTTTTGCTGCCCTTCCTCTATGTCCTTATGGTCCTAGGCACCCCCTCCCACTCTTCTCTGCAAACCCTTCTCCTGCAACACTCACACTCCCCCTTGGCCACTCGTCTCCCCCTAGACTCCCCTTTTCACTCTGGCCTTTTCCACAGACCCGCCCATGCACTCTCACCTGACACACTGGCCTTCTCCCCAGGCCCGACCACTCACTCCGGGTTACTAGGCAACGGCCCTCTCCATAGGCACACCTTCCCCTACGTTAGTAAAGGTAGGCGCTGAGTCACCTCCACTATGTGGAGCTAAGTGTGCTATTAAACACAACGTACCGCACGGTGATTACCCTTCCACCTAGGTTAACGCTGCTAAAACAAAACGAACAACACTTACTACCATGCACGCATCCCTCTCTACTTCATCAAAATACTACTCCATCAACAAATATTATACAATGACACCCTACTCCCCTAAATGATGCAACTATACAATCGCCTGTACCATGCGGAACTCCCAACTACCGTGGTCCGCCCTCACTACGCACCTCTTCTGCTTTCATGCAGTGGTGCCCACACTCACATGTCCACTCCCTACTGGGTGGCGTGTACTTAAATCTATGACTACTATGGTTGATCATCCTCTCACCTTGAGGATGCATCCTAAACACCATAAAATACAGTCCTTCCCCCCTCCGTGGGCATGCAACCATGGTTGCAGCGCTTTCTTGCACGGTTTCACTCGGCATCGAGCCTCCTGTTCGGGCTCACTCCTTCCCCTGAGCGCGGGTGGTGCTAAGGACCAGTGAGACCTTCATGAACTTGGAGTTTGCATGGCATCCTCAGTGTTGTGCATGGATCAGGTCTGCGGTTGCAGTACCGGCGCTGCCAGGGATGGCGGGCGGAATACCCTCAGTTGACCGAGAGAACTGAGGATCTGGCTTGGGCCTCCAAAAATCTATCAGGAGTCCTCTAGGGCTCGTAATAAATAAGTTACCACTAGTAGTCCAAGAAGGCAAGAAGTAACGCTGTTTATTACAGCTGTGCAAGCACAAATCAAACAACACAGTGGCACAGAACTGATTGATGAGAGCTGACAAACTGGCTCACAACAGACAGTAGAAACAGTTGAACTTCAGACTTCGCATCTTCTCGGTTCTCAAGAAGCTTACTGGTTAAACTACGTCATACCCTTATAGCTATTTTATTTATGTATGTTATTGTTAATTTATAATCTGCTTAATACCAGCAAGTGGTTTCTAAGCACAGCATCAGGATTCAAACCTGTGTTGTGCCGCGTTGCCTTGCTCCCAAGACAATCGCATTGCCCCTGAGCTATCCTTCCTCATATGGCTAGACATACATTAGTTAGACATACGCACTTTCAGCCCATCTCCTCCTCGTGTGGCACCACATTTGCTTTCTTGTCCACCCCGCAAACAGTTTGCAATTAGTAATAAAATAATTGTGCTGACCTCTGGTTTTTTATTCATCGCCATTGGCCAGCAACAAAAAGTAAGGAGCACGAGACACCGTGACCTAGTGGGATGGGAGACATTCACAAGGCACCTGCAAGATAGTAACTTTGCAAACACTGTTGTGGATACTGTGTGGGCTTGTTACTGTCCAGGGACACCAAATCGTACCTTCTGATTGGCTCTTCTTGGAGCACTCCTCTATTCCACATCCTGGTTCCCATGCTTGCTGGCCAAGGGGTGATTTGAAACCACCCTGGTGCCATGCAAGTACATCTCTTGATTGGGTCAATTTTGCCAGCTCCCACGGGTAGCTATGGGACTGGCTCACCGACCTTGATTACATCACTTGGTGCTGTTTACAGTGACTGCGGTCTGCTAGAGATGAGAAGCCTGAATTCAGCTTCTCCCCTCCTTGAGCCACGACACATGAGCTATGTGATAAAAAGCGGGCCCACGAGATGAAGCCCACCTATGGTGCACCCATTGAGAGCGCTTATCTGCGGCTTCATCTTTCTTACATTTGTGCAGCTACTTCCCTGGTGTTCACAGGTATGTTATAGACAAAGTGTCCCCCCTTGTTCTTGACTACAGCTCCCTGCGGCCCTATTGTTTCCTTCCTAGAAGTGCCCATTCCCCTGATTATGGCATTTGATAGGTGCACCAACCTGTCTGGTGCTGAATCGGCACCTTCTTTAAATAAAGTTTATTTGTCATTTTTCATAATCAGAGCTTCAATAAACAGAACAACAACAATATTCAGGACATTATGACTGCAACAACCTATAACAAAATGCACACTCTGCCATAAGATTCATCGTACATTTCACCAGGCGTTGGTTGCCAACCAAACATGTCAAGTGTCTTCCTCTGATGGGGTTTCGATAGCAAGCTGTAAAAAGCACCGAAAGGCCCCCCAGCAGTCAGATGGCTCAGTATTCAGGGAGGCACACTCCCTATATATTTCCTCTTGTGTGTTGCACCAAGCAAGGTCCAGCAGCCTGTTATGAGTTGTGGGAGATGTTACTGACCACCAGTTAAGTGGCGATTAGCCAAAATTAGTGTTGTGCGCACCAGCCTACAATGTCTTTTAGGGATATACCTGACCAACCACAACAGGCAAGTGTTAACATCAGGGCCATTTTGCATCTTTTACAGGCTCTGGGTAACGTGGTATGAAATTCCTGATCCTGCTAGGCGTATAGTACACCCAGAGTAAGAATTTAAAATGAAGTAGTCTGTGCTTAAAATTCATAGAAACCTTTTTGTGTGATTGCACATATATCACTACTCATCGTCATCAATGTCAGTACCAATATCCACTTCCCAAGCACATCTAGGTCCATATGATATGTCAGGTCTCCAATGCCTCTCCAGTTTATACAGTTGTGACACTAAATTGCATTGTTGGGCACCTGCCATGAGAAGTGCCAGGCCCAGATCACTCTGGGGGCAATAGAGAACAATGGAGCTTTACTTTTAATCTCCTTTTCACACTGTAGTATATAGTACCTGGTGTGCAAGGGATTGTACTCCAAACTCCATAAACTCGTATCACGTCAGGAAAGTATTTTTTCCAAAACAAGGCTTTGATCCTGATTATTCCCAATTTAGCTAGCCCTTTACGAATAGTGGAGTTGAGGCCAGGATACCCTCAATCTGGTCAAAGGATATGTTAGGGGGAGTGGGAGAGGTCTCTGGAATTTACTGTACAATTGGGTTAATGGACATAGTACTGCATTCACTGTATGTGACTGGATCCCAGAGCTTATTCTAGCTTTCCATATCTTTGCTGTAAGTCACACCAGGGGCCATAATAGTGCTTTTCTATGCCACGTGCTGCTGTTAAACGGTAATTATATAGTGCCTCCTTAGTATTTATATTGGCCTAAGCCTATTTGCACTACACGGAAAAACGCGTTGCAAAGTTCCGATTTTTGGGTTAATTTTGCTGCCATTTTAAGATTCATCTGCCATTTTGATTTCCACTCGTGTGTTCTATGTTCTAAAATGGTGGACTATGTTTTCGACTTGCAACCAAGCCTTCCGACCTTTGAGTTCTGTTAATGTTTAGGTTGTCCGAGAGCTGACTCTTTAGACTGAGCAAAGAGACCTTGTGCTTCATATGAACTGTCATTCAAGTGATGTCTGCGCTCACAAGCCTCATCCTTGTATAAACATTGGGACAATGAAGAGCAACCTTCGAGCGTATACTTTGCCTGAACTACATTGTAAAAAAACTTTGTATAAGGCTTACCGTGGGATCCGAGAACATATATCACCATTGTGTCTTCATGGAAATGCAAACCTATGTAATCCTTTGCATAATATTGTATAATCTGTATGTGAACAAGGCACGAACTCTAGACCACGAATTATTAACATGAAGAGACGCTGGACAATATTACACGAATTGTATAAAAGCACAAATGTTTAGATATCCATCACTCTCTCACCTCTCCTTGTCGGCTGGTACACAGTGCGAGGTGTTGGGAGCCAGATAGCTATCTGTTTTGCTTTGTAAACTGTACAGTAATAAATGATCTGTGAATCTTTTTAGCCCGTGTTTCGTGTATTTCCTTTGTGGTACTCAGCCTTGATAGTTCCTTGTTCTTTCAGATGGCGCCCAAATAGGGACCCTCAAGATTGATGCCACCTCGTTGAAGAGTTGACGCGGCTATCGGACCATCTAAAGGTATTCATGCCTCAGATAAGCTAATTGATAAACTCTTAAATGAACGTAGGCTTGGTGCCACTGCGCCACCTCCTTATGTACCTCTTCCTGTTGTCTTACCTCTTCCTGCTGTCGTTCCTCCTCCCGTAGGAATTCCTATTCTTCCTACTGCTCCTCCGCCACCAGTTATTGCTCCTCTTCCTGTTGTTGTTCCTCCGCCTGTACCTTCACCTTTACCGACTGTTACTGTTCCAGTAAATTCGTCTTTATTGCCAGTAGTAGTGTCTCCACTACCTGTTGTACAGGATTTGTCTACTCTCTCTTTTCCAAGCAGTTGTTCTCCGCTCGTAGCTGATAAAGGGGCAAGTGCTGAATCAAAAATTGTAACACGGAACACAGTTTCCAAAGAGTAGAGGAGAGATTTGAATGCATGGGCTAAGCAATGTATAGAGAAAGGTGAACAATCTACTGTCTTAGCTACACTCCTTAATCTAGAAAGTATCCCCGATCAGAATGTCTTTATTGAGGGTATGGGGATACATTTGGCTGTAATAGATTGATGAACACAGATGTCCCAAAAGGGTTGAGAGATTTGAATGTTTTAGCTATTTACTCCAGAAATGAAGAGGAAAGTGTTACAGGTAATGGTAGAATACTTGCAGGATGAATGTATAAAGAAAAAGGTTTGTTGTCCCGCAGAATTATTGAATATTTATCAGAGAGCTTTTGCGTCTGATACTGCTTCCAACACTTTAGCGCTCAATTTGGCTCTGTTGCTTGGTAAACGTTCAGAGTTGCCTATTTCTCAGTTGCCTATGAGAGAGGTTCCTCCGACATTTGTTCCCAAAGTTGAGATTCCGGCTGATGCTGCAACGGGTGCAGCAGCCATCAATATTGAAGCTCATTATGTATCACAGTTTGTTCACGTCCCGTTCTCAAGACAGGAAGTGAATACTATTAGACAGTCGATTCCAGACATAAGGAAAAATCCAACAGGGTTTTACAAAGAAATAGAATCTGTCCTGCATTCGTCAGTTTTCACTTTGGGTGATATAGACTTGCTGTTTCCTGTGCTCCTACCTGCTGATTTATGGAAACAGATTAGGACTGTAGATGATCCAGCGGGGTTAGGTGACATACGGGTTAACTTTGTTAGATTAGAAGGAGAAAGGACAGCTGGTGAAAGACCACTGCAGGTGATACTGACTTTGCCAGATAGAATAGTAACGAAATGAAAGACTTTAATTCCCGAGAGAAGGATTGTTTCGGACAAACTCACTGCTTGTACCCAAGGAAAATCTGAAGGTGGTACCGAATTCTTTAATTGGTTCAAACAAGTATTCTCAGATTTTAGCAGACAGGATTTAAGCACCGAGTCAGGAAAGAGAATGTTTGTGGATAAGTTTGTGCGTTGATTGTTGCCTGATATCCAGCCACAAATGTTGACTTCCGAGAGTGCTTGGCAAGCTAAATCACAGTCCGAAGTATTGCATTTGGCTCAGTATTACGAGAATAGAGTCGATAATGAAAAAGAAAGGATCAAAAAGAGGTGGAAGTACACACTTTTGAGGCCAATTTGTTCCACAAAGTAATACGCTGTTGAGTCCTGTACACGCAAAGCAATGTGCTTATTGCAGATAAGAGGGTCATTGGCGAGCACAATGCCGATCCTCCAGCAAAGGTCGAATACCACATATGGTGTCATGGGTAGACGATCCAGAGGCCGCCCTGGGGTAGGGGGTCTTGGGAGAAGCCAGTTCGCTCACAATTCTCAGTCATTTTTGCAAGATAATCAGCAACCTAGTGCAGATAGCAGAAATATTTTTGATAATCCTTCAACTGCCTATCTTTCTGAAGATCTTGTCCTCGATGATATATTGTTTCGTTATGAAAGCCAAAGCATGGTCTGGAACCGACGCCTATTCCCGTTAATCAGAAAGGTCCCTACGTTGAGATGATGGTGGGGAATAGGAAGTATCTATTTGTGATCGACACGGGAGCACAGAAGTGTTCCATTGATCATTCACGGGTTCCAGACATTCCACTGTCAGAGCAAAATAATATTTCTGTAGGGTTTTCTGGTACGCCAGTGGTTAGTCTGGTTTCTCTGCCGGTACCAATTTCACTGGGTCCATTCACGGATTACTGTGCATTTTTTCTGACAACAAATTGTGGAGATATTTCGTTGGGGTTGAATCTGTCGAAGGAATTAAATGCGGTAATTCATTGTTCTTCGGATGGCGTGCGTTTGACGATTTCACCTCAGCAATCTTCTGCCTCATAGTTTCTGACTAGACCTTTGCCGCCAGAATTAAGTGAAGTTCCGGCGTGTTTATGGGCGATTGATGACAATGATGTTGGTATTTTGCAAATTGAGCCTGTTAAAATTGTTCTGAAAACAGGAGTTATGTTGCCACAAATTCCACAATATAAGATTTCAGTTGATGGTGAGCAAGCTTTGAAGTGTATAGTCTCCGATTTCGTACATCGTGGAGTAATCGAAGAAATTGCAGGAATTTTGTGTAATAGCTCGATTTTACCGGTGAATAAGAAAGGGGATAATGTGATCCCATTCTGTTTCATTATCGATTTGCGCGCTATCAATAAGATTGTTGCTCCACAATTTCCAATTGTGACTGATGTAACGACGATACTAACAATGATTCCAGCTTCTGCTGCTCATTTCAGTGTTGTGGATCTTAAGAATGCCTTCTTTAGCATTCCCATAAACGTGGATAGTAGGTATTTGTTCACATTCACTCTAGGGGGATGCTCGTTTACATTCACATGGGCACCACAAGGGTACACGGAGAGTCAGAGCATTTATAGTAGGGCTTTGAAAGAGCAGCTCGATACACTCGGGTTGCCTTCTACTTGTACATTGCTACAGTATGTCGACGACCTTCTCTTAGCTGCAGACTCAGAAAGTGCTTGCAAGGAAGGCACTGTGTTATTGCTCATTCATCTAGCAAAGCATGGGCATAAAGCTTCAATGAAAAAGTTTCAGTATTGTTGACAGGAGGTCGCCTATTTAGGCTATCTCCTGTCAAAGCAGGGAAGAAGATTGACACCTGAACGAATTAAGAACACTTCTTGCATGTCTGTCCCAAATACATACAAGGAAGTCAGAGCCTTGATAGGAATGGCTTCTTACTGTAGACAGTGGATCCCTAACTTCTCACTAGTGATGAAACCAATGTTGGCATTGACAAAGAAGGGCATTTCTTTGCCACTACTGTTGAACTTGCAACACCAGAAAACTTTTGATCTGCTCAAGATTGCACTGTGTTCAGCGCCAGTTTGGGCACACCACATTATGATAAGGCCTTTTTGTTGTATGTGCATGAACGTGATGGATGTGCTTTGGCTGTGTTAACGCAGGAACATGGGGGGACAAATAGAATGTACGGTTAATTTTCCTCCACACTCGATCCTGTTGCATGCGCTTTGCCGAGATGTTTGAGAGCTGTTGCTGCTGCGTCTGTAAAGCGGAGTGAGGTCATGGTTTTAGGCCATACTTTAACCGTGATGGTACCTCACTCTGTAGACGTTCTATTAAATAGAACACAAATGCAACACCTTACTTCCGCACATTTAACAAGATATGAACTGATTCTATTTGCACTGCATATCCAAATTAAAAGATGATGCGTATTGAATCCAGCTGAATTATTACCTCTTCCGCAAGATATTGCTTGCAATGATGAAATGTCACATGACTACCTTTATACTACAGAGCAAGAAACTAAAGGCAGGATTGATTTGCAAGATATACCTCTGAACGATCCACAAAGGGAGCTGGTTTGCGATGGCTCCTGCTTCAAACTCCCGGATGGTATATCCACTGCTGCTTATGCCATCACTACATTAAGCACGATTGTGGAAACCAAGAGAATTTCGCATAACTCGAGCTTGTGAACTTTCCAAAGGGCTTAGAGTGTATATATTTTCTGACAGCCAGTATGCCTTTGGGGTGGTCACAACTTCAGTAGATTATGGGCAGAATGAGGTTTCTTGACCTCACACGTAACCAAAATCCAACATGGCACCTTGATAGTTCAGCTACTCTCAGCACTTGCGCTTCCGACTCAACTAGCAATCATGAAGTGTGCGGCACATCATAAAGTAGTAGATGATGTAGGGAAATAGAACGCTTTTGCTGACAGGATAGCTAAACAGACTGCTACTCATTTATACTCAGAAATGTATGTTACAAAGGAAGCCACAAACATTTGTACAGTAGATGAAGGGATTGATTCGATAAAGCATATTCAAGCTGATGCCACTCAAGAAGAACTTAAACACTGGGCTGAGGGTTTGGCAAAGTTGGATGAGGAAGGGTGTTGGGTAGACAGTTCAAAGGGAAGATGGATGCTACCCGATGCATATGTCATCGCTATGATCACAATGGCTCATGGTCCCACTCACATATGTGCTAGGAAAATCTGTAAAATGCTAGAATCTGTCTGGGTGAATGTTAACATCTCATAAACTGCTGAGCGCTTTGTCCAGAATTGTATGGTTTGCTTACAGCATAATGCTGGGAAGGGTACGATGACACTGAGGGGTAATTTTGGTGCCCCCTCTGTGCCTTTTGAAGTGATTCATTTTGACTTAATTGAGATGGAGCGCTGTAATAACTACAAATATGTCTTGGTAGACATTTGTGCCTTTAGCAAGTGGGTTGAAGCCTTCCCTGTGAAAGATGCTACAGCAATTACAACGACGAAGACCATGCTTAAGGAATATTTTCCTAGGTTTGGGTTGCCGAGGGTCATCTGGTCAGATAATGGTCCACATTTTATCACTGCTGTTATTCTGCAAGTGTGGCAGGATTACAGATCGATAAACGGTTCCATTCGGCTAGACACGCTCAAAGCGCTGAACTTGTAGAACGCCATAATGGTATCTTGAAGAACAAAATTGCCATGGTCTGTGTCAGCAGTAATTTGAAATGCCCAGACGCTTTACCTATAGTGCTACTGTCCATGCGGACAACCCCACAGACTAGAACTGGACTCTCCCCTTACGAAATCATTATGGGGAGGCCAGCTAATATTTGGAACCTGCCAAGACTCAGAGCATTAAAAGATGTAGAGCATTTGATTTTTGCTGAATACTGTGACCAGTTAACTCAAAACTTGTATTTGATTTATCAACAGGTGTGCAAAGCCCTCCGAGTTAAATACGAGGGGTCAGGTCAGAGAATTCGACCTGGACTGGGTGCTCAGAAATTCATTTGAGAGAGCATCGAGCTTCGCACCGGCTGGAGAGGACCATTAGCTGGCCGACGACATTGGATACACGCTACACACATCAAGAGGATACCTTTCCCTTTTCCACATGACGGATAAGAAAATAAGGAAACTACTTGCTCTGCTTCCAGTGATCAATTGGTTCTAAACAACATCAAGGGGATTTCAGAGACTTTTCCAGAGCCTGTGGGGTCTGGGGAGACTGCTGCTTTGTCTCTGAATTCTTCTTCAGATATTTATGCACCCTTGAGTGACCTTGCCTCTGTTTTACCACTTCCATCAGGAAGCAATGACACACTGTTCGCAGATCACGCAGTGCCTGGAGTCTTAAGGTACGGTCTGCGTCCACGGCACTAGACTTACAGCACAGCATGGCTGTGCTTACAGGAAACGACTGTTAAGCTCGTCCCTTGCCACTTTTGCACTGAAACATAAGTAAGTGGCTGGGACCAGTAAAAGCTATCTTCAATCAAGATCATGTGGTCAGGAGATCACCAGCAGTGGAGATGAAGCTTATCCTTGGTTGCCTAGGGATTGGCAGGGTACTTGTTATTTGGGTATCTTGCTACCAGGGTATATGTAGCTAGCACCTCTGAGGTCTCTAGGCTCGTCCAAGGCGGGACGAGAACGGTGATACTACTTCACAAGTCATGGCCGATAAAGCCAAATCCTTTGTGCCATTTTGGGGACAGATCATGAATTCCAAGGATATTAGGATACTAGTAAGAGTATTGGAGAGAACCATCAACCGGACCACCGATATACTCTACAACATGATTTTAGAACAGAAAGCAATTAGATTAGTGGCTCTACAGAACCGGATGGTGTTAGACGTCATCCTGGCTGAGCTGGTGGAGAATGTAAATTGGTGGGATCTGCTTGTTGCGTTTTCGTACCTGACTCCTCCCCTACCATATTCAAGGCAATACAAAATCTGCACGTCCTAAATACAGAAGTACATGTTCCTGAGGGAAACTGGGATCTTAGTACTTGGTTATGGGGCTTTTTACGGTCTTGGGGATGGAAACTCTTTTCAGTCTTAATGGTAGTCCTTGGTATTCTGTTGTTCTGTTGTTGTTGCATACAATGTCTTCCTGTCATATGTTCGATGTTAGGGGGATGTTGTGCGCAGACTGTAGGAACATTATTGTAACGCTCACCTGATTCCCGTAGAGGCGCCGGTCTTGACTGGGCGTATACCGTATCTTCAAAGGTGATGTGTAACACACGGCTGGCTCTTTGGGCTGGACACCTGTGCACTGTATGTCTGACGCGAAGGGTAAGATGTCTGCAGATAGAAAATATGGGATTAATGAACTGGGTTATTGAATGTCTCTCTCTTCTTCCCTTTCTCTTCTCCTGTAGAACCCCAAAGGTTAACGCTCTCACCTTAGGTAAGTGAACGCCGTGCTCTCCATCTGCCTCGGGGCAGGGTGCTGTAACCAGTTTCTTCACTGGATAAGGGGAGCAGGCCTCTTGACTTCAGAGGACTGCTGTCTGTCGTTTACTGCACGAACGGTAAGTTTCTAGTAATTCTAATGTCTTTAAAAGTCTTTAGTAATGATGTCTCTTGTTTTGCAGGGTTCCGGCGATGGCGGATGACGGGCTGAAGTGAGTTGAAGATGGAGCCCGTGTGATGAATAGAAGCGCCTGGAAGCACGTAAGTAAGCGCTTGTTGCCTGCTTCACGATGCGCTCTAACTGTCTTTTTATTTTGCAGGTACAAGTTCGGAGCGGCTGCAGGGTGCCGGAATACCCACTGGGTTAGATGTGGAAAGGAGTAATGGCACGTGAGTATTAAAGTTCCCCAATGTCTTTAAACGCACCTTGTTTTGTCTTTCAGATGCGAGATGCAGCGCCGAAGGCCTCCGGAGCGTGCGAAGAGTTGGTAAGCTTTTGTCTTTCAGATGCCGGAATGCAGTGCGAAGACCTCCGGAGCGCACGAAGAGTAGGTAAGCCTTTGTCTTTCAGATGCCGGAATGCAGTGCGAAGACCTCCGGAGCGCACGAAGAGTAGGTAAGCCTTTGTCTTTCAGATGCCGGAATGCAGCGCGAGGCGTTGGTGACAGCCGATGGACCAGGTAAGTGAAGCGCTGTCACTGAAGACCGTAATGCTAACCTGTTCTTTCTTGTCTTTATAGGTGTTGCTGAAGACTGGATTCAGGATGGTAAGCCTTTTTCCTTAGGCCCAGGATCAGATGCAGAAGACACGATGAGCGTTCTGCTGCAGAGGATGCAGAATAACGCAAAGCAAGATTCATCCATCGGGTGTGGTTTAAATAGCCTCCTGTAGTGCTTAGGTGTCTCCTTCCACAGCCACGCCTAGGTAAGAAAAGAGTTCCTGCTTTCCAGAAGAGTTCCAGTGTTCTGAACCTAGGGAGTGGCTCCTGCCCCACCCAACAGGAAAAGTAGTTCCAAACAGAAGAGGATCAGAGGCTCAACTGGCAGGCAAGTAAGCAGCATGGTCTGCTGCAGGTAAGTCCACCCAAGCATTATGAGCCCGGCGCTTCCAGCGCTGGGACTGGGCATATTTATGAGCCTGGTGCCACTGGCGCCAGGACTGGGTCCAAAAGGTCCCAATTGGGACTGGTTGGCACTCGGAACCTGGGTTATGGATCTGGTTCCAAGGGAGTTGGGAAAACCCTGACGTTTTGGAAGCAGAGATCATGACAGTACCCCCCCTCAAGGCCCCTCCCAAACCGGGCTTCTCCGGGGGTTTTGGCTTGTCAGGAAATGTTCGGTGAAATCTTTTGATTAGGCGAGGAGCGTGGACATATTCAGCAGGTTCCCAGGATCTCTCTTGGGGGCCGTAGCCTTTCCAGTCAATTAGGTAAAATAGTTTAGATTTGGAGATCTTGGAGTCCAGAATGCTTTTGACTTCAAACTCGAGTTCTCCATCAACTAGGATGGGTTTTGGAGATTTAGTTAGTCGGGTTTGAGGTTGCACGGGTTTTAATAGAGAGACGTGGAAGACCGGATGTATCTTCATGTGCGGGGGCAAGTCCAACTTGACCGCTACTGGGTTTACTATGGTAGTGATGGAATAGGGACCAAGGTATCTTGGGTTGAATGTGCGTGGCCCTTTTAGAGGTAGATATTTGGTGGATAACCAGACTTGATCCTCTACTTGATATTGAGGGGCTTCCTTCCGATGTTGATCTGCTCCTTTCTTGTATTGTTCTTTAGCCCTTTGAAGGTGAGAAACAGCTTCCTTAAAGGCTTGGGTGATTGTAGAATGCAGGTAGTCTACTGCTGGTGTTTCAAGATCTTGGAGGGGATCCAACTGCGAGGTTCGAGGGTGACTGCCATATAAAAGAAAAAACGGGGTTTTCCCAGTTCCCGAATGGACAGAGTTATTGTAGGCATATTCGGCTATCCAAAGGATGTCTTTCCAAGTTTTTTCAGTTTGTTGCAGCATGCAGCGTAAATACTGTTCCAGAGTTTGATTGGTCCTCTCGGTTTGTCCGTCGGTCTGAGGGTGGTGACTGGTCGATAGTCTCACATCAATTTGAGTCGACCGACAGCAACTTCGCCAAAAATGAGAAATAAATTGACTACCTCGATCCGAAATTAGAACCGAAGGAAAACCGTGCAGTCGGACGATGTTTTCGAGAAATTCTCGGGCCAGAGTTGCTGCTGTTGGCAAGCCTTTGAGCGGAATGAAATGCGCCATCTTGGAGAATAAGTCCACGATTACTAGAATCGTATTGTATCCGGAGCATGGAGGTAGATCAGTGATGAAGTCCATAGAAAGCGTATGCCAAGGGCGAGGTGGGATGTCAATAGGGCGTAAGAGGCCTGCTGGTCTTTCCTTTTGACTCTTGTTTTGGGCGCATACTCCACAGGACATTATAAAGTCTCTGATATCTTTTTTCCAAGACGGCCACCAGAAGTAGCGCTTGATCTTTTCTGAGGTCTTGACCATACCGGGATGTCCTTCCATTAAAGAATCGTGATAACAAGAGATTACTTTTTTCTGTAAATCTGTGCTGGGCAGGTATAATCGTTCTTGGAAATACAATAAGTTGTCCTTTACTGCAAAGTCCTTTCCCTGCAGATGCCAATTCTGTATGTCTGCTGGAGTTACAAGTTGCCTGGCTTTATCCTTAACTTCCTCTATGGATTGTGTGGCGATTACACCCAGAATTCTTTGTTCGGGAATGATTGGTACAGGTTTAGGGTTGATCAAGTGTTCTTCCACTCCCATCCGAGAAAGGGCATCAGCTTTACCGTTTTTTGTACCAGGTCGATAGGTAATTATGAAGTCAAACTCGGCAAAGAATAATGCCCAACGGAGTTGTCTAGAGGATTTGGCTTTTGCGGTTTTCAAATATTGCAGGTTTCGGTGATCCGTAATCACAGTAACGGTGTGTCGGGCCCCCAGCAGATAATGCCGCCAAGCCTTAAAGGCAGACTTGATAGCCAGAAGTTCCTTGTCAGTAATCGTGTAATTGATTTCAGGAGGCGAGAATTTGCGGGACCAAAATGCCACGGGATGCAACTGATTGGTTACCGGGTCCTTTTGTGATAGAACTGCTCCCATGGCAAGGCTTGAAGCATCAGTTTCCACGATGTAGGGGAGTTCGGGGCGAGGGTGTTTTAAGATTGGTGCAGAGATGAATTTAGTCTTCAAATCCTGGAAAGCTTGTTCCGCCTCGGTAGACCATTCAAAACGTTTGTTTTTCTTTAACAAGGCAGTGATGGGCTGGACTATTCGAGAAAATTCGGGGATAAACCTGCGGTAAAAGTTAGCGAAGCCTAACATGCTTTGCACACCTTTTACGGAGGATGGTGATGGCCATTTGAGAACTGCATCGACCTTCTTTGAATCCATACGCACTCCGCTAGGTGATAATATGAATCCCAAGAATTCAACTTCAGTCACGTTGAAAACACATTTTTCCAACTTAGCGAAAAGTTTGTGTTGACGCAATATTTCGAGGACCATTTTCACGTGTTTCCGATGTTCAGATTCCGATGAAGAATAAACGAGGATGTCGTCAATGTAAACAACAACACACACATCTATGAGCTCTCTGAGGACATCGTTCATAAAATATTGAAAGGCGGCTGGGGCATTGCAAAGTCCGAAGGGCATGACCTGATATTCAAATAGCCCATATTTGGTGCGGAAGGCCGTCTTCCATTCATCGCCCTCTTTTACTCGTACCAAGTGGTAGGCTCCTCTAAGATCCAGCTTTGTATATATGCATGCTTTTCTGACTTGGTCCAGGAGTTCAGGGATCAAAGGTAACGGATATCTATTCTTGACGGTGATCTGGTTCAGGGAGCGATAATCTATACAAGTTCTAAGGTCTCCTTCCTTTTTTGGAACGAAGAACAAAGCTGAAGAAGCAGGGGACTTGGAAGGACGAATAAACCCATTTGCCAGGTATTGATCCAGGTATTGTCGAAGGTGAAGGTTCTCAGGCTCGGTGAGGGCATAAATTCTACTACAAGGAGGAGTAGATCCAGGTATCAGGTCTATCTGGCAGTCATAAGACCTATGAGGAGGTAGAGAGTTAGCCTGATCCTTCCGGAAAACATCTTGGTATTCTAGGTATTCGGGAGGTAACTGGGGAGTCTCTGAAGAAATTGCTGCCAGTGCAACACCAGGTGGAGGGTGACAAGTAGAGACACATTCTGGAAACTGGACCGTTCTTGCTCGCCAATCGATCAGAGGATTGTGTTTCTCTAACCAAGGTATTCCTAGAATAATCTGAAACTGAGGAGCCTTGATCACATCGAACACGATCTTCTCATGGTGTCCATCTTGACTTACTAGCGTCACTTCTTGAGTGGTATGCGTTACTGGTCCGGAGGCTATCTCCGTTCCATCCACCGTAGTAATGACGTCCTTTACAGCCTTGGGACAAAGAGTTAGATTCATCCTCAAAACCATTTCATGATCCACATAATTGCCGATGGCACCGCTGTCGACGTAAGCTTCAATTGCATGTAATCGATCCGGATTATCAGGGCTAATGAGGACCATAGGTATCACGAAATGCGAGGTCACGGAACTGGTTTTCACGCTCGGCAAGAGGACCTCTATTCTTGTCGGGCGAGGTCGTTTCCCTGCTCAGAGTTTGTAACTTTGGTAACTGCAGCTCCTACTGCCTTCTTGGCAGGTTTCACCGGACAGTCTCGAAGAAAGTGCCCTGAGTTTCCGCAATAGAGGCATAATTGCAACTGTTTTCTCCTTTCCCGCTCCTTTTGTGTTAGAGGACCTTTCAGGCCCCCTATTTGCATGGGTTCCCCGGAGTCTACTCCTTTGGAAGGAGTCGGCGGTTTGGAAAATACTCGAGCATCAAACTTGGAATGATCGGCCTTCCTGTTCTGCAGTCTGTGATCTATTTGAACGACTAAGTCTATATAGTCCGAACAATCTTGTGGGGGATTCACTACTTGGGCTAACACATCTTTGAGCTCTCCACGTAGACCTCTATAAAACAGCGTAATCCTTTTGTCCTCAGGCCATTGAGTTTCCACTATCAGTCTGTTGAAAGACGCAATATAAGCCAAAAGGTCTTGATTACCTTGTTGCAACGAAAGAAGCTCATTGTCCAAGGCCTGCCCCTGTGAATGTCTTGCGAACAGTTTTTCCATACTGAGCTGAAAAGCTTGAAAATCATGGAGGACCGGATCATCTTGATTTACTAGAGGGATCGACCAGTCTGCCGCATTGCCACTAAGGTACGAAAGCACGAAAGCTACTTTAGCTTGATCAGTTGGAAAGGCTGCTGGCCGGCATAAGAAATGCAACCGGCACTGATTGATAAATACTGCAAACCTCTTTGGGTCACCAGAAAATCGTTCGGGCAGAGCCAGAGGTACATTCCCAGGTAGGTTGATCTGCACTGGATTCATAGAGGATGTAGAAGGAAGATTTCCCCCAGATGCGGGTAACGGGGTCTGTCCGGCTTGTGACTGTAGCAATTGTCTAGCGAGATCATCTGTTCGCTCCTTGGAAATAATCAGTTCCCTTCTTAGAGCGTTTGTTTCCTGACGGGCTGCATGCACTTCTGCCCTTAGTTCCCCAAGTAACTGGGCTAGCTGGTCGGTATCCGAGGTTTCCATAGCGCCTGGACGGGAGTTTTGCGGTAGGCTTTGCGTTCTGTAACGCTCACCTGATTCCCATAGAGGCGCCGGTCTTGACTGGGCTGGACCTCTGTGCACTGTATGTCTGACGCGAAGGGTAAAATGTCTGCAGATAGAAAATATGGGATTAATGAACTGGGTTATTGAATGTCTCTCTCTTCTTCCCTTTCTCTTCTCCTGTAGAACCCCAAAGGTTAACGCTCTCACCTTAGGTAAGTGAACGCCGTGCTCTCCATCTGCCTCGGGGCAGGGTGCTGTAACCAGTTTCTTCACTGGATAAGGGGAGCAGGCCTCTTGACTTCAGAGGACTGCTGTCCGTCGTTTACTGCACGAACGGTAAGTTTCGAGTAATTCTAATGTCTTTAAAAGTCTTTAGTAATGATGTCTCTTGTTTTGCAGGGTTCCGGCGATGGCGGATGACGGGCTGAAGTGAGTTGAAGATGGAGCCCGTGTGATGAATAGAAGCGCCTGGAAGCACGTAAGTAAGCGCTTGTTGCCTGCTTCACGATGCGCTCTAACTGTCTTTTTATTTTGCAGGTACAAGTTCGGAGCGGCTGCAGGGTGCCGGAATACCCACTGGGTTAGATGTGGAAAGGAGTAATGGCACATGAGTATTAAAGTTCCCCAATGTCTTTAAACGCACCTTGTTTTGTCTTTCAGATGCGAGATGCAGCGCTGAAGGCCTCCGGAGCGTGCGAAGAGTTGGTAAGCTTTTGTCTTTCAGATGCCGGAATGCAGTGCGAAGACCTCCGGAGCGCACGAAGAGTAGGTAAGCCTTTGTCTTTCAGATGCCGGAATGCAGTGCGAAGACCTCCGGAGCGCACGAAGAGTAGGTAAGCCTTTGTCTTTCAGATGCTGGAATGCAGCGCGAGGCGTTGGTGACAGCCGATGGACCAGGTAAGTGAAGCGCTGTCACTGAAGACCGTAATGCTAACCTGTTCTTTCTTGTCTTTATAGGTGTTGCTGAAGACTGGATTCAGGATGGTAAGCCTTTTTCCTTAGGCCCAGGATCAGATGCAGAAGACACGATGAGCGTTCTGCTGCAGAGGATGCAGAATAACGCAAAGCAAGATTCATCCATCGGGTGCGGTTTAAATAGCCTCCTGTAGTGCTTAGGTGTCTCCTTCTACAGCCACGCCTAGGTAAGAAAAGAGTTCCTGCTTTCCAGAAGAGTTCCAGTGTTCTGAACCTAGGGAGTGGCTCCTGCCCCACCCAACAGGAAAAGTAGTTCCAAACAGAAGAGGATCAGAGGCTCAACTGGCATGCAAGTAAGCAGCATGGTCTGCTGCAGGTAAGTCCACCCAAGCATTATGAGCCTGGCGCTTCCAGCGCTGGGACTGGGCATATTTATGAGCCTGGTGCCACTGGCGCCAGGACTGGGTCCAAAAGGTCCCAATTGGGACTGGTTGGCACTCGGAACCTGGGTTATGGATCTGGTTCCAAGGGAGTTGGGAAAACCCTGACCTTTTGGAAGCAGAGATCATGACAATTATGACTGAAAATACACGCACCTGAGAAGATGACTAATGTTTTTGTAATGAAGGATATTACTGTCAAAGATTTGATGGCCATTGATATATCTGATAAATGTGATTCAGGATGTACGGACCTTGAAACGTGGTAAAGCGAATATTTTTAGTCAGGCTCTTGGCTTAGGCCAAAAGGAGGGTTTGTTAAACGGTAATTATATAGTGCCTCCTTAGTATTTATATTGGCCTAAGCCTATTCGAGCTACACGGAAAACCACGTTGCAAAGTTCTGATTTTTGGGTTAACTTTGCCGCCATTTTAAGATTCATCCACCATTTTGATTTCCACTTGTGTGTTCTACGTTCTAAAATGGTGGACTATGTTTTCAACTTGCAACCAAGCCTTCTGACCTTTGAGTTCTGTTAATGTTTAGGTTGTCCGAGAGCCAACTCTTTAGACTGAGCAAAGAGACCTTGTGCTTCATATGAACTGTCATTCAAGTGTTGTCTGCGTTCACAAACCTCATCCTTGTATAAACATTGGGACAATGAAGAACAAGCTTCGAGCGTATACTTTGGCTGAACTACTTTGTGAAGAAACTTAGTATAAGGCTTACCGTGGGATCCAGAACATATATCACCATTGTGTCTTCATGGAAATGCAAACCTATGTAATCCTTTGCATAATATTGTATAATCTGTATGTGAACTAGGCACGAACTCTAGACCACGAATTATTAACGTGAAGAGAGGCTGGACAATATTACACAAATTGTATAAAAGCACAAATGTTTAGATGTCCATCACTCTCTCACCTCTCCTTGTCGGCTGGGACACACTGCGAGGTGTTGGTAGCCAGATAGCTATCTGTTTTGCTTTGTAAAATGTACAGTAATAAAAGATCTGTGAATCTTTTTAGCCCGTGATTCGTGTATTTCCTTTGTGGTACTCAGCCTCAATATTTCCTTGTTCTTTCACTGCGTATAAAGAGCCTGGACTTAATATGACTTTATGTGACTTATCTGTGCCACTAATTAGGCTATATTAATATATTTTAAGATTGCTATTTACTCAGGAGAATTTTAGTAGACTGTTTGTGTTAGTATAAGAATATTTCAGGAACCATGGCCTGGTTCATGAGAGGCCTATCTGTCCCACTGCCTAGTTTGACTGCAATACCTTAAACATAACCTCTAGTGAGCACTTTTTGACAAGATCCTAATACGTGGTGATGTCATCAGTGATCTCATCAGTGATGTCAAAGATTATACCATTCATGAAGTCACCTGATATTTCATGTGTGTTGGTATGATCAGTGCATGGTGGGGGCATGAGTTATTGTTGTGTAGTGTCAGATCTTTTGTACACACACTTATGGGTATCGTTAAGGTGCATCCCCTAATTTAACACCCCCTGGTATACAATCCAACCCCTCAATTCTAGGACCAGAAACAGGCTGTATTTAGAGTTAAAACTAAAAGTTATTTAAATAAAAGAAAATCAATGAAGGTCTCTACGCTTTATGTTGGGAAAGTCACCACAGTAAAATATGTGTACATTGGTACCTGATTTACAGAAAAGAGAATTGACCTGCGCAAATCTCACTAAGAGATAGTGCACCTCTGCAGTCACACAATCAATCAATTAATGATATGTTTAAATATTCCTATGTATGAATAATATGCTGATATTCCCATTTCCTTAAATGTCGTTTATCGGCCACTGTATTCAACTACTTCACATAACATTTACATAGGACCAGTTTTCTTTGCTAAATAGCAGATTAAAACACTTTATTTTCTCCAATATCAAAAGCAAGTATGGGTATGGGTATCAGGGAATGGTTACATAGAAAAATAACATGTATTGGGTGCTGTGGGTTTCTAGCATGCACATGTACATAAAATACTAGCTTTGGTGACTTGCAACAAAATCTACAAGCCTGAGGTTTGAGAGGCTGTGCTAACAATTTAGATTGCACAGACAATCAATTTGTCTAAACTATTATCCACCCAAGATTATGGTTTTCTTAAAGGACAACAACTATCTCCCAAAGTCCCTTGGATGATTTGGGTTTATCGAATTCGAGGTTCTCTCACTTCTACCCAAAGTTGCTATTGGCAAAATGTTACTGTCTACTTGAAGAAACATCTTTTCTAATGTATAGGCCGGCCTTCACGGTTCTTTATTTATTAATTCACTGTTGGCTATTAATCTTTGCAGGCCGGTTGATAGCCCCAGTCTCTGGCCACACGTGTGAGAACTGCAAGATTAGACTTATTCAGCTATGATTTACAAAATGCTGCAAATTTGGTGCTGGGAAATGCTCTATGTTTTACATTGCACACCCTGCACAGAGAACGGCAAACATGCTATTTGCTCTTATTGAAATATCATCTCTCACAGCTTTGAACAAAGTGAAAGCAGGAAATAATTCACCCTAATGACCTACAATATCAAATCCCCATTAATTGTGTTGTAGTTTAGCATCCACTGCATGCTATGCACAGAAAAATACTATCGTGCTCATTACAGTTTTGCTGGTCTCCTGCTGGTAATTGCTGCAGGATACCAGCAAAACTGCCTGGGATGGGATTGCCAGAATTACTGGCACCGGTAGATCTAGTGCCAGTGATTCTGGCATTTATTTGCCGGTAGGGGCATGAACTCCCGCAGGTCAGGCCTGCCAGTAGTTCACTGCCCCCACCAGCAAAGTTGTGATGCACTGATCTATCCTGTTATCGGCGCTGGTCTCTCTGGCACCGCGGCCGACTTTGCCATTCCTTGTTCGTGGGTACTTCTAAGATGGCTGATGGATTTCCCCTTTCTTCTCTGGCCGACCGTGCAGTTTCTGCACGCACACTCCTGGCGTTGATAGCTGATCATGTGACCGCATATATCGATCGGAGAGCAGCGGCTCAGTGCGTCGCTACTCTTAGGAAAGACGCTTTGTAAATTGCTGCTCACTAGGATTACAGATTGTTTTGTACTTCATATCTCAATTCTAATCTTCCTTTCTTTGTGGGTACTTAGATCTGGTCATTTTTTACTCCAGCGACTCTCCGCTATTGGAAACTACTCTGTGAATTTCTCAGAGGATCCGCACCAGACTATTGCTGTACTCACGCTCAAGCCGTCTCCTTTGCTGCCGTTTCTCTGACTTCATACGGTTCCACCTCACGGTACTTGAGTTCCGTAACTATTTATTTAAGGATATTGTTCCCACACTTCCATAAGGATCAATACTTTCAAACTAAATCGTCTCACTTGTTTACAGGAACTTCCCCTCTTCTAAACCCTCTGCTCATCAGAGTACTCTCTCTCTGTTTTCTCGCCGGACTTGCTTGATAGTGGAGCGGCTGCGTAGGTATTCAATTGGTGCCAGTCCTTTTGCCATTTAGGAACTCTTATCCCTTACTTACTTGTTATTCTTTTTACTAGGAAGCCTTTCGTCTATACCTGCATCTTACCTTGCACATACCTGTTGCAGATCCTCGGTGGGTGGTATTTCTATGTACTTTATTTTGCCTTTCCTCAAATTCGATCTGCTCTTACCTGTTACTTTTTACCTTTTTAGTGTAATCTAATCTTTGGAACATTCCCAGTCATTACTCTGCTCGCCATCCAGAACACCGAAAGCTGACAGCTGACTCCAATCCAGTCTCCGAAGGTCAGAACCCTTGACTCTCCACGCTCCGGCTCAGTGTTTTCTTCCCCAGAGGGTTTCCCTGGGAGTACTGCCCCCTCTCCTCCTGAATTTCTTGCGGACAGAGGGAGGTAGAATTTACAGGGAAATCCTTGCATTCTTCAAAACAACTTCTTCCAAGTCACTGCTGCCTGTCCAGATTAGTGGATTCTGTGGGTTACTTGATTATTTGTCTAAAAGCCTATCAGATAGCGACGCCACAACATACAGCAGTGACTATGGAACAGCAGATGCAGCAGCTAATGGCTGCTATGCAGTCTATGTCCCATGAAGTACAAAATCTTAAACGAGAAAATGCGCAGTTAAGACAACAGGTAGTTTGTGCCTTTCCTGAGGTACCCCATTAGACTTTACCATCAGGCAAGTATGACGGGGATCCTCATAAACTGAAAGAATTCCTGGACAGCTGTATGGTTCAATTTACACTATGGCTTCGTGTTTTTCAAAATATAGACACATCACGGCTGATTTCCGTATATAGATTTTTTTATGTACGGTACCACTTACTAAGTTAGTGCGGTCGTGTCTTAGTCCCATTACGAGTGCCTGAGCCGTTTGTTCAGATTGTGCACCAGGGACGTTCCCGTTGTCGCGTGCCGTAGCTGTCGTGGCTCGGTCCCATTGCTGTTACTGTTTCTGATGACGCACTTGGGACGCTCCAGCAATCACGTGCCACTACTGTGATCACGTGGCGGATCACGTGGTCTTGCTGCCACACCTCGTGTTCTCTCTAAGACTTCTGGTTTGCCCCACGAGAACAGACGGTGTCGGCAGCTAGAGTGAGTGCAAGCGGCCAGTGTTTTTTGTCCTCCGGCGAACAACTAAAAGCTGGTAAGTGGTACGCATATTTTGTTTCCACCCTATCTCGCCCTTTGTTTATTTGAAATAGTAAGCCATGCAGTTACGAGGCAGTCAGAATTATCGTTTGTGTTGATGTCCCCAAAAAATATTATAATTTTTTTGCTACAGAGAACTACGTTCAGTATTTGGGGCATCAAGGTGCGTGACAATTTTCGATCTGAGGCGCGGGCTGATGTTGTGGTCCGGCTAAAGGTTGGTATTTGCATACCTCTGTTCCTTGAGAGTAGGAGGTTCAGAACATGCGTATTACCTTTTAATTAAATTAAATCACACGTGTGTGAGAGCATGACCCTAGGGTTCCCCCATTTCGGTTGATCACACGTGGTTTTCTGGAGTGCATGGAGAACTTTGTATGTCCTCTATGATTTGGGATAAGGTTGTGTATAATCACGTGGTGTTTCCAACAGGCACTGGTGCAGTTTCTACTTACCACAATGAGTAGCAACTACGGGGCTGTAGAAATAGAATTCTTTTTGGCACTGCCCCCAGTATATTTAGATAGATCTCCAAAAGTAGTGTTTTTCTTCTCTTGGTTCAGAGATTGTGTTTAAACATCTATTTTGAAGATGTTTCCCTTATCACCGAAATTGAGCAGTATTTGCATTCGCAGAACTGAAATTGGTGAGTCTCGCATGTGGTTAATTATAGCCTTGTGAGCAGATTTGAGGTACATTGTTAACCTTGATCTCTTTTCTCCCTCTCTTTTGTCTCCCCTCTTTCCATTTTCCCGACTTTTCATCTTGTCCCCATCTCTGATGTAGCAGGTTGCACATGCTAAAGGTCCTCATTGTTGGAAGCAACCTTTACTTCAAGATACACTTCAGCTTCTGCGAAAGTTTTTTCCACATGTCTTGGATGTTGTCTTATGACTGTGTATAGTGGGAGTTGTTTTGGATCCCCTGAAGAAGTTCTAAAAATGTGTTTTCATTTGTATGTTGAACGAAACATGTTGGGCATATAAGCACCTGAAATTGTAGGCTGCATTTCATATTTGCCAATTGAGTTGCGATGGTCACACCAGTAGCTGCTTTTTATAAAAAGAAGGGGTAGACAATCAACAAGCAAGTGATATATTACACACCTCCTACTAACTAAGATTAGAGGTTGTTTGGAGGAGCTACTTACCAAAACGTTACTATACACCAGGGACACGCTAATTGTGTGTTGTACCGAGTAGATTTGTATAGGCAGGAGCCTTGTTGTAGAGTGTATAGGTGACACTTAGGCCAGTAGGTGCTGTTGTTTTTATCAGTTTATCATTTGGAACTGATTTAGAATATATAATGTGGTTTTGTTTGATGTTTTAGTAGAAGTGCACTATGTTTTACACCTTTTTATAATGTTCTGACTTCATTTTAACAATTATATTTTGCATTTAATAAATTAGTATTGTTTGTACATTGATTTTTTCTAAAAACCTCCGACTGGGTCCTTATTTGGTCCATGGACCGGGGTGGGGATGATGGGTAGAGTTGCATGAAGAGAGAGACGGCCTGTTCCTTTTTGTTCAATATTGTCCACAAGACTTTAATAGGAGTATGGAACAGGCGTCTTTAAATTACTCCGCTTGTCTCTCTTTGTTGTTAATTGTATTAGCGTGGGTGTTCCCCGTGAGACTTATGTCCAGAGGGTCATAGATTACACTTTCAGGACCTTTGAGACTGAACATTTTATAGACTAAACAGAGCACATAGATGGACACCATCCGTCTGGCAATATTCTTTTTGGATTGATCTGCACTATTAGTGTACCTAGCCCTTGAGAATGGCATCGGACAAAACTAAAAGTTACGATAATAAATATGTTGAAGATCTATTGGCCCAAGCCTCTCTATTTTTGGGAGGAGAAGGACCTTTGATTTCTAATCTAAGCAATTGGGATAAGTTAGTTCAATTAAAAAAAAGACTTATTAGAACTGAACTACACGGTTCCATCATGATTGAATATTTGAGATCATGTACCTTGCCACAAGGATTGGTAGTCCGCAATGAACCCCGTTTATTTCTAGATGATAAGCATTTTGTACTACAATGGAGCTACATAGCTAATAAATGTGGGCGAGATTGGGTTATTCTGATAATCGACAAAGCACGCGCGATGACCATAAAACTGACAGGAGACTTGGAAACAATGGAAGAAGCCATTAAACAATTAGTCCCGTTAGAAACATACAAAAAAAGATTAGATGAAATCACGCGAGAAATTGTTGAGTTCAAAGGCTTTTGCACACATAAACGCATTGCCAGGATGCGCAAAGACTTGACTCAATTTTCCCATGAAAATGCATTTCAATATACCAAGGAGGGTTATATTTCCCCTTTCATGCCACAACAAGGACAACATGGCCAAAGGGCTAATACTTCCTTTAGCTCCGGAAGTTCAAATGGTGGAGGATACAATAGAGGCAATGGACAAAGACCTTATAGAAATCGTAATCGGGGTCACCAACAACGAGGTAACGATTGTTACAGGGGATCTCAAAGAAGGGGTGCACCCTATAATCAGCCCACCTCAGGACAACAATTACCACCACCTCAACAACAACAGCGCACGGGAAGTTTACCCTTGGTCTCTTTTTTGGAGGAGCGCAGGAGAGAAGACAGTTGGGACTTCGACGAGAGGAGAACGAGAAGCAATCATCCCTATTAGTCAACTTGTCTACATACCAACCTGGACCTGCCGAATTTTGATTTTGAATAAAGGTTTGGGGTTCGTTCCAACAGCACAGTATGACAGCTTCCGGACCCATATGGTAATTGAACAATTATTACGCAAGGTCCATTTGAAACAATTTTTTGCTGATCAACACTATGACAAAGAAAATAATGAGAGTGGGTTACGGGACAAATCTTCATTTGACCCTCCCACAGTGAGTCATACTCCCGAAGCCGTGGTCTTCGCCAAAAGAGTATGGAGAAATTTGAAGTTACTGGAGAGTACACTTCCGGGTCCCACATTTCAAAATCTTAGCAATGCCGAAAAAGCTGCTGTGAAAAGTCTGGCTCTCAACAAGGACATTGTGATACGCAAAGCAGATAAGGGTGGAGCAGTTGTAATTCAAGACAAAATAGCATACATTACGGAATGCAACAGACAACTAGAAGATACTACCTTTTATGCTCCCTTAGAAACAGATCCTACTACAAGATTGTCAACCTTGATATGTAATAAGGTTGATAAAGCCTTTGAGAGAGATTGGATTTGTAAGCAAGAACGGGATTACTTGTGTGTATCTAAACCATCCATCCCGAAATCTTACACTTTACCCAAAATACACAAATCATTGACAAACCCCACGGGTCATCCTATTGTGTCTGACACCGGCTCGGTATTAGAACCTCTTTCTAAGCTAGCCGATAAGTACCTGAAACCTTTTGTTCTTACCATGTATTCTTATATGCAGGATACTACTGAAGCGATTCATTGTGTTGAAAATATGAACTTTGACCCTAATACTCAACTATTAGCTAGTCTCGACATCATAGCATTGTACACATGCATCCCACAAAAAGAGAGCCTTGAAGTCCTCGAGGAAGTCCTACTATCTAAAAGGACTACAGGCGCGACACTGAATAGTTTTATATTATGGTGCGCAGAAATGGCACTTACTGAAAATTACTTTTACTTCAATGGCAAGTTGTACCATCAAGTCCATGGGACAGCCATGGGTTCTCCTGTGGCCCCTACAGCAGCTAATCTTTATATAGAACACTTTGAGCTGGAACACATATATCCTCTCTCTAATCCTTTTTTCACTAAGATTGCTTTATGGAGAAGGTTCATAGATGACATTCTCATTGTGTGGGATGGCACAGAAAAATCATTTGTAGATTTCTTCCATTGGATTAATCAAAGGAACCAGTTCCTTAAATTCACATACACATGCAGTAGAAAGAAAATTAACTTTCTGGATATTACCATTGAAGAGGACGACATCAGCAGTACTTTAAAAGTTAGTCCTTTTCATAAACCTACGGACTGCAATGCCTTGTTGAAATTTGACAGCTGCCACCCCAGACACACGCGTAAAAACCTACCATTTGGGCAGTTTCTACGCCTCAAAAGAAACAGTACCCATAATCTTACATTTCTATCAGAAGCAACTCTTTTGAAAACCAAATTAGAGGCTAGGAATTATCCCTCCAGAATAGTGAAAAGAGCTTTCAAAAGAGCTAAAAACATTAATAGGGAGGCCCTCTTGAAATACCATCAGAAAGATCCTGGTACCAATAGGATTGTCTTCGTCAGCACTTTTTGCCCAAGGTCCAACCAGATCACCAAACTGATACGTAAACACTGGCACATTCTTTCAGGAGGTGAATGTCCTTTAGAACTTCCCTTATTTGCACACAAAAGAACCTCCAATTTGAAGGAATTACTTACAAAGAATGACATCACACCAAAACAAGGTCAGGTGACAAGTGTGGCCGACACCTGGGGTTTATCCACCCTGACGGGACACTCACCCTGCGGCCAGTGCGTTAATTGTAAATACACCAAACGCACGAAAGTAGTGGATATAGGTTTGAAACGACCATGGACACAAAACCGTTTCACCAATTGCAATTCTACTGAGGTAATATATGCCATATGGTGTCCTTGTCACAGGCTCTATGTCGGTATGACAGAAAGAAAAGTTAAGAGCCGAATCAGCGAACACAGGAGTTGCATAAAAAGTAAGAATGTTACAGTCCCTTTGGTAAATCATTTTATTATCATGGAGCACAGTCCAGATGACATACAATGGACTGTCTTGTGGCAACTTGACAGGTCCCAAACAAATGAAAACGTAACAAAAAAACTGTTGTATAAAGAGAAATGGCTAATATTTCTAACAAAGTCAGCAACGATTGGCCTGAATGAACAATAAAATCTATGTGAAATTAGATTTGGGTCCAGCTATCATTTACACCCATTTAAATCGTGTACCACTTTAAATTCTTTTTAAGTAGAACACACTGGTGTGGCATGTATCCTAACGTGATCACAATTTGGGCATCGGCTTTAGTTGGCCGAGCACTCGCACATGGAGCAACACTATGGCTTCGTGTTTTTCAAAATTTAGACACATCACGGCTGATTTCCGTATATAGATTTTTTTATGTACGGTACTACTTACTAAGCTAGTGCGGTCGTGTCTTAGTCCCATTACGAGTGCCTGAGCCGTTTGTTCAGATTGTGCACCAGGGACGTTCCCGTTGTCGCGTGCCGTAGCTGTCGTGGCTCGGTCCCATTGCTGTTACTGTTTCTGATGACGCACCTGGGACGCTCCAGCGATCACGTGTCACTACTGTGGTCACGTGGCGGATCACGTGGTCTTGCTGCCACACCTCTTGTTCTCTTTAAGACTTCCGGGTTGCCCCGCAAGAACAGACGGTGTCGGCAGCTAGAGTGAGTGCAAGCGGCCAGTGTTTTTTGTCCTCCGGCGAACAGTTAAAAGCTGGTAAGAGGTACGCATATTTCGTTTCCACCCTATCTCGCCCTTTGTTTATTTGAAATAGTAAGCCATGCAGTTACGAGGCAGTCAGAATTATCGTTTGTGTTGATGTCCCCAAAAAATATTATTATTTTTTTGCTACAGAGAACTACGTTCAGTACTTGGGACATCAAGGCGCGTGACAATTTTCGATCCGAGGCGCGGGCTGATGTTGTGGTCCGGCTAAAGGTTGCTATTTGCATACCTCTGTTCCTTGAGGATAGGAGGTTCAGAACATGCGTATTACCTTTTAATTAAATTAAATCACACGCGTGTGAGAGCATGACCCTAGGGTTCCCCCATTTCGGTTGATCACATGTGGTTTTCTGGAGTGCATGGAGAACTTTGTATGTCCTCTATGATTTGGGATAAGGTTGTGTATAATCACGTGGTGTTTCCAACAGGCACTGGTGCAGTTTCTACTTACCACATTGAGTAGCAACTACGAGCCTGTAGAAATAGAATTCTTTTTGGCACTACCCCCAGTGTATTTATATAGATCTCGAAAAGTAGTGTTTTTCTTCTCTTGGTTCAGAGATTGTGTTTAAACATCTATTTTGAAGATGTTCCCCTTATCACCGAAATTGAGCAGTATTTGCATTCGCAGAACTGAAATTGGTGAGTCTCGCATGTGGTTAATTATAGCCTTGTGAGCAGATTTGAGGTACATTGTTAACCTTGATCTCTTTTCTCCCTCTCTTTTGTCTCCCCTCTTTCCATTTTCCCGACTTTTCATCTTGTCCCCATCTCTGATGTAGCAGGTTGCACATGCTAAAGGTCCTCATTGTTGGAAGCAACCTTTACTTCAAGATACACTTCAGCTTCTGCAAAGGTTTTTTCCACATGTCTTGGATGTTGTCTTATGACTGTGTATAGTGGGAGTTGTTTTGGATCCCTTGAAGAAGTTCTAAAAATGTGTTTTCATTTGTATGTTGAACAAAACATGTTGGGCATATAAGCACCTGAAATTGTAGGGTGCATTTCATATTTGCCAATTGAGTTGCGATGGTCACCCCAGTAGCTGCTTTTTATAAAAAGAAGGGGTAGACAATCAACAAGCAAGTGATTTATTACACACCTCCTACTAACTAAGATTAGAGGTTGTTTGGAGGAGCTACTTACCAAAACGTTACTATACACCAGGGACACGCTAATTGTGTGTTGTACCAAGTAGATTTGTATAGGCAGGAGCCTTGTTGTGGAGTGTATAGGTGACACTTACTCCAGTAGGTGTTGTTGGTTTTATCAGTTTATCATTTGGAACTGATTTAGAATATATAATGTGGTTTTGTTTGATGTTTTAGTAGAAGTGCACTATGTTTTACTCCTTTTTATAATGTTCTGACTTTATTTTAACAATTATACTTTGCATTTAATAAATTAGTATTGTTTGTACATTGATTTTTTCTAAAAACCTTCGACTGGGTCCTTATTTGGTCCATGGACCGGGAGGGGGATGATGGGTAGAGTTGCATGAAGAGAGCGACGGCCTGTTCCTTTTTGTTCAATATTGTCCACAAGACTTTCATAGGAGTATGGAACAGGCGTCTTTAAATTACTCCGCTTGTCTCTCTTTGTTGTTAATTAAATCAATTTACATATAAGCCACGCTATTTCCCTTTTGACAAGGACAAGGTCGGATTTTAAATTTCCCACCTTTTAGGTGCAGCTTTAGCTTGGGCCACTCCAATAGTTACTTCAAGAAATATTATTCTGGATTCCTATCTGGCTTTCTGTCGCTTCTCAGGAACGACTTCTTGACCTTAGACAGGGAAACAAGGATCTCTTGACCTACATTACCCAATTCAAACAACTGTCCTCCGAAACCGCTTGGCCTGATGATGCCCTTCTCACTCTGTTTTGGAGGGGTCTCACCGAAGAACTTAAAGATGAGGTTTCTAGGGTACCTCGTCCCACAAACTTGGCCGACATGATCACGGTAACCATGCAAATGGATTATCGCCTCCAGGAGCGATATCAAGAACGGAAAAAAGGGGGGGATTCCGTTCACGTTCCGAAGGCCTTCCATCTATTGTAAATCCGCTTCCGACAGATGAACCCATGCAGGTCAGAGCGGCTCAAGGTCCTTTATCGGCGGGTGAAAGGGAACGCCGCAAGTCACTAGGATTATGTATGTACTGCGGTTCTTCCGCTCATGTCTTAAGAGACTGCCCTGTTGTTCATCCTCGTAGGACAGGATCACAAAATTCGGGAAACTCCAAAGCCCTTCCGTAAGAGGAACCACGGCTAGGGTTTTTGAAAAGGGTTCCTCAAATCCTATAGATTAGTCATATACTACTCTCCCTGTTGACCTTTCCGTGGTTGTTCTATCTGTTACGTTGGTTCTTCAAGACCAGGTGCTCCAAGGGATTCCTGCTCTGGTGGATTGTGGAACATCTGGAATTTTATTGATGATAAATGGGCAGAGGGGAAAGGAATTGAATGCTTCACCAAATCCTGTATAACTCCTGTACAAAGGGTTGACGCTGTCCTTTAATTTCCGAGCGGATACGGGAACAGACCGGACCCGTAACATGCATGATTGCATCACATAAAGAAATTCTTACTTTTGACTTAATCAAAGCCGCCCATTTCCCCATCATTTTGGGCTTACCTTGGTTGTGTCTACACAACCCGTTTATCAACTGGTCTGCAGGCACCTTTGTCCTGGGTTCTGATTATTGTGTTGCTCACTGCCTGTCTCAAGCCTCAGTAGGAATAGAGATCTCTCCTCAAACTCCTAGTTCTACCAAAGTAACAACTGTTGCAAAAGTTGGAGTGTTATAAGCAATATTCCTCTGTGTTCTCCAAACCACAGTTCCTTACCTTACCTCCTCATTGCTGAGATGGCTGTCACATTGAATTGCACCCTGATCAACCTATACCATTTGGACGTATGTATATGTTATCCCAAAGTGAGAAGACTGTTCTCAAGGAATATCTCCATACCAACTTGCAAAACAGCCTTGTCACCGAATCCACTTCTCCTGATGGTGCCTCCCTGTTTTTCGTTCCGAAGAAGGATACGGATGAGCTCAGACCCTGTATAGACTATCGGGGCCTTAAAAAGATCACGGTCTTTGACAAGTATCCGGAGCCTTTGATCCCTGACATTCTGGAGGCAGTGCAAGGGGCCACTGTGTATTCCAAGCTGAATCTCCGAGGTGCTTATCATCTCATCCAAATTGCTCTCGGGGAAGAATGGAAGACTGCATTCCAATCGCCTTTCGGACATTACGAATATCACGTAATGTCCTTTGGTCTCTCCGATGCTCCTGCAGTGTTCCAGCGATTTATGGATCATCTGTTTGCAGACGTTTTGTTACACTTTGTTGTTATTTACCTCAATGACATCCTAGTTTTCTCTCCAAATGAGGCTGAACACGTCCGTCATGTAGCCCTGGTCTTGGACCGTCTTCAGTCTAATCAGTTATATTGTAAAGCAGAGTAGTGTGAATTTCACCAAATTCAGGGTGTATCGATGGATCCTAGGAAGGTATCAGCAGTTTTAGAATGGCCACCCCATCGAACATTAAAGACATAAAGCGATTCCTTGGCTTCACCAATTTTTATCGCAAATGTATACCCTGCTTTTCAGATATCATTCTCCCTATCACCAGACTGCTAAAAAAGAACGTTAGTTTCTCCTGGGATTTGCAGGCTCAATATGCCTTTGTAAAATTAAAACGCTTGTTCACCTCAGCCCCAATTCTGTCCACACCCGATCAATCCAAGCAATTCATCCTAGAAACTGACGCTTCACACTACGCCTTGGGAGCTGTTCTTCTGCAAAAATCTAATCAAAGGGAGGAGTCTCCGGTTGCTTATCTATCCAAGAATTTTAATCCATCCGAGGTAAATTACTCAGTTCTCGAAAAAGAGCTTCTAGCCATCAAAAGATCGTTAGAAGAATGGAGATATCTATTATTGGGTTCTCCTCACCCTATCGAGTTTCGGACCAATCATCGGAAGCTAAAAGTGCTTCAGCATGCTCAAACCACCAACAGCCTTCAGGCTCATTGGGCACATTTTTTTCTGCCTTATCAGATTATGTCCACTTTTCTTCCTGACAGACAGAATCTCAGAGCTGATGCTCTCTCCCGAAAGGACCAACCAACCGCTAAATTTAGGTCTGTTTCCCAGGGCCAGATTTGTTTCCGTTCTAACTGACTTCCTGCAAATGATTAAAAAAGCTGCTACTCAACACCTACAGTTATGCAACGACATTTTACATACTTACCACCTCACAAGGGAACAAGGGTTTTTCTTTTATGACAAACACGTATTTGTTCCCTGTGCTACCCTTCAGAACGAAGTTCTTCACATGTGCCATGATACCCGTGCTGCATGTCATCAGGGGGATCACACCACTTTGGAATTAATTAAATGCCATTTTTGGAGGCCAAATCTTTAGACAGATGTTAGGGATTATGTCTTGGCTTGTATTATGTGATTACAGTCCAAAACTCCTTGCCAACCTCCTTTGGGACTACTCACCCGTATGCCTATTCCTGACAGACCCTGGCAAGTGATTTCCATAGATTGTATAGTAGATCTTCTGCCTTCAACTCATCAAACCACTATAATGGTGACAATAGACTATTTCACGAAGATGGCTCATTTCACTCTGTTACCCAAATTACCCAATGCTGACCGCATGTCTTGGATATTTATCTCTGAGATCTTCTCTCGCCATGGTTTGCCAGACACGATAGTGTCTGACAGGGGATCTCAGTATACCTCACTTTTTGGCAGAAGATGTGCACCTATTTGGCGGTACAGAGGGTACCATCCGCAGACGAATGAACAAACTGAGCATCTCAATCAGACGTTGGAGGGCTATTTGCACTGTTTTGTTTCTGCTGCACAAGATAACTGTGTGTAACTCCTGCCATTGGCTGAATTCGCTTATAATATCGCCACTCATTCTGCCCTGAAGACTAGTCCTTTTTACTGCTCCTATGGTTACCACCCAGCTTTTGTTCCGACTGTGACACCACCTTCTTCCCGTTGTCATGGTGCTGACAGTCTCCTTGCTGACATCCAACTTGGTCATCGTCTCGCCCATCAGGCTCTTCAGGCTGCCCAGGATTGGACCAAGTTATGCTGATTGTCATCGAAGGACAGTTCCGGCATTGGCCCTTGGGGACTCTGTTTGGTTGGCTTCCCATTTTCTTCCTTGTCACTTGGTTCCTTAGAAACTATCTCCCCGGTTTTTGGTCCCTTCAGGGTGCTGTCTTTGGTGGGTTCTGCTGCAGTTTGCCTTTTGCTGCCTCCGTCTTGGTCCAGGATCCATCCCACTTGTCCCAGATTAAGTTGTGTGTTCCTGATCGTTGTCAGTGGATCGCTGTAGTTCATCCTCCTCCCGTTTCTACTGCTTTTGGGCCTGAATTCGAGGTACCCAGCATTTGCGATTCCCGTTACTACAGGGGTCGCCTTCAGTTCCTGGTTGATTGGAAGGGTTACGCTCTGGCGGACCGGTCCAGGGAACCAGCTCTGCGGGTTCATGCTCCCCGCTTGATGAGGCGCTTCTATCGGCTGCATCCTGGTAAACCGGGTTCTTCGCCTCTGTAAGTGCCAATAACAGTTACATCCTGTTATTGGCACTGGTCTCTCTCGCACCGCGGCCATTCCTTGTTCGTGGGTACTTCTAAGATGGCCGATGGATTTCCCCGTTCCTCTCTGGCTGACCATGCAGTTTCTGCATGCACACTCCTGGCGTTGACAGGTGATCATGTGACCGCATATAGCGATCGGAGAGCAGCGTCTCAGTGCGTCGCTACTCTTAGGAAAGACGCTTCATAAGTTGCCGCTTACTAGGATTGCAGATTGTTTTCTACTTCATATCTCAATTCTAATCTTCCTTTCTTTGTGGGTACTTAGATCTGGTCATTTTTTACTCCAGCGACTCTCCGCTATCAGAGCCTACTTTGTGAATTTCTCAGAGGATCTGCACCAGACTATTGCTGTACTCACGCTCAAGCCGTCTCCTTTGCTGACGTTTCTCAGACTTCATACAGTTCCCACCTCATGGTACTTGAGTTCCGTAACTATTTATTTAAGGATATTTTTCTGACTCTTCTATAGAGCTCAATACTTTCAAACTAAACCGTCTCACCTGTTTACAGGAACTTCGCCTCTTCTAAACCCGCTGCTCATCAGAGTACTCTCTCTCTGTTTTCTCGCCGGACTGGCTTGAGAGTGGAGCGGCTCCGTAGGTATTCAATTGGCACCAGTCCTTTTGCCATTTAGGAACTCTTATCCCTTACTTACTTGTCATCCTCTTTACTAGGAAGCCTTCCGTCTATACCTGCATCTTACCTTGCACTTACCTGTTGCAGATCCTAGGTGGGTGGTATTTCTGTGGACTTTATTTTGCCTTTCCTCAAATTAGATCTGCTCTTACCTGTTACTTTTTACCTTTTTAGTGTAACCTAATCTGTGGAACATTCCCAGTCATTACTCTGCTCGCCATCCAGAACGTCGAAAGCTGGCATTGGCGTAACACTCCAATCCATTCTCCGAAGGTCAGAACCCTTGACTCTCCATGCTCCGGCTCAGGGTTTTCTTCCCCAGAGGGTTTCCCTGGGAGTACTGACCCCTCTACTCCTGAATATCTTCTGGACAGAGGTAGGTAGAATTTACAGGGAAATCTTCGCTTTCTTCAAAACAACTTCTTCATAGCTGCCTGTCCAGGTTAGTGGATTCTGTTGGTTACTTGATTATTTGTCTAAAAGCGTAACATGCACTGGTCCAGAACAAGAGCCGGTACTGGAATTACCGTCATTTATTCTGGCATTTTCTTCAGACTTGCGAACTCATAATGAGCCTACATGTGTTCTGCAACAAATCAGATTTTACTTGGCTTAAATATAGTGACAAAGCAATCTTTCATCTCACATTGAAATGCAAAAATATTCTATTTGGAATGAGGCCCCTTTAGTGGCAACCCCTCTCTGTCCATCCACACCTGGGACTTTGCAGATAAATTGTTCTAGAGGACCTATATCTAATTATAGCTGTGGAATGTTCATGCATACTTTTGAATATTTTTTTTAAGGCACAGAGCCAGCAAGGATCCTTAAGAGATTCCAAGGAATTCACAGTCCTTTGGGCTCATCTGGTCTGTAATCTCCCTCTTAGGAAACCAGGTCAGCTGCAGGTAAAATCAGCCTGATGCTTCCCCATGGACAAGGTTCCTTCACCCCAAGATATTATCCAAGCTCAGCACTTATTCATTTGGACAGGGATTATCCCTTTGGCAGTTTTCAAAATCATATATCTGTCCTAATTCCCTGTGTGTTTCAGCTTTTATAATGGGTAATATCCCCACAATATGTCATTGTAAAATTATACTTTTTAATTGGTCAAGTCTTTCCAATTAATTTGCTCAATAGGCAGGCACTCCCAGAGAAGACACCACTTAATTGTAATAAGTCGATCACATTTCTGAATACATGACTGGATGCAGAATGCACACTTTGGACAATTTTTAGCTCAAAATCATATATGTTCCATACCTCCTTATAGCAACATGATACTTTGATAAAATATGGATTTCTGTATTCCCACAAACCTCAGAAATTAAGAGACATCTAAACAGAGTATGTGCGATGAAATGTGAATTCATTTTTATCATTTATGATTTTATCAATTGTTAACGCATCTACAAAAATCATGTTTAGACATTCAGTAGAGAAGACTCTCATGGTTTTAAAACACCTTTCTTTTTGCGTTTAAGTCATATTGTTGTACAGTCAGAGCCACATTCTTATGTTAAAATATGAATAATGCTAATTCAAATGGACCATTACATTTCTGTTTGCTTCAGCACAATACCATGTGAGCATTTCTCATACGCCCCTTTGTAAAACCTTTAATCAATGATTAGTAGGGTTGGCTGACAGCCTTCTTCTGTTTGCAAGGTCTTTCATGCCTTGGAAAATGGTAGGCTTCATGGGAGACCTAGTTCAGAGTTTGGAACTTAAGTGCAATTATTTCCTTTTTTATGCTGTTTTCTGGAAATACCAACCTTCTAGCATGTGATCATTTCAATTATATCTTTGTAGAAGATTGTGTTTTATGCCAAAATGTAATGTTGGAGTGTGTTTCTCTGAAGGATATTTCTCTTGCGATCTAACCATGTTAATGGAGGCATCTCATTACCCGGAGGTGCTGAACAGATGGGGCTTTGGTATAAGGAATGTAATGTGTTTCTTTGAAGGCTTGAATTATGTTTTGTCCTGATGTGCAAGCTATTGTTCTCCAACTTTTACCCTACCCACATTCATCAGTGTATTTAGGGCTTAACAAGTGTTGGGATGCACGTGCAACATCCTAGTCAGGTAAAGAGAGTTAGACTGCAAACAAAATATTGCCCGAGGCCCCCCACAAGCGCTAAGCCTGGACAAGCACTGGAGTATCAGTATCCGATGCCCCCACACCAGCAAATGCAGAGCCCAGGTCCAAATTCCACACTGACGTATATTCAGCAGCAAGCTCCACAGACCTCATTTCAGCCCTGGGACAAGGACCCACTGCCACATGGTACAGTAACCCTTTACATTGGAGTGAGTGTACTAGGAGGGAGTGCTTTTTCACTTCTTGGGTCAAACACCTATCCCCAATTGGACAGCCCACAGACATGCCTGACATGCCCAGGCCTGTCAGTCACTGCCCACCCACAAGAGGAACCCCAGGTAGGCATAAGGGTAGGTAGTAAAACATTTACCTTCGTGGTAGACACAGGAGCTACACTGTCCTGTATAAAGGAAGGTCACTTTCCCTTATCAGGAAAAGTAATGGATGCACAGGGGTATTCTGGAGCAATAATGTTGGTTCTGTTTACAGAAGACTTACCCATCAAGATAGGTACCCAAAAGGTAGCAGCCCCATTATTATTTTCAAAAGATACCCCAGTGAACTTGCTAGTTAGGGACT
Source organism: Ambystoma mexicanum (assembly GCF_040938575.1). Taxonomy (NCBI): domain Eukaryota; kingdom Metazoa; phylum Chordata; class Amphibia; order Caudata; family Ambystomatidae; genus Ambystoma; species Ambystoma mexicanum. The sequence continues at coordinate 238,492,526 of NC_090923.1, forward strand.
TCCTGAGCAAGATAAACATGACTATTGCATTTACTGATGATGGTGTAGTATGCTCAAACCCAGGAATATACCATGCTAGGGCTGCTGCAATAGTACAAGCACTTTACAGTGATGGCACTAACAGAGGGGTGCCTATACATCCAGAGTACATTACAATAGTTTAGTTTGGCACCGACATTTGCGTGCACAATAGTTAGACAGCTGTCTGTAGATAGGAATGGTCTAGAGGCATTCATCAATTTGGTGTATGCTGCCCGGGGGGAGATGGCGTTCACTTGGCGGGTCAGTTATAAGGTGGCATAAAGGTATACCCCAAGGTCTTCACCACTGTGGAGACAGGGATCTGGGTGCCATCAATGTTAAAGGATGCATAATTAGACTCGGGTTTATTTAGAACTGTTGAGGGTCCGACTGTCACGACCCTCGCCCAAAACCCTCTCTGGCAAACCCATTTGCCAGGTGGAGTCAGGTCTCGGGCCTCTAGAGCCTGGCATCCTCTTCAAAAGCCCTCATGGGGCCAGTCCTGGCGCCTATGGCGCCAGACTCATACACCATGAAAAACAATGTGCTTGGGAACTACTTTATTGTATTGTCAGCCAACATGGAGGCATCCACATAGCTTGGTTCCTAAGAACCAAGCTATGCGGTCTTGTGTTTTGGGTGTGGCAGCCTAGGGACTACTTTACCTGGACTATTTTGTTGGGGCTATTTAAACCACACCCAAGCAAGACAACACGCTTCGCGTTACTTTGCAGCTTGCAACGTGACACTCACCGTGTCCAGCTATTCCCTCGAACCTCGGAGAAGCAGAACCTGCAAGGAGACAATAGGAGCATCATTAGCAGCAGCATCTTACCTGCAGTCTTCATCTTTAAACACTCACAGCTACTGAGAACAGCTTCCTCGAATCTGCACGCCTCCCGTACAGAACGACCTGAAAGAGGAAGATAGAGGCAACATTGAAGAAAGCAGTAGAGACATTTACAAATTACGAACTGCTCAAAAGGCTTACCTGGCTGGTCGCCTCTCGGCTGGCACACCTCCGGACATTCCACTCATGCTGAAGAACACCGCAACCTACAAGGAAGGAAAACACAGGTTAGCAAAGGCAAGACTTTGCAGCGCTGCGCATAGCGCTTACTTACCGCTTCATAGCGCTCTTAATGCGACATCATTTACCAGCAGTGCTCAACCAAACCAGTTTACCGCACTGAAGCTCCACATACCTAAAGGTGAAAAAAGAGACATTTTAAACAAAGAAAGGCGTGCAGGATAGCAGCAAAACTAAAGAACAGCAATAAGACCTACCTGAACAATATCAAACAGGCCGGCGTCAGTGAAGTAACTGGACCGCACTAACCCATGAAAAACAACACACCCCTTCAAAGAAGGCAGGACCGAGAGAACGCCTAATTCTACCACAAGGTGAGGAGAGGGCACCAGAGGGACTGAAATCATACGGGGGTGGAGGGACTATACTTACCCCAGTCAGTCAGTCTTGAACACAGTCCTCCTGTATTTCCAGGCAGAACCTTCCCCGCAGACCACACCAGGGCAAAGCTGAGAAGCATACCAGCGAGTAACCCGGCTGGGTGGCGTCACTGTAGATACCAGGTGAGCGTAACACCGACAAGGAGGAGCTTTGTGTCATTCAGACAGTTGCTGTGCATTGCCATCCAGGATTGGATGGTTGTGTAGGCTGCAATCGGAGTTTCGGCATTGTTTGAGTAGCTTCCTGAGAGGCGCAGGAGAATATGTATGTCATCGGCATATATGGTGTAAGGGCTTAGTAAAGATGTTATATAGCATGGGAGGGACGCATGATCCTTGTGGAACTTCGTATTTGATTGGGGGTGGGGAGGCACTGGCATTCTCTGCAAATACTCTCATTGCCCTGCCCTCTTAGAAACAGGCGATCCAGGCTGTAGCTTCTGGTGACCAGAATGCAGTGGTGGAGAGATGGTGGGAGAAAATGCTGTAGTCCACTAGGTCAAAGACAGCGGATAAATCTAGTAGGAGAAGCAGGGCAGGTCTTCCTTCATCCGAGATCATGTCTAGCAGTGCTGACTCCATGCCATTGCCTGGCCGGAAGCCAGACTGGCGAACTCCCAGGATTTGTGTTTTCTTCAAGGTGGTGCTGAATTTGGATATAGGCTGCTCTGTCCAGGATTTGTAGTGAAAATGGGACTGTGGTAATCGAGCAGTAGTTATTGGGGAGGACAGGGTCCAAGGAGGCTTCTTTAAGGCTGGACGGCATTATGCCAGTTGTGAAAGAAGCATTAATGAAGGCAGTAATGAAAGGTGGCAATGCCTCAGCACAGTCTTTGATGAGGGTAGCAGGCCATTTTTCACCTTTACATCTTGAAGGTTTCAGGCCCTTAAGGATGTGTAAATCTTCCACTTTGGATATTTTTCAGAAATGAAAGAGAGGGTTGTCTTGGCTAATGGCTGTAGGGGGGAGGGACTGCGGTGGCCATGTGAGAGGGTCTAAAGGAGGATCGTTTATAGAGAATTATTTTGTGTAGCGTGTTGATTTTCAGTAACATGGCATTCTGTATGTTGGAACATCATGCTATGTCTTTGGTGAGTGTGGAGGGTGTGGTGGTAGGGCTTCCAGTCCCCTGAGGATAGTGAAAAGATGTTTGGTGTTAGATTCAACATTGGATATTCTGATGTTGAAGGAGGTTGCTTTGACTTGAGTGATAGCTTGTTTATAAAGTTTAGAGGCTCTTTTAAACTCCATCCTTAGGGTGTTGGAGGGAGTTTTCTTCCAGCGTGCTTCAGCAAGTAGTTTTTTTGTCTGAAGTTCCAGGAGGAGGGGGTGAACCAGGAGTTTGTGTGTCTTGTCGGTTTGGCTTTTCTGGGTGCTAGAGGGGCAATGGTGTCTACTGCAGTGGTTAAGGTTGTAGCATAGCGATCTGCTAGGGTGTTGGGGTCATGTGAGCAGAGGTGCTCCTGTTTGAGGGCATCGAGGAATGGTAGGATCCGATCTTTAGTAAGTTTGTGAGAACGTATCAGGTAATATTATCCCCATATTTATGGTCGCCGTAAATAATATCGCCGGGAAAAGGTTGTGGCGATATTATTTGGGTGACCATATATATGGGGACAGGGGCAAAAAAAAAAAAAAGAAAGAAATAAAATAAAAAAAAAATAAAAACATTTGGGGCTTGCGGGGGCATGCAATAATGTCGCCACAAAAAACTGCCATTTTTCGGCAATATTTCTGTATGGTGAGATTTTTGTGGCAACATTATTACATGGAACCGTGAGAACTGCATGCTAAGGATCGAATTAGCAGTATGGTCAGCAATTTGGCAGAGAGGGCTAGAGAAGGTAATAATGTGATGGTCAGCCCATGGGCAAGAATGGCAAGGACATCCAGGTTATCTGCTGTGTGGAGGTCATGGATGTTCAGTACATGGGCTGGTAGAGAGCGGTCATTGATCAAGGCGAGGTTAAGCAAGGGGCCTGTAGGTTTCACACTATTTGAATTAGGGCTGAGGGACCCAGATAGAGAGTCTGGTACATTTAGCTCAATGTTATGGTTTGTCGGGCAGATGGTCTTGTTGACAGGTTTAGAGGCATCATAGAGGAGCAGTGGCATTGGCAGTGACACTATTGGGCATAAGGATCCTTATATCCTTGCCAAGGCTATGGGTGACTGTCGTGGGGCGGCTGGCATCATTATGAGCCATGCTAGCCACTGCTTTGGTTGGATTTGGTGCAGGCACAGGATTGGCAGCAGAGTGGTGAGCAGCATTGGCAATACAGGCAGTAATTCTTGGCAGCAGAGGGCATTCCACAGCATTAACACAGGTACTAGCCTTTTTTTCGCTGGATTTGCGGACTGAGCAACATTGTTGTCAGGGAACTGCACAACAGGCCCAGCTCAAACATTATTGTTAAGTGGGCGTATGGCAGCATTAGCAATACTAGCAACATTTTTATCAGGCTTTAGGGAGTGAGCCACATTTTTTGCAGGGCTCTGCAGAACAGGAGGAGCGCAAATGTTATTATTCACCCGTGGCGAGCATGTAGCAACATTAGCAGTACTAGTGGAATTTCTAGCAGGCTTTGTGCTGTGATCCATATCTCTGACATGGTTCAGAACGTCATGAACAGCGCAAACATTATTATTCATCACTGGCGAGTGAATAGCAACATAACAAGTGGGGTCCTGGGAGTCGCTCTGCCAGACATTAGTCCTGGTTACGAGAGATTTACCCAGAGTCTTTAGTTCACTATCTTTCACAGAGAAGAAATATCCCAAACATATCAGTCTTTGTCCTGCCTGGGGCAGTCCAGCACCGAAATGCTAGCTACCGTACCAACAGCATCCCCAGACACATGTTTTGGTCTGGTTGGACCTCATCAGTAGGGAGGAGCTGTGCCTCTGTAAGAATATTGAGCAAGTGGTCCACGTCTGTATTCCCCTAGTAACTAAGGGTGAGACCCAAAGTTACTTTAATATGCAAACTAACAAGGGGGTCCTGGGAGTCGCTCTGCCAGACATTAGTCCTGGTTAAGAGAGACTTATGTTATGTTATGTTATGTCACTTTGCATTTATATAGCGCCTTATGTACCATTGGTATGGTCTGAAGGCGCTGGTAGGTTGAACGCCCTTGGGAACCGAAGTTCAAGTCAGTAGAGAGAGTAGAGAGAGTCAAAGGAGCATGTGAGCACCGGATATGTGTGCAGCTGGTGCGGCATTCGTGAAATAGCTGCTTCTTAGTGGTAGGTGTGGTGGTTGAGAGGTCAATAGTATGTGTTTGTTCTGGCAGGATTTATCCAGACCGATTGTGGTTGCGTTGGGCCTGAGGAGAACGCCTGGCTGGGGGGTGTGTAACTAGCAGTATTTAGTTAGAGTGATGGGGAGTTTGAGGCAGATGTTGGTATGAGAACAGCTATACCGAATGGCGTCATAGTATCGCTGTGTTCTATTTGAGTGGTGGTGTAAAGAAGAGAGTAAGCGTGGAGAAGTGAATATGGTGGTTTACTGTAGGTGCTTGAGATCGCGTCCACTCCAATAGTTCCATGAAATTCATCCGTTCCATGTACTCCGACTGTTCCGTGCATTACGACCGTTTCAAACACTCAGACCGTTCCTTTCAAAGCTCTTTCAGATGTTCCATGCCCTCCAAACCATTCCATGTACATCACGCCATTCTGTGCACTCCAACCCGTTCCATGCACTCCCATCCGTTCCATGCACTCCCATCCGTTCCATGCACTCCCATCCGTTCCATGTCCTTCAACTATTTTATGCCCTCCACCATTTTATGCACTACTCCTTTCATTCGTTCTACCCACGTTATCCTTTCTTCATTCATCATCCATACACATACGTCATCTTCACACTGCTCGTTTCATTCGTTCTACCCATACCCAGAGTCTTTAGTTCACTTTCTTTCACAGAGAAGAAATATCCCAAACATATCAATCTTTGTCCTGCCCTGGGACAGTCCAGCACTGAAATGCTAGGCAAATCTCCTCTGAACAAGTGTACCAACAGCATCCTCAGACAAATGTTTCGGTCTGGTTGGACCTCACCATTAAGGAGGAGCTGTGCCTCTCTAAGAAAAGTGAGCAAGGGGTCCACATCTGGATTCCCCTAGTAACTAAGGGTGAGACCCAAAGTTACTTAAATATGCAAATTACCAAGGGGGGGTCCTGCGAGTGGCTCTGCCAGACATTAGTCCTGGTTATGCGAGACTTACCCACAGTCTTTAGTTCATTATCTTTCACAGAGAAGAAATATCCCAAACACATCAGTCTTTGTCCTGCCCTGGGGCAGTCTAGCACCGAAATGCTAGGCAATTCTCCTCTGAACAAGCGTACCAACAGCATCCCCAGACACATGTTTCGGTCTGGTTGGACCTCATCCGTAGGGAGGAGCTGTGCCTCTCTAAGAATAGTGAGCAAGGGGTCCACGTCTGGTTCCCCTAGTAACTAAGGGTGAGACCCAAAGTTACTTAAATATGCAAATTAACAAGGGGGGTCCTGGGAGTCGATCTGCCAGACATTAGTCCTGGTTAAGAGAGACTTACCCAGAGTCTTTAGGTCACAATCTTTCACAGAGAAGAAATATCCCAAACATATCAGGCACCATGTATCTGCCCATTGCTGGACTTTTGCATCTGTGTGCTGCTGACGCCCTGCAACATGAGGTAGGCACCATGTATTTGCCCGCTGATTTTACTTTGCATCTGTGTGTTGTTACTACCTTGCAACATGGGGTCAGACCCAATGAATGTGATCACCATGTACTTCTCTTTTGCACTTTACGTATGATGTATTACCTTTGCACGTTCACGATGTTGTAATTCACCTCTCACCGCTTCCTTTTCGATTACATGAAGCACTGAAACTAATCACTCACGTTTAAGCTCCTAGATACCTCAAGGTTTTGCACGCTATATAAATAAACCAACATATACATGTACATGTATTAATTGTGTCTTGAAACTTGTCAGATACATCTTCACCTTCTCCCTGAATACATCTGATGTCCCTCTGTTGTCTGACCACATGAATACAAGGATGCCTAAATGCATCAACCCACAACTGAGTGTTAAGCTCACCCGCAGAAGAGTATAATTAAGCATAAGGAATAGTAAGTGGTATAAAGTTTGACTGTGCTTAAGTAACCAAAGTAGTCACACTGTATGCATATATGTGAAATAATTGATTATTTATATCAAGGGCTTGCTACCACAGTTTTGGCCATTCTGCAGCATTGTAAACACCACACTCCAAGGAATTCACTTTAAATCTGAGTCTTCTGCCATCAGACCAGATCCTTCCACCTGCGGACCTAATCGTCATGGAGACAGCGCTTGGGGAGATTACGGTATCCTGGAGATGTTCTGCAGCCATGGATCCGGGGCTTCACAAGAGCATAGCATACGATGTAGCGCTGGAGACTCTGACACAGAAAATACAGGTAAAACCTGAAATGGAAACACTTCCCCCTATACGCTATAACTATGTAACCTGTAGCTGGTAGCACTTTGACAAAACATAGCTTCTAAATGTATTCCAACCCTGCCAAAGTGCCATGTTTGCACCTCTCTCGTTGCTCTAATAAGGATGCCAGATTTGCTCTCTCTATACTGAAAATGGCACCCTGGTGTACCTTTCAGCTGGCAAAGTCCTAGACAGCTGCCTAAAATTGATTGGGCCCTGGATGTGGAGCTGGTAGATGCAGAAAATGGTGTGCTATATGCCTGCTTCGGTACGTACAGAAGACGTGGAGCGTAAAGATGATGGGTATAGAAGCCCTCCTTGGGAACATACTGTGAATTCAACACACACAATGGACGGGATGCATTCCACCGCCATTGCTAGACACAAATAATGGGGTACATCAATGTCCCTTGACACACACTGTGAATGGGATTCAATAAGTTTATTTTAGTATACATAGAAGATGGATTACAGTGTTTCTCATATGAACACGCAGATGATGGGGGGCAGTCTTCCCATGTGTGCACAGAAGAATGGGTCCACATAGTCCTGTGTTGTGTTCACAACGTGGATCGGATTGCTGTATTCCATTGTCCTTAGATCACAAAGTGGATGACACACTCAGAAGATGTGCAGGACCCTTCAACGGGCACTCAATTGGGATCAGGGCACTTTATCTATGCGTATGTGGTCACAGAGTGTGGGGTGCATTATACCTCCCATGAAAATATTATGGAGTCTACATCGCCCTGCTCCTTAGAGGATATCCATGCTTAAGGAAACAGTTGTGGGTGTGGGCTAACCTATGGCTCATAGATGATGAGGCTCCGTAGCCCTCCTGAGGGTTACCCAGAGGGTACTGTAGACTGCATTGACTTTTCACCTACTTCAATGAACAATAGCCAGCATGGGCTCCCAGTTGGAGTCAGAACAGCGGCGGATCCACATCCCTATTATTAATATTATTATTTATTTTTTATATAGCACCACTTGCCCATGGGCCTCAGGGCGCACAACACACAGTAAAAGACAAACAAAACAGGAAGGCAAAATAGTGAGTCAGGGCAGGGGAGGCTGTGGCATCACATGCTCATCACCCTGATTCGAGGTTAAACAGGTAGGTTTTCATAGCTCTCTTAAATTCTGTCAGGGATTGGGAGGCTATCAGCACTAGAGGAAGCACATTCCATTCTTTAGGTGCCAGCACGTCAAAACCTGTTCCTCCATATTTTGCCAGCCTGAACCGTGCATGGGTGCTTAAATTTATGGCTGTTGTTAGAACACAAATGCCGCTTTGTGTGATTAACGGTTAGGCGGTACGAGAGATATCAGGTGGCAGTGGTGGTCCAGCATTTGAAGGAGAGTGCTAAAAGCTTGGGAGAATTCCAGTGCCTGACAGGAAGCCAGTGTGATGCCCTTCTAGAAGATGATATGTGTTTACGTTTAGAAAAACCATAACCCACTCATACAGCACTGTTCTGGGTGGTTTGAAGGGAATGGAGATTAGCTTGGGAAGTCCCAATGAGAAGTCTATTGCAATAGTGAAGTCTGGGATTTCCTAGGGTTGTGGCCAAAAGCAATCTATTGCTGATTGTAAAATACTGGAGGGGGTGTCTGTACTTCTGCTCTCTATATGGTACAGGGAAGGCACAGAGGACCCCATCCAAGATTCTCTATTATTAATATGTGGCAGAGCAATCAAGGCCTAGATTTTCTCAGGAGGTGATGCAGGGTGGTTCTTAAGTACAGTGTAGTCCCCAAGCCCCCACAAAGGAATGTCCACACACTGTATTACTGAAAACACAGGGCCTCATTACAACTCAGGCGGTAAGGGGTTTACGGCAGCGTTAACAGCGCCGACCCTTACCGCCTGATTACGAGGTCCCCTAGCGCCATGGTGCTTTTAACACCTGCTTTTAGCAGGTGTTAAAATCCATGGCGCTAAGGGACCATGGAGTTAATTACGCCACCGTAATTTACGGTGGCGTAATTAACGCCTTCCCCACTCCCATTATGCCCTATGGGGCAAAAATGGGAATGGGGAAGGGTAAATGGGGATTGGGGACTTACCGCCCCGCCTAGGTCGGAATGGGGCGGTAAGTCCGCCAACCACCATGGCGTAAACGTAGTTTACGCCATGGTGGTAAAGTCACGGCCCAGGCGGTAACTTACCGCCTGGGTCGTAATGAGGCCCACAGTCTTTTAATAATTAATATTCAAGGTTATGTACACTATCACAATAAATCACTTTGTACTCAGAAAATCAACAATGGTAAATATATACAGTTCTACAGTGGTACCACAAATATTATTAGATCTCATTAAAGTGCATCAACGATACTGTCAAAATGTCACACAGATCAATAAAGAGGAAACCAACAGTAGAGAGAGGAAAGAAAGCAAGATGGTTGAAACAATAGGCAGATTACTGGCCCAGCTACCGAGACACAGTTCTGTGTGGAGATCCCCCCACCTGGGCAACCTGTAAAATAAAGATACAGCACAAGCCCAGTCCATATATTGATCAATAGTCTTATTCTCTCCTATAATGTTTTTACCCCCCAACGTACCTGGTGGAGCAGAGTTCTTCGAAGAAGCGTCCACAGATCCTTCTTGAGTGACTCCCTTTAAAGCAGGAGTCACGGATCGTCGAGAGGCGTCGAAGAAGGTGAATTTCGTGTCAGGTGGCGGGAATCCCACCGGCGGATTCTCCTCGGCGCGTCGGTGTCCTCGACTTTCTCCGGCGGGAAAAAGCAGTCGATGGTGCAGACAAGGGAGTCCTTCGATTCAACAGTCTTAGGCAAAAGAGCGGGTGGCTCCGGTCGTCAGTGGCACAGCGTCAAGCAGTCCCCTCTTCTGGGGCAACACGGCTTCGACGGGCCTCCAGCGGTTTCGGCGATACTCCGAACGCTGGGCGATGGCAATGGACTTCGACAGCGGCAAAGTCCTGGTGCTTCACTTCGTTCTCCTCAGCGGTCCCCGTCTCCGGTCGGCAGCCTTTCGAGGGTCTGACTTCCAGGGAGCTTCGGAGAAGGTTAGCGGTGCTCGATGGTCCCTCGGAGCACGGGAAGAGGGCACCTTACCAGATCCTCTCTCGGATCAGTCTTCGACGAATTCGGCAGCTTTCAGATCGGTCAAAGCAAATGCAACAGCAAGTCTTCTTCTTCCAGCTGGGTGTCGAGGATCAGCAGTTCCAGTTAGTCTTCAAGTGTAGACACAGCTTCTGAACAATTTCCAGTGGTGAGAGGTCCCCAGATATACTATTCTGTCTCTCATCCACACTGCTGGGTCACACTCAGCAGCCAATCATAAAGAAGGGCATTCATGCAGTCAGTCAGCCAATCAGGCACAGTGCATTCAGGCCATCCTCCTCCTCTCAGACACTCACAATAAGGAATGTGGATTCGGACAAGTACCCAGCCATTCACCACTACACACTGCATTCAGGCCAGTTTCGGGCAGGGCTGTCTCAGTCTTTGTCTTTCATACCAGAAACCAGACAGCCACAACAAGAAGTGCATATTGGTCACACATTCCATTCACCCAGGTCCCACCCACAGGGTGTACCGACAACATACAGTCACTGGGAAGGCTGCAGCCAGTCTGGCCTGGACTTCACAACAACACCATATATGGAACTTTCACCCAACAGCCAGTCAGGGGGAAGCGACAGAGTCAGGGCTTCCCAGGGCTTTGGGAAAACAAGGTAACAGGCAATAGAAAGCAAGCGGCCACAGGGGCCATCTTGTTTTCTATTAGGAATCAACTGATTCCAATGGCAGGGCCTGGGTATCCCAACATGGATGAGACTGAGGGCACCTGTCAAATTCAGCATGGAGCTGCCACCAGCCCATACACTAGGGGCACAGGGTTGTACCCCCACCCATGGGTGCCATGAGGGTATCCCATGGGTCTGTACACCAAACCAAAAACAGGAAGAGCTGCACTGCCAGGAGTCCCACATGGACTTCTGGGCAGAAAACAATACAGAACACAAATGAAAAAGGACTACAGGACAAGGACAGGGAGGCCCTGTCCCTCCAAAGCATTTTCAGCATCACAGTGATGGAGATATAGGGCTCAATTTGATTCAAAAGCTTAGTGATTTAACCGCAAGATGAGCCTATATGAGCCACCTGGGACATCATAGTCAGTTTGCATCCGAATGGACACCCAAGGTCTTGATACATCTGATCATAGTAATCTTGCTGCCTGCAATTTTAAAGCTTGCATAGGCTGAGAAGCTCAATTTTCTCATTGTTGAGCACTAGGGAGGATAGCTCAAAGGCAACATGCTCGCCTTGGAAGCAAGACAACACTGAGCCACGCAGGTTCGAACCCCAGATCCACGCTTAGAAACCTCTGGGTATTAAGCGTGTTATAAATAACCTATCATATCATATCATATCATATCATATCATATCACAGGAGGTTTGGAGCCTTCCAGGACCCCATTAAAGATCTCTGAGTCTTGAGAATAGTCATCCAACAACTCTAGGACCATTTGAGTGTCATCAGCATAGTTGGTATAATGGACACCCAAGCAGTCTAGGAGGTCGAGCAGAGGCCTGATATAGATATTAAATAGAGATGGGCTATGCATGATCCCTGTGGTACTCTGGCAGTAATGGTGGTTGGTGTATATTACGCATTCTCTACTGCCACTCTAAAGATACGAGGTCCGAGGAAAGAAGCAATCTAGTCTGAGGCTCTGTTGGAACATTGAGCTAGACCTTTCAATCTGTCGACAAGTATGGAATGGTCGACAAAATTGAATGCTGCTGAAAGGTCTAACAACATTAACAGAACAGGTTGCCGTCTTTCCACTGTACCTGTGAGGTTGGATTTGAGGTCTGTGAGGAACTCATGGTGACAACAAGTAAGACAGTCACAAGTGATCACAGTTCAAGGGTGTTTATTGAACAATGAATGCTGTGTGCAGGTTGGAAAAACGCATAATCTGAACCTATATGTAAGATGGGGCAAGCATCGACCAACAAATTAAAAATAAGGCAGTCCTAGTGGCGTTGTGTCAAACCAAAAGGGCCTATAATAAGAAACTTATTGCCAAACCTCACAACTAATACAAAAAGGGGTGTGGGATATTTCTCAAGAAAACAAAGAAGTGTTCTCAAATAATATGTCAGGATGCGATAGCCTGGGTCTCACTTCCCCATGTTTTGGACACAGGATAAGATGGGAGCTTAGAGCACAGTACAATCTTGGGCTTCTCCAGCATGAGACAACAGTTCCAATGGCAATTCTCAGGACAGTTAATGGCCACGTCTCGTCTCCTTAGAAAGTCTCCTGCCTTCAGGGCCTGATGTGTTCAAATAACAAAACCAAAAATTGCTTTAACAAATGATAGTTTGTTTCCGAAGTTTGCTGTGTGACAGGGTCACCCCTTTTTCCCCCAATTTTGGGTGTTGACCCTTCTCACTAGTTTATCACAGTTTCACATAGGGTGATGACTTCACCCCTGGGTTTCCCTCTTCTGGGCGCTAACCCTTCTTGACTTTAGTTCTTGGGTGTGACTCCACCCCTGGATCTCCCTCGGTCGTGCTTGGACCCCTTTTGACTTTTAGCAGGATTAAATTCCCTTGGTTTCTCAATGTTTACTCTCACTGTGGGATTCACTTTCCTTTCTCTCACACTGCTTGTAGATCAAAGTCTTTCGATTTTACGGGGAGTTTGCTAGATCCTCTGTATGACCACTTTGACCTATTTTGCTGGCCTTCCTACGGCATTCTGGTACTTGTAGTTTCTCTCATATGGGGCTCGACCAGAATCTCTTGAGTTAGCACCCACATGATGTCGCTTTGCCTCTGAAGCTTGTCTCCCCGTCACACTTTTTAGAGTTCATTCAAAGTTCATTAGCTTTGGTTCAAAACTTTCCACCTTGCGGTTCTCACTCATCACAGCCCAGTTCTTATCGGTTCTCCCCTCAACACACCAGCTGTGTCGAATCTGCTTGGCTTTTGTCTCCTCTGGAGTCAAGGCCGATAACACAGGTGCTAGAGCTTCGCTCACTCCTGCTTATCAGCATAGGCTTGCCCTCTGTACCGTTAACATCTGCTGCAGGACACTTGTGATATTGTTCACAGTCTTAGGCTCACTTCCACAAAGGTTCGACGGGCTTTGGAGGAAAAAGGCAAGGTCACTTCTGTCCTCGCCACCCTCTCAATTCCTGCTGCATTTCTCCTTCTCTTGAACTGCCGCAGGGTGGCCGTCTCATTGTGCTGTCTGCTGTGCTTGCCTTGCTCATCCTGTGCTCCTTGGCTCCATCTTTTATCCCTGTGGGGAAGGGAAAGGGCCGTCAGGTGTGTGTGATTCTGATCAATTGCCTGAATTTGCCTGACCCTTGTATTTGGACATGTCAGTTAAACGGCTCTGGTGTTAGTCCGTTGTACTTAGTGTTGTGTGAAAGTGCTAGAGTTAGAAAGGGTGGGGCAGTGTGTTGGAATGTCCTCCATGAGAGGATGGGGAAAAGGTGTAAAAGGAAGGGGGGTACTACAGCCCACCCATCAGTATCCCACTCCCACCCCGAGTAACCCCATGCAATTGATCCTCCCTCACTGGTCTACCCCCAGGAACGGGATTCAATAGAGATGGCCATGTCCTGGCCACCTGGATGATCCCCAGGCACTAGCTAGGGAGACACCTTCAGGTTTCTCACAGGTCCAGAAGGGCCATTTCTGTCCTGCGTCTTGCACTAAATCCTGATTGGCGCGTACCCAAGATGTCATTGTTCTCTGTAAAGTCCTGGAATTGTAGATATGCTACCCTGTCCAAGATCTTAAGCAGGAATGGGGCGTTACTTATGGGGCGATAGTTTTTGGCGAAAGTACGATCAAGGGTGCTCTTTTTCAGTAGAGGCGTAATCCAGGCCTCCTTCAGTGATAGTGGCACTACACCTTCCCTGAATGACAGGTTGACTATTCTCGTGATCCATGGGATTAACACATCTAGGAACCCTTTGGGGATGTGCGCAGGGCAGATGTCTCCCTGACAGGATGTGGCTTTTAAGTCAGTGACTATCTTGAGTATTTTGGATTCAGAGCAGTGTCTGAAATCGAATTTGGATATCAGAGGGTTAGAGATGGGACTGGCAGGGGTAGCTGCAACATCGTGGAGGCCATTATTCATAGCATTGAGACTGAGCTGTTGTGTGAGTACGGCTTGCCGGTGACCAATCATTTTGTCTGAAAATTCCTTCTGAATTTCCTGGTACCAATATGAGTCTCAGGCAATATTTTGACTACCTGTGTCGTTGCCCTCAAATTCCTTAAGAAATGTGAACAGTTTGCAGGGGCTGGGTCTGGCACCAGTGATCCTGGTAATGTAATATTTAGAACACGTAATATTTAGCCACGCCCACCTGGTGCCTTTCTGCTTGCCACTCTGTTTCCCTACTTAAGGAGCCCTCCAGCTTCTTTTCCTTTGCAGATGGGGAGCAGGTGCAAGTGGATCTAGGTCACCTGGCCTAAGCCCCACCCACCTGGTGCCTTTCTGCCTGCCGCTCTTTTTCACCACTTAGCAAGCCCCGCCTAACTGGTGCCTTCCTGCTTGCCGCTCTTTTTCACCACTTAGCAAGCCCCACCCACCTGGTACCTTCCTGCTTCCCGCTCTTTTTCACCACTTAGCAAGCCACGCCCACCTGGTGCCTTCCTGCTTGCCGCTCTGTTTCCCTACTTAAGGAGCCCTCCAGCTTCTTCTCCTTTGCAGATGGGGAGCAGGTGCAAGTGGATCTAGGTCACCTGGCCTAAGCCCCGCCCACCTGGTACCTTCCTGCCTGCTGCTCTTTTTCACCACTTAGCAAGCCCCGCCCACCTGGTGCCTTCCTGCTTGCCGCTCTTTTCTACCACTTAGCAAGCCCCGCCCACCTGGTGCCTTCCTGCTTGCCGCTCTTTTTCACCACTTAGCAAGCCCCGCCCACCTGGTGCCGTCCTGCTTGCTGCTCTGTTTCCCTACCTAAGGAGCCCTTCAGCCTCTTTTCCTTTGCAGATAGGGAGCAGGTGCAAGTGGATCTAGGTCACCTGGCCTAAGCCGCGCCCACCTTATGCCTTCCAGCCTGCTGCTCTTTTTCCCCACTCAGCAACCCCGCCCACCTGGTGCCTTCCTGCCCTGCTTCCCGCTCTTTTTCACCACTTAGCAAACCACGCCCACCTGGTGCCTTCCTGCTTGCCGCTCTGTTTCCCTTCTTAAGGAGCCCTCCAGCTTCTTTTCCTCTGCAGATGGGGTGCAGGTGCAAGTGGATCTAGGTTACCTGGCCTAAGCCCCACCCACCTGGTGCCTTCCTGCCTGCCGCTCTTTTTCACCACTTAGCAACCCCCGCCCACCTGGTGCCTTCCTGCACTCTGCTCTTTTTCACCACTTAACGAGCCCCGCCCACCTGGTGCCTTCCTGCTTCCCGCTCTTTTTCACCACTTAGCAAGCCACGCCCACCTGGTGCCTTTCTGCTTGCCGCTCTGTTTCCCTACTTAAGGAGCCCTCCAGCTTCTTTTCCTTTGCAGATGGGGAGCAGGTGCAAGTGGATCTAGGTCACCTGACCTAAGCCCCGCCCACCTGGTGCCTTCCTGCTTGCCGCTCTTTTTCACCACTTAGCAAACCCCGCCCACCTGGTGCCTTCCTGCTTCCGGCTCTTTTTCACCACTTAGCAAGCCACGCCCACCTGGTGCCTTCCTGCTTGCCGCTCTGTTTCCCTACTTAAGGAGCCTTCCAGCTTCTTTTCCTTTGCAGATGGGGAGCAGGTGCAAGTGGATCTAAGTCACCTGGCCTAAACCCCGCCCACCTGGTACCTTCCTGCCTGCTGCTCTTTTTCACCACTTAGCAAGCCTCGCCCACCTGGTGCCTTCCTTCACCATAACTGTCTTGTGGCCAATGCTGGATTTGACTTTTATGGACTTCATTCATTCACGGTGCGTCACTCTTTCTCAACTCTCATGCTGGACTTCCTTTGCATCTTGTACTCATGGTGACCCTAAATCATGCTGTTCCCATCTTCATCTTGTCTCCTGGCTTGCAACATTATGTGTTACTAAAGACTTCTGCAATTGTATTCGCTCTCCACGCTTGCTTCTCCACTCTTGTTGACTCCTTAATCTCTTTTCTCTCCTCCTTTCCCTTCTCCCTTTTCCTATCTCCTCCCCTTACTTTCTTCTATGCACTTACTCTATCAGAATTGTCCCTGGACCTAATATGATAGCAACCTCGTCTGTTTCCTCCACCCTCTCATTATTGTTTTTTTCCTCCCCACCACCGCTCCAGCACTATCTGAAATGTCGTCAGGCCTAGTATGATAGTCGCTTGTTTTGTTCCTCCCCTCCCTTTCTGCACCCCTCTCCCTCACCTTTTGTTTATCTGCGGCTCTACCAGAAATGTCGTCAGGCCTAGTATGGTAGTCGCCTGTCTGTTTCCATTTCCTTCCCACTCTCCCCCTCCCTTCCTCATCTATGTCTTAGCTCGTGCATTATCTGAAATGTCGTCAGGCCGAGTACGATAGTTAATTTCACATCCTTACTGTTCATGGCCTGTCAGAAAATGGTTGTATTTTCCCTTGTTCCCTCCCTTGCCTTGAAGAGCTTTGAAACACATTGTGTATAGGCGCTATATAAATAAACAATCATATCATATCATAATTAGCTTCCGTGATGGAACTCTTAAATGTTTTCACAGAATCCTTATAATTGGACATAGTATGCACAGAAGGGTTTTTGCGCTATTCCCTTTCCAGGGCTCTTTTCTTTAGTCTCATCTGGAGAACTTTTTCATCAAACCAAGCATTCTTAAGGTTCTCAGTCTTTATCTTTTTTTAATCTTTTTACTATTTTCTGGTGCCAAAGCCTCTATGGAGGCGGATATGACGGAAGAGAGATGAGCTGTCAGGTCGGTAAAATTCTCAGGAGAGCAAGGAGGCAGCAATTTAGATTCCAAGAGTGCTGATAATTTAGATGGCATGACATTGCTAAAATTCTGGCTTTTTTAAAGAATTCTTAGCTGTTTATCCAGCCGCACTGGGACCCTTGCAAGACACACTGTGATGTTAACCCCAGTAGGTGGTCAGACCAGGGGCATACGGAATTTAAGGTATTTTTGATATGCAGTTGGTGAGTAAGAACCCACTCCAGAGTGTGTCCATCTCTGTGAGTGAGTTCTTTAATCCGTTGGGTATAGCCAATGGCATCCAGGGCTGCTAGTAACAATGTGGCATGTTTGACATGTTTATCTTCAGCACAGTAGTTAAGGTCACCCAGGATGATTACGGGTCACATGGATTTGTTAATGTTGAGAAGATCAAGGAATTGTTCCTCAAATAGGGGCATGTCATTAGGTGGTCTATAGAAAGTTAAAATTCTCACCGGAATGATAGCATTATTTTTAGTTTTATTATTAGGCTTTCACAGCCCTCCTGGTTGGCATGATTAACTATGTGACAATCCAGATGTTGCCTGACCATGAGGGCAACCACTCAGCCCCTTTGTGAGACACGGCCAGCTCTAAGGATTCTGTTATCCTGTGGGAGGGCAAATGATGCGGCCATTTGTGTGGTTTAATTCAGCCATGTCTCTGTAATGGCCAATATATCAGGCATGCATACAATAGGATAGTATTCAACCTCTGCTCGTGTTGTATGTGGGAGCGTGTATTCAGAAGTGACACGCTGAGCTATGAGGTTTGGGAGGGCGTAGTGTTAATGTGCGTATTAGCAGGAGTAGGTATTATTTTATGTGGTGCAAGAATTTCACTATCAGATTGTGGAATTTCTTCCATTTTAGATCTCCTAAGTGGCATGGTGGTCATAGTTTCCACAGCTCCTAAATCCTCAGCCTGTTCGCTTATGTTGTCAGTAGTAGCAACTTGGAGAGGTGTAGTAGTAGTATCTACATTGGCAGAGGCAGGGATTATTTGGCATGTTTCGTTA
Organism: Ambystoma mexicanum; assembly: GCF_040938575.1. Taxonomy (NCBI): domain Eukaryota; kingdom Metazoa; phylum Chordata; class Amphibia; order Caudata; family Ambystomatidae; genus Ambystoma; species Ambystoma mexicanum. The sequence goes on from NC_090923.1 coordinate 238,510,417, forward strand.
TCATATTGTGGAATTTCTTCTATTCCTGATCTGCTTAGTGGCAATAGGGTAATGTTTTCCATGGCCCCTAGGTTCTCAGCCTGTGTGCCTATGTTATCAGTGGTCGCAGGATCAATTTTCTTAGTGCATATAGGTATACGTAATAGGATGGGAATGGTACTAGTGAGAGAGTGGTAGCGTGCCACTATATCCTGTTGTTTAGAACAATATGGCTCACTGTTATGACATTCAGTGCCCCTCGTTTGGGTGAGTGTTGGGCACGATTGTGTGCAGTATCCTTTAGAAGACTACAACAACCTTGACCTCCTGGCAATAGGAACCCATCTTTGGTATAGGTCTGTACTACACAGTTTACTAGTGTGGCTGAGCAGCCAGGCTTATCTCAGGAGGGGTCAATGTGAGCAGTAGGGTTCCAAAACAGAGCTTCACAGTGACAGTTATTCAAATAAACACTTACACTCAAGGTTTCTTGATTAAACACTTATTCATTTATTTAACAGTCAGTTATATAAGTCTTCTTCAGAAGGTATCAAAACATGTAACAATTATAATACACTTCAAAACACATTCTGTTTCTATAAATCAGATGATAGCCATTGGGGATGGCACACAAACACTTCCTACACCCTCAGGTGCCTTAAATAGCTAGGACACTGTGGACATTGATTTTATCACTGGTACATTTAGAGCAATACTGAGTTTGGTGCAAAGGTTAGATTGGGGAATAAAACAAAGATTAACAAATAATTCATAAACAGGTAAATACTTTTTAAACCTTCCAATGTCAAGTAAATGTAACCCTTTCCTGGGGGAAAGGAAAAGGCACAAAGTCAGAGGTAAGACGAGTCTCTCAGGGAACCAGGACAGCCTATGTTAGTTGCGTAAAGTCTAGGGTAGCTGAAGATCTTCTTTACAGGTAAGTAAACGTCTTGTACAATGTTTTTAGAAAAGTTTGTAGAAATAAAATCACTTTAAGGGCCACAAGCTGTGAGGCTTGTGGGGGCAAAGCTGTAAGCAACTCTGCAAGGGCAACCAAGACAAGTCTCAACTGCGAGTAAGTAAGGCCACACAACAAGAGGTAAGTCCTCTTAGGTTTACAGTACCTTTGGTTAGAAGAAATTGCTCCAGCTGGCTTCTGTAATTATAGAGCTCTGCAGATCTCGCTGTTCCTGGGCCTCAGTCGTGGGGACCAGAGGGAGGACTTCCGGGGACTCCTGCACTGCAATGGGACAGTCAGCGCCTGCAACCGGTAAACTTCAAACAAGTGGCACTTCAGTGTTTCAGCTCCTCGCGTCTTCCGCAAATAGCAACACTGCGGTTCCTGGCTGTCGAGATGGGCTTTCCTTGCGTCTGGGGTTGCGCACTCTGTTGAGGGGGCTCAGGCTCGGGCAGTCCTGCTTCTTGGGAGTCCGGAGGATCTTCCCGGAGCTCTTGGCCAGCTTAAAAACAATGCACACCAATTGGTGTTCCTCTCCCTGGCTATCCGGTTCCAGCAGCGATTACAGTGGATACTCAACCAGCTTTGTGAGGATGTCCAGGTGGCTTACTTTGGAGTTGATTGATCCAACCAACGTAAAGGGAGAAGTCTTCCTTGCAGGTCGATACAAAATTGGAGTTTCAGCAAAGCAGCACGGCTACACCGGGCAAAACAACGGTCCAGGAGTTGCAGCAGGCGTCCTCCAAGTTCTTCTTCGAATTCCTTTGTCCAGTGGTCGACTCTGCTTTTCAAGCCAAAAAGCCTCACCTTTTATGCAGCTTGCTCCCATTCATTTCAGCCTACCTGTCAGTCACCCAGCAGGTTGGCTGTCCTTGCTGGACAGCCAGCCAGCCAATCACCTAAGAGTGCATTCCTGTTTCCTAGGAGACTAAGCACAGGGAGTTTCGGGCACCTCCCTCACTTCCTGCCCCTGCCAGACATACTGGAGCCAGAGGCAGGCTTCATTCCTGAATCCCGCCAAAGACAAAATGAACAAAGGGACCAAACCTGGTTTGGCACCCACAGTAAATCTCAAGAAGGACCTTTCCAACAAGAAATGGCAAAAAAAGAAGACTAGGGCCTTTTTGACAAAATGGGCACCCATGGGTGCCTTACTGCAGCTGCAAACGCGGCCCGAGGTAAAAACACACAATGGTAGTAAAAAGTAAACCACTGCCACCAGCCATTAATTGTAGAAAGGGTAACATAAAAAATGTTACTTGAGAAACTAGACAAAGGGGTTTCTAAGTAACCCCTCCAGCACCCTATGGTAAGATAATGTATGCTGGGTCTAGAAAGTTACAAACTGTAAGTAAAGTCTATTTCACTTCACTGCTCTTGGAAACAGTAGTTTCACCAAGAGAAGGTATTTAGACCTTTGGGAAATCTGAAAGACTTCCCTGTGCCACTGCACTGAAGGTGCTGTGTGACACAATGTAAAAGATGATGCCTATGGAGTTTGTCAGACTCCACAACCAAAAGAAACACATTGTTCAAAATCACATTAAAATACATGAGAGAGTCGGAAAAAGGGTCTCACTCTCTCCAGGTTAAACAAAAATCAAGTCCTCAAAATCCAGCAATGTTGCTGGGGTCTCCAAGGTAGAGGGAATTAGCACATTTCTGAGAATTCTCCCTAACACTGACCATGATTGTGTAACTTACGAGGGAGAGGAGGATGACATCCCCAAAGCACTGGATCACTCGCTGGATGAAGGTGAAGTGCTCTTTGTTGATGGTTCAGTGACAATGGACCAGGACACAGGTCAAAGACATACTGGTGCAGCATTGGTGGAATATAAAACATTAGTTATGAAGCGACTGCCCATGCACTACTGAGCACAAGCAGCAGAACTCATAGTGCTCATAGAACTGGTTTGAGCATTAAAAGATTGCCTTGTGACCATCTACTCAGACTCAGCATACTTCACCACAACAGTGCACGCTGGTCTCTCACTCTGTAAAAGAAGGGGGTTCAGAAGGGCAGACAGTTCACCCGTGCAACATGCAGCACTGCTAGAGATGCTGATTTCCACCTTGGCAGAACCATATGTAGTGGCGGTTGTCGAATAGGCTGCCCATACCAACAATACTGATGAAATGTATTTGGGAAATGTAGCCGCGGATGCAGCAACCAAGGTGGCAGTGTATCTCGCAGGGTCCACACCTGCTTAGTATGTTGTCACCACCCCTTAACCGCAAATGGAGAAGGACCCCTACACTGCACCACCCATAGCACAGATAATAGAGCTTCAATATAGGGCACTGCAAGAAGACAAAGACATTTGGCTCAAAAGGGGATGCAAACAATCACCCACTGATCTTCTGTGGAGACCACAATGCACAGGCAAAGCAGTGATGCTGATTGAATTATTGCAGACAACATTTGAAGAACTACACTACCCCTCCCATAGCTCTAAACAACACATTGCAGCAGACATCCAAGTGGAAAACATTGCAATGATGGTCATACAATGCACCACATGCCAAGTGTTCAACACCAGAATTGCACTCTGCACATTACGAGGCACTCTGCCCCGCCCCATTTGGGCCGTTCCACGAGCTTCATGTCGATTATGCACACATGGGTGAGAGATGTAATGGAGCATGATATTTCATTGTTGTGTTGTGCCCCTTCTCCCGTTGGGTTGAGGCTGGTCCTTGTGCGCACCCGGATGACAAATGTGCTGCAAAATTTCTGGTCCGGGAGGTTTTTCCCTGATGGGGTGTGTGTGATATTTTGAGGTGCGATAATGGCACCCACCTTTTCAACGAGCTCTTTAAAAAGATCACAGCACAACTTGGCATTAAACACCAGATGTGTTTAATTTACCAACCACAGACCAACAGCATTGTGGAGAGGATCAATGGACACCTTAAGAGCAAACTCTCCAAACTCTGCACCATACTAAAAAAGAACTGGGTCCATTGCTTACCCATGGTCTTATTTAGTTTCCGCTTGCAACGTAGCAAGGACCATCACCTTTCGCCCCATGAAAAAGTAACTGGCAGGAGTATCAGCACTTCCATCACCCCAGTGAGGAGAGCATCAGAAGATCATAGGGCAGCAGCAATTTAGGTGACTAGTTCAAAGATTGTTTAACAAATTTAACACATGCAATTAAATATGTCCACCGACAGATTGCACCACCCTGGTTAGAAGACACACAGTACACGTCAGAGGCATCCAACGGGGATCACGCTCCCACCCAACCGCTGCTGCCAGGAGAATTCATTTATGTCAGGAGATTCACATGAAAGTGGAAGAATCCCCGATTCCATGGCCCCTACGAAGTGGTGTTTTCCACCCCTCTCGCTGTAAAAGTGAAAGTGCTTTGATATTGGATTCACCATTTAGATTTCCGTAGAGCACCCCCACCTGTTCTCAGTAATTTTCCCCACACACTAAATATAAAGATGTATAATAAGTGTCCAATGTATACTTGCTGCTGATAAAAGCACAATCACTTTTGTAATGCAAACAAGATTTAAATGAAACTATTTTCTAAATGAGAAAATCACATCTTTTGTTGCTTTCTTTTCTCTCTTGTCTTCCTCTCTCACTCTTCCTCTATTTTCTTTCTGCCTTTTCATTCTCTCTCTTTGTCTCCCATTTTCTTTCTTCCTCTCCTCTCCCCAATTCCTATTTTTTGTCTCCTTTACAGGTGTAAATACAATAGACAAATATACGTCAAATGATTCTTTGTTTAGCAAAAAGGTAGTAGATAATAGACGTGATTCCATTTGGTTATATTCGGGTGCCTTACATTTTAGTGCCATCAAATGTACACTTATGATGTTTTTCTTGGCAACGTATTGGAACACTTCTTGTATCTGGGCAATCCATCTCAAAGAGGGTGGGAGGGGATCACACATCAGCAAAACGAGTAATGTATCTGTAACTTCCCCCAATGTTTCCTTTCAGAATGGCAGCAATATTCAGTCACAATCAAATGTATTGAGTGTAAGCATGACTGATTTATTTCCCACCATATTAATAATACATGTTGTAACACGAGTAGTAGTAACAATGTTAGCATTAGTAGAGTAACAAGAAAGTATATATCACAAACTATTAGAATGAAAAGACAAGAGCCCAAGTATGATGCGCAATATTATACACAGAAAGTTCTCTTGAAAAACGCCAAGAATTCAGGATCAAGTTCCTCCAATACAGCAATTGAAGTGCTTACTGGGTCCCACATCTGAGAACCACATGAGCGGCAGTAGCCCCAAGTTTTTTCACAATGTGCCAAAAGCTCAGCAGGGGCCAACCCGCCATCCTCACAGAGTGAAAAGCCCTTGTCACAGTTCCTTAAACCTTCAACCGGACACTGTTTCCTCGTTTGCTGGGTGTTCAGCCCTACTTGCATGACTGGTAATGTCTCCTCAGTAGCGCCTAGTCTCTGACCCTCTAGTCCTATTCCACAACAAGGCAACCTCCTCCTTTTTGTGGTACAATGATGATCTTCTCTGTGCAGAGTTGCCAAGCTACTTTCACTGCAGTCTGCATTCTCATTTTGATCGCAAACAGCGTACATTCTCTTCTTCCCGGCACTGACTGTAGTTAAAGAAACGAACCTCTGAACAATGTGGAAACGTGAGTGCCGTTTCTTTGTTGTACCACATCATCATTCTATTCCAGTGCACAGAGAGAAAAAATGCTCAGGAGCTCTGTAATATGGTGCTGTTATGGGTCTGGCAGGAAGTACCTCTGTGGACCCATGGGATAACCAAAAGTTCCCAAACGGAAGCGCCACGATCACAGCCCCCACACCTTCTTCAGATCAGCGTTCACAATGCCCCCCCGCTGCTATATCAGGTAATCCCCCAGTCATTTGCCTGCAGCGCTCTACCAGTGGCTTGAGCAGAAACCCTTCAGTTATTCCAATGGTGTCAGTAGCACAAACCTCACTGCTACAATGCCAGCTGAGACCACGTCTGCCTCCAGCAACTGTTGATACTGTTGCATTTTCCTCTCAAGGTTGCACATTTTCTCTCTCACAGTCGCGACCATTACTGGCCTCTCCATTGGCCATAACTCTTCAAAACTGCAGTTACACCAATGCTACAGTCACTGTCACGCTGTTCTCCCAGCCACCCTCAGTGGGCAAATTCCTAAAGGTGGCCCCGCTAGTGCTCCAACTATATACAGTGGGCAATATTCTCAGAGCTGGCCACACTGATGCTCCAAACCGCCACTGACAGTCAATGCCCGCCCCCATCTGCCCCCTCCCCTCCTTGCAACTGCTGTTGGGCCATGGGACGGGGATCAGCTCACCTTTGGGTGGATGTCTCCTCTTTGGTCTCACAGCTTCCTTCCTTTCTTCTAGGCTCTGCTTACTCTGGACAGCTGTAGGTTCCTGTCCCTTCCCCCAAGCTAGCTCCTCTCCAATGTTGCGGGATGAAATGAAAAGTCTAATACTCAGGTAAGGGAAGTGAACTTCTTTACTAAGTTCCAGTGACAAGGTATATACATCAGGTAAATCCAAGGGTAAGTAAGTAGGAAGGTACACAGGAGACATCCACCAGCCTCCTCTCTCACAGGCTGCTTCACTCCAACTGTCTCAGGGGGATTACAGGGGCACTCACACCACAACATTCCACAGACATTCTCTCAGGCAAGCATTCATGCAGGACCAAGGCAGGGAACACATCACTCCTCTACTGCTGGCATCTGTACATAGGGAAGTATCCCCATAGTGTTGTATGGGTTCCAAGTAATAATGTCCCCGCAAACATTTCCCCTGACAAAAAAGTTGCAGTTATTTGTAGAGACATTATTACATTGAACATGCGGACCCCCACAAGCCCTTTTTTTTTGTTTTCTTCAATGGGAGCCAGGGACCTCTCTGCATCACGTCCCCATACATGGTGTCACCATAATGTCGCTAATGGTTTTTCCTGCCGACATTATGTATGGGGACATTATTACCTGATTCTGTTGTATGCAGGCTAAGTGTAATTGAGTAGTTTAGTACAGTCCAATTGAGCATGCAACTGCGTACATCGATTAAGCTTCAGAGTTGCACAAACTAATTATACATTGTGCTATTTTCTTGGAAGCCGACCAGTGGGTGAAAGGAAGCACCCAAGTCATGACTTAATGCTCTGATAAAAATAATCAGAACCTCCGGGTTAGGAAGTCGTCTGACCGGGGGAAAATGGCAAATGTTCAGAGTATGGGGCATAATGGGCCAGGCCAAGCCCAGTGTCAGTTGAATCTATACATGTTTTGACAGATAAGAATACACATGTGAAAATCCCCAACTATTTTGGAAAACTCAGGGAGACAGTTGAAGGGCAATGTGAGAATAATGTCAATAAATCAAGTATAAATGGCTCAGGGCTGGCTCCGATTGCTAACAACTCGCTGCTTAATCTTTGCATGTCTCTCAAAAATTAAGCTAATGGCCATTCCCAAACAGTTGTGGAGTTGACGGATCAGTGGGAAGAGTGTGGTGCACAGAGAGACCCTATGATATAAGTTATTTATAACGCTCCTGTACACAAGTGTTTCTAGGTGCAACAAGACGAGGAAGAGAAGACAGATGAAGGACAAACTAACGATCTTACTAGGCCTTGTGTCATTCAGATCATGCAAGTGCGGTGGTGGGGAGAAGTGCCGGTGGGGTGGGGTAGGGGAAGTTTTTTTTTCAATGTATCACGTAAGGGCTGTGAGGGAGGTGGCTCATAAGTGCAGAGAGTCAGGGGACTGCAGGTTTGCAGATCCAGTCTCTAAGTGGTTGGGAGGTCTGGAGGCAGTGCAAGGACAACTGGACGTGCGGGAGCCCGGTCCCGTAAATTCAGTGGTTGGCCAGGTAACCAGTTTGCGCAGCAGACAGGGGCCTCAGCAAGGGAGAGTGAGAGAGAAAGCCGAAGCGAAAAGGTGGGTCTTGAGTTGCTTCCGGAACCTTAGGTGGTCCTGCTCAAGTTTGAGAGAGGCAGTGAGGCTGTTCCAGAGCGAGGCCCCAGCCGAGGACAGATATCTACCCCCAACTCTCTGCCTGCAGACGCGTCTTTCCCTCAGAGAGTTGGTGGTGGATGAGCGGAGGGCTTGAGAAGGAAGATGCTTAGGAAGGGAGAGTTGGATGTAGTGTGGTCCTAAACTTGATCCTTGCATCCACATGGAGCTGATGGAGAGATTTCTGGACACGAGAGATATAATCCCTGGGCTTGAGGCCAAGGACAAGTCTCACAGTCCTGTTGTGGATTTGTTTTAAAGGGCGAGGAGTAGAAGCAGGCAGATTTGGAAAGAGGCTGTTGCAGTAGTCTAGCCTAGAGAGAACCAGGGCTCTGGAGACAGCAAGCTTCTGGGGGAAAGTGAGACAAGGAATAATAACTCTGAGGAGGTGCAGCTGATAGTGTGACTTCGTAGAGACATCAGAGATGTGAGAGAGAGAAGGGGAGGGTGGAGTCGAAGATGACATCAAGATTCTTAGCCTCACAGGAAGGTGCAGGTAGAGGGCCCAGAGTGCGCAGCCAGAGTGAGAGAGGTAAGGCGGGAGCAGGTGTCCCAATGAGAAGGATCTTAGTTTTACTGGCATTAAGGCACAGATCGTTGGAGGCAAACCATTCCTCAATTGCGGACAGACAGTCAGGTATGAGAAAAGGAGACGGAGAGCTGTGTGTCATCCGCATGACACTGAAAGTTAGAACAGAAGGTGGAGATGTGGTGGGCCAGTGTTGCCAGGTAGTGGTTAAAGATCCAGCGAGACTGGTTAGACCCTGTGGAACACCACATGTAGAGAGAGAGAGAGAGAGATTGAAGAGATGAAGGACCCAAGTTGGACCTCAGAGGGAAGATTGGAGAGAAAGGACGTCAACCAGGATAGTGGCTGACCAGTGATACCCATGTTGTCACAGAGACAATTGAGCAGGATGGCATGGTTGACAATGTCGAAAGCAAAGGATAGATCAAGGAGAATGAGGACACTAGGAAGCTTAGAGTCTAGATTAGACAGCACGTCTTCACAGGGGTTCAGGAGAGCAGTTACTGTGCTTCTGGCTGCTCTGAAGCCAGACTGGTGGTCATGGAGACAACCAACGGATTCAGTATGTAGATTAAACTGGGAGATGGCAAGCTTTTCCAAGAGTTTGCCCAGGATTCCCCACAATCCTCTTTGCCACATGTGAGGAAACATCTGGCGGATCAGGGCAGGCGATTCTAGAACAAGCTGGTCTTTACCAGATATTTAAACAGTAAATCCTCTTGGGCTCCTCAGGTACTTTTTTGTAGCTTTGCACTTTATTTACAGCAAGTTTTGCCTTATGCAGACACAACACCTATTGTTTCAACTGTATCAGTAGCCTTCTATTGTTGAACTGAGTTCTTGTGTGCCTGCAGTCAATCTTACGGTGTGTGCCACGTGCCTGTTTAGTAGATTGGATTGGAATCAGTGTGCAAATAAGCAGTCAAATCTGCTTTAGGAACTGTATTCTAGGGGTAAACGCAGAGACAAAATCACTCTCAGAGGAGATAACAGAGCAAGCTTTGTGTGGGAACTACACTGCCCACAATCCTCCTTGTCACATATCAGGAAACGTCAGGTGCTTCAGCGCCGGCGCTTCTTGGACAAGCCGATCGTTGCTGGATATTTAAACAGTAAATCCTCTTGGCCTCCCCAGGTACTTTTTTCGTAGGATTGCACTTCATTTACAGCAAGGTTTGCCTTACTCAGACACGCAGCCTATTGTTTCAACTGTATCCGTAGCATTCTATTGTTGAACTGAGTTCTCGTTTGTCTGCAGTCAGTCTTACTGTGCGTGCCGTGTGCCTGTTAAGTAGATTGGATTGGAATCAGTGTGCAATGAACAGTGAAATCTGCTTTGGGAATTGTATTCTTGGGGTAAACGCAGAGAGAAAAGCCCTCTCTCAGGAGATAAAGAAGCAAGCTCTGTGTTGGAACTACACTCCCCACAATCCTCCCTGCCACATATCACAAAATGTCAGGAGCTTCATCGCCGGCGCTTCTGGGACATGCCGGTCTTCGCCGGATATTTAAACAGTAAATCCTCTTGGCCTCCTCAGGTACTTTATTTTGCAGCCTTGCACGTTATTTACAGCAAGGTTTGCCTTACGCAGACACTCCACCTATTGTTTCAACAGTATCCGTAGCATTCTATTGTTGAACTGAGTTCTCGTTTGTCTGCAGTCAAGTCTTACTGTGCGTGCCGTTTGCCTGTTAAGTAGATTGGATTGGAATCAGTGTGCAATAAGCAATGAAATTCGCTTTGGTAATTCTTGGGGTAAACACAGAGAGAAAAGCACTCTCAGAGGAGATAGCTGAGCAAGCTCCGTGTGGGAACTACACTCCGCACAATCCTCTTTGTTATATATCAGGAAACATGAGGCACTTCAGCACCGGCGCTTCTGGGACAAGCCAGTCTTCACAAGTCATCGATGTGTATAGGCATCTTGGCAACACTCTCTTTCACCAAACAGGTAACCCCTCTATTTTTGTAACACCACCACATTCTCTTTGTCCCAGAGAATCATGGGTTACCCCTCCAGATACTCAGTCATGCTGGACACGCAGTGAGCGGCACGGATGGCTTATATCAATAAGCTTAAGCATACAAAATGAGATTTACCACCCGCCCTACATCTAGCAGTAACTGGTTTCGATACGGAGATCAGCTCGTTGGAACTGAAAGATGTACAGAGTGTTCCTTTAACCCCGGCAGATTCTAGTATGGCAGTTGTGCTGAGTGTTCCTCAACCTTCCCTAACAACTGTCGCATCGCACCCTGCCCTGCCGACCCCAACACTTACTCCCGGGTTAAGCGGCCTAGTACCGAAGCACACTCCCAGCTCCGAAAGAAAAGATGTACTTCCAGCATCCACTACTGACACCCACTGTGGAAAACTGACCGACAACCCACCTAAACCAAAGAACTTTCTGCTGTCTACGTTTAAGGCCTTGGAGTTTCCAGGACAAACACTGAAATCAGCTCTCCTAATCCCCAGATCGTTAAACAAGCACGCTCAGGACATTAACGATCTTATTAAAACCAATTATTTGGACATATGTTTCTTACAGAAACCTGGGTCACAGACACCAGTGGTCCTAAGATTGACCTTGCTGTTCCCAAGGGTTACTCGATCCTTTGCAGAAACAGAGAGTTAGGACATGGGGGGGTGTAGCAATTATCGCTAGGAACACTTTTGATCTTTTTTCCTCTCCCTGTTCATGTCAGGGTTCTGAGATTGTTCTTGCAAAACTGATCCTCTCAAATCACTTCTGCCTTACTTTTGTGCTTATTTACCGACCACCTAATAACATGCCTGATTTCAATGATGAAATAATTCAAATCTTGAACAACCTTGACGGTCCAAACCGTATGACTCTTCTTCTAGGAGATTTCAACCGATGGCGGGGTAACAACTTGGACCCCGAAGCTAAGGCTCTAGAAGTTGCCTTGAATAATATTGATTGCAATGTTCAGAATAAAGATCCAACGATAGCGAACAAAAAAATCCTGACTTGATTGTGACCAAGAACCTTGACGTAATCATCGAACAGACCAAGCCTTTCATATGGTCAGATCATTTTGCAATTGATTTTCACATCTGCCCAATTTAACCTCTCATGAAACCCAAAAATCTGACCAAGACTGTTTGCAGTCGTAACTTCAAAAAGGTATCATTACAGGACTATCAGGTATGTTTGGACTCCATCATGACAAATACCACCTCCAGTACTCCGGCTTTTGAACTGGTGGCTGTGTTTAATGCATATTTTCAGACCATGCTGGATAAATCTGCCCCTATAAAATCAAAGTTGTTAAGCGAGAACCTGGGTCTTCAAAAATGGATTACTCCACAACTCACAATGTTAAAAAAGCAAACATGAAATCTGGAGTCCCGATTGCTGAAGTACCCCACAGCGGAAAACAAAACTGCCTGGAAGAAGGCTGATAACATCTATATACTTCTAATTGAAGACCCTAAAAAAGACTTTTTTAACTCCTAGATCAATCACTCAGCCAACCATTCTGGCACATAAAGACCTCTTTGCCCACTTCTTAACTAGGTGTATAAACTCGTCTTTTAGGAATAGTCCGGTTCCGGCCTCCATAAAACCGCGATGGTTACCTCTCTTTTGAAAACACCCAATCTTGACCCTAAGGAACCCAACAATTTCAGGCCAATTACTACCTGCAATTTCCTAGATATGTTTGCTACCTCACAATTACACATTTTCATTGGTTCTCATCAAATCCTACATGACGGACAATCCGGTTTCCGGCCTTCTTTTAGTACTGAGACTTCTCTGGTGGATTTACAGCCATATTTGCTGTGAATTATTGATGAGGGAAGCCCAGGCCTGTTGATGTTTCTCGACTTGCCAGCAGCGTTTGACTTGGAGGACCATGACCTCCTCAAGAGCATCATCTATGACTTGGGCCAATGCACTGATGAAGCCATTGGATGGTTCTGTTCCTTCCTTATGGATGGAGAATCAAGGGTAACATGGGACCAGGCTTGTTCACCCTAAGCTCCCTTAACATGTGGAGTCCCTCAGGGGGCCTGTCTTTCGCCCCTCCTGTTTAATCTATACATCAGATGTCTCTGAACACTCCTGGAACACCAGGGTGTAGTGTGTACCAACTACGCCGATAACACCCAGGTGGTCTTTAAGTTAACAGAGGATTACATTCAAGATCAGGACAACTTGTCAAGAGTGTATAACCACATACAATCTTGCATGACCACAAATTGGCTCTGTCTGTATGGAAAGAAGACGCCTCTCACCAAACTAAGCGCCTGCTGTAAAGCTTTTGACCAAGGCAAAAACTCTGTCAAGGATCAGAAACAGGTCAAAACCCTTGGTTTACAGATTGAATCCTCCCTTAGTGCTGAGGCCCACGTCAGCCAGCTGTCCCGCACTTGTAACTACCACCTACGTTTACTTAGGACTCTGCACCCTTGTATTTCTGAAAAGAACTGTGCCACTGTTGCTCGAGCCACACTACTGTCCAGACTGGCCTATTGTAACTCCTTGTTGATCAGAGCCTCTTCGTGCAATCTGAGAAAATGTCAAACACTACAGAACAACGTAGTTTGCATCACAAAAAAGATCTCAAGAAGATGCAGCTTTATGGAACACAGAAGGGCACTGCACTGGCTTCCAATGAATGAGCGTATTATCTTCAAGAGCCTCACCATTGCTCACTGATGTATCTTCGGAAAGGCCTCTAAGTATTTAAAAGCCTGGGTGTCTTTGTACTTCCCACACAGAACTCTGCGCTCCTCAACCCAGTTTCTGCTTGTCTGTCCAAGTTTCAAGCGCTCAAGGGGCAGAGGTATATCTTCCCTGGTTACAGTGGCAAGATCTTGGAACTCCTTGTCTCCTGCCCTTCGACTTGAAGAAAATCTGGGCTTGTTCAGGAAATTCCATAAAACCTTCCTGTTGAAGTAGTTCCTAGCCACGTCCATCCTTTGAATAGCTGGCTTGCATGTCCTGTCTTTAATGGTCGTTCCCTGTGTGTAATTGTGTGCCCAATGCCCATGGGCTACTAGCGCGGTATAAATAAATAAAAAATAAAAAAAGGAAAGGAGTGATGGAGATCAGATGGTAGTTTGCCGGAGAGGAAGATCGGCAGAGGGCTTCTTAATGAGGGGGTGCACAAGGGAGTACTTGAGGGGGGAGGAATGTTCCAGTGGCAATGGAATGATTGCAGAAATCGGCCAAGGCTGCAGCACGGTTGTCATTGTGGTCCTTAATGATTCTGGAAGAGCAGGGGCTCACCTGCTTTGACGAGACTTTCATAGATCAGACGGTATCAGGTAATATTATCCCCATATATATGGTCGCCGTACATAATATCGCCGGGAAAAGAAAAGGTTGTGGCGATATTATATGGGTGACCATATATATGGGGATAGGGGCAGCCAAAAAAAAAAAAAAAAAGGGTTTGGTGGTTGCAGGGGTGTCCCCCGCATGTTCCATGTAATAATGTCCCCACAAAAAAACTGCCATTTTTCGGCGATATTTTTGCATGGCGATATTTTTGTGGGGATCGGTTCTATTACATGGAACTGATCAGACTTATCTAGAAAAATCCTCGGGAGTCAACAGGGAGAAGGAGGAGAAAGGAAGAGGAGATACAGCCAGAGAAGCATCTGGAGTGGCAAAGGGAGAGGAAGAGGGGGGTGGAGGAAGAGTAGAGAGTGGACAGGAGTTTTAGCGGTAAAATTAGATGCCAGAGCAGTGCAAAGGGCCTGTGAGGGAACAGGAGAGGTGGAGACTGCAGCAGGATTGTCCAGCTCCTTGCAGATTTTGAAAGGTTCAACCGAGTTCTTAGAGGCCACAGAGATGCAGGCTTGGATGTAGGCTCTCTTCTTAGAAAGGACAGAGAGTCTGTATTGCCTTTGGAGCAGGCGGCAGGCAAGTTAGTCAGGGGATGAGCCTAATGCCCTCAACTTCCTCTTAGCCACCCTCCACTTGCGCTTTAGGGTGGCAAGGTCAGAGTTGTACCAAGAGTTGCACTTGGATGTGGGATTCAAACAGATCCTCATGACAGGGGCAAGGCCATCCAGAATATTAGAGATTGAGAAATTAAGGTTGGAAAGGTTTGTGTCAGAGTGTGAGTCAGCCGCTTGTGTAGGAGGAGGAGAGAAAGTATCTGCAAAAGCCTCCACTGACACACGATTCATTATCAGATGACAGAGAAGGTGGGTGGCAGTGCCGGGGTCGGCTTAACCTGAGGGTCAGAGGGTGAGAGGAGAGAAGAAAGTGGTCAGTCCAAGAGAGAGGAGTGGTGAGAGGGTTGGAGAGGTGTGCACTGCAGAGTGAGTGGGGCCAGAGCAAAGACTAGAGAGAGATAGAGAGATAGTTGCAGAGGTTGCCAAAGAGCCCCAAGGAGGGGCTAGAAGCATACAAGTGGTTGTTGAGGTCTCCGAAGAGGAGAAGTTGAGAGGCAGAGGCAAGGAGGGAGGAGGGCAGGTCAGCCCACTCTGAGAGGAAGAGGGCAACCTGGCCAGGCAGCCTGTAGATGGTGGCCACAGTAATAGAGAGGCCAGGAGAGATAGAGAGCCTGCAGACCAGGCATTCAAAGGAGGAGTAGGCCTGCATAGGAATGACAGAAGCAGGGATCTACTCTGGAAAGATCAGGGCAACTACACATCCAGGACAGTTGGTTCTGGGTTCAGAGAGAATCTTGTAGCTATCAGGGAGGTGAGTGTCAAAACTCTTGACAGAGCTGGCCATGAACCAAGTCTTGTGAGACTGAGTACATCCAGATCAAGCTCTTAGAGGAGATGGCAGATGTCTGAGGAGTGTATGACAACGGAGCGAGCGTTAAGATTAACGATGTGGAGCAGATTGCTACTTGTTCAAGACTTCTGTGGAGGGGTACATGCATGAGGTACGCCCTGTGGTAGTGTTAGAGGTGCCTGTGAATGGGCAGAGGAGGAAGGAGGAGATGGCAGGGTAGTCAGAGAGGAAGAAGAGGTTGCTAGAGAGTTGTCAGAGGAAGGAGAAGGCAGAGTGGCCAGAGAAGTAGTGGAGGGTGCTATAGAGGTGGCATAGGAGGAAGGTGGCAGAGGAGCCAGAGAGGAGTAGGTAGGAGTAACAGGAGAATGAAGGAAGTTAATAAGATGCAGGAAGCGTCTATTGAAAAGGAGGAGATTGGCCTGAGGGTACTGGACCAAGAGGACTAAAACACCTTGGTATCAGCAGGGGAATTACAACAGTTAACCCATGATGAAAACATTAACTTTTCTTTTAAGATTATATTAACGTTATGTTCAAGAATTCAAGAGGCAACCAAAAGGCACTTGTACATACTTGAGAAATGGGAGAACTTTGAGCGAAGTCTGCGATCTTTGGCTGAGTTGGTGGGCCGAGGGCTTAGTGTGTCGGCACAGCCATCAAGAGAGCAATTGGCACCAAACAACAGTACCTGGGGATCCTCCTAAAACAGGGCCTGCAAACACCAGCCAACTGATGGAAAATATAACTACTGCAGAGGAATCTACATTGTATCTTGTGAAGAGAGGCGCAGCTTCAAAAACGTTACACGAATGCAGCAGCAAGTGGGTGTAACAGTAACACCAACAATAGACATCGGAGTGGAGCAACAGCCTATTCAACTGACATCAAGTAATTTGAAAAAGCGCAGCAAGAAAGCCACAAAAGGGTTAGTAGGAAAAAGAGAAGTGAGGAGAGCTCGGGGAGGCTTACAAGCTGGCTCCTTAGAATAAATGCTGTACAAGTTAAAGCTATGAACCAATTTTATATTTTTGTAAAGTTGATCAATTTCAACTATATCAATAATAAATAAAAAAGCTATAAACCTAGGGAATCCTTCTGCTCCCTCGTTATAGAGGAAGACGTCAAGGAAGCCTTGTAAGTGCTTGAAGCATGTTATTTTTTTAAATTTGATTTAATTGTCTAACATTTTTGTTTTACAAAATTCCAAAATCCCATCACCTAGGTCGCTATTTCCTGTGGCTTCATATCTATCAGACCAATCCGTCTAAAGAAGCCAACAACTACTATCACCCACCTTGAAGCATGTTATGTTATGCTATGTTACTTGGCATTAATATAGCGCCTTATATATCATTGGTATTCATCTGTATTTCTTTTTGTACATCTGTTCAACACCCGTCAGATTACTTTAAAGATCCATTGTTCCTCATCAGAAGTGGCCAATATCTTGAAAGAAAATGCCCTCTTGTTGCTAAAAGTATGTTACGACATCAACCAACATGTGTGCAACGAGTTGAAGGGAAGGGTCTCTTTTAGTACTGACCATACCAGAGCTGCTCTTTCAACATAGGAAGAAACAGTTGACACGCAGTCACCTTAAGTGCCAGGCAAAACAGAGTGGGTTGGATAGAGTAATATCCAGGCAATTAGGAGTATGCACAGAACCTACCCCTGGAGGTCTATATACCACAGGAAGGTCTCTCTGCCCAGGAAATCGTTGACTGTGTGAAATACCAAATGTTGTCTTTTATGCCCTGGTGCAAGGGTGTAATACAACAAGATCAAGGACAGAAGTCCACTTTTGATTCTGAAATTGCGGGTCGTAAGAGACAACTGTGGAACGACTTAAGAAAACTTAGGAATAGAGGTTTGAAAAGGC
This sequence comes from Ambystoma mexicanum, assembly GCF_040938575.1. Taxonomy (NCBI): domain Eukaryota; kingdom Metazoa; phylum Chordata; class Amphibia; order Caudata; family Ambystomatidae; genus Ambystoma; species Ambystoma mexicanum. Next base: position 238,527,494 of record NC_090923.1, read on the forward strand.
AACTTATATAAGAATGGAAAAGATAAAAAATATATTTAGTAATTGGAGAAAGGGATATAGAAGTTCCCAAAATAATAAGCGTCGGCAGGAAATGTATAGTCTCTTAAAAAACGGAAAGAGCAAACAAATGTGGGAGATATTTAGGAATATAAGAAGTGGCACATCTCCAGGACTCATTAATTGTGTTCAGTACGATACTTGGTGCCAGTTTCTCTAAATAGACTGGAAGCTACTGTGACGAATCTGTGGATTTCGTCCCTTCTGCCCTAAGGGAATCCTTTCCCATGGGGACAGGGAGGTGCGTCCACGGTGCATTAGTCTCGCTGGGGGTGGTGACAGGGAGAGGATCACATTGGAGAGTAAGCCCCTTATGGGATTAGGGACAACAATTCCCACATAATGTGGTATTCCTCTGCTTTACCTGCTTTACTAGACCCTCCTTCCTTCCCCAAGCCAAACTCTCCTTCCCAATGCCCAATCAGTGCCAATATATTTTGTTGTGAGGTCAACCAACCTGCTAGGTTAGACCTGACGGGCAGTCCTGAAGATACCAACTGTTTCCCATATAACTCCAATTCAAGAACTACAAAGAAGATGATGACCAGGAGTATGATAATCACCCCAGAGAGCCAGAGTTAACGGTCTAGTCTGTTGCCGCATTTCATTGGTCAAGGGAAGTACAAATCTGTAAAGGGAAACTAACATGGAGAGAGCTATCCTTCCAGGAGGAAAGCCTGGAGACACTGATCCGGCAAACAGGGGACTGCAGCAGGAGACGCTGTGCACAGAGGTGAATGGGAGCCCAGAAGTAGTCCAAGCAGCCAAAGCTACTTGACACGCTGCCAGAGCAAACCTCTGGGCACTCTGCATTCCAGAAAGCCCATCCAGAGAAGGGAAATGAGACTGGCGGAGCAAACGCCACCGAGAGGAGACACCTGAACAAAACCTGACCGGCGAGGCTGCCGACGACTGCAGAGAATGCCACGCAGCTGGAGCCTCAGAGGGAAGCATCGCTGTCCGGAGGATGCAAACCAGAGCAACAGGTTTGTGGGTAGACCCACAGGGGCTGGAGGGCCAGGAGGACGCATGGAATGGCTGCAGAACACGAGATTAGAGAGTCTAGGACCAACACCTATATGAGAGTCAGAGATTAAGAGGGTCTGGGACACTAAGAGAAGCAGAGACATTACCGAAGGGAGCATATGATTGGTGAGTGAACAAAGCTATTTCAACAGAACATTGTAAGTCTGGGACCCGCACCCATATGAAAGCAAGTGAACAAGAGAGTCTGAAACACTGAGAGAAGCAGATACATTACAGTAGGGAGCATATGCTTGGCAGGAAAGTAAACCATGCTATTGTAACAGAGCATTGTGAGTCTGGGACACTCACCCTTCTACGAGCCAAAGAATAAGAGGGTCTGGGACCCTGACAGAAACAGAGACAGTCTGCAAGAAGGCATACACTTGATAGGAGAGTAAACCAAACTTTTGCGACCACCCGTTGCAGGTCTGCGACCCACACCGACATGAGAATTTGAGAATAAGAGGATATGGGATCCTGAGAGCAAAGGAGACAGACCAGAAGAAAACCTTTGCCTGGCAGGACAGTATACAAGGTTGCTGTAATACTAGCACACATGGGAAATATTGGCACCTACGGGAAAAATAAAAATACAGTAAAGTGCATCTAGCAGATACAGGGTCTGGGACCCCAGGAGATAAAGAGAGGAAAAGTAGAACCAGAAGGAACCTAGGTAAAAGGAGCAACCCCCTAATCCTTGGAGTTGAACATTGCAGACAACTGTGAACTTTTCTGTTGGCAAGAACCGTCATTACCACTTTATTTTGGAAGAGAACATCCTTGAACATTTTGTTTAGGTTATTAGTGTTAGGGTCAGAAGTAGGTCTTTGGGACATGACGGTGACAGATATATTTTTTGACGTCCTGAATAGTGAGTATCATTAAGAATTTAAAAGTATCAAGGGCCCCTGGGCTTGATGGCCTGACCAACATAGTGTTGGGAGAAGAAACGGATGAATGGGCTGGAACAGTCATGACATTACTAAAGTCCATGTTAGCATAGGGAAATTCCCAATTATTGGAGGATGTCTCATATCATCCCCATTTTTTAAAAGGGTGAAAGAGCAGACCCTAACAACTATAGGTTAATCTCATCCTTAGATGTGCCCAGTAAGATTTTTTCTTCAATTTTATGCCGTAAAATTGAAAAGTGGGCATCTAATGCCAAGGTGTTACTGATCTTCCAGACTGGATTTCACCTGGGGATGTCAACAAATGTAACATATTCCTATTAAACACACTTATTAAGCTGTCAAAACAGAAAGACAAACCCTCCTTGTTTGTTGTTTTTATTGACTTCTCAGCAGCGTTTGATTCGGTCTATCTGACTACTCTGTGGAATATGCTAAATCTGCTGGGGTTGCCCTCATGGTTGTTAAATTTAATTAGAGCTCCACACGTGGGAATGATGGCAAGAGTCAAGTTGAATAATATGGAGGACTTCTCTACGGAAGTCCCCTTGAGAAAGGGTGGTAAGCATGGTTATGTCTTGACCCCCATGCTATTTAACTTGTACCTGGAGGTCTGCATTCGAAAGGTGAAGATCTTTCCACTCAAGGTAGGGAAATGTCATGTGCCGTGCATGTTATAAATGGACGATGTTGTATTATTGGATTACACTTGGGTTGAAGTGATCCAGAGCTAATGGAATACGCCAAACAAAATGTTTGATATTAAGCATGAATAAAACAAAACTGATGTGTTTTGGCAGTAGGAGACATACGTCAGCGGCAACTGAAGTTGTAGGTGGAACGATCAACGGTGTAGACCGCTACACCTACTTGGGCTACGAGGCTAAGAATGGGGGTAGGTTGATTGAAGGGCTGCAGTGCTGGAGGACTAAGGCTCTTACTGTTGTGGCTTTGATTACAACCTTTGCCACAAGATATGCAGAATATAATCTGTTAGGAATAATATGGGTCTACAACCAGAATTGGTGCCTAGTATTCTATATGCCCTCAAGACTTTTCGTGGGAATTTGTGGTGAGTGGTTGGCCAGACTAGAAGGCGTTTTGTGGAAGAAAGTTCTAGGCCTGCCAATGGGAGTCCTGATGCAAGCAGTTAGCGAGGAACCAGGCCATACCTCTCTGGCAGCTTTGGTGAAGTTAAATGGGGGAAGCTCTATATTAATACAGCAAAGGCTATAGAGCTGTCAATCCTAAGGGGCCTTCAGAGAGCTATTATAGAGGAGAGGGCCCTGTTTTTGAGGAATTTTAAAACAATGCTATTTTCTCAATCAGATTGTGTGGGATCCCAATCGGGATGACCCTATTGGGGTCCTCCTCAGAAACCAGAAGCAACTGGTGTAACTGTGGGACCAGACTAGGCATTTTGACCACATTGAAAAGTTGGAAAGTTTAAAAACATTTTTGAAAGTAACCTTTTATTACCTAAACCCTCAACCGTATATTATCCAATTCCCGAATCTGGCCTTCAGAAGAATACCGTTGTTACTGAGACTGAACCAAGTGAAAATGAGCGATTTGGGGGGCCTGGGGCAAGGTCCCAGTGGAAGCGAGATTTGCAGTCTTTGCAACAATTGGGAGGTCTTGGAAACGCCTAGGCATCTGATGATGATATGTGAGGCATTAACTAAAATGCGCACATACCACTTAGGCTCTTTTGTAGAAGGTGAAGGTGCAACTAGTCTGCACCACTTCTGGGTAAAGTGTCTGAATGAGTTGAGTGTCTCCCTCTCATTAGCTGTCATTAGATTCAGGATGACATAAATCAAGATTTGTCCAAATATGTGATTTTTACACAAAGTTGAATAAATGGAAGAGTAATTGTGAAATAATGTTTTTTTTAAATATCATTTATTGGGGTAAAGTATAATAAAAGCTATGTGCGAGCAGTTTGTTCGGGCTGAGTTACTGAGGTGAACGCATTTCTGAGTCTCTCCCTGGAACCATTGGTGTTATTACATTGCGATGGACGGAGCAACAAAGTCCTCTCTCTATTACATTGAACTAAGGGTCCATTCCCATAAACACACCGCGCAAGCGCGCAAGCGCGGAGCGCTGCGTAGTGTGCGAGCAGTGTGTTTAGTGTTCAGTTTTCGGGTTGAGGGTGCCCGGCTCTATTGCTGTTAAGACTTCTATTCCCCTCCCCATTTCACACTGTCTGTAGCTCCATGGGCTTATCCCCTTCTGATACACATGGTTGGTGTGTTCTGGTGTTGTCGTTATTAGTGGAGGGAACCTCTACCCTGCACTAAGAAATAGTCACATTGTTAAATTCCGAGATTACCGAACATTGTGTGTGTTGCAAGCAAGTTCCAGCTATTTTATGGCGCGCCTTATATAATTTACACTACTTGCATACATCTGCATTAAGTGGACGTTGGCAGCTCCCTCTTTCGTGACTGCAGATTATCGTTATCTTTGAGCCAATGGGAACACCCTGAAATATCAGAACACCACTGTACATTGCACCCCTGGTAGGTGACTGCGGATACATCTTTGAGCCATCTGGTTTTTGTGTACCGGATTAGTGACTGTTTTTCTATCTTGTGTCTCCAGGGTCTGTGTTTCCTAAAGTGGTGGTATTTCGGTGTCTACTAAGAATTTAAGTGCAATGAAACTCCATAGCAAATTGAAGGGAAAGAAAAAGAATGCTAAGGGCAAAGATCATGGAGGTACAGAGGATACAAGTACTCAGACTGTCCCTGTTAAAGGAAAAAAGATTACAGACTTTTTTGGGGAACAACAAGCTGTGGTTGAAATTCATGATGAACAAGTGGAATTGGGCGATGAGGCTTGCACCTCAGCGGAATTTTACAATAATAATTTGCTGTTAAATTTATGCTACAGCTTGGAAGGACACATTTCGAACATGTAGCGCCTAAGATCCAGTGGGGCTCCCAAGAGTAGTAAATATGCCTCTGTGCAAGATGAACATTTGCCTGCCGATGCATCTATGGATGTGATTGTTCCTTCCACAGATAGACTTTCTTGTTTTCCATGCTTAACGGGATTGATGGATGATTCTAGCAGTGCTAGTATTGAGATTCAAGAACCTGCTCCTATAGGTAATACCCATGAATGCTCTAACTGCACTATTGGTAGTAAACTTAAGGAGCTGGATGTACACAACACGGCTACCAACTTTGCTTTCAAAATATTGTTGAAGCTGTGTCGTAATATTGTTTGTACAGTGGAAAAGAATGCAATAATGTTAAATTGTCGGTTGAAAGAGAACGCAGGGGCGGGAGGACTTTGGGAGGCCTAATGTAGGTCTGCCATCTGAAACAGATATTGGAATTGCCGCTCCTATTAACTTAGAATCTACTCTGGTTGAGGTTTTGGCTGGGAGTGAAGGTGAGAGTCTCGAGGGGTGCCTAATGTCAAAAAGGGAGAGGAGACGGAAGCAGAAGTTATTGGATGAATCTAAGCTTAATCAACCAGGTGTGAGTGTTGAGAATGCTCCCACTGATTCTGCTAATAAATAACCTCTCTCTAAACATGGCTGTAAGAGGGCGGCATGAAAAGCCAAAAGGTTGGCACTTAAAACGGGTAATCTTTGTACATGGTTGATGGGTCCTACAGGGAAAAAACAAAAGTCTAAAATCATCCCTGATTTGCCTGTCACTGAAGATAATGGTGAGGAACCTAGTTCCTCTGACCAAACCAACACCAAACTGACACCACTCTGGATAGTAGCTGCTTGACAGCTAAAACTCCTGTACCCAACAGTAGGGTGAGAGATGGTGTTAGTGGCAGGCAGAAGGTATTGATTAACACGCAAAAGGCGATTATTGAGAGGGGAAACTATGGTGGTAATAACAAAGGAAATCTCCCTAAGAGACTGTTCATCATTTCTACTACAGCAAATAAAGTAAAGAGACCCTGCAATAGAAGTAGGCTCTTGGAGATCTTAAATGCACAACTAGCTTTGAGAATCATAAGGACTAGTGACTTTAACTTTGTAGAACAGTGCCCGGGCTTTACTAGGGTGCAGTGCTTCTCTGAAGCTGAAGCGCTCCTTATTTGTGAAAGTACTGAAGATCTGAAAACGAGTGGTTATGTGTTGGATGGAGAATGTGAAAGTGAGCATAAGAAACTGAGTGGAAAGAAAAACTATGTTAAGGTAGGTGGATCTGGGGCATCAAAGGCTCCCTCCACCAATGAGGCCCAAGTGAAATCCCAATGCGATTGGCTCTGTTCTTTTTTGCCCTCTATTACTAATGTTAAATGAGCCTCGTTAACTATTATTCCCTGGAATACCCGTGGGCATTGCCATCTCCTGGGATCTCCAGGTTCTTTCTCCCTCTTTAATAAGGCTGAAATTATATTCTTACAAGAGACCTAGCTTCTCCATACGGTTGATTTTGATGGCTATTATGATCTTGCAAATAAAGGAGGTAAGGGTAGACCGTTTGGTGGGTTAGTCACATTGGTATCCAATGATGTCCAGTCCACAGAATGTCTGTTGAATATTAGTAACCCAAATGTCCTTATGGTTGAAGTACGGATGGAGGTAAATTGTAACATCTTATTGATTAATGTATATGACCCCCCGGGCACTGATTGTACGATGACTGTTCAAATGGACAAATATGAAAGTCTGGTTGACAGATATGTTGTGGATGGGGAGGTTGATGTTATTATGGGGGCGACCTTAATGCCAATGTCAGTGAGCATAATCTGGGCACTGCCGTTATTGGTGGAGGCCAGGTGAGATCTGTAAGATGGGAAGCCTCCCTCTCTGATCTGGAATTGTATGTGGCTAACGGGTTTGGGAAGAGTAAGACACAAACTGCCTCTACATGGACAAATGGCCGACAATTCTCTACTCTGAATTGTATAAGTTTAAATGATAAGTTGTTTGCTAAACTGACTAACTTTCAAATCCTGCCTAATGCTTTCAGTGATCATTCTGTGTTGATTTGTACCATGGCAGGTACATATTAATGATAATGGTAATAGACTTGGTTGGTCGGACAGCAATCTTATTAAAGCTCGAGCATGGAGCAGAAGATTGCATGTTGATCATTTGTTCATATTGCCTGCTGAAAATATAATCTGTTGGGTCTTATCCTACATGCAAGAAATGATGCCTATTGGAGGAAAAATATTGCCTCACCAGCTTGGCAAGCACAAATGATAAGGTTATACGCATTATGAGGATTAAGATGCACAGAGATCTTAGAATATGTGAACGCAGTTGTCTCTGTCTTGATGTTTTTTTTTTACAGCTCAACGCCGGATTAAGAACAATTACAGAAACTGGGTCAGATGCTATAGGGCATCGAATGAAAATAGTAATTGGCAAAATATGGTGCGGATACTGCTAGAGGGTGATACAAAACAATTCTGTGCAACCTTTAGAGCAATTACCCACCATAGTCAACATGAACTCATAGGTCCTATCAACAGCTCCTCCTTGGTTAATTTTCTATATGATAACTTTAAAGGAGATGATATATTTGGGGAAAAAAACTATTAGTAATCTGACCATTAATATGGATGATATAATTGCTGTCATTAAAAAGCTGAAATCTTCCCCAGCCCTGGGCACGGATGGGCTGTGTAATGTTGTTATTAAGGACAATCCTGAAGTTTGGGCAGATATTCTCCTAATAGTCTTTGGCAAAGCAATTCAAACCGGTACTATCCCGAGTTCTTGGAAGACATCTAACATCATCCCGGTATTTAAAAGTGGCCACGCAATCTCCCTGAGAACTATCGCCTTTTGGCTCTAACGGATGTTAAAAGTAAAATATTTCATACGTTAGTACTTAAAGAGATTAATGCCTGGATTAATAGAGACAATATCCTGGATAGGGCCCAAACATGTTTTCATAAAGGCTGCTCCACCAATGATAATATCTTCATTTTTATCACCCTGATAGAGCAAGCCAATAGTGATGACTAGCCTCAATTTAACATGTTATTCGTGGATTTTACCTTGGCGTTTCACATGGTGGAATGGGCTGCGCTATGGGTCAAATTAGAGCTATGCCTAAACATCTCTTATACATTTGTATGATGATTTATGAGGACAATACGGAGAGGGTTAGATTAAATAACCAAGGATTTGTGTCTACCTCCATATCGGTCGGAAAGAGTGTGAGGCAGGGTTGTGCCCTGTTCCCTACACTGTTTAGTTTGTTTATGGCTGATTTTGGAGACATATTTATGGAAAAATGTAATTCTTTCCCAAAATATTGAGCTCTGAAGGTTGGATGGATTGGGTATGCAGATGACCTTATTATTTTCCATTATACCTATATTGGCATCTGCCATAGCACCAAGGCTGTCTATGAGTTTGCTGCCACCTATGGTTTGAAAATAAATTTGGCAAAAACCCAATTTATGGCGGTTGGCAGGAAATGTTGTAAACAATATGTAATTTCATTCCCACTGGGTGATATAAAAAAGGTCACCTGGTATAAATATCTGGGACCTGAAGTTTGCTCTGACAGGACAAGAGTGAATGAAAGGGTGCAACAGAATAAAAGAGCTAAGATATTGGGCCTCATTACGACCCAGGCGGTAAGGGGTTAACAGTGCCGTAAAAGGTGGCGGTGCCGTTAACCCCTTACCGCCTAATTACGAGGTCCCTTTGCGGTTTTACCAGCCGTTAAGGACGGGACCCGCAAAGGGACCTTGTAGGTAATTACAGTACCGCAATTTGCGGTACCGTAACTACCGCCTTCCCCATTTCCATTGAGCCCTATGGGGGCAAAAATGGGAATGGGGAAGGGCCAATGGTGAATGGGGAATTACCACCCCACCAACCTTGGAATGGGGCGGTAATTCCGCCATTCATCATGGCGGAATCGGTAAAATACCAGCGGCAACCATGGCGCTATTAGCGCCATGGTTACCACACGGGTCGTAATGAGGCCCATTGTCTACTATTGTCTACTATGTCCTCTAATGTCTTTCTCAAAACTAACAGTGGGTTATAGTCTTTTAGGAATCCTTAACATTTACAACGAGAAATTGTCTCCTGCCTTTCTATATGCACTTGAGACATCATATTCAGACTGGTCTGTGTGGGCTGACAAGATGGAAGATATAATTTGTAGAAGAATATTGGGGATCATCAATTATACACCTATCCAGGCAGTCCGTCTAGAGATGGGATTTATTTCCTTATCCGCACGTAGTGAATTGAACAAGGAGAAGTTGTATATAAAAATGTAATTTGCTCGCCCTGATTCCCTCCTGTTTATTCTTCAAGCTTTCTGAATAAATGTAAGGACAAAAACCTTCAATTCTTTGAGAAAATAGATAGGTTGGACTCCTTGCTGGGAGTATGGTGAAGGAGCTATCGTCAAGATCAAGGGGGCCTGGGTTGGTATTGCGATTGAGAAGAGGATATGTAGGCTATGTCTCGACAGTAACTATATCGAATTAGCTAGACATGTTTTGACTAGTTGTCCAATGATGAGATCCGTGTACGAAAGGTATTTGGCCAAGCGTGTGGCTTATCTTGATAACATCACCAATGAACACATTTGGCTGAGGTATCTTGCTGGCTATAGTAAAGGGCTTATCATTGCCATTACTCAAGTATGGAATAATGTGAACAAACACTTGCAGAAATTTGAAGAGGATGTTAAATTACTAACAGATCTTGAATCATCTGTTGGATGCTATGAAGTTTGATGCAGTTGTCTGCACTGATTTTCTTTCTCTCTCTTGATGGTTTATTAGTATGAATTAGCTGTCTGTATAAAGAATAATTTTTTTTTCTGTTTTTTTAATCAGATTCTTATGTGATATTCTATGCTGGGGAATGTAAGAATTTAAGTAATGTTGTATTTTTTGTGTTATATTGTATACTTCTTTTATCTGTGACCTTAGGATGACTGTGTATCTAGTGTACTTATAATGAATTTGTATTTTATCTTTGTTCATGATTAGTTGTACAGTATATTTCTATATGTATATATATGGATTAGTGTGAAAGTTTTATAACTGAATACACAATAACAACATTTTTTTAAAAAGTAATAAATTCTATAGATTAATAATTAATTGAATGTAAGTATGATGAAGTAATTATAGTTTAATAGGTCTTTTCTTTTACTGTGTATTGTTCTTTTATGTGTTTTATATGTTTGTGTGAAACATTTTTGTAATTGAAGCACTCTAAATAAATAAAAAGACAAATTGTAGTTCACATTACAGCAGATCATTCTCCACACCATATAATTACAAATATTTTTATTTTCCTACCCTTCAGTATGAGACTTCAAATAATAGAACCAGACGTACCCTATCTCTGAACGGGGGTCTGTTGGCACGTGTCGCCACAATCCTATATACAAATGGGACTAACGTAGAAAGAAGTCAGTCAGTTGAAGCCCTACTGCCTCCCCGCCCAGGTAAGCGACTCTCCATCATCATTGGTTGCATTATGTATACCTGTGGAGAATAAAGACTATGGAGCACAGCCCTATCACGATCGGCTTACTTTTGATATTTTTCACACAAAATTGTATTCTATTCAATATAATAGGATCATTCTCCAAAGACACTATTGTACTGCTCAATTATACAAATCAGGCAGTTTGCGGTCTAGATGCCTAGAATCTGGGGGACACAAAAGGTTGCACACAAAAGCGTGACATGCTGTGCATTGGGGTTCCGGGAATGCGGCATCCAGAGCAAACATGGAGCTGGACACAGGCAGCCAGAGACTGAAGTCCACAGCAGGCAAATGGGGGAGGGGCGGGAGCGGGTTGGCCAGTGGTGCTTAGCAGTTGGAGGTCTTGGGGGCATTGACAGAGACCAGGAGAGGGGCATTGACAGAGACCGGGAGAGGGCTGGTTACAGCCTTTTGTGTTGACATCCGCAGGTGATAGTGGCATTAGTGGTTTCTTCCTGGCATTATTGGGTGCGTAATTGAATCACTGGCATATAGATGCATATTTATTCTTTCTGCTGTGCCAAGTCTACTGATGCCAGGCATCTGCTTGGCAAAATGGCACCTTTCAGAGATGAAGTTACAATAAAGCAGAGAAGTGTGCACTGCCCATTCTGAGAAACAGTGTCCATGTACTTTCTTTTAAACATCTGCTGGCCTTTGGATAGGGAGATAATATTATAAAGTTGCCAGTTGGCACCCTGTCCTCGATATCGTCAAAGCTATTGTAAGGAGAAAGAATATTATTTATCCAAATGACTGCTAGGCTCAAATTAGTGCTAAGAAGAATGGGTTGGTTTTAACTTTGCAATCCAGTGATATAAATCCATTGCTATTTTTTTTATTATTTGATGGCAGAGTCCCTCAAAGGTGGATGCTCGGTAGATATACTTATTGCTAGAGAATTTTAGTGTTGTATTTGCAGAACTAAAGTTATGGACAATTTCCTTTTTATTTCTTTGTGATTGAAGCTAATGTGGAAGTGAGTCATATTGCAGCATCTTTTCAGAACCCCCACAAGCGGGTATGCACTCAGTCTGGAAAGTATTTTGGTGCTCAGTGAAAAGGTGTTGTGTCCTTGACACTCAAGAACACATAGGTGTACATGAGACCACCCCCAAACCAGCCTTAGCTGCAAAGTTCATTAAGAACCAGGCCTTTCATTGGGCTGTCATTGGGTCCCCACTTCTTCTGCAGCTCTGGACATGCCACTGAAATCTATGGGCGCACTTCAAGGAATATGTGAAGCGAGTCCATAAAGCAATGAACAAACCCGACTCAATCCATGGCCTCCAAAATGTTTTGGAATGAGCTACCTTCTATGTCTATGAACAAAGGTTGAGGTTTAAAAAATCCAGTGGTTGTTAAAAGAAACGGGGAGCAATAATATGTGATCTTGTAAAGGAATATGATTCGGATTATGTCCTTTTAATTTTGGATACTTAAACAGCCATTTTATGCGTAGGAGGATGGTGTAGGGGATGGATTTGATCTGCGGGGCGCAGCGGCCACAGTAGGCAGAGCCATCACGGAAGTACTGGCACTGTTAGCAACGGTGCTGGTGCTTTTGTCTCCCACTCCCATAGAGTTCTATGGGACTCTATGGGAACGGGGACTTCCAAAATCCAGCACCTGACTTCATGCTCTGCCTGTGCTTGTAATGTTCTGGTGGCACCGGGAAGTCAGGCAGCAGTTTAAGTGTTATGGGGTTGGCGGCAACCCGCCAGTGGCACCAGCAGGTTCCCGCCAACCTCGTAATGAGGCCCCACCTGTCAGTGCATCATGAGTATGGACTAGAAAAAGAAGTGAATCACAGAGAAGGATGTGACCAAAAGCCTGACATTTTGGAATATTAATGTTCGACAATGCAACACATACAGAAGGATCGAACAATGATTCTAAACCCCTGATGGGCCTTTGTTTAATTTGGGGAAAATAATCAGTTGGGAATTGCAGGAGTCCCCCACAGCGTTAGTGGCGATTCTGTTATTGAAAGGCTCAAGTAGAAATGGTACGACTGCATGAGATACATTGGAGGGACGTCAGTTTCTAAGGTATTGACACTGGGCAAAGTAATTGGGATGGTCTAACCTTTTAAACAGGTCCTGACCAATTTCTGACGGGAATTATTTTTGGAGAGTCAGCAATTTAACCAGACGTATCTCAGAGTGAAGACATTTATAGAATCTGGTGATTTGTTTTGATTGTCTTCAAGAAAAGAGGAATTGTCCGATGTTGGTACATATAAGTGTTTTGACCCTGGATTGTGCCACTTCTATGGCTATGGTGAGGGGGTCCATCGCTAAATACTGAATTTAAAGAGATTTATGGAATAGTACAGAAGCACCTTTTTTACTCAATAGCTGCGTCATGAAGCATGTGGGACACACAATCCTTTCTACATTTTTGAGATTCTACTTTGTTCAAATCTGTTTCTTAAAGGAATTTGATTGTATGTTTTCCTCTTTTTATTTCCGACAAAAATTGTGTATGCTTTATAGGATTGGAATTACTTTGAATATTCCATAAAACCTCGTTAATTAAGGCCATAAGAATAGAAATCATATGCTGCTATGACATCCCACAGTTGACCAGATCTATAAATACATACAAAATTGTAAACTACCTAGTGTTTGAGAATCAGTGTTCTCTTCGACATGACTAGAACTGGATGCAACTGATCGTGAAGTTATTAATCCAGTTTCTATTTTGCAAACATTTGCTTTTTGTGGGTATCACACCAAGCTTTGTTGAATGCTGTACAAACTTTGAGGTTTGATCTTCACATTTTCCCAGGCTCTTGTGATGAATCCTGCCGAGTACTCATTAAGACCCTACCTAAAATCTTCTACCAGGTGGCCAGGGGAAGGCATCTGCTTCCTGATCCTGACCCTGGGGTTGGTATGAGCCGGGCGGATCACCTGGGAGGAGAAGGGCCCCAAATGAACAGGAGGACTCCACTGGGCGGGACGCAGTATTTGTTTTCCTCAAAGAAGGAAATATCAGTCATATCGGAATTTGTAATGGCCTGTTGTTAGAGTGAGATTTTATTTTCTCAAGATAACTATCTGAATGTGAGTGAACACAATCATAACCAGTTATGCAGTGGGAGTAAGAAAATCCCTCTTAAAGTCACAGACATTCGTAAAGGCGAAAGCTTGTATTACCCACAGGGAAATATCAAAGATGAGTCTTTAAATATTAACAATTTGGATTCTGAAAACCATAATTCCCCAGTAAAACCAAACATTTAATTGAATCCTTATAATGCTCCTTTAGGGAATATAATTAAGGAAAAAATACAATTAGAAAAGATGATTTGGACATTGAAGACTTCAAGTCCCACAATGTCCAAAGTGCTGGGATGAAGAAGAGAGGCTGCATAGGCACGAGCTGCAAATTCCATCCTAATGGTGTTGATGATCCAAACCTGAGGGACACTGGGAGGCATTAAAAGGACCTATCAGGTTCAAGCCATAGAGAGCAGTAGCAGACGGTGGAGTAATTGTGGTACCTCCATGTTGCAGCAGAAGCAGAATATGGAGGTGAGCAGGTATGCTGGGACCACTGTCATGTGTCGAGCAGCTGCCGGTCCTGAGAGGGCCTCTTCCTCCATAGACCTTGATTGCAGAGGTCACACAGCAGAAAGTGTTGGATTTGGAATCTTTCCCTCCAAAGAGCGACGCTGCAGATGTCGTGCAGCATTAATTGTAAATTATAAAGGCTTAATCCAAAGGGAGTCGGCCTCCGGGGGCAGGCGAGCACCGGAGAGCCGGTGGAGCAGGAATGCTACTTTTCCAACTGGCATGGGAAGCGGGGGACCAAGAGAAGCAGGTTGCTGGGCTGTGCACAGCAGCAGTAGCAGAAGACCCAGAGTCAGCGGAGTGAGCGGACCTGCACGCCAGAGCCAGAGAGTTCACCTCTGTATTGTGACCCCAGAGCGCTCTGTGATCGCCCGCTGGCCAAGTTCGCCAAGTCTGGGTACTTTAAGTATAATATAAAGAGATTGAAGTGGGCAAACAAACCTTATTTTGGATACCGAACTGATGTATAGTAAAATAATAAGACTTTTTGAAAACCAAGCTAACTTAAAGAGGAGGCGGTGGCAGAATAAGAACTTGACAAGCAGACCAGAAAGGTGTGATTGTATTTATGTGGGTCAAAATAGCAAGAGGACAATAGTATGAGAAACCAACACTAACAACTATTGCCAAAGCCAAAAGAGAAACATACCAGGCAAATATAAAAGAACCAACATTGCCAAAGCAAAGGGAGGTGTAGAGGAGCAGGTGGAGTTCTCTTCTCTAGTCCCGCCCCGTCACCACCATCCTATTGGAGTAGCAGAAGAAGGGCTACCATTGGGAATTCATGCACAGGTTTATGTGACGTATCCATAGCGTGCTGATTGTATGAAAGACGATATGCACTCAGACAGCCATTCAGAAGATATCCTCATGTTACGACAATGGAGGGCAGTTACCAAGAAGGATGACATTTGCCTAGTTGCAAGGAAGCAGCTCTGAGAATCATGGAAAAATGTTAAAACAAAAGTCTGATGACTGCAATATGATGTCATAAAGAAGATATATAAGCCTGAGTCGAAACAATATGAAAGTACTTAAGACTGACAATGTAACAGAAGCACTAAGAGAAACATGTACCAAAAGATGAAGTTAATGTGAAAATAAGAAGATGAAGTAACGTGCCACCAATAACTGTAAATACGCTGTAACGCAAGGTAAAAGAAGCATATATAAGCTTGCTAAAAAGAGGTATATATAACATTTAGGATGGGCATTGGAAATAAATGGACATTGGTTTATGTTGAAGAATAAGTCCAGCTACCTGAAAAACAAGCCAGGCATCACATATTGAAGAATTGACAAAGAAGCTGTTTTCATGTGTGGAATAAGGGAGTACATTGGCCTGAAGTCAAGGAGGCTATTTCGAGAGATGGGCACAAGGCACAGAGAGGGATGAATAAATAGACTACGTGCATGAGACTTATTTCTGCTAAGATTAGGAGGGCGAAGGCATTTGCTGATGCCATGTATTGAAACAACCATGAAAGCAAACGCTTAGGTGAGGTGGAGTAAGCAAGTCTCTAAAGGCCAAAATTAGAGGGTAATGGCCCCCTAGTTAATTAAATCAAATAGCTGAAATTGAGAGGCAGAAATTGTGGTCTCCTGACACGTGATGTAGAACTCAAAACAAAGAGGCTATTCATTACAGCTTCGAGTTAAGATAGTGGTGTGCTCACACTCCCTCGAATGTCTCAGAACAGTGAGCAGACTACAAGGTCATCTACAAATGATAGACGTTGGTTAAGGATCAGGTCGATGACATACAATGGATTAATTGGGAAAACAAAGAACAAATTGGCGCAGCTTGAACTCCTAGGTTTCACTTTTTTCACAAGCTAAAACAAGTTGAAAGTCCAAGGTTGGATAGGGTGGCACCCAATCATAAGGCCTGCCATGCATATTCATATACACTGTTGCAGTTATTAGCCCGCTGCCATAGTCTCTGCTATAATCAGTATGTGACATGCGTAGAAGTAGCTCAGGGCGTATCCTAGAGACAAGGGGCAGCCAATGAGATATTAACACTTATGTTATTCTATAAGTAGATAGGTTCCCCTAATCCAATCCCTCCCGGTGTTGGTTTTTTGTGAAATGCCACGTAGGATGACGTCACAAATGATGTATATAAAAATATATAAACTCTGTGCAAGCAAACCTTAGTGTGAAAAATCGAGCAACTACTTTGATAGCTGTATTTCTCCCTGCTTACTTTCATTGAGATTAAATCAGTGTTTTACCATCTTCCTTTGGTCTGTGCAATTATTTGGTCTGTGATAATTATTGGTAATCCCAACTACCACAAAGAAGATGCTTCAAGGCACTAGATCACATTTGGTAGCAGTGGATGGCTCAGGTCTCACGACTTATAACTAGGCCCAGCTCCAGCCCCCGGACAATTGTCGGCTCCCACCATTAGCAAGTCGATCGCAGAGTTTCCTGCGGAGAACAGAGCATAAAAAAGAAAATCACGTGATCAAGATTTGATTTTGAGGAAATTCCTGTCTGGTCCCTGCAGGTGCCCCGCAGACTGATGGCAAACTGGCCAATTGTGGGAGAGTCGATACGAGGGACTCGAGCTGTATAACGGATGTGAGTAGACCAAAGCAAAATGGGGATGGATTGTGTTGTGATCTGTTAAGTATTTATATATATAGAAACAGTAACTGGATTTTTTAGGGGTTATAAAAAAGTGATGGATACCTCAATTTCACGGCCCTTTAGGGATGGAAAGAATACATGTCATAACTCCATATGGGAGTGTCAAGGGATTCCTGAGTAAAGCCAATAAGAAGAGCGTGTATTAAGCTCTAATACGGAACCAATAACAGATGAGATACATTTACTAAGAATAGTAAAGGAAGATGTATGCAGGAGAAGAAACTTAAGCACACATGTGTATGGGGATTAATATGCTTCAATAAAGCTTTCTGCATGTTTAAAATGATAGATATAAAACGACAAACAAAAATAACTGAATAAAAGTGATTTTTGGTAAACTTGTTAAACAAAGGATTGACATCAATCAGAAGGACAAAATCAGATGAAAATCGGATGAAACTAATATATAAATAAAGAAAAGAACTTTGAGATACTAAAAAACCATAAACGATATAAAAATTATTGATAGAAAGTGTAAACGAAGGAACGAGAAGAGTAGTGGTGTAAACCGTTTTCAAAATATTTTAATTCACAGGAGTGAATGGTGCTTGCTCTAAAAGATTAAAACAACATATTTAGTATAAATAGGAAGGAGAATAATAGACTGGGTAAGTATTGACAGTCAGAATTGACTTGTCACCATGGAGGACACACCACTTTCACACTTATGCAGATCATTGTCGCGACATACAGCCAAAATTAGAAAATACCATTCCAAATGGATCAAGGGCACCACTAATAAAGCACTTATGTCATGGCCTCAAGAGTGTTCATTATCGAAATCAATATTGCGTCACATGACAACATATTTACATGCCACTCAGAAATGAAAAAAGTTAGAGAAAAGGTTGGCAGTTTTAGAACTTTGAAAAATGTAGCAGATTGAGAAAGAAGATCCAGTTGAGAGTGAGTGGATGCTTAATCAGAACAAAGCAGAAAATGTAATACATTCGGCTCCTTTTTTACTTCCTGAAAACCAAGCTGGAAAAGTTGAAGAAAAGGGATCTTATCCGTTAAAGGAATTAAAGATAGCAGCGAGGTACTTTTATCCAATATATGAGCCCCATGCTGATAATAGCGAAAACACCTCAGAAGAGAGCGGGAAAAGAGAATGACAAAGTATATTAACACACAAAGGGCCTCATTACGACCCTGGCGCTAAGTGAAAAACGATGGCGATAAATGGTTACCGCCATCGTTTTACGCTAGGTCCGATCATGACCCGTGACCGTTAACTACGATGCCATTAGCGGCATCGTAGTTAACGCTGCCGCTAACTGCGCCAATGGCGCGCGCACGCGACCTCCCACACCGTACTTAGCGCCATGGCAGAAAGGTACACGAATGGTGACCCAAGCGGACATGCACCTAACGCCATCACCCAGCCCGTTAAGTACCTTACCGCCATGGTGCTAATTACGCCATCACGAACCAACCGTAAATGGCCATGTAAAGTGAATGCAGCTGCCACAGGTGCACAGAAACAGCACAGGTGAAGGCAATACAGACTCAGGAAGTACAAAAAGAGCGCACCCCACCCCTTCCCACACCCAGTCACACTCCACAATGATACCAATACGACTAGCAATGTTGGGGCTGGAGGACCTGATAGCAATGCAAGTGCTACAACAGCAACAACAACAACAGGCAGCACAGAGGAGACGCAGGAGGAGAAGGAGGGCAAGGCAGGCCCAGCAAGCCCCACCAGCACAGCCAGTGCCACCACGCAGGCAGCCCCCAATCCCACGCATCAGAGCCAATCCATTCAATCTCACTGCTGAGCAGATCCACACCCTGTACCGTTTGGACCGGGACACCATCACCGCCATCGTAGACATGACACACAACGAAATCGTCAACATGATAGAAACTCGAACCGCCATCCCACCCCGACTGAAGGTAGTGTCTGTACTACACTTCCTGGCCACAGGCAACTACCAGCACACAGTGGGGCACATGCATGGCATCTCACAACCATTATTCTCACGAACACTCATCCAAGTGCTCGATGCCCTCCTCAAGCACACAGACGACCACATCTCATTACCACGGACTGCCCAGGAGATTGCAAACACTAAAGTGGGTTTCCATGCACTAGCCAGCATACCTGGTTGCATTGGTGCCATCAACTGCACCCATGTGGAATTGGTGGTTCCACGTGCCATGGAGGTACCGTACCGCAACCGGAAACAGTTCCACTCAATCAACGTGCAAATGGTCTGTGACTCCAACAAGATCATCACACATTGTTGTGCCCGATTCCCCGGATCAACCTATGATTCTATGGTCCTGAGGAACTCCACAATACCACGCTACATGGAGTGACATGCAGGCCCAAGATCCTGGCTACTCGGTGAGTCCAATGTCATGACCATGGAAATGTGAAGTGGGTAGGTGAATGACGTACCGATGCATACTCCACCTGGCTGAAAGGGGGGGGGTGATGCATACTCCACCTGGCTGAAAGGGGGGGGGAATGATGCATACTCCACCTGGCTGAAAGGGGGGGGGGGAATGATGCATACTCCACCTGGCTGAAAGGGGGGGGAATGATGCATACTCCACCTGGCTGAAAGGGGGGGGGGGGATGATGCATACTCCACCTGGCTGAAAGGGGGGGGGGGATGATGCATACTCCACCTGGCTGAAAGGGGGGGAATGATGCATACTCCACCTGGCTGAAAGGGAGGGGGGGGGGAATGATGCATACTCCACCTGGCTGAAAGGGGGGGGGGAGTGATGCATACTCCACCTGGCTGAAAGGGGGGGGGTGATGCATACTCCACCTGGCTGAAAGGGGGGGGGATGATGCATACTCCACCTGGCTGAAAGGGGGGGGGGGATGATGCATACTCCACCTGGCTGAAAGGGGGGGGAATGATGCATACTCCACCTGGCTGAAAGGGGGGGAATGATGCATACTCCACCTGGCTGAAAGGGGGGGGAATGATGCATACTCCACCTGGCTGAAAGGGGGGGGAATGATGCATACTCCACCTGGCTGAAAAGGGGGGGGAATGATGCATACTCCACCTGGCTGAAAGGGAGGGGATGATGCATACTCCACCTGGCTGAAAGGGGGGGGAATGATGCATACTCCACCTGGCTGAAAGGGGGGGGAATGATGCATACTCCACCTGGCTGAAAGGGGGGGGAATGATGCATACTCCAATTGGCTGTGAGTAGCAGAGAGAACGGAGACAGATGATACCCTAAAGCAACCCAAACTCCACCCAACACCAGTAAAGCCAATACCCAATGTATGCAGCCCTACCATGTGAATGAGGTTGTGTCCCAACCATGACACAACCATCTGCAAGTGCATTCTACCAATTCAGACCACATTGTCAACAATGAAAAGCACCTACATGCACGTCACCAAACACCATCAACCGATAGGCCTGTCCCCCATAACTGCCCACGAAGGAGGCACATGACGGACAGAAACATCAACACACCATTACACAGACAGCAGGGCCCCCAAAATGTCCCTGTCTACATCAGTATTGCTCACTGGGGTCATGATGAGGCCCACAGCAATGTTGCAATGATGTGCGCATTGCCATCACAGGACATGTGCCAGGCCAACTAACCAAACGGCATGAACGGACACAGTGGATGGGCACTCACAATGCACTCCACCCCTCTGCATACATTGGGTGATGGCATGCAAAACAGGCCATGGAAGCCATGAGCATATACTGGTTGCATTGTGTGAATCAATTAGTGCATGTAGAAGTGAGCCAAAGTAACAGTTGGATGCAAGCCATGGTGGCACATCATGTTCTTGATCAGACGTCATGACTGACACATACATTCTCGCCTACATACAGGTGATGCAGGCTATCCCCTGAAGAGGTGGCTCCTTACACCAGTCCGGAACCCGCAGAACCAGCACGAGGAGGACTTCAACCGTGCACATACACGTACCCGTGTGGTCATAGAGCAGACATTCGGCCTATTGAAGGCACGGTTCCGATGCCTCAGCAGGTCTGGTGGGGCACTCCTGTACCGCCATGAGAAGGTGGCAAAGATCGTCATGGCATGTGTCATGCTACACAATATGTGCGTCAGATGGAATGTGCCCCTGCCCCCTGACGCAGAACTGCAACCACCTGACGATGAGGATGAGGAGGGTGCAGATGGGGCGGCACCCCATGGAGGAGGCAATGCACAGGAGGGGCGTGCAATGCGCCAAAATATCATCGACCACTGCTTCTAGCACACACGGCTGGTGTGTATCACATGGAGACTGCACTTGGGGCACTGTGTGTCTCTGGGACATGCACACTGTGGACTGTACACCAATAAAGCACACATATGCAATGAAAATGTCCACACATTTCATTTCGGAAAAGCAAAAAGTGTATTTCAATCATAAAACGTCGTGACATACCCCCTCCCACCTCCCCCCTCCCCCCTGCACACCCCAACACACCCCCTCCGACCTCCCCCTCCCCCCTGCACACCCCAACACACCCCCTCCCACCTCCCCCCTCCCCCCTGCACACCACAACGCACCCCCTCCCACCTCCCCCCTCCCCCCTGCACACCCCAACACACCCCCTCCCACCTCCCCCCTCCCCCCTGCACACCCCAACACACCCCATGTAAGTGTCAACAGATGCCTGTGACAGTGGTCACAGGCTGTTACAAGCCACCTCTCCCGGCCCCCGGGGCACCCCTGGCTGTGGAGCGCAGGTTCCGTCCGGAACGTCGGACGGGGCTGCTCTGTGCAGAACTGGCAGCGGAGGATGTCCCTGCCTGCCCCCGTGCATGCACGTCCTGTAGGGTGTGGGTGAGCTCAGTGAGCGCACGACGCAACCCGGCAAGTTCACCACAAATGTCCCTAGACATGGCCTGCATAGCATCCCTCAGGGTGGCAGTGCTCTGCGCTATTTCGGCCTTTAGGGTCTCCGTGGCCTGTTCAATGGTTGCCCTAGCCCCCACACATTCCGCAGCATGCTCAGTCAGCATCGTGGACAGATGTTGCTGCCGTTCTATGATGTCCTCGAGGGACTGCTGCCCCTGCTGGGCCATGCCCAGTGCTGGTGGTGTGATGGAGGGACTGCTCCCCTCCTGTGGACTGAGGACTGGGCATGGGGTAGAAGGCCACTCCTCTTCCTCTGTGTGTCCCTGTGTGTGATCCTCATGGGGGCTGGCATTTGACAAACAGGGGGAATGTAGAAGGTCAGTGGGGCTTCTGACTTCGTGCTCCTCAATGTCAGAGTCTGAACATGCAGCATTTGCAGCTGTTTCACCCATGTTGCTGCTGGCCGCAGACCCGGTGCCTTCTGTGGCAGGCAATGTTGGTACAGGTGGAGCTGCTGCTGCTGGCCTGCTGCCTACTGGGGTGCTTGCCGGTGGGCCGTCCGGTTTGCTTGCAGTGGATTCTGCTTGTTGTGGGGTCTGCCTCACTGCAGCTGAGGTTGAGGGTGCGGGGATGGTATTATTGGCCTTCTTGGCTCTCTTCGTCGCAGGGGTGTCCTGGTCCTCGGGGTGTGAATCTGTGCCTGTGGTGGAGCAAAGGAGGGAGGGCGTTATTGATGGGTCTGCGGACTTTGGAATGACAATGATTGATATGAATCTGGTCAGTAGATGAGGCAGATTTCAGGCAGGGCCATGCAGGTTGTCTCCTTTTTGTGTGGTATGTGGATGCAGGTATGTGGGTGCCAGCAGTGTATACAGGGTGGAGCTCGCATGTGGCTATGGGCAGTGTCGAGCTAATGTGTTGCATTTACACTCTAGGGCAACATTGTGCTACACATGAATGGACTGCAGTGACTATGGCATGTCTTGTTTGAGGCACCTACCTTCATCGCCTGATGTCGGAACTCCCCTTTCCATCCCTCCGACGCCTTCAATGCCTTCCATGCCAATCCTGGTTGCACAAATCTCCTCCCACGGTTGGAGTTTCAGTGGGGATTCCGAACCTCCACCGGTACCCAGGGCAAGGTTGCGGTTCGCAGAGATGACGGCTCTGACCCGTATGCGAAGGTCATCCCAGCGCTTCCTGCACTGCTGTGGGGTGCGGGGTACGGGCCCCACCGCACTGACGCACTCGGCCACCAGGGCCCATATGGCCTTCTTTTTTGCTATCGCTGGCCTGGTCATTTCCGGCGAGAAAACGACAGCTGCATTGTCTTGCAGGGTCTCCGCAAGCATGCAGAGTTCCTCCCGGGTAAATCTTTCCTGGCGCTGGCGGTCACATGCCTTCTTAACAACTTTAGGCATTTTTGGGTGGTTGGATGGGTGGGTGATGGGTTGGGACAGGTGTCAGGGTTGGATATGGTGTTGTTCGGATGGATGGCAATGGTTTGTGTTTTTAAAGATGGCCGACGTGCTGTTTCCCGTTCCGCCGCGATGACGCTATTTCCGGTTCTGCTTTTTACGGTGACCGCTAATTGCGGCCACCGCTAATTACGGTGGCCGCTAATTACGGTGGCCGCTACTTACGGTGGCGGAAGTGCACCTTGCTCGCCCTACGATGCCGGTAGGGGCCTTTTCCGCCATGGCGTTATTTACATTACCGCCATGGCGTAATGCTCGTGCGCGATGGGTCGTAATGTGGCGCTCTTTACGCCATCGGCCCACGGCGTAAACGCTCATTACACCATGGCGGTAATGTCGGCAGATTATCGCCTGGGTCGTAATGAGGCCCAATGAAAATAAACATTGTGATGAGAAAAAAGAAAGCCTAGACAAACAAGTACAGATAGAGGAAAAATCAGACAGACATAAGGGAACAAAGGATACAGCTGAGGGAATGACAATGGTACAGAACAAATGGATGGGAGGACATATATTGCTACAACTAGATGATAAGGGCATTGATGGAGTACGAGAAAGAGAGGAAAGGGAGGAGCAATGGAAAAGAGAAAGCAGAAGAGAGATTATGCAAAGAAGAAAGGGACAAAGAATGTAAGCAAAGGGAGGAATGGAAAAGGTGTGAAATAAGACAAGAGAAGGAGAGCTTGGAAGAGGAGAAACAAAAAGAGGCAGAAGCCCAAATATTGAAGGTATGTAGGTGGCAACGAAGGAAGGGGAATTAAGGAGAAGAAGGGACGAGATGGACAGTAGTAAGGGGATTAAGAGATCACAAAGTAGAATATTTATGCCACATAAGTATAGTGCCCATAGAAGCACAAGAACAATTGAAAGAAGAAAGAGGGTACAACAGGTCCGAATGAATTTTCAAGGAATTCCGGGATCAGTATGGGCTGGTGGATAGGACACAGAGGACGTAGAGCAGAGATTTGTGAAATTATATAGGCAGATGAGGGACAGAGAAAGGTATAGAGGACCCCATAGAAAAATTACCAGAGTCAACACCATATGTTGAACGACCGCAAGCACGGTCACTTAGTGCAGGAGATATATTCCCACCTTATATAAGAAGATTAAGGGCATTGCCAAGGCAGAGATAAACTGGCGAGGACAACGCTGCTTGAAAAACAAGGAGCGTGGGTGGGTATGATAACGAACCAAGATTGTTGCAATTCCCACTACTAGAGAAGGCGGGGGGTCGAACACAATATATTCTATGGCCCCAGATAGATAAAGAGAATTTAAAGTGTACGCTCCAAAGTTTAAATTCGCGTGTGGGAAAATTGATTCCTGAACTAGAGAAAGGGACATCAAGAGCGACTTTAGCTATGGGCGATATTAAAGGCCTATTATCAGCCATCCAAGGGGAGAGAGCTGACGACGTGTGGAAAAGAGCAGGGTATCCTATAGTCACTGCGCAAAACACGGTGCATGATGGAGCGCCATTTAATAATTGTAGAGCAGATGTTTGGTAATCACTTAAAGTACAATATCCTGATAAGGACAGATGGAATTTGGAGACACATGCATCATGGGACAAGACAGTAGCATTATTTTACCATATATTGTGTCAAGGGCTGCCAGAACCGGTGCAACGCCAACTAAAGAAACAAGTAGGAATGGAAGTGAAGCCGCAGACAGAGATACAATTGGCAATTGTGCGTTATTGTAGAATCTGAAGGGACAAAGACAAAAAGGAACCAGGGGGATGAAAACAGGAAGAGGCAAAGTTGCTGCAGAATAAATTGTCAAAATATACCATAAAAAGATCGGTATTGACAAATAATGAGGGAGCGACGGCACAAACAGTGCAGTTGCCACAACAGAATAATGCGCCAAATGTGATGGATCATAACAGGTATAATTTTATGCCGAGAGGCAGAGGGAATGGGGCTCGGTGAGGAGGACAAGGTGGATTTGAAACTCTCAATGAAGGGGAGGATTAACGGCGGACAGCCACTGCAATGTTGGGGCTGCGGTAAATTAGGACATTTAGTTAGAGTATGCAGAAGTAGGGAGGCATGCAGCAACAGAATTGGCAATCTCCAAGAGGGATGATGGTATATACTCCACAGTATAATACAGATTCACTAGGATATTATGGCGAAGGCTCCAATGGCGCCACAGGGGCAGTTACAGCAAACACCTATGCATACACAACAGGCACTGATGCAACCAGTACAATATATTCCAATGCAACAGACAGGTACATCACAATGGCCCATGGATAAGGGAGCCATGCAAGTATCTACACCCAAATTGGGGAATATGACTGTGTTGGGAGGAAATACCGGTAGAAAGGAAATCAGACCCAAGAGGGGAACCAAGGGTCAAGGTGATGGTATGAGGCAAGACATTTTCATTTCTTGTGGAGACGAGAGCAACTCATTCCTGTCTCTGTGAGCGAAAATATCCAATGTCAGGTGTTGTCATGAATGCGCAGGGATTGTCTGGGGCAACACATTTAGTTCCATTTACAGACGAATTACTGATTTCTATAGGTGAACACGACATGTGTATGCCAAAAACCGGTGAACATATTAGGATGTGACTTGATGACGAAACTGAACATGACAATATCTTTCACTGATGAAGGAATAGTGTGTTGGAGAACGGTGATAGCCCTCGACAAAGGATACAGGTTAACAGATTTGACTTATGAGGCACTATTTAGGGATGACGGTTCAAGTGAGGAGACAGTATTTTTCATAAACCTTACTTATTGCATTTGACCACCTCACTTCTTTGTCCATCGAACAACATCCTTCGGGACCACAACAGTTATCTCCATCCTCCCCACAGAAGGTTTCTCTATTCTCCTCTGACATATCCTGTCCCCAACTTGTATGGCTTCCCTCATCTTCGTCTCCAGTCAGAGTCAGTCTGTCTAAAGACAACTCTTTAGGATCAAAACTACACAAGCTTCCTTCTCTGTCATATAACTGTGTACTTTCGAGTTGGTTGATCGTTTTTACCCTTTCCTTTCAGCTCTTTCTTAGTCCTCAAATTATGATAGACTTTTATCGATTGTGTCCCCAATGCTTCTAGAGTCAAACTCATCCTCTAGATTTGCTCGTGACGGACCTGGAATTGGTTCATGTGCTGGGAAGAATTCTTCTATGTCCTCCCATGCTACTACTGGATTAGGATCCATTAATTCATTTTCAACATGCTCAATGTCGCATGCTCTCTGCCTTCTCTTTCATCATCAAGCTCTCTTTGTTTCTTTGCTTCTTCTCTTACCCTTTCTTCTTCCTTTCTTTTCATTTCTCTTCTCTCATTTGCCCTTTGTATTTCTTCGTCTCTATGTCTTTGTATCCTTTTATCCCTTCATTTTTGTTCTTCCTCTTTCTCTGTCTTTCTAGCCTCTCTCGTTCTTCAATTACCCTCTGTCTATTGTCATATTTTCTCTGTTTTTCTGCCTTTTCCTGCTTTTTCAGTTGTTCATCTTGATACAACTGTTCCCATCTTTGTCTATCCTTCCTTTTCGGCCCATCTTCTTTCAATTGTTCCTCTTTGTCTCTATCTTTTTTGTCTCATTCATCTCGATCTTCCTTTTGCCTTACTTCTTCACCTCGAGCCTGAGATATCTCTTATCTCTAATACTTTCTTGATGCCATATAGACTATCTTCACTTTCGTGTCTCTGCATCTCTCCCAGGTGCGTCAGTTTTACTTCGCATGATGTCACCAATCTGCTCTTTTGCTCTTCTTTCATGCTTCTTCTGGGATTTCATTCAATTGGCCATCATACTGTCTTGTATGCAGGTATGGCTTCCTTAATGGGAACCTTGCTTCCAGGATTCCCCTTGGTATCGTTTTTTTTCACTTGTACTGCACGTGTTTCACACTCTGGTTTCCAACATATAGGCAATATGGGCGAGATGCTTGAGGTGGGGGTACTTGGCTCCTTCTCTACAGTTTCCTTTAGTTAATTTTGTTAGGCAGAGAAATCCTCATCAGGGTAGGGATAGTGAGGCGTTTATCCAACCTTTAGAATTAATATAATGGCATCTTTTAAAAAACCTTCACAAAGTTGTCCGCCTCACATTTCGGACCCCTCACACTGTTCTCAACTGCCGCAATCTGAACATCAAATTTGTCAAGCCCAGCACATATAGTATTAACAACTTCTTTGATATGTAAAATGCTGTTGTTAGTTTCCATAATGTAGGGCTTCAACAAACCGCTTTCCTCCATTAGCTATTACAATGAGCAAGAGATTAAACCTGTGTGACATAAAAGGAAAGCCAATCAGGCAGATTGCTGACTAGACTATGCCCACTACCTGCCTCCATATCTATTTAATCCTAATAACGGGTCTGTGTGACTAAAGTGAAGGCTGAGAGCACACCCATCAGTCATCTGATGAAGAACAGTGTTTGTGCATGCAAATATCAAAATCGGATCTTTTAGTTGTACCCAAAAGTAGCAAATATTGCTCATTATTTGCAGCCAATCATGTGGGTAAAGGGCAAGAAGAAAGTGCTGTCACTCTAAAGTGTCCGCCTTGCTCTTTCTGAAGGGATAAGGTGGAGGTGCCTGTACATTCCTGGCAGCACAGTCCAGATTTAAAATTAGAGAAATAATCGGAGGATTAATCAGCACGTCAGGCTTGTTTACCTAGTTCTCTGTTGGCTTGTATAAGTGATTCTCAGCACTCTCCTAGGCTTAGTATGTCGTCTGACCCCATGTGCCACTTCCTGAGTCACTGTGACTGCTCGCTTATGCACAACGACGGGCATTGCAGAATCCAACCCCAGTATCTTTTTAAGGTACATGGGTCACAGTACATGCCATCAAGCATTGGTTTCATACATAAGAGCTTCTTGATGATGAAAGGGTGAACTTCTTCATAGTAGGCCCAATAAGCAAGCATTGACAAACCCAACCATCTTTGTTTTTGCTTATTGGAACTGCTTTGCTCATGCATGTCTTCACCCAGATCCCAGGTAGAGAGACTAGGGAGGTGTTTTGCACGGCAATAGTTAGCTATGGTTGATGGAGATCAGTAAAGGTTGGCCATGCTCTGAAATAGTCGGCGATGGCGGACCATGGTTGCTGATAGATGACGATGGTTGCCCCAGCAACTATGGCTCATGATGGATCCAGAGAGAGTGCCCACTGCTTGATACTAAAACACACAGGCCAATATGAATACTATGAAATTACTCTCCCTAAATGGACTACCAACCAAGATACACGGCAGTGCAGCTATACAACATCAAGGGTCTATATCTTTCTCTGATATGCCAAACATTTAACAATTGCAAATACCCATGCATATAATGAATGGGTTGGGCCTAAAGTATGGCAGCAGTATAATCTTTGTACGGTAGGCCCAAAACCTAATCAATAAAAACAATCCAAGTAATCAACAAGGAATGCACAATTTATTACATGCAAGTACAGCTGGAGGGTCAGCTTGCTCCGTAGAACTGAAAAAACCCTTGACACACACACATCAGTTACAGTTTTTATAGACGAAAACCGCAAAAAAACATTTGTTACAAATATCAAACATGTGTTAGTCGCACACTTCCCATTGGCTAGTACTTATACAAAAATCTAAACACAACCTATACAACCCAAACCCATTGGGCAGTGACCTGCCCATGGTCATTTAAATATTGCCCCGTACGGATGACCTAATTATGTAGCCAGCAAAAAAGACTGAGCTCTGATTGGACAGCATTACTGATAGTACTGTTGCAACGATAGCCATTTCCCATTTGCCAGAACAGCTCCATGATGTGCATGCCCCCGAGAAGAACAATTCCTGGAGCAAGTGGGAGCAGTGAAGTCAACACCCTGTGGCAACATAATGATGTGATATGATATGGTAGGTTATTTATAACGCACTTAATACCCAGAGGTTTCTAAGTGTGGACCCTTTGATCGAACCTGTGTCGCTTCGTGACGTATTGTTTCCAAGGCGAGCCCGTTGCCCCCTGAACTATCCTCCCGACACAATGCTACTTTCTCATGGGACCAGACAACTTGGCACCCCTCAGCGACCCAGACTTCCTTGCAGATGCTCATTTGGCAACACCTCATGTGACTCCCAACATGAAACTTGTTGCTTTCCTAGCGCACATCCTCCCATATCTCTCTTGTGATTCTGGTGGCTTAATAAGAAATGCAGCTGAGGCCCGGCTCCTGGGGACTCATTTCTCTGATTTATTAGCTCTATTTAGCTTGTCCGCTGAAGTTCCAATGGTCCTACCACTTCTTAATGGGGGCAGTAGAACCACAACCTTGTTCAACATCCTGGCTAGGTCTTGCCTTTAGGCATTGTTCACACCAAAACACATCTTTCAATTTCATTACATTTATCTAATGTTGGGAACATAGTGTTACCGATCTCCTGCATGTGAGATCTGGCAACAGCTAAGTATTGCAACAATACCTGCTGTCTGTGTGGCGCTTCACCCTTCCTCCAAGGGCCTTGGCTATCTGAGCACTCGCGGGGGGGGGGAAGCAGGAATAAAATATGATCAAATGAGCTGGACAGAAGCTCAGGAATGGGGCGCGGTACTCTAAATGACAAAAAGCTACCAACTCTTGATTGGGCCTAGTTCAAAATGGTAGGGCTTTGGCTAAGGTGGCAGGTGGCCTTTTATGCTAATAATAATGAATTTCTACAATACTTAATGCTTGCACTACCTGGCCCTTTAGCCATATACTCAACACTAACAACAAATGTATCCTAATATAATAGTGACACAATCTAATTCTCTCCACTGCAACAAAGACATGATCTACTTCTATGGTGCTTAATAGAAAACCTTTAGGGTGGCATACGTCTAAATGCTAAATAATATGGAAAGTGTCTTTTGCTGCCCCTAATCTCGCCCTATAATGCTTTCTGGAGTGTGCCAAACTAAGTGCACTTCACAAATGGGCACAAATTCTAATTCAAATGATAGAAATACTGAAATTAAATTAGCCATCTGTCCAGCTAATAGAATTTACGTAGCCTGAACCTCCTTCCACATTTGGGACGTTGCACATGCATGCCTACATTCTCCGCTTTAGTTTATTTAGTAACTAATCTGCTCGCCTCATTCTGCTTGTCAACGCCTGTCTTAATTACCCTCACTTTTCACACGTAACACAAGCTCTATCCACTCCTGCACAATCAACTCAATGCTCAAAATAATTCTCTGGTGTAGAAATGGTCTAGAAAGTATAAGGAATAACTCTGTAAAACAGTGTCAGGTATAGGATAACATAAAGTGGGGTTTTACGGGTGCTAACTGCACCTGAGAATGTGAAGTTCTGCCTCATAAGAGTCTTAACCCTAATCTAACTAATCTCTGACCTTCTAGGTATGCCCTATAGAAATATAGAAAGGCCAAAAGTGATGGCGAACAGAAAGGTCCCAACCAATTCTTAACCTGTCTTTTAGCCTCTTGTCTAACCCTTTGCTTTAAAATAAATGTACAAAGTTTGGCCAACAGAAATCATCATAAACCTCCTCTTTAAATGTTAAACCCTAATCTACAATAAATCACATGATGCTTCCGTGGTAGGTCCACTTCAGTGGTACTGATAATTCGAGTAGTACAGAATTGTACAACCTCTTCTGTACAACCACTTCCGTCAAGCCTCACCGCATTCTCTGGCTTCCAATTTGGTTTTCTCCTTCACAATTCTCCTTGGGTCTATCCAAAGCTCTCTTGTTGATGATTTCCAAGTTCTTTAGGCCTCCCCTCAGTCTCTAAATCTCATTTTGGTTTGAAACGTCATTATTCTCTCATGCCTCCCCTTGTGCCTGTTATTCATGGTTTTCAGGCTATTTATGGCTCTCACAACCTAGGGTTTATCTTCAACAGTTCTCTCAGGCCTCTCCACAACCTCTTGGCTTTAGGTGCGAGAGAGAGATCATACCTCACGATCAATCTGGGTCCTTGTCAGGCAGCTTTTATTCACACTCTCCTTCCAGGTCTCCCTAATTGTGAAGAGCAGCAAGAAACTTAGGCTCACTGCAATGTAAGATACAAATTGAAAGAGACATAACACTACATTACGAGATGGCAGAACATAAATAAAAAGAATATGATTTAACCTGCAAATACAGAATTAACAGTCAATTTATACAACTCTGATTATGCGGTTCTACAATGTTTCTTCACAGCAATTTGCACAAGGCCCATTTATTCGACTTAGTTAAAAAATATTTCACTGTAAATAAATGAGGGGAACCCTTCCCACAGCTCCAACCCCACATCCCCCACCTTAATAACTACCTTAATCCAACCCATCATCTACATATGCGGCAACATGTGTTAACAAAGAAGAACAATTGGGCCTAGAACAAATGGGCCTCAGAGGAAATGGGCATAAATGGATTATGCTACCACAGTCTATTCATGGTGCTCTAGGAAGGATTTGGTCCTGAAATCTTTCGTTTCTCATCATGGCCTGTGATGGAACCTTCCGCCTTTTCACAACACACATGTGATCACCTGCTACTTGACTTTTCTACCTCCTTATGATCCTCCTCATCTTCTCCCCAGACCACCTGATGGTCTCTTGGTTTCTTGGCCGATTTTCAGTTTGATTTTCTCCTTCCCATTTTTCTTAGGCCTCTTCATAACCTTTTTTTTCTGTATACTAGAAAGAGTATTTCTCCCATTTCAGTCTTGGCCTTTATCAGGCAGACACCAATCTCACCATCCTTCTATTAGTTCAACTTCTTCTCTGTTTAAAGTTCTCTTGGAAGGGTTCCCTCCTCTGACCGCCCTTCACTCCTCTGGTGTCTATGGCAACACCCAGCAACAGGTACCAACACTCAGCCCAGAAGGGGCTTAGAGGGGTGGATTCTTTCTTGTGTCTGGCCTGGTTTCTGCTGCACTGCTGCACGCAGATGGGCCCCTTGATCTTGGCAGTAGTCTACCTTGTACCCCAGGGATCGAAGAACATCACGTCTCCTCCTTTCCAGCTTGTCCTACCTAAGGGTTCTTCTCAGCTCTTTTTATACACCTGGGCTAACGGTCCTCTGTGTAAGATGACTCCGGTTTGGTCTTTCCCAGATTTGTCTTCTTATTGCGTTTTTGATTGAGCTTTTCTGTAATGTGGTCATTGCCTGAGTGGTATCCCCTTTGTATTGGTTAAATCATGATTGGTCTTTATTACTCTCAACTATTATGAAAGATTTATGCCTAATCTATAGAGGTCTGTGGAGGACCTTGTGAAGGAGGAATTGGATGTATGAAATCTGTTGTCTGAATAAGATTTGTCTTTCATTTGTAGGTGTGAAATGAAATTTCATTTTTAAACCTTATTTTATGATTTTAAAATTGGTGTTATTGTTGCTTATTGCATGAATCTGTTTCGAGAGCAGCAGAAAGCTTTACAACAGAGGCTGTTAGCATTTGACTGAACATTATATACAGTAGCGCAGCACTGTCGGTGGAGGGAGTGCAGGATTTTATCCTTCCTTTTAGTTGTTTGGAATCTAAAAACATAAAAGAAATTATGATCTTTGCCCCATAAGTCATTACACCAACTTGATGGTCATTGATTTGAATATTCTCTACATTTTGACCTTCTAAAAGAAGAGATTTTTAGTGACTCATCAAGATTAATTTACTATTGACATGTCCATGTTTAAACGCCAAATATAATTTAAGTACTTATGTAATTGTTATATTGATGATGATGAATTGTTATATTCATCATTTAAAGTGAGAAAAATATTAGGCCAATGTATTTTCCAAGACAACCATTCATTAATTGTAATGTTAATCTTTGTGTCGAAATAGTTTTGTCATTTTCATGTATGTGGTGTATTCAAGTAGAATTGAAAATAAATAGGCAAACTGTATTGTATAATATGTGATATGATGAGAGCTCAGGTGGCATTGCCCTGCATTGTGAGGTAGGACATCACATGGATTTTGTAAGTAAGAGCTTTCTGAATCTGCAGGGCTGCATCCTCTGGGACCTTTTGTACTACCAGCACCTGCTTATGCTGGCTCGGTCTGATGCCCATTACCCTACATTCACTGCAGGTGAAACCTACCCCACTGCCATGTCCACTCCATATGTAACATCCACTACACGTATATTATACATGGAACATATCAGGCTTCTGAAAGCATTCTGTCTTTGGCACCCACTTCTTCAAATTCCCTATAGATTAAATGTATCCCACCGCCAGATGCACTTGATGTGACAACCACGTCTCTACAATCAATATATAGGAAACATACACCATTGACTCCTACACTACCGATGTAACATGCTCTGCCCTAAAAGTACTGCAGATTGAACATACCCCATTTTATGTAGGTGATGCATACCTCCCTTTCACATGTCCTAAACTGCCATACATTAATTATCAATGACACATACCACCTACGTCTTACCCCACCCTCACGTCAAACCTCAATATAATCTTAACAGTAACAGTATATGCTGGTGGTATATCAGATAATGCCTATTGATACTCTACTTTATTCTAATAAGATTATAGGCCTCTAGGTGACAGCCAAGAAGGCCCAAACAACCTGGCTCCAAATCTTCACCCTTCGCAAAATCACCTTTATCCTGCCACAGGATGACTGGATGGTAGTTCTGGTCCTTGTGGTCTCACACATCAATTGGGGAAATGCACTCCTGACAGGGCTTCCAGCTGCTCACTTGGCTCCGCTAAAAGCTGTCCACCACGCTACAGCACGTCTTATTACAGGTGCATGGAAATTCGACCCAGTCATCCCTCGTTCTACGCGCACTACATTGGCCAGGCCAGGCTACTGTTCAATCCTGCATGTATCATCTATAAAGCAGTCACAAGTAGCACACCAGCGTATCTGGCAGCTAAGCTCCAGATATCTGGAGGCACAGGCTCCTTGTGTAGCAAAACGACCAACCGGCTTGAATCACAACTAGTAAAGAGAGGACCTACAAACAATCTCCCTGTTGTTACTCACCCACCCTCTGGAACTCGTCCCCAGTATCATCTGAGAATGCCCCCACGATTTTCCAATTTCACAAAACTCTTGAAATGTGTTTTTTCCAAAAGCACCTGACCATGGACTAATCCTAATGGATGCACAAAACGCAACTCAGTACTGCTCTACTGTTTAAAGATGCCAGTCCAACCACTGGCTATCCAAACCTTGTACAGCGCTCTGCTGCACTCGAGCTAACTCTGCGCTTTCATAAATAAATACAAATACGGCGTGGACATCATGCTGCAATCCCTGGGAATAGCCTGTGTCATAAATATTGCTTAGTTATGAGGTGAAAAACCTAAGAATTCCCAGAGTCCAAATCCCAGGTATAATCAGCATGACCTCACGTAGCCACGTTGCACTATATGGTTTTTTACTTACTCCCTAAGCAGTCCAAGATTTTGGAGAAAATGCCCATGAGAGTGTCACTTACCCTGCTTAATGATCTGAGGCAAATGTGCTGCAGGCTGACAGTACATGAAAATGTCATAAATCCATAATGTGTGCACAAAAACTGCATGCACAATATTTAGCCCAAAAAGGTGTATACGCCAATGTCTCAGAAGGGAATATATATAAAAAAAACACAAGCAAATAATTTGTCATGCCCAACATTCATTTTCACTGCAATAGCTGTATCATTCTTGGCTAAAACTTGTCTTTAAGTGAACGTAAGAAATGATGCAATATGTGTGCTGAAGGAGCATCTGTATAAATGTGTTGTTGCCTGGGTGATAGAGAGATGATTCACCCTGATCCATGTAAAGGAGGAAATGTTAAAGATCTCTAAATGATGCTCCCATGAAGCTGCATCTTTGAAAAGTGAGAAGATCAGGATCTCACATCTCAGATTACACGAGGTTTGCCTGTGGTCATGTTCACGGTTCCTCAATCACAGCAGTGTGGCTGTGCGCTCATCTCTACCACCGTGGGCGCACTATTGCAACCAAACCAAGGGGCAAAACGAGCAAATTGCCACCTATTTTATCAACATGGTCCAAGGCAGCGAATTACATCACAATTTGTTTTCAGTCTGTATGCCACAAAATGCTTCTGATGGCCCTCTGTTTGAAGTGTCCTACTAGCAGCCACAGTCATATATTCACTATTTCAGAAATACCCCACTGGCATTGGGTTGGATCTTTCTGGATGTCTCCCCGGATCAGGCTCAATCAATTTGAACTCCATATTTATTTTATCGCGTTTGGGTTGCTGTAAACTATGCTGTGGTACTGAGGATGGAATTCAAACCACGGTCTTTAGGATCGGGTGCTAGATACCCACAAGACTACTTGAGGCTCTGATAGGGATCCCTGTGGAACCGATTGTTCAGATTGCACTCTACAGGAAATATTTAAGGACAGCTTTTATACTTTGCTTACAATATCATAGTAAACTGAGCTATTTTCCTGTTGTTCATGATTAATATTGAAAGGGTAATGTTGGTATGTTGGTATGTCAATGTTTATTTGTAAAGCACATATACACAAGTACACAAGTGCAGGCAGTGCCGGACAACTGGCGAGGGTGCCCGGGACCTGTGAGACTCTGAGGTACACCCGGCGGCCAGTCAGCAAGCTGTGTGGAAAAGGAGGGAGAGCGGGTTGGAGCGGAACAGAGGTTAGCAGGGTAGAGGGAGAGAGAAGGAAGAGGAGAAAAGGAATGTCTAAAGACGTTTCCGGAACTTAAGGAGATCAGGCTCAAGATGGAGGGTGGCTATACAATAGGGAGGCACATGCTGAGGATAAGGATCTCCCTCGAAATCTCTTCTTGGAGAACCGGCTCACTCGCAAAATGTTGGAGGAAGATGAGCGGAGGGCTCGGGAAGGACAGTATTTAGGTAGGCATTGTTGGAGATAGGTGCAACGCAGGCCCCAGAAAGCCTTGTGGACAATGTCTTGAACTTGATACTTGCAGCCACGGGGAGCCAGTAGAGGGATTTCAGTGCCAGAGATATGCGGTCCCTGGGCGTGAGGCCAAGGATAAGTCTTGCGGTTCTGTTTTGGAAGAGTTGCAGAGGGTGGAAAGGTTTTTGGGTGCTGGCGCAGGGCCAAGGGATGCCGGTCAGAGTGAGAGTGGGAAAGCGGGAGCCGGAGTCTCAATGTGAACGGTCTCAGTCTTACTGGAATTGAGGCAGAGGTCATTTTCAGCACACCATGACTGAATTGCAGACAGGCAGTCAGATATGAGTGAGGTAGAGGAGATGGCTGATGGTAGCCTGAAGGAGAGTTGTGTGTCGTCCACTTGAAGTTTGAGGTGAAAGTGACAATCACATGTGCCAGGGAAGCCATCTAGACATTGAAGAACCAGGGGGATGGGTTAGAACCCTGGGGAACACCACATGTTGAAAGAGTGATAGTAGAGAGAAAGGACCCAGGTTCCACCTGGGATGGGCAGTCATAATGGAAGGAGGTTAACCACGCCAGAGACTGACCTGTGATTTCCAGGGTGTCATGGAGATGTGCGATCAGGATGTTGTGGTTTACCGTGTGAAAGGCAAGGGACGGGTCAAGAAGAATGAGGACAGAGGGAGTGTTAGTGTCAAGATTTGAGAGCAGGTCTTCACAGGTGTTCAGAAGAGCAGTTTCCATGCCTTTTCATGCTCTAAAGCCAGACTGATGGCCGTGGAGGCAACCAGCAGATTCAGTGTGGAGGGTGAGCTGAGAGATAGCCAGCTTCTCCTTGGGTTTGCCCGGGAAAGAGGTGATAGAGATGGGGTGGTAGTTTGTCGGAATGGCAGCATCGGCAGAGGGTTTCTTGAGCAGAGGGTGCATAAGGGAGTGTCTCAGAGAAGTTTGGAAAACACCAGTGGCGAAAGAGAGATTGCAGCGATCAGCCAAGGCTGAAACGAGAGAGCCAATGTTGTCCTTAATGGTTTTGGAGGGTCAGTGGTCAACCTATTTGGATCAGGCCTTCATAGACCGGATTTGTCTGGTGACCTCATCAGGTGGGATGGGAGTGAGAGAAGAGAGAAAGTGGGGGAGGAGTCAAGGGAGGCTCCTAAAAGGTGTTGGTGAATCAAGTGGTGTCGAAGTGAGAGAGGTAAGGATGTCTTGGGTTTATGCAGTGAAGTGTGGAGCCAGGGCCGAGCAAAGGTCCTGGGTGGGTGTGACAGAAGAGGAGGCTGCTGCAGGATTGGCCACTTCCCTACCAACTTTGAAAAGTTTGGCCATGTTGTTTGATGCTCCGCAGATCCGGGCTTGAATAAATACTCTGTTCTTGATGTGGATGCAGAGCCGATGTTGCCTTTGAAGGAGGCGGCATGCCCATTTGTCAGCAGTTCCGCTTGACAAGTTCCATTTCTGCTCAGCTGCCCTACACTTGCGTTTAAAGGCAGCCAGATCAGAGTCATACCAGTTGCAGGCTTCAGTCAGACCCTCATGACATGGGCAAGAGTACCAAGGGTGTTAGAAATGGAGAGATTGAAATTAGCAAGGGCTGTGTCAGGGTGAGAGTCAGCCGCAGTAGGAGGCAGAGAGTAGGTGGCAGCAAAGGCAGCCTCTGTCACTCTTTTCATGGGTCTGGTGACTTTGAAACCTAGTGGCTGCGCCAGGTATGCCGATGAAAGAGGAGAGGAGAGCTTCAATTGTGAAGAGAGTGGTCTGTCCAAGAAGGAGAGGTAGTCAGAGGGATGTCGGTAGAGATGAGAGCATCCAAAGGGTGGTCCGCTTTGTGCGTGGGGCCAAAAGGTAACATAGAGAGGGAGAGAGAGTCACATAGGTTGCAGAAAGGTCCTGAGGAGTTAGGAGAGTCCAGATGAATGTTGAGGTCACCCAGCAGGAGGTGTTGAGAGGAGGAGAGTAGAGAGTAGGCCAGGTCAGCCCATTCTGAGAGGAAAAGAGTGGACTGTCCTGGTGGCCGATAGAAGGTGGCCATAAGGAGAGAAGATTTAGGAGAGAGTGAGAGCCTACAGACTAGACACTCAAAGGAGGAGTAGGCCTGAGTGGGGATGATGGGCACAGGTATCCATTCTGGGAGGATCAACGCCCCTCCTCCTCCTGACCCCTTGGGCCTGGGCGCAGATAAGCTCTTTTATCCTTCAGGGAAGAGTGTGTCAAAGCTTGTGACAGAGTTGTCCTTGAACCATGACTCCGTGATGGCGAGCACATCTATATCCATGCGTTCAAGGAGGTTGCAGATGTCAGCCGAGCGTTCCACGTCAGAGTGAGAATTTAGCGTGGCAATATGGAGCAGCTTGCCATCTTTGAAAGTCTTCTGTGGGGGCTCGCAGGGGATGCTGGTCCCTTGCAAGGGTGGCAAGAGAGCCAGAGGGATAGTGGAGGATGGCCAGGGTGCCAATGCTGACAAGGCAGCTGGGATAATGAGGCAAGGCAAGGGCACCTGTACAGAGAATGAGGAAGGTACAGTGGGCAAGGGAGCCTATGCAGAGGAGGAGGAAGGCATAGCAGGCAAGGAAGCCTGTGAAGAGGAGGAGGAAGGCACAGTAGGCACGGGAGCCTGTACAGAGAAGGAGGAAGGTACAGTGGGCAAGGGAGCCTGTGCAGAGGAGGAGGAATAGCAAGGAAGCCTGTGAAGAGGAGGAGGAAGGCACAGTAGGCAAGGGAGCCTGTGCAGAGGAGGAGGAAGGCACAGCAGGCAAGGGAGTCTGTCCACGGGGAGAGGTAAGGTTTGAGAGGCGAGGGAGGAGCCTGTCAAAGAGAAGGAGGTTGGGTTGAGGACCCTGAACCATGATGGTTCCTTTCCAATAAACATTAATGATGACCCGGGAAATGGCAAAGAGGTCGAGGAGGACCTCCCAGTGGGTGCCACCATTAATGGGAGAAGAGGCGATAGGAGAGAGAAATGTGACCATGTACCGGGTCCATTGGTCGGGTGTGGTAATGACAAAGAGGATGTCTGTGAGAGTCTCTCTGGCGGAAGCTGTGACATAGGTGTATGCAATAGGAAGGCCTGGGCTGGAGCCCAGTATGTCCTTCTTAAGTTTCTTCTGGACAGATTTAGTGATAGGAGAGGGATAGGAAATAGAGAAGCAGTTAGAGAAGATAGGAGCAATAGATAGTGACATAGCTAGCTGCAATGGTGAGGGGGACACTTAACAGACTGATGTACTGCGGCACATGGAGGGGCCGGGTGGTGGACAGACGGTACGAGGGGGGGCACTGAGGACAACGATTTTTGTCAAACAGGAACTTTCAATGCAGGAAGGAGGCACAGGCTAAAAACGAATTTCAAGCACAGCTACCTTCAATGCAGGAAGGAGGCACAGGCTAAAGCTATTTTCATGCACACCTACCTTCAATGCAGGAAGGATGCACAGTCTAAAAGCGATTTTTCACACAAACAGATTCAGTCTTAGAGGGATGGCACAAGAAGTGCCTCACAGCAATGCAGTAGTTGGTACAGTGAGAAGGGATACAGTGAGAGAAGGAACAATGCAGAGTCAAAACACAGTGCAAGGGGCAATTGCAACAGTGGATGACTTGGAAACAGCTGGAGTCGGTTCAGTGGCGCTGAGGCAGTCACACGGTACCAGTACTCACGTGAAGACACGATTATGGAAAACACAATCATGAGGGCCACTGCATGAAAACACGACGTTGTGGGGAATTTTACTGAGGGTTCCGGCAAGTGGGGCAAGAGCATGGCCAGGCACTGACAGGTACGGACAGGACCTTCAATGCAGGCTTTAGCTGAAAGCGCCAAACTCCCGCCTCTTGGTTGCAGTGATTGGCTAATGTTAACCTAGCCAGCCAACAGGAGGGGAGCAGGCTCAGGCCACAGGATGCTTCCAGAGGGCTACAATGGGGGTGGCCATCTTGAGAAGGCCATAAACAGCAGGCAAAGCAGTAAAAGGATTTAGATTTTTCTTTTCTTTGGTGCATGTCAAAGGATGCAATACAGTTAAATGCTGGAGGCTGAGCGGCAAATAGTAATGAGGGGAGGTGAGACAAATAGCTCACATCCATCTTCCCGAATTCCCCTCCACTGCTAATTCTTTCTAAAACTCCACAAAAAGAAAATCCAGCGTGGGGGTGTCACCCTAGCCCTATGCTCACTGTGTCGCCCACCTCTCCATGGATATTTTAACCATAGTTTGACATGTCTTGAATAGCTTAGAAGATACAGGGGAAATTCGTACCCACAGCACCGCTTGAACTGCAAGGGATTTCTCGGTGGTTATGCCTCTGTCGCACTTGACAGCGACACATCTTTGTATTGAGTGCGCCCGGGTGGAGGCCTTGAGTGGCCAAGCTGAGCCCCCGCTGTGAGGTGACTCTTTGGTGGCATCTGCTTCAGCATGGCTTTAGATTGCAATGTGAGGATGCTGTTATTTCTAAATCGTTTACAAACTTCATTAAAGCAGAATGTTAATGCAACCTCTAATTATCTCTTGAGAAGCGGAGCATGACAGCAGCGACGTTAATTGTTGAAATCTTCAGGTCTTTGCAGAAATTAAAACTTTGCATCTTCCCCTGTGCAATTAACAAAGTCGTTTCCAAAATAACCACCTACGAAGCAGCTGAAGTGTAAATGGGAGAATCTGGCAGCTTGATTAATGCAATTACTGTAGAAGGAACGATTTGGCTTTGCTGTGCCATGTGATCATGGAGAGTTCAATCTTCTCCTCGTCGCCATCTCTGCGCTAAAAAGGGTCACTCCTTTAATTGAGTCTTATTGTCAGGCTGTTTATTAAAACTCTTACAAAACATAAACATAAGGTTTTAAAAATATTTATGTTGTACTTAATCCTATATTTAGTTGGGATCAGGAGTAGTATTAGCTGAACTCAGAAGTTCGCATGGCATTGAGAGATAATTTAACATTTTAATCTCTGAAAAATGATCAAACAAGCTTAACATTTGACTGGCTCTGTCCCAGCCTTGGAGACCTTTCAGAGACACATGTCTGCCATGAACTCATCAGATTGTACTGTTACACATCCATTCCACTTATTTTTTACCATCTAGCAAGGAGGCAGAGCAGATCCAGACATGCTTTTCATGCTTTGCATGTGACCTAGGTGTGCCTGACTGTGCCCCAACCGTAATGATCTGCATTTTCGCCATGTTTGACTCATGTACACCTTGGTCTTGAGCTGGTAACGGCCCTCCAGCCTAAAGTAATATTTCAGGAGCAGCGAGAGATGAATTCACCATTTTGATCTCTCAGAAATGACCAAAGAAGCTAAACATATGACAGGCTCTGTTCCAGGCTTATAGACACGTCTGCCATGAATTCATTCCTTTGATGAAAATCCACTCGTGGACGAGTGCCTATTCATGAAAGAAAATCTTTCCCAAGAAAAGATTGTCACCATGGAAAGAATTGATTTCAAACACAAGCCCTTTTTCTGCTTCCATGGTGAGCAGGAAGGCAAATAATAGATGACAAGACAGAGATAAAGTGGGAAAGATGACTGAAAAGTTAAGGGGACATTTTTTATACTGTTTTTCAATAGAAAGAAAGAGGTGGAGGCAAGGGTGGTAAAATG
The DNA here is from genome assembly GCF_040938575.1 of Ambystoma mexicanum. Taxonomy (NCBI): domain Eukaryota; kingdom Metazoa; phylum Chordata; class Amphibia; order Caudata; family Ambystomatidae; genus Ambystoma; species Ambystoma mexicanum. The sequence continues at coordinate 238,568,943 of NC_090923.1, forward strand.
GCCGCCATCTTAGTGGTAGGCGGTATTGATAGCACACATATATCTTTTGGTTAATTTATGTTATGTTACTTTGATCGTCAGGATACAATTGCAGAGTGGAGCCATCTCAGACGTTTTGAGCTGAGGACACAAACAAGAAGGAAAAACGTTGTTAATTGTGACAAATCCAACTAACATTTGACTGGCACATGAGTTGCTCCTCAAAGTTATGTTATGTTGATGTTGAAATGATCTCCGCAAGACATCAAAGTGCTATGTTGGGCTTGGCGAGGGGACACGTCTAACAGTTCCCAACAATCTTCCTGTAGCAGGGTCAAATTACAAGTTTAGGGATAAATGGAAAGTCTGCATCAAAAGGAAGCCCATGGAGGTAGGGTGGCTGACTAGTCAGGGATATTAATGTATTCCTAAAGACTAAGAGGAGATTGAAACCATGAGTAATTAATGCTGTACCTCAGAGCCTTTCAAAACACACGAACCGGTCAGGGTAAATGTAAATCCCGCCTATGCCCTAATTGATTAAGGAAGCAAACAACTGCTATTAGAGCCGACTTTGTCCATGCCGCAGAGCAGGATAAACCAGGTAGGGTGATGTGCGTTCATGGGGATCAAGAGACATACGTCCAGACACCAGTCTCAGTTTCTGTCTGGGATGCATAGCTCCTCATGAATTCCGCCATCATCCCCAGTCTCCCTGATAATGTTATTTTAGGAACCTATTTCACTAACCTTGGAGACATAATAAGTGAATTTAACTCCACCAGACGATATTCCCCTATAGACAACTGGGAAGAGACAGAGATACAAGAACACCTGCCTATTTGGGATTGGGAAACCCATAGTGGAAAAAAGTTTCAGGGTGGCAATCCCATTCCTAAAAATGCAACTGGGAACCATACGGCTGGAGGCCAGAAGGAAGGGCGAAAGGTATGTGATGAATCTGTGGATGTTGTACCTTCTCTCCTAGGGGGAGACCATTCCCATAGGCTTGGGTGGTGCTGTGCTCTAGCACCTTGACGCGTCTCATGTGCTAGATGGAATTGCCAATATTGATCTCCGACCCAAATAACTGGACAAACTCAAAGAATATGGCAAAGTACTTCTTTATTATCAGCTTAAAATAAAGTAGGGCAATTTGGCGAACAATAAACTGTAGTCCACGCACTCACACTTCAATGTTGATGACACATCAGTGTTTTACCTCAATGTAGGTCATCTATGTTGTCCTCCTACGTGGCAAACTGTAAAACCTACTGAAGGGTTGGATTGGTTAAGGGATCATATTTACCTATATATCATATAAGTATTAGTAATAAGCTGGGTGTCATTACTCCTCTTGGCCTCTGGAGAATTACTCACTTCCATAGGCTTTTTTGCATCTTTGATTGTCCAATACTTGGCACTTCGCAGATGTTTTCCTCTTTGCTGAATCTTAAAGAAATATGTCTTACGTACATGGCTTATCCTCTTGACTTATTTTGTGCCCTGCAATTATCCCTTGATGTGGCATCCTTGATCCCAGGCCATTAGACTCCTCTTTATTCCTCACACAAAGCTGTTTTCCAGCATCTCCTGACGGTGCAGCCCTAGTCTGTCTCTGAGATAGCTTGATTGGTTTCAACACAAGTCCAACATCCATGTTTCCATCATGGCTACCTTAGCCACGTTATGTGTTCTTCTGCAACAAGCTTCTATATGTTTCAGCTACCTTGCATTTCTGCGTATGTATATTCACTCTTTTCACTTATTTCTTTGGTGCATATGATTTCTTCGTCTTCGATTACATGTTTCTCTTATCACTCCAGTTACATATTTATCATTTCAGTATTTTCATATCATTTCAGTGCATCTTTGTATCTTTTCCCCATGACGTCACTCTGCGCTTGTCAGGTTTCACTTATACCTCTTCAATGCCCAATGGTGTGTGCAGACATCCTTCCACCCTTTCCGTGCAAGGGCACATTCGATATGGTTGTCTAAGTGCATATAGTCTCTCATACACTCAATGCAGTATTGGGACAATACCTGGTGTCCCACTCAGGCTTTTCTCCTGCTGTTCCAATATGATGGCGGTGAGGGGCAGGAGCTAGGGATGACATGTCCACTTGCTCCTCTACAGTCTGTCGACAGTACATTAGTCCCCCTGGGGATGGTACACTGGGGAAGGATCACATGGGAGAGGACGCCCCTTATGTGATTAGTGACGACCATTCCCAGAGAATGCAGTATTCCTCTGCTTCATTAGACCATCCCTCCTTCTCCAAGCCAAACTCTCCTCCTCTATTCCCAGTCAGTGCAAATGTCTTCTATTGTGAGGTCAACCAACCTGGTATGTTAGATTTGACTTGCGGCCCTGAAAATACCAACTGTTTCCCATAGAACTCCACTACAAGTACTGTGAAGAAGAAGATGACCAGGAGTATGAAGATCACTTCAGAGAACCGGAGGGAACAGTCTAATCTCTCCACACATTTGATTGGCCAAGGGAAATACAAAACACCAGTGCAAAACCAAAATGGAGAGGGCCGTCCTCTGAGGAGGAAGCCCGGGCGATGTCGACCTGGCAAACAGGGGACAGTAGCAGGAGACGCTGTGCACAGAGGCGAAAGGGAGAAGTTAGCTCAAGGAGCTCCTTTGCACACTGCCCAAGCAGACCTCCAGGCATCTCCAGGCCCAGGAAGCTACCGGAAAGCAAAGCCCCATCCCGATAAGGTAGAAGAGACTGGCAAAGCGTCCGCCAATGAAAATAGAAACATGAATGCAAATTGACTGGCGGGGCCGCCGATGCCGCCTGCAGAGAACATCTGAATGCTGCCGTAGCATCAGAAGGAAGCACCTCTGCTCGGGAGACATGAAGCAGAGAAACAGGTACACAGGCAGACCAAGAGGTGCTGGAGGTCTGTGAGGAATCAGGAAGCAACTTCAGAAAAAGGATAAGAGGGTCGGGGACCCTGAAAGAAACAGAGACAGTACAGAAGCAAGCATATGCTTGGCAGGAGAGTAAACCAAGCTATTGCAACAGAGCATTGCGAGTCTGGGACCCGCACCCATCTGAGAGCAAGAGAATAAGAGGGTCTGGGACTCTGGGAAAAGCAGAGTCAGTCCAGAAGGAAGCATATGCTTGCTAGGAGAGTAAACCATGCTATTACAACAGAGCATTGCAAGTCTGGAATCCGCATCCATAAGACCGCCAAAGAATAAGAGTCTGGGATCTTGAGAGAAACAGAGATAGTACACAAGAAAACATACACTTGGCAGCAGAATAAACCAAGCTATTCCGACCACACATTGCGAGTCTGGGACCCGCACCCACATGAGAATCCTTGGAGGTATACATGGTGGAACATTTCTTTTGTCATTTTGATCACCTGAGACATTGGGAGCTTGTCTGTTGGCAGGAACTGGCATTACCACTTTACTTTGGAAGAGATCACCCTTGCACAGATTTAGATTTAGATTTAGTTTCAGGAGCTCTCTGCATAAAAGAATGATTTACTATTGTCTGCAGGGACAGGACCATCGCAAACCCTTGTTTAAGGCCCTGTTTCAAGTGGGTACCTGTAGCCTGTATCCAGTAGATGAAAGCAAAGAGGTATGGTGCATAGAAAGTCATTAGGGGGCCTAATTTGGATGATCCCCCCATGTATTTTATTGAGCCCTTGCTGGAGGCAGTACTCAACGAGGGATGGGTCATCGAACTTCCCTCCCGGCTTGCTGCTGAAGAGCCGGCCCAAGATGAGTAGCGGATCTGAGGGACAGGGAACAGGACTCATCTTTCATGATCACGTAAGATTGCAAAAAATAAAAGAAAATGAATGTTGTTGTACTGTGTGAATATGTGTCTGTGTGATGCGAGAATGTGTGTATGCTTATGTGCGATCATGTTTGTGTGTTTATGTAATCAGTGAATGTGTATGTGTGCGAATGTCTGATAATCTGAACCTGAACAGAGGAAACCCTGCAAGATGTGTCCTCTGTTCAGATACGAGATGGGGGGGATTTGCAGATGAAGGAACTGCCCAGGGCCACTGAGGTGTGAGGTGCTGTCAGAGGCTCACACCAGCATATACTTGTTGGTAGGAGTGTGGCATCATTCCCAGCAGAGCCAACGTGAGCCTTATTACATGGAGACACTGGCATATATTTTCACAGCCAGCATGGACATGTTTTCTTACAGTTACGTTAGTGGTACTGTGCGCAATGACAAGATGAGTGTTCTTCTTACGCTGACATATTGTGTGGAAAGGTGCATCAACGGCGCATCATGAAAATACGCTGGACAATGCCATAAATTTGATTTTTCCATGCTTTACCATTTAAAACCAATTGTGAACTGTATGGCTCTATATCCAGTTTATCACTTGAAGGGTGCTATAAAAGTCACCAATTATTTAGAAATGAATTCTCAGTCGAGAACCCACTCAAACCCCTTGGTTGGATAGGGCTCATTTGGTACGCTCGATCGCTCGCTCGAAATGTTTTCACCGCTCCATTTAAAAGATTGACCAGCCATCACTGCAGTAGACCTTCTTCTATTGAGTGTATTGCTTGCATATTTGTCTGAAGAACTAGATGGTCAACCTTGCTTGGCCCCCAAGATTGGTCCAACAATCTTGGTCCTTTTAATAGACACAGAGGAAATGACTGTGATGGACGTAAAGGCTCCTCCACTGTCCACAGTGTCTTGTTGCTTATAGGGGCTGGGTTGACACTAAACGAATACTTTCAATAATATTAAATAACATTCAATAAACAGTTGAACAGAACTTTGTCAGGGGGGTGAGAACTCGCTAGGTAAATGTTTGCATGAATGTTATGCTGATTACGAATGACAACAATAAATGTCCTTATTTAAGACTAATGTAGAGAATAATGATTCCTCTAAATAACTTGCAGTGCACTCTAAACTAGACGTACAATGGGATTGCTTGGAAATATGACACATGTCCTCTAAAAAATATCCCCAGTGTGGGGCACTTTCCCAATTGTAAAACTTTCCAAGGGATTACCTTGAATTTACATTATTTTCACTTTGCTGTATTTCCAATTATTTGTTATTGTGTGTGCTCTCACCACCAGTGGCTTCTTGAAGTTGTCTGAATGAATGGCTGGAGATAGCAGGAGAACTAATTTTGGAGGCACAGTTGGAGATCAAGAGATCATTTGGTGGTTTGGTATAGAAGGTGATGAAAGATATTCCAGATGCGTTTGTCTCTACCAAAAGCGATGATCAGTAGGAAACCACTGATGTATAACCCCAGATTTAAATAAAAGAGGCCAACCCATGAAAGAAACTGCACGTAATGATAGTGCAGCAACCAAGTTGAGTATCAAGTTCCATAGAAAACCCAAAAATTGAATTGCTAGTTCGCCAGGGATGCATACTGGCTCCTGTCTTGTTCTCTCTGTATATTAATGGGCTACCAGCCGCATTGTTGTGGGCTACATCGGATGTGCTAAGAATGAACGTGACTTCTTACCGTATGCCAATGACACAGTCCTGATCGCTCGCACGCCATGGGCCCTGCAGGAATTAGTCACGACATATAAATATTTTATAATGTCATTGGATCTGAAAGTTAATGCCGCTAAGTCGGCCGTTACTCGCGCTGTAGCTACACGTCATTATTCTCGGAAAAGTCCAAAGATGGCACCAATGTTCACGATTGGTGTAATAATCCCAAGAGTCCAGATATTTGACAACCTGGGGATACTTATGACCCCTAATTTGAAACCAGGGGCGCATATAGAGAAACAAGGAGTGGGGAATGGAGGTTTATGTCAATGTCAAGCACTAAGCCACCAGATTTGATAAAGACGGTTTATATTGGTAAAGCTAAATCAATAGCCAATTAGGGAACCGTACTATGGGGTTATGGTGACATACAGAACATTCAAGTCACATCATTTCTTTTCTAAAATTGCTTCTCGGCCTCCCGCAAACAGACCCAAATGATAGTGTTTACACTGAGCATGGCATGCCGTTTTTGGGGGATGAAATGGTGTTAGAATCAGACTTGCACTGGCTTAGATTATGGGCCAACCACAGGGCGGGGGAATGCACCCCCTAATCAAGCATTTTTTGGTTAAGGGGAGGCAGTTGGGGGGGGGCTCTGGTCAAGCCCTGGCTGTGTCATGTAAAGAAGCTGCTGTTACAAGTCAATGCTGAATATTATCTGAATAATCCCCGGAGCTAATAGAGAAAGCATGGATATTCAGAAGGGCTCAAATAGAAAAGTGGCCATTATTTCATCTGATGTCATTCAACATTACTTGTTGTGGACTAATAACCCCACAAAAGGAAATCCTTTGACTCGAGACAGATTTAATTGTCTCCCCTTAAGAAGGTCGTTGTCTCGCTGGTCAGGGGACAGGGAGGGGAAGGGGCGTCCTTTTGGCTGTGAGGCTGAGAAAGATATCCTGTACTTTCTGCATGTTTGCCCAGTCTTCCAAGAGATCAGAGCCAGAATGCTGGTTCCAGTTTTATAAGATAGACAGTTTGTGCAATGCCGGCCTGCATTGCTATATTTGTCATGGGCAGAGAACCCGCAGGTGTGCTGGTCGCTGTGTCATTCTTATGACAAGCGCTTGCTAAACGGACTTCTTGCTAACTGTATCATTTTGAATAATGGCTGTCTTCTTCTTATTGGGTTTTTAATTTAGCGGGTATGTAGATGTGACTATTTCAAACTAGGAGGAACTAACAAAAATTATAGCTATATCTCCCATGGCGCTTTGCAGCAGAGAGTCTTTAGAGAAATGAAATAGCCGCCATTTATTTTTGTTTGATGCGATAGGTAACCGCGGTTATACCCGGAGTTACCCAAAAACGAACAGGCAGAAAAATGCCATTTGGAGGAGGAAAAATGATGCAATGGCATCAGGCTAGAGGCTGATGTAGTATATTGATATTATAACTACGGGTATGGGGAAAAGGATTTTAAATAAAATAGAATAAAGAAATACATTATTTGGACAGCTAAAGTGAGGTGGGAGGTGGAACGCGGACATGTCGGAAGTGGGCTGGAGGTGTTTTAAAACATACAGTGGGCATGGCCAAAGGCCATGCTCACTGGCCACGGCCAAAGGGCCTGGATAGTGAGTCCAAGTGGCTGTGGCCATCTAGTGGGATCAAAAGAAACATATTGGGGGAACATGTACAGTGGACATGGCCAAAGGCCATGAGTAGTGGCCGGTAGTGTATTAAAATATAGAGTGGGCTCGAAAGACATGTATAGTGGCCACGGCCAAAGGTTGTGGCCACCTAATTGGTGTAAAAGAAACATATAAAGTGGCCCGGGGCGTAGGCCATAGCCAGTGGCTTGGTAGTGTTGTACAATATGCAGTGGGCACGGCCGAAGGTGGACTCAAAAGAGGGGGGGCACATGTGCACTAGCCATGGGCCCGGTAGCGTGGGCATGGCCTTCAAATTGAATTGAGCTTGTTATATGAAGCAATTGCAACTGAGTAGAAGAAGAAAACATGGTCTCTTGATTAACTATCTCAAAACATATGTGTTAATGAGTGTTGACTGCTCTGTGGTCTGCTGTGAAGCTAGTTGGACATTTGGGAGTTACAAGCTGCAGACATAGTCCAGTTTGGTGGATGCAATAAAATCACAGCTGTTTGGAATGGTGGATCAATTTTCACCCACTCTCACTAGCCTTGCCAGAGGGATATACTATCATCAGGGCTGACAGAAACTCAGGTAAAGAAGGAGGAGTGGCCCTCATAACAAAAACCCACCTAGACCTTAGAGCTACCTCCCTTACCAGCCTTCCATCTGCAGAACTACTGTCAGTTAAATTCACACTCTCGCCCACCCAAACTATACTGATGCATCTCATCTACCGCCCCCCATGGCCCAACCTCGTCCTTCGATGATGACATTACCAACCTCCTCTACACCAACACCAAATTGGGATCCCAAACCATCCTCCTGGGAGACCTCAACCTAGGTCTGCATGACCCCAATGATCCACATGCCCTAGCTGTGGAAAACTCCATCACCCAATTGGGCTTTAAACACAGAATCACAGAACCAACACACACACCAATGGTCGAATACTGGACTGGATGTCCGACCTCAACTGTTCCATTACGATTTTACAGAATTAACCAGTGGTCTGGTCAGTCCACCACTTAATTTCATTCTCTATCCAGGGAACTAACCTACCCAGCACCACCATCGCCCCCCCCCGACCCTCTCCACCGTATCAAGAAATTGCAGAAACATCTCTATCGATAGTCTTCGGCCACTTATCAATAACATCCTGGACTCTTCCAAGTTCAAGAATCTTGACCCTAACAAGTCGGTCCACCTATATAATGCTACACTTAAATCAGCTTTAGACACCTCCGCACCCCTCAATAAGTGGTTCACACCCGAACTAAAAACCCTAAGAAATACTGAAAGGTCAGCTGAAACCACTTGGCGTAAGTCACCCACTAGTTATAATAAAAGCCTATTCACCTCAGCAGCGACAATCTATAAAGCGGCTATCGTATCCAACAAAAAAGAAGCCTACAACACCAGAATTCACAATGTCAAATTAAGCACTCACAAGCTTTTTAGTATCATAAAGGAGCTTGAATCCCCAGCACCTCCCGCCCAAGACTGCATGATGCACAAAAATCTAGCAAGCACTCGCAGACAAAATCACCCTACTACAAAGCAAAATTGAATCTAAAAAAACTAGCCTCTCAAGCTGCCATCGCCCCAAACCTGCGCCAGATAAAAGTCAGCCGCAATGCACGTCTTTCGAGTTCTCCCAATTTACACCAAAGGAAGTGGAAGACATCATAAAAGTCTAAAACCCTCTCATTGTCAAGGTGACATATGTCCAGCCCCCATCATTAAGGAAGGAGCTAAAGACTTAGCCCCCTTCATCACCACATTGATAAACTCATCCTTCACATACAATCAAGTCCCCAACAATCTAAAGGAAGCCTGGGTTATGCCACTCCTAAAAAAAAAACAACCTTGACCCAAACATTCCAACAAAATAAAGGCCCATTACTACCATCCCCTTCCTCTTAAAAATCCTGGACCGAGTTGCATATCTGCAAATTCAGAAGCATTTAGAAGAGAACAACCTGTTAGGCCTCAGACAATCTAGCTTCAGGCCGAGGCATGGGATGGAGACAGCGCTCTTAGACTTGAAGATCCAAATGGACGAGGCGAAGGACAAAGGCAAGCTAGTTATCCTCTTGCTCCTAGACTTGTCTGCGGCCTTCAACCTTGTCGACCACCAAATTCTAACTGGCCACCTCACCACAGCAGCAGCCTTCTTCACCAACACCAATGCATCAGACTGGGTCAACTCCTTTTTCTTCAATAGAACCACCAGAGTTTTTCCTCCATCAGCCTCAGCAGACCCGAGCCCAACACTCTGTGGAGTCCCTCAAGGCTCATGCGTGTCACCCACGCTTTATAACATGTTTATGAAGCTCCTATTCAATCGCCTGGACAACTTGGGTGTCATCTACACCAACTACGCAGATGACACACAAGTCCCCATTCCCCTCACAGGCTGCTACGACCAATACTCAAAACTACTGAACGATATATACCCAGAAATCCAGGCCTGGAAGTCTACAAACAGCTTATGCCTTAACGACAATAAGACCGAGCTCCTGATTGTCGGCACGCAAGCACGCCTGTACAAACTTGACCATAGGTACACATTCTTCAACATTGATGGTAATACGATCAAGGTCTCCAAAGAAATAAAAACTCTGGGGGTCTATCTCGACTCAACTTTGTCCCTCAAGAAACAAGTTAGCTCTATAGCTGCCTCCACAGCCTACACCAATAAATTAATCTATAGTTGCAAATCCTACCTGTCCACCAGTAGTTGCCTAACGCTAGCCAGAGCCTTAGCACGATCAAAAATTGACTATTGTAAGACACTCTTTCTAGGCTCCTCTGAACTCAACCTTAACAGGCTTCAGGTCCTTCACAACAACTAATTGAGAGCAGCTCCTAACCTACCAAGATCCTGCCACATCTCAACTCTCAGACGAAATGCCAACTGGCTGTCAGTTCGTGACAGAATCACACACAAATGCCTTGCGAACACTGCCCCCAAATACTTCTCAGAAAAAATCAGTATGCACCATTCTTCTCGCCCCACCAGATCTGCCATATCCTACTGCCTGGCAGTACCTATGTTCAACCTGAAAACTGCGGGAAGAGCCAGCTTCCCAGTCCAAGCAGCCAAACGCTGGAACTCCATACCCCTCACCCTCAGACAAGAACCCCCCCTCCTGCTGTTTAAATCTGGAATCAAAAACTGGCTGAACAACAAGCCTCTCGAATGAGGTGCCCTTCAACAGCTTCTGGCTATCACCCGAACTTCCGCTTTATGATTGCTTGATTGCACTTGTGCCTATCTCATATTATAAATGTATCATGAGCCCGACCTACCTGTAACTATTGGTCACCATATATGCCGATATCTCCGTTTTCCATGTATGTAACTCCTACGTTTTACCAGCTCCCTGTTACCTCAGGGTTCGGTGCACGATATAAATAATATACAAATACAAATATGGTAGGCAGTCAGGTTTCTCGGAACCCAGGCTGATTCTACCGATCCAAGAAAAGGTTCTGATCAAGCGTGCACTGCTTTCATAGCCCTCCAGCCTTGCTTCCTCAGCACTCTACCACAGTGCTGCTTCCCCCAACTCCTATAGCTCTTCCCACTCCACTGCCCCCACTTACCTGGGCTCTGCCTGGATACCTCTAACCCTTTTCCTGTGGATAACAACTGTACCCCTTTTCCGGTTGCACTCATCCTGGCACACGTCCTTACTTGCCATGGAAATGGAAAAGGGGCTCTGCAAGGAGCGATGGGGGCTATTTACAAGAAAGTGCCTTTAGGGATTTTTTGTGTTGCAAACAACGGGACGCATGCTTGCTGCAGCCCATTATTTTACACAAAATATTTGCTCGTAGCCCCTGGGTGTGCATCCCAGGGGTGCTGCTATCAACAATATCCCGTTCAGAGTGCTACACTGAATGGTACGGTCCCAAAGACTCTCTTGAAAGGCCCTTCTTAATAGCTGGTACAACTCTCAAAACCAGGCTTCAGTATTTTTTTTCAAATACGGAAAATACCTTTTGAAATCATATGTTCTGTGAAAATAAGGAAAGCTGATACTTATAATGAATTCCAGAAACTGTACTGCATGAACCTGGGCTTGAACACTTTATTAAGACAGAGTGCCAGAACTTTGAGGCATGTAAATGCCTGTCACCCAGCTAAGATCTGCATTGGTGGTATAGCAAGAGATTAATGCCATTTCAAACAGATGGGAGCCAGTTGTGATCCATCCCCTCAAATCAGACCTTTCTGAGGCAACCAGGACAATGTCTTGGTCCACAGAGTCAGCTAAAGCAGTCATATCCAACCGTAGCATTGCTTTGACAGCTTGGCATCCTTTGCTCCCCACCGGCTCTCAGTGAAGGAGAGAGTCACCTTGCATCAGGTCAACATAAATACTCTCTACAAAGGCTTAAACAGTGCATGATCTACACATACCTGTAGTTGTCCCATCACAGACGTCCCCATTACCTCTGCAGCCTAGAACAGACTGGGGATTGGATGGATGTTTGATGAAAGTTACCATAGTAACTTCAGCTCTGGCAGAGTGAAAGATTTAATGAACTCTAACACTGACCACTGGAGGACACAGGGCCCTGAATAGCAGGTGCAGTATATACACTAGGGTGGGCAGTAGCTAATTTGTACCAGAAACTTGGAAAATATAAGTTATTTTGCCTGCATCTTCTTTTAGTTTTCAGAATTCAGATTCATGTCCCACTGTGGAAGACTCAGCCTAACAGCTGTCATGCAAAGATAACGACCTTTCTTAAGGGCCGTGCACATATTTACCATCACTACTCCTGTTGGTTGACTTTATGTATATGGCACCTGAAATGTGTGGCCCATTAGACTATGGCAAGGATTCTTGCATCTCTCCCTGCTCTGCATGCATCACTCCTGGTTTCTAAAGGAGTCTCCCTAAATGGGAATGCACAGCTCATGTACGATGCTTGACTTCATGTCTATGGAGTTAGGTAATTTCGTTATGTCATCAAGTTTTGTACTGTGCCCATCACCACCCTAGTGGTGTTATTACGCCTAGCTTGTCTGAATATTTAGCGTATTGTGCCCCTGCAAAGGTGTTGCCAGGCATTGGTCGGTAGATAAGAAAGGCTGGGACAGGTTGTGATAGGAGGAGGTGAGGATGGCATGGGATGTGACTTTTGCAATGGCTAAAAAACGGTGTTGCAGAAAGTTGAGCAGTGCCAGTGGTTCAGATTTATTCCAAACCTTCACCCATCACTTTTTTGGTTGTAGTTTGTCTCCCTCCGTGAGGGAGAGTATGCCCACGTGGGTCCCTTGCTCGCTGCGACCTAGGGAATCAAGCTTCACCTCACTGATGAGGCCAAACAAGACTGAAACATGTGTGGGGTTGCCATTGGTGACAGTACCTGACTGATTTGCATATGGCTGGACCCCTTTTGCAATGGCGCAGACGGGCTAAAACATGGTGGTGCAGAAGGTTGCCCAGAGCAGTGTCAGTGGTTCAGATTCATTCAAAACCTGAGGCAGACTGCAATAAAACTAATACATTCTGAGGTCAGAGACAACAGGGATGAGGATGATGGGATATGGTTGTAGGGATGCGTGTGTAATAACTGATGATAGTTATTGGTATTCATAAGAGGTCAACTATGTGCCACTAGGTTTTATGGTGATAGCAGAATATTGATCAGCCAAAGCAAGGAATTAGATGATGTCACCAATTTACTGTTCCACCTATGAAGGTTCTTCACCTAATGGTTGGACATTGGGAGGCTATGATGGAAGATCCACAGCTCTTTCAGTATGATGGCTTGGCATAGCGAGCACTCCTGGAAGCTTCCCCGATTGGTACAGGATGGGCTTAAGTGCTTCTAAGGGACTGTATTCTGGGAATGCAGATCTATTCTTGGGAGTGGGTGTTTGGAATCCTGTATTCTTACAGTGCTTTCTTCTGCTTTTTTATGATGTCTCGAGTGATATGCAGTCTTTAGGGGAGATTTCTTTCTTTTCTCTCTGTGAGTAGATCATATTAGCTTGTAGATTCAGTGAAATGTAGGTTCTTTTTACACTTCTGTTGTTTCTGTTCTTCTAGGAAAGGCTGATGAGCTTTTTTTCCTTGGAAAGGGCAGTGTCCTTCTATTGTACCCCACAAGTACTATATCTTTGTGAGCTGCAGAGAAGCCCCTCATTTCTCACACCAGAAAAAATACAACCCACTAGGGAAAAAAGCCCAGCACACCTCTTGCATGGAAAACAAAGTTTTATTTCCACAAAAATGGAAATGCACCAGCAATGAACTCTCGAGCCATGGAACGTTCTCGTAAAATGAGTACAAACAACACTTTATGAAGGCATACAGCGTCATCAGTGACATAAATTACATGATGTGCAAACCCGTGTGGCTGGTTGGTGGAGACCCTATATATAGGATACCTGCTCCATAAGGGATGCCAGGCCATTGGTCCCAGCCCCTTCTGTCCATCTTCTTCCACATGGGTTCCTCCTCCAGCGTCATCGGGCGTGAAGATACCACTGATTGGCAATTATGTGAAGAAAAACAATACAGGCTCTATCTCTAACCTGATGTGCACCTGGTACTGCAGACATGTGCTAAGAGGATACATCAAGGCCATTGCTTCTACAAACTATATTTCGATTCCAGACATGTTGGCACCCAACCAAAGTTCCCCACCGTCGTTTTAGCTATGTTGTTTTATCCCTCCCAGCACCTCGCAGCACAAATCACACAACCTATGGTGAAGGCGGCTGATCCCTGTTTTCAGATTTTTTCTGATCGATTGGGGCTTTAATGGTTTTATTGGTGGTGGTCTGGGACTGACTGTTACCTTGGAATGCTGGGGTTCTTGGGGCTGGGGCTTTTGGGTGTTATTACTTAGAGCTGGGACAGGAAGGGCAGAGGCTCGTGCTCTCCTTCTAGTGGGATTGCTTTTCACACCGCGCATTCTTTCCCGAATATGAAATGTTGGCAACATGAGACAGTAAAGTGTCTATGAATCTCTGTAGCACTGGCCTTCGTCACCGGTGCCCAAGTTACAATCCATCACAGCCTGCATAAAGTTAATTTCAATGTGTGTGACTCCAGTCTGCGGCCCTGGCTTTAGCTTGAAACTAGGCTTTGATTCCAATATGGCTGCTATTATTTACAATGACGTTTGATTCAACATGCATACTAGGGCAAGACGCGCACCCCCCTCCCTGCATTATGGCTCCTAATGACACCCACCTCCTCCCTGTAACCTCTCTACCCCCTACTCTACCTTCCTGGGCCTCTGTTTCATTCGAAAGCGCTGGGGGGTCTGGGACGGGGTCTGGGACTTTCGTCCTTCCTTCCCAACAGAGCTACTAAATAGGACTCTATGGGAGTGGGGACACGGAAGCACCAGCGCCGTTGCTAAGGGTGCCAGTGCTTCTGTGACAGGTCTTCCTACCGAGGCCGCTCTACCCGAGAGGGCAAGACCTGTCAGGCACAGGGGCCATGGCAGGTAGACTCCGAGTTTGCCGATCAGGAAACAAGGGTGCCTGTGAGCTTACGGGCACCCTTGTTTCCTGACCTGGATTTGTTCAATTTTCCCAATGGCCTGCTGTTAGTGCTTTGCATCTGGTGGGGTCTCTTATATTTACACATTTTAGTTTGCTTTACGTCATTTTGAAGTCACCTGGAGGTGTAATTGCAGAGTAAAATTCCAATAATCAATTTCTGTGTTGCCTTATACATCACATGCCTTTATTGTCTCATATGCTTGTGCCTCATGCATGCATCATCTGTGTGGAACGAAAGTCAAATCATTGCTGTAGCTTCGGCTAGCATCCATATAATTATAGCTTGGAGCCTTTTGGCTTATACGTGCAGTGGTCTGACATACAAAATGCCCCAGCCTTCAGCCAAAGAATGTTGCTGGTCATGCCAACCCTGTAGGATAGAGGTATGGGCATTCAGGCTAGATAGCTCTCTATTTCATTCACAATCCTCATTGGGGGTGAGTAGAGATAGTATCTGAGTACGACAGGCTATTAGCTCACTATCCTGGTTACTCTCTTTGATGGATGCTTTGTTTACCGGGACTGACTTTTTTATTCTTCTATTGCTCTTTTCTTTCTCACACTGCAGGAAATCTAAGATAGCTGATCAGCGTCATGAAAAACATAAGCAAACCAACAAAGTAATATTTACTCTGTGTTTGTATCCCATTTATGATATATTACGTCTTTTACATTTGTATTCCATATGACTATTTATTTTGGCTCATTTAGTTGGCTCCTAAGCACGGCCATGCATGCAGAGATGAGGGTTGGCATTTCAGAGGCGATGTAGATCCCGTGTGTTTTTTGGCCTCACTAACTTGTGTCTTGGTTTGGGGGGTCATGCTTTTAGTATTATTTGTTTTGGTATAGGTTACTTAAAGTTGGGCATTGGGCGTACATTCTGGCCGACTCCACCGCCAATCACAGTGATCACCACCAAACACAGTTAATACTTGCTGACCATCAGCAACCATTTCTAACCATTGAATACCATGGTTGACCATCACCAACTCCAGTGCCACCCACTGCCAAAAAGCAACCAAAAAGCACCAAGAACCATGATTAACCAATGGCAGCCCCATTGCGAATTATGATTGACCATTGCTAACTATGGTTGACCACCGGCAACTGTAGCCACCGATCTCCATCTAAGGTCATAGTCACTGCTATACATATTAAGATAATGGAAAAATATGACGTACCAGTGGAATGTGGAATGATTGTATGTCATAGGTGACATGAAGGAGATTCTAAGGAAAGCAGCTGAAAGAGGGAGGTTGGTGAGGAAGATGACAGGGGGCTTTGTTTGCGATGAATTTATCAACACAGAATAAATATTTACCTGAAAACCGTGGCATTGAGCTTCATTTCACTGGTGATAAGCATTCTGGAACCAAATACGCCATCCGTGTGTGTGTCAGAGTCCCCAGCCAGCTGCCGGCATTGCCTCACTGTCTAGAGCAGCCTGTTTGCTCGGGAACCAGCGGAGTAAGCAGCACCGACCCAATAGGTGTGTGTGACTCCTCGTTCCAAGTGAGAGCCTCCCTGCAATAACGGCCCAGATTGCTGATCTTGGGTAGCAGGCATCAGCATGCACTCATGCGCAAGGGTTCCCTAGCAACGGGCACGCTGCATCTTATGTGGCAGCAACAGATGCCAGAATGAGGTTGTGTGGCTAAGAAATGCTTGTAGCATCCAGGTCTAGCTATATGGCCAGCCTAGCCTGACAGCGTACGAGATGGTGTGGGAGACTGCATCAAAGGCGGCATCTGAGCGCCCACTCCGTGGCCTTTCTGCAGAGAAGACAGTGAGACAGAAATCATCAGAAGGCAGCATCAGTAAGTGCATGGCAAAAGAGAGTGGTCCTGCGTTGAATATTTTTTGTCAAAGAAGGAACTGCCAGTATTGATGTTATCCCATTATGTGAAGCCTACTTGCCTCACTAATGAATTGGATTAGCTGCAGCAAAGGAAGTGTCTATCCCATATAAACATTCTACTGATTTCACTGGTTGCCGGCATCTCCTGTGTATTTATTAGGTGACACCATGGCCTTACAAAATGTCCAAGGTCCTCTCATTTTTATGCCATCACCGGGCCCGGTAAAGGTGAAATGGTCACAGTGGAAGAAGGGCTTTATTCATTATGCAAAGGCAACATGTGGAAATGGATTTGCAGTGGCCGGGAAGGTTTCCCTACTGATGCACTTTCTAGGTTAGGAGAGCCAGCAGATTTTTGAAATTCTACCGGAGTTAATGGAGGGTATGGACACTGAAGAAATGAATGATCTGGAATTGACTATGGCAAAACTAGACCCACACTTCAACCCTAAAACAAGCACAATATTGGAGCGATATACTTTTGGATACGTTACCAAGAGAGGAGTGAGTCAGTTGAAGAGTATATCATGGGCCATATGGTACTTAGCATTAACAAGTATCTTTGGAAAGGCACTTGTCAAACACATATGGGACCAATTTATGATCCACTGTTGTAATAATAGGGTACGTGAAGAAGTTTGGTTGAAGAATGATCCGAATGTTGAGGAAGTAATAACAACTGGAAAGCGGGTGGAACACCCTATGGCATGTGTAGCAAAATAGTAAAGTAGAGGTTAAGGAAAGTACCATCGACGTTCTCAAGGTAGATAATGAAGACAAAATGAAAAAGACTTGCAAAAATAAATCCATCCAAGGAGTGGCATGACCAGTGAAGGACATCATAAGATTGATAAAAAAGGTTCTCAAAACTATGGAAAAGTGTCAGGTGGTGAACGAATATGCTATGCTTCAGATGCGGCAGCACAAATCACACGGCCAGCTCCCCAGTGTGTCCTGGTCAAAAAATGGTGTGCACGAAGTGCAAGAGATGGGGACATTTTGCAAATTAATGCTAGAACTTCGAGACTGGTGGTTGGAGGAACAGGAGAGGTGTGCAGTTTGTAGTAAGGAATGCAGATATGTCTCTCAGGATGAAGAGAATTATGAGGATATGCTCACAGTGAACGTGATTGCTGATCACAATAGTTATGATTGTGAAAGTCCAGAAGCCAGAATTTGTGTGAATGACAGATGGGTAACAATGATGGCGGACTCAGTCATATCGAGGGAGGTTTTTGAGAGAGAATTTAATGGGAATGAAGACAAATGAATGAAACATGATATGTATATCCAGGAGGGGATAACATGGACAAGATAGGATTGTTGGATGTATTTTGTAGTGGAACTAGAATTTAAAGGAAGACACACAATGGGAACATTTTCTGTTACCAAGAAAGGTGCGTCATTGTTGGGTTGGTATGAGCAGAAGAAATTGTATAGCCAGTTAGACCCAAATACGATGAACAGGTTTGCATGTAAAACCAAGTCACGTGGGTGAAGAGTGCAAAGAGTACAGTGGAGCCTTCGCCAGAAGAGGTGGAAAATTGAAAGCTATGATAAATCAGATTGTACTAAAGGAAGGCAATTCAGCCCTGGCAGCTAAATTAAGACCTGTGTCATTGGTTCTGAGAGAAGGAGTGAGAGAAGATTTGGAGAGATTATGTGAAATGGGCATCCTCAAAAGGGCAGGAGCAGTTGGATGGGTGTTGCTTCTGGTGATAGTTAAAAACCAAGTGGTGAATTGCAGTTATTTGAGGACCTTAGGGCGCTCAACAAATGTGCAGTTGTAGAAAGAAACCTGTTGTCAAATATGCCAGAGATGTTTTCCTTGGTGGGAAAAGGGGGGTATTTACCAAGTTAGATTTTGCGTCAGCCTATCACCAGATCCAGTTAGATTCTTACTCGAGAAAATGGACTTTGTTTATTTCACATGAAGGTGAATCCAGTTCCACAGGATGCCATTTGGCTCAATCTCTGCATCATCTGTATTTCAAAAGGCTATATATAAGTTATTTCATGGAATGAGAGGAGTGCACTGCTTCCAAGATGATATATTGATTTGCGGTGAGACTGAAGATGAACATGATGTGATAATGCGAAGTGTGCTGGATGTTTTGGAGTGGAGAGGTATGATGTTAATGAAGTATAGGTGTAGCCCGCGAGGAGTTAAGTGCGCGCTGTTGACTGCTGTGCGGCTGAGAATTGCATATTCTTACCTTGAGACTCGTCATCAGATTGGAAATCATCACCCGCTCCAACTCACGTAAGACTGTCAGCTGACAGCAGTTGAAGCGAGCAGGCATTGGAATAGAGCTTCGTGCAGCATCACGTGACCGGCGTCACATGTCACTTTTTGGCCACTCCCCCTGAACACTGCCATAAATCCACAACAGCGCGACCCTTGCGGCGTGAAGCCTGCGAGGAGTTAAGGGCGCGCTATTGATGGCTGGTTTTGGCGTTTTCGATGGTAAGCGCTTAATAATTTGAGGTTGAAGGTGCACTTGGTATAACAGTACTATTGGATATTTGCCTGTTTTTTTGCAAATAAAAAAAGACCAATGGAACCTACTAAACCCCGCAGTAGGCTAGAAGCACTGCAAGTTGCAACAAAAAATTAAATTTAGAAGACATACAAAAAAACATGGATTCAACTGAATCATTGCCTCGAGAGTGCCATTCATCTAAACAAGATATTTAGATAACCGATTTGAATAAAACAAGTCACCATAACATTCCAAAGTCTATTAAGCAGATTGTTTCTTCAGAGGTCACTCCTGTGCTCCAAAATAGTGGCTCATTGAATCCACAGGCAATGGCCATAGTTAACAACACGCAAGATATTCTGACAATGTCCTACAGAATTCCTTCTGCTCCTACTCTGCCGCCAGTACAGACTGTAAATAAAACTACTCAAAAATCAATCGGTGAAGACTCAAGTCTTACACCATCTCTTCAAGATCGAGCAAGAGCAGCTAAAAAACACTGGCAGTTAACATACTTACCGGTTGGCTCAAGAAGCGATGATCATAATAAACCTATGGCTGCTCAAATTGCACGTCTCTCTCTTGACATCACGGAGATAGACGCTATTATGGACTCCCAGGAAAAAAGAAACAAAGTATTTAATGGAGTTTTTACACCTAAGCAAATTGGAAAAATTGATACATCTACGCCTATTGCACCCGAAATAACTTATTCTCCCTTGAAAGAAAGCACAACTCTCCTTAACAAGTTGCCATCTAAACACAAAATGAAGGATATTGAATCTTTTTCTTCAAGTATGAAAACTGAACATCCAAGTTATTCGCTTGAGACTCAACAAAGACTCCCGACAACAATGTTTGAATTACAAAACACTTTAGTAGCAATATTATCTACTGCAATGATCCCATTTCTAAAGATCCAAGAATATATGGTTTGATTCTACAAAAGATCAAGCGACGCTTTTAGCAATGATAATGACAAAACAAATATACCTAGAAACCTTCATAAGCACCATTCAGGAACGTCTAAACACGAAGCAGAAACATCTAGAATTTGGCAAACACGTCTTGCTGATTTGGCTAGAGTGGATCAAGTGGATAAACAGAATCTTATGGAAACCGTTTCAACAATTACAAAAAAATTGATTGATGACAAAGCAAAGAAACAAATGCAAATGATTGAACAAAAACAATATGCAACAAATCAAACACAAACTGAGAAGTTGACTAATAAAGATGCCATGAAAATAGATCAAACCACACAATATGAAATTCGGATTTTCCCAGTTGCACCATGTAACCTTACAGTGCCGATAATGCAGGATAACATTGAATCACCTTCCTGTGCTCCATTTGATATTTTTGACCTTTATAAACGTGGACTAGTGGGTCAAGAAGTATTATCCAAATCAAAGAATAAAAAAGCTATCAAAAAACCTCAAAATGGTTCGCGTGCATTTCTTAGGAAAATACAGACAGTTCAGAAATTCTTACCGGAAGGCACAAAGAAGAGCAACACTCAATCCGCTATCAAGCAAATAATTATTCAACAAAGTCCTCATAAAATAAAGAAGACAAATGTAACCAACTTGGATAATCAAGTTCCGCCGGAACCATTGGACGCGCTGTTGGATGTAATCAATCAAGAAATGCTTAATATTCCAGCAAATTCAATCCCAATGATAGATTTAGCAACAGTTGATGATTTAAGTGATTGTAATTCCATCTCAATAAATTCACAAGACGTTACTCTAATCATCATCGACGAAAGCCAAGATACGGGTACAGACCAATCTCAGAACGACCAAGACAAAGAAGATCTATCAACTAACATCTCCCTGGCATACTCATTAATATCTAATGATGTATCTTGGTCATCAGTAGATACGCAAGTTGGCTACAACAACAATAGAAGCCCTACGGGTCAACCAAGCCCTACACTTGTTAGACCTATATTTCAAAATCCGAAGCTGACTTCTTGTGTTCATAGAATAGCATTATTTCCGAAAACATCAAACAAAGGAGAGCCGGTAATAATGAACAGATCCAACATTTTGCGATTATTTAAAGCTATTCCTCAATTGGCCCAAATCAAATCTGATGATTTGGAAGTAATTCTTTTTCCAAATAAACGATATATGGAAGAAGCACACATTGACTTTTATAAACAAGACTTGTTTCAATGTGTCTTAGCCTCCAAACATCAGTTTTTAACATTGTGTTTCAAAATAGAAGAAATCTTTGTCTCTAGATTGATGGCTGATAAAAAAATCAAAGAATCTTGCTCTGTTCAGGCAACATACATCCAACAACTATACAGAACAGAACAAATTGCAAGCGTCCTCACATAATGTTAATGAGTCAAGAAGAAAGTTGCAGGCACAAGACGCTAGAAAAAGCCACATTTTATGGCGAGACCATCGAGGGACACCACAGTATAAAACAAAATCTAATGTTGATCAAAGTGTTAGGAAAACTTACCTATAACAACGAATGGGGAATGATGTCCAAGAGAGTAAAACATCTTTATGCTCTTGGAATACGAGAGGACATAGTCATCTTTTTGAAAAACATTCGCTAATTTTGGAATAATCGGATATTATTTGTCTACAAGAAACTTGGCTGAGCGAAGAGGTATTATGCAATGGTTATACTACCTTAATGAATCCGACAATAACCTCACAACAGGGCAGACCAGCAACAGGAATGTTGATATTAACAAAAATAATGCCGTCATGGAGAATAATATCAAGTAAGAACATCCATCCTTGGGCACAATACTTAACCATCAGAATGTCTACTGCTAATAATAACGAAGGGTCGCAGCCCTTGGCTTCTATTTTAATATTCATTTTTAACATCTATTGGAATCAAAATGCAATGACTGACAGCAGATTCATAGATTCAATTTGTGACGAAATTGACAACTTGGCCATCTCCAATAGTGGAACAGAATTTATCATAGCAGGAGACTTCAACTTCCATCTTTTTAGTAAAGAAGGAGCTAAATTAGACCCTACAGAGATGTCAAGTAGAGCTAAAAAATGGACTGAAGAATTAAATCTTCGAAATATCTTTTTATGCGATCAACCTGTAAATAACAAAGTTATTCTGGTACCAACGTGGTCACGAGAAAAGTCCAATTCAATTATTGTTTATATCTATATATCAGAAGGCATTCGGAAATTAATAACTTCGATTGGTAATTTGACACACCCAGACAGTGACCACCATCAAATACTTATTGCATGGTCAACACATGTAGTAAGTGAGCGCTGCCTAACTGTACCTGAACTTGAATTGACCAATGGCCTGAATAGGCTATGAATCAAGCAACACCAAATACCAGAATTAGTCTCAACTTTTGAAGATGCTCCAATCCAAGATCAAAAGAAATTGAATTATGGATGGATTTTAGAAAAATACCAACAATCTGGATCAAGTCAGATGAATATACAAAAATAATGCATACCCATCATTTTAACATGGAAATTCAACTGAAAAAAAACAACATTACAAATGATTGCGACAAGTAAGGAAAAAGAAGGAATTAGACATTGAAATTGAAATCAAAAAGGAAAAACACAAATATTCCAACTTAATGAAAACAATTAAAGCCTCAACAAAGCAAAATGATGCAGAAGCAATTTTAAAAGCGCTTAATAAAAAAAATATGCGACAGTTATGGTCTTTGTTGAATGCCTCATCTAAAACGCAGAATATGATTCAAGAAGTTGAATCGCATATATGGGTCAATCACTTTTCAAATCTATATAAGATGACCGTACAACCATCGACAAGTGATATAGAAAAAGACTCTGATCTTTGGATTCTTAATTGGGACATAGAAGACATCAGCAATACCAGTACTCAATTCTTCGCGAGCACTAGGCCCTGATGGCCTAGCAAACATTAATCTTAAAGCGGCTCCAGAAGACTGGGCTAAATTCTTTAATCACCTGTTACGGTTAATAGAAAGGACAAAAGAGATTCCTTGTACTTGGACAACAGCTGTTTTGATTCCAATCTACAAGGCATGAGATCGAAAAAACCTGGCTAACTAGAGACCGATAGCCCTATTAGATACTTTGGGAAAGCTTTTTGCGGGTTACCTAAAAAAAAAAACTGAATACATGGGCAATGGATAATGACAAAAAAGCTAAAAGACAAACAGGCTTTGTAACCAAAATAGGCACTAATGTCAATCTCTTGTTGCTGAATATGCTAAAACATGAAGCAATTGCAAAATCACAACAAGTATATGGAATCTTTATAGATTTAAAGACGGCATTTGACTCAGTCAATAGGCAATTACTGTGGTCTAAGCTAATATTTTGGGGTTGCCCTTCCGCTATTTTAAATCCAATAAAAAAGCTATATTCGAATACTTCCATATGCATCGGGCTTACGAATGATGGAAGAGTGACAGAATCCATTCCTACCTGGAATGGGTTAAAACAAGGCTGCCCCCTAGCCGCTTGCCTCTACAATATTTTCACCTACGATTTTGGAGAAAAAATCCAAAACAAAATGGCAAATCCACCGAAGCTTAATAGTGAAACCATTCAAACATTAATCTATGCTGATGACATCATTATCCTAGATAAAACCGTGAAAGGCCTTCAATTGACATTGAATAAAGCACAAGTCTATATGACAGATAACAACTTGCAAATTAATACTGACAAAACTAGGATAATGAAACTCATTACTCAAAAAAACAAGAAGCAATGTAATTTAAAGATTGTGTTAGAAAATAAAGTGATCATGACAACCAAAACAATAAAATATCTAGGTGTTCTGATCAACCCTTCAGCGAATGAAAAAGAATGGAAAGATCACATTGAGGGGAAAGCGAGATCATTGGCAAGACAAGGACGATTTTTTCATCTAAAATATGGGACATATTCAGCTAAAGCCACAATTCTACTCTACAAACAAAAAGTCATTCCGATCTTGACATATGCTAGCGAATCATTAATCAATCAACAACTTATGAGATGGCCCTACTATGAAACAATATTTTGGACAAAAACTCTAGCACTGCCAAAGGCATTTCCTATGTCTAGAATACGATTTGAATTAGCTCTACAGTCTATCCAATCCATAGTACTATGGAAACAAATGGATCTCCATAGAAAAATTATTTCGGATGAAAAAATACTAGCACTAGAAATCCTGAAAGAAAAAAAAAAGTTTCCAGACTACAGGTCTCTTGAAATGGACTAGTGAGATCAAATTGAAAATGAAAAATGAAGATATAACAGATGAAATGTTGTTAAATAGACCTCAGTTTGCAAAACGAAAAATTCTAACGAATGACTGGATAAGGACTGTAGAAGAACAGAGAAGATATAAACGTCATCTAAGGTGTGAAATCGACATAAGAGCACTCAACGAATTACCACCATATTTGAGCCAATTTCCGAGTTGTAACATCCGTGATCTTTTTTTACGTTTTTGATTTAATATTCTGCCCACGCAAGATTATCTATCCGTGATAGATAAACACATACCAGCTCCTCGGCTTTTCTATTCTGCAAAGATCCAACTAGACAAGAAACCTTATTTCATCTAATTATGGTTTGTGCATCTCTGAAAGCAAAAAGAGACTTATATAGAGACTTCTTCAAAATTTCAGAAAAACAAATGAGATCTGAAGAAAGATGGGCAGAACTCCTACAAGGAAAGAATCAGCGGCTGATTATCACTGTGATTAAATTTTGAATTGAGATTACTAAAGAACTTTAGATGAACAAGAAGAATATAATATTTTAAATCTTTTTGTATAACCGATGTAAGTGTAAATAATAAGTTTGTCAAACCAAACAAAACATTTTAATAAAAAAAAAAAGTATAAGGCATATTTAGGAGAACGTCAGTAGACTATTTGGGACATGAGATATCGGACAGAGGTGTTATCCCAAAGAAAGAGGTGGTAGATGCTATCAATAAAATAGAGTCTCCTAAAATGAAAAGGGAATTACGTTCCCTTTTCTGTATAATTTTGATTGTTTTTTATAACGTGCTTAATACCTGAGTAGGTTTCTAAGCATGAGACCGGGATTTGAACTTGTGTTACTATGCATTGTCTTGCTTCCAAGACAAACACGTTACCCCTGAGCTATACTCCTGGTCGATGATTGTAGAGAATTTTGCAGACAAGGAAAATGTAATGTGCAAATTATTGAGGCGAGGTGAGGAATTTATTTGGAGTAGTAAGTCTGAGGATGAATTCCAGAATTTAAAAGCAGAAATAGATATGGCAAAGGTGTTGAGCCAATTTGATACAGGAAAAAGGAATGTAATCACTGTGGATGTAAGTGATGTAGGGATAGGAGCGGTTTTGTCACAAGAGAATGTGTCTGGTGAGATGAAGGCAATAATTAATGTATCTAGGGTGTTACAAGGACTGGAGAAGAGATATACAATGTTGAAAAAAGAGGCATTTGTTTGTAATTTGGTTGTGAAAAGATTTAGGAAATTTGTGTGGTGAGCTGAGTTCACAATAAGCATGGATCACATAACATTGAAGGACATATTTGAATCAAAAGGAATGGATAAGGTTTCACAAAGAGTTGCAGGTTGGGGGGCAAGAATGCAAAGTTGCACATATAGGATAAAAATCATTTCTGGTCGTGATTATGTACTGGCTGATCATTTATGACATCTAGGTGGTGATGAAGATGGAAGGGATGTAGGATGGATGGACCAAGTATTTGTAACGCATGATGGTTTGATTGGTCATGCAGAGTGGGAGGAAACATTAAGAAGGATAAGAATGTTATGTGTGCTATGCAGGCAGTAGAATTTGGATGGCCGCAGAACTGATGATTTCTAGGCAACTAAAAGGTGTTATGGGAAGTAAGAAATTAATTGAGTGTTGAGAAGGGGATTTTATAGGGATCGGGTAGAGTTCTTGTTCCCAAACGTCTGGTGGATAGTGCCCATTTGGGCAACATTGATATAACGAGGGCTAATGTGTCACTGAGACAAGATTATTTGTGGCCAGGTTTCGATAAGGTGATGGAGAAAAGGCTGGGAGATTGTGTGAACGAGAAGTTTTAAAGGGGGCATGGGATGAACTTTTCATTGTCGGTATTGGCGGGCCACATGGTCGGTTTGCCGTTGCATTAGTAATTATGTTCTCCAAGTGGATAGAGTTCAAGATTGTGAGAAGTACAGATTCTACATCAGTACCCGGCACGCTCTGTCCACGGGAAATACTAACCGTGGATTGGCTCTTTTCCAAACCATACCACATGGTATTCCCGTGGACGTACGAGCATTCTGGCATTTGTTCCCAGCAGGGGGCGTGCCATCTCCTTAGCTAATGAGGAGGCTCAAAACGGGGCAATCCCTGCTCCGAGCTTCCCCGAGGCTGGAGGGTGCCTTCGTTCCCCGCCGGGGACTCTGGTAAAAAGATTTTTCCCTCCACCTCCCTCCCCTGAAAACTATCCCCTCCCAACTCCACTTACCTTCGTTTTTCTTTTTCACTGGAGTGAACCCACTGGGAACACTTCTGTTTCCATCACGTCTGCTCCCGATGGCCACCATGGAAAGGGAAAATGGACTATGTTTTCCCTTTCCGAGCAGGCAATTTATTTGACTTTTTTTTTTAAACGTGATAGCGTTTCGGGCCTGTAACTACGGCCCCGGGATCATTACCTGGGGCCGTATTGGCCCGCCGCCGAGGGTCTTATTGCCACAATAGTGTCTGAATATTTCGAGGAGGTATTTGAAAGGGAAGGATATCCAAGAAGTAATTTGACAGAGTCAATTTGAGGGGAACGTGATTCAAGACTATTTGAAGAGGACTCGTGTGGAGCACAAAAGAACAGCCTTATATCATTCAGAATGTAATGGTATGGTAGAGAGAGTGTTATGGATGTTGTGGCACGGATTATGTGGAGGGGGCAAAAAGGAGGCATTGAGAGAGAGAATGTGTGTGCTCAAGATGACACTGCATGCTGTGACAGGAATGAGCTCAATTCAGATGATGAGTGGGAGAAAAGCAAATACCATGACGTGTCCTCCAAGGGTAGGGAGGGAAAGATTATCTAGGGTTGTAATGAAGGATGAGAGAAGCTGCGAATCAGAAAGGAAAAGGAAGTGAGAGAGAATTATGTAAGAAGGCCAAGGAAAGAGGTGTGCGTTTGTGTGGGAGATTGGGTGAGAATCCACAAGGGTGTTGTAAGAAGGAAAGGGGATATGATGCATTCTGATCCTGTATGAGTGGAGAAGGTGATGATGGGAGCAATATGGATAGAAGGAGGGCAAGGGTGGAATTTGGGAAGAGTGGTGAAGGTGATGAGATCAAGTTATATGTGAACTATTAGATGAGGAAGGAAGGGGTGTGTGTTTTATATATATATATATATATATATATATATATACATACATAGATATATATATATATACATATATAGATATATATTAAGATATTAGTGGACGAGTATGAAGTACTAGTGGAATGTAGAATAATTGTATGTCAAAGGTTAGATGAAGGAGCTTCTAAGGAAAGCAGTTGAAAGAGGGAGGCTGGTTGGGGGCTTTGGTCATGATAACTTCATGAACAGGGAATAAAGACTTACCTGAGAACCGTGGAGTTGAGCTTTATTTCAGTCACCCATTGCCAACAATGGTTGACCGTGGTCGAAGATTGCTTACAATTGCCACACAGGCCACCTCCCCAGTTTCTCTCCCTGAGACCTGGGGTGTAACCTGTGTGATTGGAGAAGGTCCATTTATCAAAGTCAGATGTATTGCATTTTCAAATTCTTGTTTCTTAATTGTCATGTCCCTTTGCATTTTTTTTATACTTGTATACAGTGTATTGATATTGCAACAGTTTCGGCAACACTGACTGTGATCCATTATCTAAAAGGCATGGTGAACCAAACAATGTAACTTAAACATATTTCAGGTGATTAATGGGAAGGTAATTAAGAAAAATAATGGCCAACATAATTTAGTCTCTAGATATATGTCTAGATGGTCTCCATTTGAATGTCGTACAAGGAAAAGCAGCATATGTAAATACACTATGTAAGGATGTTGTGACACCGCCTTCTGTCATTCAACCCTTTTGAACACGTGGGATGGCTGTCATGAACCCTCAAGACCAGTTTGATGGACCCATTCTTGACTCCTCATAAGCATCCTGGCACAATGTATGGCAGCCTAAATCACTCTTCCTGACACTTGTGTTTCATACCTCTACCATTTCTTCAGCTCACAAATTTCTGTAGTTTAATCAATCATTCTTCTTCCCCTAGGTAACAATTGTACCTCGGTCACCAACCTGATGTGTGTCACTTACGTGGATTTTGACAACGCTGTGTGTCTAAACTGCACCTGGATTGCTGGGAAGAATGCACCAAGGGACACAAAGTACTTCCTCTTCTACAGGTGAGGCATCTCAGGTGTCAGATGTTAGAGGGGTATGTGTGTCTTCTTCTTGGAACACTTGGTGAAGGCATTAAAGGGATTGGTTTTTATTTTGTGCTTCCTAACAGATTCTACACTGGGAGACAAATATAATGACAGAAAAAGTAGCCCACACAGTTAAAAGTCTTCTTATTTAGTGTAGTAAAATAACAGCAATGAAAATGCAGGTTCAGACAATTCAGGATAGATGTACTCTGGAAGACAGTCTTACTTTTCATAGTGCAGTCATGTTCATTCGAAAGTGCTCTTAGTTACTAACTAACTGCTCTTCTATGGTATAAGAATTTGGCCCTACCTACTAGAAGAGAGTTTCACTTTCAAAGCAGATTTCAATGCAATAAAAATTGAGATAGAATCATCAGTGCGCTGGGCTGAAAACCGTGGAATTCCATGGTTCATTACTGGAGGGGTCTACAAATGTTCTACAGAATTTCGAAAGAGCCTTAAAACCAGTCTCTATCAAGCATTGTTCAAAACATCACTAAACAAGACATCATTGGGTTCATCAAGTGCATACATAAATAGGGTGTCTCAAACAGTAAATTGAATTTTGGATAACCCTGCATCTCAATATTTCATATGACAGATCTTCCCCTTGTCCGTCTGTGTTACCACCATCTAGAAGGTAGGCCTTAAACAGTTTGCATGGTCACAGACAGCCATTGGGAAGTGGCTGAAGGCAACATGTTGAGATGCTACGGATAAAAAAAATAAATAAATACATCTTGCTGTCCCACTCACTAACAGGCATACTCACAATTAAAATGCAGTCACATCTGTTGGGTTTTGCGCGGACCCGTTAACCGCCTTCAGGAAGTATCACGCGGGAGCCTGGGTGAATGTGACTTACTTTATTTTAACACAGGCAGTAACTGCCGGAACACCCCTCGCCCCCCTCCCTTCCCTTCTCCTGAGGATGACCAAAACGGCGGTCTGCCCACATAACGATGTGGGCTGGTGAAAGTCAATGCGGGAGCAACCTGACATCTCCCCCCCTTTTTAAAGTACCAGGTCTTTAGCTCTTCTCACTCCATGTCTTCAATGAGTCTGTGAGGTTTCATGCAACTTCTCTGTTGTCGCCTTCATTTATGAGGTGTCGCCCAGATACCTGGGTGGTCCGTGTGATGGTCCTCGCCCTCGGAGTCTTCCTCGTCTCCTAGGTAAGGCTTGTCTCTCTGTCTTTCCTCCACGCTATGTGTGTCCCTGCTCCAGGCGTCTTCAGGGTTGGTCGTTGCACGCTTGAAGTGTGAGATGTTGCAGGCTACTGAGGAACGATCCTCTCTTTGTGCCGTGATCATGGTTCCCTTCTTTAGGATCACTGTTATCAGTTCGTTTGCAAACGTTGCATCCTCTTTTCGTTGTTTCAGTTGACGCATCCACACCTGGTCCCCTAGTTCCACTGTCGATTCCTGAGCTCTCCTCTTATGATCTGCAGTGTCCTTCAACTTGGCATTCACAGCGTCGTCTATTTCTTTGGCCTCCTTTTCTAGCGGGGTTGCGCCTTTGGCGCTGGGGTCTTCTGGTAGCCTAGTTTTGATTGGTCTCCTGAACATCAAATCGGCAGGGCACACCCCTGCCGTGCTGTGAGGGGTTTACCTGAAGTCCCTCAGAAATTGGTAAAGGGCTTGTTCGAACGGCTTGTTGAGGACTGTAGCCATTTGTAGTGTTCTTTTGATGTTGGCCATGAATCTCTCAACGATGCCATTGGCCTGCAGCCAGCGGGGCGTTATTTTTCTGTGCTGAAACCCCATATATTTAGAGAAGTTCTCGAAGTCATGACTTACGAATGGCGGCCCATTGTCTGACTTTATCAGTCTTGGAATTCCGTATGTGGACAGCATGCTATCCAGGGTGGGAATGACGCTTGAGGCAGCCGTGCTCTCCATGATTTGCACTTCGGGGAATCGGGAGTGTTCATCGATTAACACTAGCATGTAGGTGCCGTCCGCAGCGGTCCAAAGAAGTCCACTGCCAATTCCTCCCACACTTGTTCTGGTAGGGGTGACATCTGGAGCGTGTTCGGGTGTGGTGGTGGTGCTATTCGTTCACACGTCAGACATTTCCCCACTATTTCTTCCACCATGGCGTCGAGTCTTGGGAACCATACTTTTTGTCTTAGTAGCCGCTTGGTGGCGACCACTCCTCTGTGGCTTTCATGCGCTATGTGTATAGTTTTTGCTTGGAGCACCTCCGGGATGAGTACCTTGCACCATTTTAGTACAACATGTTCGTCTACTATGGAGAGTTCCTCTCGGACGTGGTCTATCCCTTTGATGTCCTCTTGGACCTCCTCTGACTCCTGTTTAGCCTGTTGCATCATGTGCGCTCTCCTTTCCTCCTGTATGCAGTGCCGGACTATCCGGAGGGCCGGGTCTCTTTCTGATTGTGTGATGATGTCTGCCCAACCCACTGGCAGGGGCTGTAGGTGGTGTACTACATAATTGATGTATGCGTCCGCTATGGATGGCTGGGGGCTTGCCGGTCCTGTTGGGTGCCGGGACAAGTATTCTGCCGGGTTGTCCTCTTTACCTGGGTGATGTGTGATGACAAATTTGTAGTCTTGCAAGCGTAATCTCCACTTGGCTATCCGTGGAGGTATCCTTGACTTCAGGTCTCCATATATTGTGAGCAGGGCTTGGTGGTCCATTGTGATTGTGAACTCTTTCCCATAGAGGAACAAATGAAAGTATTCACACCCCCATACCACTGCTAAGCTCTCCTTTTCTGCCTGAGAGTAGGCTTGTTCCGTGGGGGACAGGCTTCTGCTGGTGTATGCCACTAGGTATATGTTTGTGGGTGCGTCGGGATCCCTTTGTGTGAGGATGGCTCCCACCCCGACCGGGCTGGCGTCAACTATTACCTCTGTGTCCCTTTTTGCATCGAAGTAGGCCATGTCTTCTGCCTTCGCGATGGCATTGCGCATTGCTTCAAACGCTTTCTGGCACTCTTCAGACCAGATGTATGGCTGATCTTTCCGCGTTAACAGGCGCAGTGGGTTGCTGACCGTGGCATAATCCCTTAAGTATCTCGAACCGTAACTGGCCAAGCCGAGAAACGACCGCATTTCTGTAGCAGTTTTGGGAGGCGAGGCTGAATTGAGGGCGGCCACCTTGTCTGGGTCCGGCCGCATGCCTTGTTTGGAAAAGATGTGTCCAAAGAAGCATAGGGAGCCTTTGCCGAATTCACATTTGGCTTTGTTGGGAGTAAGTCCTGCCACTTCTAGGGCTGCACACATTCTGTGTAGTGCCTTGTCATGCTCCTACTTGGTTTTTCCGAAGACTAAGACGTTGTCTGAATAGTTTATGCAGTTGGGTACATGCCTGATGACTCGATGGATTTCCTCTTGGAAAATCTCGCCGGCGGATGAAATGCCGAAACTGAGTCTTTTCTACTGAAACAACCCCAGATGTGTCACGAAGGTTGTTATGTATCTTGATTCAGGGGCTATTTCTGTTTGATGGTACTCTTTTGTTAAGTCCAGCTTGCAGAAGACTTGTGCTCCGTGGAGAAGGTGGATCATGTCGGTGATCCTGGGTGCTTGATGTCTCTCCCTCTCAATCGCTACATTTGCCCTTCTCATGTCTACGCACAAGCGTATTGATCCGTCCGGGTATTTCTTGGGGCCGGGACTATGGGTGACACCTATGTTGTTGGTCCGGAGACTGGCTCGATGATGTTGAGCTTTATGAGTTTGTCTAGTTCTTCCTCTACTTGTTGTTGGCTGTTCAGAGGTATGCCACGATAGTGTTGGGCAACCGGCGTGACTTCGGGGTTGATGTGGAGCTGTACTTTCCTGTGTTTCAGTTTCCCCAGGCCTTTGAAGAGATTTGGAAAAGCCTGTTCTATGGCCTCCGGTCTGGCAAAGTATTTGTGAGCCATTAGTTGGTATATTATATGGACCAGGCCCATTTCTACCGCTGTTTTAAAGCTTAGGATGCACCCACTGTTGGCTTCTGTCTTCAGTATGTGTAGTGGGATCTTCGCGGCATGGGATTTGTGTACGCACCATGTTGAGATTGTGCCTTTGCAGGGTAGCGGGGTCGTCGCCCCATACGGGTTGATGTCTACCATGGCCATTCGGATTTTTGGTGGGCTGGTGAGGGAGTTATATGCTTGTTCACTTATGATGTTGACTCTCGCCCCTGTGTCGATGAGGAATTCCAGGCGGGTGTTGTTGACTTGTAATGTGAGGGTGGGGCTGTGCTGGGTGGCCGTGGCATTGTTTAGAGCCCACACATATCCTTTCTTTCTCTGGTCCTTTTCTGATGAATTGGTTTCGCTGCTGGATGGGGATTGCATCTCGATATATCTGACGAATCTCCTCCTGTGGGACTTTCTGGAGCTGTCTGATGGTCTCTTGTCTTCGCGCGCATATGAGCTCCTTCGGGCTCTGTCCTCCCGTCTTGGTGCTGCCTGTTCTTCTTCTCCTCTGCTGGCCGGGGGGCTGAGCAATGAGTTTCTTCGTCTCTCCTGATACCTCTGTCTGCTGGGTGCAGGTCCTGGTGCATTCTTGCAGACCGCTCTGTAGTGGTCCATTCCGCCGCATGCTGCGCATTGTTGTCCTACTGCGGGGCATTCTCCTGTGTGTGGATACTCGTTTCCGCAGCGATAGCATGTGGCTTCTGCACGTTTACTGCCTTGCGTGGGGGCGCTGTACAACTTATCGATCATGTCCGTGTTTAATGCCGGCTGTTGGATGGTGACTTTGCCTAGATTGTCCAGTTGCGATTCTACTGCTGCCTCCATCCTGGCTAAGGTGAGTATTTCTTCTAGCAACCTTTGTTTTTGAAGCAGTTGTTTTCTGAAGTGTTGTGATATGCAGCTAGCAATCACTTGGGACCTTAGTGCCTCCTCGTTTGAATATTTGTGAAATTCGCAATATTTTTATTTGATGCGAAGGCGCATCACGAAATTGTCCATCGGTTCCCTTTTTTCTTGTCTCGTGGTGTGGAATACATGACGCTCATAGTCAATATTGGTGTAGGGGGCAAAGTATTCCGAGAGTTTTCCATGGAGTTCAATAGTTCACCTGCAATGTCTCTAACGGCCGAGCCTACGGCCATAAACAACGTGTTTTTGAGTCTTGCGTCGTCTGTGAGGCCTATTGCTCCTGCGTAAAATTTGAAGTCGCGTAGTCCTATGACCCACCTGGGTCCTAGGTTGGAGGTGTCTCTGAGGTCAAAAGGGCTGGGCATGGGCATGTTTTGTGATGAGTTTCCTGTCATTTGAGCCTGTTGTATGTCGTCTGCCACTGTTCCTGCGCCACCAGCTTAGGATGCCATGGGACTTGATGAAGTGGACATGGCGCCGTGCTTGGGGTCCTGAGGCTCGCGCCCCTGGTGGCTGTGGCCAGGTCATGTGCACCTCTCGGGCGTGAGTGTTGTGTCTAGCGTTTCTCTCCCCCTTTCCTTGGGGCTTGCGTGCCACTCTCTGGCTGTGCACTGCTCTGTGTGCATGTGCCACTCCTGGTTTCAGGGTACCTCCAACCTGTGTGCTTGCTGCACTTGTCTCTTCCACTGGGGGTGTGCTACACGTAGCCCACGGGCGCATGTGTGCAGTGCCTGCCTTCTCTCCCACATTCCCTGCGCGTGATGTGCGGGATGATGGCAGCCTCCGTGTGCGCACGGGTCGGGGGCCTTATTGCTGAGATTTTGGGGTCTGTGGACTCCCTGGTTGCTGCGTGGGGCTGGGCCACTTACTTGAGCTTGTGTGCTCCTCTGCGCAGTGCTCCTGGGCCTGTACGTTGCCCCTCGCTGCGTGTCCCTGGGATGAAGGGGCGCTGACGCACCAAGCTGCTCGACTGCGGACCTTGCGACGGCACGAGCGGGTGTCGGAACCCCTCATCGCCAACTGTTGGCTTTTCTCCCACTAACTGTTTGCCCTGTGTCCAGAATGCATATGTCTGGCCTAATGTCTGCATTTCTGCAGTAATGCACGTAATAAGCTGAATGTCGTCACTTCCACAGTAATAGTCATCTTTTCCCAATATCTTCAATGCAGAAGCAGAAGACATATATTGCCACTAAACCACACTAAAAGAGGCCTAACATAATAGAAAATTAAGGTATTTAAAATGGCTTCAACCCCATCTTCACCCCCATCTCCTCCTATCATGAATCTTAACAGGCACCTTTCAAGTGTTGCACAAACTTGACAGAAGCGATGCATGCTTCACCTTCGTACATGCTTGGGCGTCAGTTCACCAAATTGCATGGTGAAGCAGAAGTCATATCACATACCAAATGGCAATACAGTCATTTATGTTACATGACTCTTGGCACTGATGGCATAACATGAAGCGATGGTTTGACAGGGAGTGTTGGACTATGACGAGTTTAATGTTTAATGCAGGTAAGGATAGGAACATGCAGGCACAACCCTTATTTATGTTAAAGAAGGACCTCAAAAAATTATTAAAGAGGAAAGAATCAGAGCACGTAGCAAAATGGTGGGACCAGTTGGAGACTGATGTCCAATCAAATAATTGCAAGTTGTTCCTGAAGTTGGTGGCCAGGTGTTTTACGGACCCGGTAGAAAATATGCTCGATCAAACGTCCAGAGACAATTGGAACTCTCACTTTCAGGGGGTCTTTTTTGATACTGATCATGTGGCCGTATAAACCACTAAAGACCTAAGTGCCAAAGAAATCAGGTTCAGCATGGAAGAGATCTCCCTAACTGTAAAAACTCTTCCTTCTGGTAAAGCTGCTGGCCCGGAAGGAATGCACTCACATATTATCAAGGGTTTCTACACTTGGTGGCTTCCAATTTTATTTAAATGATTTGATTCTATTATCCACTCTTTGGTTTTACCACGATCAAGGGCACATAGTTTTATAGTCCCTATTCTTAAGAAAGGACCCTTAAGTGACCATAATTGTAACTGACCAATTTCCCTGTTAGATATAGCTGGTAAAGTCTTTTCTAAATGCCTGTTAGCCAGACTAGATGACTGGGCTACTTTCCAGAATTTACTAAAACCCGCCCAAGCAGGTTTTAGGAATAGGTATTCAACAATTGACCACTGTCTTCTTCTGTACACACTGATTAACAAGTACGGTGCAATTAGAGGTGGGAAGTTATATGTGGTCTATATCGACATAGAAAAGGCCTTTGATTCTATTCTGAGGCACAAGCTATGGGAACAATTAGATGCACTAAAGATACCCAAGGGGCTCGTGAACCTATTACAACTGTGTTACAAGGACACGTATGCATCAGTGCGGACCTCGTGCTCTGGAAGGCTGTCAGAGCAATTCCAACAAACCAGGGGGTAAAGCAGTGTTATACTTTAGCTCCCTTTTCATTTATTCTGTTTCTTTCTGACTTTAACACAGGGGTAGTGGTAAATGGGGTCAATCCTCCTACGCTGCATTGCACTCCTTTTGGAGACCTCCTGTATGCCGATGACACCAGAGGGTCTGGAATGTGGCCTTTCTTAAACTGACAAATATGTCACAGCTCATGGCCTGAAAATGAATCGGGCAAAGGCCAAGGTTGTGGTCTTCGGGAAAGGCAGAAACCGATTCTCATGGACACTTAAGAGTGATAAAGTTGATACTACTATCTAGGTTAACCTTTTACAAAAAATGGGAATTAGTCAAGACTGTGACAAATCAACTTCTGGGGCACCAGTGGTCCAGGGATGAATATCTGTTTCTAAACCATCAATCAATCCCACACCTCTAGTACACCAGAAGGGATCTGAACATATTGGAATACAAGTAAATTATAAGACCTCCTGGACGGAACGGCAGGCTAATCTCTGCAAGGTCGTGGATTGTTGGTTAGTTGCAACACAGCGAAAATACAGTTATTACCCAATGATTAAAGGCACTGTCCAGTCAAGGTTGTATACAAATATCTATTTTATTATTACTACAATAGACAGTTCTAACACAATACAATTACAACCCCCAGTGTAAAGGAACACAGAGGACAGACAGTTTCACAAAGGAAAGGGATGCAGTCTGGATACTTGGTAAAGTAATTTGTCTTATAGTTCAAGATTATTTGGTTTCAACACCAAAGGGGCAAAGGGTCGTAACTGTCTCTAGGGGCCTTCAGAGAAGGACCAGGTGGGCAGAACCACAATGTACCTGGTGCTGAGGAATTTCTTGGTGCTCGACAGCGTTGAGGCGGTTCCAGGGTTCTTCCCAGCCCATGAAACAGAGTTAGTGGCGGGGGACAGCTGCGGGTACCAGGAGGCAGGCAGTACGGCAAGTGAGGCTGATGGACGTCTGCAGGCTGTCCGGCACAGCAACTTAGGGCAGAATCGCTGTCTCTGTGCTGGTTGGTGGATCTGGAATCTGGTCAAGGCGTCTCGGGCTCCTGGCGACTGCGGCGTGACACTTTCAGTGATGCAGCCGGATGCGGTTTGAGGACTCGACTGTCTCGAAATAGTCCTTAAAAAGATGGACGCTGGATGATGCTTGGTTTGCACTCCTCTTAGCTTCTTCGCAGGGCTTGTGTAGCTCAGGAGGGTGTTAGCAGGTAATGGCCTTGTCCTTTGACTCTCTGGCACTTCCCACCTAGGAAGCTTGCTGTCAGAGCCGAGCACCTAGCAGGGCACGCTCTATGCTCGCTGAGTACCGGTTGTGGAGCCGCTGGATGGGTCCTCTGAGTCTGGTATCTCCCTCTGTTTAGAGGAGGGATCTTGTTCCTCTTGGAATACCTGGCCTTCCTTCACTGGCGGAAGATATAAGGTAGACTGTACCTTCATCTTGGGTCCAAATGAGTCATTCTCCTTGCGAAGTATTCAGATGATCTGATCAGTGAGGGGCTCAGCCCTCTTTTAAAGCCAAAAGGCCCCAGTGATTGGTGCAGGCTAAGCCCACCTTAATTAACCAATCCTGGGTCCCCACCAGCAACCTTCAGTGATGCTTTAGGTAAGAAGAGGGGCGTTGCTAGGGGGGGCATAGGGGGGCTATAGCCCCTGATCTTTTGGTTGTAGCCCCAGATATAATCTCAGGAGCTACAGCCGAAAGACTAGCTAGCCCCCAGTCCCAACAGTTCCAACATCAGCTTAGCCCTGGGTCTTTTCCAGACCTAGCAACTCCCCTGGGTAAGAATCAGAGCACTTGGCAACAGACAGGGGAAGGATGACAACATATACTTCTAAGTCCCACCCATCTTCCTGTCAGCTGTACATCAAAGTATCTCCCTAATTAACAGAGCCCTATGTGTCGCTTGTTCACAACATGGGCCTCCGTTAAAGTAGGGGTTTGCAGGCAGACCTTCATCACCTACAATTCACATACTTCCCTGCTCTGAAAGGAGTGGTTCCAGACAGGACATTCACTGCTCTTTCATACCAATGAATGATGTTCGCATCAAGTTGACACATTGCATTACAAAGAGGTGTTGGTCTCTGGTCTCCATTGTCACTTCCTGTACTCAGGCCTCCCTGAGGCCTGCTAATTAACATTCTTCAGAATTCGCCACCACCAGCAACATGTAACAATGGAAATGCTAATCAGGCTGCCCACAGCCAGAGGCTTTTGATGTACCCACAGCTGTCAGGTGTCAGCTACACATGACAGGGTAGGGCGGTGCTGGTAAGCAGTGTCCTCTCAGAGTACATGACTGTTTTTCGGCTGTGCGGTGAGTGTGAAAAGTATATGTGCGGGAATGGCCCCACATATTCTCTGGAAGTTGATCTCCCATCATTCACTCTTCCTGTGCGGATGGTCGAATTCCTCACAAAGACATATAAAGGCAAGTGCCATGAAGGCTGCAGCAAGGTTAGGGGGTGTCTGCTAAGGCTTTACCATATGTATGGTGGGCATATGCTTCGCACGCTGTTGCTATACAGGAGTGAGATCTAGGGCTTCTCTAATTGCTCTGCTTTGAAGATGATTCAAAATAGAATTTTAAAAAACTTAGGAGACCTCCACCAAAATACCCCCAATTGCGCGCTGCAGTTAGAATTATGGATTTCCAGCATTGAGTCACAGGTGAAATTTAAGTTTGCTTGTTATTTTTTGAAAGTTTGCCTGGGTCATTCGGAAAATCCAAACTTGAAGGAGGTGGTGATGGAAATTGAGAGGTCACCTGGGACGATAAATGGAACTATACATGGGTCGACATGCAGGTAGGCGGTACGGCCAGCTGTATTTTAATGATGTGCACATGATGGATGAAGTGCTAGAGTGGAAGCAGTAGAAAGTGAGGGACAGGGGCGGGGAAGAAGTGAGGGATACATGTTAGCTAGAAGGCAGATGAGAGGTAGGTCAAGAGGGTAACTCGTAGATGAGGAGATGAGGAGGCTTTTAGTTTGGTTCTGAACAAACCAATGTGGACTGTTTCACAGATGTCTCCAGGAAGAGAATTCCATGCAAGTGAAGCAAGTAGAGAGAATGAGTGGAAGTGTGAGGAAGCACAGGGAGGTTCAGGTGCCACAAGGGTAGTCAAGGAGGCAGAACAGAGATTACGAGAAGGCTTGTAGAGCTGGATAGATGAGGATAGATACAGTTGTGCCTTTCTGTAAATAGATTTGTGAACCAGTTGCAGTAATTTAAATCTAGCCCTGTTTTGCACCATCAGCCATCTAGCTTGGTGACGGTTTGATGAAGTAGGTGTGAGGTGAGGGATTTCAAAGAGAGTCCTGACAGCAAAGTTAATGATCTTGTTGCCACATGAGAGCACCTAGTTAAACCAACATAGGCCAGGAGTGATTCCACAATCAGGTGCTGCCATTGTTTGCCAGTTATAGCCTCACACACCAGATCTATTCATTGTGTGCACATTACAGCCCCCTTATTCCGTGTGATGCCATAATATGCCACTTGTGGACTCCTATATGTGGATACATCAATTGTATGCCTGTTACAAGCTAATATGGCATGTATTGTCATAATATGCATAATTTAGCCTCACGTATCCAGGTGCTGCCATTGTATGCCCAGTTACCACATTACTGCTGCCTTATGCATCATATGACTGGTATAGTACTGTATGTAAGGTGCCAAAAATAATAAGCAGCCTCACATGTCCAGTTGTTTCCACCATATTGCAAGGGCAGCCTCAAATGCCCCAGTAATTGCATCCAATGGCAGTTAATGTTGCATGTTAATGGATTAGTCACTATAATGTGCAGCCACATTTTCCAGTTGCTGCTATCATATTCAAATTACCCAACAATGTTTTTAAGGTGTATTATGACGTGTGATAAAATCTCCACAACTAATATGCATTGCCAAAATCTGCAGCCATGGCCCACCCCACCCAGACCCAGTATTCCTGCTCTCATTCCACCCACCCACACTTATATCACCAAATGCTGCATTTGCTCTGATTCCTGGCAATGCTTTGATTACTAACCCACGCCTCTTGTTTCCCAGCCTCCTTCTTGCCCCTGACTCTGTGCAAGCGATGTTATGTTTAAACAGTTTGCATAGGAAGAGGAGTACCAGCTCTGTGTCCCTCCCCTAACTCCTCAGCAGCTACTAGGTATTTGCTCAGGAGCTAGGATAGGGACTAGGTGTTGCAACTATGAAAAGTAAGCATTGATCTCATGAGATCGGGGTTGCAAGTGAAGCGTCATATCTGTGCGGTACTACTGGTGACCGTTTACCCTGCGCCCTCGCTAAAATGGCTCAATTGTTCTTCAGGTCATCTCCTATCAAGATACAAAGAATGCATTAGGGAGGCGGATACATTGCCCTATTCCACATTGGAATCAATAGTTAGTACACATTAGGAACATCTCATCTCTCCCGTGTATCTTGAGCAGGAAAGTAATGCTCACCTTCTTGTCTTTAATAGAATCAAGACTCCCTGCGCTATTAGCAGGGGTAATCTTCATTCTATGTGAAGACCGGAGGCAAGCAGTATGCTTTTTCAAAGCTTCTCATTACGGTCGCTGCCACTAACTGTACAGGCTTAAAGTCAAATGTCCTAAATGTATTATCACTGGCCCAGTCTGCCGCTTGCAGAATGTCTTGCAGCTTCGCCCCTTGTGCTAATGTTTTCTCGGCCATTATTCCTCCCCCGGAATGCGCTCCAAACTTAGACAAATCTACTCCCGCTAAATGCATCACTTTGCTCACCCATCTAGCTATGATAGCTGTCGTGACTGCTTTTTGCATTTTCCTATGCGCTATTAGCAATTGCATTGTTCCTACTGCTCGCATTTCCGCTGTTCTACTTTCATACTCTCTTATGCACGCTGCCACGCACTATTTGGGGTTGTCGTGTAAGTAGGGATAAGATAGCGACGATGAAAAGGTCTTTGTCCTCCTGACTAGAGGTGAAGGTAACCCCTTTGGGTCCATATGTCTTTCTGTTCACATCCATTGCCTTAATGTCTGTTATCCTTCTGCTTGATATCAAGCACAATAGCATGGCTAGCTTCCCTAACAACTGTTTCAGTGACTGATCCTGCTCTCCGGCCAAGTGGCAAGATGCTTCAGAACTATCGTCACGTCCCATAAGTTGGCATAATTTGGCATGATTTGGCTCTGGACGCCTTTGATGAGTCTTATCACTGCTGCGTTCTCTCCCACAGGTGTCCCGCTGATATGGCGGACCTGTACACTCATATTGTCCTAAATGCTTTCCCTTCTTGTAGTAGTTCTGCTAGAAAGTTCAAGATCACCACTAAAGGGGCAGAAATGGGAGGTCATTTTCTCCTTTTGCACCATCGTGACCATCTACCCCAAGCTGTGTCATAGCTCTGTCCAGTGGACGGAGCCCGTGATACGGTGATGAGTAGCGCAGCTTGTGCCAAAAGGCCCAGGAGGGCCCAGCGTCTCTGGCTATCCTGCACGCCATCAGTGGGAGAGTCCCTATCACTCGCAGAGGATGAAATTACCCAACTGGGTCTGTGAGTAGATGTTATGATATGATATGGCATTTATAACGCACCTATACACAAGTGTTTCAAGGCGCGAAAGATGTTCTCCCACCGAAACGATTCTCAGTGGTATTTCAGTAGCTCCATCAGTGTTGGGAACCATGAGTGGTCGGTCAGTAGTCCCATCAGTGTTGGGAACCATACTTGTGACTTCCATATCAGAGTCACTATGATCAGTCTCGCCTCTTCCCTGCAAGCTTTCTCCAGAACTCTGCTCATCATTATAAAACGGGGGAAAGGCGTAATACAGGTACCCCCTTCAGTCTTGTAGGAAGGCATCTACTCCTTACGCTTTCGGATCTAACCGCCAGCTGAAATATCTGCTCTTCTGCACGTAGAACCTAGATGCAAATAGGTCTGTATGGAACGACCCCATAGTTGTTCTATCCACCGGAATACTCCTACTTCTAGCTTTCAGTCAGTGGAATCCGATAAATGTCTGGAGTTCCAGTCCGCTGCTACATTGAGCGCTCCCGGGAGATATTCCGCTATCACTGATGTCGCTGACTCGAGATAGTAGTGCCAGAAGTCCTTTGCTAGCTCTTCTACAAGTCTGGACTTCATTCCTCCTAAGTGTTTTATGTATCTTACCACTGAGATATTGTCCCTCTTCAGCAGGATGCATGAGTTCACCTTGTCCTTCGTGAAGGCTTTGATCGCGAAAGATCCTGCAAACATCTCTAGACAGTTTATGTGTAGGCGGAGCTCCTCCGAACTCCATCTGCCCCCTTTTCCCAGCTCCCGCCAGCATGCTCTCCAGCCTGCTCTGCTGGTATCTGCCTCTATTATCAGGTTGGGTCGGTCGCTGAATATGGCTTGCCCGTTCCAGGCATCCATATTCTGTAGCCACAATTTCAGTTCTATTCTGGATTCAGGATCTAGAGGTACAGCCTGATGGTATCTTAAACCCTGCTGCAGGTGCTAATTTTTTGTCTTTGTAGGGCACGATAGTGTAGGGGCCCTGGGAATATTGCCTGAATCAATGCTGTCAATAGACCCACTATACTCGCTAGCGTCCTCAGCGACACTATGTTCTTGCCCAGGCAGCTACTGATCTCTCTCTTGATGTCTCGCACTTTCCTGGCTGGTAGTTCCAGCGTTGCTGCTTTGGTGTCTATGATAAACCCAAGGAAGTCTATTCTCCTCGTCTGGGTCATGTCTGATTTCTCCTGATTCACTAGGAATCCAAGCGACAAGAGGAGCTTCTTCACCCATCTCGTCTGGTATTGTAATATCTCTCTGATGCTCGCCAGCAGCAGGATGTCATCTAGATAGATAATCATACAGATCCCTTTCTCCCTAATCACTGCCGCTTTCAGTCTGATGAGCGTCGTAAAAACCCATGGCGCTGATGCTAGACCAAAAGGCATCATTGTGAAATGCCAATATCGTTCGTTCCAGGTGAACGTTAGAAAGGGCCGGTATTGCTCCTGAACTGGTATTGTGAGATATGTGTCTTTTAGGTCGATCCCTGTGAGCCAGTCGCCTTGCCTCAGTGTATCTCGCAGCTGGTGGGTCCCTTCCATCCTGAAGTGGTGATACTCTCTCCAGCTGTTCAGGTCTTTCAAGTTTATTACGGGCCTTACTTTTTCTTTCCTGTGAACCAGGAACATATTGCTTATGAATTTTGGTGGCGTGTTGCAAGGCTCGATTGCCCTCTTCTGCGCTAGACACTGGAGCTTGCCCTGTAGACTTACTCTCTCCATCTGGGCCAAGTGTATTGGATGGGGGATGCGGCTTTGGTGGGGCTCTTGTATGAATTCTAGCTACAGCCCTTTGGCTGTCTGCAGCACCCAGGCGTCGCTGGAAAGCGTGCGCCAGTTTTGGCAAAATCGCTGCGTTCTCCCCCCTACTGGAGGGTATGTAGTATGCCTCACCTGTGAGGAAGTTCTGTCCTCTTCCCGGTCCCCTTCCTCAGCGACCTCTCAGAAATCGTCCTCTCGTGGGGAAGAAAGCGCCTTGTTGCTTCTTGTCCCTTCCCAGGAATATTTTCCTAATGGATGCCAGTGCCTTCTCCAGAGAGGTGTATGTTCCTACAAACCTCCCCATTTCCTTCCCGAAGGTTTTGCCAAATAGGAGCCCCTGGGCTGCCTTGCCCGCTTTGTATGAGGCTAGATCCCCTAGATTGAAGTAAATCTTTAGCAGGAGTCCTCTTCTGCACTCCGAGGAGGTAGCGTAGTTTGCGTTGCCCAACAGGCATACCGCTCTCTGCCTCCAGTTCGCCAGTATGTCCGGGTCCACTTCTTCTCCCATGTCTCGGGACCACTCCACCATGTCCATGATCTTGGCGAGTGGCCCTGAGAGGTCGAGGACCTTCTCCTGGCAGCTTCTCCAGGACCTGTCTATACCTTTTCCGGGGGTCCCTGGATGTCTTAGACACAAAGGCTAGAATTTTGG
The DNA here is from genome assembly GCF_040938575.1 of Ambystoma mexicanum. Lineage (NCBI taxonomy): Eukaryota > Metazoa > Chordata > Amphibia > Caudata > Ambystomatidae > Ambystoma > Ambystoma mexicanum. The sequence goes on from NC_090923.1 coordinate 238,612,647, forward strand.
AGTCTAGTTCCGGGACCTCTGCTACCTTTCCGGACAATTCAGGTCTCGGACATTCTGCTCGCATGTGCTGCCTCGCTTCTTTATCGAGCGCCTTGCGCAGCCTCTGAGTCATATACTTTGCTACTCGTGGCAACGGTTGCCAGTCCGAAGACTTGGGGTTATTAATAATTTCTGGTTCAAACATATCTGAAATGTATTCGCTATCTTCTATGTTGTTTTCTTTTCTCCGTTTTTTCTTTTCAGGAGGTTGTAGATCACTCTCCTCTGTTCTGTTCTTGAGAATACCGTGGGGTCTCTGGAGACTCTTCTTCAGAGTCTAGCCCTTCGCTTCCCATATTCTCGTCCCCAGGGTTGGGGGTCATGAGGCTTGTCACCACCGACTTGCGCATGAATGCGTTCCTAAGTTTCTTTAAGGCGTCGGTAGCCTCTGGGGCCTCATTGTCCACCCTGTAAGGTTGACACGGTGGGTCAGAAGAGGCCTTACTCTTCCGGGCCTCAGTACACTCCTGTGGGCCCTCTGGCATGGCCTTTGTGGACGTGCTCTCTGGTTTCTCTGTGCTTTTATGCTTTTGACTTAAAAAGATCTCAATTGTAGCCAGTCTTTCTTGTAGGGGCTTCACACCTTGTGACGCCTCTTCCACAAGCGAGTTACCCAGCTGTGGGCCAGGTCTTCTTCCTGTTCTTCATTGCTCCACAAGAATTCCGACATTGCTTCTGTGGATGCTTGTGCCTTATTACCTCTGCTCAGGTCGTGAGGCATGTCCACTACTATGCTGTGCTCTATTTCTGTGTTTGCACCAGCTTGGCTCTACTGTTATGAGCTCTATGCTCGCTTTGTATGCCTTTGCCTGCCTCACAGGAGTTCTAAAACATGCACCGACGTGTGGATTCGCTTTGTTCATTATTATATCCCTCAGGAGTAGCTTGTAATTCACTTTACTTTCGTGAATACGAAAAACTTGTTCTGCAATGAGCATCGAGGGAGTGACTCCTCCTTTCCAAGGGTGGGAGTATTGTGTTCCTCCACTCTGCCAAGGGCTTTGCTCAATCTTGTTTTGTGCTCTTGTGCAGACTGGCATGCACAGAGCTTTTCGGCCACTGTTGTTCTTAGACTCTGCCTCTATGCGGGAGGGGGCTGGAGTTCCTTGCCTCACACAGAGCGTGGCAGCTCCCCGAACATGCCGAGAGTGCAGCACGGGACTGCGCATCCTCTGTACTTCTGAATTACCTTTATTTACTCTGCTAGCAGAAGATCACGCTCAGGACGCATGGCCTAACATGCATCAAAAGGTGGATGGCACACAACTGTACTTCACGATTAGAGCAAGACATACATGTTGTTTACATCTCAAACTGACTAGTACAAAAACAGATGTAGATTTCCTTAAATTACTTGAAGCAACACGCACCAAATCCTGAAATCCATGCCCATGTTATCCCCTCAGTCTCATCATCCAAAACTGGAGATTGCATCAATAAGTCTTCAGTCAAGATCACTTTGCTTCATAATGGATACCTGGACACACCAAGACGTACACAAAATAATTGTGAACAAGGAGCTCAGATAAAGCTATTCATCCCGTGATCATGAAACAAATTAGTACTACAAACTTGAAGACCTTCAAAAAACACTCAAAATATCCTACTAACTGGTCTTTGGAAAAATGTAATTGCAATGCTACCACTCCAGCAACAATTCATCCAAAAAGAAAAAAAAAATCGGTAAAGTTTCACACAATGCAGCAGAACGTCTCATATGTTACCTAGTGTGCACGCAGCAAGAATGCAAACATTTTGCCAACAGTCTACAATGAAACATAATGCAGTTTTAGTACCTAGTGATCACAATACAGCCTTAAAAGCCACATGGCCAAAGCCTTGCAAAAATCGACCTTTTTTCACAATTTTCACAATGACCATTAAGGGGCCAATGTACTTTTTAATAAACATTTAGACACACACACACACACACACACACACACACACACACACACACACACACACACACACACACACACACACACACACACACACACACACACACACACACACACACACACACACACACACACACACACACACACACACACACACACACACACACACACACACACACACACACACACACACACACACACACACACACACACACACACACACACACACACACACACACACACACACACACACACACACACACACACACACACACACACACACACACACACACACACACACACACACACACACACACACACACACACACACACACGCACACACACACACGATGTGCTACCTTGAAAGAATACAAACGGGCGGATGCAAAGCTTTGCTTTAATCCTACCGAATTAGAATTTGTCTGGGCATCTCTTATTAGTCGTGTGCCCTCACAGAAGGTTTATAGACCATATGTACATAAGTTTTCATTCCAACACCAAAAGGAGTAGTCTAGACTGCTACTTAACATCCCTTCTGCTTGAGGCCACAAGCAATTGCATACATGGGGCCTGATTCATGCAAATGTGGGCAGAAATCCCGCAAGGGCTGTGCACCGAGAAGGACACTGCATGAGCCTGAGCGCAGGATAAAAAATGCGCACTTGCGTATTCATGGAATTGTTTGCGCAAAGTAACCGTGTTCGCAAGTTGTGGCCAGTACGCCCCTGACACGTCCCCCCGGGCAAAGCATAAACAGCCAGATCAGCGACCTATGCACACTCACTAGTGCGCAAATACATGCACCCTTCAAACAGTTTGCGGGGTTCCCTGCAAGCAGGCCGGCATCTCGGGGAACCTGCATAGGCTCCCCCGTAACTGTTCCCTGCACCCTGATAATGTGCATAGGAAAAATCGTGACTCGGTCTAAACTTGAACAATCTGCGTGCAAACCCCTCTAAACTGCTCCTGCTCCCCGCTACACTGCTTACCCGGACCCCTAAGTAAGTTCGGGAACCCCGGTTGTGTGCACGTACCCTTAAATCCGACATGCAAACCCCCACCTCTGCGCTGCACGTCCTACACGCAAATGTACTTATGCCTGCCTTCTGGTGGTGGATAGTATGAACGACTTGCGTGTCCATTTTCCAGCCGAGAGGTTGCACTATTGAATCCATGAATACGTCTTGTGCTGTGCAATTGTGAACATGCAAAGGACTGCCTGCAGGCCGTCCCTCGGAATGCCCACTTTTTAGCAAGTGCGTTCCCATTTTTGGTGTTCTGCCCCCTTCCCAGCCCTCTGCGCAAGCAACACCTATGCTCTGCGCGGAGTCTCGTGAAAGGCCCACGACAGCTTGCAGAGACTTGCCAAGCCTGGACGAACTCCACGCAAGTCAACGAAAAGTACAGCACATTCGATTCCATGAGTTGCGTGCAGTTTGGCATGCAAAAACCCTTTTTTCCACGCAAATTATTCCATGAATTGGGCACATGGTCTACATCATCTTTGTATAGAAACTTGGGACCATAGGGACATTGAGCTGGGAATCCATGTCTGTGCATGCCTGTACGATATAGGGGGACTTTGGAAATCTTTTAAATAACTGCTTCTGAGTAGCTTTACATTACAAACAAAAATGAGAAAATTAAATGCAATTAATCTTTAAGATTAAAAGATCAGTGTTCACAGAATGTCTATTGTCTAAGCCACATTCCTTCTCCAAGCACCTCAAATATGTGCCAGCTTCGTTGGTCGAGTGGTTTCAGCTGGACTCCTCCATTGGGGGGCAGAGTCAAAACCTATTTGCACGCGCTTGGCATATGCTTGGCCTATTTCATTCGTTGAAAGCAACCACTTTTTGGTGTTTGCAATGCTCTGCTTCCTACTTGTGTTACTGTCTGAGCCTTGGCTAGCAGGTAGGCTTGAAAACAACACGAGGCAGAGGTATACAGCCTTTGGTCTTCTAGTCTGACAAGGTCTCCAGGGATATGCTCTGTAAGCCAGCAGGTCCCATAGGGTTACTATGTTGAGTGACAATGTCCCCTTACTAGCCCTTCCATCGGCTAAGGGCCAACTACATGAATTAGCACCCAGGGTGTATGGTGAGGATATTTTGATTGTCACGTTAGTCCCACCACCCCTGTAAGCAATGTTCCTTTCCACAATATTCCCACTCCCTGTGAATTCTGAATGAAGACACACTTTTTAAAAATGTGTTCATATCATGGGGTCAGCAATGAAATCTCCAAACTAGACGGAATTCATAGTGTACTCCCCAGCACTCCCAATTTTCTTGTTACCTACTACGGGCCCCTTCGCTAGTGATAGTGACTGCTCCACTATCTCGGAGACCCCCGAGACAATCGAGGCCGACTCTGAGGCAAAGCCTGGGAGACGTAAAAGAAAAGTATGAGCTGTTCTCTATGTCAAAAGAGTCTTAATACCAGTAAACAGCAGTGAAACAAGCCAATCCCGTATTACCAACTTGGCTAACCTGAATACTCTTGGCAGTACCATGAAGCCGTGTTCCAGTGACAAAAGAATGAAAGAAGCCTACGGCTAGTCTACAGCAAGAAGACTTTGAATAAAGGTTTTATGAAAGCTAAGATTTGGGGGGAAAGATGCAGGATCCATCGTCTAATGGTTCTGAACAGTTGTGGGATGTCTTAATCCACTAATCCAAGCCCTGCAACATCACTGTGCATTGCTGGCAACAGAAACATCATAATGGCCGCCGGAAAGCATGCTGCTCTCCAGAAATACACGTTTTACCTACCTTGTGGGGACTATGTGTGGAAACCAGCCTTGTGGGGACTAACCTTTCCCAATGTTCTGGAAATGTGTTAATAGCAGAAATATATTCAGAAAAAATTCATAATACAGGATCCAACTTCAAATTTGCAAAAATACTTATTTTTAGTCGCGTGTTTGGTACCATCTTTGCGGGGACTTGAACGTGTGTTACCATCCTTATGGGGACTTACCACATTATTCTTATTTGGGATGGAATGTATAATGAGCAAATGAAAAAATGCTTACTTTATAGTACTTAGTATACAATATATTTTATATACAAGTACATTCCTGATATCTAGGCACCACAACAGATGGATTAGGATGTTTTTGAATTTGCAAGATGTTTAATTTGCATGTGAAACTTAAAGGCAGTTTGTTCTGGCAGTAAACACTATTATAAACACTAAAAAAACTTCCAGGAAAGAGAACTGTGGCACAGGAGATACCATGATTGACCCAGGATTACACTTTGTGATAAAAAAGGAAGCAGGATTTCAAATTCAAGTTTCATTCTTCCACAGGCACCATCTTCCCTATTTACACATCTCCTCTTTAGGAATGATGAGGTGTTGTTATCTACTTTTGGATCATGTTTAATATTAGTGAAGTTACCTTTCCAATAGAGATCATGTTTGATTATGGTCAATTTAAATTCTCCAAAGCAATTCTAAGTGATAATCATGATAAGGTCCCCACAGAGATGGTGTTCAATTATGACAATGGTATGGTCCCCACAGAGATGGTGTGTGATTATGATAACACCAAAGTCCCCACAGAGATGGTGTGTGATTACAATGATGTTAATGTCCCCACAAAGATGGTGTGTGATAAGAAAGAATGTTATTAAAGACACACAGAGGCCATGCAGAGGTCAACAAAAGATGGGAACTCAATCATTTCTGTCCAGTGTTAAACTTCCCGTTTGTCCTCATTTCTCATCTCCTATTGCCCACCTAAATGACTTACCTATCCTTTGCCTACTGCTTTACACTACACAAATATATCCATCTCACACATGACAGCCTTATGCATATTAATACCACATGAACCAGATAGAGGCATGCCAAAGTTCTAACCTCTATCCATTTTACCATCCCCTAATCCAGTGGCTAATTCGGCATACTAGCACACTCATTTAATAGACCTTGGGCCCTCATCTCCATATAAATGAGAAATCCAAGTGCCACTTTCACAAACCATACTGAACCATACCAGCATTGGGCACTGAAGTAGGTACGGCCTCCACTTGTCAACACTGCAGGCTTTTCAGACGACTCCCCATCTAACCCACTAAGACCCCAACACCAGTTTCCTCTAGTAGAACCATGTGCAATAAAACCCCCAAAATGTCGAAGCTTCTCTATTAAAGACATTTCATTTTATTGGTTGTGTGTGATAATGATGTTGAAGTCCTCAAAGAGATGGTGTTTGAATATAATGATTTCAATGGCCCCACAAAGATGGTGTATGCATATTCAGATTTTTAAGTCCCCACAAAGACGGTGTACGATGATAATAACATTAACATCCTTTACAGAGATGGTATATGATAACAGTGATGATTATGTCCCCATGGAAATGGCATGTTGCTATAATGATTTTAAGTTTGTTACAGAGATGTGTGATAACGGTGATGATTAAGTCCCCACAGAGATAGTGTGTGCCATAAAGGAGGGTGAAGACCCCACAGAGATGGTGTGTGATAATGGTAATGATTAAATCTCCACAAAGATGGTGTGCGATTAAAAATAGGTTGAAGTCCCCACAGAGATGATGTGTGATTATTGTGATGTTAGAGTTAAAGTTCCCATGGAGATGGTGCGTGATAATGGTAATGATTAAGTCCCCATAGAGATGGTGTGTTTTTTTAAAATTTATTTATAATGTGTGCCAGACCCGAAGGTATCAGGGCACAGAAGAAGCAAGAAGACTTTCAGCTTAGGTTACATAGTGGCATATAAAATACAGGTCAGAATATACAGATGCATAATGTACACGATATAGCAGAAGCATAGATACATACGATACAAGAATAACACTATACAAACGGGACATAAATATATAGAGCACTCTGGTGTGTTATTATAACGATGTTAAAGTCCCCACAGAGATGGTGTATGATTACAATGAGGATGAAGACCCCACAGAGATGGTGTTTGAAGATAATGATGTTAAAGTCCCCACAGAGATGGTGTGTGATAACGATGATGATTATGTCCCCATAGAGATGGTGTGTGATTATAATGATGGAAAAGTCCCCACAATGATGTTGTGTGATAAAAATGAGGCTGAAGACCCCCACAGAGATGGTGTTTGAATATAATGATGTTAAAATCCTCACAGAGATGGTGTTTGATTTTGATGATTAGAATGGCTCCACACAGATGGTGTATGTATATTCAGATTTTTAAGTCCCCACAAAGATGGTGTACGATGATAAAAACATTAATGTCCTTTATAGAGATGGCATATGATAATAGTGATGATTATGTCCCCATGGAGATGGCATGTGGGTATAATGATTTTAAGTTTGTTACAGAGATGTGTGATAACGGTGATGATTAAGTCCCCAGAGAGATAGTGTGTGTCATAAAGGAGGGTGAAGACCCCACAGAGATGGTGTGTAATAATGGTAATGATTAAGTCCCCACAAAGATAGTGTGCGATTAAAAAATAGGTTGAAGTCCCCACAGAGATGGTGTTTGAATATACTGATGTTAAAGTCCCCACAGACGTGTGTGATTATTTTGATGTTAAAGTCCCCATGGATATGGGGTGTTATTATAATGATGTTAAAGTCCAGACAGAGATGGTGTATGATTAAAATGAGGCTGAATACCCCACAGAGATGGTGTTTGAAGATAACAATGTTAAAGTCCCCACAGAGCTGGTGTGTGATAACAATGATTATGTCCCCATAGAGATGGTGTGTGGTTATAATGATGTAAAAGTCCCCACAGAGATGCTGTGTGATAAAAATGAAGCTGAAGACCCCACAGAGATGGTGTTTGAATATAATGATGTTAATGTCCCCACAGAGATGGTGCATGATGGATGAGTATGTCCCCACAGAGCTGGTGTGTGATAACGATTATGTCTCCATAGAGATGGTGTGTGATTATAATGATGTAAAAGTCCCTACAGAGATGCTGTGTGATAAAAATGAAGCTGAAGACCCCACAGAGATGGTGTTTGAATATAATGATGTTAATGTCCCCACAGAGATGGTGCATGATGGATGAGTATGTCCCCACAGAGCTGGTGTGTGATAACAATTATGTCTCCATAGAGATGGTGTGTGATTATAATGATGTAAAAGTCCCTACAGAGATGCTGTGTGATAAAAATGAAGCTGAAGACCCCACAGAGATGGTGTTTGAATATAATGATGTTAATGTCCCCACAGAGATGGTGCATGATGGATGAGTATGTCCCCATAGAGATGGTTTGTGATTATAATGATGTAAAGGTCCCCACAGAGATACTCTGCCATAAAAATAAGGCTGAAGGCCCTACACAGATTGTGTTTGATAGGGGTGGTGTTAAAGTCTCAGAGATAGTGTCATAATGATGATGCTACCTTCCACACAGAGATGTGTGACAATTGTGATGTTAAAGTCAGTGATGATATGCACCAGCATAAATATATATATAATTGAAAATTGTATAACCTGGCTTATGCTATTTTCGTGGCTTCTTGGCATTATGCTCTGCAATAGAAGAAGGTGGGGGTTGGTGGCAGCAGAGTAAAAGGTGAGCTGCAGATTCTTAAGTGTGATTAGTACAGATTTGGATACATCGGTTTACTGTGAGGTTGTGAAGTGAGGTTGTGAAATGGATACATGGGTCTTGCGTAGACATATGCGCCCAGGTGTGTTGTATTATATACTACTAGCAGGTGTACCCGTGCTTCGCACAGTAAATCCTACTTAAGTCCTAGTTTGAAGTTTATTTAATAAACTAAACCAATGCTTCTTTGAAGACAAAATTGCTAGTGTTTCCTGTAGGAGCTAGTGTGAACAATTTGTCTTTGTTTCCAACTCTGGACCAAGCCACATAAAGCTGACCATTAAAACAGCATGAGTCACATAAATCGATTCCAGCTACTTTGAGTTGGAGCATTGAGATTGCACAGCAACATTATTGGTGTCCTGATCTACAGCCGAGGCAGCAGCGACCTCAACATAAGTGCTGTCCCCGTTTAGGGCTGAAGTGTGTAAGATTGAAGTGCTGTACCTGTACGTGTACGACTGAAACATGTACGCTTTGTACTGTTGAGATGGCATACATTCATCAGCTTCCATGCGAAATGAAGTTCCTGTAATTATCATGATAGATTTGCCATGATGTGACTGACAATGTCATTGGGGACACTATAGAAGAGTCATGCACCATTTCCTGTCACCCGCATTACTACAAAAGCACTGTTTTGTGTCAACCGCATGACTTCAAAAGTGAGTGCCGCTAATGTCAGCTAGAATGCTGATAGTGTGGAAAGTTTGGAACAATGAACTGCTGAAGTTTTCATGAACTGCTGAACTTTAGCAACAATGAACGTAGAACTACAGCGGAACTATGGTGCAGAGAGCTATATGATGGGGGGAAAGCATTGCACATTGCTTAAAAAAATCTGAAAAAGGTCTATTTTATATGTGTTACATTGTCTACACCATGGAACCCTTCCCACATGCCAAATTTCAGGTTGGTAGCATGTTGGGAAGTATGCTGAACATTTCAAACAGACACACATACATATCCACAAACTTCCATTTTATATATATGGGAATATGGGATACATTACTCACCGTAATCGTATTTCTGGTGCTTGTATCTGCTTAGATTCACATGCTCTGCATAGTCCAACATCTAGTGGAAGTTGCAGAGTATCACAAGATTTGTTTTCAAAACTCAAAAATGTACGTTGACAGGCTGTGTTAATAATACTATCCCTAGTGTGACCTGTACTGTACACATGGTCCTTCACGCGTCGATGTCCCTCAGATTGTTTATTTCTGACATGAGGTTGCATGAAGTGTAGCGTGAGTACAGATGTAATGAAGCAGAAACAGTGATAGCCCAGAAAACATCTGTGTGTCTTCTACTCCAGAAGGGGAGGAAGGGTGGGCACGTTCATCTAAGCAGATAAAAGCACAGAAATACAATTACAGTGATTAATGTATCCCTTCTGGAGCTTGTGGATCTGCTTAGATCACATGTTCTGCATAGATTACCGAGCAGTATCTGGAGAAAGAGGTGGGAAGTGAGAAGGTACAGCAGCAAAGAGATGTTTTCGGACACCTTATCCCACCTGTAAATCTGCTTTAGAGTGTGTGTTAATGCAATAATGCTGTGGGAACGTATGGATGGAACTCAATGTAGCAGCTTTGCAAATGGCGTCTAGAGGGATGTTTGCAATGAAAGCTAGGGTAGCTACTATACCTCTGGTAGATTGAGCCCTTGGTGTGAAAGGTAAGACTTTCCTGGATAGGGAATAGCAGAGCTGTATGCACTTGACAATCCATCTGGAGATGGCGTTCTTTGACATGTGATCACCTTCTCTTCCAGGTGCTATGGAAACAAAGAGTTGGTCTGTTTTCCTTAAAGGTTTAGTTTTGTTCACATAGTACAAGACCACCCTCCGTACATCAAGTGTACGGAGGCTTCTTTCTGCTCAGTTAGATGGATGTGTTCTGAGGACAACCTTGTCCTTGTGTATTATGAAGAAATGGTCTTGTGCGGAAAAATCCTGTAGCTCGCTGACTCATTTTATAGAGATGATGTCTACCAGGAATGCAATCTTGTAAGTCAGATGTTTTAGGCTGGCATTGCGCATAGGCTCAAAGGGTGGACCCATGAGCTTGGAGAGCATAGCACTGAGATCCCAACCCTGAGGAGGGTTGGAAATTGAGGTTACAGCCCCTTTATCCCTTCAATGAATGCCTTAATGACTGGAACTTTCCACCAGGACACCTTGTTCTGTAAAGTGGTGTAAGCTGACAGAGCTGCCAGATGCACTTTGATGGAATTAAATACTAGGCCATAATGTAGAATGTTAGCTGGGGAACAATGTTGGGTTTAGTGTTTGTGACATGCACCATATCACAAATCTCTTCCACTTATTGAAATAGCAGTGTCTGGTGTTGAGTTTTTGTGCCTCCTTTAGGATATCCATACACCTTTCTGGAAGATTCAAGTGGCCAAATTCTATGACTTCAGGAGCCAAGCTGCCAAGTTCATAGATTTAGGGTGCGGGTGGAGGGATGCTCCCTTGTATGTGTTAGCTTGTTGTATGGGCACGGGAGCTTGATTGGGTCGCACATCCCCAGTTTGAGCAGATGTGGAATCTAAGGTTGTCTGGCAAACATGGGAGCAACCACAATTAGAGTTACCTGTTCCTGGTGCATCTTGTGCACTATTTTGCTCAGGAGCGGTGTCAGGGGATGGGGGGGGGTGTTGCCCAAGCACATTTCCCTGACCAGTTTATCCACAGGGCGTTCCCCTTGGACCCTGGTTGGGGAAACCTGGATGCGAAGTCTGGGCATTGTGCGTTTAGGCTTGTGGCAAACAAGTCTAATGGGGGGTGACCCCATTGTGAGAATATTCTGTCTCGAAAGGATATCTCTGTCGAGTTGGCACTCGTGTTCTTCTGGTAGAGGGTATCTGCTTAGAATGTCTGCCAGAGAATTGAGTTCCCCTGGAACATGCTCAGATGTTAGGAAAATATTCTGCTTGAGTGCCCACTTCTGTATTCTTGAGGCTAGCTTGGACAGACTTTGTCTCTTTGCTTGTTTAGGTAGAACATGGCAGTTGTGCTGTCTGTGAGGACCTGCACTGTTTGACCTGCCAGATGTTGCTGAAAGGCTTGAAGAGCCTTGAGGACTGACAATAGTTACAGGAAGTAGATATGTTTCTGTGCTGTAGTGCATGTCCATTGGCCATGGGATGTGTGGTGGAAGAAGTGAGCCCCCCCCCATCCGGCGAGTGATCCATTTGTAGTGAGGATCGCTTGTGGTGGTGGAACGCGAAAGGGTTTTCCTTCGAGTAGGTTGTCCCTGGACCACCAACAAAGAGCCTGTACCAAGGTTAGCGAAACAACCACTAGATCATCCCCTGACTGCTTGCCTGAGTCCATTGTTTTGCTAACCATTCCTGCATTGGACACATGCGCAAGTGAATGCATGAGGCCCTCATCCCGAGCAAGTACATTGCTTTGCGTACAGTTATTTGGCGACCGACTTTGTAGTGAGGTACTCGCAGCAGCATGTTTTGTACTCTCTCGTTTTAGGGGAAATTCAGTTCCTCTTTTGTCTTTAGAATAGCCCATAGAAATTGTTTTATTTGTCTAGGGACTTAGCTTGATATCTTTTTGTTGATGGAAAAGCCCAGATTGAAAAGAAGGTCTATTGTCTTTTGAGTATTTTGTTGGCAAATTTGAGGAGATTCCCTGTTAATTAGTCATCCACATAAGGGTATACTGGGATGGACTTTCTGCGCAGGTGTGCTTCCACCACCACCAGTACCTTGGTGAATACTCTTGGTGCTGAGGCAATGCCGAAGGGGAGTACCTTGAACTGGTAGTGAACTCGCACTATCTTGAAGCACAGATATTTTCTGTGACCTTTGGGGTTTGACATATTTGTTCACAGGCCACAGATCTAGTACTGGGCGCATGGAAAGGTCATTCTTTGGCACAGTACGTTGAATAAATACCCTTGTTTACCTGATTTGCTGGAACGATCTATATGCGTCCTTTTCCAGCAGTGCCTTTACTTCTTCCAACAGTATTTGTTTTTCTTCTGTTGTCATTTTCCTTTGTCTCGGCGGGTGGTAGGGTGGTTTTTGTAACAGCTCAATTCCCACCTGTCACGGTGGACAACACCCACTTATCTGACGTTATCCCCTCCCATGCGTGGGAGAAGTGTGAAATTCTGCCTCCTACTGGAGTGGCATGGGAGGGGACCTGAAGCGGGGCATCATTATTTGGGAGAGGTGGAGCCTCTCCCAGGTAAGGTTCTTCCCTTCTATTTCCTCATTTAAAATTGGGAGCAGAACCTTGACCTTGCGATTGGCCCCAAGACAAGGACTGTTCACCTTGAGTGTAGCCCATGGAATGTTGAGCACCCTGAACCCAAAACCTTCTAGAGTTTGAGGAACCCCGTTGAACATAGGGCTTGTTTGTCAATTGGCCAAGGGATTTGAGCGTCGTATTCGTCCTTAGCACTCTTAAGGGCGTCTTCAACGACCTTCCTTTGCACAACACTATTATACTGGCAAGAAAGTGAGGATAACTAGTTGTCTCAGCTCATTACTGTTGCAACAACATGAAGAACCAGACGTTATTATCCAAGCCTTCATGCTCTGTACACTTATCATGCCTCTCCCCAGTAACTACTGCTATTCCATAGGTCTGTGCCATGTCTATGTTAATGTGCCCCCTTCCATTTACTGCCTCCCACTTAAACATGCTCATCAATCGGCCTCGGCTTTCTTTCAACCTCTTTAATGGTTCAGACACAAGAATTAAGATTGCTCAAAAGCCTTTAAAAATGTTACATTATGACAGTTTCATAATTGGATACCTTACTTTTATTGTTTCAAAATATTAAGCTATAAATCAACCAGGACAGCATAGTCAAATACCTGCAAGAGAATAGTCACACCTTTTCTCCAGAGTCACTCCTATTATGAGAGTAAAATATAGGATGTAAGCATAGGAGGGGTCGACCAGTTGAACACTGCCATATGCTGTTCGCTTGGGGAATTTCAATTCTATCACAGAGCTTCACTGTGAAGTAGTAGATGTGATTACACACTGAGCCACAATACGAGTTAGGCAGTAATTCTGCGATAAATTAGTGGAAAATGAATTAGTGTTACCGCCACTTGATCAGGAAGAATTTCAGCCTGATTACAAGTGGTGGTGGTGTAATTCCCCATTCATTGGATGTAATGGGGCTTTCTTTGTGGAATTACCGTGGCAGAGATCTGCCAAATCTGCTGATTTTTTGGCGTTGAGTGGGAAGATTTTGCTCCAGGGTTTTGCTGGAGATAAAACCTCCATTGAAAGCTGAAAGTCATAATTTGGCATAGTAGTAAAATTGGGGATAACTCAGTTACTGACAATTTTATCACTTACCACCCAAATCGTAATGAGGCCCGCTGTCCTGTGATGGACTTAAAACTCCCCAACGATTTACACTGCAGAGACATCATTGTTACACTCGCTATCTCTGTGAGAACGTTCACACACCATTCCTCTGGGAACTTCAGTGTAATCACACATTATTCCTGTGGGGCGGGGACTTCAATTTTATGACATACCATTGCTGTGCGGACCTCAATTTGATGACACACCACTACTGTGGGGACTTCAAAATCATCACACACTATCCCTCCGGGTACTTCATACCATCCCACACCATGCCGGTGGCAGCTTGAGTATAAACTAGCATTAGCCTTCTGTTGAATTTAGTATCATCCCACACAAGCAAGATAAGACATTTCAATATATTCTCAATTTATTTTTCAATGTTGCGAGGATACCTTCAGTATAATCATACACCTTCTGTATCATCACAATCTATTCCTCATCAGACTTTAACATCGTGAACGCTACAAAACATTTTGAAATGTCAACAGCACACCTCCTCACATACACTGAATAAAGAAGCAGCCCAATTCACAAAGGGCATCGGAATTAACGCATCTTAAATGTGCTCATTCAGATGCTCTTTTTGTACCCCTTTCTGAATTCACATGCTTTTAAATACCCTGAAACAAAGGCGTTCCCACTGTGCCATCTGAAACAGGTGCAGGTGGAGGCAATAATCATGTAGGGTAATTTCGTACCCTGTCATAATTTTTCTTTAGAAGTGTGACAATCGCGGGTTAAACCGCTGCATTCACACTAGCATTTCAGCCCCTGAAACTGGGATGAACTGCTTTTCTGTGTCTTTTCATTGTGAGAAACCAAAGGGTGTCTCACTTTCTAAACCCTGCGGGTCTCTTGCTCAGGTGGCCAGATCACAGACATCACCTTTGGGTCCAGACCCTGGGGGTGCAGGAGGATCACCTGGGTGAGGGGTCCTCAGGGAGTGGGGGTGAGACATCTGACGGGGATAAGCGGTATCCCACTTTTTCCTTTACCACTACCCAATCCTATGTCATAGGATATGCCCACCTCCCATGTGATAAACCTGATGGTGTCTCACCCTCTAGTCCCCAGAGATCTGTCACCCAGGTGACCAGGACATTGCCATGGCTATTGAATCCAGTGCCTGGGGGTGGACCATTGGGGGAGGATCACCTCGATGAGGGATGTTCAGAGAGTGGAAGTGGGACATGTTAAGTATGAACATCCGGACAACCGCAAGTTAAAGGAACTGCTTATTTTAAGTTATATTTATAATGAAAGGGCCTCCAGCTGCATAACACTACAACCAGGCACACAGGAAAGCAGCAACAGATTCACTTGGAATGCCAACAAAAGTAAACAGCAGCATCATAGCCAAATGGAATGTTCTCTTACAGTATGACATACCTCCATTCCAGGCTACATTGAATAGACAGGGCTGTATTCTTTCCATGGCAATACTTGCTTTCCATTGTTATTGAACACAACATTTATCTTGCTTATATTTCTATATCTTGAACCTACATCTTAATTGACATATATATATGCCTATTAAAAGCTACACCATAACACATCTCCCTCCTTTATTTTATTCCAAAAACATCATCCACCCCTTTTCACAAAAGCAACACGATTCAAGTTCCACACTTGTCCTCCCACTACCCGAATCGCTCCACGCAGCACAGCAATTCCCTTTACAGGATCGGAATATAGTGCTTCTCCTTTCTTCTTCAACACCCCTTTCTTTATCCTCACCATGTCTCCACATTCAATTCTCAGTTTTCTTCCCTCTCCTTGCATACTCACGCGCTCTCCATTCCTTCTTTTTCTTTTTCAAATCTTTGCTCACACCATCTACCACATAATCACTTTCTCTTCTTCTTCCCAACCATGGAGGACTGACCACCGTGTTTGGTTTACGTCCTCTCATTAACTTGAAAGGGGTTATTCCCGTAAATGAATGAGGTGACATGCGCAGACCAAAAATCCTGTCCTGGATTGCAACTTTTTTATCACATCCTGTTTCAGTTGCCATCCTAATTCTTTCCATGATACATCTATTCATTCTTTCTACACACCCATTCGTCTCCGGGTGATATAATGCAGTCCTCTTGTGTTTGATTCCAGCCTCTTTGACATATTTTGCAAAACATCCACCAACAAATTGAGGACCATTGTCAGTCAGAATGCTTTCAGGGACACCTTCCCTAGCAAATATCTGTTGTAACTCCTTTACTAAGGCCTCTCCGGTGGTCTCCCTTACTATACTAAACTCACACCAGTGCGAAAATAGATCAACTAGAACAAAGATAAATTTTCCTCTTCCATACCCTAAATCAACTGGGCCCAGGATATCCACTGCCACATCTCTCCAAACTCCACCTGGTACTTCTACCTCTACCAGGGGTTGTTGTCTAGCCACTTCTCCTTTTCCAATCTTAGTACATATAGAAAGAGGACTGGCTGAGTGTCCTATGTCCCTATCAAATCCAGGCCACCAATACTTGTTACATAAAACACTTTTTGTTCTGCTAATGCCAATGTGTCCTACATGAGCTAAATCAGTAATTCTGTTTCGTAACATTCTGGGAACCACAGCACGCTCCCATCTGAATAAAATACCACCTACCACACTTAGTTCATTCCTGACCTCCCAAAATGGGACGGTATCTTCTTTCAATTCTGTTTTCTTGGGCCAATCACCCAAATCCACATATGTAATAACCAACTTTAAACACTCGTCCTTGTCCATTTCCTCCAACCATTCTTCCTTGAACACTATGCCCTCAGTATTAATGAAAACCATTTCCATTTCCACATTCTCACCATATGAATCATTTTCATTCTCTTGTTTCCTTAACCTTGACAAACTATCTGCTAGTATGTTTTCTTTACCCGGAATTACTTTAACCACAAAACTGTGACATTGCATACGGGTAATCCATCCGGCAACCCTCCTGGACACCTTATCTAGGCCTTTATTCTCTAAAATTTCTTTAAGTGGTTTATGATCAGTGCACAACATAAAACATGTTCCCCATATAAAATTTCTGAATTTCTCCATGGCCCAATAACAGGCTGAAGCCTCTTTTTCAAGGACAGAATACATAAATTCAGCTCCTCTTAATCCTCGAGATGCATGTGCTATAATCTCTTCCTTTCCCTTATCATCCACTTGAGACAACACTGCACCAATCCACATTTCGGATGCATCAACAGTGACTTTACTCTGGCGGTACGTATCAAACTGTCCTAATGGTTGTGCTAAATCTATTTCCTTCTTCAATCTGACAAATTCACTCTCACATTTGGACGACCAGACAAACTCACTTCCTTTCTTCAGCAGTTTTCTCAATTCAGTCACCTTACTAGCATAGTTGTGTACAAACTTCTGATAAAATTCAGTCATCCCTAGGAATGATCTCAATTGTGCTTTGTCCTCTGGGCTTCTGATATCTTTTATGGCACTTACCAAACTCTCTTTTGGCTTTAAACCATCTGCCGATATTTCATGGCCTAAATATTCAACTTTAGAAACACCAAATTTACATTTTCCTTCCCTTAACACTATGCCATTCTTTTCAAATATCTCCAAAACTCTATGGAGTGTGTTATTGTGTTCCTCTTCACTCTTCCCACAAATCAACACATCATCCTGAAAACAATATACACCTCTGATTTTTCCAACCAATCTGTCCATGACCTTTTGAAAAACTGCAGCAGCAGATACAAGTCCAAAAGGCATGCGTTTGAACTGGAAAACTCCCTCATGAGTGACAAATGCTGTGAGCTTTCTGCATCGTTCTTCCAATTCTACTTGATGGTAAGCGGAAGCCATGTCTAATTTTGAGAATACCTTTCCTTGCCCAATTCTCGAAAGCATCTCTGACAGATTAGGTAGAGGATGGCGATCTACCAACACACACTTATTGAGTTGACGTACGTCCACACAGAAGCGGAGCTCACCTGAGCTCTTCTTAACTACCACTAGTGGAGAAGTCCAGTCTACCCCTCCTGTTCTTTCAATAACATATAGTATCAACAATTTCGCCAGCTCCTCTTTAACTCCTTCTCTAATTGCCAAAGGTACTGGCCTCAATTTTGCAACCACAGGGATACTCCCTTTCCTTAACAAGATTTGATGCTGTATACCTTTAATCTTTCCAATGCCCTCTTTAAATACTTTGGGGTGTTTACTGATGATTGATTCATTCACTTGCAACACTTGTTCAGGACTATTGGGATCTAACTTGATCTTCAATTTCTTTTGTTCCCTCCACCACAGTAGAGTAAGACCTCTTTTGGTTACATACATGTTCCCTTCACATTCCCTGTCTTTAAATTGAAAGTGATTCTTACTATACCCCAAGAGATCAATGGGGTCCTGATTGTAGCCACCAGGCCTAATATCAGGTTTAAAAAGTCCTCGTACATCCCCTTTCACTACTCTTTCAAACACTTCCTTGGACAAGAGTGTTATTTTTGATCCTGAATCTGCCATCATCCATACTTCTTTACCATCCACTTTAACATTTGCATAAGGGCGCTCACATTCATCATCTTCATTATCCACATCATCAACTGCATTAATGGTATCAGCGATGGTGTTAACAATAACATTTTCCACTGGAAGTTCATTCTCATCATCAGAAGACTTCTGTCCCTCATCCTCAGTAACATAGAGGACTTTTTCTTGAGTGTGTTGATCCAAAATGGAATGTTCTCTTACAGTATGACATACCTCCATTCCAGGCTACATTGAATAGATAGGGCTGTATTCTTTCCATGGTAATACTTGCTTTCCATTGTTATTGAACATAACATTTAACTTGCATATATTTCTATATCTTGAACCTACATCTTAATTGACATATATATATATATATATATATATATATATATATATATATATATATATATATATATATATATATATATATATATATATATATATATATATATATATATGCCTCATAAAAGCTACACCATAACAGGGTGAGACATGGTATGCCTTCCTTATACCTTTTCCCCATCCTACTACGTAGGATACTTAGAAGCTCTACCCCCCTTTACAACACAAACACTTTCTTACACTGTGACAAACAACAGACTAAAACCAGACCCGTTTAACTGACATGTCCCAACACAATGGTCAGGCAAAGTCAGGCCATTGCCACTAATCACACACACCTGACTGCCCCTTCCCTTCCCCACAGGGATAAAAGACAGAGCACAAGAACATACTTTGGAGCAAGGCAGAACGCACAAGGACGCAGCTATTCCCGACTGGCAGTTCAAACGGAGAAGAAAGGCGGCGAGACCTGAAAGGAGGACGAGGAAGGACTTGCCCATGTCCTTTTCAACTTAGCCATGCAAAACCTCTGAAAGGACAATCATAAGACTGGGAAGTCCAGCTGAAGTGTGGTGACAGGTGTCAATGGCACACAAGACCCTCCCGCGTTGATAGCGAAAGCGGGGAGCAGCGCAGGCTACCGTGGTGCTGTCCTTGACTCCCGAAATCAGAAACTGAAGCAAATTCAGAGAAGCCGGTGAGTCAAACAAAAGTAATAATAAACCAAACTGTGCGGGGCCCAAGCAGCAACACTGTGTGAACAAAGAACTTGTGTTTATGAACTTTAGAGAAAACCCAGTAAAGGTCCAGATACAGAGTGGTCCGGCGCTATGTGGGCGCCCATTCGAAGGACTCTGGCTGGGACCTTTTTGTGTTGAAACTACAAATACCAAGAGGCATTGGGAAAGGCTGGCGTGAGGTGTCAAGCTGGTCATACAAGGGTTAAGCAAAACCCCTTGTACACTCGAAAGTCATTGACACGTGGAGAAGGCAAGTGAATTGTGTTAATAGAATTGTGTTCGAATGGGTATGTGAACCCGACGGAGGAGGGATTCCAGGAGAAAACTGAGGGAAGTAAATCCTGCATTGTGATAAAGCAAAGTGAACTGTGATATTGGCAAACGTGAACCCGGCTGAAGGATGCCTGCGAATTGGGGTAAACAGTGCTACCCCGTGAACATTGTGTTGACAAGAGTGAACTTGTCCACAGTGAATGACTGTTTAAAAATACATTGAGATTCTTGAATGTTATGTTTGAATGAAAGGCCGTAGTGAACTCGAAGGAGAGAGGCTAACACAAAGAGGGATCGAAGCATGGTTGAGGGAGATCCAAAGGCGAAGAGTAATCACCCAAAGTGAAGATTTACTAAAATAGCTTTTGTTTTTGTTGTTTATGGCTCATCGGGTCCTCTGAGGCAAGAGACTGTGTGAAAGAGACTTGCCCACAGAAGGCTCTAATAATTTGGAAACAAACGTTAAGCTCATGCTGGAGAAGCCCAGCAGTGTGCTGTGCTGAAGAGTCCCGCCTTGTCCAGTGCTAAAAAAGTGGGGAAGGGAGACTCCGGCTATACCATCCTGACTTATCATTTTGAGAACAATTTCTTTTCTTGTGAACACTGTCCCACACTCTTTTGTAGCAGAGCGGTAAGGATTGGAAATAGTTTTTATTTTTTAGCATAGGCCCTTTTTCTTTGATTAAGACACCACTAGGACAGTATTACTATTATTTGATGGTCGTAGCTTGCTCCCATCTTAGATTTAGGTTTAGATTAGGTGTTTATCTCACCCATTTGTACAGTTTAATAAACACCCTTGAACTGTGATCACTTGTGTCTGTCTTATCTTGATACCATGCCTTCCCCCTACACCCAACCCACCCCCCCCCATTTCCTACATGAACACTGAGCCGAGGTAGAGGAGAGCTAAGAGCAAATATGCCTATACATTGCATTGGACATGTCGCACTAATACTGTCAGGCCATGTCAGCCACTTGACCGTGATTGCCTGCACCTGAGGCCTATTAACACTCCCCACACGGTTAAAAAATAGATCTGTAATGGCAAGAATCCCACATTTGCAAATTAGGAAATGCCTCATCATTTGATGAGTACCTTTCTGAGTGGAAGATGGTTAAACAAAAAGCTATATGTTGTGGCTGAACTTTTGAGCAAAGGAGCATAAAGATAACAAAGCTAGCAATAGCTGGCAAATGACGTGAAAACGTATGCATTAGATACCAATACCTGGCCAATGCTGTAAGCTTATCGATTCTCTTTACGTTATAGCACATCCTCAAATATACTGTGAGTTCTGAGTAATGTCATGGAAATACCATGCATATGTGATGGCTCATCATAAAGCATTGGAATGGAAACAAACCCTTTTTTTTAAAACTCTATTATATTGATCATCAGTAGTCAACTGCCATGTGAGAGTTGTTTCTAGTCCATTACCGAGTATGAAACAGTTGTCTTCTTTCACACACAGTTCTTCTGTGAATGTTGTGGGTTGATTTCTTCAGTTCACACACTTTGGCTTGTGGCTCGGTTCACACATTCAACTTTACATTGTTTTGTGGACACATTGTTACATGTACTATGGTTCTCAGAATTCAGTGTCATGCCTCTCTTTCTCTCACAATGTCTACCTCTACAGTCCGCTGTTTCGCACAGTCTCTTCTCTAGGTGGACGCAAACACCTGCACAGGCCTTATTGGTACTGATGCCGGTGTGTATGAATGATGGCAAGAAAACATTGCTCAACATTTCTGGGAACCATATCTACAGACCATTAATATTGCCACTAATAGAGAAAAGAATCAGTCTCTAAGTCAATCTGCCAAGCTCATTTTACCACAGTTGGCCACTGAGCACAAACATATTCTGTGCATTCTGTTGGATTGTTCAAAGAGACGTTTTCTGCATGATAGAATAGCTGTTGTACTGACAATAAATGTATTGGTTATTAAGAGATCGTGTTGCACTTTGCATGCCCACTTTTAAAGCATTCTCAGTAAATTAGCACTCTCTAGAAAATGGGTGGCAAATCAGGTAGCACAGTTGAAACCACTGATCCATGCCCTTGTTCCACACTTCCGTCCTGTGCTGCGTCTCGGGTACTTTGCCTTCCTGCCATCCCTGACTCTGCTCTGCCTCTCAGATCACCTCTCCGGTCCTGCCCACTGCACCTGTGGGCTGTGCAGCCCACTGCTTCCCCACCAACTAGCTAGTTGTCTGATTGGCTCACAACTCGCCCCCACCTGAAGTACACTGCCAATGAAAAATAGAAATGGAAGATTGGCTTTTTACTTTAAAGTACTGTAGTTGTTCTTTACCCACACATCAAGAGTGCTTCACTTTTTATTTTTAATCACTGTTAGCACCTGAGGGCTTATCCCTGGAATGCTAATAGTAATAATACACACCTTGGCAAGCTGCATCAGCAATTATTGGCACCGACTTCTCTCAGGCCTATAACTTGGACCCCAAGTTGTTACTGGTCAATCCATCCTGTCCCCGTGGGTAGCATTACTTAAATGTACATTTACTTTTGTTCAGAAGATGGAACTAGGTATTTAGTGCACAGAACCTTTGATTTTGCGAGAACTGGGGTGGGTCTTTTCCAGAAACTGGTACAGAGGCAAGATGTAAGACGTGCAGCAGAACAAGAACCAGATCCTGATGGATGCCATACCACCTGCAGTCCATCGTGGATGAAGAAAACTGGCTATGGGTAAGCACTACTGCCTATGAGTGCTAATGTTAATTGGGAGCGCCTGCTCCATTCCAAGATGGCAACCTGATTTAACTCAGCCTTGCCTGTGTTGCCTTGAACACCCGACCTCCCTCTGCATGCCCTGGGTTGGCTCCCGTCGATACAAAATGCCCCTATTACTGGGCGCCGGCAGGCGACGCCAGCCCCCATGCAAGGGCCACTTTTAAGGCCATCAATCTCTGTCTGGCTCTGTCTGGCTCTGTCCGGCATTGGATGGTGTCCAATTAATATTATAACATACTCATGAAACGTTACCCCTATAACTACCCAATCATCATCAACAGTCCTCTACATAAAACAGAAGCCCCATCATTCTCCACCAGTAACTGCACTCGCCAAGTAAGTCTCTGCTCACCCTGCTAAATATTGTCTTTACTAAATGGCACCAGGATTCCAAAGACTCCCACCCTCTGCCTGACGAGGTGTGGCTCTTTCTTTCAGACCGCTTATAGCCGCTCTACACTCAGACCTACTTCAACTGCTGTATTTCGCATCTCGCAGACACCCCGATCTGCATATGGTCCTAACAAGCTTCTTGTTGTCATTCACAATGATTTTGTGCTGCTCATCTTCCCTGTTTCATCGGGTGCTAATCCCGCTCCAGTAGTCAGTGCATATCCAATTATGCCTCCTCAACCATTGCGGTCATCCATATCTGCCCCGCAATTGACTTAGTGACCTTTGCTTCTAGCCCTTTGTCCCGCTCTCGGAGCGTTGCTCATTACTTGCTATTATTGACCTACTCGGTCTTGTCCCTGCTTATTTGACGAAGCCCACCGCACCATGAGGAACGACTTTTGCAATGCGATGAACCCACCTGACTTTCCTTGCTTACTTGATGAAGCCCTCCGCAACATGAGTCACGGCTTCCTGCAATGTAACGGACCTTGTCTGATTTGTCCCTGTCTAGTTGATGAAGCCCCTTGTACCATGAGGCGCAGCTTTTGCAATGTGATGAACCCACTTGACTTTCCCTGTTGTATTTGTTGAAGCCCCCTGTAACATGAGGCGCAGTGTCTTGCAATATAATGAACCCTGTTTACTTGATAAAGTCCCCGCAACATGTGGCGCAGCTTCTGGCAATGTGATGGACCTTACCTAATTTGTCCCTCTCTAGTTGATGAAGCCCCCCGTACCATGAGGAGCAACTTTTACAATGCTTCAACCTAATACCTGCCACTTAACTTGGTTGTCCACTGCAATATCAGGATGTATCCCATGTAACTAACTTCTCAATCTCTTGTCAACCTGCCAGTAACCATGTTGTACCTAACTGACTACCCAAATAACACAGTCAGGTACTGTCTGTAACCCAGTACCTGTGCAAACAACCATTGTAACCAATCCACTTAAGCAAAAGCGCCCTAGATGTCTCTGGGTTATGTGCGCTATATAAATGACAAAATAAATAAATAAGCATTACCAGCCTAAGTCAAGAGTCATAGTGAAAGCATACATACTATATTAGCATTTGCAGGAACAACAGCAGCAGTGCCCTAAATCAGTTCAGAGAAACAACAGCACTGCACATATACAGGAATGATGAGAGGAGCAGAGGGTCAAGCTAGCAAGGATGGCGTAGTACTACAAAAAAGTAAACAGAGGCGAGATGCTGTCTTGCAAATGGTCACGTAAAAAGGTAATGGTAACTACATAAGGATTTTGTCCATCATGCTCAGGCATTGTAAGGAACACAGTACTTAAAAACGGGACAGTCCTGCTAAATATGGGACGGCCCACCACCCTAGGCAGAGTCCCAGACACAGATGGATGAGAAACGTTACGTGCCACTCTGGCTGTTTCATCTTCTGTGAGATGGCTCTTAAGAGTCAGAGAATGCCCAGCATGGTGCGCAGCTTACACTGTGCCAAGTAAACCAAAAAGGATGATTGAACATACCTCTCTCAACTCGCCCTCATTTGGAATATTCCCCTATTGGGCTCATTTTCACCCTCATCGCAAGCCCCTAGTCATAGAGTTCAGTGTCTACGAACTCCCAGCAAACATTCCCCATCCTTCAAAAAACAGTTTACCCCTTTGATTTCAATGGGTTCACTCTCCAAAAACAACTGCGATCACCCGTCAACAACATCAGGACAAGAGGCCTCATGATCAGCTGCTTCTCAAACGGAAAGCAATATCATGCTTAATAATAAGAAAAACTGCAGGTGCGTTTGTCCTTTTTTTCGCAACATTTTTAGATGTACTGCTTGATTACCCTGTAAATGTTGCTATAATACAACTATTTGTTTAAGATGTCATAAACAGCAATCCTTTTTGGACAGGCACCCTGCTCTAAATTAAACAGTTTTTTTGATTTAGCATATGGGAGAGGGGACATAAATTCACCACTGTGTACGACTTTTAAATAATGTACTGTTTGTTTGGGGATTCATGCAGTAAACACCAATTGTTTGTTTCTAGATTCACATTTACCCACTTACTGTGCTTGACTGCTTAATAGTGAGGAGTTGTGGGCTGGGTGATGTGGCTGAGATTCATGCAAAGCAGTCACTT
Organism: Ambystoma mexicanum; assembly: GCF_040938575.1. Classification (NCBI taxonomy): domain Eukaryota; kingdom Metazoa; phylum Chordata; class Amphibia; order Caudata; family Ambystomatidae; genus Ambystoma; species Ambystoma mexicanum. Next base: position 238,637,655 of record NC_090923.1, read on the forward strand.
GTGCAAAGCCTTTGTTATGTAGAACTTGACGGCTAAGATTAACACCTCTCTGCCTGGTATCCATGGCGATGGGAGTTCCTCTGCAAAGAAGAAGGTGTGACTGGCACACAGGTCAAGGACAGGAAGGGGGAAGGGGCACACTGAGTGTAATTCTCAGCTCTCAGGTTAGGCACTTTGCTACTTCAGAAAATATATGTTAAAGTCTGTTAATTTACAAGGCCACGTTTTTGGGGCAATGGTCTATTTTTTAAACCTACACCTAAGCCCGAGTACATTTCTGAATGATTTTTAAGCAGGGACCCTAAAAAGCACATGCTTCAGGGAAACGGCTTTAGGATACTAGGTTGAAGCAGTGTACATAGAAGGGCCCTTAAAAGCCATTTGATTCTTGCTTGTCAGAACAAAAATGCAAAAACAAAATACTCAAAGCATTTTTCTATGCATTGTGTCATTAGGAAGGATAATGTTTCAGCGAAAAGTAGCGATACATTGGTAGTGCAATGTTCATGTGTACTCTTAGCGCTGGAATGTAGTGCTGCTGTAAGTATGGAATAGCAGCAGTCGCATAGTGATCTGTACGGCTGAACATAAGAAAAAAACAGGATGCACATCACCAGGACTGACATGGTTTATGGAGTTCAAGCAATGGAATAAACAAGGGTGCTGTGGTCCAGACAAGGCTGTGTTTACAACATGGAACAAGGTTATGCTCAATCAGTCAAGTGCTCGTTTTAGGCAATAGTGTACAACCTGAAATCACAGATACGATTCCTGCATGGGTGACACAGACTTTTATCCATTTGCTGTGAATACATGAATTATCTTTAGATCGGGTTACAATAACAGCTCATATTACGTAGTATAGAAATACAACACATCAGAATGAAATGCTATATCAAAATCTGATATTATTAATAGCACAGTACAGAAGTAACGGTGAAGGATGCACATGAGAAATGTTCTTAGGCAGAGCTGCGGGCACCAAGGAATAAAGTAAACGGTTTGGACAGACTTTAGAACTGCGGTACACTAGCTGAACTGTCTGTGAATCCCACAACTCAGTGTTTAGAATCAAACAAATGTATGCTGGACTTTTGAGGGGTGGGATTAGGGAGGTATGCGGTGAGGCAGGAGACTAGTACCAGGGATGTCATGGTGACAGGTAGATGTTAGTCAACCTTGGTGAAATGCATTTCAGGCAGTCATCATATCACAACCACATTAGTTCTGTTTTAAGTTTTTTTTAGCTTTCATGGGACAACACTTTTCAGAAGGCCTGATATTTTCTTTTTGTCATAGTACCTGCATTTCTAATAGGGGTTTATAATAAAGTGTTGTATTGTTGATAGCACTTCTCCATAGCCATGCCATACTTTAAAGGAACAGCACAAGGACTTATCATCAGATCCTCTGTACTTTTAGGCGGCTCTACCAGCATTTTTCAGAAGGGCTGAATTACATTTGAATGGCCAGTACTAGGTATGATGCTGGAAATGCATCAGAGGGACAGGGCCTCTGAATCCTTGTCCTTTACTGCTTTTTATCGTGTGTTCTGTCATGTTTTCTGCCCAGGAGTCCATGTGGGACTCCTGGCAGTGCAGCTCTCTCTTTTGGTTTGGTGAACAGACCCCTGGGATACCCTTATGGCACCCATGGGTAGGGGTACAACCCTGTACCCCGAGTGTATGTTTTTGGGCACCTGTGGGTGGCCCACAGAGCAGGGTATGGGCTGGTGGCAGCTCCATGCTGAATTTGACAGGTGTTCTGGGTGTCCTCCATTTTGGGATACCCAGGCCCTGCCATTGGGATCAGTTGATTCCTGATAGGAAACAAGATGGCCCCTGTGGCCTCTTGCTCTCTATTGCCTGTTACCTTGTTTTCCCAAAGTCCTGGGAAGCCCTGTCCCTTCCCCCTGACTGGCTGTTGGGTGGAAGTTCCATATATGGTGTTGTTGTGAAGGCCCAGCTAGACTGACTGGAGCCTTCCCAGTGACTGTATGTTGTGGGTACCTCCTGTGGGTGGGACCTGGGTGAATGGAGTGTGTGACCAATATACACTCCTTGTTGTGGTTGTCTGGTTTCTGGCATGAGAGACAAAGACTGAGACAGCCCTGCCCGAAACTGGCCTGAATGCAGTGTGTAGTGTTGAATGGCTGGGTACTTGTCCCAATCCACATTCCTTGTTGTGAGTGTCTGAAAGGGAGGAGTGTGGCCTGAATGCACTGTGTGCCTGATTGGCTGACTGACTGCATGAATGCCCTTCTGTATGATTGGCTGCTGAGTGTGTGCCAGCAGTGTGGATGAGAGACGGAATAGTATATCTGGGGACCTCTCACCACTGGTAGGAGGTTCAGGGAACGTTCAGAAGCATTCAGAAGCGTTCTGGAGCTGAGTCTCCACTCTAAGAGTAACTGGAACTGCTGATCCTCGACGTCCAGCTGGAAGAAGAAGACTTGCTGTGGCATTTGCTTCGACCGATCCGAAGGCTGCCGAAATGGTCGAAGACTGACCCGAGAGAGGATCTGGTAAGGCGCCCTCTTCCCGTGCTCCGAGGGACCATCGAGCACCGCTCCATCTTCGCCGAAGCGCCCTGGAAGACAGACCCTCGAAAGGCTGCCGACCCAAGACGGGACCGCCGAGGAGATCGAAGTGAAGCACCCGGACATCGCCGCCGTCGAAGTCCATTGCCGTCGACCAGGGTTCGCAGGTCTGTGTAACCGCTGGAGGCCCGTCGAAGTTCTGTTGCCCAGCCGTGGGAACCACTTGACGCCGTGCCGCCGACGACCGGAGCCGTCCGCTCCTTTGCCTAAGAACATTCGAATCGAAGGACTCCCTCGTCCGCACCGTCGACCGCTTTATCCTGCCGGAGAAAGTCGAGGACGACCAACGTGCCGAGGAGAAACCTGCCGGTGGGTTTCCCGCCACCCGAAGACCACAAAGACTCGAACGACTCGACACCCTTGCTGGGCCTCCGTCTCCACAATCTTTGCGGTCCAGAACTATTGTCACCGAGGTGCCCCGCACGCCTCTGCCTTGCAGGACGCCGACGCTCCGACGCTGACGAGCACCGCTCGGACGAAGCTGCCGCCTCATCGACGCCGGTCTACCCTGTTTGTCGACGGACGTTCGACGCCCCGTGTCTCCCGCTTGAAAGGGAAGGCATTCAAGAAGGGCTGTCGATTCCCCGTCGCCGAACACCGAGTTCCTCGACGCTTCTCGGCGCCTCTCGACGATCCGTGACTCCCGCTTGAAAGGGGGTCGCTCAAGAAGGATCTGTCGACGCCTCTTCGAAGAACTCGACTCCACCAGGTACATTGGGGGAGTAAAAGCATTATAGGAGGGAATAAGACTTGCAGAACAATATATGGACTGGGCTTGTGCTATATCTTTATTTTACAGGTTGCCCAGGTGGGGGGATCTCCACACAGAACTGTGTCTAGTGGTAGGGGCCAGTATTCGGCCTATTGCTCAACCATCTTATTTTCTCTCCTCTCTCTATTGCTGGTTTCACTCTATTGATCTGTGTGACATTGTTACAGTATTGTTGATGCACTTTAATGAGATCTAATACAAAGGGTGGTACCACTTTAGAATTGTATATATTTGCCATTGTTGATTTTCCTAAGTACAAAGTGAGTTATTATGATAAGTGTACATAACCTTGAATATTGATTATATAAAGACTGTGTTCTAAACAATACAGTGTGTGGACATTCCTTTGTGGGGGCTTGGGGACTACACTGTACTTAAGAACCAGCCTGCATCACCTCCTGAGAAGCTAGGCCTTGATTGCTCGTCCATTGCTACCGTACTAGAGAATCTTGGCTGGGGTCCTCTGTGCCTCTCTTCTACCATATAGAGAGCAGAAGTACAGACACCCCCCACCGGTCTTCTTCACACTAGGAAACTGTGGTAAAAGGGTTGGTGAGTGCGTCAGTGACAGAGCTGTGTGAATGCCAGCAGTGGAGTAAAGGTTGCAACACAAAAAAAGAGATCCTATTTATTTATTTATTTATTGTGCATTTATTAGGTGCTTATTCAACAAGCAAATTGTGTTTTGAAGCGCTCCGATGGCATGGGAGGGAACATGGGATTGAAACAATATATACAATGAAGGAAAAAGACGAACCTTCTGGGCCTTGTGAGTATTCAGAGCATGCAAGTACAGAGAGAGAAGAGGGGGGGGAGCGCGTTGGTAGGTGCGGGGTGGTAGGTGTTGGAATGTCGTGCTCGTGGTTGAGCAGCAGATGTAAGTGCCAGGTACAGTAAGTGCTAGGAAGCATTCAGCTGCTGGAAGTGGGTAAGTGCCGGCCTATATTGGTGTAGGCCAGTGAATACTGAGGCAAGTGCTGTGTGTAGTCAGAAGATGAGGCGATTGGGTGTGGGAGGCAAGGGCCCCGAGGACTCATAAGGGCCCTGGACACCAATTGTAGCAACTGTGAAGTTAGAGAGAAGAGAGGAAGGGGAAGAGGAAGAGAAAAGGAAAGTCTTGAGGAGCATCCGGAATTTGAGGAGGTCCGGCTCAAGACAAAGAGGAAGGCTGTTCCACAGGCGGGAGTGTGCTGAAGCAAGAGATCGGCCTCCGGCCCACTGTTTAGCGAACTGCTTCACACACAGAGAGTTGGTACCAGGGGAGCGTAGCAGTCTAGATGGAGAATATTTCGTAATAGCAAGATGCAGATACCGTGGTCCCGGGCCCCAGACATCCTTGTGGATGATGCAGATGGATTTGAATTTAGTTTGTGCAGCAACCGGGAGCCAATCAAAGATTTTCAGGGCAGAAGAGATGCAATCCCTGGGCTTGAGGCCAAGGATAAGTCTTGCTGCCCTATTCTGGTTTAGCTGCAGGGGTCGTAGAGAGGAAGAAAATAGATTCAAGAGTAGGCTGTTGCAGTAGTCAAGCCTAGAGGGAACCAGAGCTCTTGTAAAATTGAGCTTCTGAGGGAAAGTGAGAAAAGGGAGAATTCCTTTGAGGTGGAAGAGTTGAAAGTTCGACTGGTTGTCAATGGATTTGAGGCAGGAAGGAGAGAGGGGTGATGAAGATGACGCCAAGGTTTTTGGCTTCGGATGAAGGAGGGGGGGGGAGAGCCCATACAGGATGCCCAGAGTGAGAGGAAGAAAGAGCGAGCAGGGGTCCTAAGAGGAAGGATCTCAGTCTTGCTGGCATTGAGGCAGAGATGCTTGGAAGAGCATCAGGACTGGATGGCAGATGGCAGTCTGAGATGATGGAAGGAGCAAGAGTGTCAGCATGAAGTTTGAAAAAGAGTTGAGTGAACAAATTGGCAGAGTGAAAAAAGCATCAGTGGCTATTTCATCAATCAATCAATATTATTGTGAAACAAATTCAAACATTCTTATTAAATATGTATGGTTACTAAAAAGTGGAGAAAAGGTTGCACTTGAGGTGCACATCAGAATGGAAGTATTGCAAATATATGTGTATGTGCTCACAATATCTCTGAATATTTGCATCAGATGCCCAGGTACTTGTGCCTTTTGCTAGGTATTGATATTGTTTGTCCTATTACTCATGCCAGGTGTTGTAGTATATATATTTATTTTAATTTTTATATCGCGCCGCAGGCCTCAGAGCACACACAAAACAGGGGCAAGACACACAACATGCAAAGTCAAGCCAGGAGAGAGATGGGCAGACAGAGACTTATATAAAATTACTCCCGTCATTTGACAGATGTTTTCATGATATAACCAGGTAGCGACATCTGTTTTCTGGTTTTTGCTATAAAATCATATTGAATAATCGATTCCTATGATGTCCGAGAGAGGTATAGAGGAGGAGGAGGCCACTACAGAGCCGCAAATGGGGCCTGGTGGGGTTGGTACCACTGGTGCAAGTGGTGCAGTCCAGGGGCAGGGGCAGGAGGCAGCACAGGTTGCCGCGGAGGTGCCTGTGCAGGTCTCTATCCCTGACACTGTGTCTGCATCACCATGCACCAGCAGGGATGCCCCATCCCAGGCCCGTCCGCAGGTAGGGGGGAAGTCCACATCCTCTACCTGCGGACGAGGGGACCCCTGACTGAATGGAGACCGTCCTGATTGGTGTCGCATTGCGCACACGTGTCATTCGTGATGACGTGCGTGCTTCCTGTGGGGACCACACACATCATCACGAAGAGGTGTGTCCCAACGTGACCCAGTTGGGAGGGGCCATGGTCGGGGGTTTCCTCCATGTGTCGGCCAGTCTTGCGGCCCTCTCCTCCTCTGTGCACACTATATGCCAGTCATTCTCCCTGCCGTCTTCCTGCCCAGATACCACCAGGGCCCCCTGTGCATCTGCCCCAACCAACGCAGCCAGCCAGGTGGAGATCCCATCCCTGCCGCAGTCAGTAGTCTGAGGACCAGCAGTGGTGGCCACCCCACCAACTTGACCCCAGCGGATGGAGAATGTGCCGGCATCATCGGGCAGCGCATGTGCACGACGGCACCGGGGGATTCCATCAGCCCGGATGCCGTCGTGGTGGCGGAGGCAGTTGCGTCAGAGGCAGCAGCAGGCTCATCGTGGGAGGCATCATGGCTCTGGGCCATCAACACCCCGGGGGCAGGCATCGGCCGAGGGGCAGGAGGACCCCTGACTGGGAGTGTCTTCCGTGTGGCAGCGGCTGGCACGGCAAATAGATGCGGAGTGACAGCGGGCAGAGAGGGCACGGCTCAGGATGGTCAGGGCGGAGAACTCCATGCACCGGGCTTTGAGGCGGGCGGAGGGCCTCGTGGAAACTCGCAGGGAGTTGAGGGATTCCATGGCTGCATCCCTGCGAGACCTCGAGTCCAGGGAACAGGCCCACCTCCGGAACATCGACATGGAGTTCAATGATGCTCTGGCCCGGAACATCAAACAGTGAGCCGTGGGACTAGCCCGCCGCCTTTGTAAATAGTTATGTAGTTGTAGTTGTTTATTTTTTTTTCCTTTGGGGCGCATGGACTATGCCCCGCCTTTTTGTTAATAGTTATTCATTAGGTAGGTTTTTTGTTAGGTTTCCTTTGGATTGTTAGGCACATGGACCCTTGATTTTTACATTGTATATAGTTATGGACCTGATTTTACATATTTTTGTTTACCATGGAGGAATGGTTTTGTCTTTATATTGACTTTGGATTTAGTGTTATGGACGGACACTTTGGAGGCATTTTTGTTTGCATTTTATTCATTTCACCATTAATAATTTTTCCTTGATTTCGGACATCCTTTTATTTATCATTTTATTCTTGTGTAATTTTGTTTCATTCATTTATTTTTGTATATAATACATTTAAATGGTTTACTTCATTTGTGTGGTCTTCTCTCATTGGTTTCGTGCATGTCACAATGTGGGTTTTCTCAGTCATGTGTCGCCATTGTGTGGGTCTGATGGACTTGTACTCATGCGCATACTGGTTATTTGGGATCTATCGTGACATGGGAATTTAAATTTGGAGTGGATGGAATGCTTGGTTGGGTGTTTGGACTGGGGTGGCATGGGGTGGGATTTAGGTGGCCATAAGGGCCATGGATCTGGATAGTGATGACATGTTGGGTGGGGGACATAAGTCCGGGCCAGCTGGCAGGTGCCCGTCACTGGGGGTGGGTGGGGGACATGAGTCAGGGCCTGCTGGCAGGTGCCCGTCACTGGGGGTGGGTGGGGGACATGAGTCGGGGCCTGCTGGCAGGTGCCCGTCACTGGGGGTGGGTGGGGGACATGAGTCGGGGCCTGCTGGCAGGTGCCCGCCAATTTGGGTGGGTTTTCGGGGGACATGAGTCGGGGCCTGCTGGCAGGTGCCTGTTACTGGGGGTGGGTGGGGGACATGAGTCGGGGCCTGCTGGCAGGTGCCCATCAATGGTGGGTGTGTGGGAAGCTTGGGGACATGAGTCGGGGCCTGCTGGCAGGTGCCCGTCACTGGAGTTGGGGGACATGAGTCGGGGCCTGCTGGCAGGTGCCCGTCAATGGTGGGTGGGTGAGTGGGTGGGGGACATGAGTCGGGGCTCACAAGTGCGCTCACAAGTGCATGGTGCCATGTGGGCTGCCTGCAGGGCATGGTGAGGGTTGTAGGGTAGTCCCCTGTGGTGTGGGCTGCCTGCAGGGCATGGTGAGGGTTGTAGGGTAGTCCCCTGTGGTGTGGGCTGCCTGCAGGGCATGGGGAGGGGGTAAGGCCACACCTGGGAGGGGCCAAAATGCAGAATCGCGTGTAAAACTTCCCACGTACCCCCGAAATACACGTAACCCGCTAACACAAGACCTATCACGTGTGAAACTCCCTGTGCACCCCTGAAATACACGTACACCGCTCGCACAAGGCCTATCGCATGTGAAACTTCCCGCGCACCCCCGAAATACACATACCCCACTCGCACAAGGCCTATCGCCTGTGAAACTTCGCGCGCACCCCCTCAATACATGTACCCCGCTCATACAAGGCCTATCGCATGTGAAACTCCCCGCGCACCCCCGAAATACATGTACCCCGCTCGCACAAGGCCTGTCGCGTGTGAAACTTCCTGCGCACCCCCGAAATACACGCAGGCACCCCAGCCACCCTGGGCATGTCCCACAGGCAGCCCACTCACCCTCCCCATGCCCCGCAGGCAGGCCATCCGCCCTGGGCATGCCCCACAGGCAGCCCACACCACAGGGGGTGTTTTTCCTATGCAACTTACGTGGCGCGAGCTGGGTACGTGTATTCGGAGGGTTGCGCAAGTACATTTTCACGCATTTTGTCTGCCGTGAGCGGGGTACGCGTAGTATTTTCACGCGATTACAGTGTAGCGGCCCTGTAAGCTCGTGCACGGCCCTTTGCGCTGCATTGGGGATTTCAATGGCTTTTCATTGCGCAATGGGCGTTCTTGGGGGCGTAACTAGCGCTGCGGGATGTTCGCTGCGCCAGCGCTGAAAATGGCTTGGAAATTCCATGAATATGCGGTGTGCCAGAATGCTGTTTAGCGCACACGGCTGGCGCACGCTGGCGCACGCTCCTTATCTGCGCTGCTCGCGTGCGCTGCCTCTGCACTGAAATCTATGAATTACCCCCTTAGTATGTATAGGAATGTATCCCAACCCCCATCTTGACAACACTAATGTTTTTTGAAATACATACTTTGTTCTCACAGGTTTCGCAAGTCCGCCAAAATTGCCATGTAAAAGGAACTATGAAGTTCCTCCTTTACATAACACTTCCAATACATTGCACCATGTCACATGTGGCACTGGCCCTAGTACTCCCCTTTCTCTGTCAGAGTATACTCGGCAAATGTTGCTCATGCACACATTCGGATAGCCCACCGCAAATCATCATCCCATGTGTAGCATAAACAGGTGGGCTGCTCTACTGTGCAGCTGCTACCCTGCAATGTCTTTCCATAATACACAAGTGCACAAACACAATTGCAAACTATGCATCCACACTTAACGGTAATCTGGCCTTGTGTGACGAAAGGTAAATGTATTTTTTGCATGCAGAAAGGAGTTTGCACATGTGCAATTGCATTTGTATTAGTACAAATGACTTTTTACTGCATTTGCACAAGCAAAAATGCAGTTGTGCATGCACAGTCATACTGGTCTAGAAACTTGGCTGTGCATGCGCCTGAATGGACGCAGATGGAAGCACTGACGTCATACCTGCCCCAGACTAGGACACATGAACTGTAAAACCCTATCTGCAGGGAAGAGGCGGAGCCACAGACAGATTGTGTATGCTCTTGGGAATCCTGCATCGGAGACTCGTCACCTCCTATAATCTCAGGGAACCGAGCAAGTAGGACCTTTGCAGACGTGGACTGTCCAGAGTAGTGACACGCACATATCTGCAGTTTTGCCACGTGTAGATTCCAAACTACAGGCAGCGTCAGCTTGAATCCAGAACCCCACAACCCTAACAGCCACAGCACAGGCAGCATTGCAAGATGGTCACTTGTCTTCTTTGTGGAGGGTGTGTCATTTCCAAACGGCGACCACTCTGTCGGTGGCAAAGAGGTGGGAGCATCAGAGGTGCTGCAGCACCCGAGGTAACAGGTCCTGGGGGGACCTGTGCGGTCTGATGAAAATAATGCTGCCACAACACATTACACAGGGGGCAGACAGACTGGTGGCAGCTGTAGCACATACACATTCCTTTTTGAGTTGTCTGGATCTGTAACAGAACAGATGTATGCGGCAGCTGAGCTCACCTGGTCGTCGCAGAAGCACTGGCAGGGGCGGCCTGTGCTTCATCTGTACCTGCAAACCCACTAACCCGCACGGGCAGCATCATGAAGGCAGCGAACCACCCAGGCTGGCTCATGGATGGATGATCATGATGTTCCTTGTTCCCGTTTAAGGTATGTTTCCATCACCAGTTCCCCCAAAAAAGAGGCCCTATGCTCCCCTGAGGTCTACCGGGGAACCAGGGAAAGTCCTGGTGTCCCGGTGGGCCAATCCAGGCCTGTATCTGCCTTAGAGGATAAGCATCGACTAAAGGTCCCTCTTTTATGTATAAACCCAATGTCAGTCAGCAGCTATAACACAGTCAGAAAGGTTAGGTCTTGTGGTTTGTCTAAGTTAAGATCCAGCCTGAAATTAGCAGAGCGCCAACGCTTTACCATATGCACTATTAATCATTTTATTGATAGATGAAGTATAACAATCTCAACGGGTCTACTCATGACATTCAATCATGTAGATGCAGCTCTTCGCAGTAGGCACATTAACCCACTGAGCACCTGCACTTGTACATGATAGTGAAAAGTATGTGGACACATTATGTGCACTGGAAAATCATCAAACCTATATTCTAAGAGAGGATAGTGACATCCTAAATGTTCTGATGTTCGGATAACAGGCTGCACATGCACATGGGCTGTGTACATGTAACAATGCACATGTTCTCTGCACAGAACCACATGCACATTTTATCAGTTCTCTTAATAAAGTCTCATTCTTTATCCCTTATGCACTCTCAGGTCCTCTCTAGACATGCAATACATTGGTAACAAAGTTTCCAGTGCTGGAGACCTGGTGCAGTCCACAGCAACCTTAAATCCTCAAAATACTAGGCTTGGAGGAATTCATATCACATGCCAGATGACATCACAAGAAAGAGCATCACAAAACCTTTTCACACTAAAAATGTCATAGGATGCGATATTGCTTTTATTTTGGCCCCCTTGATGACATCACATTAAGTGCCAGCAGTTATATAAACTAAAACTATAATTTGTGTAATATTCATAAACTGAGAAAATATGTTATTTTTTTTTACTAACATATAATAATGTGGGTGACGATTTGATAAATTAGTGGCACACCCAGCAGAGCCATCAGGCAGAAATTGCATGCATCAAGCGAAACAATCTGGAAATGTTCTGGGCTCCTTAAAAGAGTAATACTCGGGAGCGCTGCTATCAGTCATGGCAGCACAGTTTTAGATTACATCAAAACTTAGGCGCACCTCAAAAGTGCTTTCTTTCCTGAAATTTGGCAGAACGCTGGCAGGCTTGCAAATGATTGAACTAGGGCTCTGACTGCAGTAAGCTTTCCCCTCCTCCACACCAGTAAAGAATCAATGAAAAGGGTGTGGTAATTAGGTGCTAAATTCCTCTGAGCCCAGAAGCATCTCAATGACAATAGCTCTTCCCAGGCTGGCAGTGACCGCTCCCTAGAAAACACGACATGAATAGCAGGGCAGAGAGTGCATGTAACATGAACTTGGAAATCCAGCACGTTTACAAATGTGAAATACAGAAAGAGTTTGTGTTTAATTTAACAAATGAACATTATTAAAAAGATGCACTGCATTTTTTAAAGTTAATTCACACTTTTAAAAGAATGGGGGACAGCAGCCGGTTGCTGTATTACCTTTTGCTGTTCGCTCAGGAGTACCAAAGTGTCCAAAGGCGCATATGGTAAAACCTGCTTCTGCAATTGATCTCTAAATGTACATAGTCTTCTGCAGATGAGATTTACAATATTTATTAGCAATGGCAATGCCAGGCCAGCTGCCGTTATTGTCAAAGCTAATTTTTGTGTGAATTGCTGTGTTCCTATGATTTTATTCCCAGGGCACACTTTCATATTTTTAGTCTTTTTCTGCAACTGAGTGGCTTTTGTTCTCAAATATATGCCCCGTGTCTCTCTCCTGTTGCCCCGACCCCCCGGTCATGCCCCGTGTCTCCCACCTGTTGCCCCCCACCCCCCGCTCATGCCCCGTGTCTCTCTCCTGTTACCCCCCACCCCCCTCTCATGCCCCATGTCTCTCTCCTGTTACCCCCCACCCCCCTCTCATGCCCCGTGTCTCCCTTATGTTGCCCCCCACACCCCAGTCATGCCCTGTGTCTCCCTGCTGTTGCCCCCCCACCCCCCGCTCATGCCCTGTGTCTCTCTCCTGTTACCCCCCACCACCCTCTCATGCTCCGTGTCTCCCTCGTGTTCCCCCCACCCCTGCTCATGCCCCGTGTCTCCCTGCTGTTGCCCCCCACCCCCCGCTCATGCCCTGTGTCTCTCTCATGTTGCCCCCCACCCCCGCTCATGCCCCGTGTCTCTCACCTGTTGCCCCCCACCCCCCGCTCATGCCCCGTGTCTCTCTCCTGATACCCCCCACCCCCCTCTCATGCCCCATGTCTCTCTCCTGTTACCCCTCACCCCCCTCTCATGCCCCGTGTCGCCCTTATGTTGCCCACCACACCCCAGTCATGCCCTGTGTCTCCCTGCTGTTGCCCCCCCACCCCCCGCTCATGCCCTGTGTCTCTCTCCTGTTAACCCCCACCACCTCTCATGCTCCGTGTCTCCCTCGTGTTCCCCCCACCCCTGCTCATGCCCCGTGTCTCCCTGCTGTTGCCCCCCACCCCCCGCTCATGCCCTGTGTCTCTCTCATGTTGCCCCCCACCCCCGCTCATGCCCCGTGTCTCTCTCCTGTTCCCCCCCACCCCCCGCTCATGCCCCGTGTCTCTCTCCTGTTACCCCCCACCCCCCTCTCATGCCCCGTGTCTCTCTCCTGTTACCCCTCACCCCCTCTCATGCCCCGTGTCTCCCTTATGTTGCCCCCCACACCCCAGTCATGCCCTGTGTCTCCCTGCTCTTGCCCCCCACCCCCCGCTCATGCCCTGTGTCTCTCTCCTGTTACCACCCACCACCCTCTCATGCTCCGTGTCTCCCTCGTGTTCCCCCCACCCCTGCTCATGCCCCGTGTCTCCCTGCTGTTGCCCCCCACCCCCGCTCATGCCCTGTGTCTCTCTCATGTTGCCCCCCACCCCCGCTCATGCCCCGTGTCTCTCTCCTGTTACCCCCCACCCCTCTCTCATGCCCCGTGTCTCTCTCCTGTCGCCGCCACCCCCGGTCATGCCCCGTGTCTCCCTCCTGTTGCCCCCACCCCCCGCTCATGCCCCGTGTCTCTCTCCTGTTACCCCTTCCCTCTGCTCATGCCCCGTGTCTCTCTCCTGTTACTCCCCACCACCCTCTCATGCCCCGTGTCTCCCTGCTGTTGCCCCCCACCCACCGCTCATGCCCTGTGCCTCTCTCATGTTGCCCCCTCCCCCTGCACATGCCCTGTGTCTCTCTCCTGTTGCCCCCCACCCTCCGGTCATGCCCCGTGTCTCCCTGCTGTTGCCCGCAACCCTCTGCTCATGCCCCGTGTCTCTCTCCTGTTACTCCCCACCCCCCTCTCATGCCCCGTGTCTCTCTCCTGTTGCCTCCACCCCCGGTCATGCCCCGTGTCTTCCTGCTGTTGCCCCCCAACCCCCGCTCATGCCCCGTGTCTCTCTCCTGTTGCCCCCCACCCCCCGCTCACGCCCCGTGTCTCTCTCCTGTTAACCCCCACCCCCACCCCCGCTCATGCCCCGTGTCTCCCTCTTGTTCCCCCCACCCCCCGCTCATGCCCCGTGTCTCTCTGCTGTTGCCCCCCACCCTCCGCTCATGCCCCATGTCTCCCTGCTGTTGCCCCCATCCCCGCTCATGCCCCGTGTCTCTCTCCTGTTACCCCCCCACACCCCTCTCATGCCCCGTGTCTCTCTCCTGTTACCCCCCACCCCCTCGCTCATGCCCCAGGTCTCTCTCCTGTTACCCCCACCCCCCTCTCTTGCCCCGTGTCTCTCTCCTGTTGCCCCCCACCCCCCGGTCAAGCCCTGTGTCTCTCTCCTGTTGCCCCCATCCCCCAGTCATGCCCCGTGTCTCCCTCTTGTTGCCCCCCATCCCCCAGTCATGCCCCGTGTCTCCCTGCTGTTGCCCCCCACCCCCGCTCATGCCTTGTGTCTCTCTCATGTTGCCCCCCACCCGCTCATGCCGTGTCTCTCTCCTGTTGCCCCCCACCCCCCAGTCATGCCCCGTGTCTCCCTGCAGTTGCCCCCCACCCCCCACTCAGGCCCGTGTCTCTCTCCTGTTAACCCCCACCCCCTGCTCATGCCCCGTGTCTCCCTGCTGTTGTCCCCCACCCCCCGGTCATGCCCCGTGTCTCCCTGCTGTTGCCCCCCACCCCCCGCTCATGCCCCGTTTCTCTCTCCTGTTACCCCTCCACCCCCTCTCATGCCCTGAGTCTCTCTCCTGTTACCCCCCACCCCCTCTCATGCCCCGTGTCTCTCTCCTGTGGCCCCCCACCCCCGGGTCATGCCCCGTGTCTCCCTGCTGTTGCCCCCCACACCCTGCTCATGCCCCGTGTCTCTACTGTGCCCCCCACGCCCCGCTCATGCCTCGTGTCAATCCTGTTACCCCCCACCCCCGCTCATGCCCCGTGTCTCCCTGCTGTTGCCCCTCACAACCCGCTCATGCCCCGTGTCTCGCTCATGTTCCCCCACCCCCCGCTCATGTCCCGTGTCTCCCTGCTGTTGCCCCAGACCCCCGCTCATGCCACGTGTCTCTCTCCTGTTACCCCCACCCCCCTCTCATGCCCCGTGTCTCTCTCCTGTTGCCCCCCACCCCCAGGTCAAGCCCTGTGTCTCTCTCCTGTTGCCCCCGACCCCCCAGCCATGCCCCGTGTCTCTCTGTTGCCCCCCACCCCCCGGTCATGCCCCGTGTCTCCCTGCTTTTGCCCCCCACCCCCCGCTCATGTCCCGTGTCTCTCTTCTGTTACCCCCCACCCCCCTCTCATGCCTTGTGTCTCCCTCGTTTTCCCCCCGCTCATAACCCGTGTCTCCCTGCTGTTGCCTCCCACCCCCCGCTCATGCCCTGTGTCTGTCTCCTTTTACCCCCCCACCCCCCTCTCATGCCCCGTGTCTCTCTCCTGTTGCCCCGACCCCCCGGTCATGCCCCATGTCTCCCACCTGTTGCCCCCCACCCCCCGCTCATGCCCCGTGTCTCTCTCCTGTTAACCCCCACCCCCTGCTCATGCCCCGTGTCTCCCTGCTGTTGCCCCCCACCCCCCGCTCATGCCCCGTGTCTCCCTGCTGTTGCCCCTCCACCCCCCTCTCATGCCCTGTGTCTCTCTCCTGTTACCCCCCACCCCCCTCTCATGCCCCGTTTCTCTCTCCTGTTACCCCCTGAGGCAGAGGAGTGGCCTTCCACCCCATGCCCTGTCCACACTCCACAGGAGGGGACCAGCCCCTCCATCACTCCACCTGCACTGGCCATGGGCCAGCACGGCCAGCCGTCCCTCGAGGACATCACTCAGCGGCAGCATCAACTGTCCGCAATGCTGGATGAGCATGCCGCGGAATGTGTGGGGGCTAGGTTCAGCATTGAACAGGCCACGGAGACACTAAGGGCGGAAGTGGCGCAGAGCACTGCCACCCTGAGGGATGCCATGCAGGCCATGTCCAGGGACATCTGTGCCGAACTTGCGGGCTTGCGTCGTGCGGTCACTGACCTCACCCACACACGACAGGAGCTGCATGCACAGGGGCAGCCAGGGACATCCTCCACTGCCAGTTCTGCGCAGAGCAGCCCCGTGCGCCGTTCTGGACGCAACCTGCGCTCCACAGCCAGGGGTGCCCCGGGGGCCGGGAGAGGGGGCTTGTGACGGCCTGTGGACACGGTCACAGGCATCTGTTGACAGCTACATGGGGTGTGTTGGGGTGTGCAGGGGGGAGGTGGGAGGTGGGAGGGGGTGTGTTGGGGTGTGCAGGGGGGAGGTGGGAGGTGGGAGGGGGTGTGTTGGGGTGTGCAGGGGGGAGGTGGGAGGTGGGAGGGGGTGTGTTGGGGTGTGCAGGGGGGAGGTGGGAGGTGGGAGGGGGTGTGTTGGGGTGTGCAGGGGGGAGGTGGGAGGGGGTGTGACACGACAGTTCATAGTTCCAATACACTTTTTTCTTTCAAAAAAAGAAATGTGTGGACATTTTCATTGCGTATGTGTGCTTTATTGGTGTACAGTCCACAGTGTGCATGTCCCAGAGACACACAGTGCCCCAAGTGCAGTCTCCATGCGATAAACACCAGCCGTGTGTGCTAGAAGCAGTGGTCGATGATACTTTGGCGCATGGCACGCCCCTCCTGTGCATCGCCTCCTCCATGTGGTGGCGCCCCATCTGCACCCTCCTCATCCTCATCGTCAGGTGGTTGCAGTTCTGCGTCAGGGGGCAGGGGCACATTCCGTCTGACGCACATATTGTGCAGCATGACACATGCCATGACGATCTTTGCCACCTTCTCATGGCCATACAGGAGTGCCCCACCAGACCTGCTGAGGCTTCGGAACCGTGCCTTCAGGAGGCCGAATGTCTGCTCTATGACCACACGAGTACGTGTATGTGCACGGTTGAAGTCCTCCTCGTGCTGGTTCTGCGGGTTCCGGACTGGCGTGAGGAGCCACCTCTTCAGGGGATAGGCTGCATCACCTGTATGTAGGCGAGAATGTATGTGTCAGTCATGTTGTCTGATCAGGAACATGATGTTCCACCATGGCTGGCATGGAACTGTTACCTTGGCTCACTTCTACATGCACTAATTGATTCACACTATGCAACCAGTATATGCTCATTGCTGCCATGGCCTGTTTTGCATGCCATCACCCTATGTATGCAGAGGGGTTTTGTGCATTGTGAGTGCCCTTCCTCTGTATCCGTTCTCTGTGTTACTCACAGCCAGGTGGAGTATGCATCTTCCCCCCCCCCTTTCTGCCAGGTGGAGTATGCATCTTCCCCCCCCCCTTTCTGCCAGGTGGAGTATGCACTGGTACGTCATTCCCATGCCCACTTCCATGACATTGCACTCACCGAGTAGCCAGGATCTTGGGCCTGCATGTCGCTCCATGTAGCGTGGTATTGTGGAGTTCCTCAGGACCATTGAATCATGGGTTGATCCGGGGAATCGGGCACAACAATGTGTGATGATCTTGTTGGAGTCACAGACCATTTGCACGTTGATAGAGTGGAACTGTTTCCGGTTGCGGTACGGTACCTCCATGGCACGTGGAACCACCAATTCCACATGGGTGCAGTCGATGGCACCAATGCAACCGGGTATGCTGGCTAGTGCATGGAAACCCACTTTGGTGTTTGCAATCTCCTGGGCAGTCCGTGGTAATGAGATGTGGTCGTCTGTGTGCTTGAGGAGGGCATCGAGCACTTGGATGAGTGTTCGTGAGAATAATGGTTGTGAAATGCCATGCAGGTGCCCCACTGTGTGCTGGTAGGTGCCTGTGGCCAGGAAGTGGAGTACAGCCACTACCTTCAGTAGGGGGGGGGATGGCGGTTGGACTTTCTATCATGCTGACGATGTCGTCGTGTGTCATGTCTACGATGGCGGTGATGGTGTCCCGGTCCAAACGGTACAGGGTGTGGATCTGCTCAGCAGTGAGGTTGTTTGGATTGGCTCTGATGCGTGGGATTGGAGGCTGCCTGCGTGGTGGCACTGGCTGTGCTGGTGGGGCTTGCTGGGCCTGCCTTGCCCTCCTTCTCCTCCTGCGTCTCCTCTGTGCTGCCTGTTGTTGTTGTTGTTGTTGCTGTTGTAGTAGCACATGCATTGCTATCAGGTCCTCCAGCCCCAACATTGCTAGTCGTATTGCCATCATTGTGGAGTGTGACTGGGTGTGGGTAGGGGTGGGGTGTGCTCTTTTTGTACTCCCCTGAGTCTGTATTGCCTTCACCTGTGCTGTTTCTGTGCACCTGTGGCAGCTGCATTCACTTGAATTGGCCCTTTACGGTTGGTTCGCGATGGCGTTCTTTGCACCATGGCGGTAAGGTACTTAGCGGCCTCGGTGATGGCGTTAGGTGCATGTCCGCTTGGGTCGGCATTTGCGTACCTTTCCGCCATGGCGCTAAGTACGGTGTGGGCGGTCGCGTGCGCGCACCCTTAGCGCAGTTAGCGGCAGCGTTAACTACGATGCCGCTATTGGCATCGTAGTTTATGGTCAGGAGTCATGATCGGACCTGGCGGAAAACGATGGCGGTAACCATTTACCGCCATAGTTTTTCACTTACCGCCAGGGTCGTAATGAGGCCCTAAGTGTTTAACGGCGCCGTAAAAGGCTGCGGCGGCGTTAAACACTTAGCGCCTAATTACGAGGTCCCTTTGCGGGACCCGACCTTAATGGCTGGTTTTACCAGCCGTTAAAGTAGGGTGCCGCAAAGGGACCTTAGTGCTAAGTATGGTGCCGCAATTTGCGGCACCGTACTTAGCGCCTTCCCCATTCCCATTGAGCCCTATGGGGCAAAAATGGGAATGGGGAAGGGCCCATGGTGAATGGGGAATTACCGCCCAGCCAACCTTGGAATGAGGCAGTAATTCCGCCATTCACCATGGCGGACCCCGGCATGGACCATGGTGCTAATAGCACCATGGTTTAGCGCAGGGGTCGTAATGAGGCCCTATGTGTCCAATCGTCACAAGGCAAAGTAACCAAAGCAGTCAACAAATGCACACACCAATGTAACAATGTAGCTCTGTTCTGACAGGCAGCACTCATGTATTCCATTGCTTGGACCACACACATCTCTTTCAATGCACCTCAACCTTGAAAAGCTTTGCCATCTAATTCTCTGAAAACATATCTTTTCTACTTGTCCTGTTTGTTACCTACAGCATCTGTACATTTTGACACTGAGAGCACACACAAACACAGCTCTAACAACGCACGCTGCTCGTCATACAGTGTTCCCCTTCCTGATATCCCACGCATGCTGAAAGGAGTCTATGCCAGATACATTTGTATAATGTTTTCAAATAGACAAACAAAAATGACAACTAAAGAGTTGTGTGTGATTACTGCCTGCAACTAAAAGCGTGTCATTACGAATCAGCGCTTTTCCTTTGAAGCAGGTCAGATTTCAGAAATGCTCTTCTGAAACTTCGGAAAACCTAATGAAAACATTGGCCGTTTTCAAACAAAAGCAAGATGCCTCACGTCTAGTAAAATCTGCAAGTACTGAAACTGGCAGGCCACTTCAGAGTGACCCTTCCTGCCCTTGATTGATCTGCTGGGTGTGCCTCCGTGGCAGCAGACAAACTCAAATTGTCATGGTTACCAGGCAGAGAGGTGCGAATGGTAGCTGGTCAAGTTCTACATGACAAAGGCTTTGAGCTTTGCGCATATCACGGCCCCATCACCCACCCTCAGCTTCTCCTGATTCTGCAAGCCAGAAAGCGCCATGAATGAACTTCATGAAAAGGATGTAAAACTATTGCAATGTACGGCATGAGTTTAAAAACAATGATTTAATTAAAAGTCAAGTACAGTATTTAAAGTATTCAAAACAAAACCACATTTCACATAACATACATTATGGTACGCAAAAGAAATTGATCTTTTTGCATCTTTTCAGAGATAATCATCTCCCAGCAGCAGCATTAAAGTTCTAATCCAATCCAGTGGTGAAATGATAAATAAATAAATAAATAACTAGGCATAAACATCATGAGTTGGGGGTAGCCCTTAAATGCTGCGGTAATGCTATTACCGCTGCATTTAAGGGTCCGCCCAAACATGAGTCTGGCAGCTTTTACCCCCAGCAATAAGCTGGGGGTAAATGCGCCCAATAAATTCCTATTTCAGGCACATTTAGCGCTGCGCTATTTGCGCGGAAAATTGGGAATTACAGTTACACCCCTGCTCATGCCCCATGTCTCCCTCATGTTCCCCCACCCCGCGCTCATGCCCCGTGTCTCCCTGCTGTTGCCCCAGACCCCTGCTCATGCCACGTGTCTCTCTCCTGTTACCCCCCACCCCCCTCTCATGCACCGTGTCTCTCTCCTGTTGCCCCCCACCCCCAGGTCAAGCCCTGTGTCTCTCTCCTGTTGCCCCCGACCCCCCAGCCATGCCCTGTGTCTCTCTGTTGCCCCCCACCCCCCGGTCATGCCCCGTGTCTCCCTGCTTTTGCCCCCCACCCCCCGCTCATGTCCCGTGTCTCTCTTCTGTTACCCCCACCCCCCTCTCATGCCCCGTGTCTCCCTCGTTTTCCCCCCACTCATACCCCGTGTCTCCCTGCTGTTGCCTCCCACCCCCCTCTCATGCCCCGTGTCTCTCTCCTGTTGCCCTGACCCCCCGGTCATGCCCCGTGTCTCCCACCTGTTGCCCCCCACCCCCCGCTCATGCCCCGTGTCTCTCTCCTGTTACCCCCCACCCCCCTCTCATGCCCCGTGTCTCTCTCCTGTTACCCCTCACCCCCCCTCATGCCCTGTGTCTCTCTCCTGTTGCCCCCACCCCCGGTCATGCCCCGTGTCTCCCTTATGTTGCCCCCCACGCCCCAGTCATGCCCTGTGTCTCCCTGCTGTTGCCCCCCCACCCCCGCTCATGCCCTGTGTCTCTCTCCTGTTACCCCCACCACCCTCTCATGCCCCATGTCTCCCTCGTGTTCCCCCCACCCCTGCTCATGCCCTGTGTCTCCCTGCTGTTGCCCCCCACCCCCCGCTCATGCCCTGTGTCTCTCTCATGTTGCCCCCCACCCCCGCTCAAGCCCCGTGTCTCTCTCCTGTTACCCCCCACCCCTCTCTCATGCCCTGTGTCTCTCTCCTGTCGCCCCCACCCCCGGTCATGCCCCGTGTCTCCCTCCTGTTGCCCCCCACCCCCCGCTCATGCCCCGTGTCTCTCTCCTGTTACCCCCACCCCCTCTCATGCCCCGTGTCTCTCGCCTGTTTCCCCTATCCTCTGCTCATGCCCCGTGTCTCTCTCATGTTGCCCCCCACCCCCCCGGTCATGCCCCGTGTCTCCCTGCTGTTGCCCCCCACCCTCTGCTCATGCCCCGTGTCTCTCTCCTGTTACTCCCCACCCCCCTTTCATGCCCCGTGTCTCTCTCCTGTTGCCCCACCCCCCGGTCATGCCCCGTGTCTTCCTGCTGTTGCCCCCCAACCCCCGCTCATGCCCCGTGTCTCTCTCCTGTTGCCCCCCACCCCCTGCTCACGCCCCGTGTCTCTCTCCTGTTAACCCCCACCCCCGCTCATGCCCCGTGTCTCCCTCTTGTTCCCCCCACCCCCCGCTCATGCCTCGTGTCTCCCTGCTGTTGCCCCCCACCCTCCGCTCATGCCACATGTCTCCCTGCTGTTGCCCCCCACCCCCTCTCATGCCCCGTGTCTCCCTCGTGTTCCCCCCACCCCCGCTCATGCCCCGTGTCTCCCTGCTGTTGCCCCCCACCCGCCGCTCATGCCCCGTGTCTCTCTCATGTTGCCCCCCACCCCCGGCTCATGCCCCGTGTCTCTCTCCTGTTACCCTGACCCTACTCTCATGCCCAGTGTCTCTCTCATGTTGCCCCCCACCCCCGGTCATGCCCCGTCTCTCCCTGCTGTTGCCCCCCACCCCCTGCTCATGCCCGAGTCTCTCTCCTGTTACCCTCAACCCCGCTCATGCCCCGTGTCTCTCTCCTGTTAACCCCCCACCCCCCTTTCATTCCCCGTGTCTCTCTCCTGTTACCCCCCACGCCCCGCTCATGCCCCGTGTCTCTCTCCTGTTGCCCCCCACCCCCGCTCATGCCCCATGTCTTCCTGCTGTTGCCCCCTACCCCCGCTCATGCCCCATGTCTCTCTCCTGTTAACCCCCACCCCCTGCTCATGCCCCGTGTCTCCCTGCTGTTGCCTCCCACCCCCCACTCATGCCCGTGTCTCCCTGCTATTGCCCCCCCACCCCCCACTCATGCCCCGTGTCTCTCTCTTGTTACCCCCCACCCCCCTCTCATGCCCTGTGTCTCTTTCCTTTTACCCCCCACCCCCCAGTCATGCCCCTTGTCTCCCTGCTGTTGCCCCCCACCCCCCGTTCATGCCTCGTGTCTCTCCTGTTACCCCCCACCCCCACTCATGCCCCGTGTCTCCCTGCTGTTGCCCCTCACAACCCGCTCATGCCCCGTGTCTCTCTCCTGTTACCCCCACACCCCTGCTCATGCCCCGTGTCTCCCTTGTGTTCCCCCCACCCCCCGCTCATGTCCCGTGTCTCCCTGCTGTTGCCCCCGACCCCCGCTCATGCCCCCTGTCTCTCTCCTGTTACCCCCCACCCCCCTCTCATGCCCCGTGTCTCTCTCCTATTGCCCCCCACCCCAAGGTCAAGCCCTGAGTCCCTCTCCTGTTGCCCCGACCCCCCAGCCATGCCCTGTGTCTCCCTGTTGCCCCCCAACCCCCGGTCATGCCCTGTGTCTCCCTCCTGTTGCCCCCCACCCCCGCTGAGGCCCCGTGTCTCTCTCCTGTTAACCCCCACCCCCTGCTCTTGCCCCGTGTCTCCCTGCTGTTGCCTCCCACCCCCCACTCATGCCCGCGTCTCCCTGCTGTTGCCCCCCCACCCCCCACTCATGCCCCGTGTCTCTCTCTTGTTACCCCCCTGCCCCCCTCTCATGCCCTGTGTCTCTTTCCTTTTACCCCCCACCCCCCAGTCATGCCCCGTGTCTCCCTGCTGTTGCCCCCCACCCCCCGTTCATGCCTCGTGTCTCTCCTGTTACCCCCCACCCCACTCATGCCCCGTGTCTCCCTGCTGTTGCCCCTCACAACCCGCTCATGCCCCGTGTCTCTCTCCTGTTACCCCCACACCCCTGCTCATGCCCCGTGTCTCCCTTGTGTTCCCCACCCCCCGCTCATGCCCCGTGTCTCCCTGCTGTTGCCCCCGTCCCCCGCTCATGCCCCCTGTCTCTCTCCTGTTACCCCCCGCCCCCCTCTCATGCCCCGTGTCTCCCTCCTGTTGCCCCCCACCCCAAGGTCAAGGCCTGAGTCCCTCTCCTGTTGCCCCGACCCCCCAGCCATGCCCTGTGTCTCCCTGTTGTCCCCCACCCCCCGGTCATGCCCTGTGTCGCCCTCCTTTTGCCCCCCACCCCCGCTCATGTCCCGTGTCTCTCTTCTGTTACCCCCCACCCCCCGCTCATGCCCCGTGTCTCCCTCGTTTTCCCCCCACTCATGCCCCGTGTCTCCCTGCTGTTGCCTCCCACCCCCGCTCATGCCCCGTGTCTGTCTCCTGTTACCCCCCACCCCTCACTCATGCCCCGTGTCTCTCTTGTGTCGCCCCCACCCCCCGGTCATGCCCCGTGTCTCCCTCCTGTTGCCCCCAACCCCTGCTCATGCCCCGTGTCTCTCTGCTGTTACCCCCACCCCCCTCTCGTGCCCTGTGTCTCTCTCCTGTTACCCCTCACCCCCCTCTCATGCCCCGTGTCTCTCTCATGTTACCTCCTACCCCCCGGTCATGCCCCGTGTCTCCCTTCTGTTGCCCCCCACCCCCAGTCATGCCCCATGTCTCCCTGCTATTGCTCCCAACCCCCCGCTCATGCCCCGTGTCTGTCTCCTGTTACCTCCCACCCCCCTCTCATGCCCCGTGTCTCCCTCGTGTTCCCCCCACCCCCGCTCATGCCCCGTGTCTCCCTGCTGTTGCCCCCCACACCCGCTCTTGCCCTGTGTCTCTCTCATGTTGCCCCCCACCCTCGCTCATGCCCCGTGTCTCTCTCCTGTTACCCCCACCCCCCTCTCATGCCCCGTGTCTCTCTCCTGTTGACCCCCACCCCCGGTCATGCTCCGTGTCTCCCTGCTGTTGCCCCCCACCCCCCGCTCATGCCCCGAGTCTCTCTCCTGTTACCCATACCCCCGCTCATGCCCCGTGTCTCTCTCCTGTTACCCCCCACCCCCCCTCATGCCCCGTGTCTCTCTCCTGTTGCCCCCACCCCCTGGTCATGCCCCGTGTCTCCCTGCTGTTGCCCCCCACTGCCCGCTCATGCCCCGTGTCTCTCTCCTGTTGCCCCCTACCCCCCGCTCATGCCCCATGTCTCTCTCCTGATAACTCCGACCCCCCGCTCATGCCCCGTGTCTCCCTCGTGTTCCCCCACCCCCCCTCATGCCCCGTGTCTCCCTGCTGTTGCCCCCCACACCCTGCTCATGCCCCGTGTCTCTCTCATGTTGCCCCCCACCCCCGGCTCATGCCCCGTGTCTCTCTCCTGTTACCCTCACCCCCCTCTCATGCCCAGTGTCTCTCTCATGTTGCCCCCCCACCCCCGGTCATGCCCCGTCTCTCCCTGCTGTTGCCCCCCACCCCCTGCTCATGCCCGAGTCTCTCTCCTGTTACCCTCAACCCCACTCATGCCCCGTGTCTCTCTCCTGTTAACCCCCCACCCCCCTTTCATTCCCCGTGTCTCTCTCCTGTTACCCCCCACCCCCCGCTCATGCCCCGTGTCTCTCTCCTGTTCCCCCCCACCCCCCGCTCATGCCCCGTGTCTTCCTGCTGTTGCCCCCCAACCCCGCTCATGCCCCGTGTCTCTCTCCTGTTGCCCCCCACCCCCCGCTCATGCCCCGTGTCTTCCTGCTGTTGCCCCCCAACCCCGCTCATGCCCCGTGTCTCTCTCCTGTTAACCCCCACCCCCTGATCATGCCCCGTGTCTCCCTGCTGTTGCCTCCCACCCTCCACTCATGCCCGTGTCTCCCTGCTGTTGCCCCCCACCCCTCACTCATGCCCCGTGTCTCTCTCTTGTTACCCCCCCACCCCCCTCTCATGCCCTGTGTCTCTTTCCTTTTACCCCCCACCCCCCAGTCATGCCCCGTGTCTCCCTGTTGTTGCCCCCCACCCCCCGTTCATGCCTCGTGTCTCTCCTGTTACCCCCCACCCCCACTCATGCCCCGTGTCTCCCTGCTGTTGCCCCTCACAACCCGTTCATGCCCCGTGTCTCTCTCCTGTTACCCCCACACCCCTGCTCATGCCCCGTGTCTCCCTTGTGTTCCCCCCACCCCCCGCTCATGCCCCGTGTCTCCCTGCTGTTGCCCCCGACCCCCGCTCATGCCCCCTGACTCTCTCCTGTTACCCCCCACCCCCCTTTCATGCCCCGTGTCTCTCTCCTATTGCCCCCCACCCCAAGGTCAAGCCCTGAGTCCCTCTCCTGTTGCCCCGACCGCCCCAACCATGCCCTGTGTCTCCCTGTTGCCCCCCACCCCCCGGTCATGCCCTGTGTCTCCCTCCTGTTGCTCCCCACCCCCGCTCAGGCCCCGTGTGTCTCTCCTGTTAACCCCCACCCCCTGCTCATTCCCCTTGTCTCCCTGCTGTTGCCTCCCACCCCCCACTCATGCCCTGTGTCTCTCTCTTGTTACCCCCCCGCCCCCCTCTCATGCCCTGTGTCTCTTTCCTTTTACCCCCCACCCCCAGTCATGCCCCGTGTCTCCCTGCTGTTGCCCCCCACCCCCCGTTCATGCCTCGTGTCTCTCCTGTCACCCCCCACCTCCACTCATGCCCCGTGTCTCCCTGCTGTTGCCCCTCACAACCCCGTGTCTCTCTCCTGTTACCCCCACACCCCTGCTCAGTCCCCGTGTCTCCCTTGTGTTCCCCCTCCCCCCGCTCATGCCCCGTGTCTCCCTGCTGTTGCCCCCGACCCCCGCTCATGCCCCCTGTCTCTCTCCTGTTACCCCCCACCCCTCTCATGCCCCGTGTTGCCCCCCACCCCAAGGTCAAGCCCTGAGTCCCTCTCCTGTTGCCCCGACCCCCCAGCCATGCCCTGTGTCTCCCTGTTGCCCCCCACCTCCCGGTCATGCCCTGTGTCTCCCTCCTTTTGCCCCCCGCTCATGTCCCGTGTCTCTCTTCTGTTACCCCCCACCCCCCGCTCATGCCCCGTGCCTCCCTCGTTTTCCCCCCACTCATGCCCCGTGTCTCCCTGCTGTTGCCTCCCACCCCCGCTCATGCCCCGTGTCTGTCTCCTGTTACCCCCCACCCCTCACTCATGTCCCGTGTCTCTCTCGTGTCGCCCCCACCCCCCGGTCATGCCCCGTGTCTCCCTCCTGTTGCCCCCCAACTCCCGCTCATGCCCCGTGTCTCTCTGCTGTTACCCCCACCCCCCTCTCGTGCCCCGTGTCTCTCTCCTGTTACCCCTCATCCCCCTCTCATGCCCCGTGTCTCTCTCATGTTACCTCCCACCCCCCGGTCATGCCCCGTGTCTCCCTTCTGTTGCCCCCCACCGCCAGTCATGCCCGTTGTCTCTCTGCTGTTGCTCCCAACCCCCCGCTCATGCCCCGTGTCTGTCTCCTGTTACCTCCCACCCCCCTCTCATGCCCCGTGTCTCCCTCGTGTTCCCCCGCTCATGCCCCGTGTCTCCCTGCTGTTGCCCCCCACCCCCGCTCATGCCCTGTGTCTCTCTCATGTTGCCCCCCACCATCGCTCATGCCCCGTGTCTCTCTCCTGTTACCCCCACCCCCCTCTCATGCCCCGTGTCTCTCTCCTGTTGACCCCCACCCCCGGTCATGCTCCGTGTCTCCCTGCTGTTGCCCCCCACCCCCCGCTCATGCCCCGAGTCTCTCTCCTGTTACCCATACCCCCGCTCATGCCCCGTGTCTCTCTCCTGTTACCCCCCACACCCCCTCATGCCCCGTGTCTCTCTCCTGTTGCCCCCCACCCCCTGGTCATGCCCCGTGTCTCCCTGCTGTTGCCCCCCACTGCCCGCTCATGCCCCGTGTCTCTATCCTGTTGCCCCCTACCGCCCGCTCATGCCCCATGTCTCTCTCCTGTTAACTCCGACCCCCCGCTCATGCCCCGTGTCTCCCTCGTGTTCCCCCACCGCCCGCTCATGCCCCGTATCTCCCTGCTGTTGCCCCCACCCTCCGCTCATGCCCCGTGTCTCCCTGCTGTTGCCCCCACCCCCGCTCATGCCCCGTGTCTCTCTCCTGTTACCCCCCACCCCCTCTCATGCCCCATGTCTCTCTCCTGTTGCCCCCCACCACCCCGGTCATGCCCCGTGTCTCCCTGCTGTTGCCCCAACACCCCGCTCATGCCCCGTGTCTCTCTCCTGTTCCCCCACCCCTCGCTTATGCCTCATGTCTCTCCTGTTACTCCCCACCCCCCGCTCATACCCCGTGTCTCTCTCCTGTTGCCCCCCACCCCCAGTCATGCCCCGTGTCTCCCTGCTGTTGCCCCCAACCCCCCGCTCATGCCCCGTGTCTCTCTCCTGTTACCTCCCACCCCCTCTCATGCCCCGTGTCTCCCTCGTGTTCCCCCCACCCCCGCTCGTGCCCCGTGTCTCCCTGCTGTTGCCCCCCACCCCCGCTCATGCTTTGTGTCTCTCTCATGTTGCCCCCCACCCTCGCTCATGCCCCTTTTCTCTCTCCTGTTACCCCCACCCCCCTCTCATGCCCCGTGTCTCTCTCCTGTTGACCCCCACCCCCGGTCATGCCCCGTGTCTCCCTGCTGTTGCCCCCCACCCCCCGCTCATGCCCCCTGTCTCTCTCCTGTTACCCCCACCCCTCTCATGCCCCGTGTCTCTCTCCTGTTGCCCCCCACCCCAAGGTCAAGCCCTGAGTCCCTCTCCTGTTGCCCCGACCCCCCAGCCATGCCCTGTGTCTCCCTGTTGCCCCCCACCCCCCGGTCATGCCCTGTGTCTCCCTCCTTTTGCCCTCCGCTCATGTCCCGTGTCTCTCTTCTGTTACCCCCCATCCCCCGCTCATGCCCCGTGTCTCCCTCGTTTTCCCCCCACTCATGCCCCGTGTCTCCCTGCTGTTGCCTCCCACCCCCGCTCATGCCCCGTGTCTGTCTCCTGTTACCCCCCACCCCTCACTCATGTCCCGTGTCTCTCTCGTGTCGCCCCCACCCCCCGGTCATGCCCCGTGTCTCCCTCCTGTTGACCCCCACCCCCGGTCATGCTCCGTGTCTCCCTGCTGTTGCCCCCCACCCCCGCTCATGCCCCGAGTCTCTCTCCTGTTACCCATACCCCCGCTCATGCCCCGTGTCTCTCTCCTGTTACCCCCCACACCCCCTCATGCCCCGTGTCTCTCTCCTGTTGCCCCCCACCCCCTGGTCATGCCCTGTGTCTCCCTGCTGTTGCCCCCCACTGCCCGCTCATGCCCCGTGTCTCTCTCCTGTTGCCCCCTACCCCCCGCTCATGCCCCATGTCTCTCTCCTGTTAACTCCGACCCCCCGCTCATGCCCCGTGTCTCCCTCGTGTTCCCCCACCCTCCGCTCATGCCCCGTGTCTCCCTGCTGTTGCCCCCCACCCCCGCTCATGCCCCGTGTCTCTCTCCTGTTACCCCCCACCCCCCTCTCATGCCCCGTGTCTCTCTCCTGTTGCCCCCCACCACCCCGGTCATGCCCCGTGTCTCCCTGCTGTTGCCCCAACACCCCGCTCATGCCCCGTGTCTCTCTCCTGTTCCCCCACCCCTTGCTTATGCCCCCTGTCTCTCTCCTGTTACCCCCACCCCTCTCATGCCCCGTGTCTCTCTCCTGTTGCCCCCCACCCCAAGGTCAAGCCCTGAGTCCCTCTCCTGTTGCCCCGACCCCCCAGCCATGCCCTGTGTCTCCCTGTTGCCCCCCACCCCCCGGTCATGCCCTGTGTCTCCCTCCTTTTGCCCTCCGCTCATGTCCCGTGTCTCTCTTCTGTTACCCCCCACCCCCCGCTCATGCCCCGTGTCTCCCTCGTTTTCCCCCCACTCATGCCCCGTGTCTCCCTGCTGTTGCCTCCCACCCCCGCTCATGCCCCGTGTCTGTCTCCTGTTACCCCCCACCCCTCACTCATGTCCCGTGTCTCTCTCGTGTCGCCCCCACCCCCCGGTCATGCCCCGTGTCTCCCTCCTGTTGACCCCCACCCCCGGTCATGCTCCGTGTCTCCCTGCTGTTGCCCCCCACCCCCGCTCATGCCCGAGTCTCTCTCCTGTTACCCATACCCCCGCTCATGCCCCGTGTCTCTCTCCTGTTACCCCCCACACCCCCTCATGCCCCGTGTCTCTCTCATGTTGCCCCCTACCCCCTGGTCATGCCCCGTGTCTCCCTGCTGTTGCCCCCCACTGCCCGCTCATGCCCCGTGTCTCTCTCCTGTTGCCCCCTACCCCCCGCTCATGCCCCATGTCTCTCTCCTGTTAACTCCGACCCCCCGCTCATGCCCCGTGTCTCCCTCGTGTTCCCCCACCCCCCACTCATGCCCCGTATCTCCCTGCTGTTGCCCCCCACCCTCCGCTCATGCCCCGTGTCTCTCTCCTGTTGCCCCCCACCCCCGCTCATGCCCGAGTCTCTCTCCTGTTACCCATACCCCCGCTCATGCCCAGTGTCTCTCTCCTGTTACCCCCCACACCCCCTCATGCCCCGTGTCTCTCTCATGTTGCCCCCTACCCCCTGGTCATGCCCCGTGTCTCCCTGCTGTTGCCCCCCACTGCCCGCTCATGCCCCGTGTCTCTCTCCTGTTGCCCCCTACCCCCCGCTCATGCCCCATGTCTCTCTCCTGTTAACTCCGACCCCCCGCTCATGCCCCGTGTCTCCCTCGTGTTCCCCCACCCCCCGCTCATGCCCCGTATCTCCCTGCTGTTGCCCCCCACCCCCGCTCATGCCCCGTGTCTCTCTCCTGTTACCCCCCACCCCCCTCTCATGCCCCGTGTCTCTCTCCTGTTGCCCCCCACCACCCCGGTCATGCCCCGTGTCTCCCTGCTGTTGCCCCAACACCCCACTCATGCCCCGTGTCTCTCTCCTGTTCCCCCACCCCTCGCTTATGCCTCATGTCTCTCCTGTTACTCCCCACCCCCCGCTCATGCCCCGTGTCTCTCTCCTGTTGCCCCCCACCCCCCAGTCATGCCCCGTGTCTCCCTGCTGTTGCCCCCAACCCCCCGCTCATGCCCCGTGTCTCTCTCCTGTTACCTCCCACCCCCTCTCATGCCCCGTGTCTCCCTCGTGTTCCCCCCACCCCCGCTCGTGGCCCGTGTCTCCCTGCTGTTGCCCCCCACCCCCGCTCATGCCCTGTGTCTCTCTCATGTTGCCCCCCACCCTCGCTCATGCCCCTTTTCTCTCTCCTGTTACCCCCACCCCCCTCTCATGCACCGTGTCTCTCTCCTGTTGACCCCCACCCCCGGTCATGCCCCGTGTCTCCCTGCTGTTGCCCCCCACCCCCGCTCATGCCCCGAGTCTCTCTCCTCTTACCCCTACCCCCTGCTCATGCCCCGTGTCTCTCTCCTGTTACCCCCCACCCCCCTCTCATGCCCCATGTCTCTCTCCTGTTACCCCCCACCCCCCGGTCATGCCCCGTGTCTCTCTCCTGTTAACCCCGACCCCCCGCTCATGCCCCGTGTATCCCTCGTGTTCCCCCCACCCCCCGCTCATGCCCCGTGTCTCCCTGCTGTTGCCCCCCACCCTCTGCTCATGCCCCATGTCTCCCTGCTGTTGCCCCCCACCCCCGCTCATGCCCCGTGTCTCTCTCCTGTTACCCCACCACCCCCCTCTCATGCCCCGTGTCTCTCTCCTGTTACCCCCCAACCCCCTCTCATGCCCCGTGTCTCTCTCCTGTTGCCCCCCACCACCCTGGTCATGCCCCCTGTCTCCCTGCTGTTGCCCCCCACCCCCGTTCATGCCCCGTGTCTCTCTCCTGTTCCCCCACCCCTCGCTTATGCCTCATGTCTCTCCTGTTACCCCCCACCCCCCGCTCATGCCCCGTGTCTCTCTGCTCTTGCCCCCCACCCCGCTCCTGCCCCGTGTCTCTCTCATGTTGCCCCCCACTCCCGCTCATGCCCCGTGTCTCTCTCCTGTTTGCCCCCCACCCCCCTCTCTTGCCCCGTGTCTCTCTCCTGCTGCCCCCCACCCCCGTCAAGCCCTGCGTCTCCCTCCCGTTGCCCCCCACCCCCCACTCATGTCCTGTGTCTCTCTTCTGTTACCCCCACCCCCCTCTCATGCCCCGTGTCTCCCTCGTTTTCCACCCGCTCATGCCCCGTGTCTCCCTGCTGTTGCCCCCACCCCCACTCATGCCCCGTGTCTGTCTCCTGTTACCCCCCACCCCCCGCTCATGCTCCGTGTCTCTCTCCTGTTACCCCCCACCCCCCGCTCATGCTCCGTGTCTCTCTCCTGTTACCCCCACCCCCTCTCATGCCCTGTGTCTCTCACCTGTTGCCCCTCACACCCCGGTCATGCCCCGTGTCTCCCTGCTGTTGCCCCCAACCCCCACTCATGCCCCATGTCTCTCCTGTTAACCCCCCACCCCCCTCTCATGCCCCGTGTCTCCCTCCTGTTGCCCCCCAACCCCCGCTCATGCCCCGTGTCTCTCTGCTGTTACCCCCCTCTCGTGCCCCGTGTCTCTCTCCTGTTACCCCTCATCCCCCTCTCATGCCCTGTGTCTCTCTCATGTTTCCTCCCACCCCCCGGTCATGCCCTGTGTCTCCCTTCTGTTGCCCCCCACCCCCAGTCATGCCCCATGTCTCTCTGCTGTTGCTCCCAACCCCCCGCTCATGCCCCGTGTCTGTCTCCTGTTACCTCCCACCCCCCTCTCATGCCCCGTGTCTCCCTCGTGTTCCCCCCACCCCCGCTCATGCCCCGTGTCTCCCTGCTGTTGCCCCCCACCCCTGGTCATGCCCCGTGTCTCCCTGATGTTACCCCCACTCCCCGCTCATGCCACGTGTCTCTCTCCTGTTACCCCCACCCCCCTCTCATGCCCCGTATCTCTGTCCTGTTGCCCCCCATCCCCGATCATGCCCCTTGTCTCCCTGATGTTACCCCCACCCCCCGCTCATGCCACGTGTCTCTCTCCTGTTACCCCCACCCCCCTCTCATGCCCCGTGTCTCTCTCCTGTTGCCCCCCACCCCCCGCTCATGCTCCGTGTCTCTCTCCTGTTACCCCTCACCCCCCTCTCATGCCCCGTGTCTCTCTCCTGTTACCCCCAACCCCCCACTCATGCCCCGTGTCTCTCTCCTGTTACCCCCCCACCCCCTGCTCATGCCCCGTGTCTCTCTCCTGTTGCCCCGCACCCCCGGTCATGCCCCGTGTCTCCCTGCTGTTGCCCCCCACCCCTCGCTCATGCCCCGTGTCTCTCTCCTGTTACCCCCAACCCCCTCTCATGCCCTGCGCCCTGCCAAAGTATCCCTGAACTCGCAGGCACCTGCACTAAAGAAGAAAGAATGGAAAACTTTGGATCAGGCAATGGGAAACTCACATTGGACCCCCGGTGAATCCTATGTTAGTTTCATGACAGTCGTGCTCTCCCTGGTTGCAGGATGAAGATCAGCCGGGGCCTCATCTAGGGTTTATTCCTGACCCAGCGATCAACCCTGTACCAAGTCAGGCTCCCTATATTCCAGTGGAGGAATGGGTAAGGGTAACCTGCCACATCCAATTTACCAGGAGCAATGGGATCAGGATTAGTCTCGAAAGAACACTCTCAGAGTCGGGTTCACGTCCTCTTCTCTCACTGCCAGTGTCAGCTCAAACTCATCCTGGACTTGGAGCAGATGGTTCCATTGCAAGGTCTTGATGTTTCTTGGCTGTCCTCATACCCATAGTCAGTAGACAGGCAGCACTACTAATTGATGCTCAATGTTGAATGGTTGAGACTCCCACTTGTTACTCAGCTTGTTCTGTCCACTCTTTTTCCAGGCTGTGGATCAAAACACAATCACCAGGTGGAAGACTTGCATCAATGTGCAAGATGCAAGGCAACTGAGGATCTGTGTAGCCCAGAATTGGTTTGAGTATTCGAGGAGCTCAAGTAGTGAGGATCTGCCTCAGCTCCTTGAATGCCTCCTGGCATTAGTCGGTCCACCTATCATCAAAGGGCTCATGTGGATGGTGTAAATGGTCTGCAGAGTAGTCCTGCCGCTCCTCTAGTTAGGCAGGTATCCTTTGATGAGGTCCACAAGCGGTTGCACGATGTTGGCATATCCCACAACAAATCTCCAGTAGCTGTTAAAGAAAGGAAACTCTGTAACTCCTTCAAGTTCTGAGGTCTTGACCAGGTGAGGAAGGCTTCCGTCTTTGCGGGATCTACAGGAATGATGTCTGCAGAGATGATGTTTCTGCTGTATTTGCTGCTTGTCCAGCAAAACTGGCACTTGTTCACACTGACCTTTAGCCCTTGCTCCCTTAGGCAGTAATTCTGCCAAAAATGCCCCATAGAGTCCAATGAAAAAAAGGGATCATACTCCGCCACCACCACGTGTAATCCACCTGTAAATCTGCCAAACTAAGTGGTGACAACGGTAAGTCCAGTGGATTTACAGACAGAATACTGCCCAACTCGTAATCACCCCCATTGTCAGGTGAGATTTCGTTCAATTTCTGATTTGGCCATGTACTAAGCAGAGCATGATGTAACATTACCATTACATGAGTTCATGTTAACATAAAACACACTCAGGCCTATAAATACTTTCTTAAATGATTTCAACATCTTCACAAAACCTCTCTTTTACTTCCTTGAAGCATTACATATCTGTAAGGCATTTAATGTCAAAGAGCCCACATACAAAATGTTTAATATCATAATACATCTTCATTAAGGAGACTTCAACATCATCACACACCATCCATGTGAGGACTTCAATATCATCACATATCAACCCTGTGGGGACCTCAACATCAGCACACACCACCCATTTGAGGACTTAAATATCATCACATATCAACCCTGTGGGGACCTCAACATCAGCACACACCACTGTGTGTACCCTGTGGGGACCTCACCATCAGCACACACCATCCATGTGAGGACTTCAATATCATCACATATCATACCTTTGGGGACCTCACCATCAGCGCACACCATCCATGTGAGGACTTCAATATCATCACATATCAACCCTGTGGGGAACTCAACATCAGCACACACTGTCCATTTGAGGACTTAAATATCATCACATATCATGCCTGTGGGGACCTCACCATCAGCACACACCATCTATGTGAGGACTCCAATATCATCACATATCATCCCTGTGGGGACCTCACCATCAGCACACACCATCCATGTGAGGACTTCAATATCATCACATATCATACCTTTGGGGACCTCACCATCAGCGCACACCATCCATGTGAGGACTTCAATATCATCACATATCAACCCTGTGGGGACCTCAACATCAGCACACACCATTCAGTTGGAGGATTCAATATCATTGCATTCCATTTCTATGGGACCTTGAGCATAAACACACACTATTCTTATATGGCCTTCTATACAATGACACACCATCCCTGTGAGGACCTCTATGTCATCAAACAACATCCCAACGGAGACCTCAACATGACCACACACCATCCTTTTGGTGGACTCAGTACCATCATATCAGCTCTATTGGGACTTCAGCATCATTACATACTATTCGTATTCACATACCCTTGTATGGCCAATTGGGTGCATCTGTGGCTTCATTTGCATCACCTGAATGCATTTTCCTTCACCATTTGGGTATCTTTGGTTGAATTGGCCACTATTTTTGGCAGTGTTTCGTTCGGTATTTTTACCTGAAGATAGGATGGAATTAGCATTTTTATTTCCAGCTCTAATTCCACTGGAGGATTTAGCCCCGGGGGAATTATCACTGGTTTTCATTACTTATTCCTCCAGCGCTCATTTCTTCTGGGTTAATTTCACCAGAGGAATTAGTGTCCATTTTCAATAACCCTTATATCAGCAGATTGATCAAAGTGGCGCTAATTCCATTACTGCCACCTTTTTCCCTTAGAGATCAACTTGTAAGGAAACCAAATGAGTATCAATTAAACATCAACTTTGTGAATATTTTTTGAATAATCAGACAAAATGTGATGCCAACATTCAATTAATTCACATATCAGACTATAGACAAGATGACATCCGTGCACATAATGTGTTGTCTTGACAGTGTAGAATTCAATTTCATCACACACCACCCCTATGGGGACTTCAACAAAATCACAGAAAAATAAGAAAGTAAAGTAAGTCATATTGTGATTCGTTTATTACAAAAGTAGTCAATGCTTGAAATGAATCTGGAAGTGTGTTGTGCAATCAATGAGG
Organism: Ambystoma mexicanum; assembly: GCF_040938575.1. Lineage (NCBI taxonomy): Eukaryota > Metazoa > Chordata > Amphibia > Caudata > Ambystomatidae > Ambystoma > Ambystoma mexicanum. Next base: position 238,672,639 of record NC_090923.1, read on the forward strand.
AAAGATTTACATTGCATATCAATTATAAACAATTCTGTAAACATACAAAATACACAAAAAACAGCTTAATTTCATTATTTTACATTTAAACGCAGAGTTCAGGCCATTTAAAACACAATTGTATTTGTGTATAAATGGTTCCCATGAATCTGCTGTCTGCTGCCTAAGCATGTAGGGCATCTGATTTATCAAGTGTGTTTAAATTCCTGTCCGTGTGTTGATGACTGCAATACCACACCCACCCTGCGGGGGCAGAGCTGAGTAAAAAATCAACACACCAAAATAAACACAGGTCCCCACAAAGCCATTTTTTAAAAAGTTCTAAAAATTGGCACAGATGTCTTTTAAGTTGTTTTAAGTCATTTGGAAGGCATTACCATGTGGGGACTTGGGTTTAGGTCCCCACAGTGAAATCAAGTCCCCACAGCGTGTGCATGTTTACACACCCAAGTCCCCACAAGGATAGTAACACAAACTCACACACACACACACACACACACACACACACACACACACACACACACACACACACACACACACACACACACACACACACACACACACACACACACACACACACACACACACACACACACACACACACACACACACACACACACACACACACACACACACACACACACACACACACACACACACACACACACACACACACACACACACACACACACACACACACACACACACACACACACACACGCACACACACACACACACGCACACACACACACGATGTGCTACCTTGAAAGAATACAAACGGGCGGATGCAAAGCTTTGCTTTAATCCTACCGAATTAGAATTTGTCTGGGCATCTCTTATTAGTCGTGTGCCCTCACAGAAGGTTTATAGACCATATGTACATAAGTTTTCATTCCAACACCAAAAGGAGTAGTCTAGACTGCTACTTAACATCCCTTCTGCTTGAGGCCACAAGCAATTGCATACATGGGGCCTGATTCATGCAAATGTGGGCAGAAATCCCGCAAGGGCTGTGCACCGAGAAGGACACTGCATGAGCCTGAGCGCAGGATAAAAAATGCGCACTTGCGTATTCATGGAATTGTTTGCGCAAAGTAACCGTGTTCGCAAGTTGTGGCCAGTACGCCCCTGACACGTCCCCCCGGGCAAAGCATAAACAGCCAGATCAGCGACCTATGCACACTCACTAGTGCGCAAATACATGCACCCTTCAAACAGTTTGCGGGGTTCCCTGCAAGCAGGCCGGCATCTCGGGGAACCTGCATAGGCTCCCCCGTAACTGTTCCCTGCACCCTGATAATGTGCATAGGAAAAATCGTGACTCGGTCTAAACTTGAACAATCTGCGTGCAAACCCCTCTAAACTGCTCCTGCTCCCCGCTACACTGCTTACCCGGACCCCTAAGTAAGTTCGGGAACCCCGGTTGTGTGCACGTACCCTTAAATCCGACATGCAAACCCCCACCTCTGCGCTGCACGTCCTACACGCAAATGTACTTATGCCTGCCTTCTGGTGGTGGATAGTATGAACGACTTGCGTGTCCATTTTCCAGCCGAGAGGTTGCACTATTGAATCCATGAATACGTCTTGTGCTGTGCAATTGTGAACATGCAAAGGACTGCCTGCAGGCCGTCCCTCGGAATGCCCACTTTTTAGCAAGTGCGTTCCCATTTTTGGTGTTCTGCCCCCTTCCCAGCCCTCTGCGCAAGCAACACCTATGCTCTGCGCGGAGTCTCGTGAAAGGCCCACGACAGCTTGCAGAGACTTGCCAAGCCTGGACGAACTCCACGCAAGTCAACGAAAAGTACAGCACATTCGATTCCATGAGTTGCGTGCAGTTTGGCATGCAAAAACCCTTTTTTCCACGCAAATTATTCCATGAATTGGGCACATGGTCTACATCATCTTTGTATAGAAACTTGGGACCATAGGGACATTGAGCTGGGAATCCATGTCTGTGCATGCCTGTACGATATAGGGGGACTTTGGAAATCTTTTAAATAACTGCTTCTGAGTAGCTTTACATTACAAACAAAAATGAGAAAATTAAATGCAATTAATCTTTAAGATTAAAAGATCAGTGTTCACAGAATGTCTATTGTCTAAGCCACATTCCTTCTCCAAGCACCTCAAATATGTGCCAGCTTCGTTGGTCGAGTGGTTTCAGCTGGACTCCTCCATTGGGGGGCAGAGTCAAAACCTATTTGCACGCGCTTGGCATATGCTTGGCCTATTTCATTCGTTGAAAGCAACCACTTTTTGGTGTTTGCAATGCTCTGCTTCCTACTTGTGTTACTGTCTGAGCCTTGGCTAGCAGGTAGGCTTGAAAACAACACGAGGCAGAGGTATACAGCCTTTGGTCTTCTAGTCTGACAAGGTCTCCAGGGATATGCTCTGTAAGCCAGCAGGTCCCATAGGGTTACTATGTTGAGTGACAATGTCCCCTTACTAGCCCTTCCATCGGCTAAGGGCCAACTACATGAATTAGCACCCAGGGTGTATGGTGAGGATATTTTGATTGTCACGTTAGTCCCACCACCCCTGTAAGCAATGTTCCTTTCCACAATATTCCCACTCCCTGTGAATTCTGAATGAAGACACACTTTTTAAAAATGTGTTCATATCATGGGGTCAGCAATGAAATCTCCAAACTAGACGGAATTCATAGTGTACTCCCCAGCACTCCCAATTTTCTTGTTACCTACTACGGGCCCCTTCGCTAGTGATAGTGACTGCTCCACTATCTCGGAGACCCCCGAGACAATCGAGGCCGACTCTGAGGCAAAGCCTGGGAGACGTAAAAGAAAAGTATGAGCTGTTCTCTATGTCAAAAGAGTCTTAATACCAGTAAACAGCAGTGAAACAAGCCAATCCCGTATTACCAACTTGGCTAACCTGAATACTCTTGGCAGTACCATGAAGCCGTGTTCCAGTGACAAAAGAATGAAAGAAGCCTACGGCTAGTCTACAGCAAGAAGACTTTGAATAAAGGTTTTATGAAAGCTAAGATTTGGGGGGAAAGATGCAGGATCCATCGTCTAATGGTTCTGAACAGTTGTGGGATGTCTTAATCCACTAATCCAAGCCCTGCAACATCACTGTGCATTGCTGGCAACAGAAACATCATAATGGCCGCCGGAAAGCATGCTGCTCTCCAGAAATCAACAGAAAGGCGCAGTGAAAACCTGAAAAATAGGCCACCATCTACTTTTGCCTATGTCAGTGGTAACACAGGAGACCACTGCCAAAACCCATCATTTGGCTGCTCACAGAGCAAAATCATTGCCGAAGAAACTGAGCTGGTTTCAAAAATCCATTTTTATTTGGTGTCAAATTTGCACAAATCATGGCTCACAAACCACCCAAAAAGATCCAACCTCCTGGTTGGGTGGTCAACATCATTCTCCCACAAGAATCCACATAAATATAAGGTCCACAGAAGTGTATCTATATCTGAACAAAGTCCACTTTTGAGGATTGCTTGCTGGAAACAACCTGTCAATAATGGGTGTAATACTGTTACTCACCTCTACCAGAAGCAGGCGTTTTAAAAGCATTTTGTGTAAAGTTGTACATTGAGCCCAAACTATGCCAAAGAAAGACTTGCTATCAGAAGCCTAAGAGGTGGATACAATTTAAAACTATATTCTGAAAATGCTTGAAGCAAGAAATTGTTTAATGTATGTGTTAAAAATGTGACTTATATTATAAGATAAGACAGTTTTTGGACATCGGGTTTCAGAGTTAAAAGTTTCCCACACTGTGTTCAAACGAATTCCACACCTCCCTGGACAAAGGAGACTTCCCCCTGCCCTTGGCTAAGAGATTGACAGGCTGCTGTCAAAAGGAACTGGGAGTGGCACCCTGGCCTGCTGCTCTCAGTGCAGACAAAGGAATCCTTGGGCTGAATAGAAAATGCTAATTCGGGTGTGACGGACAACAAACTGCTGGCAGGAAAGAGAGACATGTGACCCTCTGAGTCAGCCCAGACCTTGGAGGCAGAGACAAACCATTGTGTGGATTCAGAAAGCACAGCACATGTATGTTTTAGAAAAATGCTTATAACAAATTGCACTGAACTGACCAAAATGTGAAACTTTGAGATTGTTAAAATGAAAGATTTGCTGACAGTTGAAGACTAAACTGGACTCTGTGCGATGTTCTGAGACCAAACCCCGGAATTATTCATATTGTAGCTACTATGTTTATGCCAGGAACCTGAAAAATTACAGAAATGTGCTCAGATGGGGTGTGCATGCATGTCTAAAAATTGGTGCAGAACTAAAATTGAGAAACCCACCAAAAGCGCGAAAAAGTGGTCATTTCTGAACCAAAGCTCTTAGGAAGATGAGAGTTGAACATAAATGTACCTTAGTTAATCTGTCATGTGAATTATGTAATTTACAAGTTGTGTATATTGTAAATATGTGTTTTATGAAAAATAAGATATACTGTACAGAGACAAAGGGGAGTGTTTTCCCCCAAGCCATAAAGATGACACAGGATGACACGCTGATCCTTTCTCCAATCAGGGGACAGTGAATCCTCTAACCTATCAGATCCTTAGAGGTTTGGGCATTGTAGAATCAGCCTCCCGACCCACTTTGGAAATACATAAATAGGGACTGCAGAGGACAGATAGAACACACACACTTCCCACTTCACAAAATCCATCAGATCCAGTCCAAGAGGCCACGTAGACCGCAGTGCCGTGCTGAGACCAGAGTGCCGGAGACCTGTCCAGTGGCGAGAGAGAATCCCAGCCAAACCCTTGCCCAGATCTTTGACGGGGCCCACTCCATTCCAAAGCCATAGGAGTGAGTATCCAGTCTAGAACTGTACAGAATCAATCTCTTAGTTTAAAGTAATTCTATTCCATCCATCGCAACCTGTCCAGAACTGCATTATAGAACCTATTTTGTCTATCCTAAACTCTCCTCTCCTCCACATAATCCTTGATCATTGTTGTGATAATCATCTGAGCGCTAATATATATTTTCTGGAAAAAGGCAATCGCCTCGTTCAAACAGAAACCATCCGGAGGTGCCTCTGGATAGGTAGCTGGGCTGTCGTGTAGTTTGTGCAGCCATAGACTCTTTAGTGTTAAGAAATCTTTGTTTCTAATCTTTAAAGCGCATCTGTCATTTTTGAAATCTTGACTTTATTTCTGAAAAATCTACCTTCACAAAAACCTCTGTAACTTTTGAACCGCACGTCCTAGAACCTGTAATTTTGAAGCTAAGATCCTAAACTTTCCAACAAACCTAAAATCCTTATAGTTTTTCTGTAATCGCATTTCCCGCATGCGGAAAAGTTGCCGCAAATTGCAATTAGCTCAATTTCACCACATGTCAAAATAGCTGTTTCTTGTTTTCAACTTCTGAATTTCGTTTTCGATCTGATAATCATTCATGAATCATTGCTAGTGTTGACCTGAACCAATCCAAAGTAACAATCACTTATCCTGAATCTCCTGTAGTGAATTAAAATCATATTAGCATATTTTCCATTACATTGCAATCACATTCAAAAGTATTTTTGCCTGTTTCAAAATCATACCTGTTTTCTCTAAGCTTGCTTGGGGAACTGGGATTGAACTGCATTGTTGATTGTATCCCTGAAACCTGTGTGCCCTCATTTCCATCTCTTCATATTGCATAGTGGGGGGAGCGAGTAGTCAGAGGTGAAAGAGTGAACCTATTGTCTTTTGTGGAAATCATATCTAGTTTTATTTCTGTGTTGCATTTTTCCTGTCTTGCATTTACTTGAAACCTTCCAAAGTATTCTCTGCTACCTTATTCTCCTATTCCTACTCCTAACTGATTAAAGAGATTGTTGATATTATAATATTACCCATTGCTGACCACCGTTCATATTCATAAGTGTGCTATACATATTGTTCAATTCTTCAAATAAACCTTTTAATTTGCAAAACAAACCTATTTCTTGGTTCAGTGAGACCGGGGGGATTCAAAGAGAGGGGCTTTCTATAAGGGTACATCATCCAGAATGAAAAGAACTTTTGACGTAAAAATATCTAAATAAGGGTTTCCATTGGGCATCCCATACTAGGCATTGACTTAGTTGGAGTGCTGGATTGAAGTCACTTACAAATTGGGGATTAGACTACCACTTGTGCAGCTTAATACAGTGTGCTAACTGATAGGATACATAAATCCTGTTGGGCTACCACACTGTGTTACACTGTAAAAGCGCCCCTCAAAAAGGAACGCTCTCAGGAAACGTACTGTTTTGGAAAATAAAATAATAAACTTCTGTAAGTCAGGAAGGAAATCAATTTCCAGAATGGCGACATTGGTAGACATCAAGATAGCTAGAGAGCACCTTTTACATAAGCTATTTGTGAGAGGTGAGTGGACTGAGCGGGACCAGAATGCGTGGTTGCAGTCGATCACACAACAGGTCACTGCAACTGGGTTAGATATCTGGAGAGATCAGGGTCCCTTACATGTGGCCCTGAGTGAACTATATATGGGCCCTAAGGCCAAGGATGAGCACAACAAGATTGCCAGGGTAGCAGCATATTTATATTTATATATGGGAGCCATACAGGACAAATGTGCTGAAGGCCAAAATCTGGCAAGTAGGCAATTGATGGCATTAGAGAAGGCCTGATCTGATCTGGAATCTTCTGAGCAGAGGCTGCAGAGGAGCCAGAAGTCATAAAACGAAAGTAGGCAGTATCTAATTAAAATAAAAGAGGACATGGGTATCCTGCAACAGGAAAAGGCAGACCAGGATACTAGAATTCTGGCCTTGCAGAAGGAGTATCAAGAAGGTTTGGACTCCCTACTGCAGAGCCAGAAAAAGCTGGCGCAACAACTGGATTTCAATAGGGCATGCGCAGAGCAGGCAGTCACCCTGCAAAGCCACCTAGATACAGAGAAGGCAGAGTGCAACAAATTATTTCTGAAAGACCTGGACACCCAGGCAGAATTGGAGGAAGAGCGCCAGAAAGCTGGTGCCCTTCAAAGGCAGAGGGACGACCTGGCGGCACAGAGGCAGGCTCTTGCTCAGGAAAGGGACACCTTAGGCCAGGAGGTCTGTCACTTAAAAGGGAAACTGGAAGAACATCACCTGGCCCTCCAGGGACTGGGTGACCGCCAAAAAGAGCATCAAAACTTGTTAGAGCACACCAGGAGGGTGGAAGATGCTCTGGCAAGAAAGGAGCAGGCCAGTAGGGACGGGACTCAGGAGGTAACCCTCCTGCAGCAAAGACTGGCCCAGTACTCCAAGACAAACCAGGAAGCACAGAGAGAAAATGAGGCTCTCTGTCAGCACAATGATAGCCTCCAGCGAAAGGTAGCCCTGCAAGAGAGACTGGTAGAGTCTAGTAAGGCCTTGATTGAGTAACAGAAAGCTCAGGCTCTTGCATGGTAACAGGGAGGAGGGGCTGAAAGAGATGAGGTTCGCTGGGAAAGGGAAACACCTGAATATAACCTCAGGAGCCCTAGTACCAGAGGCCTTCATCTTTCCCAGTCCCGGGACTCTGCCACCCCCATGTCCCCTGGCGCACATGAGCTCAGGGCCACAGGGATGGCAGGTTACTATCCAGTTAGAAGTATGGGGCTCATAAGCCAGTACCTCCCAGGAATGGATGGGCGGGCAAAGGGTATGAGCACCCAAGCACTGTGAAGTTTAGTGGGGAACCCCAGGAGAGTAGGCCCACTAGGGGCATCCTGAAAACCTCTGCCCAGTTAGGTCAGTGGGGGGGTACCCATCAAATCCTGGGAGCAAGGAGGAATCAGAAGACTCCTCTGAGCGTCCCAGGACACAGGAGACTAGGTCCCCACATTCTGCCAGCCATTCCCAGGCTTGCAGAATCCGGGAGGACCTAGAAGATCCGACGGGCACCTCTGGGAGAAGTGCCTCTGAGCCAGAGGATGAATAGACCAGGGTTACCCGAACCAAGAAGGCCAATAAGGCAAAAAGGGCCTTGCTTAAGGACCCCTTAAAACAGATTAAGACAATAAGGAGTGTCATCACGCCTTATCATAAGAACGCCAAGTATTCTGTGTGGGAACACTTAGAGCTCTTTGAGCAAATGATATAGACTTTCCATTTGAAAGACACCAGTAGCTGCATTCAGTACGTCAAATGGACATTCTCCCCAGAATACTCCAGTTTCTTTGCGGGGCTGGAGGACCAAAATCATTGAAGATGGTCCACATATAGGGCGGCCATCTAAAAGCACTTTTCTGTTCATAGAAATCCCCAAGAGGCTCGCAAGGCAGCATACAATTTACAATATGGAGAGAATCAGGCCCCACAAGAATTTGTGCAGGAGTTGAAGCGTGCCTTTGCGCAGACTACCAAAAGGGTGCGCACGGACAGTAAAGAATTTGTTAATACGTTTTTCCATGCGTTGCCAAAATACATCATGACCCAGCTAGTGAGAGATTTTCATGAGAAAAGGTCACTAGACTGGGTCATTGAACAGGTCACCCGAATCTATGAGGTGCAGAAGCCCATAGAAAATAAAAATAATGCTCAGAAAAGCCGAAACCGACCAGCACCCCTGCCGCTGCTAAGGTGGCAGAGGTAAGGGTTGCCCCCATTTTAGATTTGGAGATGGGGGGGCCTAAAAACTTGCCTGCACAGAATAATTCTGAGCCCAGAAGGCCCTCGGACCAGTCACAGACAGGGAGTCAAGGAGGTAGTCCCCCAAATGGGGTCCCTCACTCGCCTGACTATGTAAGTCCCCGCTACAAGGGAAACAAACCCATCCTGGGTTATGTGTGGACCCCTCCAGCCCAAGGAGGGGGATCCAACCAAGCACCTAACCCAGGGAACTTCCCTCCTAACTTCCCCCAGGAGGGCAGAAATTCCCCAAATCCTGTGCAGAACTTTTTCTGCAGGTACCCACAGAACTTCCAACCCATAAATCATCCATCCTTCTTTCCCCACTTCCCTGAGCCCAGACAACCTAATCCAGGAGAGGGGAGGCCAAGGGTGGAGGGGTACCCAAATCTTCCCAACCCGGGTACTACCAGAGAAGGGATAGCTACCCTTCCTGGGATCAGCCCAGTGGAGAAAACAGAACCCCGTATCAGCATGAGCGGGTTTCCCAGCTTGAGCACCAGGTCCAAAACATGGCACAGGATCTGGGTCGCATGCTGAGGGCTCAGCAGAACCCTCAAATGGGCATGCCGGCACAGAATGCCTCCAACTCTGGACCTGGTGCTCCAGAACAATGACAGGGGCAGCAACCCGACAACTCACCGGTTACCAGGGAGGAGGCACAAGGGAAAGGGGGGTGTAAAGCCTTGGAGGAAGCTTCCTTCCCCACTTGTAAACAGCACCTGGAAACCCAGGAACCGGAAACAAAATATCCTGCCCCTGAAAGTCTGCCACCCAAGGAGCAAAGGGGGGGTAGGAGAAACAAAGGACCCAAACAGACCCATTTTGTGGAGGGTGTACAGATCTTGCAATTTGAAGGAGAGGGATCCTCAGAGGATCCTGGGAAAAGGACCTTCTCCTTCATAGATGGGGGAACTCCTCCCAAAGAAAAATGGGTCCCAAGGGATTCAAATCCAGGCTAGGTAGATGTGGGGACTAAGCTAGCGCTGCCCATCATCCCATCCCAGAACCAACAGCATCAAAACCCTGTGGTTCAAACCCACCCTGGTGACTGCCTCCAAGAAGGGGGGGCGGCCCAGAACCAGAACCAGGGGAACCCAAAACTTCTCCTATCTCTAGTTGCCAACTTTTTCTTTCAGATTCCCAAGACTCCCCACAGAATTCTGCCCAAATCTCTTCTCTTTGTATGTCCAAAACTAAAAAACTAGCCCACCAGTTGTCCAAAAATGTGCATTATCTGTGCCCCCTTGCGGAGAAGAAGGGTAGATACTATGCCCTGGTTCATGTACAGGGGCAGGGTACAATTTTGGCACTGGTGGAGACTGGATCCCAAGCTACCCTTCTGTCCAAAAAGGCCTTTGATGAACTGAATTCAGGAAGGGGGGATAATTATCAAATTCCTCTCACCTCTCTTCCTGGATAACTTCAGAACTTTGACGGGAAGGAAATTCCCGTCGAGGGGACTGTGGATTTGGACATTAAAATTGGACGACACAAGGTGAAAAACCCGGTCAGAGTAGTGACTCCAGAGGGCACCCCCTGTTTACTGGGGAATGACCTCCTGAGAAGATTGTCACCCCTAATAGACTGTGTAAACAAGGTCCTCTGGACCCAGACTAGCCGACCAATAAAGTTGAAACAGAGTGTCAACCATGTTAGTTTAAACGGCACATGCCACATGGTTGAACACAAATCTGACCAAGTAGAATTTCACTTCCAGAACAACCAAATTCCAGACGTGACAGTAATAGCAGTAGGACAACAGACTGGTGATGGGGGGTCCTCTCTATTTCTGAAAATCAACCTTCCTTCCAGTATAAGGTGGCATTCCACACTGGAAGGAAACACTCTGAAATTCTTAACCAATCCACAATCAGTCATTCCCACTCCTATAGTCCAGAAAGATGTGAAATCAGCTCAGAGCCTGGCTGATGTTCAGCAAATTGGAGAGCAGTTGTTCATCCCAATTCAGTGAAATGAAGGTAAGGACTCTGTTCTCGCCCGAGTGTGTGTGAACAACGGTCAGAGCTTCATCAGCGAAGCCATGTTCTGCCAACTCCCAAAAGATCCAGCCATTCCCACATTTAGACTCATAGACAAATTGGAAATGGATCTGGAAACACCCAATTCCAAACATCTCCTGCCAAGCAGGTGTATGCTCAAAATCTCCATAGGCAACAAGAGCATAGTTCATAATTGTTGGGTCATGCGAGACGTCACTGCCGCCTTAAACTTAGTCAGTGACATTCTCAACTGCTTTGCCATTAGTTTGGACCTAATAAACTTCAAAGTCTGGTCCCGATTAGTGGATAATCCCATGGGCTTTGATGATACAGTGAAAGCATTTAGGTCAGCTTAATTGCTGCCTTATGCAGTTGAGATTCAGATTGGAGAAGAAGTCATCATCCCAGAAAGGACCAGATAATTCTCCCTGGAAGTGAAAGTTAAAAGAGGACAGAAATTGGAAAACCCTGATGCCTATATTCATCTAAATGCTTCTCTCCAACAGCAAGGGTTGGGGGTAAACCCAACACCACTAGTCAATATAAAACATGACACCATTCCAATAGAGGTGGATAACAGCGACTTAAAGAGTATCACTCTAGCCGCAGGCACCATTATTGGAATGGCGGTTGATGACCGACATTTTTCCATTGATCTAGGTAATGAACTGTTAGGACCAATCCCCAAGGACTGTTTTGACAGTGACAGTGATGACAACACAACACCAGACAGGATCTTTACCCGGTATGGGGGGAACTTCCTGGTGTACACTTCCTGCCCTTATGGTAAGGAAGATGTGACTTGTGACTTCAGGAGGGATGAGGTGATGTTTCAGGTCCATGAGGTCTGCCTTTCCCACCTGAAGCCACCAGTCCAAATCAGCACTCTGACCAGGGACTCCTCCACCCAGCTGGAGGAGGCCGCTGAGATAGCGAAACAAGAAATCTTTCCAGGCTTCAGGCAGATGGTTGAAGAGAGAGTCAACCTAGCTGATGCCTGTGAGACTCTGGAGCAGAAGCAAAAGTTGAAACAAGTTTTCTTGGATTTTCAAGATCTCTTTGTGGTGGACTCATATGACTGTGGTCGCACCGACATCCACACAACAATTCCCACAGCGCCTGGCATGACTCCAGTGTTTGTGAAGCAATATCGCTTCCTCTCGCATCAATGGAGTCCCTAACTGAAATCATTAAGAACCTTGAGTCCCGTGGGATAATCCGTCCAGTCCACAGCACCTTCAATAATCCAGTGCTGGGGATATTGAAGCCAAACGGCCAGTGGAGACTCTGCGCCGACCTTAGGGAGTTCAACAAACGGGTCCATACTTCCCGATGGCCCCTTCCCTACATTGACCATGGGCTGGCTCAGATGCAGGGGTCACAGGTATTCACTGCAATAGACCTGACCAATGGATACTGGACTGTACCTGTCAGTAGGGAGGACCAATACAAGCTGGCTTTTACCTTTCTGGGCCAGCAGTACACATGGACCCAGACTCCCTTCGGATACCTCAACTCCGGCAATGAGTTCAACATTTTTCTACATAAGGCCATGTCCGACCTGGGTGAAAGGGTAACCTGGCTTATGTAGATGATGTCCTCATCAAAAGCTCAACTGTGGAGGAACACATAACAGAGATCCTTTATGTTCTGACACAGTTGAGGGCCGCCAGAGCAAATCTTTCTTTTCAGAAAGCACAGTGGTGTAGAACCCGTGTTAATTTCTTGGGGCATGAGATTACACCTCAGTGTCTCTGTCCCCAGGAAAAGAAAGTGGAAGCACTTCAGAAACTGAAGGATCCCACAACTCTGCGGGAACTAAGGAGCCTCCTTGGACTGACTAATTACAGCAGAAAGTTCATTGAGGGCTACGCAGAGATCACAGGACCTCTGATTCATCTCCTGAAGGGGGGGTCAAGTGGGAATGGGTCCAGAACAATCCGAGGCGGTAAGACAACTCAAAAGAAGCCTCTCACAAGCGCCTTGCCTAGCTTACCCTGTCAGAAACAAGGAGTTCTTCTTGGAGACAGGGTTCTCTAATATATGCTTGACTGCAGTATTATACCAAAAGCATGACAAGGTCAATAAAGTAATCTCCTATGCGAGTAAAACTTTATCCTCTGTCGAGGAAAAATTCAACGATTGTGAGAAGGCACTCCTGGCAACGGTGTGGGCATTGAAGAATTACTGCCCGTTCATTCAGGGGAAACACATCATAGTGGAGACTCCACACCAGCCTCTGCAATATCTCCAAAGTGAGAGAATCCGGGCCGGACATGTGAGTAATTCCCAAATTACTTCCTGGATTCTGTCAATGCAAGGCTTTCCTGTGGAGGTCAGATATGGCCAAAACAAGAAGAGTCCCCTCGCGCAAGGTCTGGCTGACTTGCATGTTTGTTCCAGAGAAAACTGACTCGAGAACTAAAGTCTAAAAATCAAGGACAACATGGAGGCATACCTCAATTCCCCACACAAAGTCTTTGAAGAAGACAAGTGTGAGGGAATGCCCACTGTCTATGTGGATGGATGCTCTTACCATGTTGACAACAGCGAGGAAAAAGAACTTGTGGCCGGCGTAGGGAATGCATGGGTGAATGAGTCCTCAGAACCCTCCGCTGGGTACAAGATTGGTCCCTGAAGTAGTCAAGTGGCAGAGTTGATGGCTGTGCATCAAGCCATCCTCACTGCTGTCCAACATCAACTCCACAAACTGGTCATAATCACAGATTCGGATTATGTACGGAACGGGTTTGTGGAGCACCTGGTTAATTGGAAAATCAGAGGCATGCTATGTGCTAATAACAAACCCTTGAAACATGGGAAGTTAATTCAAAATATGGATGATCTGGTCACCTCGAATGAGATGACCATCTACGGAAAAAGATCAAGGGTCATTCCAAAGTAGAGGGACGAGACAAAACTGGAAATGACTTAGATGATCAGCTGGCCAAAACCGGGACCATCCAAGGAGATCTAATAGAGATCGAGTCCGTGTTGGGGGAATCCAGGTCACTGCTATCACTAGGTCCCAGACAAATGCTCACAATGATCTTTCAACTGCACAATGGAGTAAGGAGACCCCAGATGCTGATTTGATTACGGCTCAAAAAGGGGGTCCAATAACTGGTGAGTTTTATCAACACATTGAGGACCCTGAAAACTGAGCATAATCTCAAGAGCCCTAGTACCAGAGGCCTTCATCTTTCCCAGTCCCGGAACTCTGGCACCCCCATGTCCCCTGGTGGACATGAGCACAGGGCCACAGGGATGGCAGATTACTATCCAGTCAGAAGTATGGGGCTCATAGGCCAGTACCTCCCAGGAATGGATGGGCGGGCAACTAGGTATGAACGCTCAAGTGCTGTGAAGTTTAGTGGGGAACCCCAGGAGAGTAGGCCCACTAAGGGCATCCTGAAAACCTCTGCCCAGTTAGGTCAGTGGGGGGGGTACCCATCAAATCCTGGGAGCAAGGAGGAATCAGAAGACTCCTCTGAGCGTCCCAGGACACAGGAGACTAGGTCCCCACATTCTGCCAGCCATTCCCAGGCTCGCAGAATCTGGGAGGACCTAGAAGATCCTACGGTCACCTCTGGGAGAAGTGCCTCTGAGTCAGAGGATGAATGGACCAGGGTTACCCGAACCAAGAAGGCCAATAAGGCAAAAAGGGCCTTGCTTAAGGACCCCTTAAAACAGATTAAGACAATAAGGAGTGTCATCACGCCTTATCACAAGAACGGCAAGTATTCTGTGTGGGAACACTTAGAGCTCTTTGATCAAATGATATAGACTTTCCATTTGAAAGACAGCAGTAGCTACATTCAGTACGTAAAATGTACATTCTCCCCAGAATACTCCAGTTTCTTTGCGGGGCTGGGGGACCAAAATCATTCAAGATGGTCCACATATAGGGCGGCCATCTTAAAGCACTTTTCTGTTCATAGAAATCCCCAAGAGGCTCGCAAGGCAGCATACAATTTACAATGTGGGGAGAATCAGGCCACACAAGAATTTGTGCAGGAGTTGAAGCGTGCCTTTGCGCAGACTACCAAAAGGGTGCGCACAGACAGTAAAGAATTTGTTAATACATTTTTCCATGCGCTGCCAAAATACATCATGACCCAGCTAGTGAGAGATTTTCATGAGAAAAGGTCACTAGACTGGGTCATTGAACAGGTCACCCGAATCTATGAGGTGCAGAAACCCATAGAAAATATAAATAATGCTCAGAAAAGCCGAAACCGACCAGCACCCCTGCCGCTGCTAAGGTGGCAGAGGTAAGGGTTGCCCCCATTTTAGATTTGGAGATGGGGGGCCTAAAAACTTGCTTGCACAGAATAATTCTGAGCCCAGAAGGCCCTCGGGCCAGTCACAGACAGGGAGTCAAGGAGGTAGTCCCACAAATGTGGTCCCTCACTCGCCTGACTATGTAAGTCCCCGCTACAAGGGAAACAAACCCATCCTGGGTTATGTGTGGACCCCTCCAGCCCAAGGAGAGGGATCCAACCAACCACCTAACCCAGGGAACTTCCCTCCTAACTTCCCCCAGGAGGGCAGACATTCCCCAAATCCTGGGCAGAACTTTTTATGCAGGTACCCACAGAACTTCCAACCCCAAAATCATCCATCCTTCTTTCCCCACTTCCATGAGCCCAGACAACCTAATCCAGGAGAGGGGAGGCCAAGGGTGGAGGCGTACCCAAATCTTCCCAACCCGGGGTACTACCAGAGAAGGGATAGCTACCCTTCCCGGGATCAGCCCAGTGGAGAAAACAGAACCCAGTATCAGCATGAGCGGGTTTCCCAGCTTGAGCGCCAGGTCCAAAACATGGCACAGGATCTGGGTCGCATGCTGAGGGCTCAGCAGAACCCTCAAATGGGCATGCTGGCACAGAATCCCTCCAACTCTGGACCTGGTGCTCCAGAACAATGACGGGGGCAGCTCCCCGACAACTCACCGGTTCCCAGGGAGGAGGCACAAGAGAAAGGGGGGTGTAAAGCCTTGGAGGAAGCTTCCTTCCCCACTTGTAAACAGCACCTGGAAACCCAGGAACCGGAAACAAAATATCCTGCCCCTGAAAGTCTGCCACCCAAGGAGCAAAGGGGGGGTAGGAGAAACAAAGGACCCAAACAGACCCATTTTGTGGAGGATGTACAGATCTTGCAATTTGAAGGAGAGGGATCCTCAGAGGATCCTGGGAAAAGGACCTTCTCCTTCAGAGATGGGGGAACTCCTCCCAAAGAAAAATGGGTCCCAAGGGATTCAAATCCAGACTAGGTAGATGTGGGGACTAAGCTAGCGCTGCCCATCATCCCATCCCAGAACCAACAGCATCAAAACCCAGTGGTTCAAACCCACCCTGGTGACTGCCTCCAAGAAGGGGGGGCGGCCCAGAACCAGAACCAGGAGAACCCAAAACTTCTCCTATCTCTAGTTGCCAACTTTTTCTTTCAGATTCCCAAGACTCCCCACAGAATTCTGCCCAAATCTCTTCTCTTTGTATGTCCAAAACTAAAAAACTAGCCCACCAGTTGTCCAAAAATGTGCATTATCTGTGCCCCCTTGTGGAGAAGGAGGGAAGATACTTTGCCCTGGTTCATGTACAGGGGCAGGGTACAATTTTGGCACTGGTGGAGACTGGATCCCAAGCTACCCTTCTGTCCAAAAAGGCCTTTGATGAACTGAATTCAGGAAGGGGGGATAATGATCAAATTCCTCTCACCTCTCTTCCTGGATAACTTCAGAACTTTGACGGGAAGGAAATTCCCGTCGAGGGGACTGTGGATTTGGACATTAAAATTGGGCGACACAAGGTGAAAAACCCGGTCATAGTAGTGACTCCAGAGGGCACCCCTTGTTTACTGGGGAATGACCTCCTGAGAAGATTGTCACCCCTAATAGACTGTGTAAACAAGGTCCTCTGGACCCAGACTAGCCGACCAATAAAGTTGAAACAGAGTGTCAACCATGTTAGTTTAAACGGCACATGCCACATGGTTGAACAAAAATCTGACCAAGTAGAATTTCACTTCCAGAACAACCAAATTCCAGACGTGACAGTAATAGCAGTAGGACAACAGACTGGTGATGGAGGGTCCTCTCTATTTCTGAAAATCAACCTTCCTTCCAGTGTAAGGTGGCATTCCACACTGGAAGGAAACACTCTGAAATTCTTTACCAATCCACGCTCAGTCATTCCCACTCCTATAGTCCAGAAAGATGTGAAATCAGCTCAGAGCCTGGCTGATGTTCAGCAAATTGGAGAGCAGTTGTTCATCCCAATTCAGTGAAATGAAGGTAAGGACTCTGTTCTCGCCCGAGTGTGTGTGAACAACGGTCAGAGCTTCATCAGCGAAGCCATGTTCTGCCAACTCCCAAAAGATCCAGCCATTCCCACATTTAGACTCATAGACAAATGGGAAATGGATTTGGAAACACTCAATTCCAAACATCTCCTGCCAAGCAGGTGTATGCTCAAAATCTCCATAGGCAACAAGAGCATAGTTCATAATTGTTGGGTCATGCGAGACGTCACTGCCGCCTTAAACTTAGTCACTGACATTCTCAACTGCTTTGCCATTAGTTTGGACCTAATAAACTTCAAAGCCTGGTCCCGATTAGCGGATAATCCCATGGGCTTTGATGATACAGTGAAAGCATTTAGGTCAGCTTAATTGCTGCCTTATGCAGTTGAGATTCAGATTAGAGAGGAAGTCACCATCCCAGAAAGGACCAGACAATTCTCCCTGGAAGTGAAAGTTAAAAGAGGACAGAAATTGGAAAACCCTGATGCCTATATTCATCTAAATGCTTCTCTCCAACAGCAAGGGTTGGGGGTAAACCCAACACCACTAGTCAATATAAAACATGACACCATTCCAATAGAGGTGGATAACAGCGACTTAAAGAGTATCAATCTAGCCGCAGGCACCATTATTGGAATGGCGGTTGATGACCGACATTTTTCCATTGATCTAGGTAATGAACTGTTAGGACCAATCCCCAAGGACTGTTTTGACAGTGACAGTGATGACAACACAACACCAGACAGGATCTTTACCCGGTATGGGGGGAACTTCCTGGTGTACACTTCCTGCCCTTATGGTAAGGAAGATGTGACTTGTGACTTCAGGAGGGATGAGGTGATGTTTCAAGTCCATGAGGGCTGCCTTTCCCACCTGAAGCCACCAGTCCAAATCAGCATTCTGACCAGGGACTCCTCCACCCAGCTGGAGGAGGCCACTGAGATAGCGAAACCAGAAGTCTTTCCAGGCTTCAGGCAGATGGTTGAAGAGAGAGTCAACCTAGCTGATGCCTGTGAGACTCTGGAGCAGAAGCAAAAGTTGAAACAAGTTTTCTTGGATTTTCAAGATCTCTTTGCGGTGGACTCATATGACTGTGGTCGCACCGACATCCACACAACAATTCCCACAGAACCTGGCATGACTCCAGTGTTTGTGAAGCAATAACGCTTGCCTCTCGCATCAATGGAGTCCCTTACTGAAATCATTAGGAACCCTGATTCCCGTGGGATAATCCGTCCAGTCCACTGCACCTTCAATAATCCAGTGCTGGGGATATTGAAGCCAAACGGCCAGTGGAGACTCTGCGCCGACCTTAGGGAGCTCAACAAACGGGTCCATACTTCCCGATGGCCCCTTCCCTACATTGACCATGGGCTGGCTCAGATCCAGGGGTCACAGGTATTCACTGCAATAGACCTGACCAATGGATACTGGACTGTACCTGTCAGTAGGGAGGACCAATACAAGCTGGCTTTTACCTTTCTGGGCCAGCAGTACACATGGACCCGGACTCCCTTCGGATACCTCAACTCCGGCAATGAGTTCAACATTTTTCTACATAAGGCCATGCCCGACCTGGGTGAAAGGGGTAACCTGGCTTATGTAGATGAAGTCCTCATCAAAAGCTCAACTGTGGAGGAACACATAGCGGAGATCCGTTATGTTCTGACACAGTTGAGGGCCGCCGGAGCAAATCTTTCCTTTCAGAAAGCACAGTGGTGCAGAACCCGTGTTAATTTCTTGGGGCATGAGATTACTCCCCAGGGTCTCTGTCCCCAGGAAAAGAAAGTGGAAGCACTCCAGAAACTGAAGCACCCCACAACTCTGCGGCAACTAAGGAGCCTCCTTGGACTGACTAATTACAGTAGAAAGTTCATTGAGGGCTACGCAGAGATCACAAGACCCCTGATTAATCTTTTGAAGGGGGGTCAAGTGGGAATGGGGTCCAGAACAAGCCGAGGCAATAAGACAACTCAAAAGAAGCCTTTCACAAGCGCCTTGCCTAGCTTACCCTGTCAGAAACAAGGAGTTCTTTTTGGAGACAGGGTTCTCTAATACATGCTTGACTGCAGTATTATACCAAAAGCATGACAAGGTCAATAAAGTAATCTCCTATGCGAGTAAAACTTTATTCACTTTGGAGGAAAAATTCAACGATTGTGAGAAGGCACTCCTGGCAACGGTGTGGGCATTGAAGAATTACCGCCCGTTCATCCAGGGGAAACACATCATAGTGGAGACTCCACACCAGCCTCTGCAATATCTCCAAAGTGACATAATCTGGGCTGGAAATGTGAGTAATTCCTGAATTACTTCCTGGATTCTGTAAATGCAAAGCTTTCCTGTGGAGGTCAGATATGGGCAAAACAAGAAGAGTCCCCTCGCGCAAGGTCTGACTGACTTGCATGATTGTGCCAGAGAAAACTGTCTTGATGACGAAAGTTTAAAAATCAAGGACAACATGGAGGCATACCTCAATTCCCCACACAACGTCTTTGAAGAAGACAAGTGTGAGGGAATGCCCACTGTCTATGTGGATGGATGCTCTTACCATGTTGACAACAGCGGTGAAAAAGGACTTGTGGCCAGCGTAGGGAATGCATCGGTCAATGAGTCCTCAGAACCCTCCGCTGGTTACAAGATTGGTCCCTGAAGTAGTCAAGTGGCAGAGTTGATGGCTGTGCATCAAGCCATCCTCACTGCTGTCCAACATCAACTCCACAAAATGGTCATAATCACAGATTCGGATTATGTGTGGAACGGGTTTGTGGAGCACCTGGTTAATTGGAAAATCAGAGGCATGCTATGTGCTAATAACAAACCCTTGAAACATGGGAAGTTAATTCAAAATATGGATGATCTGGTCACCTCGAATGGGATGACCATCTACTGGAAAAAGATCAAGGGTCATTCCAAAGTAGAGGGACCAGACAAAACTGGAAATGACTTAGCTGATCAGTTGGCCAAAACCGGGGCCATCCAAGGAGATCTAATAGAGATTCAGTCCGTGTTGGGGGAATCCAGGTCACTGCTATCACTAGGTCCCAGACAAATGCTCACAATGATCTTTCAACTGCACAATGGAGTAAGGAGACCCCAGATGCTGATTTGATTACGGCTCCAAAAGGGGATCCAATAATTGGTAAGTTTTATCAACACATTGAGGACCCTGAAAACTTTCCCCTGACGGATACCGATTACATTTGGAAAGAGGACCTCAGAGTGTTGATGAAATGTCCAAAAATGCTCCGAATCCAAGATGGTTTGTTGGTGAGGAAATCCCGAGCTGGCCATGATCAGTGGTGGTTCCTACCTCATTCCGAAGCCTCATGTTAAGTCACGCCCATTATGCAGCCACAGCCGGTCATAGGGGGTTTCATACAACACTTAAAATCGTAAGAGAGGTTGCATACTGGCCAACATGGGGCAGGACCTCGACCAATACTTGAAGGGGTGTCTTGTGTGTGCACAATTTCAGCCAACATCCCTCACACACCGTGTGCCTCTCCAAAAGAGGGCGATGACACTTCCATGGTCAGATTTGCAAGTAGATTTCATTGGGCCCGTGATTCGCTCGTCTAGGGGAAATAAGTACATGTTGACCGTGACATGCTTATTTACTAAATGCATGGAATGTCTCCCGGCCCCAAACAGCAAGGCAGAAACAGCAGCTGCCCTGATGATCAACCACATCTTTTCGCGTTTTGGACTACCCCAAAGGACTGAGTCAGACAGAGGTAGCCATTTCACCAGCGAAGTAATGACCAAGATGTGGGAGATACTTGGGGTTAAATGGAAGCTACATGTTGCCTACCGGCTAGCCTCTAGTGGTGCAGTGGAACGATACAACAGAACCATTGTGAGCACATTAAAAAAAATGGTGGCAGATTCTGGGCCAAGTTGGGATATTCGATTACCTTTTGTCCTAATGGCCATCAAATTTACCCATTCATCTGCAAGTAAAATGTCACCGTTTGAGCTGATGACTGGACGCAGGATGGTGCTTCCCCAGCATCTGCTCTACAGGACCCAAGAGCAGACATTGATGAATGCCTCCACAACTCATGAGTATGTTGAAAATTTAAGAAAACACCTTCAACATGCTTTTGCCTATGCTCAGCGAAATCTAGAAAGATCAGCCGATAGCATGAAGACCTATGACTTAAAGACTACCAGAAAAGAATACAATGTAGGAGACCGGGTTTATCTATACAATTTCCAAAGGAACCAGTCCAAAAAGCAGAAACTTCTGCCTACCTGGAAGGGACCTTTTGAAATTGTAGACAAGATCTCACCAGTCGCCTACAAGAACTGCATCCCCAAAGGCAGTTTGGTAGAAGGGGAAGACAAGTGGGTCCATATTAATCAACTAAAGTGTTGCCATCCTAGGCACACTCTGCAGCAACTAGAGGAGTCGTCTGGAACCCCAGAGGGGGCCACTCCAGATCCATAAAATTCCAACCCTAAAATATTCCACATATAGTCTATAAAATACCATAATGCAAATGTCTCCTGATTTATAAAATGTATATGTCCGCCCCACTACATTAATAGTGGTGGGGAACTGTCTACAAATATGTTTTTGCTTTGTCATCCTAGGAGAGAAAGGAAGAGAGAGAAAGAGAGAGAGATAAACCATGGAGACTGACCAAGGAGGATGACCCAGGGACCGGGAGCAAAGATCCAAGGGGCCCGGAGTATCGCTCAATACTCCCATCAGGACTGGCGAGAAAAAACGATCGATCCACCCCTGATGTAGGAAAAGATGCTGAACTTTGCCATTTGTGGAATCCGGAGAGATGATGCTGACATCCCAGTCTTGCGAATTTCCATTGATGGAAGATCAACGGCCATCGCAAGAGGGGGGCTTGTGGGATCTCTTAACCCACTAATCCAAACCCTGCAACATCACTGTGCATTGCTGGCAGCAGAAACATCATAATGCTGCCGGAAAGCATGCTGCTCTCCAGAAATCACCAGAAAGTGCGCAGTGAAAACCTGAAAAATAGGCCACCATCTACTTTTGCCTATGTCAGTGGTAACACAGGAGACCACTGCCAAAACCCATCATTTGGCTGCTCACAGAGCAAAATCATTGCCAAAGAAACCGAGCTGGTTTCAAAAATCCGTTTTTATTTGGTGTCAAATTTGCACAAATCTTGGTTCACAAACCACCCAAAAAGATCCACCCTCTTTGTTGAGTGGTCAACATCATTCTCCCGCAAGAATCTACATAAATATAAGGTCCACAGAAGTGCATCTATATCTGAACAAAGTCGACTTTTGAGGATTGCTTGCTGGAAGAAACCTGTCAAAAATGGGTGTAATACCGTTAATCACCTGTACCAGAAGCTGGCGTTTTAAAACCATTTTGTGTAAAGTTGTACATTGAGCCCAAACTATGCCAAAGAAAGACTTGCTATCATAAGCATAAGAGGTGGATACAATTTAAAACTATATTCTGAAAAGGCTTGAAGCAAGAAATTGTTTAATGTATGTGTTAAAAATGTGACTTATATTATAAGATAAGACAGTTTTTGGACATTGGGTTTCAGAGTTAAAAGCTTCCCACACTGTGTTCAAATGAATTCCACACATTCTCCCTGGACAATGGAGACTTCCCCCTGCCCTTGGCTCAGAGATTGACAGGATAGTGTCAAAAGGAACTTGGAGTGGCACCCTGGCCTGTTGCTCTCAGTGCAGACAAAGGAATCCTTGAGCTGAATAGAAAATGCTAATTCGGGTGTGATGGACCAAAAACTGCTGGCAGGAAAGAGAGACATGTGACCCTCTGAGTCAGCCCAGACCTTGGAGGCAGAGACAAAACCATTGTGTGGATTCAGAAAGCACACAACATGTGTGTTTTAGAAAAATGCTTATAACAAATTGCACTGAACTGACCAAAATGTGAAACTTGAGATTGTTAAAATGAAAAATTCGCTCACAGTTGAAGACTAAGCTGGACTCTGCGATGTTCTGAGACTAAACCCCAGAATTATTAATTTTGTAGCTACTATGTTTATGCCAGGAACCTGAAAAATTACAGAAATGTGCTCAAATGGGGTGTGCATGCATGTCTAAAAATTGGTGCAGAACTAATATTGAGAAACCCACCAAAAGCGTGATAAAGTGGTCATTTCTGAACCAAAGCTCTTAGGAAGATGAGTGTTGAACAGAAATGTACCTTAGTTAATCTGTCATGTGATTTATGTAATATTAACAAGTTGTGCATATTGTAAATATGTGTTTTATGAAAAATAAGATATACTGTACAGAGACAAAGGGGAGTGTTTTCCCCCAAGCCATAAAGATGACACAGGATGACACGCTGATCCTTTCTGCAATCAGGAGACAGGGAATCCTCTAACATTTCAGATCCTTAGAGTTTTGGGCATTGTAGAATCAGCCTCCCCACCCACTTTGGAAATACATAAATAGGGACTGCAGAGGACAGATAGAACACACACACTTTTCACTTCTGAACTGATTTCTTGGCGATGTGCACCCTGCAGGAAGATCCAGGCTCCCGACAAAGACCAGAACTTAGAATCCAGACTCCTGAACTTGAAGCAGAAAGGCCCAATCTCAAAAGCTGAACCCTTTTCAGCAGGCCTTCAGAATCTAGCAACCTGATTCTAACCCCTAAACTTCCAAGGGGCTCTCACATTCAACAGCCGGGCTGTTTTGCTATTCTAGCGAAGAACCCTGTGCTAGAACCAAGATCCAGACCCACAGAGCAGAGCTGTAACCCAGTTCCAGTCCAAGAGGCCGCGCAGACCGGAGTGAGTATCCAGTCTAGATCTGTACAGAATCAATTTCTTAGTTTAAAGTAATTCTATTCCATCCATCTCAACCTGTCCAGAATTGCATTGTCCACATAATCCTTGATCATTGTCGTGATAATCATCTTGGCGCTAATATATATTTTCAGGAGAAAGGCAATCATCTCGTTCAGACAGAAACCATCCGGAGGCGCCTCCGGATAGGTGGCTGGGCTGTCGTGTAGTTTGCTGCTCCATAGACTCTTTAGTGTTAAGAAATCTTTGTTTCTAATCTTTAAAGCGCATCTGTCATTTTTGAAATCTTGACTTTATTTCTGAAAAATCTACCTTCACAAAAACCTCCGTAACTTTTGAACCGCACGTCCTAGAACCGAAATTTAACTGTCATTTTGAAGCTAAGATCCTAACTTTCCATAATTCTGCTGTAATCCATTTCCTGCAAGCAGAAAAGTTGCCGCAAATTTAGCTCAATTTCACCACATGTCAAAATCGCTGTTTCTTGTTTTCAACTGCTGAATTTCGTTTTCAATCTGATAATCATACATGAAATTGCTAGTGTTGACCCAAACCAATCCAAAGTAACTATCACTTATCCTGAATCTCTTTTGGTGAATTAAAATCATATTAGCATATTTTCCCTTACATTGCAATCACATTCAAAAGTATTTTTGCCTGTTTCAAAATCATACCTGTTCTCTCTAAGCTTGCTGGGGGAACTGGGATTGAACTGCATTGTTGATTGTATCCCTGAAACCTGTGTGCCCTCATTTCCATCTCTTCATATTGCATAGTGGGGGGAGTGAGTACTCACAGTGGAAAGAGTGATCCTATTGTCTTTTGTGGAAATCATATCTAGTTTTATTTCTGTGTTGCATTTTTCCTGTCTTGCATTTGCTTGAGCCTATCCAAAGTATTTTCTGCTACCCTATTCTCCCATTCCTACTCCTAACTGATTAAAGAGATTGTTGATATTATAATATTACCCATTGCTGATCACCGTTCATATTCATAAGTGTGCTATTCAGATATTATTCTTATTCATATTACTCCTGTTCATAAAAGTGTGATATATATATTGTTCAATTCTTCAAATAAACCTTTTAATTTGCAAAAAAAACCTACTTCTTAGTTCAGTGAGGTCGGGGAGATTCAAAAAGAGGGGCGTTATATAAGGGTTCATCATCCAGATTTAAAGAACTTTGACATAAAAATATATAAATTAGGGCTTCCATTGGGCATCCCATACTAGGCATTGACTTAGTTGGAGTGCTGGATTGAAGTCACTTACACAGTCCAGTAGAGCTGAAGAATCTGTGACACTGGGGAATATCCTGAGTACTGGTAACAGGACAACCTGCCATGTTGAGACATATACAGCACCCTAGACCTTCTCACCCTCCGTCCCTGATCTAAATGTTTGTAACCAGAGAAGACTAAGAAGCTTTTTTCAAGAACTTTGAGAGCATTGCTGAATTAATTTATTACCAGAAGACCTGCTGCCCCAATACATGGACATGCTATTGCCTGTGGTGCTACTGACCTCTTAGCAGGTTTTAAATCCAGACTGCCAAGCTAATCATTAAACATTGAGGGAAGCCATCAGTGGCGTAAAACAAAATGTGGGACCCCACCAAAGTTCTCAGAAAAAGCACAAGCCGCTCGCTCCAGAGACAACTGGGCCAGCCAGAGCTACAATGCCTGCTCAATGATTTATGCATGGCCCCTGGTGCTCAAACGTGCTAGCTGTCACTGTGTGTGATAAGTAACATTATTATGCACATGTCAGTGACGGAGGCAGCATTTGCAGTGGTGCCAAGGGGGGGGGTTGCTCCTGTGGGGGCACTAATGATTTACACGATTCAAATCAGTAGCAACAGTTTAGTGGTGGGTCATTAACATGTCCCACAAATGAGTGCCTAAGGAATGCAAGAGGTTTGGTGTGGGTATTCTGCACACCAATACATTTTATTTAAATAATCTGTTGAAATGGTGAATTTTACTGCAGAAAATATGAGGTAAAAATCAATATAATACACAATTGGTTTTCTAGTATAACACATAATAAAAATTGATCAGATGGCATATCACCAACAATACACATGAGTATTTTAAAAAATTTCATGGTGCCTGTGTCCACAACATATGCCAGTGTTGCCACTGTAATTCAACTTCATGCAGCTGTACCCATGCTATATGCCATTTTTATCATTGCAAATTACTTTGATGTGGTAGCCACAACCTATGCCAGTATTCCTACTGTAAACCACTTTTGTGAATCACAGACACAAAAAGAAGGATGGTGGTAAGTTCCTTGAAGGATCAGGGATGTGAAAGCCAGATAGTAGGACAATGCAAGCCTATTGGTTGGCTGGGAGAAGCGGGAAGAAGGACAAGCAAATGGGAGAACATTGAGGAGGCTATGTGACAGCCAGCTTGGGGAATTACACTTTGGTATAGAAACAGGCCAATATTGAGCATTGAGTTGGTGCGGACTAAATTGAGTTGGGTTTGGGTGACAGTAGTTTCAGGATCTTCAGATTCGTAGGTGAGCTAGACTCCAACCAGACTAGAGACTCTTCTGGAATTACCACCACTTTACCACCAGGTGCACTATACCCCCATTCTTCTATTGAGACCGATGATTTGGTAGAAGAGAGAAAGAAGGGTTTTATTTTTTTTATTTGTTTGCCATTTGAATAATCCATACAAACACTCACGAGCAAATCATTTAAAAAAGAAAACCACAGTACCCTACTACATGAGGTAATGTTGTAAAGTGGCCCAGGTAGCCTTTGTGACACATCGCAGGATTCTGTCACTTCTCCCCAAGTGGGAGACATTTCTTGCAAGGCTGGGGAGGTGAACCTGCTGCGTTATTCCCTCCTTAAGGGTGGAGGCAAGCAGGACCTCACCAGGAGAGACTACCCCCCTTGGGCACAGGGACTCCCGTTCCAAAGTGCAACTCCCTAAATGACTCGCCCTCCAACAACTTCCATCCAAAGAAGTCATAACAAACCAATTAATCAATGTTACTGTGGTGCAGAAAAATTAAATATATGTGAAAAAGAAAAGAAGTACAATACTTTGAAGCAGAAGATTGTCCGGCTCATGCAGTCATGCAGAGTACTCAGGCAACAGAAAGAAAGGGTTTAGACGCTCCAACGGGGAAGGCCCAGTTATGCGTCATAAAAGGAGAAGCAGGAAGTTCAGGAGAGTCGAATAAGCTTGGTGGGTGAAGTTGCCACAGACCAAGATGCGCACATTGGAAACCAGGAAACAAGTTGGCGAGTGAAGGCAACACAAGGAAAGCATGCAGCCAGAAGAGCCGTGGGAAGGAAACCTCAGACTGCCTACCAAGTCGTAAGTGGTGGCGTGACCGAGTTTCGGTGGACTGTTCAGTCCCAGAACAATGCAGAGAACACAGATCCATTCCCAACACAGAGTGGGTGCAGAGAACGAGAGAGAGAGAAGTTGAGAGGCAAGAAGCCAACCTGACGAACAGAAAGATGGATGGTAGAAGAGCTGTGGCAAGGAAACCTCAGACGGTTTACCAAGGCGTAAATGGTTGTGTGAATGAGAGACGGTGGACTGTTAAGTCAAAACAAAATGCCGAGACCAAAGACCCGTTCACGAGACTGAGCGTGTGCAGAGAAGGAGAGAGAGCAGTCGAGAGGCAAGCATAAACAGAAGGAAGCATTCCGCCCTGATTGCAGGCCCTGTAACGCTAACCCCAAGTGAGAAAGGTAACTGGGAACGCGGCAGACCCATGAGGCACATAACAAGCATAATAATCATACCTGTCCCAGTAAGTAATGCACTGAAGAATGCATAATATTCCCTAAGGAGAGTGGGAAGTTATGTGGGGACAATATTGAGAAAGAAAGAACAGTGAAGAACGAAGAGAATCATAATTGGCACCTTCATACTTGTCCCATTAATACCAAAGAGGTGGAGAGAAGTGAGAATCATTACTGGTACACTCATACTCGTCCCAGTAAAATTAAAGAAGTGGAACCCAAAGAGAATTGTTACTGGAACATTCATATTGGTCCCAGTAAAACCAAAGAAGTAAATTCAACAGAGAGTTGTTAACTTTCTTTCCTTTTTCCAAGGAATACAACCAAGACACCTTCGGGAGAAAGGAATCTTGAGAGGGAAATTGTTCCCTTGTGTTGTTTTAGTTTGCCTGTCACTTTATTTGTAAGCAGCATTCAGAAAAGATTGGAGGAGATGAAGATCTAGGAAGCAGGGGAGAGCAGAAAAGCTGGGACAGGAAGAAGACAAAGGAGGAAGGGAGACAGCAGAGGATGTTGGATGATGAAGATTGAGGAGGGAAGCAAGCAGAAGGGTTTACATGATGTGTACATAATGGTGGAGTGTAGAGAGTAGAGAAGAGGTTGGAGGAGGAGAAGAAGCAGAGATGAGTGAGCGACAAAAGGGCTGAAGAGAGGAAGGTGGGGGTGTGCCAGAAAAAAGGGAACAGTATCAGGCGGGTCAGAGAAGAAACAGGAAGTGAGAAAAAATTATGGTGGGTTGTTCCTTGGAGTTGCAGGGAAGTGAAATCCTGAAGGACACTTCATGTCTGTTGGTTGTCTGGTAGAAGTTACAGACCAGGAACCCCTACTACCTGAGGTAAGGTCACAAACAGTCACAAGAATGAGCAAAGAAGACAACATTTACCCAGAAAGTGAATTCTGGGAGGGACATTTTATACTATAACATCCTGAACAGAGACTTGCTTGCTTACTAAAAGGCATAAAGCCAAGCAAGGCACATCCTGGGGAAAGGGAGCATGGACAAGGAAACTAATCCATTTGATTGTTTTTGTTTGCTTGACCCTTTATTTTTTAAGCACCATTCGTTTCTGCTTTAATCCCCCTCTGTCACTGTGATTCTGAAAATAAATCTGATTACTTGAAACGTATTCACATTTCTGGTGATGATTTCACACAATCTTTGTGACCATTGCGAAATCAAGGCATTATAGGGAAGGGTGCCTTCTGGCATGCCCGTGAGTCTGCAAGGCCAGTGCTTTAAGTGGGCCGGGGCCTGCCGGGCCAGGCGCTGGCAGTCTCCAGAAAGTGGGGCTGAGCCGGGGCCCTGCCGGGGCCCCCCGGTCCCACACAACATTGGCGGGACGCATTATCCCACCGTGGCTGCAGCCGCAATGGGAGATGCGGGCGCCATTATGTCAGGCATGCTGACAGAAGTCCCAGCCAGCCACAGCGATGCTGAGGCTGGCTGGCACTTCTGTCAGTCAGTGTAACTTCCTCTGATGACCCCTCATCAGGGTCATCAGAGGAAGTTACTGTCCCTTTGTTTGCCCTCCCCAGGTCACTGACCCTCGCGAACCCGCGGGCTCCGTGATCTAATATGCAGATTAGATCCCGGAGCACGCAGAGGGTGATAGGCACCTCGAGATCAGTTATCTCTGCTCAGAGCAGATAGATCACAGAGCCCGAGGCGTCTATCTCCGCTGGCAAAGATTTATAAAAGATGCCTTGACTTGTGTACGTTTCAAGCCATCTTTTATAAACGTAGAAATATTTCTATGTTTATAAAAGACGTCTTGAAACGTACACAATTCAAGGCATCTTTTATAAAGCTTTGTCGACGGACAAAGACACCTTGGGTTTTGTCCGTCATCAACGCTTTATAAAAGATGCCTTGAATTGTTTATAAAAGGTGGCTTGAAAAGTAAACAAACCATAGTAAGGTAAGCACAGAAGTGTGCGTAACTTACTATGGTTTGTGCACTTTTCAAGCCACCTTTTATAAACATCGAAATATGTAACATTGCTACGTTTATAAAAGATGGCTTGAAAAGTACACACACCATAGTAGTACGCATACAAACATACAAATGCTCACATACATTTATATATTTGTTTGCACACCTTACTATGATTTGGGCACTTTTAGGCCACGCCCGCAATGAAAGCCACGCCCCCAAACGAGTGTCCGCCCAGTCAATTTCTTACCCCACTTAAAGCACTGTGCAAGACATTGCAGTTGTGTGGAGCAGACAGATAATCCTGATACCTACCAACGTGTGATGTCCTGCCTGTGCTGCTCCCCACTCAGATGCGCAAATAGGTTTGCACTGAGTGAGATGTACACGTCACTAATGGAGCCCACCCCCTCACCTCCCTCATAGAGACGATCAACAGGAAGACACTGCGTTTGCTACTGCATCGAAGATATGAACAACGTTATGCGCTCAGACAACCATATCGTAAGTATCCCAGAGCTAATGCAGAAGACCTGAGCATGACAGCTCCATTGGAGGTGACAGAGCTATAAGTGAGGAATGCCAGACGAAAGTGAAGCCACTATCGAGGGGAGACACGTGGATGCACTACAATTAAGCCGGTGTATTCAGAGAATAACAGATGAAAAGGAAATGACAAAGTAAATGCATATGTGAGAACAAAAGATATCATATACATTTAGAAGCTAAAGAGAGATGCATTAAATGTACATATGCAGAAACGCAAGGTAGATGAGATATATAAAATCTTGCAGATCTGTGCAGAGCAAGGACGTTTGTTTGACTCATAAATGACGATGTCGACATGACCAGAATAGAAGCTGAAGAAGATACGTTATTTATTTAGGACATATTTGTCTTTGATTAATTAAAGGAGTGAACTGCGGCAAGGGCCAATTATTGTGAAATTAAAGATGTGGAAATTATAGCAGAATGGACAAAATGGTGGTCTCCTAACACGTGGTCTAGGACTAGGAGACAAAGCCTATTCATGAAACTCCAGGGGCAGATAGCAATGGACCTTCACTCCCTTTTAAAGTTCCAAAGAGGAGATCATTTGATGAGGTCACCTACAAAGGAAAAACTCTGGTCTAACGGAATAGAGATGGTGGGCTTATTAGCCATGAAATGCAGTTGTCTGGTGTTGTTCCTCTGCACCCGAGTCTCACACTTTACGTACTGCTAACAAGCTAAATGTCCAAGGTTGGTGAGAGAGTGCTGACCAATCATGAGGTTCCATGTTATGATGGACCATACATTGTTGCACGGGCCTACCAACTGCTGATGTTATGCTAATATTTGTATTTTACGTAGTTTAGAGGTAGTCCGAGGTGTGACTATCAGATGAAGGTTATCCACTGGTATTACTAACCCCTTTGTGATCATATAGGTATATGTTTCCCTAAATCAATCCCTCCACACAGTAGGTATTTACTGTTAGCTATGTAGGATGACGTCATAGTTGACCTATGTCAAGGTATAAAACTGTTTTTTAGAACTGAAGATGTTTGAGAGTGTGTGAGCTGAAATTCGTTTTGCTTGCCAGATTTCCCTGCTTTATCAAATGAAGTATAAAGTCGTATTTTGCCACCTTCCTTGAGTCTGTCCGGCTATTTGGGTCTGAAATCATTTATATGGTAATCCCATTGAATACTTGAAATGCTCCAGGTGCTCCTGTACAGGTGTCACAAGGCTGGTGGGTGCTGTCAAATCAGGCTGAATAGAAGTGTGCAATGGCAGGGCAGCAACGCTCATGCACAGCAGGTGCTGATGGCAGCTCACATACACATGCCTCACCTGTCTTATGAATATCCCTGATCAAGGTTTGCCCTGTGTTAGGCAGAAACCTGTGCAGTTCCCTTGGGGAACACTGCAAAAGATTTAAGACCACAGGTAGAGCAGTAAACCCCTTTGGTAGCAGTCCGCACCACCCAGATTTACCTGGTAGCTGTGGCTGAGCAGTCAGACCTCTCTCAAGAAGAGTTAGGCAGTATGCAAAGTATACACAATATGTACCAAAACACAATAGCACAAGCAAACACTGACCAGAGCTTGGTTTCAAAAGAATATAGTTATTTATTTAAAAACACACATAAGTAAAAACACTCTAACAACGAATATGGTAAAAACACTCCAACACAGTTATAATGAAAGTAAATTCAATCCTTTCTCCTATCTAGACAACTCTAGGTTAACACCACTTAATTAAAACAGAGGTGAGTGCTTAACGTTAGATGACACTCTAGTAGTTTCCAAGAAAGGGAGAGAAAAAGCAGAAATAGGTTAGACACACCACTCTAAGGTCCAGAACACTTGCAATAGGCTTAAAGAAGAATAAAGTCACAGGTGAGCAAAAGTCACTAGGCAGGGCCCACTCTTAGAGTAGCCGGAGCGAAAATGTGCCCAAGATCACACTGTTAGTTAGAGATTCAAAGTCTTGCAAAGAGTCAAAAAGAGTTTAGAGTGGCTCAGAAAGTTTAGCCAAAGTGTCCCAGGCACTCCCAGGTTCGAAAGCCGGGGACTAAATCTACCCCGTACAGTCGGTAGCAAGGGAAGCCAGGCGGAACACAGTACCTTAAGCGGAAAGGATCCTCCAGCGGGGGCAGTTGTTCCAGGCAGTGACAGCAAGGCTCGACGTCGGTCAGGGGAGAAGAATATCTCGCTGAAGAGCAGAAGAGAAAGGTCGTAGCACTGCCCGGGAAGAAACCAGCCGCGGAGTCCTCCGGTTAAAGGGTTGGTACCGACTTTCGCGGTATGGGGGTAAAGTGTGGTATTCCGGATGCCGGGGTGCTTGGCACAGGCAAGGCGGCCACGAGATACCTCAAAAGAACGGAAAGAAGGCGAAAACTGGTTGTCCCCACCAGTCAAGGGAAGGAGCCACTCCGTTAAGAGTTCTCCTCGGTCGTCGGGAAAAAGTGGTGAGACGGTTCAGCAGGGCTCCACCGGGTGGTGTCGTCGAAGCAGGTCGGCTCAGCTCTTCCCTCGTCGGATTCTTGGTCCTGTGGCGACTTCTGAAGTCCCAGTCCCCAAAGCCCTGCTTTTATGCAACAAGCCCCCATTCACCCAGCCTAGCTGTCACTCAAACATGCTAAGTGGTGAGCCGGGCGGCTCACCACTTGGGCCAATCAGGACGGAGTGCGACTTGAGTTACCAAGGTAACTCAGTCCAGGGTGCCTAAATCCCCCTCCACCCCTCCTAAGTACCCCAGACAGAGTGGCACCACTTTGGAGGGCTTCTGTGGAGAAGCCCGCCAAAAGTGGAACAAAGGGCTCCACTTTGGGTCAGAGTTACAGAGGCGAACACCAACGCCATTTTAGAATCAAGTTTTGGCAAAAAGTCCCAACCGGAGTTATAAAAATAAATATATAAACCGGCGGTATGTTTAAGGCTACCGTAAATAAATAATTAAATGTGTTAGCCTAAAACAATGGGAAATCCCATAGGAAAATATTCGCGGTCGAATATAAAAAGTAGTTTCCACTGCCACCAGCCAAAACTCGATCAGGGGGGACGGAGACGTGCCCCCTCGACTAACAGACCCTGGGGCAATCGAATTGCCCCAGCCAGTACGTCCACAATATGATGGTTTGTACTGGTTCTGTTCAGGATTCAAGACTAGCAAAGTCTTTGGTGACTTTACATGCCCTGGGAGACAGTAGTCAGTCCCAGGGTATGGAGTCTATGTTGGGGAGTCCCTAGGACACCCCTGGGTCACGGCACAGAGGGTGCTGTGTGACCCACATCACAAAAATACATGAGGCCCTATGGAGTAAAAGACCCCATAGCCCATTCAACACAAGGTTTAACCAAGAAAACACACTTCAACATGTCCAAGAGTGAGGGTAAAAGAGTCTCACTCTTGGCAGGAGAAAAAATTAAACCCCAGAAATCCAGCAAAGCTGCTGGGGGACTCACTAGGTAGGGAAATTCAGCCTAAACAGAGAATTCTCCCTAACACTCGCCCCCCCCAGACTAAGGGACAGGAGGATTTAATCCACTCCTGGATGAACCTCATACCTCTAGTCGATGATATACATCCTAGAGAGTCCATCAGCATTTTGATGGTGACACCTTGACCTATGCTTAAGGGAGAACTCAAAGGTTTTCTTTTGCAAGCTAAAGGACCTACAAACCCTTTGAGGAACATCAGTCTTTTTGTTATAGGGGATCTGGTTGACCAGTCCCTCAGAAGTTGGTACAACTTCTGAACCTATGTTAGGCTTTTTCAAGGGGTCCTTATAAAGGATTCCCTGAGATCTAGAGGGGCCTCCAAGGTTCCTCACCACCTCTCTTGTGGGAGCAGGTTGGGTCTTAGGCCTCTTGGTTGGAGGGGTTGGGGTTAGGCACTGCACCTGCTTCCCCTTCCTCTTAGATCTACCCTTACCTATTTTAGGAGTTTCCCCCCTAACATTAGGATTTGAGTTGGGGTCTTCAGTAGAAGGTCCAACAGTCTGAAGGTTTTTGGCCTTAGACTTTTCTTTTCTGGTTTTCCACCAGCACTGAGAATTACCAGTTCTCTCAGGTCCAGATAGGGGCCTAGTTGGTCTATCCACCTCTTCCTCAGAAGCAGGGGGAGTCAGAGACTCTGAGACTTGGGGAACAATGATGGAGCTTGGTTGGGGCACCCATGTTCCTAGCATACTATCCTGAAATGTGCCTGGGTTAGAGGTCAACTTACTAACACCAGGGCTTGTAGTGGGGTTCTCAGTAGAGGGTCCCACAGGCTTGGAAGGGTCCTTCAAGGTAGCCTTTCTAGCCAATTTGGTTAAGTTCTGCTTCTCCATACTGGGAGGCCTGGGGGTATGTGACACTACTCCTAGAGTTCTTAGGTCATTCCCTAACAGGACCTTCCCAGGTACCTCAGTCTGAACACTGACAGGGATCCTCACTGTCATGTTGTTACACTGAATGAGGGCTGGTAGAATAGGAACCATTTGGACAGGGCCTCCAGACATCTTAGTGGGACCTTTGGGTGCTTTGGCCACATCCTCAGGTTGAAAGAAGCTTTCATCCACTACTGTTCTGCTGGCCCCAGTGTCTCTCCTGGCAGGAGTATCCTGGCCATTGACAAGAACACTGTCCACATAATACACCTTAGAGTTAACAGGTAGGGAGTTATACACAACCCTATTCTGGGGACTAACCAGACCCATAGGCTCTAAGTTTACAGTTGCTTGAAGACCCAAGGGTTCTTCAGCAAAGAGTTCAAAGTGGGCACTAGCCATCTGTACTTCATCCTCAGGAGTGAAGGCTAAGGAGACTGTGCTGATCCCTGCAGGTTTACCCTTGCACTTGGGATCTCCTTTGATATGGTCAGTACCCTGACAGACATAGCATTGTCCAAATGCTCTCTGGAAGGGTGGCTTGCTCTGACCTCCTTCTGGCTTGTGGCCAGAAGGTACACTAGCCTGATTCGGTTTACCCTGGGGCTTACCCTGGTTATTTGGTTGTTTGTGGCCCTCTTGGGTATGGGAGGTATTAGAATTCTCTTTGGGGTCCTTTTTAGGCTGTTTCTCCCCATCCTTCTTCTGAGTTACCCCAGAATCCTTGTGAGTGGCCCTGTTGGCAACCCACAAGTCAGCAGCCTTAGCTAGCTTCCTAGGATCCAATTCCTGTGAATCAGCCAAGTGCTGTCTGAGCTCAGGAGAGCAGGCATCATAAATTGACTCCAACATAAAGAGATTTCTCATCCCCTCATAAGTGTTCACCTTGTAACCCTTAATCCATCCCTCTAAGTTTTTCAAACATTCACTCACCCAGGTAGCCCAAGGGGTACCATCATGCTTTTTGAGGCTCCTAAACCTCTTAAGATACTGGGAAGGGGTCTTCCCAAACCTAGCTATCAAAGCTAGTTTCACACATTCATAGTCCTTCCTATCCTCCTCCCCCATCTCCATTACCACATCAGTTGCAACAGGGGGAAGCCTAGAGAACAACCAGGTGAGTAAGTCATTTCCTGTGATGTTCTGGAGCCCATGATTATATTCAAACAGAGACAACCAATCCAACACATCCAACTTAGGCTCATACATACCAACCAATTCTTTAGGCATCCGGGGTCTTTTAGGACTGGAACTTCTAGAGGAGCCAGAGAGAGAAACATTCTCAACAGATAATTTCTTCATTTCTAAGTCATACTTGAGCTCCATTTCCCTTAGCCTTAGTTCTTTGTCAGTTTGAGCATTAAGTTTCTTATACTCCAATTCTAGCTTCATTTTCTCCAGTTCAAAGTACTGAGGACTAAATGTGGGACCTGGTAAAGGTCCAGTAGGTACAGCAGGTAGAGCAGGCAGAGGCCTAGGGGGGACAGTTACAACAGCCTCACCCTCCTCTTCTGACTCTTCCTCAGAATCATCAACATTTTGCTCCATGTTAACTTCAATACTGTCATCTACAGTTGCTGGAGTGGTAGGCTCCTCTGAACCATCACCCAGACTTTGGTTAGCTAACAATCTTTCAATCAGCTCCATTTTCTTGCCCTTAGTCAGGAGATCCTTATGTTTACAGAGCACTCTTAAACAATCAGCAGTTTTGGCTGCAAGGGACTCTTGACTATAGCTTTCTATAACTGACATGTTAGAGGTTTTACTTTTTCAGTGCTAAGCTTTGTGGTTAGTTGCACTAAGGTATCTAAAGCACAATAAAATGTATACTCAATACAAATCCCACCGCTGACACCAGTGTTAGGCAGAAACCTGTGCAGTTCCCTTGGGGAACACTGCAAAAGATTTAAGACCACAGGTAGAGCAGTAAACCCCTTTGGTAGCAGTCCGCACCACCCAGATTTACCTGGTAGCTGTGGCTGAGCAGTCAGACCTCTCTCAAGAAGAGTTAGGCAGTATGCAAAGTATACACAATATGTACCAAAACACAATAGCACAAGCAAACACTGACCAGAGCTTGGTTTCAAAAGAATATAGTTATTTATTTAAAAACACACATAAGTAAAAACACTCTAACAACGAATATGGTAAAAACACTCCAACACAGTTATAATGAAAGTAAATTCAATCCTTTCTCCTATCTAGACAACTCTAGGTTAACACCACTTAATTAAAACAGAGGTGAGTGCTTAACGTTAGATGACACTCTAGTAGTTTCCAAGAAAGGGAGAGAAAAAGCAGAAATAGGTTAGACACACCACTCTAAGGTCCAGAACACTTGCAATAGGCTTAAAGAAGAATAAAGTCACAGGTGAGCAAAAGTCACTAGGCAGGGCCCACTCTTAGAGTAGCCGGAGCGAAAATGTGCCCAAGATCACACTGTTAGTTAGAGATTCAAAGTCTTGCAAAGAGTCAAAAAGAGTTTAGAGTGGCTCAGAAAGTTTAGCCAAAGTGTCCCAGGCACTCCCAGGTTCGAAAGCCGGGGACTAAATCTACCCCGTACAGTCGGTAGCAAGGGAAGCCAGGCGGAACACAGTACCTTAAGCGGAAAGGATCCTCCAGCGGGGGCAGTTGTTCCAGGCAGTGACAGCAAGGCTCGACGTCGGTCAGGGGAGAAGAATATCTCGCTGAAGAGCAGAAGAGAAAGGTCGTAGCACTGCCCGGGAAGAAACCAGCCGCGGAGTCCTCCGGTTAAAGGGTTGGTACCGACTTTCGCGGTATGGGGGTAAAGTGTGGTATTCCGGATGCCGGGGTGCTTGGCACAGGCAAGGCGGCCACGAGATACCTCAAAAGAACGGAAAGAAGGCGAAAACTGGTTGTCCCCACCAGTCAAGGGAAGGAGCCACTCCGTTAAGAGTTCTCCTCGGTCGTCGGGAAAAAGTGGTGAGACGGTTCAGCAGGGCTCCACCGGGTGGTGTCGTCGAAGCAGGTCGGCTCAGCTCTTCCCTCGTCGGATTCTTGGTCCTGTGGCGACTTCTGAAGTCCCAGTCCCCAAAGCCCTGCTTTTATGCAACAAGCCCCCATTCACCCAGCCTAGCTGTCACTCAAACATGCTAAGTGGTGAGCCGGGCGGCTCACCACTTGGGCCAATCAGGACGGAGTGCGACTTGAGTTACCAAGGTAACTCAGTCCAGGGTGCCTAAATCCCCCTCCACCCCTCCTAAGTACCCCAGACAGAGTGGCACCACTTTGGAGGGCTTCTGTGGAGAAGCCCGCCAAAAGTGGAACAAAGGGCTCCACTTTGGGTCAGAGTTACAGAGGCGAACACCAACGCCATTTTAGAATCAAGTTTTGGCAAAAAGTCCCAACCGGAGTTATAAAAATAAATATATAAACCGGCGGTATGTTTAAGGCTACCGTAAATAAATAATTAAATGTGTTAGCCTAAAACAATGGGAAATCCCATAGGAAAATATTCGCGGTCGAATATAAAAAGTAGTTTCCACTGCCACCAGCCAAAACTCGATCAGGGGGGACGGAGACGTGCCCCCTCGACTAACAGACCCTGGGGCAATCGAATTGCCCCAGCCAGTACGTCCACAATATGATGGTTTGTACTGGTTCTGTTCAGGATTCAAGACTAGCAAAGTCTTTGGTGACTTTACATGCCCTGGGAGACAGTAGTCAGTCCCAGGGTATGGAGTCTATGTTGGGGAGTCCCTAGGACACCCCTGGGTCACGGCACAGAGGGTGCTGTGTGACCCACATCACAAAAATACATGAGGCCCTATGGAGTAAAAGACCCCATAGCCCATTCAACACAAGGTTTAACCAAGAAAACACACTTCAACATGTCCAAGAGTGAGGGTAAAAGAGTCTCACTCTTGGCAGGAGAAAAAATTAAACCCCAGAAATCCAGCAAAGCTGCTGGGGGACTCACTAGGTAGGGAAATTCAGCCTAAACAGAGAATTCTCCCTAACACCCTGTGTGTGCGATTGCTTAGGCTGTCCTTTCCAAATGCTGGTGATTGACTCAACCACTGCCAACTATACCACACTAGCACCTGGACAATGTGCATTTTACAGCAGCTCACATTGACCAAGAAGACCATCCTACACTGGCATTTTGTATATTCCCTTCAAGGATTGCCGGAATGCCTGGGAGGCTAATTCAAACATATACAGAGGTCTCCCACGCAATGTGGGCTGGCCCTGGTGCACCAACACTACTTGCACTATTACATTTATGCCACTGAGCTGGCAGTATCTGGTCTTCGATAGGCAGTCTCACTCACCCAGAGTCATTCCTGTTTTAGCATAGAGTGTTCTGCGATCACTTGAGTCTCTTACCTCCTGGTATTATCAATCATTGCCTGGATTGCTTTAAGAAAAACTTTCACAGCGCCAAACTGACCAATCCCCTGGAAATAATATCTTCTGCACTAGCTTTCTAGCTATATGGATTTCTGTATTGTGCATTCTTACGTTGTGCATCATGGGCTGCTGAAACTGTCAGAGACTGGCCATGCCTACCTTTGTAGGTAAAAAGCCACCTCATATGATCAGCAAGAATGTTTATCTCCCTAGGGAGAGAAATCCAAAGGATGGGACCGAGTTTTGAAAATTATCGATCTCTCCACTAAACACATTTTTTGACAAGCATTGAGTGGTACTGTGTCTATGGAAACCTCTGTGCACTAAGAAAAATAGTTTCAAGCATATTCAACCGATAAACATTACAAAGACCACACGATCCAAGCAATATCTTCCCATCTTCTCTGTCTGAGCAGGATACCAATAGTGCGATTCTGTAATGTGGAGCCTTTCCATAAAACTTGTTGGTTGTTCCGGGCAGCCGCAGTATTCTAGATGGCTGGGAAGAATATAATGCATTGGAGATTGGCAGGCTTTAAGCAAAAGAGGGGAAGCAAATGAATATGTTTAAGCCCTTGATCTGAACAATTGGAAATTTCAAGGAGATTTGAGTCCATCATAATCTTGAGGTACATAAAGGGTGCCAGCTCCTTAAGTCCCTCGACAATAATCCCCAGGCATCACCTCCTTACCTGGCATTGAAAAAGGAATATCCTTTGACCACATTCAATGTGTTTTTGACATCCAGGCAACTCACTTAACATGCAACATTTGACTACTGTCGGGGAGTTTCTCCCGGGGTCGGCTGGGCCTTCCGCGGACCTCCGGGCTGGGAGGCCCCAACTCCTCCCGTGTTTCCCAAAAATGAGTATGAGACACACACAAGAAGCAAGGTGGTTCTGCTGTTTATTGAACAACGGCAGGGATGGGTCTTGGATCGTACTCGTCCGTCCAGACTCTCGAAATTCGTGGGGCTCGCAGGCCCCTTTTTGCTTCAGTATGACGCGCTACTTGCGTCACCTGGGAAAGTTAGCAAAAAACCTATCGCCACTCTGGATTGGTTCCTCAAGTGGTAGGGTTAGTATAGCATACATATAGAGAACATTGTTATTGGTTGAGGGTCAGTCAGGTGGTATACTTGGGTTGTCCCTTCTATTAGATACTTGAAAATTGTTACACGAAGACCCCTAATGATTGGCTAATGTTAGTGGCGTAAGTGATGAGTGCCCCATGTTCTGATTGGTCCACTCGCGAGCCCCCCAGCCTGGGACCATCGTTGTTCCCAGCTCGCGGTGTACCTGTCATTTGCATCAATATGTAACGATGTGTTCGTGCAGACAATGCGTGGATTTGCTCATAGGCCTGAGAGCAGACCATTCCCATCGCTGTAGGTGTCCATTGGGTCATTTCATTGTTGCTGCCTGTGTCCCAGACGTGGGACCCAGGCGACTTCTCCCTCGTGGGTCTGGCACCTTGTCAGGTTTGGCTTGGTCACGTGAGGAGAGACCGTGGCTGAGGCAGAATTCTGCACATTTAAAGTTGTATTTGCCTCTGGTGTGCCTGGTTTTGCTTACAGGTGTGACCTTGGCGTCGGCTGGTAGCATACGAGTTGCAACATCGCTCCCTTGGCTGTCAGCTCTCGCTGGGCTCGTTCTGCATGGTCAGCACTTGTACTCTTGCTCGTTCAGTGTCCATGGCGGCTCTTGCTTGCGGCCTACTTGGGCCTGGTTCATAGGTGGGGATGTGTAATGCACGGCACTTATGTTGCGGTGTCACATGGCTTCATAGGCAGTATCATGTCTTCGTTGTATTTTCATCACGATGCAAGGGTCGAGAGAAGCGTCAGCAAGCATGTAAACGAGTGCTTTGTGCGTCTTGCATTTCTGCATTTCGGAAAACCTATGTGAAAAATAATAAAGATGCGCGTCAGTGGGTGCATCCGTCACCTACGTCATAGCACTGAATATGTTCTTCGTGTGGATTGGTGTGGGAGTGTCCAGTGTGCATGGTTGCACGTGTGTTCTTGACAGTTGGCTAGGTCGTCATGGCATCTCTAACTATGTAGGTGCTTGTTGTAGAGGGCTTAGTCGAGTTCATCCATGCCGCAGGTGTCAGCTTGAGTAGGGCAGGCTGGCGGGCAGGCTGGTGGGCACATCCGTATGTTCTTGTACCAGGGTATTTGGTCGTCTGGTAGATAGATGAATTCATCTCGTGGTGGGTGTCTGGGCCGCGATCCTCTAGGCCAGGGGTGCGAGGAGATTGGAGGGAGTCTTTTCTCCCATTCTCCCACTTCACTACAACCAATACCCAAGCTAAATGCATCTAGATATTATCGATATAGATGTAGAACAACCATAAAAAAAGAATGAATCAAGTCTGAAAGGTGGCGATTATAAAGATGACACATTTCGGGTGTCAAATAGCATCCCACATGATAGCTAAATCGTCATTTGAGAAGTCTCAGGTTTACCAACTGTGACTGACTGTGAAAAGTTTCACAGCAAGAAAGCCAACCGGGTACAGACATGTTCTGATAGGGTCTGCTGGTCAACTTTGTACAAAGAATTATGGCACCAGAATCGTCATTATCCACAAACATTGATTGCCACGCACCACTGCCACTAGGACTGATTCACTAGCCCATTTATGTGCAGAATCTGACCTGCTGATGATCCAACAGACTGTTGGCCTCCATGAAGGTCTGGAGTTGGATGATAAGAGCATTTTCAAGACGTTTAAAACAAGAAAAACAAACATAATGGGAACAACTTTTAGGTCATATTGATTTAGAGAAGGATTAATTAACAGAGTTAGGACCATTGCTTCTTTCAAGGTCTATAGCAAAACGACTGTCTGGATTGTGAAGGTAAATCATACATTACACGAT
Source organism: Ambystoma mexicanum (assembly GCF_040938575.1). NCBI lineage: Eukaryota > Metazoa > Chordata > Amphibia > Caudata > Ambystomatidae > Ambystoma > Ambystoma mexicanum. The sequence continues at coordinate 238,714,182 of NC_090923.1, forward strand.
AATTTGAGACCTTTTGAGTTTTTGGATCTTAGTATGAATGAGTGATTCAGGAAAGACTCTTAAGCCGTATTCGGACCTATAAATGAAGACCACCTACAATTCTATGTTTCTAATTTAAGTGAAGAGCAGATAGTAGGGCCAGACAGTCCTAGTGTCCATCTTAATGGCTGGCTAGTAGAACTCCTGTCAATCACAGTCGCACAGAGCCAAATGACAATTTGAGAGTAAAGTCTGGGAGCGCTAACCCTAGCCTAATTGCTCCACTTTTAGGCAACATCTTTTAGCAAGATCACAAAGGCAAAAGGGAGGTGGGTGTCTTGCTTAGAATGAACCCCAGGAGTGGCAGCACCCAAATGCCTTCACTATTAGGGTACTCCTCTCTGCATAGAGATTCAGCAGTAAAGTCAAGAACCTCCATTATAGACCACACCTCTCATCAAGGTTACTGTGACTGCTAGCTGCACATCTGAGACTAAACCTCAAGAGCTACAGCACCCATCCTAATAAGTAACTTGATAGAGGGCAGGCTTCATCAAAGTCACATGAAAGTTGGATGGAGGGCTAAGAGAAGAGAGCTTAATGCCATCATTTCACAAGAGGGTTATCTGTAGTATTGAGACCAAAGCCTAAGATCCCATCAACATTTAAGTTAGAAATGCCCGTACATCTTCAAGTAAGGTATTGGAGCCCCAAGCATCCACCCCAATATATCTCTGGTTCCATGTTCTTAAGCTGACAGCAATTACTTTGTGGTCCTTTAACATGAAGTAATTTCTTCAAAATTGTCATCAAATGTACTCTTTCAATTTCGGGGGATCCCCCAAACATGTCCCTGTTCCCCTATGTTCATACCCCTGCCCCATACCCCTCCCCACCCCATTTCTACATCTTACCCCACAATTCCCTAAAATATTAGATGAAAATTCGAAGTAATTACTTCATGGTAAAGTACTACGAAGTAATTACTGTCTGCAAAAGAACGAAATACCATATCTCCTGATTGACTAAATACCACATAAGATCACAAAGTGTGTTAGTTAGAGGGCCAAGTTTAACAATCAGGAGTTCCCTTGCCCAGTCTAATACATCGCCTCATCGGGGCCATCGTTACTCATCAGGGCCATACACAGAGTCATCCAAAGAGCACATTATAGAGCATGCAAGCACTGGCATCGAATGTAATGCATCTGTGTTAGATTACATCTCTCATTAAGATCATGTAGATTCATTGTAGGCCTATGATTTACTGCAGGGAACATGACACACAACCTCATGCATCCGCAGTCAGACAACACCATTATGTGTCTTGAATGTCAAGACAACATTTCAAGTCCTCCAGAGAACAATGAATCTCTCGAGTTCTACTACTCATCTTCATGCTTACACTCTAACCACATCCCTCTCTCTCATTCAATTTCTCTCTTTTTCTCTCTATGTCTCTATGTCTAACCCCTTGCTGCAAGTCACACAGAGACAGATGAAGAGCTGGGATACATTATAAAATCTGCTTGCTGGTTCTAATGGTAATGGAGTTCATCTCATCCTCCAGTCCTGATTACAAAATATTATATTTGTATTTTAGGTATTCAAAGTTCACCGAAGAATGCCAGCAGTACATATTGAATGTGCAAGATGAGACACACATGGGCTGCAACTTTGTAAAGACCAAAATAAAGATTATGAGGGGCGGCACTCTTATAATATTTGTCAACGGCTCCAGTGATAACGCCATAATCCAGCCTTTCTACAAATTATTTGACACCGACTTCATTGGTAAATTGTAATAGTTTCTTTATGACCTCTTTCATACTTGTGTGTGAATGCCTGTTGACATGCCAGCCATCCGCTAAACTGCGTCTTGCCTGTTTTTGTTTTTAACTTGCAGAGAAGATTCACCCTCCTCGCAATGTTGAGCTGTCCCAACAGGATGAATTCCTGGAGATCCAGTGGAAAATACCATACTCATCTTTTCCAAACAGATGCTTTAAGTATGAAGTAAAGATTTCTGATTTGAAGACCGGCAAGGAAGAGGTAACCCTGGGAAATGTAATCATTGTAGAATCCGAAGTGGGGTGTTTTCCTAGTGCTCCACATAATAGCCCATTGTTATGGAGATCTTGGACACAAATTTGCTACTTCTAGCATTATGTGTGAATTCATTTGACAAAAGTGGTCACTGCAGAAAAGTAATAAATCTCTGAGATTAAATATAGACATTGGTGATTACTACTATTGATTAACCATTGCGGCATGGAAAGTACCACCTCTTCCTCATTACAGCTCTAAATCTAAATGACTAAACCCTTGGAAAGGAACCTCTTTGTTCTCCCCTCACCCCCTTCAATAATGTTGTCGGGAGCATTTAAACCATCTCCCAAATCACCATTGTCTCAGGAGGTTCATCTGTAACAGGCTTTAAGGAAATTGAAAGAAAATTTTCTGATCAGATGGATTGTGGAAAGTCTTCTACAAAGGAGTTTGCAGTGCACTTTTTTAAGCTCAGTGGAATAAAAATGCCTGTCTTTGTGTGAGAGAGTGATTCAGAACAAAGTCAAATACTACCTTCAGTTCCTTTAAATGAAGAAGATCAGAACTTTCTAGATTTCTGATTTAGATTGAAAGATGAGAGTTAAGCCCGGATGTCTTATTTTCATTCTTAATACATAAGCTATTAGAACACATTTTCCATTAAAGTAGCACATAGCGTCATATGGAAAGTTGATAGTAAATTTTAGGAGTTCTAGAACCAAGCACAATTGTTCTACCTTAAGGTATCATATTTTGTCACGGTCACACAGAGTCGGCTGTCGGGCTGAGAGTAAACACCAGGAGTCCCATCACCCAGCCAAATATCTTTACAATTAATCAACATGTGTCAGCAAGGTTACACAGATAATATATTGCTGGAAATCCAAAATCCATCAACCCCTGGAGTCCAGGCACCCATCTTAAAGCTCCTGTTAGAGAGCACATCTTTTATCAAGGTCACAATGAGAGTTGGCTGTACTTCTGAGTGTAAAGCCAGTGCATGCACACACCCAGTCAAATGCATCACCATGCATGTAATGAGGAAATCATTGCTAGTGATATTATTCTTTGTTATGTATGCCTTTCTTTCTACAGAGAAATAATGATGGGTATGAGCTACTGGTGTTCTTCACCTGGCTGCCCATGGCTTGTGCTTCCACCAGAATGGGGTGACTTGGGAGTGCTAAGGGAAGAATGTTAGGCAGAATTGCATGCAGTACCCTCTGGGATCACTACACACAATTAGGACTACAGGTGTTAGCCAAACCAACCTTTGGTATAAGTTTGTACCACACAGTTTATGGTAGCGAGCTGAGCAGCCAGGCTTATCTCAAGAGTAAATGTGAGCCGTACAAGTAGTTACACAGAGGACTTTCAATCACAGTGGTTCAAGTAGCCACTTATACCCAAGGTTTCTTTGTAAAAAACACTTATTAATTTATTACACAATCATTTAGAAAACATTTCACTAGTAGAAGACAACGTAATATTATATACCATACACTTCAATACAAAACTCTAAGATTTTGAGACAGTTTGAGCTCCCCTGAAATAGGAGCAAAATGGCATTTCATTTACTTAGAAGTGAACAAAAGGGACAAAAATAAGTAGAATAGATCACATATACTTATTAGACAGTGCAAACAGTTTCAGTTTACCAGAAGAGTTCAATTCAAGTCAATAGGCCAGGCCAAAGTCAATGGGTTAGTGTTCTGGATAGGAAAGAGCAGTTCTGGTATCAAACGGTAAAGCCTTTGCAAATGTTCTCAGAAGTAGTTTAGGCGAGAAAGAATCATTTGTGGGGTCACAAGCTGATAAGGCCTGTAAAATCAAAAACATTCACCGCGAGAGTGGCGTCCTCTCAATCGGGTTTGCACAGTACCTTAGTATGAAGAAACAAATCCAGCTGAAGTTGTTGGTTCCTGGCAGTTCCTGCAGGTCTCACTGTTCCTGAGCCTCAGTCGTGGGGACAAGCGGGGGGACGTCAGGGGACTCCTGCACTGCACAGGATCGTTGAAAAAGCAAACAAAATGGAGTCACTTCAGTTCCAGTAGCTGTAGATTCAAGCACACAAGCTGGTATCCCTCTCCCTGGTTAATCCTAACCAGCCTTTAGAATGGTGTCCAGGTGGCTTACGAGTTGATTGGTCCCACCAACTAAAAAGATGTAGTCCTTGAAGAGGCTTCTCTGTCGAGATGAACTTGCCAATTCTCAGCATCAGGGCTTCACCGGGCAAAGCAACGGTCTAAGAGTTGCAGCAGCCATCCTCTTCCAGCTCTTCTTCAGTTCTTTCAGTGGTTGACTCTGCTTTTCAGTCCAAGAGACTCGCCTTTTAAACAGTTTTCTCCCTTTCATTCCAGCCTAGCTGTCACTCACCCAGCAGGGTGGCTGTCCTTGCTGGACAGTCAGCCAGCCAATGAAACCAGAGTGCATTTGGGTCTCCTAGGAGAATTAGCACAGGGAGTTTCGGGCACCTCCCTCACTTCCTGCCCACCCCAGACACTCAGGCGCCAGAGGTGATCTTCAGTTCTGAAGCCTGTCAAAGGCACACGAACAAAGGGACCAAACCTAGAAGGACCTTTCCAAAAAGAAATGGTGAAGAAAGAAGACCAGGACCAGTTTAAACAAAGGAGCTTAAGACGCCATTTAGAAAAACATGGCTGCCATGATTTTTAACTACCGGTGTTCGCGGTCGGGAAAAAACATGGTAGTTTGTTGTAAAACGACTGCCACCAGCCTTTTCAATAGGAAAGGGTAGCATTTGAATGCTACATGAGTGTTTAGACACAGGGGATACTATGTAACCCCTCCAGCACTCCATTGCAAGATGGTGTGTGCTGGGTCTAGGATTTTGGAAAGAATAGTAAAGTCAATTTCACTTTACATTCTCTGGGAAACAGTATTTTATCCCAGAGAAGGTATCTAAACCTTTGGGAATCTAAAAGACATCCCTGTGTCACTGCACTGTGTGTGCTGTGTAACACACATGAAAAGATGATGCCTGTGGAGTTATCTAAAACTACATAATCAAAGAACACAAGTGAAAAACATGCATCAAAATAAGTGAAAGAGTGGGAAAAATGGTTCACACTCTTTCCAGGTAAAAAGTCAAGTCCTCAAAAATCCAACATTGCTGCTGGGGGTTTCTAAGGTGAAGGGAATTAACACATTTATGAGAATTCTCCCTAACACTCGCCCCCCCGCCCAGACTAAGGGACAGGAGGATTTAATCCACCCCTGGATGAATCTCCTTACTCCAGTCGGTCAAACATTCTGAAGAGACCATCAGCATGTCGGTGATTACACCCTGACCTGTGTTCAATGGTAAAATCAAACCCCTGTAGCTGATTGACCATCTTAACAATTTAGGATTCTCCCCCTTCATCTGCATTAACCATCTCAAGGTTTGGTGGTCAGTCTGAATCACAAAAGTAGATCCATAAAAGTATGCTCTAAACTTCTTCAGTGACCACACAATAGCAAAACATTCTCTTTGAATGGTTGCCCACATTGTTTCTGGTTCCTTCAGTTTTCTGCGGATGAAGCAGATGGGGTGCTCACTACCTTTCTCATCCAGCTGACTCAGAACTGCGCCTATGCCTGTATTGGAAGCATCTGTTTGCACAATGAAGGTTTGGCTGTAGTCAGGAGTTCTTAAGACTAGAGCTTGACAAAGGGCTTTCTTAAGTCCTTCAAATGCCTTGTTGCACTCCTCATTCCATCTGACCTCTTTAGGAAATTTGGGTGAGGAGACCCCATTCAAGGGAGAAGCTATTGACCCATAGTTCTCAATGAAGTTCATATAATAACCAGTGAGACCTAAGAAAGCTCTCACTTGGGTTTGAGTAGTAGGGGTGGCCCATTCTTGCACAGCTTGTACTTTGCTAGGCAATGGCCTTATTTCACCTCCTCCTACCTCATGTCCAAGGTAGACCACTTTGCTCTGACCAATTTGACATTTACTTGCCTTTATGGTCAGATGGGCCTGCTCAAGAGCCTGCAAAACATATCCTAAGTGGTAAACATGTTCTTTCCAAGTAGGGCTGAACACTGCTATGTCATCCAAGTATGCCATGCAGAAGTCCTCCATCCAATTCAGAACTTGATTCACATTCACCATCCTTTGGAATGTTGCAGGTGCATTCTTTAGTCCAAAAGATATTACCTTAAACTGTTAGAGGCCTGCTGGAGTTGAAAATGTAGTTTTCCCCTTGGCATGGTCTGTCAGGGCTATTTGCCAATAGCCTGACGTTAGGTCAAATGTACTTAGGTACTTGGCTGAACCAAGTTTGTCCACCAGATCATCTGTCCTAGATAAAGGATGGGCATCAGTCTTAGTGACTGCATTTAGAGCTCTATAGTCCATACAGAATCTCAACTCCTTGGATCCTGCCTTTTGGCACTAGTACAACTGGACTAGACCATGGACTGGTAGAGGGCCCTATTATCCTGAGATCAAGCATCGTGTTGCCCACTTCCTTTATGTGGGTTCTGACATTATCTGACATCCTGTAACCTCTGCTTTTAACAGGTAAACAGTCACCAGTGCGACTATCATGCTGGTCCACAAGGGGTCAAGCCTGGTGATAGTGAAAACAGGGAGGCAAACTGATTTAACAGAAACTTGTACTCCTCCTGTTGTTCCAGTGTCAGATTAGAAGAGAGATTAACTCCTTCTATTTTCTCATCTAAAGGTTGTCCCCTGGGGAGATCAGGTAGAGGGTCACTCTCTTCCTACTCTTGAGCTGAAGCTAGAAGCAAAGCTCCCACTTCTGGTCTGGTGATATAAGCTTTTAGACAGTGGGTGTGAAAGACCCTGGGGGCCTCCTTAGGATTGTCTAAGTCCACCAGATAATTGACCTCTCCAGGTTTTCCCACAACCTTGAAGTGTCCTATCCATTTGTCCTGTAAGGTCCTCTGCCTGGTAGGAACAATAACTAAAACTTGCTGGTCTTGAGTAAACTCAACCATGCTGGCCTTCTGGTCATGCCAATGCTTCACCAGAGCCTGACCTGCTTTTAAGTTATCATATGCGCCTGTCATCATTTGTGTCATTCTCCTCCAGAGACATAACACATAGTCAGTGACTCTCACTGGCTTGGGAGAAGGAGCACTCTCCAATCCCTCCTTAATTAGGGCCAATGGACCTCTAACTGGATGACCATAGAGAAGCTCAAAGGGACTAAATCCAACTCCCTCCTGAGGGACTTCTCTATAAGCAAATAGAAGGCTTGGCAGTAGAAGGTCCCACTTTCTTCTAAGGGGTTCCTCTAAAGCACCTATCATGCTCTTCATAGTACGGTTAAACCTCTCTACCAATCCATGTGTCTGTGGATGGTAGGCAGTTGAGAACCTGGAAGTTACTCCACCGTTTTTCCACATGGCCTGTATGTAGTGGGACATAAAGTTTGATCCCCTGTCAGAGATGACTTCCTAAGGAAAACCTACCCTGTTAAAAATACCAGGTAGGGCCTTAGCAACAGCCTGAGCTGTAACCGTCCTCATAGGTATGGCTTCAGGGTACCTAGTAGCATGGTCTATTACAACCAATATAAATTGATTGCCTGAAGAGGTTTGAGGGTCTAAGGGACCAACAAACAATGTTGATTCCTACCCTCTCAAAAGGGACTCCCACCTCTGAGAGAGGCACCAAAGGTGCCACATTCTTGGCTCCGCTCTTTCCAGATGTCTGACAAGTGTGAAAGCTCCTACAAAATGTATCTACATCAGACCCAACGTAGGCCAGTAGAAATAGAGAGAAAGCCTTTCCTTGGTCTTCTTGAAGCTCAAGTGATCAGCCAAAGGAATCTCAGTAGTTAGTAGTTCCTGTGTGCTAGGTGTTATAGATTCTTCTGTAACATCCTCTGGGGGAGCCATCTAAAGTACTCTCCCTGCTCCTGTTTCCTTTTGCTGGGAGGTCTGGGGGTGCTTGATACAACTCCAGAGTTTTTAAGTCATTCCCCAACAGGACTCTCCCAGGCACCTCACTCTGTACACTATCAGGTATCTTGACAGTCTTGTTGTTGCACTGGTAGTCTAGGAAGCCTTTGGACAGGGCCTCCAGCAAGCTCAGTGAGGCTTTTGGGTGCCTTAGCAACAACCTCAGCCTTGAAAAAAGATTCATCCACTACAGTAATGCTGGCCCCAGTGTATCTAATGGCAGGGGACTCCTGACCATTAATAAGTACACTGTCCTTGTAATATTCTTTGGTGTTGTCTGTAATCGAATTATAGACATCTAAATTCCACTGTTCCCACAGACCCAGGGACACTAAAGAAACACTGGCAGGGACTCCAATGGGGTCTTCAGCCAGTAGTTGAAAGTTACCACTTGCACATGTACTTCTTCCTTTGGGGAGAAGGCTAAGGAGACAGTGTGGATCCCTGAAGGTTTACCCTTGCATCTGGGATCCCCTTTCACATGGTCAGTAGACCCACAAGCATAACATTTTCCAAATGTGTTGACAAATGGGGGTCTCTGCTGACCTCCCTCTGGTTTGGCACCAGAGGGTTCACTATCCTGATTCGGTTTCCCTTGTTGCTTACCCTTCTTATGTTTGGGGCACCTCTTTTGGATTAGAGGTTTTAGAATTCTCTTTGCTATCTTTCTTGTGCTGTTTCCCATCATCCTTCTTCTGAGTTGCCCCAGAATCCTTATGAGTAGCCCTGTTGGCAACCCACAAGTCAGCAGCCTTTACTAACCTTTTTGGATCAATTTCCTTAGAGTCAGCAAAGTGCTGTCTCAGCTCAGGAGAGCAGGCATCAGAAATAGATTCTAACAAAAATAGATTTATCATTCCTTCAAAAGTGTTGACTCTGAAACCCTTTACCCAACCATCTAAGTTTTTCAAACATCCCCACACCCAGGTAGGCCAAGGGGTACCATCATGCTTTTTGAGGGTCCTAAACCTCTTAAGGTACTGGGAAGGAGTTTTCCCAAATCTAGCTATCAAAGCTAGCTTCACATTTTAATACTCCAATCTTTCAAGTTCCCCTACCTCCATTACAGAATCAGTTGCAACCTGGCGGAGCTTAGACAAAAGCCAAGGAATCAACTGATTCCCTGTGAAACCCTGAATCCCATAGTTATATTCAAAATCAGTCAACCAATCTAAAATATCAAGTCTCACCTCATACATACTCACAGCTTCTTTAGGCATGCAAGGCCTCTTAGGACTGGAAGTCCTAGAAGACTCTGGGAGAGAACCATTTTCAAGAAATAATTTCTTCATTTCTAGTTCATGATTCAATTCCATTTCTCTGAGCCTGAGTTCTTGATGTTTACTATCAGTTCGCATTTGAATTCTTTTGTACTCTAACTCAAGTCTCATTCTTTCAAGAGAGACAAATTCTGGACTCAGTACTGGACATGGTAGGGTCCCTGTGGTTATAGCTTGAGGACCTAAAGCTAGTAAAGGTGTAGTGGGGGATGTCCGGTCAAAGGACCGAAACCAAAAGGATCGAATGCAATAGGGTCGAGTCAATAGGACCGAAAACAAAAGGGTCACATTTTTTGTTTTAAATGTATCTTTTTTTTTGGGGTTCCGTATAGGAAAAAAAAGTGTTTTTTACACCAAAAACAGGCATTTAGGACCCCACCCCAAAAATAAAAAAAATTCACCCCTTTTGTTTTCGGTCCTATTGATTTGACCCTATTGCATTTCGATCCTTTTCATTCGATCCTTTGACCTACAACTGCAGTGGGGCTCACATCCTGAGACTCCTCTGACTTCTCTAACTCATGTTAATGTTAATGTTAATGTTAATGTTAATGTTAATGCTAATGTTAATGTTAAAGGATATTTGTACTGCACACTATCACCACCGGAGTGGTCCCCTGGTGCTCTGGCGGCGCTGAAAGAGGGAGGGGTGGGCGGGTGAGTTGGGAATAAGCTGGAAAAGTGCAAGAGAGCAGTGATGTGCTGATGGCAGCCTCAGCCCGGTGGGTCCGTCGGCTGGGCTTGTGATGTTTTATGGTCGGTAGTCGTTGTGTGCTGTTGTGCAAGTCTATGTGGGGTTTGTTTTGTTGTTGCAGTGTAGTGAAGTTTGTGCGGATTGCTGTGTTTTAGGCTTGTGGTTGTGTTTGGTTAGATTTTGAGAGGTGTATGCAGAGGGATGAAATTGTTAGTGGATTGGTTAGTTGGCATTGCTGTCCTTGCAGTTATGTCTAGGTCTGATGCTTGCTATCATTTACTATTCCATCGTTGCTAATTTTCAATATTTTATCTAGATGTGAGGCAGGCTAGTGATCACAATTCTAATCAAGTGTCACACTTATCATCATTCACAGTTTCGTCTAGGTGTGGCACATGCTAACATTCACATTTCTATCTAGTTGCGACACAAGCTAAAGTTAAGAATTCCATCTAAGTGTGGCACATGCTAACATTCACATTTCTATCTGGATGCGATGCAGGCTAAAGCTAAGAATTCCATCTACTTTTTGTGTATGCTAACATTCACATTTCCATCTAGATGTGATGCAGGCTAAAGTTAAGAATCCCATCTAAGTGTGGTACATGCTAACATTCATAATCCTGTCTAGATGTGACGCAAGCTAAAATGAGGAATTCCATCTAAGTGTGGCACATGCTAACATTCACATTTCTATCTAGATGCGATGCAGGCTAAGGTTAAGAATTCCATCTAAGTGTGGTACATGATAACATTCATAATCCCGTCTAGATGTGATGAAGCTAAAATTAGGAATTCCATCTAAGTGTGGCACATGCTAAAATTCACATTTCTATCTAGATGTGACACAAGCTAAAGTTAAGAATTCCCTCTAAGTGTGGCACATGCTAACATTCACATTTCTATCTAGATGTGACGCAGGCTAAGGTTAAGAATTCCATCTACTTTTGTGCATGCTAACATTCTCTACAATAACATTAGAGCCTGACTCTGAATACTTATCATCCTCATCAACATTATCCACATTTGCTGAGGTGGTAGGTGTTATAGCTCTACCTCCCAGTCTTTGATGATTCAACAATTTCTCAATCAATTCATTTTTCTTGCCTTTAACAGATAGAAACCTGACTTTACACATATCTTTCAGTTGATCTACTGTAAGAATGATCATGGCTTCCTGCTTGAAGTTATCTATATTTGCATTATAAAACAATTGCTTTTCTACTGGTGCATAGCCTTGTGAAGGTTACTTGAACAAAAGTAAGAGCAGCACTCTCAATGTAATAACTATACTTTATCCTCACAGCTGTACACCATTGTTAGGCAGAATTACATGCAGTACCCTCTGGGACCACTACACTCAATTAGGACTACAGGTGTTAGCCAAAACAACCTTTGGTATAAGTCTGTACCACACAGTTTTTGGTAGCAAGCTGAGCAGCCAGGCTTATCTCAAGACTAAATGTGAGCCGTACAAGTAGTTACACAGAGGACATTCAATCACAGTGGTTCAAGTAGACACTTATACTCAAGGTTTCTTGGTAAAACACGTATTCATTTATTACACAATCATTTAGAAAACATTTCACTAGTAGAAGACAACTTAATATTATATACCAATACATTTCAATACAAAACTCTAAGATTTTGAGACAGTTTGAGCTCCCCTGAAATTATAGCAAAATGGCAGTTCAGTTACTTAGAAGTGAGCAAAAGGGACACAAATAAGTAGAATAGATCACATATACTTGTTATACAGTGCAAATAGTTTCAGTTCACCAGAGGAGTTCAATTCAAGTCAATAGTCCAGGCCAAAGTCAATGGGCTAGTGTTCTGGATAGGAAAGAGCAGTTCTGGTATCAAACGATAAAGTCGTTGCAAAAGTTCTCAGAAGTAGTTTAGGCGAAAAAGAATTATTTGTGGGGTCACAAGCTGATTAGGCCTGTAAATTGGGAAAGTTTCACAAACTTTCACCGCGAGAGTGGCGTTCTCTCAATCGGGTTGGCACAGTACTGTATGAAAAAACAAATGCCGCTGAAGTCGTTGGTTCCTGGCAGTTCCTGCAGTTCTCACTGTTCCTGAGCCTCAGTCATGGGGACAAGAGGCAGGACGTCGGGGAACTCCTGCACTGCACGGGATCGTCGAAAAAGCAAACAAGATGGAGTCACTTCAGTTCCAGTAGCTGTAGATTCAAGCACACAAGCTGGTATACCCTCCCTGGTTAATCCTAACCAGCCTTGAGAATGGTGTCCAGGTGGCTTACGAGTTGATTGGTCCCACCAACTCAAAGGAAGAAGTCATCCTTGAAGGGGCTTCTCTGTTGAGATGAACTTGGCAATTCAGACCTGCAGCAGGGCTTCAGCGGGTAAACCAACGGTCCAGGAGTTGCAGCAGGCATCCTCTTCCAGCTCTTCTTCGGTTCTTTCGTTCCAGTGGTTGACTCTGCTTTCCAGTCCAAGAGACTCGCCTTTTAAACAGTTTCTTACCTTTCATTCCAGCCTAGCTGTCACTCACCCAGCAGGGTGGCTGACCTTGCCGGACAGTCAGCCAGCCAATCAAGCCAGAGCGCATTTGGGTCTCATAGGAGACTAAGCACAGGGAGTTTCAGGCACCACCGTGATTTCCTGCCCACCCCAGACACTAAGACGCCAGAGGCGGTCTTCAGTCCTGAAGCCCGCCAAAGGCACATGAACAAAGGGACTAAACCTGGTTTGGCGCGAAGAGACAAACACTAGAAGGAACTTTCAAAAAAGAAATGGTGAAAAAAGAAGGCCAGGACCTGTTTAAACAAAGGGGTTTAAGGCGCCATCTTGAAAAACATGGCTCCCGAGATTTTTAGCTACCGGTGTTCGCGGTCGGGAAAAATCATGGTAGTTCATTGTAAAACCAGTGCCACCAGCCTTTTCGATAGGAAAGGGTAGCATTTGACTGCTACATGAGTATATATACACAGGGGATACTATGTAACCCCTCCAGCACTCCATTGTAAGATGGCGTGTGCTGGGTCTAGGAATCTGGAAAGACTAGTAAAGTCAATTTCACTTTACATTCTCTGGGAAACAGTAGTTTATCCCAGAGAAGGTATCTAAACCTTTGGGAAGTCTAAAAGACATCCCTGTATCACTGCACTGAGGGGTTCCATGTGTTAATATCCCCGTAAAAATATTGCAATACAAAAATATCGCCATAATTTTGTGGCGATATTGACCCATGGACCCTGCAGACCACACCCCCGCAACCTCTGCATTATTTTAAAATAATCTCGCAACCACAAAATATCCCCCCAAAAATATCGCCTAAAGGCGAGACAAACGGCCATATGTACGCAATATTTTTGGTGGGGATATTTTATAGGTATACCCACTGAGGGTGCTGTGTAACACAAATGAAAAGATGATGCGTATGGAGTAATCTAAAACTCCATAATCAAAGAACACAAGTGAAAAACACATGTTATGTTATGTTATCTACATTTATAGAGTGCACGGTCGCCCGAAGGCATCATGGCGCTGAGGAGGAGGGCTACTCAAGTAGGAGAGGAAGCCACGGAGAAGAGAGCTAAAAGAGAACAGTCTTAACTGCTCTTCTAAAACCAAGATAGTTGGGAATTTTCCTCATGACAGGAGGAAGGCTGTTCCAGAGGTTAGCCACCGCTATGGAAAAGGCCCGGCCACCGACACTCGCACGATGGAATCTTGGAACAGTAAGAAAATTCGCGGTACATGAGCGTAGATCCCGTTCGGGGAGATAGCCAGAGAATTTAGCCTGCAGGAACTCGGCCCCTTGACCATGAATAGCCCGATGGACTATACACAGGGCTTTGAAATGAACACGCTGGCCGACCGGGAGCCAGTGAAGTTGGCGCAGCACCGGGGAGATGTGAGCTCCATACTATGTGCCCGTGGCCAGCATAGCTGCCAGATTCTGTATGCGCTGTAACCGCTGTATTAAGCCAATAGGCTGCGACAGGTACAGCAAGTTACAGTAATCCAAGCGGGAAAGAACTAGCGCTGCGACTACAGGAGGGCACATGGGTTCAGGTATCGTGGTTAGAACCTTCTTCAAGACCCTGATTTGATAGTGAGCGGCTTGGCACACAGCCGTCACTTGGTTAGACATGGAGAGGGAAGCAGAGAGAATGACACCAAGGTTCTTTACTTTGCTTACTGGACTGGGAAGAGTGGGAAAAAGGCTCACACTCTTTCCAAGTAAAAAATCAAGTCCTCAAAAATCCAGCAAAGTTGCTGGTGGTCTCTAAGGTGAAGCAATTAGTACATTTATGAGAATTGTCCCTAACAAGGAACCATGTGAGGCTTGTCCTGCTCCAGGAGATTCCAGTTCCCCATTTCCTTCCTCCTTGCCCTGTGATGCTCACATAAATGTTGTGAACAAGTAATGTCAGGGGATTCTGCAGAGCGCCAGAAAGGGGTATGTGATGCAGGTTTGTGGCTTGTCTGGCTTTGTCATGGTGCGGAAACTGCTAAAATCACCATAAAGGGATCAAGATGACTCTGAGCTTCCAGTCTCTCAAGCACAGGTGGTCAGCTCTCCAGTGAACATGGTACCCTTTTTTCAGGGAGCCCAGAAGATGGAAATCCTGGGGTTTTCCGCAACCCTTGATGTCCCTGATTTAGATGCTCTTGTTCATCAATATAGAACACCTGATGTGAATTCCTTGCAAGGCAACCAGGGAAATGTATTTATGTTATTGGAAAAACATGATTTCTGGCCAGCGAATATCCTTTAGAAGGATTTCCCACTACATATTCTTTGATAGTTATGATGGTACTTAGGGTGTACTCCATACATTGAATTCTGCTCTTCACTGGGTTACTGTCTCCAATGTCAATGTTATGGCTGCACCAATCCATTTTCCCTGCATTCAGTAAGAACAGACCTGTGTACTTGCCCAGCAGCACCTGGCAGTCCCAGAATTGCCTGTTTGCTTAGACGTGTCTCCTCCTCAGTCTCATCATCTGTCATGAAAACCAACAACAAGTCACCAAGGCTGTAGTGAGGCTTCAGCCCGTTGACATGAATGACCTTGGGGTCTTTGCGTCAAGGAGGTATTTACCTCACTGATCCTTTCTAGCACCGCATTGGGCCCAGTCCACTTATGAAGGGCACTGGGTCTAACACGTTCCCTAATACAAACCATCTGTCCTGGAGCATCTTCTGTCACTGTGGACTTCAGGTCATGCCAGTGCTTCATGAGCTTCTGGCTGTCCTTCAGGTGCTGGGTGTTCTGTTCTCTGTACTTGGCCATCGTGGATCTTGGGCCAAGCACCTAATCCACTATGTCATGGGAAGGAGTTCAGGGATTGTCCTCCCGTCCCTATCACGCCAGAGTTAGTGGACTCCCTAACAAGATGATCACACAGAAACTCAAAGGGACTGCACCCTGCACTGCTATGTGGCAAACAGTAGGCATGGTAGGAGAATAGCCACTTTCTCCTCAGGTGCTCCCCCAAGCCACCTACCATGCCTTTTACGAACTTATAAGTAACCCCACACTCATCCCACAACATTTATATACGCATATATGAAGTTGGGCAGCCTGACAAAAATAATATCTTTAGCGCTCCCACCCAAGAGAATATCCTTATCAAAGCCTGTTATGCTTTTTGCATGGAGCTTATGAAAAGGGGGCCCGGTTAGCAGTATACCCTTTCTGAGATGGAATTACCTGCATCATTTTATTATTTAAAAATATATATACATATATAGCCAGGGCTTACACACACTTGCCAGATAGCAATTCCTCACAAAGTGTCATTGACTTACATGTTCTATGATCTCAATGATTTAACTTTTGGTAATTGATTTAGAGCACATTTACTACACACAAACATAAGGCTCTCTGGGTGCACGCCACGGTATGCCTTCTGGAACAGTAGTTGTCTTGGACGCATTAATAAAAGACATAAGGGAAGGGGAATATCTACTAGATGTTTATTCCAGACTATTGTAGCTTACACTGTGATGCAGTGATCCCCCTTTTGAGGATAGTTGAAATGGGGTGAGGGGTTGAAAGGAGAAGTTGATTACTTCTCATTAGTTCCCAGGAAAGGACAGAGGGGCTCATTACGAGTTTGGCGGTCCGGGACAAAAGTGGAAGTAATACCGTTTACCTCAATGTTTCCTTCACTGCCAAACTACAAGTTTGCCGGTATTACCTCTGCCGGCATTACCGAACGGTAATACCGGCAATTGTTTTAGGTAAAGTGGAGGAGTTACGTATCTCCTCCACTTTACCTCCAAAAATCACTGGCATTACCATCCGGCAATACCAACGGAGGCAATACCATCAAAAATCCCCAATGGAAGCCCATGGACTCCATTGAATAGGGATTAACACCGGAAAACCATCACTTGTAATCAGGTGGCATTACCTCCAGAGGTAATAAATCCAGTGGTAATATGGCCTGACCAAGTGGTGTGAACGGTAATTCCGTTTGCCGGTATTCTGGAAGATTTACCACCAGAATACTGTCAAACTCGTAATGAGCCTCCGAGCGTGGTACTTTTAGATTGAGGTAGGAAGCGGCCGAGGCATTTAGAGAGTTGCCTGCCTTCCTGTCCCTCTTGTTTTGAAATCGAATTGCATGCATTATTTTGTTGACAGAATACTTGGTACAAAGACAAATGGGCCTCATTACGAGTCCGGCGGTAGCCATGCCGGACTCCCAGGGATTTACCGGCTCCAGACTTGCCAGAATTACCAGGGCATTACATCCCTGGTGATCTGTTAATTACGGAGCCGGCATGCTGTAAATCCCCATTCCCATAGGACTCCATTGGAATGGGGAAGTGGAAACACCGGCACCATGAGGTTAATGGTGCCAGTGTTTTCACGTCCGTCTGCGGTTGGTGGCGTTATGCCCGCTAGGTCAGATCTGGCGGGTGTTACACAACACGGCCACAGAAATTGTAGTTAGCCGGTCTGGAAAACGGTACCGGTACGGTTTTACCAGCATCGTTAAATCCGGACCGGCTAACATTTAAGGAGGCCCACTGTCATGTATTACATTCTTTTTACACTACTGATGATTAGTCCACGTAGATTTTGTGCATACAATATTTTTGAATCAATTGTGAATATAATAAATTGTACAGTAGTAGAAGTAGCACAATGATATACACGTGTTTCGCTGAATCCAGCACTTTATCAAGGTTTTGTTCTCTAGTTCGGCTCCTTTCTTTGATCTAGATCCTTATTTCTTCATCTGATAGTTGCCTTCTATCTGTATTGATTGCACTTTAGAAAAGGAGGCGGATGTGCCTCTGTCATCTGACTTCCCGTAAAGCTTTGGTAAATTCACCTATAAAATGGGCTCAAAATAACATACTAAAGAAAACTAGAACTCAAACATCGGATGAAGCCTAAGTTTGATCCATCCAGATGAAACAGTAGAGGAGCGCCTCCTACCAAGATGATTGCATTTTTTAAAAGGACAAGAAACACTTCAGAACCAAACCCAATAAGAACACACGACCCAGACCAAAATGGCCCCAAACTAAAGAGCAAAGCCTTGATAAAGCACATGATTGCACAAAACAGGTCACTTGTATTTCTTTGTACCATTACTGTACATTTTGTCAAATCCTCACTTGATAAAGCAATGTTTTATGCACCATAGTTACATCGAGTAGTATTCGGTACTGTTGAATGTAATGCATGACAATGGCCCTCATTACAACACCGGCGGTAACCAATGGCGCTATTAGCACCATGGTTGCTGCCGGCATTTTAACGAGTCCGCCATGGTGCAATGGGGAATTACCACCCCATTCCAAGGTTGGCATGGCGGTAATTCCCCATGAACCATTGGCCCTTCCCCATTCCCATTTTTGTCCCATAGGTCTCAATGGGAATGGGGAAGGCGGTAATTGCGGTACTGTAAATTGCGGTACCGTAATTACCTTCAAGGTCCCTTTGCGAGTCCCTACTTTAACGGCTGGTCCAGACCAGCCGTTAAGGTTGGGAGCCGCAAAGGGACCTCATAATTAGGCGCTAAGGGGTTAACGGCGCCGTTAACCCCTTAGCGCCAGGGTCGTAATGAGGCCCAATGTATTTTCAGTAAGTATGCCCTGAACAAAATAACTCTGAGAAAATTCATATTCCAAAAGAAGGGGCCAGGAGCTCGGACATGCATTCTCCTGAGCCCTAGGCTTTTCCTCAGTGACCTTTGAGACTAAGGAAGCTGTCTCTATTTGAAACACCGGACAAGCATAGACTCATCACCACACCATAGCTACTACTCTCCTGCCCGCCTCTTGTTTATTGCATTTAGTCATTGGAATGCTAGGCATGGTAAGGGGATTTATGTTTTGTCGGTAACCCTAGACCAATGCAACAATCCCCTGGCGTCTGACACATAGGTCCTGATTTACAACAATGGCGCTATCCCATTGAAAAACACATTTTAAATCAAGTCTATAGCCTTTTCTAGCATTCTGGAACCAGTGCCTCTGTATCACAGGGTCTTTGGCTTTCCCTTGTTAGAACAGGCATTTGACTGGTCTCTGTTTTGCGGTCTGATAATTTGACTTTGGTTTGCTGTGTCATTGATCTCTTATTGTTTTTCTCTGTTGTTTGATTTGTTTTATCGTTGACATGCTTATATTTGGCTCTGATGTTTACATTTATTTTTTGTGGTTTGTCATTGACAAGCCTTGGTTGACTTGCTTCTCTTTCTTTGTTTTGCTGACTTACATTTGGTTTCTAGTGACATTTACTTTCACCATGTGATTCTAACAACAGCCCTCCTCCATCTCCCCTTTCCTAGGTAAAACCTTCAGATAATAATCGAACAAACATTTTCAGGAATGTGAGGAGCAGACATTCTGTTCAAGTCAGAGCCAAGGGACGAGATGCCTGCAGAGACAACCCCAGCTGGAGTGAATGGAGTGAGCCGGCATTCACAGGTAAGCAACCTTACATCCTTCCCAAGAAATGTCTCTGTCATAGAACTATCCTTTACGGGCACTGTGTTCGATAGTGAAGCAACAGTCTGTATCATTATGCCTTCAAAAGAAAGGAAGTGGGACATTAAGAGAAGAGGTAGAACGTCTTGATGATGTGTGGACGTAAAGATACAACTCTTCATCCATACCACATACCTTGCAAAACAATAATAATAATAATAATAATAATAATAATAATAATAATAATAATAATAATAATAATAATAATAATGTGGTGGTTTATCTAGCTCCTCATGCCACATTCTTCCAGCTTCTAAGTGCTGCAATAATATGTGACACTATTATAACTCACTGGTGGGACTCATTCTGCCAACACAGCTCCCTTTAGAAATAAGCTGGGAGCGAAAGACATGATACACTCATGTCTGCTTAACACAGGAACAATAAAAACCTCCTACTTTTACACCAGAAGCTTGTTTTAGATGTATGGTGTTTCCATTTTCTTTTGCAGAGTATACATCACACAAGTGGTCTCTTGGTAGTGTAGCAACAAACGTTATCCGGGGGAACTAGAGAAGCTGAGAAAAAACGTACATCTTATAACACCCAAAAGGGACATACCTATCTACACATCATTCAATTATTACACAGAATTAGCTCAATTGCGACTCCTAAAATGGACCAAGACATTCAATCCCCAAGGAGAGATTGGACAAGAAGGGACAGAACACACCTCTATGTTTCCCTAAATCATCCCCCTAGGAGACGGTGGTGGGCCGCTTATCTATGAAAGGATAGAATAGGAAAGCCAGAGTCATTTGCTGTGGACAGAGCCACAGAGGTTGTTAACGAGTCTTGGTCCAAACAGAGTAAATCACACATTCCTACAAGTTAGGGTGTCGTTTTATATATGTACACCTTTGCCCTATATCCAAGGCCATAGGACATACAACCATGTATTTTAGAAAACAGAGAAAAGAGGTGTGTAGATGTCTCAGGGACAGTATTCAAAAGTGTATTCCCTGTGTATCATAACACACTATTCATTTAAAAGAATGTGCTAACCAAAGTGTATTTGATTCAAGGCACAGTATCTATGAAGACATAGTGAAATCAGAGAGATCTCTTTCTCTCCGAAAAGGCAATCAGGTTTGTGTTACTAGGAGACTGATTCCCCAGACTGTGATTGTCGACTGGTTTCAATGACCTATCGTCATAATACCCATCTTCAGGACCGTCTTCTAAGCTACTAGTGTTGCCATATCACTAGGAGCAAGTCCAAACATGTTTACTAAATAATTTGGTACTTGCATGTCGCCCTCTTCATTATAGTGGACAAGGCAGTGTACATTGCCTGCACAATGGGCAACTACAGTCAGGACCGTATCCATATCCATGTGGGATGACGAGCATCGCAAGAATGTATGCACCTTCAATGCCTCGTCCACCGGCAACCCCGAGGTTGGACGAGGCATTGAATGTGCGGACGTTTGGCCACTTCCACCCCCCCTCGGGCTCATATCTCTCCTATTCTCAGGAGTCTTCATTGTCTCCCGGTTATCAAGCACATCCGTTTTAAAGCCCTCTGCCTGGTACATCAGGCTTTTTACATTCACGGGGCCGAATATCTGTAGGCCAAATTCAGGTCCTATGTTCCTGTTTGTGTATTACTCTCTGCTTAGGCCTGCTTATTTCTATCCCTATGGTTAAATTCAGCCGGATTGGGGGCGTTCTTTTTCTGGGGCAGCCGCAGGCCTGTGGAACTCTTTACCGCTCCCACTCAGTGCAATGGTTAGCTACTTTGCCTTGCGTAAGGCTCTGAAGACCTTTATTTTTTAGCTCTCTTTCCTCTTGCCCTGCGATTAGCGCAAAGATGTCCCAGGGTGTATGTTGTGCTATATGAATTCTGCTTACATTACATTACACCCAGAGTTGGAGGAATGTGTGGTTTACTCTGTTTGGACCAAGACTCGTTAACAACCTCTGTGGCTCTGTCCACAGCAAATGACCCTTGCTTACTTATTCTATCCTTTCATAGATAAACGGCCCACTACCGTGTGACAGGGGCGGGGGTTTAGGGACAGATAGAGGTGTGTTCTGTCTAATCAGTCTCCTGGGATTGAGTGCCTTGGTCCATTTTAGGAGTCGCAATTGAACTAGAGAAGCGTTCATATTTGGAATCCTGTCATGCTCTGCTCCACCCTACGCCTACAGCCCTACCTCACTTCTCACAATTAATTTGATATAATGTTATGCAAATAGCACTGCCTTTCCACTAAATTGTGGTCTCTTTGCAGTCCCTGACCCATCTTCTTGCTCCAGCAGACAGTTGGCTCTGGGTGCAATAAATGTTCAAGGCCTCACCCCTTTGAAATTAGTGTGTCTTTGGAGGGATTCATCCAGGTAGGTTGGCAAAGAGGCTGCATAGGCTGGGGTGGGTGAAAATGGCAAAACTCCTCTGCTGAGAAATTGGCAAACTCTGGAAAATGTAACCAGCAGGGCTATATTACACATTTCAGATGTTTTCCTGGCCAAAAGTTTGCTCTTTGCCCTAATTCCCCAATGCCCTAATTCCAGGACATTTTGTCTAATTAGGGGGCCACAACATGTTTCGGTCCCTTAATTGATTAAAATTGTAGGGCCAAAAATTACTTTTCGGGCAAAAATACCCTAAACTACTGGAAAAAATTGCTTTGCCAGCTAAGCGAAATTGGAGGTGAATTTCACCAATTTCGTTTCTCTTAGCCTCTTCAATGAGCTCAGCCGGCACTCCAAATTGACTCCCACACTTCAACCAAGATGGTAGCTGTGAGCAGCATTCCTGTCTGACACAATCGTTAAGCTATGTATTAAACAGTACTTTTAATGCTTAGCTGCCCATTTAACCTGTGTTGTAGTGAGTAGGCGTCTACTCAGCCTGTTCTTTAGTCATTACTGTCTTATTTAAACTGTACTTAACTCGATTTTTGGTCGCTAATGGTCTAATCTGTATTTTGGTCGATAGTGGCCTATTTACCGGCCTATTTAACATGCACTTAAGCTGTGTTTTTGGTAGGTACTGGCCTGTTCAGCCTGTACTTAACCTGTATTATGGTCACTGCCAGCCTATTTAACATGTGCTTAACCTGTACTTAACCAGTACTGTATTCTGGGTGCTACCGGCCAATAAGCAGGCCACCAAGGTTATCCTTACCCTCTGTCAAATGAGAAAGTATATCGTGCCTCCTATTACAATAAATATATGTATATTGGCCTACGCCAAGCTGCTAACAAGTCGCTTGCGAAGAAATCCGTGGTGCAAGGTCCTGACCTTAAAATCAATGCAAGCCGCCATTTTAGGTCAATCCGCCATTTTAGGTTTGCTTTGTAAAGTCACCCGGCGAGTTAAAATGGTGGACGATGTCATTCCGAAATACAACATGGCTGTCTTGACCTCTGTATGTAGCTAATATATAACTTGCCTGCAGGACACTTGTTGAGGTTGTGAACTGAGACCTTGTCCTTCGTTGACCTGTGTATAAAGGATTACTTGTGCAATCAAACTAATCCGCGAGCATATGTTAAGAAAAATGTATTCAAATACTGAACATAGAACACTTGTTTAAACTACATTGTATTAAAGTTTGAGAAGACCTGCATGGGGAATCCCAGAATACACAGTTGCCATATGGGCTTATTGATATATGTATTAAAAGCAAACCAGTTACATGTGGATGTGCAAAACTCGGCATGAACCCTAGATTGGTGATGTATTAGCGGAATATTAATCCGTAGTAGGGCTGCACATTGTGCTCATGAAGAGTATAAAAGACCAATGCATTCTAATATACAGCGTCTCTCACTGAACACACTGAACCACGCTGGAGTTTGTTGTGTTGCACGGAGGGCCGATAGCTATCTGATTTTGCTCTGTTCTTCGTAACTAGATTCAGTATAAAATAAAGTACTTTGTATGTTCCTTTGTAACCCGTGGTCGGTGTATTTCCTTTTGGGGTACTCAGCCTCGATATTTAGATTTTGTTTTCATACTTATATGCTTTGGCTCATGCGTCCTCCAATCTCCACTCTTCCTGTCATCCACAACTCACCATGGTCCAACCTATTCTCCTTTCCCTCCTCCATGTTTTTTTATCTCCCTCTCGCACAGGGTTTCCACCTTCCCCCGCCACACTCACAACCCCTCTCTCTTGCTAGCCCAACCCTCCCCTCCCCCACTGAAAGGCACCCTGGTGCTCCTTTACCTCATGCACTACCCACTCCAACCTCATTTACCACAATCATCACACATTATCTCATCTACTGATTTCACTTGGACACAATTGCTTCCCGAATCAACGTCTGCACTTAATAAATATTATAATAATACTAATAATACTAATACTAATAATAATAATAATAATAATACTAATAATAATGCTCTTATTTCCTCTGACACACCCAAACCCTCTATAAAAAACCTCATTTATTACTGACTACTGAGCTCTTTTGCTCCTATTACTTCATACTCTGTGATGGCCATTACTGAAAGCATGATCTCTCCCCATGACATTGAAGCTCTTGCCACACTACATACTGGATTTCCCACCTTTTCCCACCCCCTGACTCTCGAAGAACGGTTCTGGTGTTGGTCTAATGATCAGCACGATCACACCATCAGCGCCTCATCGCGCTCCTCTGACTTTAAGCCCTCCTTTTTTTACCCCTCCTTCTCTACTGCCCAGGGGTCTCTGATCTTGTCCTACTACTTCAGCCTTTAGCAGCTAATGTCATAATGGGCGATGTTAACCTGCACACCGACACTAAGGTGTATCAACTCTAGCTTGACTCCACTCTCTCTGACCATTCTCTGGTTCACCTACATTACCCTTCCAACTTATGCCCATGGTAACTCCCTTAATGACAAGTTCCTATCCTCCTCCATCCACTCCTCTGCCCTCTCTATTGACCCATCGACTCCTCCCACTCTGATCACTCCCTTATTTAATTTATCATCTCTTTACAACCATTTTACTATCTCTGAAAAGTAAGAATTAAGGAAAGGCACCGACGCAGTGTGAATAGAGGTTGGCGACCAAGTCGTGATCAAATGCCCTGACGTCTTAGGAAAGAGACGAAAAAGGTCCCATCCGCTACAAGTAGTAGACAAATGAAACCAGGCATTGAAGCATTGAAGCAACGGATGGCAGGATGTGGAATACTGGTAGAATGTTTAGGTGCGATATGGCCACACAGTCAAGTGTGGGACCTCAAAGTATTTGACAGCAATGAGGACAAGCTCAACAGGTCTCTTCATTGTCTCAGGAGGATAGATCAGGGGCAATGTGCTCGCCTTGGAAGCATACCAACACAGAGCACCATAGGTTCAATCCCCGGGTCCGCGCTCAGAAACCTCTGGGTATTAAGCCATTATAAATAACCTATCATATACTATCAGGCCAGATTGGCCAACAGATTCAAAATACCAGGTTATTACATAGGACTCAACCAAGTTTGATTATAATTTAAAAGGGATATTTGGAACACCTGCTTATCATAGCCAGTGGGAGTGGAATGCAGAATATACATATGTTATGACACCTGGCATACAATTCTAGCCTTCAGAATGTGCGCCCTTCGAAGCACAGGCTATTAGACTAACAGAGGAGGCAGCTGGCTGATGAAATAGCTGCAAAGTCATCTCACAATAAAACTGATGGTGACATGCTCCTAATTCCTGACATAAAACAGCATTTTCTAACATCTTAATTCTTAAATATATCTCTTCTAGTCATTTTGACCTTTCTTCATTCCATGTTCCACCTTTCCATTCAAATTCTATTTTAGTTTTCCTTGTAATTCTTTTTTTTCATTCCGCCAGGTATCCTATAATATTAGTTCTGGGGCAAACATATTGTTAGAAATGTTTCTCGCAGAACATGTTACCCTGTATTTATTTTTTTCAAAAATACATCGTCATTGGGACACATTACGATTCTGTGCACATGGAATAACCTTACTCAATTCGGACTGATTCACAAAGATAAGTAAGCGCTGGCTCAGATCAGTGGATGCGGGCGACTTCTCTGTTCTGCAGCTGCTGCATTATACCTGGTTCATAACATCTAATGCCGGGAGGTTGGAAGAGCAACCACTGGCTTAAGCTGAATGGGGACACAACGGAAGTACTGGTAACTGGCCCCCCTTCTGCTATTTCTCTTTGGACCCCAGCCTTTTGGTCCTTAGCTCTTGGCTCCCTCCCTACTCCACCCCTGTGGTCAAGGATCTGGGCTTTAAGATATCTGCTTCCTTATCGACCGAAGCCCAGGTTAGTGCCATCTGCCAATCAGGGCATGTTCAGCTGAAGGTGTTGCTCAAGGTTCTGTATTTTCTTCTGCCACATTTACATGCTTCTGTTGTTGCCTCGCTTGTCCTCAGTACCATTATTTACTGTAACTTCCTATTTTTAGCCCAACCAATGTATTTGATTCGACATCAGCAATTTCTTCAGAATCTGGCGGCTAAAGTCTGACTCAATCCCCCTTTGGAATTCATATCTCGCTTGTTCTTCGTCTTCTGCGTTGTCTTCCAGTAATCTAAACAGATTCAATGTAAGTCCTTGTGCACAGTCCACTGCACATTTTATGGGATTGGTGCAGAATACCTCCAAACTAAATTCCGTCCATATGTTCCCTGCTGTCCAGTTTTATCTCAGGATGCTCACCTTATCCAAGTTCCATGTTTTAGATTGTCTCGGATTGGTGGTCGGGCCTCCTCAGTGGCCACTGCTAACCTTTGGAATTCTCTTCTGCTATTTAGAACCATCTTCTGTTTCGGCACGCCCTAAAAACCTTTTGTTTTTACGACTGGGACTGTCTGGCCCTGGCTGCCTCTCCTGTTAGTTTTAGCGCCAAGTTCCCTCCAGACGAATGCTGCGCTTTTCAAATTGGGATAACATACCATAAGGTTAACATTCAAATGTGACTCACAAAGGTGTGCTCATGCGCAACCCAGGTGTACTCAGGTGAATCAGGTATGCGATGGCAGGAGCAAGTCTGAAGAACTCAAGGGCATCTCCCGATTTGCTCTAGTGCATCAGTCCCTTAGGTTCCTGCAGAGGGTTGTCTCATGCACATGTTCCAATATGGTGCACAATGAACCCGCCATACATGAAATGGAGAAATAATGGAACCAGACGTCCATGTCTGGGGCCAGCAATACCCACTCGGGTATGTCATACTCACCCAAGGCAATCTCTAGTCATACGAGACCGGTCTTAATCACATGTGGAACACATTATTTCAATGAGGCGGCGCTACCCACAAGATACGTCTATTGCCCTATTTTAGCCAGCTGGACTTACCCCTTTGCCCTTCTTTTTCACATAGAACGGACTTATGCAGGATAAGACCACGCACATACCTGGCTCAGCCTTATTTAAAAGGAAACCATGTGCACTGCATTCACATTGATAAAGACGTGTTGTCATGAGACTAGAGTTCGCCAAATTGAACCAACTTTATCCACGTGCAACAGGAATATTCACATGGAAGAGCCTCTCTTAAATGAGAGCAGCTTCCCACGAGACCAGATTTAAACATAGGTTTAGAAGCACCCACTGGAGACACAGACAATTCAACTTGACTAAAATGCACCAGCCTCAGTCACATGAGCCTAAACTCACAGGGAACCAGCCTGGAAACATGAAATCACTCCACATGGAGCCAACCTCACAGATGCCAAAACATACATGCCCTCGTAAAACCAATGTTTCATAGATTGGTTCTGAATTAACCATATGAGCCCCCATTACATATATGGGATTAGATTTACGCACATGGGGCCACAGGTCGCCCACAGTAGGCTATAGATACCCAGATGCCTGGCTATCCGTGCACAGATGGGTCAGAGTTACTAATGTGACACCAGATAAAGACAGACTTACTTCTATGGGATCGCTCTTGGTGGTACTGGACCACACAATCCCTCCAGGTAAAAATGGCCTGAGAAGTGGGTCGCTAGTGGTACAACAGAGGAGCTCATGTGCATTGTGTCGTAAAGTGAATGGAAGGCGTAAAAGCTTTGAGTAAGGCTTTAGTCCCTATATTCATGCCATGCCACATTTTCATTCATTTGTATGGCAGAGAGAAGGGGCAAAACACAATTTGTGTTTCTGCCACCTCCTTTCTCTCCGGCATAAATGCTGGAGATCCCTATGCAGGCAGCCCCTATAGAATCCATTGTAAAGCTGCTTCCCATGCTCACATGCTGGCCAGGGTTTAATTGTAATTGTGAAAACAGCTTACCATGGTAAGCAGTGTTCACAATTGAAATTAAACTCTGCCTGACATGCGAGCATGTTGGGCAGTGTTTCATTGTAATTGTGTGAGCGGCTTGCCATGGGAGCATGGCATATAGCGCTCACAATTAAAAGTAAATGCTGCCTGCATTCAAGCATTTCAGGCAGCATTTATTCACTTTACACAGTGGAGTGCAAAAGTGCATAGTGAAAGGCGGCATACAGATGTGTACGCTGTCTTTTGCACTGCACATTTGCACTCCGCTGTGTAATTGAATTCTTTATTTGTATAGCGCAATGGACCCTCAGGTAACTTGGCTCATTGCTTAGTGTACACGACATAGTTACAGTTATGCAGACAAGGTGATAAATGCAAAATACAGTATAAAAATAGGAGATTTACAGTAAATTATAGTACAGTAAACAAAAGATTTACAACAGGATTATGGTACATGAGCAAATACATTACAGGCTAAAAAGAGGCTGTATGCAGTGAAGACCAAATACAAAGTTTAATGATTGCCTTGAGAAGTGAGCCAACTTTTCGCCCGAGTCCTGAAAAGCGGGAAAGAGGCTTCAGTCCTTAATCTTGTGGGAAGAGAGTTCCACAATTTGGAGGCTAGGACTGGGAAGCTACTGCCTCCAGATTTTTGCAGGTTGAATCTTGGGACTGTGAGGCAGCTCTGGTAGGTCTGACTATTTGATTTCTGGTAAATCTGTCAGACAGATAATTAGGTGCAGAATTCGAGAGGCATTTGTGGGTAAGTGTGAGAGTTTTAAAGGTAATTTTTATTCCTAACCGCAAGCCAGCCGCCTTTGCGTCTAGCTTCTGAAATGTGGTGTGATCTAGGTATTTTATGGGCAGATCTCAACACATCATTTTGCAATACTTGAAGTTTGTTCAAGTTTCGCTGGTTTGTGCCTAAGTAAAGTGCGTTACAATAATCCAGCTTGGATAAGATAAGTGCCCTGGCTAACGTGGAGCTGCTTGTTGTTGGGAGAAAGGCCTGCTGGCATTTATAAGCTTGCATGTGTATGATGTAGCAGATGCAGGTGCATTTACTTGTTTAGTCAGAGTTAGAGTCGAATCAAGATAGAAGCCTAATGTCTTGGCTTCCTTAGATACTGGGATGTTATTACCGTCAATGATAAAGGATTTATATCTAGAGTTGTGTTTGTTCAGTTTGGCTTGGGAGCCTAAATGGAGAAGTTCAGTCTTCTCAAGATTCAGACAGAGGCCGTGTGTGGCCATCCATGCCTGAATGATGAGATATATTTTATTTAGGATTTTTAAATCTTGATCGTAGTTCCCTGTGATGGGCAGGAGGACCTGGGTGTCATCTGAATAGTTAGTGTAGGTGACACCCAGGTGATCCAGATCATCAAACAAAGCATTAGAAAAAATATTATACAACATGGGGGATACACAGGACCTCTGAGGGACTCCACAGGTTGCTGGTGCTGGATCCGCCGAGGCTGTGGGGGAGAAGACTCGCACTGATCTATTGTCAAGGAGTTATTGAATCCAAGACGTAGCTTTGTTCGAGAAGAGGGCTGCAGAGATAAGATTGTTACATAGAATTTCATGGTTTAGAGGTCAAACATGGCTAAGTCAAGCAGCAGAAAGAGTGATAAATTGCCTTTGTCTTTTCGGTCCTCTACTTGAGTTTTAGGTTCGATAGAGCGGTTTCAGTGCCACATCTAGGCCTGAAACCGTGTAAATAAAGAAAATATGGAGGCACAAATGTACTAGGTCCCCGCTGCCAAATTACATATAGGAGCAACATGAGTTCCAGAGTGTGGGCAAGTGCATATTGCAGACAAATTTGCAAATCAGATGTCAGTGAGCATCTCATGTTTGCTCCTGCTGCCTCATACCTAATTTACAGATGCAAAACTGGAGGCAATTTTTCGGATAAGCCCTTTAGTGCATTCATGTACATCACATTTTGACAAGATCCAGACATCTCCACATTTGCCCTAGAATTAGGCTTTGTGAACCAGGGATAATGGAGCCGATACAAATCCGAGATGCTCACGGTCAGTTCCTGATTTGCTCCAGTACAAATCTTTCAAAATCAAGCCAACACCATATCAAAAAAACACCTGTTGTTAGAGCTCCATAAGAGAAAGGACTTAATGCTGCTTGGTCCTATATAAATTGTCAAAATAAAAGCATGTCAAGCCCGTAGACTGTGTAAAAGTTAACACTTTGTACGTAAGTTTTTGTATTTTACGACCTCAGCCTGCAGTCAGTTAAATAAAAGAAAATTGTATTTGAACCATTAGGCAGTGCGCTAGCGGGTTGCTCTTAGTTTATCCTGTGTTCCCTTTTCTTATCTCAGCCAAGATCGGTGTCCACACCTCGTTCTTTACCTCGGCAGCCATTATGAAAGCCTCTCTGCTGTATTTCAGTTTGTGTTTGTTCACATCTACCGTGTTTTGCAATGAATATTTCATATGAGTTTCACAGCTTCCCGGTTTATTGTTTTTACTTTTTCTTAGTCTCTATTTACGTATATATTTTTTTAAAGTGCCATCATCGGAGGCGTAGAAGACACTGAAATATTGGGGTGTTGGAGGGGAAAAGACATAGCCTGGAGTGGGGAACTTGCATAAGGATTTTCTAGACAAAAAGAAACCCGTTTCAGTGCTTTAGCAAATGTTATATCTTATTTCGCACTATTTTATATTAGCAAGGAACGTACATGTCTACTTTATCCGTGTTATATGGGTGCCATTTTGAGGGGGGCTTTTGACATGCTTTTCCTATCTAAACTGCTCTAATTTACTTCAGAGGATAAACGGGGTTCTCCTTCAGTGGGTGGATTAAAAAGTGACTGGGGCCACCACCAAAAGCCAGGGGCGTGTGTATCCTGTTGTCCTTTTCCATTGAATATTGCCACAAAACACCGCCATGATTTGCTGTACATGAGGGGTAAGGCGTGGTGGGTGGCAGGGTGTTAGATGGGGGCCAGAGCAGTCAAACAACCCATCCAAAACGACCGCTGTGAAAACTGCATGTTTAAATTGCAAATGTGCAGTCGCTGCAAAAACACATGGATCCTAAATTGCACAATATTATGTCATGTGCATAAAATACGGTTGTACTTGCGCACTGAGAAATGACTCGGTCCTATATATTACATTGGCCTCTATAAGGACATGTCACAAGATTAATAGGACCTTCTGCAAAAAAGGCACCCACCAGCGTCAAAGACTGAAATGTGTGGAATCAAATCTGGTTGTAGGGTCTTTGATTTACATTATACAGGGCATCTGTCCAGCAGTGTGCCTGTAGTGTGACTCGAGTCACTCACTTTATCGTTACCCTAACTACTGCTTCTGCTGTAGAGCAGCAGCAGCTGGTGATGCGGTGGCAGCGCCTTGGGCGCCTGTCAGGGAAAGTTGTTACATTTAAAATGTATGATTGACAGACACACACAATACAACATCAGTGAATTTCAAGCATCCAAAGCAGGCTGCATCAATACTTAGCTTCAGGTCTTCGCATTACACAGTTGCTGGGATTGCAGTTGCAACATAGACTGTCCGTATTTGCCATGGCAGGTCTGTGGACCTATTTGAGTCAGTGTCTGAGCTGTTGAAAATGTAGTGCATGGCAAACGAACATCCCCAGCCATCCTTCAAGTGGGGGAACATTTCAAATGAAAAGCGTGAAATGCCCTGATGCCAGTGGCAACTCTGATCTCTCTCTCTCTCTTCAGTGCAACACTGCATTCTCAGGATTAGATCAGACACCAGAATCCCAGGCAGCGCCATCTTGTCACGCCACTTACTTGGGTAGAGAGGCGGGGTAACCGGCCCAGCAGGCCCCAACATGGAGGGTCTTCCCTCCGTGGTGCTTGTTGCGGCCGCGTTCGGTACCGATCGCTGGCTTCCTGGGTGCAGCCATGTTCAGGGGTCTGCACATGCACAGATTTCCGTGTCCCACCTTCTGCATCGTTTGGGTCCCAGACCCTTATTAGGGCCTCATTTCCTGTTCACAACAGTGAACCGCGTCTCAATGCTTTCAGTTAATTGATTGTGGATTTTCTCTGAATACTTCCGGATCCTTGGTTCTTCAGTGTTCCTGTTTCTGCCTCCGTGGTGCTGCCTTCTTTTTCTGCCTGGTCTCTTGGTCTGTCCGTGGGTGTCTGTTCCCGGCCTGAGTCCTACCCTGGTCTCCTGGTTGGTCCTTGGGTCCAGTTCTCTGTACTGGGTTCTCGTGGGGCTCTCTTCCTTTCTGGACCCCCACTTTCCAGACCACTTCACCCTAGTTCCCTGCCTCCTAGTCTGCCTGCCTTCTAAGCCCCTTTTCCCCATTTCTTGTTACTGGGGACCTCAGCGTCTTGTTATTGCCTTGCCTAGCTTCTCCATTTGGCACCCTGCCTCTTGTGACCAGCGCCTTGCCTCTAGTGACCAGCGCCCTGCCTTCTGAGACCAGCGCTCTGCACCTACGTGGTACCAAGCTATTCTACTGGACATCGTGTGGTCTTCCCTGCCAGTCCTGACTTCACGCTAATCAGGAAAGTGTCTTTCTGTGGCGTTGGGAGCTTGTCCACCCCCTACCTGTTAAATCCCCAGGAGGGTGTTGGATTGGTACCCCGCGTTACTACTTCTTCGCTTCAGCATTTGTTGGCAGACTGGTTACCTCTTCACTTCAATCAGCAGAAACATTGTGTACGGCAAATGGTGGTTCAAGGGGGTGGAGCTGCTCCTCTGGCCGAGAGTGCCATGGGAAACACTTCCCCCTTAAAATTTGACGGTGATCTTAGACGAGTGGCTGAATTCGGCAATCACTGTAAAATCCACTTTCTTTTTAGACCCACTCATTTCTGTCAGGACAAGGCCAAGATGGGACACATCTTTGGCAATTTGAAAGTTAACGCGCTTGCTTGGGATGCTCCTATAGTTTCAGCAAATAGCCCCTTCTTAAACGACTTCACAGCATTGGAAAAGGTGTTTTTACATGTTTTCAAATCCCCAAATCTGGCCTGCACAGCTCGAAACCAGTTGATGGACATTCAACGTTCCAGCTACATTATTGTCTTCAAAAGTCGCTTCCAACAATTGGGACTGACTCACAATGACCAGAAGTGACTCAGAAGACCTTTCTCTGTGGAGGCTTGAGAGAGGAGTACAAGGCTGAGCTATTTCACATACCAGAAACAGACACCCTACATACTCGTGGACCAAGTGCTAACTATCGAGAATAGGCTGACAGAAAGAAGAGGAGAAAGGCGTAGAACTGAGTTAACATACCCCAGACCTCCAGTTGCTCCTTTGGGGGTACCGGGTCCTACAGAATCTGGTCCAGAACCTATGCAACTGGGAGAAATAAGGGGCGTTTGTCTAAGACAGAGAAGAAGCAACAGAGAACCCTTTGTGTTTATACAGCGGAGCAGCCGGTGATTATTTGTGATCCTGTCCTCTGTGTCCTCCAAAGAAATTGGAAAACTAACTGTCCTGTCGTGTATGTGGAAGGCAACGACAGACCCTTGTGTTCCAATCCTTCTGAATCCCGTTTCGGTCCTTCAACCTATGCATCCAGTAGACCTGTTGGTTTTTAAAATATGGATTGCTTGGCAGAACAGGTGTGTAGACACTTCAGCCCTTCTCGACTGTGGAGCTTCTGGCAACTACATAGATTCTACTTTTGTGAATAACATCAGCGCCCCGCTAAACCACAAGGAAAGCGCTACAGTGGTGGAAGTTATGGATGGGATCCCGTTATCTTCCAGTCCCATCTGTCAGCACATTGGGACCCTACTCATGTGGATCAACGAACAGCAAGAGAGTATTTCCTTGGATGTTATCAAGTCACCCTCATACCAGATGGTACTGGATTTACCCTGGATGTTGAACCAATATCCCTGCATCAACTGGGAAATGCAAACCCATGTGTTTGCATCCACAGGCTGTACCCAAGACGGCTGTTCTTCTGGTATGTCTCAGACTGCCTCGACTGCTACTCCTTCTTCCTTGGCAGACAAGACGGCTTGTCTCTGTTCCCTAATAACAGTACACCAGGCTTATTCAGATTTTCTCAATGTGTTCGCAGAACCTGGGGATATCCCTCTACCACCTCACAGACATTTCGGCTGTGCCATCAATCTGTTGCCCGATGCTGTGATTCCCCATGGGAAGGTTTATTTGCTATCCCCAACCCAGAAAGAGGTCCTACAAGATTGCATCGAGGACTTCTTCTATCACACCCTCCAAATCTCCAGCACGCTTTCCATTATTTTTTGTGCAAAAGAAGGTGGGAATACTACGCCCATGTGTTGACTATCCTCAGTTGAATTACATTACTTGGAAGTACAGGTTCCCTTTATGCTTGATCAGCCTTATCATGGAATCCTTTCATGCTGCCCGGATTTTCACTAAGTTGGATCTCAGGGGTGGAAGACAGCCTTTAAGACTCCAACTGGGCATTATGAATACTGGGTAATGCTATTCGGCCTGTGTAATGCTTCAGCCGTCTTCCAGCATTTCATGGATTACATCTTCTGAGATTTGATTGGATTGACTGTCTGGGTGTACCTAGACGACATCCTTATTTTTTCCACAAACCTAGAGGACCATGTTTGCCATGATAAAGAAGTGCTGCAAAGATTGCCCCACAACCATCTGTTTGCCAAGAAAAAAAGTGTCTTTTTCTTCGTGAAAGAATGGAGTTCCCGGGGTATGTGGTTAGCAGTATAGGTGTTCTCATCGATCCTGCCAAGTTGCAAGCTATTCAAGACTGGAAACAACCACATGATCCGAAGTCTCTTCAGCGGTTTTGGGGTTTTGCCAATTTCTACTGATGATTTATACCTCATATCTTGCATTTGGCAGTGGTTTTTGCCGGCTTACCCAGCAACAAGATACGCTTTCAATGGGATTCCCAGGCAGATGCGGCTTTCAGGAAACCAAAGATGCCTTTATGACAGTGCCTATTCTTCGGCATCCTAATGATGAGATACCGTTCATAGCCAAGGTGGACGCATCCTATTTCACCGTTGGGTAGTGTTGTTACAACAGGATTGGGTTCTGGGAACGGACATCCTATTGTTTTTTATTCCTGCAATCTATCTCAGAGTAAACGGAACTATACAGTAATCGAAAAAGAACTACTGGCCATAAAAGCTGTGTTTGAAGAATTAAGACATCACCTATTGCGGGGAAGGTTCCCTGTGGAGGTACGCACTGATCATAAGAATTTGCAGTACCTGCGTTCTTTGCAATTTTGCACCTCCCGACCTGCTCATTTTGCCTTCTTCTTTTCCCATTATGATTTTATAGTGACTTATATTCCCAGTGCTCAAAACCTGAAGGCCGACTCACTGTCTCGCTCTTTGAAGAACGATGTTGAAATGACCAATATGGGTGCTCCGCTGATTGCTTCAAAACATTTCTTGCTCACTCTCACTCCTCATCTATGGTCTATCATACAGGACATCCTGCCAGATCTGGCAAGACCAAGTCTATTATGCTAGCCCATGTCAGTGGTCACAGAGGAGTAAAAGCCACCCAGAAATGGATTGCTAGATAGTTTTGGTGGCCAGGATTGGCCAGTCAAGTGAAACAATACGTGAAATCCTTTCTCGTTTGTGCTCAAACCAAGATCCCAAGGAAAAGACGCTTAGGCCTCCTGCCACTTACTGAAGTGCCACCTTATCCTTGGCATATCATCGCCACTGATTTTATGGTCAATTTACTGCATTCCGAAGGATAAACCTGCATCATGGTGGATGTGGACTGATTCACTAAGATGGCTCACTTCGTCCCTTTCCCAAAGATCCCTACTACCCTCCAGATGGCTCGCAGTTTTCTTCATGAAGTGCATCGTCTCCATGGTTTACCAGAGAACATATTGTCTGATTGTGGCTCCCAGTTCTCCTTTCCTTTCGGAACAATTTATGCACCAGTCTTGTCATTCAGTGAGCACTGAACTCGGGCTATAACCCCCAGAGCAACAGACAGATGGAGTGAACCAACCAGACACTGCAGCAGTATTTATGGTGTTATGCTAATGCCACACAGGACAATTGGTTGGCCCATCAGGATGCTGCAGAGGTGTCGTATAGCAACTCAGTACATGCAGCCACTGGTCTTAGCCCTTTCTTTGTTCCTCTGGACAACATCCTAAGCTGCTGCCTTTCCACCCAGTGTTACCCAGCGTCGTTCCGTCTGGTCACCAAATGGTGATTTCAATCCAGAACCTACACAATCTGGAAGCTGGTACCTTTGCAGGGGCGCGTGAGTGCATGAAAGCACGGGCTGACAAGAGACATTCCCCTGAGCCCATGCTTTGTGTGGGGGACATGGTTTTGTTGTCTCTGAAAAACCTCAAAGTTCGCAATCTGCCTACCAAGCTTGTACCCTGCTATTTTGGACTCTTCACGATCACCAAGTGTTTACCTCCAGTGGCGTCTCACTTGCAATTACCCTCCACTTGGCGTGTTCAGTGTTTCATATTTCACTTCTGAAACCCTATGTGTTGGACACTTATGGTCGCGGATGCTTCCACCTTGCCTCTATAAGTGTACAGGGAACCCCTGAGTTTGAAGTACATGCGATTTGTGATTCGCAGATCCGACGTGGGGTGCTCCACTTTCTGGTGGATTGGTAGGGTTACCTGGCTTGTGATCACACTTGGGAGCCCCGTAGATTTGTTCATGCCCCTTGTTTGGTTTGTGAATTATTTAACAGGCACCAGTGGAAACCTGTGGCTCGTGGCCTTTCTGGGAGGGGGCATAGTGTCACGCTGCTTACTTGGGTAGGGAGGCGGTGTCACCGGGCTCAGTGGGCCCCGACATGGAGGGTCTACCCACAGTGGCACTTGTTGCGGCCATTTTCAGTCCTGATCGCCAGCTTCCTGGGTGCAGCCATGTTCACTGGTCTGCACATGCACGAACATCCTTGTCACACCTTCTGTGCATGCACAGTCTGCCTGGCAATGGGACAATGCAGGCTTGCATTGCAAGCCTCGTTTGGGTCTCGGACCCTTATTAGGGCCCGCTTACAACAGTGCACCGCATCTCAATGCGTTCAGTTCATTGATCGTGGATGTCCTCGGTACACTACCCGTTCCTTGGTTCTTCAGTGTTCCTGTTTCTGCCTGGTACTCTGTGGTGCTGCCTTCTTTTATTGCCTGGTCTCTTGATTTGTCCCTGGGTCTATGCTTCTGCCCTGGGTCCTGCCCTGGTCTCCTGGTTGGTCTGTGGGTCTAGTTCCCTGTCCTAGGTTCTCTTCCTGTCTGGGCCCCCACCTTCCAGACCACCTCACCCTGGTTCCCTGCCTCCTAGTCTTCCTGCACTCTGGGCCCCTGTTCCCTTTTTTATGTTACTGTGGACCTCAACCTCTTGTTATTGCTTTGCCTAGCATCTCTGTTCGGTACCCTGCATCCTGTGACCTGTGCCTTGTCACCAGTGACCAGTGCTATGACTCCTGAGACCAGCGCTCTGCATCTATGTGGTACCAAGCTATTCTACTGGACATTGTGTGGCCTTCCTTGCCAATTCTTGCAGTGTTCTACATCACAGTCATCAGGGAAGTGCCATCCAGTAGTGTTGGGAGCTGGTCTAGCCCCTACCTATTAGATCACCAGAAGGGTGTTGGGTTGGTTTGCTGCGTTACTAATTCTTCACTTTGGCATTTGTTTACAGACTGGCTTCCTCTTCACGTAAATCACCAGGAAGATCAGGTATGCAGCACCCACGTGATGCTTCATTTAGCACATTTTAAGTATATTTAGGGCCGTCTCACAGCTAAATGTCCCACCCAACCAGTGGAGGCTGGTGAATTTTGTTAATTGGAGGGGTTTAAATGTTTCCTCCAAATATATGGGACCGACCAAGTGAAGAGAGGTAGCCCAAGACAACCAAAGGGTGTTCGGGTGCTTCTCCCCCAGAGAATTATTTTTAATTATAATGGATAACTCATGAAAAAATCCAATAGATTCAAGTCACGACCAGTGCACACAAGTATTTTCATGATGCTTTTTCCCCACAATATATACATACGCCAGTTTAAAAGACATTTTCCTGCTGGCTGTGCAAACATACATTTCCATGCTGGCTGCACCAATATCTGCCAGCATTCCATAACAGAACATACTCATGTCTGCTTTGCACACAATGCCAGTAACAATGGTACAAGGAAACATGCCCATGCTGGTTCTGCCAATCAAATTCAATATAGCCATGTAAGAATGTACTCCAGCTGGCTTTGCCAGTAAAACGGCCATACCACAATAAGAAAACATGTAAACACTGGCTGCACCAATATAGGCCAGTCTCGCCAAATAAGAGCACTCATCCTACTGGCTTTATGCTTGATGCCAGTAAAAAATGCAATCCCACTATAGAAAATATATTCATACTGGTTGCAGCAAAGTAATTCTGTCTAGCTATGTCATACCACTTATCATGTTTGGTTTATTCCTGTTGCCCATGAAATCATGCAATGCCACAGTAAAACATTTATACAGACTAGCCCACTAATGAAGGTCAATCTTGCCATGTAATAATAAAATGGGAATAATGTATTTACGCAATACACACTCCCGAGGGGTTGAGAGACTCCCGCTCCTGAGAGGAACTCTCTGATGCCCTCTGTGAGAAACCTGAAGGTGTCTCACCCGCTAGTCCCCAGAGATCTGTCATCCATGTGGCCAGGACATGGTCATCGCTATTGGATCCAGTTCCTGGGGGTGGATCAGTGAGGGAAGATCACCTGGATGGGGGGAGGGGTCTTTGGGGAGTGGAAGTGGGACACAGACAGGCAAGGCGCGCTACCCCCTTCCTTATAATACTTTTTCCCTATCTTACTTTGTATATAGAAGCTCTACCCCTCTCCTTTTCCAACATGAACACTTTTGCACGCCGTGGAAGACAACAGACTAGCACCAGAGTTGTTTACCTGACATGTCCTAACACAAGGGTCAGGCAGAGCCAGGCAATTGACAATGTACACACCTGACAGCCTTTTCCCTTCCCCACAGGGATAAAAGGCGGCACACAAGAGCACACTTTGATCAAGGACAAATGCACAAGGAGGCGGCAATTCCAGGACAGCAGTTCAAACAGAGAGGAAAGACGGCAAGGCCAGAAAGTACAACAAGGAGGGAAGTGTCCTTGCCTTTTTCAAACCAGACCCGCGAAGCCTCCATGAAAGGAATCAGAAGACCGGGAACTATATCCGACATGTGGAATAACAGATATCAACAGTGCACTTGACATTCCTGTGCTGATAACCGAGACAGGGAGACACGCTTGCTACCTGAGACAAGAAACGACAAGGAGTTCAGCACAGCTGGTGAATTTGAGGGAGAACCGGACGGTGTTGAGCAAAGGTTCCAACTGGCAACATGATATGAACAAAGAACTTGTGTGCTACTGAATTCTTAAAGCCCACGTAAAGACCAGCTGCAGAGTGGTCCGGCGCCAAATGGGTACTCATTCGAAAAACTCTGGCTGTTCCCCTTTTCTTGCGAACGTCATAGTACCCAGAGGCCTTAGGAAAGGCCGGCACAGAGAGTTAAGTCATACAAGGGTCAAGCCAAAATCCCTTGTACAACTGAAAGTCCTTAACCCATTACCAATGTTTTGACATTGTTTCACAGGCGTGTGCACCCGGCTGAGGGAAACGCTTTACGAACAGTAAATGTGTGAAGCCTGACTGGGGGCTTAAGAGAATGCCTGACTGGGGGCTGGAAAAAGTTAAGGGAAGTGAATCCTGCAATGTGTTACAACTAAGTGAACTGTGTTAAACTGGCAAATGTGAACCTGGCTGAGGGATGCCCACGAATGAGAGAAACATTTAACAGCCCGTAAACATTGTGTTGACAAGTGTGAACCCAGCTGAGGGATGTCCACAGTGAACAGTTGTTTAAAAAGACATTGAGGCCCTTGAATACTACAGGTGATAATATTGGGAGTGAAAGACCGTAGTGAACTCGACTGAGGGAGGCCAACATTTCAAAAGGATCGGAGGGGGATCCATGGGTGTAGGGAAATCACCCGACGTGAAGAAAATCTGAAAGGAACTGTTGTTGTTTGTAGCACATTAGGTCCTCTGAGGCAAGAGACTTTGTGTAAAAAAAGACTTGGCCACAGAAGGCTCGGATATTTTGGAAACAAACTGTAAGCTTGTGCTGGAGAAGCCCAGGAGTTTGCTTTGCTCGAGAGTCCCGCCTTGTCCTGTGCTAAAAACATGAGGAAGGGAGACCCCAGTTTTACCATACTGACATCATTTTGTGAACACTTCTTTTCTTTTCTGGTGAACATTATCCCACACTATTTTGTAACTTAGCGGTAAGCTTTGGCAATAGTTCTTTTTTTTAGGATAGGCCCTTTTTTATTTGACAAGGCACTACTAGGACCGCCTTATTATTATTTGATGGTTGTAGCTTGCTCCCATCTTAGATTTAGGTTTAGGCGTTTTCCCCACCCATTTATACAGTTTTATAAACACCCTTGAACTGTGATCACTTGTGTCTGTCTTTACTATTGCCACCATGAGTTCCTTACACTTCCATGTGATGGCCTATATGGAAATATCTAATACACCAAATCAATATAAGTTCCATGACTGGAGTGACGATAAAGTGAAGGTATACTGTTAGCAACTAGAAGATGAACCTGTCCCTTTAAGTCAAAGTCTCCAATGGACTGTGCTGAGTTTGTTGAAAAGGGATGACACACCAGACAGAAGGCGAGAGAGCGGAAGGCAGAGATAGTCAGGGGAAGCTCCCTGTGCGTAGAATATCTGAAGTAGGTGGAGTTGACATAGACTGCAGAGCCTGCAAATTTCAGGACAGCTCTGAGCTGGTGCAGGAAATGCTGGACGCCCATTGGGTACGAGGAGCAGACAGCATGGATGGCTGTAGTGGAGAGCTCGGTGGTGGCCTGACCACAGAGGAATCATGGTGGGCAGGATGCCCTCACAACGATGCAAACACCACCAGAGGAAGGAAGCACCACCCAAATCGATTACCCATAGCGGTATCATAAAGCAGAGAAAGGAGACAGGAACGCATATGAAGTGGATGTTGTGGAAATCGATCCGAGAAGCAAATGGAAGGAAGAAGCAGAATCCCAGTACCTGCAGGCACCAGAGACATTCCCCAACAACACAAAAGGAAGTACGGAGAATGGAAATTCCGGGAAGCCAAAAGGGAATCGTTATAACCTCAGAGAAACTCGTCCCAGTATCCATGTCGAAAGAGTGGAAAGCAAGCTAATAACTTCAAACTGTGTTCATGTGATAGCAAGAAGCACAGAAATCACAGGGAGTGAGAGGAGTAGAATAGTATTACTACCCTGGGAAAAGGGGAAAATCATTCAACAGCCAAGAAACAAAGAGTGAAACATAACAGAGTGAGACACATGTGTAGTAAAACCCAGAGGGGACCCCAGGATAAATCCTATACCAGACCATTTATAACCTTCTATGAAAGAGAGAAGGAGACCTACCAAAGCAAGAAACCCCCCTATACAAGAGAGGAGCAAGATTGCCAAATCCCTAAGGGAGCTACATCAATTAATACATACTGAGAATAACAAGAAACTGTTTATGGATTTTATCTTGACCAGAACTTCCACCTAAGAGAGCCTCAATGAAAACGCAGAGCTACCAGCAGAGGGGAGTCATTCTCCTGATTATAATAGTGGTAGAGTCAGTTAGGTTAGTTTTGGACAGCAGACTGATTCTTTTGGACAGTGATACACAACTGACGAGCACCTTTTAATCTAGGAGGGCAACACCCCGTAGTGATAGGGAAAGATAGGCCTTCTTTTCTCCGTTAATAAACACATGTCCTCAGAGCTTCCATGTCCTTCTTCTGATTCCTCACAACAATTACAGATACACTTGCATGTAGGCATACATACATGCATACATAAAATATCAAACATACTCCTTACCTGCAGCCCTGGTTCAGACACCATCTTACACTGATTCATGCTGGCTTCCACGCAGCATTAACAGGAACCAGGAGCAGAGAGAGCTTCCTGGTTTCTGACATCGTGCACGGGAGACCGGAGCTTCAACTTAATGCTACCCAGGGTGGCCTAAATGTGCGGTGAAGTGCAGGAGAGCCCCCTAATCACATTTAGGCCTGCAGTTCCTCAGCCTGCATCCCCAATGGGCTGCAGCCTGGGGAACTGGGGAAGCAAAACGTACCCTGCCCAGCATGACCCATTGCATGACTGTAGCTTTTCTTCCATAGCAAATGCTATCTTTGTTGATGCAAACATTAAAAAATCTCCCCTGGGTTGTACCGCTCCCTTTTACAGTTTTACAAATTAAATTAACAAAGTAAATAGACCCAGCAAAAAAAGCGGTGAAATATGGTGACCTGCTTGTATTCATTGCTTGAGACAGACAAGCTGATAACTTTTCTTGACGTGAAGAGCATTCGACATTTTTGAAAAAGAGCAAAATTACTTATGTGTAAAATAAGTATACCTGGAAATTTGCTTCCCAGGGGTCAGTGACATTTGGTTGTCTCTCTTCTGTCCACAACCCCTTACCCTTAAACAGCAATCATGAAAAGAAAGAGCAAGCAGAAGACCAGGCCCCCAGAATGGGAAATATGTGTCCAAAGATAGTGCAGCACTATACAGAGATCTGAGATGATCTTCAAGGATCCAAGCATTATCTTATTCATTTTATTTATTTATACTGTGCCTATGGTTCATAGGCATAGAGGCGCACCAAAAGACAAAGACCAACGCAACCAACACAACCTAAAACAGGAACAATACAAGCTGAAACAGGAACAACAAACGATACAAAGAACAGTCCAATCCTGGGAGAAATCCAAGAAACCGGAAATCAGACCGAGTTAGGGAGGCCGGAATAGTCAATAACTCATTTAAAGAAAAGGGTCTGAAGAGCTCTTTCGAACAGTGGTAATGAGCGCATTGCCAGTAGATCAGGGAGTAGATCATTCCACAGACCAATGCAATCGAGTCGAAGGACAAAATGCCTGCCCTTTCAAGATGAATGCATGGTGTTCCCAGCAGGCAGGTATAAATCGCACGCAATGGGCGTACCAAGGATTTAAAGAAAAGTCTAGACCTCAGATATGAAGGGCTAGGTCCATACAGACTTTTGTGAGTAATGGTGGCAGCTCGAAACGCCAAGCATTCTTTCACTGAAAGGCAGTGCAATGCGCGACAAGCTTCCCTCACATCATCCCTATGCTTCAGTTCATTACTCACCCTAAAAGTGACAAAGTGAGGATATGGGCAACAACACTTTGGTTTCAGTGTCTTGAATTTGGTTTCCTAATCACCTCTCCCGACCAACATGCACTGGGGGTGGCTCTTTGGCATTTACAACCCTTGTTTGGAATAACCAATCTCTAGACCTCCCCTGTACGGATGGTATGCTAGTTTTTATAACTATTGCTTCCCAGGGCAGGTACTTTGTTTTTTAACACAGAAGGTGCCACCATCTCAAAAGTTTTTACACTCAAGTTTATCAACGTCCTTGAGAGGAAAGTCTGAGTCTGCTTTTCTGGGATTTTGTATCCTGTTGTGCCATATAAACTCTCCTCAACAAGTGCTCGACTGACACACTTAGCCATCTTCTGAAACATCATGGCACTCACTTATTAATAGGCATTTAAACTTTGGTTATTTAGTGTGATCAATGTATACCACAAATTAAGATGAACATGTCCCACATGTTGTGCTATAGTTAACACACACACTATAAGACAAAACACAGTATAGGATTTATCGAGAAGATCAGAATGTATTGGTCAACAGCCAGGCAGCATCAGCAGTGCACCGTATAAGTCTACGACATGTCTTATTTATGCTTCTAAAATAAAATGTGCACTGTCGTCTTTGCACCAGAATGCCAGTGGAGGCCGCTTTTGCTCTTTCATGAATAGTATTGTATCCCATCCATTTGGGAAAGAGAAAGGGAGAGGGATATTTCCCCCATGCCCCTTGGTTCCCAAGCCCTTGGCCAACACGCTGCCTTTCTGCTGCTTAATGGCGATTTCTAGCACAGTAAGGACATATCTTTATAAAAACTATAAAGGCAATGCTGGATTGGCCTACAGGGATCTCCCGAGTGTTCCCGGCAGGCCACTGCACCAGCTGCCTCTTTTGTGAAGAATATGTTATAAATCATCCAGTTTGTTGTCCTCACTCTTAACAAATACTACATGACAATGTTTTGTTATTTTCATGTATTGTTTAATTCTTATATAAAGACAAATGTGCTTTCAAATTCCCTAATTTAACCTATTTTTCCAAATGTTATTGTACAAGTATCCCCAAACCATATTGACAGTGGTTCAGCTTGTTCACGCGTGGTGTAATATGTTGACTATGAAAATCACTTCCAGGGCCTCTTTTGGTTCCCAGTCCACACCCAAGTAAAGGACTAGAACTTGGGCAAACATGGCCCTGGTGTAAAAATGCATTGAAAGAATATGTTTTTTGCACTTGATCAGTTTTCTAATTGTATTTGCACTTGTACAAAAACTAATGGCATTGAATACATTGAGCTAGATTCCTGTCTGAGCTAAATCAATGTATCAACAATTGTAAGTGTTGAGAAATGTCTACTTCACGCAAGTGTATTTCTACTAGTACACGACTTCCCAAAATACGTAATGTGGCCAAATTGGTATATGCTCTTTGATATTCATATTCAATTGTTACACCCCGTAATATCAAAACCCCCAACATGAGAAAAAGACAATAAAAATGAAAATGAAGATAGAGAGAAACAAGGGGAAAAAGGAGAGAAAAACTATTAGTAACCAACTTACATTCAAAAGCGATCTCTAGACAGCATCAGGGGTAAAGGCCAAACCAGGTTTGTGCCCTGCATTGTGAGCAGGGCCTAGAATTTACTACTCACAATTGATGGCTTTTGTAAAAAACTGAGCCCTACTTGGGAAAATATGTGTCAACTGATGACTTAGTGCTGGCAGTTTTGACCAACTTTTCCAGCATTGTGTGCTTTAAAATGCACCAAAATGGCTCAAAAAGCTCACTTGTTCAACAAGCTCTTTAGGCATTCCCATATTACTAGTGTGAGCCTGCACCCCTCTTCACCCACTGCTCTATCCATTTGAGTAATTAGATTTGGAAAATAGAGCGTTAAGATCACCATACCAAACCATAAATAATTCAAACCGATGGGCTGACAATTTGCTTGGGTGAAAAGGTTTTTGTCTATTCATGGATGTGTTAGCCAAGGTTTTAGGAAATAATACAAGTTGCATTATGGGCACTCTGATTAGATGGTGAGCAATGATTACCTGACTCCTGTCCAAACAGAGGCCGACCGCAGTGTACAACTGCCCCCAAATGTGGGATGCAGCATCTGCAGTGGCAGTTTAACCAATTAGGCTTTGTACTGGTTGGGTCTTTTTAAATACTAGTCAATGGCATTTTTCCCCACTGCGAAAGAGGTGTGTGGCTGAGGGAAACATCAGCAAATGGCATTGTCATCATACTGAAGCTATAAGGTGAACTTCCATGGAG
The DNA here is from genome assembly GCF_040938575.1 of Ambystoma mexicanum. Taxonomy (NCBI): domain Eukaryota; kingdom Metazoa; phylum Chordata; class Amphibia; order Caudata; family Ambystomatidae; genus Ambystoma; species Ambystoma mexicanum. The sequence goes on from NC_090923.1 coordinate 238,758,837, forward strand.
AAAAAGAGAGATGAAGAAGGGCAGTGTGGGGATAGGATGGATGGCTGACACAGAGCCTCTCAACAGCAGTAGCGAGTACAAGTCTGACACCGCTGCCAATGTTGAGATACAAGTGGAGAAGTCATGTGCAGCTAAGTACAGGGAAGACGTAATGCTATGAGTGGAGCGAATCTGCCTGAGTAACTCTAGCATAAGATCAACAGCTGACCACAAGGCATGGAGAAGGTGGAGCCCAGATCTTGGCCAGAGAGAGAGAGACACCTGGGTGGACACCAGAGGCTAAGCTACAGGGGCAGAAGAAGCTGCCCACATGCTGAGGAGAAACCACCAGAGCTGGACACAGATGCTACAGGCCCCCTTGAATAGAACTGTTGCATGCTAGAATTTGAGTATGATATCCTAGAACACATTGAGAAGGGCACATTCAACCAACCCATGAACACAAAAACTTGGACTGCCTTTTTCCATCTCATGATGAGAAAGAACCACAGAACCGAAAAGCTGTATACTTGAACATGTTCCTAGAAACATGGAGAGAAACATTGAGTAGAAGTGGTATCTATTGGAACTTAGAAGACAAGTTCTTAGAGCATCACAGGAAAGGCCCATTGATCAGAAATTGGAGTCTGATTTACTAGAAAACATTGAGAAAGCCACAATGAAAATGAATACTGCCTCCTTGGACTTGAAGTGTTAGTCCCCAGCAAGATCTTGGAAAGTCTGTCCCTCTTGGGACAAACAAATATTATGGGAAGCTTGGCAAAGACGCACGGACAGTGAAATGCCACAGTAAATGCTGGGACTTGGAGGATGATCGACATCATCATCTTGGGTAAGTGACTGACAGTCACCTCTCTACCTTGAGTCGACAAGTGCCAATCCTGGCAACCTCACTAAGAACTTGTAAAAAAATAAAATGTGCTTAAATTGCACATACCTGTTCAGGTCATCATTTACACTGAATCTATCACACACTTCTTATTGAAGATATTCTAATGTTACCCTGAATCGCAAAAGCAAGGTAGCAAAAGTTGAAAGTTATTCTGCAGTTTATAATATACAGTGTGCATCACACAAAAGCCAAACTATGGTCGACACCTTTTGGGTTTTAACTGTTTTCCAAGCATTTATGCTACGTTACATTCCATTCTTAAAAAAATCACAGGTACAGTTTTTATTCTTTGGATTCTATATCTATGCTTTATCCAGCAGTGAATACGTGCACAATTTGAAATGGTTTCTGTTGTAGGAAGATATTGTGGGGCTGTTGTCGAGAAGTTGGAGTTAGTTGGAACTGTGGATCCTTGCGCTAATGATTTTTCAGTATGCTTGCGTGGTCTTCCTTCTTTGGTAGCCTGCCACCTGTAAGGGGATCTCAGAAGGACAAAGCTCCTGTTGTCTCAGTGTTAATGGATTATTGTTTTTGGTGACTGAGATCCTGAAATCCTACTTTGGTGCTGACCAGGTAATACTTGGTGTCAATTAATTGTTAATTTCCACACTTGGTAAGTGTTAATAACCATTGTTGGTTTGTTGATAGTAACATGTTTCAAATAGTGATTGTCACTCCTGTGACATACATTCTAGTCGATCAAGTCAGCGCCAAAGTAGGATTTCAGGATGTCAGTCACCAAAAAGAATCAGATATTGTGGGGATTTAGCTCAGTTGTACGAATTGTAGAGGAGTTCCTGCTCCCTCACCACCGTCCTACTGGAATAGTCTGAGAAGAGCAGTAAATGGGACCCCCTGTGTTGTTCCCAAACTGCATCTAGTGTAAGAGAGATGTTATGCACTCGGACAGCCATACAGAATGTACACTTGCACTGAAAGTGTGGAAGGATGCCGCATTCCAGGATGTCAGAATGCATCTATGGACATCGTGGACGAATGTTAAAGTGAAATTTGACAAGGACAGAGTGATGTCATAAAGAAGATATATGAACCTATGCTGAAACGATATGAATATACTTAAGAAGTGACAATGTAACTGAAGCACCAAGAGAAATATGTACCTAAAGCTAATATAATCATAGAAACAAAGAAGATGAAGTAACTTACTGACCAATAACTGTAAATATGCAGTAACGCATGGTAGAAAGAAAACATATAGAAGCTTGCTATAAAGGAGTATATAACGTGGCCCGGTCGGCCATGGGAAAATGGATGCTGGCTCATGTTGAACTTAAGCAAGCTACCTCAGAGAAAGGCCGAGGCTGTAGAATCAGGAGGCGTGGAAAAACAGCTTTATGTGTATAGCCCATGATGAGTCAAGGTTGGCCCAGAGTTAAGGATGCTATTTTAAGGGATAAGCACAGAGCACAAAGGGAGTAGATAGATAATCATGGAATGTGCACACTCCTCATAGAAGGAAGAAGAAGAAAACATGTGAGAGCCAAACTGCTGGTCAATTAAAAGTATACAAAATGCATGTGCGATAGAGTGAGCTAGTCTCTAGAGGCCAAGAGGAGCAACATCACCCTGAATAATTAAATCAAATAGCATTAAATAAAAGGCTGAAATGGACAAATTTGTGGTCTCTTCACATGTGACTCAGAAGTTGAAAACAAAGGCTATACGCCTCAGGCTAAGATAGTGGTGTGCTCACACTACTTTGAATGTTCCAGGTCAGTGAACAGGAAACAAGGTCAACTACAAATGGAAGACTTTGGCTTATGTCCTACTGATGAGAGATGATGGACTAATTGGGAAAACGGGGAGTGGGCTGATGGGATTAAAGCACCTAATTTTAGTTTCACGTATGTGCTGCTAAGGAGCCAAAAGTCCAAGGTTGGGATAGTATGCCAACCAATCAGTGGGGTTGGGAGACAACCTAACGTACAATGTATCATAGATCAATCCACTGTTGTTTTGTCCTCTATAATCAGTACTTTTTGTATTGAGAGGTAGTTCAAGGCGTGCCCTACAAATAAGGGGTAGTCAACGATGTACTAATCCTTAAATGTTCTATAAGTAGATATGTTCCCTTAAACAATCCCTTCCCTCAATTGATTTTGTATTTTGCCACATAGAATGACATCATTGATGATGCATATTGTGTTATAAGACCTCTATGTAATCAAGCTACTATGCAAGTGTGCAAGCATCAGTCCGATTTCTGTGAGTTCGCCTTACTTTATTAAATGACAATAAAGTAGTATTTTGCCATAATCCTTGAGTCTGTCCGATTATTTAGTCTGAGATCATTATTTGTAATTGTGTCTAGCTCAAAAGACGCTTCAAGGTGTTAGAGCACAGAATAGTAATCCCTATTGCTTTCCTGCCTAACTGTTGTTTCATCATTGTTTGTGGGACCTGTCTTTGCTGGAGATGAAGGGGGTTTCTGGCCTTCTGTAATTCATTTTTGTGGATGAACATAATAAGCAAAAACATTTGGCCAAAAGAGAATCAACAGCAGAAGAACACAACATCAAGAAACCCAAAGGATATCAGGGTTCTGGTTTATTAATTCAAGGACTATTAGTGATGATTGTGTGTCTTATGTCTCTGACTATGTCTTACGTTCTCCTGTCCTTTACTATCAACATCACAACTGATTTTACAATGGTGGCTCTGCCTATGGCCTGTTTTAGCCAGTTGTGGGCATACGTGTGTGTATGTTTTGTGACAGTGTTCTCAATGGGCCACTTCATAATGTAAAGCCTGTTTCAACTTTTATTATAAAAAAGACATACAAAGAAGAGGGCCTCTAGTCTATGGGTGGCCTCTTTACCCTTTCCCGCAACCTTGAAGGAGGCTCCCACCTTCCTAGCCCTGGGTCCCTACTTCCAACAGTACAGATTCTCTATAGCCAAGTGACCCCTGCTTTCTAGCCTGTCACTTTCATGGGGAGTCCCTTCAGGAATTAGGAAGTCCCAAGTGGCCTACATATGGTAGCTTGATCGCCCTGGTCTGCCTTACTCAGATGACTGTCTTTCAAACTCTAACCTTCCTCTCCTCTTACAGTGTTACAATTCCAAAGCCCATCTCCTGCTCTCTGCCTTTCTAAACTCCTTTTCCTGCATGTATTGCTTCTCTCGTCTCCTGCAGCTACTCCCCACCTCCCTTCTAATCCTGTTGTCTTATCACTACTGCTCTCTGTATTGGCCCCAGGGATAACAGTATTCTTATATTCTGCAATTAAAACCGGAGACCAGTCTCTAAGTGCAGGAGCGGGATTCAAACCTGTGTTGCTCTGGGTTGTCTTGCTTCCAAGATAAACGCGTTGCCTCTGAGCTATTCTCCCGGCCCTGCTCACTAATCTACACCAATGGATATGGTGCCCTACTCACTGAACCCTTTCTCCCCTATTCCTCCTTACTACCTCTACTCCCCATAACTCAATTCTTACTTTACTCTCTCATACACTCACCCACCAACATACATACAATCGAAATTGGTACCACTCTCGCAGTCCCAAAACTTTTCCATCTATTTGCTCAAATTCTCCTCCATGTCTTCCTCCACCTGCTGCCCCTTTGGTCTATTACAGCTTTCCATGCAATCTCCTGCATCATTTGCTCTCTATCCCACTCCAGGATCAAGTTAGCCAATGTCCAAATGGGTTTTGGTAGTGGTTCTTAGAACCCCCTACTGTTTTACATGTCCCCACTTGCTCCAGTTCTCCTGCTAGTGCTCCACTGATCAAGTCTAGTGAGTCCATGGGTGGGTATTGGGTTTCTCATGTGGCTCCAGAATGGGGCAGCCTAATCCATTTTCGTTTGTGCAACCAGTCCCTTTCTGGGCGGTACTTAGCCGTTGGGCCCAGGTGCATTGTCATATTTGTAGTTCCAGTTGTTATTCTTTATGTTGTGCTGCTTCCTGGTGACTACAATGCATTCGAGGTTTTTGACGATCTTGTGTCAGGACATCAGCCCGCACTGAACTCCAAGACTCTGGTAAACCATCTGCAAGTTCAAAGAAAAATGTGTCCAGGACAGATGTTGATAGGCATCAGGTCAGAGACAAAGGTACCAACGCACATTCATGGCTCCACACATACTTGGGAGCCAGAGACCCGCTGAACTTCCTCAGATCATCCAAGGGGTCCTTGTCCCCCTTGACAGTGTCAGACTCATAACCCTGTCTGAGTGTGTGCGTGCATGCGTGTGTGTGTGAGTTGAGGGGTCTTCCTGTTGAGTCAGCTGTCTAGGATTGGGAGCTCTGTGCTTTCAGACTGGTTGGCCCTACAAACCAGGATGGTTCCTTCTTCTATTGGGTAGCACAATAAGTTCTAGACCAGATTGTGCTTATACACACAGATCTTTCACAGCTGAACTCAGGTGTAATGAAGGGTGGATAGCGGAAGTGGAATGTGCAGTGCCATTTGGTTGATTTTGCAAAACTAATGGAGGACAGATCATTCGAGTAGATTGATTGGCTATTGATTGGTTTTTTAATGGTTGCAAATGACCATATATCTTTCTCCTTCACCTCCTATCACAGACGCTCTCAATTATCCATGTTTTGATCATCCACATCAGTACTTTATTGTGCAATTTGTTAAAACATTCAGACCCCTTTTTGCCACAAGGCATGCACCTTTCATTGTAGCGGTTTCTTTTGGAGTAGAAAAAACCTCTTCTTCACCAGCCCAGTCTGAAGCATGTGTTGGTACCTCTGTCTGAGGGAAGTTTTGTGGCTTCCTACATGCTTCCATTCCATTCAATTTGACAATAATAGCTGTGGTGGGGGACCTTACTTGCACGTAACAGCCCGATTTCAGAGGCCTGCACAAAGCAAGAACCTGTAATGATGGATGGCAATGCCATTAACCAATTCAAACCCACCACCATGGTCGTTATCGCAATTGGCGCCCTCAGGAAGTGTCATTTGCTGATCCTATCCGCCTTCTCATAATATTTATTGAATGTATGTCTCTGCCTTTCATGGATTTGCTCTTGATGGTTTTCCTCCTTGCTTTCCTAGCTCAATTTGTTGCTGGCTCGTTGCTGTTCTCTTAGCCATATATTTGTCTGTCTTCAATTGCTCAGTTTCTTGCTGTCCCTTTTCTTGCTCTTTGCTTGTTCTACTTTATGATTTCATTGTTTTGCTTGTTTTCCAGGCATGCATTTTGTCATGCTCTATCTCTGCTTGCTCTTTTTCTGGATTTCTCTGTCCTTGTTCTATTTTTTGTTTTCTCTTTCTTTGCTCACTTCTTTGTCCTTTTCTTGCTCTGTTTCTGTTTACCTCTTCCGATGCTGTATTGTTTGCTACATTTCATTACTTTATTTCTTGCTGCCTGTCTTTACTTTGCTTTGTATTCTCTTACCTTGCCCTTTCTTCTGATGTGTCTTTCTTTGTTGTTGTTGCTATGTCCTTGTTCTCTTTCAGTGTCATTCTTTCTTTGTTCTTTTCTCTGTAGCTAAATTATGCTATTTTATTTGCCTGTTTCCTAGTGTATTAGCTGTGGTTCTCCTTGTTTTCTTTCTTCCTGACCCTTGCTGTCGCTCAATTTTTTGCATTTTCTTTGATCTCTCATCAAGTGTGATTTTTGGCACTCTAATATGAACTTCCTTCAATGAAGAAACATGACTTTCAAATAATGAGACTTTCTTCATACAGAATGGTGCTTGCAGCAAGCAACCGAAGGACGTTGCTGACATGTTTGACTTGTCTTTTAAATCTTCAGTGGAAGATCACCAGGATGGGATGTTCATTCTGACCATTTCCTTGTCTTTGGCATTGTTTGTCCTGGGTCTCATCTTGGCAATTGTATTCAGGAGGTAAGGACACAAACATTCCATGAGACAAATCTGGTTCCCATCAGGTGCCTGTAAATTCTTCTTGGATGTGCATTAGTTCTTCCTTTCTATTTTATTCTGCTTACTTATTTATGTCTGGACAATAGAGGTTTGAGACTGTTCCTGCCCATATATGTGAAGACTTTGTGCATTAACACATGCTTAAGCTCCCATGCTTTGGGGAGAGTCACCAACATTGGGGGCTTCAGGAAGAGTAGGCCAACAGAGAGCAACTGCCATGTTTTCTAGAATGGACCTGGATGTGGTAATTGTAAAATATAGGGAAACATTCCAAACATTCCAAAACCTAATGTAATGTCCTTTATGAGTACATCATTAACATGCAACACACTTTAAACCCTCAGTGAGACTTTGTTTTGGCCATTGTGTATTAATTGCTGAGCATTGCAAGGTAAAAGTACCGGTGATATCGGTTCCAATGTCTGCTCTTCTTCGTCCCATTCGTAACAGTCAGAGATGAGTAGTCACTGGAAGAGACATATGGCACTAACCCTGTAAATCTACTGAAGATGATCAAACTCTTTACCGGGCTGTGGGTATAAATCATTTACCCTCATACCGAAAATCCTTTTGGTATTTTGTAAGCAGCACCACAATGCATGACAACATGTCACAGAACATTGCGGGAGGCGTCAAGTGCTGGGATGAGGAAGAGTAGAATCTTACACTAGGGAGCTGAGAACAAAATTGAGAGCAGCGATAGAGTTAGAGCCCACGCCCAGTTCATTGTAGAGTAGGATCTTACAATCAAGAAAGCTATAAACTACTCTGAGCATGACCTCTCTGTCCCTCTTTCTCGTACCAGTCCTAACACTATGAAGATATAACAAGCTGCGCCTGGGCTTTGACACGCACCCCTCTTCCATTACCTATTACACATGCATCAACCAGCTCACAAGTAGTGCGTTGGTTCAAGGACAACCACAGGAATAAAAGACCGGTACAGCCACCATGAATGCAATGGCTGCAGGAAAAACTGCACAACTGTTCTGAAACTGCAATGCAGTATGTATGCAGTGAAGCTAGACAGGCCTGCAGTAACATGGGGCACCTCTGAAGAGGCAAAAACACACACTCAGGAAATGAAATCAGACATAACGAGCATAATAAACGATGAGCAAAAACATTGAAGCTGCAACACAAATAAATTCCCCCAGAGAAGGCAGGAGGAGCACTTGAAAAGGTTGAGTGCTCCCTGGAATATAACCTGACCATGGCAATAAGCTCTAGATTTGCAAACCATCCGGCCAGCATAGTGTATAATGAGACCATGCAAAAGAGCATTGAAATAAACCACATGTAGTGGAATTAATGTACACCAGTCATTTAAGTACCCAAACATCAGAGCATATAGTGACATTACCGAAATGAACCTGTGATGTCCAAGACCAGTAATGCATGCAAACATGCCAAATGGAGGATAATACAGGCCCTCAGGAATGCATTTTAAAATCCTAAAGATCCCATTGCTAACCCGGAAAGACCCACACAGAAATGAACAAACGGTACAATGGCCAGGATACATACAAGTGCTTTGATACCTACACCATCAACAACATGCATGAACAAAACCAGAGGTTGTGCCACTACCGAACAATATTGCTTTTAAAATCCTTACACTGATTGAATGACTGTGAGATAATGCCATCAATGAGGGTGCTCAATCTTCAGGTTTTTTCTTTTTTTGCTATACAAAATGATTGTGATCTTCTCTTTCAGGAAGAGTACTGTGCTAAACAGATCCCACTTTCAAATGTTCCATGCTGAAAAGTATAGTGCACACATGTATACTCTGCTGGTCCTTCTCTACTGACACACTGACAACAGCAGCAATGTGAAGTGGCTACATGGCAGCTACATAATAACATGTGCATCTCTAAAACAGCCTGCTGGAACAAAATGAATTCTAACAGCCATGGGCTACCTTTAAATATACTGGCACCCATGTTTCCAATACCTGTAAGTACATCTCCTCCTTGCCTGGTGGCAGCTCCTGGATAAATATAAATACAAGCTAAATCTGTTAAATATAATGGCAAATGAGGAAATACAGTTTAAATTGATAAACCCAATCTGATTATCTAATTGGTTCCAACTCTAGACTGTCATTTGTGTTTCGTGTCTGGCCTAGGAGTTTTGCCCACAAAAATGATGGGCATGGCGAGGATGCTCTTTTGTGCTTTGCTTGGAAGCCTTGCCACCTTCTCAGGAGAACATGATGCATCTCCTCTAGGGGTGGGGTAAGAGCTAGGAGCTTGGCAACATAATAGAGAGGTCTCACTAGAGTGGTCATTACTGGAGTCATTTTGATCTGAAGCAGACAGGCAATAGGGGGAATGGCAGTGTTTCCATGAGAGGACTCACACAGTAGATTTGTAGAACCCCCACTTCCATCCTGAGACCTCTCTAACATCCTGCAGACGAGGCACTCCGGGGATTGACATCACAAGGAAAAACCCCTGTTACAACAGCAAGGATTGGCCACTCACAGAAGGCTGGAAATGGATCCATCCGGTTTAAGAATCATCTTGAAAAATCATTTTGGTACAACTAGAAGAGGACTTCACTAGAATGAATCATTGGGTGGAGAAATGGACCTCCAAGGAGAGTGTAGATTCTTCCCCTAACTGCTCAGGGGAACCTTTGAAGTGCCCTGCTGGAGGAAAAGCCTGAAGGCTGCTGGGCATTGGTACCCAGAACTCTGGCTTTTAAAGTGGCAGCCTTTCAGGTGTCCCTGGCTGTGAAGGGCAGGAGACAGACTCACGTTTCCTTAGGGAACTGGTGAAATGCCAAACAGCACTCCAAGGACCAAAATAATCTGCCTTTGTCTCTCTCTGCAATTCTGCGCCATTTCGATCCACTGCGACAGCTCCAAAAAACGTTGTGCCACTACAAAGACCCAACAAACCTGCAATCGACACTGGGGGTCATTCCGAGAATGGCGGTAGGGGGTTAACAGCACCGGTAAGGATGCCGGTGCCGTTAAGCCCCTACCGCCGCATTCTGAGGTCCCTTAGCGGGTCCCACTAGGGCCAGCTGGTTTTACCAGCCGCCCTTAGCGGGACCCGTTAAGGGACCATGGAGCTAATAACGGGCCCACATTAGCTCCTTCCCCATTCCCATTGAGCCCTCTGGGGGCTCAAATGGGAATGGGGAATGGTTTTCGAAATTGGGATTTACCAGGTCCGCATAGGTCAGAATGTCCCGGTAAGTCCCCATTCCTGGACCCGAGTTTGGAGGCAGCCATGGTGCTAATAGCATTATGGCTACCTCCAAACTCGGAATGACCCCCACTGTCTCCCCTTCGAGCCACTTCGGGCTGCTTCAAGCAACCAGACCAAAACATTGGTCGTTGTTGCTACTTGCGGAACCCCACCTCTTTGTTGGATAGAGTTGAGTCAGCTCAGAGCTGAAGCAGAATCTCTGCTTTCCTTGCACTGAGACCCCACCGAGTCTCTGAGCGACACTGACTTTACATTGTCTGCAGTCCTAAGCTTCACCATGCTATAAGCCTTTACTGCTTGTTGGACTGCATTGCTTTCTTGAATTCCATCCAGCCATTCTCCAACTCCTACACGCTTGAAACACTGGAAAGCACGCAGAAATCAGGCCTGATTTTATGTTATGTTATGCTATGTTACTTTGCATTTATATAGCGCCTTATGTACCATTGATGTTGTGCCAATGAAAGACCATAAGATGGTATATATCAGTGGTTCTGTCCCTAGGGCGTTGTACTAGGGGCCAAAGTGAAATTGAAGACCCCATTTTATATTTTAAAGTCATATTCTTGACCTTGTTTGAATTTTCTGCAAGACTTATTTAAGTGCAGAGCTCTTTTTTCAACATTCACAGTGCCCTCTTCTCCTAAATTCTGCATTCTCTGTGAATTGAATACTCAGAGTACCCTCTTCTCATGAATTCAGGATTCTCTGTGTATTTTACTACACTTCTCTGACATCTGCCACCTCCTCGAAGACCTTGACCTGGATCTTCTCGCTCTCACCAAGACATGGTTCACAGCCAGCTTTGTCACAAGTTTTTACACTCTCCTCCCTGTGGGCTACAAGATCCTCTCTGAGCCCAGAACCAACCGGCACGGAAGTGTAGTGGGTCACTGCTTCTGACATTCTTATGTGGGCCTATTCCTCCTTTGAATCCCTGCTCTGCAGGCTCTCTATCTCTCAAGTCCTCTCTCGGACTGTGGCCACCATCTACAGGCCACCTGCCCAAGTCACCCTCTTTCTCGCAGAATGAACTGACCTCACCTCTTCTCTCCTTGCCTCTCCCTCTCAACTTCTCCTTGTCTGAGACCTCACCGTCCACTGGATGTCTCTAATCCCTCCTCTGTGCTCTTCCGCAACCTTTGAGACTCTCCCTTTCCATTCTACCATCTGGTCTGACACACGCTGCCGGACACACCTTGGATGTTCTCATCTCCTCAGACATTCCTCTCTCTAACCCTCTCACCACTCCTCTCTCTTGGACTGACCACTTTCTGCTCTCCTCCCACCTAAAACTTCTTGACCCGCAGACAAAGCCCACCCCAGCACTACCACCTTCCTTTTCGGTCACTCGGCCCATGTCATTCGGAGTGTTATGGAAGCCTTTGCCTCTACTTTCTCTGCCCCTCCTACTCCTGCGGCTGACTCACACTTTGACACAGCCCTCTCTAACCTGCATCTTTCTATCTCCAACACTCTGGACATTCTTGCCCCTGTCATGAGAATCCATCTGAAGCCTACCTCCAAGTGCAATTTGTGTCCTTTCTCTACACCACCTCTCGCTCTATATGTGGTGTCCCCCAGGGCTCTATCTGCTCACCCTGGCTCTTCAATGTCTTTCTGGCCCGTTTGGCCCTCCTGATCACCTTCTCGTCTTACTTTCAGTGTTATGCGGATGACCTTAGCTCTCTTCCAGGCTTCCCTTCATGTTCATAAAATCCAGAAAGAGAATTACCTGACAAAGTGCTGGACCTACTTATTGAAAGTGTCATACAGCTGCATGTGTGACATCTCAGAGGCACAGAAACATCCCATTCTTAGCGAGTCCCAAAGTAAGTCACAGATTCTTAATGCTTCTGAAATCCTACAAAAAAGTTGGAACGTGCAGAACCGAGAAATAAAAATGTCATTCTGAAGATAATGAAGGGACTTATCTCTGTTCACACTGCATCGTGTCTCTTACTATTTTGGTATGGTGTAGGTATTGAAACCAAGACACTAGGATTTCTGTTTCATGTTTTGTCCGACTTCTGGAGTGGAACCCCAAGTTGTGAGGTTCAAAGCCCAATGATGTACCATCATAACTAGATATGTTCTCTTTGGCTCTGGTGAGCTCTCCAGAGCCTGCAGTAGAACAGGGCAGACTTTCCCACACAGCAGCAGAGAAGTGCAGGAAAAAACAAATCCTGTAATGTGGACATGCACCTATCTCAGGATAATATCACACATTAATTGCTGACAATTTTCATTAGCACCCAGGGTAGCACATTTGAATCCTGACAGCCAATCATGGGCAACGACTTTTAGGAAGTGTTCGCCAGGGGCCCTGGATTCTGATTCCACAGTCGTACCCGGCACACCAGTGGCATGCTCTGATGCTCTGCGATAAAAGCATGGCATCCATGCACTCTGATCATCATCTTGCAACCCTCATTACTATGAGCACCAGCGCACATCTCAGTACACCAACACAAGAAAAGCATCCTCATCTGGGTGGTGGGAGGGTGGGGGGGCGAGAGCTGTTTTTTTTAGGGCGGGAGACAGTCGTCCAATTTTGAGTGCAGAGGGGAGAGCACCATGTGAATGACAGGCATCCATAATAATGCTCACTTCAAGATCTCGACACCTATCCTTTTTTGTATGGAATCAGATAATAAATGACAAAACTGTACCTATCCAGTGAGCGTATTAAAGATAGCCAGATGAGGTCATGCAGATGGGTTAAAAACAGGGTACATTGTATTACTCCAGCCCTCGATGACTACCGTCACAGTGCTGACACTAGGAACAGAATGCCTATCGGGCTCAGGAAATTCAAGCCTGATAGGCAAAAGGTCAAAAAAAGTCGGAGATTAACCAAGCAGGTTTTTTTGTGAGGATTCTGCAAAAATCCTAGGCACTTTTGTTGTTACACCAGACACTCACATAATTTTCCTGGAGCTGCCATCATATGCCCAGGTACTCACCATGTGCTATTGTGCCCCATCGCAAGCACAGTTACCTCCTTTTTATTTTTTACCAGGCTTTACATTATTCCCCAGTAATTCCATGATAAACCCGTTAGTCAGAAGCACTAAGAAACTATTCTACATCTAATCTGCATTTTCGATCATGTCATTGTAGATTTCACGTCTGCAGAAAGATGTTTCCACCAATACCATCACCAGAAAGCACCTTGAAGCAAGTGTTCATCTTCCCTGAAAATGGGGTAAGGTAGATCTGTAGCCTATGTACAGTCTCTGCTGTGGGGTAGGGCGTGTGGTCGGGTACAGTAATAACAGCACATGTTCTATACATCTATATATCTTAGTTGCCCGATTCATACCGTTGCTTGGCAACATAATAACTGGTTTTACATGTAAGCAATAAACCTGGGCCTTAACATGTGCCCTGGTGCCATTGCAAGAATGGTAAGTAATGCCCCCCACTGAGGGATTTATACATATTAGCACAAGGCATGCTTTCCGGGGTGCTGATAGGTCTCTTAAATTGAGAAAGAGTGTCGATGATGTTTCTGACGAAACAAAATGGCTCTAATGAACGCAAGGAGAAGGGAACTACATGTAGTCCCTTATCCCTTTCCATTTGTTGGATAGGTAGGAGTGAGTCAGCATGGGTTGAGAGCTGGTGGAGGCCTCAGGTATTGGGTAGGTGAGGTGGAGGTGGTGAGGAGGTGTCGGGGGAATAGCCTGGGAGGGAAGATTGAAGCCTCCTGCTGCTCAGGAGGCTTGGAATGCAGGCAATATCATGAGGTATAGTGCATTTTCCAAGCTCCCTGAATGGCAGTGCGGACCCATGGCGTCCCCTTCTAAATGCTAATACTTAATTTAATGGGACTTACATTTTCGACCTTGAAATAATGATGGGCTACAATACCTATTCCCAGAGTCAAAGTTGTCACAGAATTTTGCAAGCTCTTAATTATTGGGTTTAGCTGATGTCTCCAATCTAGCCAACTCCTCTTTCTTCAACTCAGCTTCTGTTGCCAACTTTTTGTATTGAAAGGCTAACTGTTCCCGTTGTAACTCCAATTTTAAAAGTTTGATCTTCAGGGCTTCCAAGCTCTTAATTATAGGGTTATGTTAATGATCAATGCAAACCTGGGAAGAGCTAGAATGTTAACGCTTCTTTTGGAAAGAACTGTCTTTCCTTTCAGCATCCACAAGTATGAATGGGATATGCAGGTAAAGCAACAATTATATGTTTTGTTACATAGTGTTTTTTGACAAATCAAGGGAATTCGTTCTTTCTCCCTTAGTGGGGGCCCCCTCTGTGAGGCAAGGTCTCCCGTTCCTCTGAGGAACTCCCTCGAAATGGCCTACTTAAGGAATGTAAGACCCACAAAGAAATTTGCAATACAGAGACAAGTATGAAGAAAGGACTACCATATGTTATTGTTCACAAGAAGCAGAGCCTGTCACTTTAAACAGAAATCTCCTATTAACTGGGATGAGGAAGCTAGAATGGAGAGCGATGCCACAACAAGCAGACAGAGAGACACAGACGTCAGCCAGATAGGCCTCCTGGTGACGTAACACTTGAGAGAGGAGGAGATGCTGCAGCCGTCAAAGCCAGCAAGTTTGGAAACTGCTCGGACTTCTCTGTCAATCAAAAGATTGACAGAGAAACTAAAAGACACACACGTAGCGAGAAAGGCATTATATATGTCTAAAGATACAGACTATACAGAAAAAGAATATTATGAATTAAGACGTAGAGAAGAGAATCCCAAGATGGAGAGTTGTAGAGGCAAGATATCACTACCTGGGGAAAAGGGGAAAACATCTCCTTTTTGTAGAGGGAAAAAGCAGAACCAAATTAACATCAAACCCAAATAATACAGATCAAAGTATTTGTCCAAGGTCATAGAAACCAATGGTTAAGAAGGAACAAAAGTATAATGACCCTATGAAAGAGTTATACGAGCTGATTAAAGAAGTCACAAAATACTTTTTAAAAATCACTTATTAATTAAAGATTTGTGAGAAACAAAGCACCAGGAGAGTCTTTCTTCTGTCTTTAGTTTTTAGAATGGCGGTAGTTTCATTTTAGGGTTAGTTTGGACTGTGGATATATTCTTTGGCACATTCACAGACAACTGACAAGCACCGAATTTAGTTTGATAAGTAGGGAACACCCCATAGCTATCAGGAAAGTTAGGCCGTATCCTTACCCTTAAATAAATACATCTTTGAAAATGTCCTCGAAGAGTCTTTCTTCTGACCCGCCACAGTTTGTATTGCTCCAACATGAGATGGTGATGCATTCAAATAAAGGGTGGAATGAACCTTCCCACAACAAACCCAAAACGCCAGAAATGTTGGTGACTAGTTGTAAAGACTGGAGGGGGGTATCTGTACTCCTGCTCTCTATATGGCAGAGGAGAGGCACAGAGGATCCCAGACAAGATTCTCTATAGGGTAGCGCTGGTTGAGCAATCAAGGCCTAGCTTCTCAGGAGGTGATGCAGGCTGGTTCTTCAGTACAGTGCATTCCGCAAGCCCCACACAGGAATGTCCACACACTGTATTAGTTAAAACACAGTCTTTATGGACTTCACAACAACACCATATATGGAACTTCCACCCAACAGCCAGTCAGGGGGAAGGGCCAGAGTCAGGGCTTCCCAGATCTTTGGGGAAACAAGGTAACAGGCAATAGAAAACAAGAGGCCACAGGGGCCATCTTGTTTCCTATCAGGAATCAACTGATTCCAATGCCAGGGCCTGGTTATCCCAAAATGGAGGATACTCAGAGCACCTGTCAAATTCAGCATGGAGCTGCCACCAACCGATACCCTTCTCTGTGGGCCACACACAGGTGCCCAAAAACATACACTAGGGGCACAGGTTTGTACCCCCAACCATGGGTGCCATAAGGGTATCCCATGGGTCTGTACACCAAACCAAAAGAGAGAGCTGCACAGCCAGGAGTCCCACATGAGCTCCTGCGCGGAAAACACAACAGAACACACGATAAAAAGCAGTAAAGGACAAGGATATGGAGGCCCTGTCCCTCCGATGCATTTCCAGAATCACACCTTCTTATTGCAAATATTCTAAATTATTAACTTTATTAGGCATTTCCTAAACATTGCAAGTCTGCCTCCTGAACGCAGTGTGAGGCTGAGTTGGAGCTCCAGTCATGTGCCCACCCTTAAACCCTGAGGACAAACATCCGTTAAAGGTTTAGAATGGTTTGTCCAAGGTTTGTCGTTGACTAGTGTGATGCTGGAAATGCATTGGAGGGACAGGGCCTCCATGTCCTTGTCCTGTAGTCCTTATTCATTTGTGTTCTGTATTTTTTTTCTGCCCAGGAGTCCCTATGGGACTCCTGGCAGTGCGGCTCTTCCGGTTTATGGTTTGGTGTACAGACCCATGGCCTTTCCTCCTATATCTATTGTTGGTTACTTTTATTCCTTGATCTGTGTGACATTTGACCAGCGTATAGTTGATGCACTTTAATGAGATCTGATAATAATTGTGGTACCACTTTAGAACTGTATATATTTGCCATTGTGAATTTTCTGAGCACAAAGTGAGTTATTGTGATAGTGTACATAACCTTGAATATTAATTATATAAAGACTGTGTTTTAACTAATACAGTGTGTGGACATTCCTTTGCGGGGGCTTGGTGACTACACTGTACTGAAGAACCAGCCTGCATCATCTCCTGAGAAGCTAGGCCTTGATTGCTTGACCAGCGCTACCCTATAGAAAATCTTGGCTGGGGTCCTCTGTGCCTCTCCTCTGCCATATAGAGAGCAGGAGTACAGACACCCCCTCCAGTCTTTACACTGGTGGCAGCGGTGGTTATGGTTTTAAGAATCAGTGTATATCCGTGCCACTTTTACAATATCTGCACTTTGTTAAATTGAGGTTTAGTTGTGTACAAGATAACTGCATTACAAGCAATGGAAACTATTGCAAATGGTAAATTGACTAGGATGAGCTTAGAGGCTCTCCAGAGTGCTTGTGAAGTCTAGGGCTGAGCTGATAGTTGCCCTGGTGGACTACCAGACTGATGGTGAAACTCTTGAAGGGGGGATGCAACCAATGAGGACTCTGCCCCTGGGGTTGTTGCTGAATCTGATTCTGCTGCCTCTGTTCCAAACCCCAGCACTGCTCTTCAGAGGGAAGCCCTGAAGATCAAACTTTTAAAATTGGAGTTACAACGGGAACAGTTAGCCTTTCAATACAAAAAGTTGGCAACAGAAGCTGAGTTGAAGAAAGAGGAGTTGGCTAGATTGGAGACATCAGCTAAACCAGTTAAGAGTGGCATGTCCCCAGCCACCAAGTTTATGAACGATTTGGTTGGTGTGTTTGTGGAGGGTTCTAATATCCTCCAGTGGATTGAAGCGTTTGAGATGGCTTGTGCAATTCATGATGTTGATAAGCGAGATTGGGATATGACTGTATTCTGAAACTGAGTGTAGAAGAAAGGGGTCCGTTTGAGTGCATGAAGTCTACTTTGATTGCCAAGTTTGGCAAGACACCTACCAAATACCTTAAAAGGTTCAGGGATTTTAAGAAGAGAGACAATATGTCTTGTGTTGACTGGGTGAGTGCTGCGCACATGAACATGATGGGGTGGATTGATGGTTACAAAGTGAAAACGTTTGTTGAATTGTCCCACCTGCTGTTTTTTTAGCATTTTTCTGAAGCCTGTTCACCAGAGCTGCATCAGTATGTTGCTGACCAGAACATTTTGGATCCTATTACGCTGGCCAGGCTGGCTGACAAGTGGGTCTCCCACCGGGTATCCCCTAAGGACTCCAGTGGGAAGGACAAGGACAAAGAAAAGTGGACCTCGCAGAAAGCTGAGGAGTCCCAGAAGCAATCACAGTCGCGTAAACCAAAACCTTCCTCTCCTAAAACCCACAAATCTAGTGGGGATAAGTCAGCTGTGGGTGGGAATAAGAGTAGTGGTCCACCTGCTGCAAAGCAGGCTCCCAGTGGTTCCAGTACTGTACCCCGCATTCCTGGCACTTGTTGGGAATGTGGGGCTCTGGATCACAAGAAGGGTGACTCCAAGTGTAAATGTAAGGCAGTTGGAGTACAGGCTGTCAGCCCTTACCCCATGTCTGAGGTGGAGGCCACTGTCCTCCCCTCCTCTACAGGGATCACATTTGGTGCTCCTGTAGAGATTGCCTTAGTGTCCCTTGGGGCCTGGGACCAGTACGCAGAAGTACTGGCGACTATCCCACAGAACACCCGTAGGTTTTTGAGAAGTGTCCTCTCGAATGGCCAGCCTTCTACTGGCTTGAGAGACACTGGGGCAAGCATGACAGTGGTGGACAGGACCCGGCTCAAGCCAGAGGACTATGTAGCTGCTCCTCTGAGAACCACCAGGTTAGCTGGTGGGCCTCCTGAATTATCACCTGTAGCCTTAGTCACACTCATGATTGGAGACAAGACTGCAAAGCTTTCTGTCCTGGTTCAGGACAATGTCCCTGCCAATATTCTGTTAGGAAATGATCTAGTGGAGTTGGGGTTGATCCCGGATGGTCTCCCCATGGCTGCTGCTGCAGTCACTATATCACATGTAACACAGGGCCTGGCTGTGAGTTAGGTACCCGAGCCAAAAGTGATGCCTAAGTAAAGAAGACGGAAGAACAAGAAGGTCACCTCAGTGAAGGGGGCTCCTTCTCTTCCTGCTGTTCCTACAGCACCCATTGGAATCCATGCTCCGGACGGGGTGGGTCCAGTGGAAAACCCAAACTCAACTCCTGAGGGAGAAGAGGCAGAAGGCTCTCCTGCGGGAGAGGTTCTCAACCCAGAGGACCACCCCAACCTTCAATGCCTGTTGTTTGAAGGTGGACCCTCCCGGGCGGACTTCTGTAAGGGACATTGAGAGTGCCACTCTCTTGAGGGTCTGAGGAAACAGGCACTGTCCCAGGCACAAGGAGAAGTGCCTAGGACATTCCCAATCTATTGGGATGGTGAGCTCCTTGTTAGTGAGCCCACTAAGCCTGAACCTGGTGCCCTCAAGAGGTTGGTGGTACCCCAGGTTTACAGGCCCCTCCTGCTGCAGTTGGCGCATGAGGTGCCTTTTGCTGGTCATCTTGGTACCAAGAAGACTAAGCAGAGGCTCTCTGCCCATTTCTACTGGCCTCGGATGGGAGTAGAAGTGGAGTCCCACTGCGGGACCTGCCCCACTTGTCAGTTGTCTGG
Source organism: Ambystoma mexicanum (assembly GCF_040938575.1). Classification (NCBI taxonomy): domain Eukaryota; kingdom Metazoa; phylum Chordata; class Amphibia; order Caudata; family Ambystomatidae; genus Ambystoma; species Ambystoma mexicanum. Next base: position 238,777,997 of record NC_090923.1, read on the forward strand.
CAAGACTGGAGGCAGTGTCATTGCCCCACTGCAGCCATTGCCAGTGGTTGGCACACCATTTGAGAGGGTGGGTATCGACATTGTCAGTCCCCTTGACCCCCCCATTTCAGGTGGACATTGGTTACATCCTGGTCTTGGTTGATCATGCCACCAGGTACCCTGATGCCATACCCCTTTGGACTGTTACTGCCAAGGTAGTTGCAAGGTCCCTCATGGGCATTTTTACCCGTGTTGGATTCCCTAAGGAAGTTGTCTCAGACAGAGGATCCAACTTCATCTCTAGTTACATGAAAGAGTGCGGGGTAACCTACAAGTTCTCCACCTCTTACCATCCCCAGACCAATGGTCTGGTTGAGAGGTTTAATAAAACTCTCAAAGGCATGCTAGGCACTTTGAAAGAGCCCCTAAGGAGGAAATGGGATCTCCTCCTGCCATGCCTGCTGTTTGCTTACAGAGAGGCACCTCAAGAGGGTGTTGGTTTCAGCCCCTTTGAGTCACTCTTTGGACATCCCGTGAGGGGGCCCCTGCCTTGATCAGAGAAGGTTTGGAGGCCACCCCTCCAGGTCATGCCAAGCAAGTGGGGAACTATGTGTTAGGCCTCAGACGGAGGATGACACAGATGATGGGTCAAGCGACAGCAAATCTCAAGGCCAGCAAGGAACTGAATAAATACTGGCATGACCTTAAAGCCTCGCAAGTGGATTGGAATACAGGACAGAAATCCAGAAATCCTTGTGATGGAGACTACCAAGCCTAGAGCTTTGGCGGACAAGTGGACTGGACCATTCAGTATTATCTCCAAGATGGGCGAAGTCAATTATCTGGTTGACATGGGAGTCCCTGGGGCAGCCCCACAGGTATTCCATGTTAACAGGCTCGAGCCTTTCCACAGGCGAGCAGAAGACTCATGTCTCTTGCTAGCTTCAGAGCAAGAAGAGGATGAGAGTGAGCCCCTTCCTGATTTGCTGCATAGCAACCCTCAGGATGGTTCAGTGGAGGGAGTGCATCTCTCTCCAGATCTGACGACAGAGCAGCAGAGGGCCTGCAGGGCTTTGCTCCAGCAGTATGCCTCTCTGTTCTCACTGACACCAGGCCTTACACCTTGGTGTAGGCACGAAATTGACACTGGTGACAGTGTGCCTGTCAAAAGCAGGTGCTACCGTATGTCAGATACCGCTAAGAACCACATCCAGGCTGAGGTCGCCAAGATGTTGGATCTAGGTGTTATTGAACCCTCAACCGGTCCCTGGCCCAGTCCAGTGGTCCTTGTCACCAAGGCAAGTTCCCAGGCAGGTACCAAGGATTGGAGGTTCTGTGTGGACTACCAAGGAGTCAATGCCGTCACCAAAACTGACGCGCACCCCTTGCCCAGGGCTGATGAGCTCATGGACACCATAGGTGCTACCAAATTTGTGAGCACCTTTGACATTACCTCAGGCTATTGGCAAATAGCTCTGACGGGCCATGCCAAGGAAAAGACAGCGTTCTCAACACCAGAGGGACTCTATCAGTTTAGGGTCATGCCTTTTGGGTTGAAGAATGCCCCTGCCACTTTCCAGAGATTGGTCAATCATGCACTCAGTGGGCTAGAAGCCTTTTGTGTGGCCTACTTAAACGACATTGCCATCTACAGTTCCACCTGGGAAGAGCATTTGACATATCTGGGTAAGGTGTTGCAGGCCTTGAAAAGGGCTAACCTCACTATCAAGGTCACCAAGTGCCAGATAGCTCAGGGGAAAGTTACGTATCTTGGTCCTGAGGTAGGAGGGGGTCAAATCCAACCTCTCCGCAGTAAAGTACAGGATGTACATGACTGGGAGACTCCCACTACTCAAACCCAGGTGAGAGCCTTTTCGGGCCTCACTGGGTATTATCGCAATTTCATGGCCGACTATGGAACCATTGCTGCCCCTCTGACAGTTCTGACTTCACCCAAACAACCTAGGAAGGTTAATTGGACTGAAGACTGTCAGAGGGCCTTTGATGGCTTGAAAGAAAGTCTGTGTAGGGCACCTGTGTTGTGTGCGCCTGACTACAGCTGACACTTTATCGTCCAGACGGATGCCTGCGACACCGGAATTGGAGCTGTCTTGTCCCAGTTAGATGACAAAGGGAGGGAACATCCTATCATATTCATCAGTAGACAACTCAAGGGTAGAGAACTTAGGTGGGCTATTGTTGAAAAGGAATGTTTTAGCATAGTTTTGAGCCTTAGGCGTTTTAGGCCCTAACTTACAGGGTCTACCTTCAAGGTCCAAACAGATCATAAGCCCCTGAAGGGGCTTATGCAGATGAAGGGTGAGAACCCGAAACTGTTCAGGTGGTCCATTAGCCTGCAAGGGCTAGACTTCACCATAGAGCATAGACCAGGAAAGAGTCACGATAATGCAGATGGCCTTTCCAGAAGGTATGTTGACCGTCTGGATGAGGGTGTATATCTCATGGGAGATTAGGCACCCTAACTTCAGTCTGGGGGGGGCACTGTGATGCTGGAAATGCATCGGAGGGACAGGGCCTCCGTATCCTTGTCCTTTACTGCTTTTTATCATGTGTTCTGTTGTGTTTTTCGCACAGGAGTTCATGTGGGACTCCTGGCGGTGCAGCTCTCTGTTTTGGTTTGGTGTACAGACCCATGGGATACCCTTATGGCACCCATGGGTGGGGGTACAACCCTGTGCCCCTAGTGTATGTTTTTGGGCACCTGTGTGTGGCCCACAGAGCAGGGTATGGGCTGGTGGCAGCTCCATGCTGAATTTGACAGGTGCTCTGAGTATTCTCCATTTTAGGATACCCAGGCCCTAGCATTGGAATCAGTTGATTCCTGATAGGAAACAAGATGGTCCCTGTGGCCTCTTGCTTTCTATTGCCTGTTACCTTATTTTCCCAAAGTCCTGGGAAGCCCTGACTATGTCCCTTCCCCCTGACCGGCTGTTGGGTGGAAGTTCCATATATGGTGTTGTTGTGAAGTCCAGGCCAGACTGGCTGGAGCCTTCCCAGTGACTGTATGTTGTGGGTACACCCTGTGGGTGGGACCTGGGTGAATGGAGTGTGTGACCAATATGCACTTCTTGTTGTGGATGTCTGGTTTCTGGTGTTTGACACAATGACTGAGACAGCCCTGCCCGAAACTGGTATGAATGCAGTGTGGAGTGTTGAATGGCTGGGTACTTGTCCCAATACACATAACTTGTTGTGAGTGTCTGAAGAGAAGTGAATGGCCTGAATGCACTATGCACCTGATTGGCTGCCTGCCTGCATGAATGCCCTTCTGACCGATTGGTTGCCTGAGTGTGACCCAGCAGAATGAATGGGAGATCAACTAGTATATATGGGGGCCTCTCACTGCTAGAATTTGTGTTCAGAAGCTGAAGAGAAACTGGAGTTGAAACTGAAGCTTAACCTTGAAGCCCTGCTGGACGAGAAGTCTTGCTGCTGCTCTACTTCACCAATCTGAAAGCTGCTGTGTCTCCAAGGACTGACCCAGAGAGGACCTGGTTAGGCACCCTGTTTCCGAGCTACGAGGGACCATCGTGCACTGCTAATCTTTGCCAGCACTCCTTGGAAGACAGACCTACGACAGGCTGCCGACCAGAGACGGGGACCGCCGCGGAAGAACAAGGATGAAGTGCCCGGACACTGTTGTCCATCATCGTCGATGACTGCCGTCGCCGACCGGAGCCGCCGTGCTTCCTTTGCCTAAGTAATATTTGATCCAAGGATGCTATCGCCTGCACCGTCGACTGCATTGTGCCGCCGGAGAAAGCCGAGGCTGCTGACGCGCGGAGGAACAGACGCCGGTGGGTTTCCCGCCACCTAAAGACCACACAGACACTGACGACAACGACACCCTTGCTGGGTCACAGTTCTTCAAACTCTTTGCTGTCCTGAACTATCGTCACTGAGGTGCCCCGCACACCTCTTCCTTGCAGGACGCCAACGCTCTGTCGTCGACGAGCACCGCTAGGAACGAAGCTGCCACCTCACAGTCATCGTTCAACCCTTTTCCTCGTGGGTTCTCGATGATACGTGGCTCCTGCCTTAAAGGGAGCTTCTCAAGAAGGATCCGTCGATGACCCGACAACAAACTCTGCTATTCCAGGTACATTGGGGTGGTACAACTATTTTAGAAGGAAATAAGACTCTTGTGAACAATATATGGACTTGGCTTGTATGATATCTTAATTTACAGGTTGCCCAGGTGGGGGGATCTCCACACAGAATTGTGACTAGTTGGTAGGGGTCAATATTCTGCCCATTGTTCTAACCAACTGCTCTTCTCCTATAGCAATCGTTGGTTACTTTTATTCCTTGATCTGTGTGACATTTGACCAGAGTATAGTTGATGCACTTTAATGAGATCTGATAATAATTGTGGTACCACTTTAGAACTGTATATATTTGCCAGTGTGGATTTTCTGAGCATAACGTGAGTTATGGTGATAGTGTACATAACCTTGAATATTAATTATATAAAGACTGTATTTTAACTAATACAGTGTGTGGACATTTTTTGTGGGGGTTTGGGGACTATACTGTACTTAAGAACCAGCCTGCATCACCTCCTGAGAAGCTAGGCCTTGATTGCTCGACCAGCGCTACCCCATAGAGAATCTTGGCTGGGGTCCTCTGTGCCTCTCCTCTGCCATATAGAGAGCAGGAGTACAGACACCCCCATCCAGTCTTTACAGAAGGGTAGGGAGATGTAATGAGTGAATGGCCCAGTGAAACAGTGAAATTTAGGGTTGGTTTTGCTTATGTTGCACTGTGTGACACAGTGATATGGAGTGGGTGGAAAAAACAGCACCATCACCAGAGATCCAGGGAGGCAGCCCTGGGACACTAGTCGGTGTTGATCTCTTGGAATGAGTGGACAAGATGCATGTCATCGGGTGATAAATTGGAAGTAGAGAGGGATGATGCAGCAATCCCGGAAAACAGCTTTTTTCAGAGTGTCACACTTGCCTTATTTTGCTAGGATGGAGCAGCAGAGATTCTGGGAGGTGGGTGACACACCAGTCAGTGTCCGTTTTGTGAAGTGAGTGGACGTGATACATGTCATCAAGTGAAACCTAAGATGAGGAGTGTGAGGTGTCTGCAATCCCTGAGTGCAGCTTGTGAGAGAGGTACTCTTGCCTGATTTTGTTGGGATGGACCAGCAGAGAGTCAGGAAGGTTGCGGATGTCACAACAGTCAGTGTCCATCTCTTGAAGCAAGTGGATGAGACACAAGCCATTGGGTGGTGTCTGGGAGGAGTGGGCGGAGTTGGGAATTCCTGAGGGCAGCCTGTGGTAGAGGAACACTCACCTAATTTTGCTTGGAGAGAGATGCAGAGATTCATGGAAGCAGCAGGTGACACCCTTTTGGACACATTTGGGATGAAAGGCAGGCGGACAGTTTGCTTAAGGCTATTATAAGCAGCAAGCACTTGTTATGTGCATTGGGGATGCCAAAATTTCATGTGGTCACTTGGTAATGGGTCTGTTGCTCAACTCCCATGTTATAGTTATACCTGATTGACCAGTTACTGATGAGCATGCACCCAAATGTGTTAGGTATAGATGTCAGCTGAGGTATAGCATGGGAGTAAGGCCTATTGAAACACTGGGGTAGATGGGAGATCATTGTGAGTTGAAGTGGTTTGGAAAGGGGACTTTCGAGGGGACCAGCCTGACAAAAAGATAACAGTGAGGGAAGGAAATAGTTGGTAGGACAGAGGGGGGGTTGGGGCATGAGATTTGGAACTAACAAGGGCAACAATATCATGGGGTGGTGGAACACTGTGATGAGGTACGGGTAGTCATTGGTGGCCACTCCTAAAAATAAATGAATAGTGAGGAAGTGGAGGGATGGGGTTTAAGAGGCATTGAGCAGTTTCATATATCAAACACCAGGTGTCCAACAATATAAACTGCTTAAAAGATTTAGAAGGATTTGTCAGTCACCTTGAGGAGGGAGCAGTTGGGATCAACCAAAAGACCTGTTCACAACCTGGTGTTGACCATAAGACAATCCACTGCTCAATTGAGGGCATCATCTATTTCATGCGTTCCATTGGGCCTGACAGTAATTATGATGATATGGATAATGCTAAAGACAAAGATTATGTTCCATCAGTGTCCAGACGGGAGCAGGCATTGCTGTTGGAAATCAGGGGTACTGATTAGGCAGTGGAGGATGACATCACAGGCTGCAGAAGTCATAGAAGCGCCTCCAAAATTTCCAGTGAACCACAATATTATGTGGCATCCAGATCACCAACAGCACCACAACCGCCAGCACCATCACTCCCAAATGAATCCAGCCTCTGTGCTAGCCCAACATGTAAGTCAAAAGTGAGGCAGTACATTGCAGAAAATAAACTGGCACTGAATCTGGTCAACTGTGCACTCTGATGAAAACCTGTGTGCCAAAGGCTTGCAGGGATCAACTTGGCTACCACATCTATGTGGTCCCAAATGCAGCAGGCCCATGCACAGACATGGGAAGAAGTCAAACGATCTGAGGTGCATCCTTCCCTGAACCATCAGACATAAAGGATACGTGAGCCAGTCTGCACAATCACAGCTGAAAATACTTTAGCTGTATCAGTGCTTGCAAGTAAGACACCAAGCTCTACTTCCTGTACCACAGTTGCACATAGCAGTGATCCCCCATTGCATCAGGGCAGTGTTGTGGAAGTTTAAGCATGGTGAAAAATATCACAAGTCTCATGACTAGCAGTGCCTGCACAATGCTAACATGGCTCCAATGCTGGCGACAGATCTCTTGTCCTACTCAATTTTGGAAAATCCTGGATTCCAGCACTTCATGAGAAATTCTCGGATGATGGTTTTTCTCCCGCAAAGCAGTGCTAGAATTGCACAATAATGTTATGGCTACAGTGAGGTGGGCACTCCAGCCGTTATTGGTTCAAAAAGTCCACTTCACTATGGACACGTGGACCAGTAGTCAGAACATTGAGTACATTTCTGTCACACTGGGTGGCATGTCCTTCCTCCAGTATCCAAGGTTTTTCCCAGAATAATTGAAGGGGACAGCAGTTGTGTGTGGTACAGCACCAGGCAACCTTGTGCATTCATGGGTTTAGGCCAGAAGCCACAGGGGAGTTGACATTTGCAAAAGGTATAGGAGACGGTAGCAGAGTGGCTAAGGTCTCGTAGTTTGCATTTGGGCTTTGGTTGGATCAAATGTCCTTGCTACCATATGAATTTAGAGACAATGCTCATCACTTCAGTTTGTGGCCCATGCTTTATCAGCAATTGTGAGCCTGAGAAGAAATGGTTGCTCTAGGCCAGGAGATCTGCTCCCATTTCACTGGTGCTGAACATGCCAAAAAAGCACTCTGTGAATTGCAAAGGTGCCACAAGTTGCCACTGCACAACCCAAAGTCCTCAGCGGCCAACTCTCTTTGGCACATGTTGGACAGGTTACACGAGCAGTGCAATATGGCACAGATTACTGCAACATTCACAGCAGAGTTCTAGACATGGGGCCTCATCACGAGTTGAGCGCTAACCCCAGCGATATTACCGCTGGGGCTATTAGCCCTACCGCCAAACCCCCCGGCGCTATTAGTGCCAGGTCACAGGTTTGGTGGAACGGTAAGTCCCCATTCACCATTGGGCCCATTTGGGAATTTCCCATTCCCCATTGGGCCCAATAGGGAATGTTCGGCACTATTACCACTGGCGGTATTACTGACAGCGATAATATCACCGAAAATTGGCAAAATTGCTGCAGATTTGCCCCCAGCTCAGAGCTGGGGGTAAATCCGCCAAGCGCGTGATTTGGCGGACCGTTAAATGCGGTGGTAATAGCGTTACAACTGCATTTAATTGCCATACCAGTCTATTTTACTCCTTACAATCTGGCCCATACCCCAAGAACGAGAATGAGGGAGCAGCAGGTATGCCTGCGTCTAACCCTTTATGCCCATGTCTGACCATTGATGCCACCTGCAATGATCAGGTTATGTGTATAGATGAGTGGCACGAGAAGCACATGGCACAAAGACATATTTTCAATCTCATAACAAGTTTTGTGGTGCAGCAAGTGCGGGTCACAGATTTACCTCCAGCCAAGAGCTGGAGGTAAATTAGGTCCCCATGGCAAAAAACTGCCGGTAATACCGGCAGTCCTCTCCATGGAATCCTATTGGACTCCATGGAATGGGGATTTATTGCCCTTTCCGCCACCTGTAATATCTCAGAAATTTCCGGATATCAGGCGGCTGAATTGTAGGTCAGTTTGCCAGTATCCCGCTGGAATTACCAGCAGAATAGTGGCAAACTTATTATGAAGCAGTTTGTTTTAATACTGGCCATTTATGCAGAGATAGAAGGATTTCTGGGAGTATTTTGATGACTCCCTTTATGGAATTTTAACATGATGTGGAGGGGACCGGGGGGTAGCACCCATAGGACTCGTGGTCTGAATAGGAGGAGCATATATAATGCTTCTCAGTGATTTGCTCTTCTGAAGATATCTCTTCTGAGGGAACAGAGCGCCATCTTGGAAGTGCCAGAAAAGTACAAACACGGTGTCCCTTTCATTGTTGCTATAAGGACCAAGTAGACAACGGATGTCTCCTGATACTAATAACGTCTGCTCTTCCTTCAGTAGAGATAGCTTCAGAATAGCTAATCCCTGAGAAGCATTATAGATGCTCCTCCTATTCAGACCATGAGCCCTATGGGTGCTATGCCTCCTCCACTCTTTCGTATTAAAATACAGTGCTTGGGCATAACCCAGTTTCAACAACTGATAAGCATCAAATACCCCCAACTTTGTGTTCAATTGTCCCCATATGGAATGTCAACTTTTTCATAACTTGCTTCCAAAAATGAAAAATAGGTGACACTAGATCACAGGACAAAACCAATGCTACCTATCATTGGTCTTTCAGTTGTTTATTTGGGAGAGAAAGCGGTGCAACCCTCCAGCTCAGATTTCCATTGATCGTAATAATATCAGGTTTCTTTTATAGGGCTTGATGCAAGACTCCTTCGACATCTTAGCACTGTGATTATTACCCAAATTATACTCAGGTAATCGACCTCAGAAGGATGAAGAGATGAACCGACCTTATTGGGATTTAAACTTGTGAAGTGTAGGTATGTCCCATGTCAGATGCAAAGACTTAACTTGTGAGATATCCAAATAATAACACAAATACACAGAAACATACTTTTGTAGTGTTGCACCCAACCCGAGCATTACAACATTATCTATTGCCATATTACAGTTGTACACGTTCCACCGATAATTCCTTATAATACTCAAAATCAAGGTCCATATGAGATTCCTATTGACATTGGAAACACTATTTTCCACAAAGGCTTGTGAGTACTGTGGCAAAGTGACATCAGCGTCATTGTAATAATTGGGAGTGGTGCTGCCAGGTCCACAAGGCCAGGGAAGACCATTTTCCACATATCCCAAGAACAAGTTTCACAGATCATTTTGAAAAACCAAACAAACAAGGACCACATCTCCCAGAATCTCAATCTCTCACAGAGGGAAAACCTGCAATGGATCAAAAGTATAATTTACTTCATAAAGAGGACAATTATTGGAGACGCATGCCTCTCTCTCATTTAATATCTAGGGGTGACAGAAAGTAGCGCAACTACCCCCTTTGCGATAAACAGACCCACAGAAAGCATTTCACTTCTTCCTTAAACGTATGTGTTCCAGGCAGCAAACAAAATGACAGAAAATGTCTCCTGCAGCCAACACCTCAATTGAAATCAATCGGAGAAAGACCCACTAAACACAAAATAAAATATAAACTACTTGCTGAGTACAGGGTGCAGTCAGAGCCAACTCCATGAAGGGGAGGTCCTGTAGCCAGAAGAACTAGATGAGACAGCAAAACCAACTGACTCTCTCACAGAACCACACAGGAAACAAATCCTAAATGATGGCTGTTCTCTTTAAACTCAGAACTACACACAGTGCTTACTGTGGAGCATGCTCAGATTGGACACCTGACCTTTTCAGCCACTCAGGCCGACATTCTTCACTCTAGGCCTTATATAGAGGCCAACTCTGAGGACTGTAGTGAAAGGGGGTATTGGAGTGTAGGGCTGATGAGCTGTATTATTTGAGGGCTCAAGAGCTGCTGGATAAGAAGACAAGGGGGGTCATTACGAGGTTGGAGGTAGCCATGGCACTGTTAGCGCTATGGCTACCCCCATACCACATACCATGTGCGGGTTCCCTGAATGGGGAAATACCGGGTCCTTCCAACCTTGGAGGACCCAGTATTTCCCCATTCAGGGAACCCATCCCCATTCGCATTCGAGCCCCCATAGGGAATGGAGACCATGCTAACAACAGGCCCGCTAAGGGACCTCGTAATGCGGCGGTGAGGGTTGGTGGCTCCGGCACCTTTACCGGCGCCGTTAACCCCTTACCGCCGCAGTCGTAATGACCCGCAAGATCTGTGGAGGAGAGGACCATCAGAGGAGTGAGAAGAACGAAGCCTAGAAAGAGGGGGGAGGTGGAGTGAAAGACAGTAAAGCAGTAACTGGAAGAAGATGACGTTTGAGGGACCTCCTGAAGACTGTATGGAGATGGAGTGAAAGAGGAAACTTATAGTGGAGAAAAGAAGAGAAAAACGTACGTGTGGAGGGGGTAGGGCAGAAAACCAAAGAGGAACACGGAATGGTGAGTGGGGCAGCTTAACCCAAAAAGGAAAGAAGGTGAGCGGTGCAGCTTAACTCAAAAAGGGAAGAAGGACAGAGGTTGTGGCCTGTGGACAGAGTTTGTGGCCTGTGGACAGACAAAGGCTGTGACCTGTGGAGGGGCAGAGGGGAAGATCCTCAGAGGGAGACTTTACCCATAAGGGACAAAGCCAGAGTCTGTGATTTGTAAAGAGACACATGCTTTAACCCGTGAATGGGCAACAAAGTACAAGTAGAGATTGTGGCCAAAGAATAGGCACAGACAGACAGAAAAAGGCAAAGACAAAGTCAAAGAGATGGTGGAACCTAAACACGTTGAGGCTATGACTAAAAAGAAATCAGAGAGAGAAGGCTGACTGCACACCATGGTGAAAGAAGAGAAATAGATTGCTAAGAATTGCTAAGGCCGACCAGGGCAAATCAGTGACAGGCTGGAGGACTTGCATTGGTACCGCCCCATGGAGAAGACTAGACAAAAAGTGCCCTGGGCAATAACCCAGGAGAAGACAGGGACAACATACACACAACAGAATAATCCTGACAAAAAATACACTATTTGAACGTGAGTTGATTGTACACATCATTTGCCATATTACACTACACATTGTCACTTGCATTCCATAGTCTTTAAGGACTCATGTAACTTGCATGAGGGTGTATTGTTCTTCTGCGCTGAGTCCCCCCTCATGTGATACTTCGTCTGTTATTATTTTGAACTATTGACAGTGAAACATTTTATTTGTTTGACCCTCTTGTTTGGGTCTTTGGTACAACCTAGAGCTGGATGGCAGTGGATGGAGTAGCCCCTGTGCCTGCATCTGCTGCTGTTTGTTAAAGCTGTAAAACTATGTGGTCTCTCCTCTTGCAGTCTTATTATGAATAATGTGGTTATTTCTCTGATTGTGGTAATTCCACTCTAAAAGTGGTATCCAATGGGTCCAGGATTCATTAAGTAAATTCACAGTAAACATTACCCCATTTTTGGATTATTGAAAGTCAAAAAATGCATTTCCACCAGTAAGATTGGGAGGGGAATCCATGTGGGTCATAAGTGGTTGAGGCCACTTATGTCCCGTGGCAACCATTTCCAAGAAGAGTCTGTAATGACCCTGTGGGAAATTGCATTTTCCAAACAGGCACTGGATCAGTGGTCTTCAAACTGCGGTGCTGCCCCCCATAGTGGGGCGTAAAGGATGTCTATGGGGCATGAGGCTCTATAAAAACGGATTACGGTGACTACTTTTAATAGAAAATATGAGAAATTATAGCTTGTGGGGGGGGGGGTTAGAAGCAATATTTGTACTCAAGAGGGGGGCTCAGTATAAAAAGAGATTGATTTTGCATTCAGAGCATTGTAATGCACATCAATTTAAGAACATGCAGCACACATGGTGCATCCTATCCCTGTATTTGCATGATTGCAGACTCCGGTGAAAAAGGGTCTGATGCCCTTACTAAATGTGGATGAACATGTTTTCTTACAAGTGAAGGCATTTGCTGGGTATCGCCTCCATTAACTTCTGTGATACAAAATGTGGGGAGCTGGCCCATAGTTTGGGCAAGACAATTATGTATTAAATGATGAAAACATGAACTGGAATTTCATGTGAAACTCCTGTAGAATCTATAATCATACAGTATTCACCGCTGTTTAATTTTATATAACTTGGGTAATTTCAATGTTGAAGGGTAAATAACCGTGGTAAATAAACCCGACATGATTTCTTTCACCTGTAGCTTTGATATCGATGCTATGGAAGAGTCTGGAAGTTACACTGTGCTCAGTAAAATAATTGTTTGTATTAAAAAAAAGTTTACCAATTTACAAACTTTATGCTTAGCAATTGGCTGACATCCGTGAATTTGGAATATTCATTATTTCGTACTGATATTCGGTTGCGATGTACATACAGTGCACATTTTATGATTCACACATATTTGATTCTGCTTTGTAGTGAATCTGGATCTGAAACGATTCACAGTTCATGTACAACTTTTCTTGTGTCTGTTTGTTCTATACCTGACTCCATCAGTAACTCCATACCTGTCTTTGTCTCCGTAGAAGACGAGAGGTGAAAGCCAAGAATCAGAAGTCATAAGTTACGTTGAAGAATTGTATTCTGAAAAGTCACCAGGATGTGAAGACCTCAAAGTGGCTCTGATGCTGAGAAAGTAACACGGATCCCAATCTTAGCAAACTTGCTCTGCTTGCAGCAGAAGCAGCATTAGAAAAGGACAACCATCTTGTTCCTGCTCTTACAACCCAAACCAAGCGAGAGGGAATCAGGGGTCTAAGTCAGATGTCGGGAGACAAATTCACCCCAGATTTTAGGGGGTAAATAGTTCCCATTTATGGTGACTGAATTCAAGATAAACTTTACATACTGTGAATCTAAATGGCAATGTATTACATAGGTAGTGGCTTTCCTGAAAAACCCTGCCTTGAATTTCACCCTCAAGATTTTAGATAGAGACTCCAAAATCACCATTTCTCTTGAAGCTTAAGTCTTATTGTGATGTAGTGTCCCTGTCATAAATTGCTATATCTAATATGACAATTTCTAATCTTCAAGTAATGGTTTAAGTCAAATTTAGAAATGTACATGATTGGAACAATCAGAACTGCCCAGTATCTAAAGTTTAAATGGAAAACTTCTGACAGCCTCAGAAAGTATTCAAGATCTTAAATCTGGATGTTTTGGTTCTCAGGTATTTAACGCAGAGCCTGTCGCTAGGTTCCATGCCATCCTCAAAAGCTTACACAAGAAAACAAGCATTAAGCTCATTAAGTTTTCATGCATTTGAAATCTCAAACTCTTTGCCTTTTGTGTAATAGCATTCAGCACTAAATCACGTTGAAAAATAATTTTCCTCACTACTAGTGCAGGAATGTGGCCGAAACTCAAGAGAGTTGAGATTGTGAAATATCTCGTAAGAACACTCTTTGTGGGAGAGTGGATCCTTGCTTGATAGGTTCTGGCACTTTACCTGTGAATGACTGAAGAACTGGTGGCCGCAGAATGCTGTGAAGAGCTCAAAGCTGCCGGTAAATCCTGGTGAATGCTGTGTCCATGTCTCTCTCCAGTTCTACTGAGCCTCTGTTTGCCACCCTTTCCTGAAGAAGGAGCTACAGAGTGACTCAGGAGACGCAGACCCACAAGTCCAGGCAGGCAATGATATCACCCGAACACAGACGTGTTGTTAGAGGGGCTGGTGGGCTAAAGCCACGTGTCTTTTGGTTGTAGCCCCAGATAGAAGCTCCGGGGCTACAACCAAAAGGCTAGCTAGCCCCAAGTCCTGACCGTTCTGACATTAGTGTAGCCCCAGATCTTTTCCAGACCTAGCAACACCCCCGGCCGAACATGATCTGCCCCAATATCTAGGGCCCATGGGTTAAAGCATTATATGATATTCATTTCCGGCACTGTTCTCAATAGCCATTGCTAACTGCAGTGGGAGCATACATGCTACTCAGGAAATCGTATGCAATGTTAATTGTTGAAATGTTACACAGATAATTACTTATTTTGGGGATTTTGTACCCAACCAACTAAGTACCAGTCAGTGTCTAATGTCACTCAGCAGTAAAAAGGGTCATTGTGCAACTACATCTGGCTTAACCGTCTCTCTTTGTGCCTCATGGACTCACCAAGAGCGGGACTTGTTCATGGTCTTCTTGAAGATCTGCAATACTTATGGTGTAATTGATCTTAGCTATGTCTACAAGTGTTGGTTGCAGAGGATGGGCAGCAAGATTAAAGGGCTTAGGTTTAGCGCTCCAGTTTCCCATGAAAAGGGAGGCAGCCTATGCAGCAGAAAAACCCTAAAGAACACATACTGCCAAGGTAGAATTAAAGATTGTGTTTTGTTTTTGTACTTAAGTGCCTCATGAAGTGAGCGGATGACAATTAAGTCTGATTTTTGTTATGAAGTAGTCCTTAACCTTGCTGCACAGAGATGTTTTTTATGCTAGTATTCATGACCTCATAGCTCTGAGGATCAACAGAGTATCAATCATATATTAGTGCATCCGTTTTCAATACATTACTGGTGTACAGCACTTTGTCCTTGACAGGTGTTTCGCTTGAAAAGCAGCTTCATCAGGACGAAAACCTAATTTATAATGTTGGTGAAAAAAAGACCACACATGCTATGGTGGTTATAGCTGAACATACATCAGGCCTAGATATGCATGGCGTGTCACTTCACAGCAGAGATGTGGGCAAAGGAGGAGCAGATTGAGGGGAAATGCATGCAAAACACGTGCCGTGGATTAAGTAACATGCACCAAGAGTGTATTGATGACTGATGCACTAATATCATACTAATTGTGCTACAGAGCTATCAGTCCATGGACTCTTGGCATAAAAGCACATCTTTCCATTAAAGATAAGTACCACTTCATAGCAAGAATCAGGCCCCAGTGCCATCTGTTCACCTCATGTGGCAACTAAGCACAAAGGAAACCCCATTGTTTCTAGTTCTATGTCTGCAAGCGTGTGAAGGATGAACGAAGAGTGCGTGAACGGAGTATGACTCCTGTTAGACTGAGAGTGGGTATTTCATATCATAATGCACGTATAGCAATATTTAATATGGCCTAAAGGTGATTCGAATTACGGTAAAGGTTTAAAGGCATGCCCTTAAATGCTTGAATCGCTTTGCTATACTATTCTACTCAGCCAGGCTTCCAGTGTAGTTTCTGCTCCGCTAGTAAGGCTATTCTCTGTGCTCTATCCTACTGATCCCGAGATTCAAGCTCCAAACAGCCGGCGGGGCCAGCTTCCCAGTTCTGGCAGCCAAAGTGTGGAACTCTGTGCCTCTCACTATCAGAAACTTGCCTTCCCTGAATTCATTTAAACACAAAGCCAAAATGTGGCTAGTCTCCTCTGATGACCAATTGTCACTTTAATAAGCATGTCTACGTATGTATCAGCTCTTGAATCTGCAATGTGATCTTATTTTAATGCTCAATCTATATGTTCTATTTATATGTTCCTTGCTATGTTATATTGATATGTAACCACTGCCTCAAGATACGCGCCCGGTAGCCTCCGGGCCTGGTTTGCGCCATACAAATAAAACAAATACAAATACAATGCAAGCTTTCACAACTGTGCCTTAAAAATGAAAACAAAGTCTTAGAGACGATTAGTTTCTTTGAATAAATTATTCCTTATGCTAATAACAATCCATATGGGACATATTTTGGTTCTTATGACCACTTTCATAACTTTGCCAAGAACATGTCTAATACTTTTTCCTGTTATGTTATGTTAAAGGCTCTTGTGCCGTGCTCTATTGCCAGCTGCATGGTTTCTTGGCGCTCTGGCGGCTTTGTAAAGTAAGGAGGAGGCGGGTAGGTTAGTGTGACTGAGCGGGAGAAAAGAGCAAGAGAGCTGTGATGTGATGTTGGCAGCTTAAGTTCGGTTGCCATTGTTCACTGAATGTAGGTGTGTTTTTTGGTTGGTAGCCGCCATGTGGTATTGGGCGAGACTATGGCCCTAATTACAAGTTTGTCGGTCCGGTAATAAAGTGCCAGTAGCACTGTGTACCGGCACTATTACTGTGCCGCACAATTCCAAGGCATTATGTCGGTAACACGAGCATCGATAGTTGCCATCGCTGTGCCCCTGGTGCCGGAGGCACAGACAATGGAACTACTGGTAACCCCCCAGACACATGCTGGAATCACCAGCACCACAGAGCCATTAGCCAATTACAACCATGATATTACCGGTACTACCAGCATAAAAATGCTTGCAGCACCGGAAAAACCATGCCGGAAATATCAGCATCGATACCAGGTGGTAAATGTCCCCAGGTGTGCCCAAATAGGTCACAGGTGCACCCATTCCCACAGGTAGAGCCAATACAACCAGAAACACTAGAAAAAGACCACACGCATAACCAGAACACTCCACCAACACAATCATGCTGCCTCTCTCCGTGGTTGCAATGGAAATGGATGTGGTGCAGGCTGCAGTGCAGCTGAATAAACTGAAGCAGCCCCAATGGCGGCAGGAGGCCAGGGAGAGGAGGAGGAGGAGAAGGAGGATGGCTGGGATGCAAGTGGTGAGGTGGAGGCAAGCATTCATACCCCACAGAAGGGCCATACCCTGGGCCCTGACAGATGGGCAGATATAGCTTGTCGGGGTGGGGTTAGAAGCAATATTTGTACTCAAGAGGGGGGCTCAGTATAAAAAGAGATTGATTTTGCATTCAGAGCATTGTAATGCACATCAATTTAAGAACATGCAGCACACATGGTGCATCCTATCCTTGTATTAGCATGATTGCAGACTCCGGTGAAAAAGGGTCTGATGCCCTTTCTAAATGTGGATGAACATGTTTTCTTCCAAGTGAAGGCATTTGCTAGGTATCGCCTCCATTAACCTCTGTGACTTCCATTAATACCCTGTACCGCTAAACAGGGAGACAATTCAAGAACTACTGACCCTAATCCAGGGTTATATAGGGAGCAGGATCGACATCCGGACAGCCACACCACTGCTGTTGAAGCTGTTGTCGGTCCTGCACCTCCTAGCCACAGGCACATTCCAGCACTCCGTGGGCCAGCTGCATGGCATATCACAGCGCACCTTCTCCAGAGTGCTGGTGCAGGTACTGGAGGTCCTTCTGTGCCATGTGGGCCAGCACATCGCCCTCCCAACATCCCTTGCACAGATGAATGCCACCAAGGGCCTCTTTTACGCACTTGCAGGCATGCCAAACGTGCCCGGAGTGTTGGTCTACACACATGTGGAGCTGGTGCCCTAAAACACCACAGAGGAGGTGCACAGGAACCGCAAGCAGTACCATTCCCTCAATGTACAGATGACCTGTGACGCCGACCTCACCATTACCAGGGTCAACCCACGACTCCATGGTTCTGCGGAACAGCACCCTGCCAGCATACATGGCATGGCACAGAGGACAAAGGACTTGTATGTATATGGACACGTACACACACATTGCTGCATGGTGCACAGGCCAAGGTAAGAGGCAAGACACCAATGCATGAACCACAACCACATAGCATTAGAGGGTACAAACAGTGCATGGCAAGTCAGTCCACGAAGCACAGGTGTAAAACCAGAATGTTGCTTTGTCAGACAGTGTCAAGTACATACATCGACCCTGAGGAATCAAACCGGCAATACACTACAGGTATCAGAATGCAACACTGCCACTCTCAAAAATCCATACCTGAGGTACACCTTCCCACCCAGGCCAATGAAGGCATGACATAGCAAGGTGCATGCATGAACAGAACACATAGTGGGTGTCATGTGGTGTGTGCAGACACTGTATGGGCAGTGGCATGGTGATTAGCACACCACACCATGGGGATATGAATGCTGGTACTGTTGGTGGCTATTGCATTCCCACCCATATCAATCCACCCCAGGGAGTACAACACAACAGTAAAAGATAGAGTCCTCTTTAAAGCACTTGCCCTCACCCACAAGTGCATCCACCTCAATGCTCCACCCTATCTCTCGGAGAGAATCCACCCCACTAGATCCACCAGACCGACCAGAAATCCTTATGCAAATATGCTCACAATCCCTAGAGTCGAGAGAGCCAGAGTAGGCGGGATCAGCTTCCCGTATCTAGCAGCGTTGCAATGAAATGCCCTATCACCACCGTTGAGAGCAGAAGTCTCTCATTTAGCATTGCACAAGTCGCTGAAAACTATGGTCTTCAACTAAAACTCATCCAAGACAGAAAATATACTCATTCTCATGTTTTTGCTAATTTCAGAATGTGTATATAATGTAAAGATAATGTACCCCAAACTTTGTAACTGTACTCCTGCTATGTTTTCATTACATGTATGTAAATTTTTGTAACTAAGAATGCCACAAGTAACAGTGCCGCAATGCTTTTGGGCTGCATGTGCGTTATACAAATGCATAAATAAATAAATAAATAAATAAATAAAACACATTCTGGTGCAGATGACATGCAATTCCTGTCACAGGGTGCCTCACAGTGCATGACTCACAAACCATGGTACTGGATGTATGGAGTACCTGGGTATCAAACAACGTGCCATTAAAAAGTCATTCTTGACACATATATGCCATGGCTCACCTTGTGTCCACCCCCCTTGACGGTGATTCTGGATATGCACTGCTGCCCTGGCTTTTGACCCCACTGAGGGAAACCACAGTCGCTGGAGGACCTGGCATGCCACCGTGCCCATGTGTGAGCAAGGGCAACCGTCGAAAAGATGTTTGGACTCCTTAAGGCACTTTTCAGTTGCCTACACCGGTCGGGGAGGGGGCACTTATAAACCGGCCAGAGAAGGTGAGGAAGATAGTCCTGGCCTGTGCAATGTTGCATAATATCTGCATAAGGCAAAACATACCCCTGCCCCAGACCTCGACATGCCACCACCTTAGGGTTGAGATGGTGATGAAGGTGATGATGCTGGCGAGGCAGCACCAGCCAGGCATAGGCACGTGCCAATGAATGCCAGGGAGGGGTGTATTGTATGACAAGAAATCATAAACTACTTCTTATGTCCCCTCACTGTACACCACCCATGATATATCACTGTACTTAACGTGCTCACTCAATAAAATGCATAACAGCTGTCTGATTATTGTTGCAAGTGAATAGTTAAATGTATTTAACATGACTACATAATACAATTCAAACCACCTGCCTGCTGCCACCTCCCCACACAACCACCACCCCCTCCCCATACAAATACACACCCCTCCACCACCCCCTCCCCATACAAATACACACCCCTCCACCACACACCTTCCACCCCCTCACCACACACCCACCACCCCTTCCCACACATCCACCATCCCCTCCCCACACAACATAATTGCAAACTATCTATTCTCCCAGTCCAGTGTCTCACTCCCTGTGCCTCTTGGCACAAGGACACGTGCCACAGGCAGGCACAACCAAATGTCTCTGGGAGCGGTGCTTGGGGCTGCTCTGCACTGAGCCAGCATGGGTGGCCGTGCTGGAGGTGCGGTCTGACCCTTGGTGCTGGAGGTGCAGTCTGACCCTTGGGCACCCATGCCCTCCTTGTTGACTTGCTCAGACATGGTCATAGACTCTGCCAGTGCCAACACTCCCTCATTCCCCTCATAGATCCTCTGGGCAAGTTCATCGAGTGCTGCAGTGGTACGGCCGGGGGCACAGGCACAGCGCCGGCCACTTGCCTCTATGGGATCCCTAATGAGCTGGGCCTCTGCTAGCTGCTGCTGTTGGATGTCTACCATCTACTCATGGTGAGCCTTCATCTGCCATATGCGCTCGCCCATCTCCCTGATACACATCATTGGTGAGCGTGGCGGACTGTGGAGGTTGGATGGGGTAAATGGAGCCAGTGAAGATATATTCTATCTTTCATAGGTGTTGTAGTTGTAGATTGCATTTTTTGGTCACAGTAGCAATGTGATTTGTGAAGGAAATGTGGCGATCATTGCTGAAGCCAAGGGATTTCACAGGTGTGGACAGGGATGTGTGGGTTGTCCGTGGGGAGTTTTTTGATCCTGGGGTTGAGCTTGGGTTTGTGCCGGAAGGGGCAGAACGGTAAGATGAACCATTTTGGAAGGCTTGTGGAAGTGGATGGCTATCTAGGTGGTGATAGTGGAGGGACAGCGTTTGAGGAGGTGGGGTTGTGATGGGGATGAGAGTTTGGAAGTATATGTGCTTGTAATCTGCATATTGGTGGAAATTGACCTTTTGCCTGCTAAGGGTCAGTCCAAGGGAATTCGGTAGCTGTCCTCTTCTTCGTCCCAGTGCTCGAGTACACAGACATCTTCCTTGTCCTAGTACTTTGTGACTGGCGGTTTGCCTGCTTAATTTATAAGTGGATTTTGAGGGAAAAGATGAGGAAACTATGCCGAATGTGCCTTCCCTTTTCTGGCCACTCCAGGGGATCCTCCTGTACCATGGGAGCAGTGGATGGACTCCTTCTTAGCATACCTCTGGGCCATTGGGGGAGTGAAGTTTAATGATGATTTGAAGGAAGCTTCTCTTCTGAACTGCATTGGGGTGTAGGCATTACAGATTTTTCGCACCTTGCTTGAGGTGACTATTTCGGATGGTGTTGGTGACTCAAATGCATCGGGTGCAACCAAGAAATATGAGGCATCCCTAGCAAAACTTGGAAAAGATTTTGGGAACAAAACTAATGTTCTAGAAAGAGATTATTTCTTCACAAGGGAGCAGAATACAAGGCCGTCTGTGGACAGCTATGTTGCAGTTTTGAGGGGAATGATTGCCAGTTGCAAATGTATAGGCTTTGCTGATGAGTACCTGAGGGATCAACTTATTCTCCATACGACTGATCCCCACATCCAACAAAAGCTATGGCAGGCTAAGGATCCTAACCTAGAGCAGGTCATTGAAATGTCTAGGACAATGGAATTAGGGAACAAGTGTATGAAAGTAGTCCAGCATGATTCCACTGCTCAGGAAATAAAAACAGATAGGGAATGTAGCGGAAGATGATAGTAATGACATCACTGTGGCTTTGGCCAAAAAGGGATCAGTGTCTGCACCACGACATAAGTTGAATCCACATGACAAAATTAAAAGAGACGAGCCTGTTTCTGGAACTGAACAAGGGGCTGGTGGGTATATCCAAGGAACACGTTCATAATGTAAGTGTCATAAGTGTGGCTCCACCAGACAAATGGCGAAAAAGACTGTTGGGCCGCTGCTGCAGAGTGTTTCTGGTGTGGCAGGGTGTGCAACAGCGCCAACGGGAGGAACAGCATTAGATCTATTATAGGGGGGGCCTAGGAGCCTTATCATGATTTCAGATTCAGAGAATGATGACCCTGTCCACATACTTACCATTGACTCCCCAGGAAGGAGAGGGCCATAAGTGCACGTGGAAATAAATGACATTCCTATGAATATATATAAAAAAAGAACAATTCTATAATGGTGAATACTGGTTCACCATACACAATGGTAGATGCCCGGGTATTTGTGCACAAATTGAAAGGACAACTGCATGAGTTGAGACCCACTCATGTAAGGGCCACAGTCTATCATAATACAGGGAAATTAATGGGTCAATTTCAAATTCGGAGATAGGGACGCTTTCTGTAAAATGTATGTTGCAGGGAATGGATAATCAGTAGTAGGATGGGAAAAACAAGCTGCCATATGGATTGAAATACACCTTGGGTAGGAAAAGCCTATAATGTGCGTCACAACCCATGATTTCTCATGCAAGGAGCGTTTAGTGGAGATATTTCCCTTTGTGTTCAATGACAAAATAGGCATGCTGAAAGGATTCAAGCATCGAATTGCGTTGAAGAGAGGAGCGAAGCCAGTGATACATAAGGCCAGGAACATACCTATCCGCACTAGGGATGCCTTGGAAAAGGAGTTAGGAAAAGTGTGTGAAGATTTTTAAAACCTTGGAGGCATACAAGGTTTACATAGTTGTGCTAATGGATTACACCTCCAATTGGGTGGAATGGGGTGTAGTGCAGGACTATGTGACATCTCAGAAGATTGTCAGGTTTCTGCAAGCTATCTTTACTAGAGAGGGTGATCCTCAGGAGACAATTACTGACAACAGGGCACAATTTATTTCTGAAGAGATGTATAGATTCCGGAAGGATAGAGGGATACAGAATAAGTGCATCTCACATTATCACCGCATGACAAATGGTTTTGTAATATGTAGGAATGGGTTCAGAAAGGGTACAATTCAACTGGCACTTGCAAACTCACTACTATGGAGAGATACCCTCAGGGAGTCATTAATTGCCTACCAGATGACTCTGCTTTCCACCACTGTGGCTGAACTGTTCGTTACGATGAAAGGGAGAGCAGCGTGCAGCCGTCTGAGTCCGACTTGGCTGTCAACAAGGAATGTCAAGAGTGTGGATGTGGAGGAGGTGCTAAGGAAAGTGAGAGAGAAGCAAAATAAATACAAAGAATATTATGATCGCACCAGAGGTACCCATGGTGCTTTCGTTTAAGAAAGAGGAGTTGGTCAGAGTGAAAAGCCACAGGAAAGTGCTGAAGGGTTTGCCCAAATATCGGAGCCCACAGAAAGAAAGTGTTGGGCAGAAGAATGTGGTACTGGATGATGGAAAGAAGTGGTCTTCTGATGACGTTGTTCGCTGTTCCATCAATGCAAGAGATGTTTCAAGCAGTGCCCTGTCTTCTGATGACACTGCTCCAAATGGTTCTGGTCTTGGTGCTAATCTCATGGATCTGTCAGCCAAGGGAAGATCACCCCAAATTTGAGAGACAAATTTATTTATTACTGATTTTAGAGATGATTGTGTTTATTCTAGTTCTGTTGTGTGTGTTCTTGGTCATTCCTGTCCTATTTTTTCATTCTTTCTTTCTTCCTCCTTTCTTTCTTTTGGTTATCACTTATGTTGCTCTCCATATACCTATTTCCTTCCTTTTCCTTTCGTTGGGTTGTTTTTCTTTGTTCCTTTCCGTTCACCTGTTTCCTTCTCCCTTCCTTTGGGTTGTTTTCCCCTGTTCTTTTTTTGCTATGGGAGGTGGTGTTATGGATGGATCTCCTGTATCATTCTAGAGCCACCCAGACTTCAGGAACGATACGAGAGAGCAGTTACGCAACAATTGTCAGCAACGTTCCTGCGTCTGTGTCTGTGGGTCTTTTGTGGCAGTATGCTTACCTTCATTGAGCCCTTCTTGTCGCTGCATCTTCATTTTACAACAACAGTGTGAGGAGTATGAGTAATGCTGTGTGTCCTTTGTTTGTGATGCTGTGGAGATCATTGAGATTGTGAAATGTAGAGGTCTAGGTACTGTGTTCAGGTTGAAAGCCATATTGGAATGGGTTGAAGAGGGTGTTTGTGGTGATGTGTTGTTGCAGTTGGGTAGTGAGGAAGCATTCCATGATTCTGGCAAGGTATGACAGGGATGGGACAGTAGTTTTCAGGGCTTTGGGGTTGAGAGTTCGTTTTTTGAGGAGGGGTGAGATTTCTCCAGTTGTGAGTGCAGAGGGTATGGATACCATTTGAGCGACAGGTATACAGAATTATGTTCACTGCAGATCATAACACTGTTTCTTTGTGTGAATGGAAGTGCATGATAAATGATAAAACTGTGACTATCAAGGTGACGTACACACAGTGTTATGAAGCCCCTTTTTCCCTGACTCTGGTCCAAACAAGGGTGTTCACCACCATCACCCCGATCCAGGGACAGTTCCCATGGTAACCACCACCCCTTCCCCCAGCCCACGGGTTAGGGAGGGGCACTGCATTTGCTAAATAAAATTGCTGTTAACAGGAGATGGGCTGCAACCCTGAGTACTTGATGACTAATGGACACAGACACCAGAGAGAATTTTACAGGGATTCCAATGGGGACCCCTCTTCATTTATGATAAACACATGTAATTTTAAATACCCTTTCCTTTCCGCTTCCCTAGGATTCCCCTGGTGTGAGCACCAACTAAATTGGGACCTGCTATGTCAGCTTCCCTTCGTTGGAGAGTTCTCAGGGACCATTGGGATAGCCTGATGCAACAGGCCCCTTACCTACAGTCAGGTAGAACTCACATGGAGTGTGAGGCCAGTGGATGGCCTCTGTGGGTGGTCCAATCTTGCTGGTCAGTCTCAGGCAGGCAGCCACATTATCCTGCTACCTCCCTATTCAGGTGGATGGGTGGGGTTGGGGTATCCATGGGAACTGTCCCTGCTCCGGGAAGGTAAGGGTACAACCTTGCACTGACAAGGCCTGGGAAACAGGGGGATACAGTTCTACAGCCCTCAATGTCTATCACCACAGTGCTCCAACTAGGAATTGAATGCCTATCAGCTCTGGAAACTCATGCCTGACAGGGACGAGGGAAAAAAAAATTAATCACAGATTAAACAAGCAGATTTTCTTTTAGGGATTCTGCAAAATACCTAAAGACTTTTGGTGTTATACCAGGCACTCAAATAATTTTCCCAGAACTTGCATCATATGCTCAGATACTCACCAGGTGACATTGTGCTCCATCACAAGTACAGGGACCCTCATCTTTTACCAGGCATACATCATTCAGCAGGTACTCCCATGTTTTCCTAAGTAATTCCAAGATCAAACCAGGTATTCCCATCTTATTTGGGAATACCATGGGCAAGCGCTAAGGAGACCGAGGAGGCAAAGTGCTCAGGGAAAGAGGGATATGGGTCAGATAGTGCGAGGGATGGGGTGGTGGACAAGACTCAGTAAGCTGGTCAGGGAAGAGTCCCCTAGGACAAGTGCTGGTGGGGGGTCAGAGGGAGAATGGTCGAAAGAGTGCCTGGACCCAATTAGGCTCAGGAGGGATACAGGCTACCAGGCATAGGGGCAGGTGGAACTAGCAGGGGAGGGAGAAGGTGGAGGAGCAAAGGAAGGTTTTAAGGAGCTTCTTGAATTTAAGGAGTTCCAGCTCAAGATGGAGAGAGGCAGGAAGGCCATTCCAGATGGAGGTTAATACCGGAAAGGGAGATCTGCCCCATGCTCTGCTTGGAGAAGTGTTTGGCTTGCAGAGAGTTAGAGCTAGAGGACCGAATAACTCTTGCATGGAGGTATTTAGGGAGAGAGAGTTGGACGTAGTGAGGTTCCAGCCCCAGAAAGCCTTGTGGGTGATTCAGAGGGTATTGAATTTGATCCTTGCAGCCACAGGGTTCCAATGGAGAGATTTTAGGGCTGGAGAGAGGCTGTCCATGGGCTTGAGGGCAAGGATAAGTCTTGCAGTTCTGTTCTGGATTAGTTGAAGAGGGCACAGGGAGGATAGAGGTATATTAAGGAAGAGGCTGTTACAGTAGCCAAGCCTGGAGAGAACCAGAGGCTGGAGACATTGTATTTCTGTGGGAATGTGAGTACAGGGAGAACGCAAATGAGGTGGTGAAGCTGAAAGTGAGATTTCTCGACAAGGTCAGCGATGTGAGGTAAGAAGGAAAGAGAGGAGATGACACCCCGTTTTTTGCCTCACAAGAGGGTGAGGGGAGGGGGCCCAAGCAGGGCAGACAGAGAGTAGGAGGGAAAGGGGGGGAGCAATTTTATTTCAGTCAGTGTCACTAATACCTGGTATTGCTATCATATACCCAGCTACTCTGCAACCAGGAGAAAGCATATGGCTCACGATAATAATCTCCATTGACATATCATGACATGATATAACATGAAATGACATAACATTTGCTATTGTGTCATTTGGCTTGACTAATGTTGTATGGTTCTAAAGGTGACAAATCACCACACAGAAGACCGATGAAGAGAAATAATTTGAACAAATTACAAAACGACATGTCTTGATAGTGACCAGCTATGTCCAGAATCATAAACATACACAGACAATTATTTCTTTTTACAACAACATGAACTGGGCTGGCCCTGGTATATCATGTAGTGTATAACCTGCAGAGGAATAAAAAGAAAAAAAAGTAATCCACCACTTTTGGCCTTAATGTGTGATTGTAACAGTGTTTTTCTGTTTGTTTATATTTTATTGATTTATGTATGTGCTTCTGCAAGTTGAATTCCTGCCTTCGACATGTATGTATGATAAATAGGCATCACTTGGCCTTTAATGTCGGTCTTCCCTCTAACTCCAGAATACCACTATACACACTGTATTAAACATTCATTTTTCTGAGTGTACTCAATTATTAATTTGAACATTTGTTCTCTATATAGTAACAAACAACTAAGCACGCAGGAAGTCTCATCCTTTTTCTGTCTTCAATATAGTGACCATCTCTATTGATATAGACAAAGGGATTGACTGCACAATCCACAATTCTACTTTACAAACTGTGACTTGGTGTAGATATCCTACTTAGTCACAAATTCCCTTTGTTTTTAAAATCTTTCTTGTTATGTACAATTGGGTAGTCGGGATAGGTATGCTTCTTCTAAATATTCCCTGAGAAAGCACATAGCATCTGACACATGGGTAGACTCTTCTGTTATCATTGAGGATATTACTCACAGCCTTAACCCAGGGAAGTCCATACTCTTGAAAGGTAGGTCTGTGCTAACCAAAATATGTATGTAAATGTTACATTATTCTATCAGAACCAACAATTAGGCACACGGAAGAAGACACCTTGGTTCTCAGAGTGCCCCTCCCTCAGCATTAAGGTCAGACTTCCTTTGTAATAGGGGTTGGTGCCAGCAGCCAAAGCAATCATCAAAAGAAACCAAGAATGGTATAACTATGAATATTGCCAGATATCAGTTATGGGATAGCACTTAACATTTGCAATGCAAAATCTATTTAAACATAATTGAGGAGAAGCAGAAACATGACTCTCTTAAAGTAGATGTGTTACCAGCAAATTAATATTTGAGGATCAGTATTATTTATTATCTTGTTGACTAAGAAATGCATTATGAAAATATTCCATTAATTAATTAATAAAAATACACTTAATACCAGAGACCAGTCTCTAAGCGCAGGACCGGGATTTGAAACTGTGTTGCTCTGCATTGTCTTTCTTCCTAGAAAAACACACTGCCCTATGAGCTATCCTCTCGGCACATCATTTAGTGAAATGCCACAGTAGACTTGTGTGAGCTATCAGGATTTCTTCAGAGTGAGAAGCCTTAAGAGCACCATGCATATTTGTACAAAAGTTAGCAGGGTCCAATTAGTACTCCTAAGGCATTGTTGATCACCCGTTGGATCATTGTGGAGATGGATAAGGTTTTCGTTGCATGCCCAACACATCCTTCATGGACTTGGTCACCACCATGTCTCTCACGCATGCCAACAACATCTTCCTCACGCATGCCAACAACATCTTCCTCAGCAACTTCAACATTCCTGGCAACCCAGCAACCAAGTCAATGAAGGAAGCTTTCTACTGCCTACTCGACATGCTGAATCTCACACAGCACATAAAAGTACCAACTCACAGGAAAGGTAATATCCTCAACCTCATCATCACCACACTGGCCCGCCCTCCATCACAGCTCTCCTATTCTGCTCGACTGGTCAGACCATCTGGCATTCCTTTTTGAGATCAGTCAAACCACACCTCTCAAGCAGACCCATACCAAACCAAGCAATCAAGCCTTCAGATCCTTCAGGAAATTCTCAGTGGAGGCTTTCACCAAACTCCAACTCACATGGGCTGATGTACCTCTGACGAACCAGGACTGCAACTCGCTTCTCCAAGAACTCAAGACCACCCTCAGAAACAATATCAACTACCATGCGCCAGTGAAACTGCCCACCCTCAAGCCTAAACCTTTAGCTCTCTGGTACACTCAAGAACTCGACCTCAACAAACAAACACTCAGAAAACAGGAAAGAAGCTGGTGAAAATCCAGCAGCGCATATGACCTTCACCCTGCTCAAGGAACTCCAATCAACACTGCCAGGGCCAACTAAACCCCGCCAACAACTCTTTCTTCGTCAATCAGATCAACAGGATCTGCCAACACATAGGCACCAATGCCACAAATGACAGAACACTACACATCTCATCTTGCAAAACCATAACTACCTAGACAACTTTCAAGACACTAACTATGGAAGAACTCATTGTCACCTTAGTATCCCTCAAGGCTATATTGTATGTAACAACATCTTCCCTGCCTCTGTACTCAAGACCCTTCTGATTGAAGCACTGCTACCTTACCTGATAATCGTCAACAGCTCCGTAACTCAATGCACCTTCCCCTCAAACATCAAGAACAGACACATTTTCCTGCTTTGTAAGAAACCATCACTGGACACAATCAGCAACTACCGCCCCATCCCCCATATTTCCTTCCTATGTAAGATCCTTGAGATAAGTAGCCACGTAAGTCTGCCAGCACATCGAAGCCAATAACCCCCTTCAGTGCTACCAATCTGGCTTCACCAGGAATGGCTACCATCAAGGTGTGGAGTACAGGAGGGGTGTCCCCTACACTGGTAGGAACTGGGGAGGATAACTGACAGAGAGAGAGAAGTGTGTTCCTAACAGTGGTTAATTCAAAAATTGTTTTGTAATTTCTTTATAAAAATTCAATTTGTTAATATTAGCATCTTGCTCAAAGAAATTGTGATTATTAGGTGAAATTTTATTTGTCTTGATTCAATCAAGTATTTTAATTAGTTTGAGCATTAGTCTCAATTCTCATTGTGCATAGTTTCTGCACCATATTATAACATGATTCAACACATGTATTACTGTGCTAGAGCAGAAGGCTGGTGCAAGTAACATAGTGTATACATTTTTTTCTAAGAACAACAACAATGCAAGCAGAGTGGCACAACATATCTAAAACAATTGCAAAATTTATTTCACAAGTAGTCCCTGGTCGACGCAGAGAGGCTGCATTTCGGCATGCATAGATTAACTGATTAATAGAATGGTGAGTGTAAGTGTTAGATAAATACCTAATGGTTACAAGGGGAGGCTCTACAGCTAAAGACACACTTCTAAATAAAACTGAGTTATGATGGGTGTAACTGAATAGTGATCCTCCGGTGCTTCCACAGTTCTCCTCAGGATTAGACATAAGATCCAAAACCTATTCTTGTTCATTCTTATGCAAAACAAACAAATGTGTTTCCTAGGGCCTTTAGGATTCACAAAAGGGCCCATTCAGGACCTTGGATTTCAGAATTCATGGCAGGCCCCCCTCGGATTCAGGATGTATTGTGGGTCTCTCCTGGAAGCGTCCATTCTCTGTCTCCCCTATTATTAGGATTCCTTTCCTCCACTGTCTTAGTTGTATGACTCACAGTAGGCCCCTCTCATAGACCTTGGGTACAGTGTTCATAGCAGGCCTCTCTCTTAAGCCTCAGGTTACAGAACTCACATCTCCACTTGTATCGGGGTCCTTTCTTCCCTATCTCCTTTGTATCAAGGGCACATGAGTCACAACTTCTTTACCAGGACTGGATTAATAGAACTATGCAAAAAACAAAGTGCAGCTAGCCCTTGATTTGAATAAGGAAGGGAGAGGGGTGAACCAGCTACCACCAGACCTTGGTATCAAAATGTGTTCCTTAGGTTTAGGTTGAATAGCTTACCAACCAGAGACATACTAAATCAGAGAAGGATGTTAGGTGCTGACCCTACAGTTTGCTGTTTCTGCAGTCTAATTTCTATGCCTGAATCGCTGGAACATTTAGTGCTAGCTTTTCAATCCCTAATAAACTTAAGGAAAAATTATTTTCATGACATTGTAAAGAGCTATATCTCATTAACACAAAAGGAATGGTGGAATGTTTTTCTAGTTGGTAACAACAAATTAGCCATTATAGGTGTTATGAACTACATGGAAGAAGCTCAGAGATATACAAGGCCAGATTGTTTCAAAGAGATTTGGATATTTATCTGTATGACTTTTGTTAATCTAGCGATGATTATGGTAAGGATTGCATTGATTGCTTTTTAAAGTGATTTGAAAGTGATGGAAATGTATTGATGTAAGGTTTTAAACAAACCAACCATACATTTAAAAAAAAGAAAAAGGAGTCACAATAGACCCCCCTCATTGGCCCTAGGTAGGCTATTCACAAAATGCCCATCTCTTACAGTTTACGATACACAACTCACAATAGGTAGTAGCTTCTCCTGTGTAAAAAGGATCTTATATCTTAATGAGGCTACCCACAAGATGGGGGTCACTTGGCCTCCATGGATATATGTGGCTTAGTGAGTCACGCCATTAGTACATCCCTTTCACTGTTGGGGTACATAACCAATATTGTAATATTCACCTCCTGTCCTGGTCCCATACACAACTCAGAGCCGATTCTTCGAACTGCCTAACAGGCAGCTGCAGGTTTCCATTGATTAATTTAAAATATTGCTGCAGTAAATGATTGGGGCTGTGACGAATCATGGTAATCCCTCACTTTACCCCAAGGGGGGAGCATTTCCCTGTGGGGCCAGGGAGGTGAGCCCACTCTGCAATAGAGGCAAGCAGGACCTCACTGGGTGAGATTCTCCTGATGGGCACAAGGACTCCCATTCTTAAGAGGAACTCCCTGAGCCACATATCACTAAGCCACCTTTGATGACATCTACTGAAGAAAGACATGAAGAACAAATCAGAATTTGTTATTGTAATCCAAATACTTTAATTGTGCCAGTGAAGGAAAACTAGTGTTATACTGAGATGAAGAAAACCATTGGAAGAATACAGAATACAAGGTAAACAGAAAGGATGGACTTTAACGCTGTGCTGGGGAGGGCCAATGGCAGTGAAAAAAAAATGGGAGGTCGAGAAAGCAACCCAGGGAGTTTCAAACTGGCTCGCCGAGGTACAGAGGAGGAAACTAGGACATGGGGCGTCCAATGCAACACGGAAGACCTGGTGCAGCTTCAGACGTGTGGCGTTGAAAAGGAGAAGAGACGCAATGAACTAAGGGGGATACAAGGCATCCCAATCCTGAGCGAGGAATTAGTGGTGGCATGACCACGATCACGCCATGGTGGACCAGTGGGTCCCTAAACAACGGAGACAGCACCTCATTAAGGATGAGCGAAGCAAACCAAAATAAGGAAAAATGGGGATTCCGTATGGGAATCCACAGAAAGTCTGATTAGCCAACCTGACAGGTGACAGAGAGAGTCACAACCTCTTTTGTAGCCCTCTGATGTTATCCCTAATCAGGTAAGGGGAAAGCGGCAGACCCGGGAGGGAGACTGAAGATAGAATGTGGAACATTCATACTCATCCCAGTCAAGATAAAGCATCAAGAGTGTATGAAGAGAGTAGGAATCATTACTGGAACCTTCATGCTTATCCCAGTCAAGATAAAGCATCAAAAGTGTATGAAGAGAGCAAGAATCATTACTGGAACGTTCATGCTTATCCCAGTCAAGATAAAGCATCAGGAGTGTATGAAGAGAGCAAGAATCATTACTGGAACGTTCATGCTTATCCCAGTCAAGATAAAGCATCAAAAGTGTATGAAGAGAGCAAGAATCATTACTGGAACGTTCATGCTTATCCCAGTCAAGATAAAGTATCAAGAGTGTATGAAGAGAGAAAGAATCATTACTGGAACGTTCATGCTTATCCCAGTCAAGATAAAGCATCAAGAGTTTATGAAGAGAGTAGGAATCATTACTGGAACGTTCATGCTCATCCCAGTCAAGATAAAGCATCAAATGTGTATGAAGAGAGCAAGAATCATTACTGGAACGTTCATGCTTATCCCAGTCAAGATAAAGCATCAAGAGTGTATGAAGAGAGTAGGAATCATTACTCGAACGTTCATGCTCATACCAGTCAAGATGAAGCATCAAATGTGTATGAAGAGAGCAAGAATCATTACTGGAACGTTCCTGCTTATCCCAGTCAAGATAAAGCATCAAGAGTGTATGAAGAGAGTAGGAATCATTACTGGAACATTCATGCTCATCCCAGTCAAGATAAAGCATCAAATGTGTATGAAGAGAGCAAGAATCATTACTGGAATGCATTGCATGTTCCAGTCTAGATAAAGTAACAGTGAAGGAAAAGACTAAGTATGGCCAACTTAGTCACACAGCCGCTCTCCGTTATACCCAAAACAACGGGTTATGAAGTTAAAAAGACTTTCTTCAAAATATTCCTGTATATAGGTAAACGTGCTTGTATACAATTTCAAAAATGATAGTCAAAAAGAATCCAAGTCAGAAATAAATTCAATAATAATTTATCAAAAGATCATTGATAAGAGCACAACACTAATGGAATCTTAGTGAGGCTGCAGAGACACATCACATGTTAGGTATGGACTTAATATGCCAATGCATTTCGGAGTATACAAACTCCTTCATCAGGGCAAGTCTGTATTGAAATAATGTGAACACACAACATAAAAACACATGCATAAATCAATAAAGAAAATTTAAACACATACCAGAATGTAGAATGTTCATATGAGCGTTGGAATATATGTTTGGAAATAAACAACAAAATAAATGCAGTAAGGAACAAGTAAATCGACAACATAATAAGGCTAAAGGAGTGAAAAACAAATAACAAATGGTACCTCTATACCGGTGTGTAGCCAGTGTAGCTTTTTTTAGGAGTGTCAGGCTGTCATTAGCACCCGTGGTCCAATAAAGGACAGCGGTCACAAAGGCATTCTAAAAGCATGAAAGTTAGAGTAATCAGAGGGCTACATGTGTTTAAGTGAAGCAGTTTATCTATTACAATCTAAAATTGCCGTGAGACAAGCCGTCTGAACGCTGCAGTGCATCGCCGTATTGTGGTGTTGCTAGGAAACGGGTTATTTACATAACCACATGACCGCATCGCGTCTATAAGACGGCGCGATGCGTGTGACTTTCAAATAGCTATGCTGTCTCGATTTGTAAGTCCCCAAGGTGTAAACTAAGTAATTATATAGTCTAATGGTGGTCAAGTACTAATTCTAGGGTGCATTATGTCTAAAATAAAATTATAGAATCAGCATGAAAATGAAAAAAATACTCTGTGAAAACAGCTATGTTGTTTACATACAAAATGGCAAATATAAACAGAATCAACAAAAGTAAATAAAATCTGCGGCTAATGGTGGCATTGAAAACAATGCCACCTTGGGTCCCAGACTGGACATCCGGGAGGCACGGCAGCAAAGTGTATACATCTATGTAAATATAAATAAACCAATTTAGCAGATTTAGAGCGACATGAACATTTCTCAATCAGGGAAACAAACATAAATATTATATGTCACCTGGAAACCCAGGCATCAAATACAGAAAAAAAACAACTTCTAAAGCAGATGAAATAGCACAAGACAGTGGAATACTGTCATACGTAAAGCATGATGTCCATGTACAACAAATCTGAGGTTCAAGGGAAAGTCTATAGAGTATACTAAACCTTCAATATTGGTTGCCACTGAATCACTATGTAATAGTTAAATGTAGCAATGATAGTTAATCTCTTCATTGAGACCATGAGGAGATAAACTACCAAGTTTATCTATCCAAAAGTTTTCTCTCCTATTAAGCCGCAGTCCAAGGTCCTCATGTGGATTTTTCTTGCTCAATACCTCTAAGATCAAAAACTTAATTTGGGTGAGGTTATGTCTATTTTCGATCCAGCGGCGGGCCACCGCTGAATTCGAATTGCAGTTCCGGATACAAGAACGATGTTCATTCCAACGTTCTTTTGCTGCTCTTGTGGACTGACCTACATAGTACTTCCCGCAGGGACACATGATACCATATATAATGTTTGTGCTATCGCAAGTTCCAAATGTTCTCAACAGAATTTTTTGACCTGTACGAGGATGGTGTATTGTGTTCCCTTTCAATATTAAATTACAGTTGGCACAATGAAGACAAGGATATGTCCCAGTGCGTTGGGTAACAGGTTATTTCAATCTCGGGCGTGTATGTACCAGTTCATCTCGCAAATTTCTGCTCCTTTGATATGCAAAAACCGGAAGTTGGTCAAACAGATTCTGTACTCTTGTGTCATTTCTGAGGATATTCCAATGTTTCTTAATTGCATTTTTAATTTTATTGCTCTGTACAGAAAATTTTGAGACGTATACTGGTGATTTCAATTCCCTTGGCAATTTAACAGTGTCCGATAACAAAGTGCTGCGATCACATGCATTCACTCTCTGGGATGCAGCATCTAGTTCTGATGATTTGTAGCCACGACATAAAAAAATTTCTTTCATCAATAATTGTTGGGCTAGACAGTCTTCGGGATCACTCACTATTCTTTTCACACACAGTAATTGACAGTATGGCAGATTTCTCAGGAGACTAGGTTGATGGAAACTCAATCTGTGCAATAGATTATTGCGATCAGTAGGTTTGCGGAAAAGTGTAGTCTTGTAACCAGTATCACTCTTGAGTATTTGAACATCCAGAAATGTAATCCTGTCTTTGGATGTTGTGCTGGTAAACTGGATCCGCTGGTCAATACTATTCAAATAATTAAAAAAAGCATCAAAAGTAGCTTCTGTGTTCGTCCAAATTCCAAAAACATCATCTATATAACGTACCCATAGATGTATGTGCTTGTTCCAATCTGGCTTATGAAGTACGTTGTCCATTTCAAATTTGTGCATAAAACAGTTTGCATAGGACGGTGACATAGTCGTACCCATGGATGTTCCGGAAACCTGTAGGAAGAATTTATTGTGAAATTGAAAGTATGAGTTTTCTGCTACAAACTGGAGAAGAGCCATTATGAATTCTTTTTGTGCACGGACCTCAGGTGACTCCAACAAAATCCATTCTACTGATTCTATTCCCAAATCATGAGGTATCGATGTGTATAAACTTTTGACATCAATCGTGAATAATAAGTATTCTGGTTGAAAAGTGGCAGTATTCAGCTTTTGTAGAAAGTGTGTAGTGTCCTTGATATAAGTGAAAGTCTTTTGAATCAAAGGTTGGAGAAAAAAGTCAATGTACACACCTAGTGGTTGATTTATGCTATTCATACCAGCAACAATGGGTCTTCCTGGTGGTCTGACTGTGTCTTTATGTATCTTAGGTAGTGTATGAAAATTCGGGATTATTGGGTGGTTATTGTATAGAAATTTACGAGTGTGTTCATTGATCCATTCAAGTTCCATAGCCTTGTCAAGTAGGACTTCAAGATTTTGTTTAATGGACACTGTGGGATCTTGATCCAAAGGTGCATAAATGGTGTGATCCTGTAATTGCCTGTTACATTCAGCTTCATATTCAATGGTGTTCATGATCACCAGCGCACCTCCTTTGTCTGCAGGTCGTATTGTGATGTTCTTGTCACAGTAAAGATTCCTAATAGTTTTCATTTCATGGGGTTTGAGGTTCTTATGTGGTGAAGTCTTGTAGCTGATGCGTTCAAGATCCCTGGTCACTAATTTCTGAAAAATGTCAACAGCCGGTACAGAAATAGGAGGTATAAAGCCACTCTTGGCTCTAAATTCTTGAAAATCTGGTGCATCCGATGTTTTTTCATGGATTTCTAACTCATCAAAGAAAACTTTTAATTTCAATTTCCTCACAAATTTGTATAATTCAATTTTGGTGTCAAACAATGTAGTACTGTACGTTGGTACAAAACTCAAGCCTTTCTGTAGTATGTCTTCTTCCATCTTATTTAAGGACCTGTGGGAAATATTAATAAATACGTTTTCTTGAGTTGTAGTCGTGTTTGTGGTTTGTTCCTGGGGTTTCCTCCTCCCCCGGTGGGTTCTTTTGGTCTTGCGCCTAAAAAAGCTGAAGTTTTAGGTGTTTGTGTGGATGGAGCCCTCATGTGGCTAGAATCGCTGTCCTGTGGCTGCTCTTCTTGGGTATCGGAATCTTTTTGTGCTTCTGAATCTGAGCTCAATGTGTTGTCCGAAGGGTGTTTATATGGCCTTTTAGGAGCTCGAGATCCGTATTTCTCCATCTAAGTATATACCTCCTCATTGATGTAATCGTAGGTATCTCTTTTGAACTTTTTTACTTTCTTCTGCTCAAGTTCAGTTTTATACTCTTCTAGTTTAATGTTAATGTCTGCTAGAATAATATCATATTCTTCTTTGCCCAAAGAGTCTACAAGTTCTTTCTCAATTTCTTTGATCTCAATGTTGAGGGAGACAAAATTCTTGGATAATTCTTGTATCGTTAACAGAGTTAGGTCAAGACTGCACTTGTTCAAAATGGCTTCCCATCTGCGCACAAATTCTTTACTTTCTTTACACAGCGTGGGGCGCAATTGGATTCGCAAGCCTCTGGGAATTTGTTGGTTCTTAAAATAACGTCCCAATGTAATAGCGTGAGGCTTTCGATTAATTTCTTTACGTATTAAGTATTCAAGTTGTTTAATCCGTTTGGCCGGATCTTTAGTCGTAGTCGCATGTGTGCAAATGGTGGTTTCACTAATAAGTTCAAGTATGGCAGATGCCTCCTCGTTGGAAAACCATAGGGTTTCTGCACATTTATTTGATAGTCCTTCGATATCCTCAAAGGACATGTTTGTTTCTTATGGTTCTGAAAATTAATAGTAACGAAAGAGTTTGTCAACAAATGTACATAGGGTGTGTGCCTCCACTTGTGTGTGTCTTCACAAAGGGCGGAGCAATGATAAAGGAAAGGAATAAGAGGGCACCACTTTGTATGATGATTCTTGAAATGAAGTAACATAGTAAACAGAAGAATAAAGCTTCTCAAAAAATACTTTTAGGGAGCTGGCTGTGAAGAGTCTGGAGACACCGTGACTCGAAAAGTAACAGTGAAGGAAAAGACTAAGTATGGCCAACTTAGTCACACAGCCGCTCTCCGTTATACCCAAAACAACGGGTTATGAAGTTAAAAAGACTTTCTTCAAAATATTCCTGTATATAGGTAACGTGCTTGTATCCAATTTCAAAAATGATAGTCAAAAAGAATCCAAGTCAGAAATAAATTCAATAATAATTTATCAAAAGATCATTGATAAGAGCACAACACTAATGGAATCTTAGTGAGGCTGCAGCTACACATCACATGTTAGGTATGGACTTAATATGCCAATGCATTTCGGAGTATACAAACTCCTTCATCAGGGCAAGTCTGTATTGAAATAATGTGAACACACAACATAAAAACACATGCATAAGTCAATAAAGAAAATTTAAACACATACCAGAATGTAGAATGTTCATATGAGCGTTGGAATATATGTTTGGAAATAAACAACAAAATAAATGCAGTAAGGAACAAGTAAATCAACAACATAATAAGGCTGAGGAGTGAAAAATAAATAACAAATGGTACCTCTATACCGGTGTGTAGCCAGTGTAGCTTTTTTTAGGAGTGTCAGGCTGTCAGTAACACCCGTGGTCCAATAAAGGACAGCGGTCACAACGGCTTTCTAAAAGCATGAAAGTTAGAGTAATCAGAGGGCTACATGTGTTTAAGTGAAGCAGTTTATCTATTACAATCTAAAATGCAAAGATACCTGTAAACGCAGCACGGCCGTGAGACAAGCCGTCTGAACGCTGCAGTGCATCGCCGTATTGTGGTGTTGCTAGGAAACGGGTTATTTACATAACCACGTGACCACATCGCGCCTATAAGACGGCGCGATGCGTGTGACTTTCAAATAGCTATGCTATCTCGATTTGTAAGTCCCCAAGGTGTAAACTAAGTAATTATATAGTCTAATGGTGGTCAAGTACTAATTCTAGGGTGCATAATGTCTAAAATAAAATTATAGAATCAGCATAAAAATGAAAAAATACTCTGTGAAAACAGCTATGTTGTTTACATACAAAATGGCAAATATAAACAGAATCAACAAAAATAAATAAAATCTGCCGCTAATGGTGGCATTGAAAACAATGCCACCTTGGGTCCCAGACTGGACATCCGGGAGGCACGGCAGCAAAGTGTATACATCTATGTAAATATAAATCAACCAATTTAGCAGATTTAGAGCGACATGAAAATTTCTCAATCAGGGAAACAAACATAAATATTATATGTCACCTGGAAACCCAGGCATCAAATACAAAAAAAAACAACTTCTAAAGCAGATGAAATAGCACAAGACAGTGGAATACTGTCATACGTAAAGCATGATGTCCATGTACAACAAATCTGAGGTTCAAGGGAAAGTCTATAGAGTATACTAAACCTTCAATATTGGTTGCCACTGAATCACTATGTCATAGTTAAATGTAGCAATGATAGTTAATCTCTTCATTGAGTCCATGAGGAGATAAACTACCAAGTTATGATTTGTAGCCACGACATAAAAAATGTTCTTTCATCAATAATTGTCGGGCTAGACAGTCTTCGGGATCACTCACTATTCTTTTCACAGTACTGAAAAGAATAGTGAGTGTTCCCGAAGACTGTCTAGCCCAACAATTATTGATGAAAGAAAAATGTTTATGTCGTGGCTACAAATCATCAGAACTAGATGCTGCACCCCAGAGAGTGAATGCATGTGGTCGCAGCACTTTGTTATCGGACACTGTTAAATTGCCAAGGGAATTGAAATCACCAGTATACGTCTCAAAATTTTCTGTACAGAGCAATAAAATTAAAAATGCAATTAAGAAACATTGGAACATCCTCAGAAATGACACAAGAGTACAGAATCTGTTTGACCAACTTCCGGTTTTTGCATATCAAAGGAGCAGAAATTTGCGAGATGAACTGGTACATACACGTCCGAGATTGAAAGAACCTGTTACCCAACGCACAGGGACATATCCTTGTCTTCATTGTGCCAACTGTAATTTAATATTGAAAGGGAACACAATACACCATCCCCGTACAGGTCAAAAAATCCTGTTGAGAACATTTGGAACTTGCGATAGCACGAACATTATATATGGTATCAAGTGTCCCTGCGGGAAGTACTATGTAGGTCAGTCCACAAGAGCAGCGAAAGTACGTTGGAATGAACATCGTTCTTGTGTCTGGAACTGCAATTCGAATTCAGCGGTGGCCCGCCACTGGATCGAAAATAGACATAACCTAACCCAAATTAAGTTTTTGATCTTAGAGGTATTGAGCAAGAAAAATCCACATGAGGACCTTGGACTGCGGCTTAATAGGAGAGAAACCTTTTGGATAGATAAACTTGGTAGTTTATCTCCTCATGGACTCAATGAAGAGATTAACTATCATTGCTACATTTAACTATGACATAGTGATTCAGTGGCAACCAATATTCAAGGTTTAGTATACTCTTTAGACTTTCCCTTGAACCTCAGATTTGTTGTACATGGACATCATGCTTTACGTATGACAGTATTCCACTGTCTTGTGCTATTTCATCTGCTTTAGAAGTTGTTTTTTTTCTGTATTTGATGCCTGGGTTTCCAGGTGACATATAATATTTATGTTTGTTTCCCTGATTGAGAAATGTTCATGTCGCTCTAAATCTGCTAAATTGGTTGATTTATATTTACATAGATGTATACACTTTGCTGCCGTGCCTCCCGGATGTCCAGTCTGGGACCCAAGGTGGCATTGTTTTCAATGCCACCATTAGCGGCAGATTTTATTTATTTTTGTTGATTCTGTTTATATTTGCCATTTTGTATGTAAACAACATAGCTGTTTTCACTGAGTATTTTTTTCATTTTTATGCTGATTCTATAATTTTATTTTAGACATTATGCACCCTAGAATTAGTACTTGACCACCATTAGACTATATAATTACTTAGTTTACACCTTGGGGACATACAAATCGAGATAGCATAGCTATTTGAAAGTCACACGCATCGCGCCGTCTTCGCGATGCGGTCACGTGGTTATGTAAATAACCCGTTTCCTAGCAACACCACAATACGGCGATGCACTGCAGCGTTCAGACGGCTTGTCTCACGGCCGTGCTGCGTTACAGGTATCTTTGCATTTTAGATTGTAATAGATAAACTGCTTCACTTAAACACATGTAGCCCTCTGATTACTCTAACTTTCATGCTTTTAGAAAGCCGTTGTGACCGCTGTCCTTTATTGGACCACGGGTGTTACTGACAGCCTGACACACCTAAAAAAAGCTACACTGGCTACACACCGGTATAGAGGTACCATTTGTTATTTGTTTTTCACTCCTTTAGCCTTATTATGTTGTTGATTTACTTATTCCTTACTGCATTTATTTTGTTGTTTATTTCCAAACATATATTCCAACGCTCATATGAACATTCTACATTCTGGTATGTGTTTA
This sequence comes from Ambystoma mexicanum, assembly GCF_040938575.1. Lineage (NCBI taxonomy): Eukaryota > Metazoa > Chordata > Amphibia > Caudata > Ambystomatidae > Ambystoma > Ambystoma mexicanum. The sequence goes on from NC_090923.1 coordinate 238,818,270, forward strand.
AATTTTCTTTATTGATTTATGCATGTGCTTTTTGTTGTGTGTTCACAATATTTCAATACAGACTTGCCCTGATGAAGGAGTTTGTATACTCCGAAATGCATTGGCATATTAAGTCCATACCTAACATGTGATGTGTAGCTGCAGCCTCACTAAGATTCCATTAGTGTTGTGCTCTTATCAATGATCTTTTGATAAATTATTATTGAATTTATTTCTGACTTGGATTCTTTTTGACTATCATTTTTGAAATTGGATACAAGCACGTTTACCTATATACAGGAATATTTTGAAGAAAGTCTTTTTAACTTCATAACCCGTTGTTTTGGGTATAACGGAGAGCGGCTGTGTGACTAAGTTGGCCATACTTAGTCTTTTCCTTCACTGTTACTTTTCGAGTCACGGTGTCTCCAGACTCTTCACAGCCAGCTCCCTAAAAGTATTTTTTGAGAAGCTTTATTCTTCTCTTTACTTTGTTACTTCATTTCAAGAATCATCATACAAAGTGGTGCCCACTTATTCCTTTCCTTTATCATTGCTCCGCCCTTTGTGAAGACACACACAAGTGGAGGCACACACCCTATGTACATTTGTTGACAAACTCTTTCGTTACTATTAATTTTCAGAATCATAAGAAACAAACATGTCCTTTGAGGATATCGAAGAACTATCAAATAAATGTGCAGAAACCCTAGGGTTTTCCAACGAGGAGGCATCTGCCATACTTGAACTTATTAGTGAAACCACCATTGGCACACATGCGACTACGACTAAAGATCCGGCCAAACGGATTAAACAACTTGAATACTTAATACGTAAAGAAATTAATCGAAAGCTTCACGCTATTACATTGGGACGTTATTTTAAGAACCAACAAATTCCCAGAGGCTTGCGAATCCAATTGCGCCCCACGCTGTGTAAAGAAAGTAAAGAATTTGTGCGCAGATGGGAAGCCATTTTGAACAAGTGCAGTCTTGACCTAATTCTGTTAACGATACAAGAATTATCCAAGAATTTGGTCTCCCTCAACATTGAGATCAAAGAAATTGAGAAAGAACTTGTAGACTCTTTGGGCTAAGAAGAATATGATATTATTCTAGCAGACATTAACATTAAACTAGAAGAGTATAAAACTGAACTTGAGCAGAAGAAAGTAAAAAAGTTCAAAAGAGATACCTACGATTACATCAATGAGGAGGTATATACTTGGATGGAGAAATACGGATCTCTAGCTCCTAAAAGGCCATACAAACACCCTTCGGACAACACATTGAGCTCAGATTCAGAAGCACAAAAAGATTCTGATACCCAAGAAGAGCAGCCACAGGACAGTGATTCTAGCCACATGAGGGCTCCATCCACACAAACACCTACAACTTCAGCTTTTTTAGGCGCAAGACCAAAATAACCCGCCGGGGGAGGAGGAAACCCCAGAAACAAACCACAAACACGACTACAACTCAAGAAAACTTAGTTATTAATATTTCCCACAGGACCTTAAATAAGATGGAAGAAGACATACTACAGAAAGGCTTGAGTTTTGTACCAACGTACAGTACTACATTGTTTGACACTAAAATTGAATTATACAAATTTGTGAGGAAATTGAAATTAAAAGTTTTCTTTGATGAGTTAGAAATCCATGAAAAAACATCGGATGCACCAGATTTTCAAGAATTTAGAGCCAAGAGTGGCTTTATACCTCTTATTTCTGTACCATCTATTGACATTTTTCAGAAATTAGTGACCAGGGATCTTGAACGCATCAGCTACAAGACTTCACCACATAAGAACCTCAAACCCCATGAAATGAAAACTATTAGGAATCTTTACTGTGACAAGAACATCACAATACGACCTGCGGACAAAGGAGGTGCGCTGGTGATCATGAACACCATTGATTATGAAGCTGAATGTAACAGGCAATTACAGGATCACACCATTTATGCACCTTTGGATCAAGATCCCACAGTGTCCATTAAACAAAATCTTGAAGTCCTACTTGACAAGGCTATGGGACTTGAATGGATCAATGAACACACTCGTAAATTTCTATACAATAACCACCCAAGAATCCCGAATTTTTATACACTACCTAAGATACATAAAGACACAGTCAGACCACCAGGAAGACCCATTGTTGCTGGCATGAATAGCATAAATCAACCACTAGGTGTGTACATTGACTTTTTTCTCCAACCTTTGATTCAAAAGACTTTCACTTATATCAAGGACACTACACACTTTCTACAAAAGCTGAATACTGCCACTTTTCAACCAGAATACTTACTATTCACGATTGATGTCAAAAGTTTATACACATCGATACCTCATGATTTGGGAATGGAATCAGTAGAATGGCTTTTGTTGGAGTCACCTGAGGTCCGTGCACAAAAAGAATTCATAATGGCTCTTCTCCAGTTTGTAGCAGAAAACTCATACTTTCAATTTCACAATAAATTCTTCCTGCAGGTTTCCGGAACATCCATGGGTGCGACTATGTCACCGTCCTATGCAAATTGTGTATGCACAAATTTGAAATGGACAACGTACTTCATAAGCCAGATTGGAACAAGCACATGCATCTATGGGTACGTTATATAGATGATGTTTTTGGAATTTGGACGAACACAGAAGCTACTTTTGATGCTTTTTTTAATTATTTGAATAGTATTGACCAGCGGATCCAGTTTACCAGCACAACATCCAAAGACAGGATTACATTTCTGGATGTTCAAATACTCAAGAGTGATACTGGTTACAAGACTACACTTTTCCGCAAACCTACTGATCGCAATAATCTATTGCACAGATTGCGTTTCCATCAACCTAGTCTCCTGAGAAATCTGCCATACAGTCAATTACTGCGTGTGAAAAGAATAGTGAGTGATCCCGAAGACTGTCTAGCCCAACAATTATTGATGAAAGAAATGTTTTTATGTTGTGGCTACAAATCATCAGAACTAGATGCTGCATCCCAGAGAGTGAATGCATGTGATCGCAGCACTTTGTTATCGGACACTGTTAAATTGCCAAGGGAATTGAAATCACCAGTATACGTCTCAAAATTTTCTGTACAGAGCAATAAATTTAAAAATGCAATTAAGAAACATTGGAACATCCTCAGAAATGACACAAGAGTACAGAATCTGTTTGACCAACTTCCGGTTTTTGCATATCAAAGGAGCAGAAATTTGCGAGATGAACTGGTACATACACGCCCGAGATTGAAAGAACCTGTTACCCAACGCACGGGGACATATCCTTGTCTTCATTGTGCCAACTGTAATTTAATATTGAAAGGGAACACAATACACCATCCCCGTACAGGTCAAAAAATCCTGTTGAGAACATTTGGAACTTGCGATAACACAAACATTATATATGGTATCAAGTGTCCCTGCGGGAAGTACTATGTAGGTCAGTCCACAAGAGCAGCGAAAGTGCGTTGGAATGAACATCGTTCTTGTATCCGGAACTGCAATTCGAATTCAGCGGTGGCCCGCCACTGGATCGAAAAAGGACATAACCTAACCCGAATTAAGTTTTTGATCTTAGAGGTATTGAGCAAGAAAAATCCACATGAGGACCTTGGACTGCGGCTTAATAGGAGAGAAACCTTTTGGATAGATAAACTTGGTAGTTTATCTCCTCATGGACTCAATGAAGAGATTAACTATCATTGCTACATTTAACTATGACATAGTGATTCAGTGGCAACCAATATTGAAGGTTTAGTATACTCTATAGACTTTCCCTTGAACCTCAGATTTGTTGTACATGGACATCATGCTTTAAATATGACAGTATTCCACTGTCCTGTGCTATTTCATCTGCTTTAGAAGTTGTTTTTTTCTGTATTTGATGCCTAGGTTTCCAGGTGACATATAATATTTATGTTTGTTTCCCTGATTGAGAAATGTTCATGTCGCTCTAAATCTGCTAAATTGGTTGATTTATATTTACATAGATGTATACACTTTGCTGCCGTGCCTCCCGGATGTCCAGTCTGGGACCCAAGGTGGCATTGTTTTCAATGCCACCATTAGCGGCAGATTTTATTTATTTTTGTTGATTCTGTTTATATTTGCCATTTTGTATGTAAACAACATAGCTGGTTTCACAGAGTATTGTTTTCATTTTTATGCTGATTCTATAATTTTATTTTAGACATTATGCACCCTAGAATTAGTACTTGACCACCATTAGACTATATAATTACTTAGTTTACACCTTGTGGACTTACAAATCGAGATAGCATAGCTATTTGAAAGTCACACGCATCGCGCCGTCTTATAGACATGATGCGGTCACGTGGTTATGTAAATAACCCATTTCCTAGCAACACCACAATACGGCGATGCACTGCAGCGTTCAGACGGCTTGTCTCACGGCCGTGCTGCGTTTACAGGTATCTTTGCATTTTAGATTGTAATAGATAAACTGCTTCACTTAAACAAATGTAGCCCTCTGATTACTCTAACTTTCATGCTTTTAGAAAGCCGTTGTGACCGCTGTCCTTTATTGGACCACGGGTGTTACTGACAGCCTGACACTCCTAAAAAAAGCGACACTGGCTACACACCGGTATAGAGGTACCATTTGTTATTTGTTTTTCACTCCTTTAGCCTTATTATCTTGTTGATTTACTTGTTCCTTACTGCATTTATTTTGTTATTTATTTCCAAACATATATTCCAACGCTCATATGAACATTCTACATTCTGGTATGTGTTTAAATTTTCTTTATTGATTTATGCATGTGTTTTTATGTTGTGTGTTCACATTATTTCAATACAGACTTGCCCTGATGAAGGAGTTTGTATACTCCGAAATGCATTGGCATATTAAGTCCATACCTAACATGTGATGTGTAGCTGCAGCCTCACTAAGATTCCATTAGTGTTGTGCTCTTATCAATAATCTTTTGATAAATTATTATTGAATTTATTTCTGACTTGGATTCTTTTTGACTATCATTTTTGAAATTGGATACAAGCACGTTTACCTATATACAGGAATATTTTGAAGAAAGTCTTTTTAACTTCATAACCCGTTGTTTTGGGTATAACGGAGAGCGGCGGTGTGACTAAGTTGGCCATACTTAGTCTTTTCCTTCACTGTTACTTTTCGAGTCAGGGTGTCTCCAGACTCTTCACAGCCAGCTCCCTAAAAGTATTTTTTGAGAAGCTTTATTCTTCTGTTTACTTTGTTACTTCATTTCAAGAATCATCATACAAAGTGGTGCCCACTTATTCCTTTCCTTTACCAGTCTAGATAAAGTGTCAAGAATAGGTGAAGAGTGTGAAAACCATTTCTGGAACGCTTATACTTTTTCCAGTCAAGATAAAGTGCCAAGAGTGGATAATGAAAGTGAGAATCATTATTGCTACGCTCATACTCATCTGAATCAAGATAAAGTGTCAAGAATAAATAAAGAGAGTGAGAATCATTACTGGAACATTCATACTCGTCCCAGTCAAGATAAAGAATGGACATTGAGAAAAGGGAAACCTTTAAAGCTGAATGATAAGAAACGAACAATGATAAATAGTATAAAACAAGAAGAGTATAAACGGGAGAGTAAGAGTAATCAAGGGGAAATGACACTTGGGACCTGGAAGGATCCAGCATCAGAACTGTGTGACTTAATATAAGTAGTTACCAAGAACTATTTAAAGATATGTTATTGAACTAAACTTGGTGAAGAACCAGCTCACAGGGAGAAGGGAGTCAATCTCCAGTACTTTTGTTGTTCTAATAGTGGTAAGGTTAGAGAAGGTTAGTTTGGACCGTGGATGGACCTTTATTTGGATTCTCACTGACAACTGGCAAGGACCTTAGTTAGTTTGGTTAGGTAGGGACACCTCTAGCATAGAGAGAGTTAGGAGTTTTCACTATTCATTTAATACACGTCCGTAGTGAGATGGAAGATCATAGCCTGTGTTCTTCTTCTGACCCACCACGGCCCTTACAATAACCAATAGTGGTAGTCTATGGCTAACATTACACATATTGCCCATCATCTGATCTCTCACAGGGGCTCATAGAGGGGGCTTGATAATGCTAAGTGAAGAACAACACAACCTTGCAATGCAAGGATCTAATACGCATTGTTAAACTACAGGCTGCTGTAGATAGCCACTTTCACTTTATGCTAAGTAATGGACTCAATTGACTCCATCCAGGAGCCGAATGACTGCCGGATTGTCAATGTTACCCTGCCTTTATTTTCCCTTGCACAGTAATTACCTGTTCCCTGCTAGCTTCTGTCAATGTGGTCCGAACGCTGGTGTTCCACTAGCCCATGCAGACCCATGGCTGTCACACTGATATTGTTCATGCGGCAAAGCTAACCACCGATTCCCTGCATGGCTGGCATTTTCCGAAGGCAAAATCTGTCAGCCACTTGAGGTCATGCTGAAGTGGCATCTGGGAGAGTGAGTCTGTACCATCTTGTCCACACCAGTGTGACCCTGCCCAACAGTGCCAGAAGCAGACTAGCACAAATACTGGGATGTTTGCTCACTATGGAGCCTGGGCACCGGGATATGTGCATGAAACTGGCTCCTCTGTATACTGTGCCTCATTGTGTCCGCTCCCAGGTCCATGTAAGGGTTATTTAAACACTAGACCTTAACACGGCCACTGCTACCACCACCATCACTCTCCCACTCATGTCGTGCTCCGCAGTCCAGGTCTGTTGGGCTCCCCCATGGTGGAGATGAGAGGCTCCCATTGCAAGTGGATGAGTCTACTATAGTGTTTGACAAAGTGACTCGCTCAAGGTAAGTAAAGAGAGTCCTTTATTTGTGACTGTGCATATATGAAATGGCAGACGCCACCATCCTCATCCGTCTTCTCCAGCTGTCAAACTCGCCGCCCGCAACACTCTATCCCCTGTGCTACATGGCATTGTCAAATGCCCACTCCATGGAACTCTACATCAAAACACATCTCCCTTTGCACAACACAACATTGAATTGATTATCCTCAAAATCAATAACAAATACCAAACAGTCTCAATCATAATACAAGTAATATTTGAATCTGTTAGGCCAACCTGCCTTGCATTTGAGGTGATCCCTTGCATGTTGCCTACTTTCTCTTTCAGACATGCGCTGCTGAGCATTCACCTCACCATTGACAACTCCCTGGTGCAATTCATCACATTCACTTAGCTCTCTTTCGCTGATGTGTTAGCTACTGAGATATTTCCTGAACCCCATTGCTCTCGCTCACAACATCCTTTCTACCATCACTGCCATCCAATGCTTCCATCTTTATACCCATTTTGATTCTTTACTCCTTATTTCACCATCCACTCTTCCCAAACTTTGAAGCACTGCAACTAGTTTCAGTTACCATATTGGAGTTGAAATACTATGACTCTCCTTTGGCAACCTTGAATTGTTTTTTTACACGCACCACAATATCAGATTCTCTTACACACTTGTGGCTGTCAAAGCACATCTTTTTCTTGCACTGTGACTCCAACACTCTTTTGTGAGTTACTCCTGCTCCAGCTAAATGGCTTATACATGAAGGCACACAACTTTGATACTGCTTTACTTCCTCTGAGCAATTCAAATGGTGAAATTGATGCAGCATATCAGTTATAGTTCTCCGAACAGGTGCACAATTCATCATAGTTAATTGAATGCATCCCTTGATAGTGCTATTGGCTCTCTCTAAAATCCCCATTAGCCTGAGTATGATATAGAGATGTTCTCCAACTTTTTGATTTATGAATTATGCCTAATTTATAATCAATTGCATCTCTCTTGAAGTAAACTGCACACCATTATCCATTAGCAACATTTCTGGAGTGACCTTTCTTCCAAACACATCACGTAAAAATTCAATTACACTATAGTGGTTGGTACTGCCTTAATTTCCACCTCGAGCAATGAGAATGAAAATGTATGACGTTTAGAGCATATTGCTCATTTGGGCTCAATCTATGCACGGTACCTATAAAATCCACTGCTACATTGGTCTATGGTGTTTTGTTCCAATCAAAAATGTGTGATGTTACTTTTCTGAATTGCATAACTTTGTCAACTGCTTTACCTTAACTACACCCTACCACTAGTCAAGCCACTTCCTTACCCATTTTTGGCCACCAATACATCTCACGTACATGTATTCCACAAAAGTCTTGATGTCTTGACCTGTAAAAGGAGAGCCATTGTTTGATTTCACTATTTGTGTTATTCCATATGTGGTGAATATCCTGTCTAATGCAGGTATGGTGTGACAGGGTGAAGTGGAAGGTACCAGTTGTAGATCAGGGAAGCGGGAATATTCATCTCTTGCCACAAATATGTTTTCCCTCCTTCTAGGGGTCCAAAGAAGTCTACTACAATCTCATCCCAGGCCTTCTCGGAAAAATCTGTCATGTGTAGTGGTTTGGGCCGGGTTATGGGATTTATGACTGCAAACCTAGGGCATTGCTTGACCAGTTCTTCTACTTGTGAGATTAAATGTGGAAACCATACCTTCTGCTGTAGCATCCTTTTAGTGGACACAATGCCCCAATGTCCTTCATGCACTAGTTCTAGGATCTTCCTTTGCAAGGTCTGAGGGATCACCATATTGGTCCCTTTCAGCAGGAGTCCTTCAGTTCGGGCTAGCTCTTCCTTTACAGCCACTAGATTGTTGATGTCTTATTGGATTTCGGGACTTGCCTTCTCTCCTGCCCGTTTGGTCTGTTTCCATCGTCCTGACTCTAGGCATCTGAAGATGACTTGTATGGCTTGGTCGTTTTCAGTTTCGTGTGCAATGTGTCTTGTGTTTATGCCTTTTCATGTGGTCTCGTACACACTGTAGTGTATGTATTGGTTCGCTAAGGAACGTGTGACCTGGGATTCCCTTTGAGGGTACCATGAGAGGAAGTCCGCAGCGTTGTTGTCCTTCCCTGCATGATGAATGATTCGAAAGCTGTAGTCTTGGAGTCTTAAGGCCCATCAAGTAATTCTGGGAGGCATTTGCGATTGAAGGTTTCCATAGATTAAAAGTAATGCTTGGTGATCTGCGACCACCGTGAAAGGTTTCCTGTATAAGAAAAGATGAAAGTTTTCCCATGCCCACACCACGGCGATGCCCTCTTTCTCTGCTTGTGAGTAGGCTTGCTCAGTTTTTTATAGGCTTCCGCTGGCATAGGAGACAATGTGACGCATTCCGCTGTCTTTTGGGTCAAGCTGTGTTAGTATCACGCCCAACCCCAAGGGACTTGTGTCGACAATCAGTTCTGTTTCCCTTGCTGTGTTAAAGTATGCCATGTTTTTGGCAGCAGCTATCCTTTGTCAAATTGTTTTGAATGCCTGTTGGCACTCTCCTGTCCACTTGAACGTTGTTGCTTCATTAGTGCTCGCAGTGGTTCACTCACTGATGCAAAGTCCTGAATGTACCGGGTGCAATAGCTGGCAAACCCTAATAATGATTGTAGATCTGATATGTTCATGGGTGGGTCCGCCTCGGTGGGGGCGGTTACTTTCTCTGGATCTGGGGTCATGACATGCGCCGAGAATAAGTGTCTGAAAAATCAATGGGTGTGTTTTCTGAATTCACACGTTTTATTTAGTGTGAGGTGGGCTTCTTCCAGTGCCATGCATACTTGAGTGATGGTGTTGTCATGCTGTTCTTGATCTTGTACAAAATTCTGGATGTCGTCACTATAATTTAAGCAATTTGGAATATGCTTTATGACGTTGTGTATTTCCACCTGGAACATTTCGGGGGCCGAGGACACATCAAAACTGAGATGTTTGTACCTGTAGAGTCCTAGGTGGGTGACAAACGTGGTTATATATTGTGATTCTTTGCTCAGTTCAAGTTGATAGTATCCTTTGTTAAGGTCCAATTTTGAGAATACGGTAGCTCCATTTAGTAGGTGTACCATCCCGGTGATGCAGGGTTCTTGATTCTGTTCCCTCTGTATGGCTTTGGTCGTCGCATGTCTACACATGTGTCAGAGGAGTCCGTTTTTGGCACTGGTATAATAGGCGATGCCCAAGGGGTAGGGCCTTCCACCGGCTGAATAATGTCTGCGTCTAGTAGTTTGTGGAATTCGATGGTAGTGTTGAGCTTCCGGAGGCACAAGTAGGTCAGTGTGTAAATCTATCTGCCGATTCTTGAGTTTGCCCAGACCCTTGAACAGTGATGGGAAGAGTTGTTCTATTTTTGTGGATGGGTCCAGATATTTGTGGGCCTTTAGGCTGTATATTTGTGGGCCTTTAGTCTGTAGAGCACATGTATGAGACCCATGTCTATTGCGGCTTTGAAGCATAGGACGCGGCCACTCTCTGTTGCAGCTTCCAGGACATGCATGGGTATTTTCTTTGTTTGTGCTTTGTAACTGCACTGCGCCATAAAGTAACCTTTGCAGGGCAGTGTGGTCTTTGATCCATATGGGTAGATGTGTACCTCTGCTGATCGAAGGCACGTGGTGTGGGGCAAGATGCTGTAAACCTCTTCAATTATAGCATTTACTGTGGCTCCTGTGTCTACTAGGAATTCAGCCGCCATGTTGTTTATTTGGAGGAGTAGTACTGGGCTGTGTTCTTTTGCTGTTGTATTTCCAAGTGCATAGAGATACACTCTCTTCCGTGGCTCCTTTCAAGGGTTTTTCTTTCTCTCTGTATCTTCTGATGATGATCTGTATCTGCAACTATTTCCTTTGTTAGATTGCATCATCTTTAGTTTTTGAATGTTCTCGGTCTCTCCATGGGAGATTTTGATGTCATTTACTCCACTTGAGATGCCAAGGCTGCATCTGATTTTACCAAGCATAGTATTTCTTCTAGGGTTCAAGGTTTTTGTTGCAACCTCTTCCTGAAGTCAATGCACTCACACCCAGCTATGAACTGTGATCTTGACCCTTTGTGATTTGAGTAGTTGTTAAAGTCACAGTGTTTTAATTTTATGCGTAGCCGAATGACATAGGTGTCCATTGATCACCCTTTTCTTTGCATGGTGGTGTGAAAGATGTGTCTTTCATAGTCTATGTTGGTGTTTGGCATGAAGTGGTCGGTGAGAGCTGTCTTGAGATTGGTGTAGGTGTCCGTGGTTCCAGTTGGGAATTCCTCTGCAATGTCTCGTACGTTGGGGCCTATGGGTAATGTGAGGAGGCTGTGTTTCTTGTCCTCTTCAAGTGGTCCGATGGATTTTAGGTATACTTTGAAGTCCCTCACCCACCTTCTCCATCAAGGGTCCAAGCTGATGGTTACCGACAAATCAAAGTGTGTGGGTAATTGTGTGATGAGACTGTCTTGCAGTCAAGAAGGTAGAGCTGCCGCTGGAGTGATGGGCACTGTTAGGTTCTCCTCCTCAGACATTTCTGTTGATGACTGTAGACGTGTCCTTCAGAGGATGCAGTGGAGAAAATGACAAGGGCCCCTTGTTGCTTTCTCTGGCAGTGATTTTGTGGTGCAAACAGTCTATACTGTTGCAGGCTGGCTTTTGCCTGTTGCGTATTGGGTCCTTTGATGAGTTGACTGACCTTGTGATAGTTGTGCGCCTTCAACGTCATGCTGGGTCCTGGAATGAGTTGTCTTCAACACTCAGGAAGTTGTCACATGGGCCGTGTTCGTTCGTGCGCAGTGTTAAATGCAGTTTCTTTTGTTCGTTGGAGCAGAGTAAGCTTCCTGGGCCTCACAACTGGGCTTCTGTGCTTGAGCTTCGGTGTGCGTACACGTGCATGTTTAGATATCCTGGACTTGGTGCCGAGACAGCTTCTTGGGCCTCCTCGCCCTTCGCCGACATCCGGACGTAGAGGCAGGGCTAACAGGGCCATCGTGCCCACATGATCCTCCCCCACCAGCTCTTCTGCTGTGGTTGCCAGGTCTTTTCACGCCGGGCAGAAGATCAGAGGAAGGGCTGTTGGGACTGCTGTGCCCACAAGATCCTTCTCACTGCAGTTCCTCTGTTGCACTTGCTAGGCTACACGCCACACAGGGACCTGACACTTGTCGGTTGACCCACTTCATCACCAGTGTAACATATCCCACACGGCCTATCATTTATAGGGCATGCACATTAAGAACAGGCGGACACAGAAGGAGGATTTCTGCAAGCTACTTTATTCGTCCTCTACTCCAAACATATCTGTCCCTCCGCTTCCCATCCCTCCCCTTCTCCCATGAGAACCATGTTCCCCTTCCACGTGACACGGACGCTGCCTTCCTACAACGTCACACCTACAAATGTAAAATTGGTGTCTTTCAAGAATAACGTTGGTTTGAGCAGCATAGTGTCTTTGCGACCTCAGGACCGCCGTCTCATACTCATTTGTGTCCTTATCATCCATCCCATCTCCACCTCGGGCAGATGATGAAAAACTGTTTGGCCTTCCAAGCCTAGTGCATTGATCAAGAACGTGTCTTTCCTATCTGTTTCATACATTTCTCCATCTGGGGCCACTGAATAATTATTTAATTTAATTGTATTCGTTTAGTGGGAGTTGAAAAAAATGAATATATTGCAAATGCCCAGATCCATACCCCCCATTTTACCGGATACTTGAAAGGTGTTGCTAAAAATAGCTGCCGTGGTTTAGCTCACACAATTTTTCAATCGTAGTTAATCCCTTTTTATGGTCTAAGGGCACCCTGGTGTGCCTAATGTGAGTAATACACTCAGTTCAGTTCTCTCTCCTTACTTTGCAATTCTCTTCTGAATATTAATCCCAGCATGCACCGCTCCCCTCCAGTTTACTCCTAGGGCCCTCGACCGGCTGAGTTCAGATGCCTCCTGCTCAGCATAGACAAACTCGACCTGCTTCTCTCAGCACGGCCTCTAACACGACGTGCACCTCATCACCGCAATGTAGTGGTCCACAAAGTGACTGACTCAAAGTAAACAGACTTCTTTTTTTGGGCCCTTGTGAATATATAGTGGCAGCCGCCACACTCCCCATCCATCTTCCCCAACTGTCACTCTCCCCGCTCCCAACGTTCTATCTCTGTGTTCCACGGTGTGCGGCAAGTTCGCCTTTTGCATGCCGTGGAGCTATACATCATAACAGCCGGGCTCAAGAAGCCACAGATCAAGCTGCTTGCCTCCATATCCTGGGCTATGGAATCCTTCTTGCGGTCCCTAAACTGTCCAGCTCATGCAGGCAGGGTGTAAAATACCGAGTTTCTACCCCATCAATGCAGGGGCCCTCACAGTTACCAGCCCTGTTGGGAGCTTCTCTGGAACCACTCCTTTAAATGGGCAGTGTACCTACATTTCTTTTATTTAAAAGCCATAGTACCAGCACTTCTCACGAGTAAGCAGGCCGAGTATCTGCACTTCAGTTTTTCTATTTCAAGCACCGTCTGTGACACCCTTGTCTCTCCTTGCTTCTGTTTCATTCAATAGTCACTCCCCAAGTGTCCTCTCGACCACTTCAATGTGAGGACCCCCTTTAGAAGCGTGACAAATGACCATTCCATGATTCCACAGGCCACAGATTCCAAGTGGCCCTCTATTACAGAACAATACACCCAGGCCCTTCAACTAAGCCTCTTACCTGTACCATTAAGTAAGGAAAAAGCATCTACATACGTGAACACTACCTTGGAAGTGCTAACAGGTATGTGCCATTTACATTCTTTCATTCAACACCAATACATGAGAGAATTCCCAGTGAACGGTATTCATCGTCAACGGAATTTGATATATTAGCTTAAAAAGTAAAGCTTTTATTTAGAGAATGAGCCTATACATAAAACAATGCAAGTGAGTTTATGTTTGCATCATGTCTACTTTACTCTGCAGTCTTATTAAGCTGCTATACTTTAATTACTAGTTAGATAAACAAGCATTTCTTTATAATGTAATGATTTTACAATGTCGGGCGGGGTCTCCGGGCGGGTTTTCTAGTATAGGGCGGGGGCTCATTCTAGGTATTTGCCCTGAGGACTATATTTTCTATATACTGCAATTGTACATATCAATTGACTTCTGAGTGCAGACCGCATGAAATATACAGCGTATGGCTCTTTTATTTCAAGGGAGATTTTCATGGAGGTATAGTGACACCAGGTGGCCAACAGAAAAGGTTACAAAATAATCTGAAAGTCGATGCGAAGATACAGAGTGTTAAGGATGGCAGATGACGTGTATTATTTCACAGTGGATAGTTGACTAATATGGCTCTTATTGTTATGTCACATGGGTCACATGTGGGAGGAGTAAAGTTCAGGAGAGTGATGACAAGTTAGAAACCTATAACTACGCTCTATTTTCGACTCACAATCGCCTCATTGGTTCTGTCGTTACTAAAGTAGGCTTTCATCACCTGCCTTGGTCTTGCAGACCACCGTCTGAGAAGATAATAGAAAATGAAAACCACATTTGCCGACATGCTGCTGCAATTAGGCAGGATCCACTGCGTCATGCCAGCCTTGTAAACTCCCCACAGAAGGCAAGTCAGACACACAGTGGCGGAACCAGCATTTTAAAAAGGGCTCTGCGCCATTTCAAATTTAGAGCTGGAAAGGCGAAGAAGCCGGTGGATCAGGGAAAAGGTGAGAGGGCATTAGTTTAGAAACAGATCTTTTTAAGCGACACTTTTGCCAGCAGTGCTTATAATCCGGTATCTCTCTCTCTCTCTTTTTTAAAACAGGTAACGTTTTGCCAAAAACCTGTACTTTCTGGAAACATTTTAGAGTCAGGCATAGACTTTCTAGTGGTTGTTGGTTTACTTGACCCCAATTTAACATGTCCACATGTCTATTCCTATCATATAGGGTGACCAGATAAAAAAAAGGGACAGGCCATAGAGCTCGAAGTAGGACTAATGTAAATACAAATAAAACAGTAGTCCTACTTCTATAGAAGGAGATAAGACTCAATCAGACAATATATGGACTGGGCTTGTGTTATATCTTATTTACAGGTTGCCCAAGTGGGGGGATCCTCACACAGAACTGTGCCTGACGGTAGTGGTCCAGTATTCTGCCAATTTTCTAAACCCTTGCTTTCCTCCTATGTCTATGGTTGATACCTTTTGCTATATTGATTTGTATACTATTTGAACTGTCTACAGTTAATGCATTTTAATGGAATCAGAGTAATAGTGGTACCACATAGAAACTATATATATTTACCATTTTCGAATTGTCGGAGCACAAAGTGTGTTATTGTGATTGTGTACATAACGTGAACCTTATTTATAAAAAGACTGTGTTTTCACTAATATAGTGTATGGACATTCCTTTGTGGGTGTTTGGGGACTACACTTTACTTAAGAACCAGCCAGCATCACCTACTGAGAGCTAAGCGTTGATTGCTCGTCCATTGCTACCAACAATAGAGAATCTTGGCTGGGCTGCTCTGTGCTTCAACTCTGCCATATAGAGAGCAGGAGTACAGATAACACATGTCAGAGGAGCTGGAGGCTTCCATGTCATGGGGAGAGGGGGAAGTCCTATAACTAACTGAGGTCACGCTGCCTTCATAAAGAAATTATTTCCATTACGGTTTTATATTGGAATCATTTCTTTATGAAGCCAAAGGACTTCAAAAACAAAATATTTATTTTTGATGTCTGAGGTCCTCCCACTCTATGCCAAGAATATTGTTTTAAGGGGGGGACAGCAGCTTCCATGTATTAAGTTTGCGTGAGTCCACAGTGTCTCCTCCCAACCTCCTGTGGTTCTCTGGAGACCAACACCAACTCTGAGCAGCTCACCAGACACTGCAGGCCCCTTAATGACTACTTATCACTTTCTTTCTTCAAGCAGAGCATTAAAAGTGGGGGGCGATTTACAAGTGATAGCCCTTTTAAGAGATCTTTGTTTTGGAGGAGACGTTTGTAATGTTTCTGTGTTAAGAAATGCAAATAGGCATTTTCATTCTGAAAGCACATACAAAGCACTTGTTAGCTGTCTAAATCTACACTCTTCTCCAGGTAACTTACAAGATATCACACAAAACAATTTTAAATTAGCTACAATATTTTCAGATGTTCATATTTAATTTTATGAATGTGATTTTTTCATCCCATCATATATGAACACTGCATCTGTCAAACACTTAGTGCCCAATTCATGGAATTTATGGCACAGTGCAAAGTGACTTTGCACTGCCTACAAACACCCTGATTCACAGAGCGGTGCAAAGTGTATTTTTGCAGTGCAAAGTGACTTTGCACCAGTGCAAAGTCACTTTGCACAGGACTTTGCACTGCAAAAATACACTTTTCACCTGTCTGTGAATCAGGGTGTTTGTTGGCAGTGCAAAGTCACTGTGCTAAAAATTTCATGAAACCGGCCCCCAAGCACAAACAGGTAACCTTTTCACACATTCCATTGTGTTATACATCATGAAAATAAAAAGGCAATTTTGTTTGACTATTGCCGAATTGCATTCTAGTATTTGTAGTCTCCAAAATCACGATTGTGGAATAATGCCACAATTGTACACTTTTTGCTTAACATATTTCTGTCAGAATGTATATATTTCAGTGGGTACCTTACTATGGTATGTGCACTTTCAAGTCATCTTCATGAAGCAGAGTATTGTTGAAAGGCAGACGTGGGGTTGAGCAGGGGAAATGATAAGAGGGCAATGAGTCCTGGATATCTGGCCAGTATGTGGCAAGAGAGGGTGCAATCCTGGAGACTGGCGTAGGTATTCTTCTCTGATTGTGGCCATTTACTGCTATTCAGGGCACAAGAAAAGGATACATGTGGGTGAACAGTGTAACATTTTTCACAGGGCGGAAGCAACACCCTTTGGTGTTTTTGAGGTTGGCAAGCTTGCTCAAGAATTTTACTGCCAGGATTTCACCAGGTTGTCATGTTTCCAGTGCAGATGCTTACAATTATCAGCAAAGCACATGCTCTTATTGGGATTTATTTTTCCAGGCAATATTTCACTACATATTGCTGGGTTTAAAAGGTGAGAACCTTTTATACTTTGCCAGCATAATTATTGGAACATTTCCTCTCTATTATTTTTCTGATGTTCATTACTTTTTTTGAAATGTCAATGCTCTTTTGTCCAGTGCACTTTCTTCTAGGGGGAAAGGTCAATTGAACTGAATTTGTACCTTTCACTTTAAGATATGTACACTTACTGTGTGTATATTCTTTGTTGCCAGCTTTTGATTTTCGCTATTGGGGCAAAAGTACCCACACTGAGTGGTGAAGCGAGGAAGCCGTACTCAACCCATTGTCAAAACACCACATTTTACAGCACATGCTTCTGCAGGAATAGGAAAGAAGACACATGATTTCCAGGAAGCTCTAAACATATAACATCTCAGCAATAGTCTCCTAACTCGCTCAGTTTCTGCTATTGGATCCCCTGCTAGTCTACACCGGAAACGAGTTCTCACAATTTAACCCACTCTAATTAAGGCCGAGAGGGGACATTAATGAGGCTCCCTTCTCATTTTGTAGTGAGCAGCACTTGATAAACATAGTTATTATTTGCTATTCTTTTATTTTTACAGTCAAAATAATCCAGCACAGCACAGAGCTTCTTAAATAAAAACATATTGCTAATTTGGACCATATTTATTTGTTTTTTTATTTATTTTTACATTTGTAAAGCGCACTAAGCCCGTAGGCATATAGGCGCTATAGTATTGCCCAAATATACACACAATAAAAATAAAAACAATTGTGAAACTTCTGCAAAAACTGCAGTTAATTTTAGTTAGCAAAACACAATCACCATACTTTAGAGATAGTGTTTTCAAACCAAAGTTTCAAAAATACTTTTTGAAAACATTATTTCTACCAAATACATCTGGGAAGAGATGTGTTCAAGTTCCTGAATTGCAGACTGGTCTCAAATCCCAGCTTCTCCACTTAACCAAAGTGTGTGCTCTTGGCCAAATCCTTTTATCACATTACTTATCTACCAAAATTAGAAGTCTGTGCAAGGTATTCAGCTGTTTGTTACTTCAAAAATAAATGTCCCACTCCTGATATTGCCATATAGGTAAATATTAATATTGACAATTCATATACTGGACATCACAGTGTATTTGTCTACTACTTTAAGCATGGCAAAATGTTTCTAGTTTAACTTCCCATGATAACGTTGTGTACTAAAAACTCATCCTGTGATATCACTGATGTCCCTATTTATGCAAATGAGGTGGGCCCACACATCTTTTGCCACCTAAGGCCCCACAAATCCTAGGGCCAGCCCTGCAAAGAAGTAACAATCATTTCCACGCCCTCCATTGCTGCACCAGTTCCAAACTTAGAGCACCAGCAAATATCTTCTGAAAGTGAAAGGCCATGCAGGTGCCTATGAAAAGCCAGAAGGCACAGGTTTGTGTTAGTCACAGGCCATGATCTTGGCTTGCCAATGACCCTTGCCCGGCACATTGGGCCTTGTAGAACCACCAGTAGAGCTGTGTGTGCTTGGCCAGGTTTCAATGGGGCCTGGCCAAGTGTCCTGCTGTTTTTGAGCCACTAGATGACCAAAATACTGACTGTGACCCACATTATTATACAGGAATAAGAGGGAAAAAGTCTTGCCTGGCCATGGGTGGCTGATGTGTGGCTGACTTATCCCATTTCAGTGAAACTTGGGCTCATGCGTGTAGAAGTCAGAGGGGGGCTGACCATGGCAATAATGTTGGCAGAAATCATGGAAAGTGGGGCATGAAAGTCTTATTCACAGTTGCTTCCTTGTGTAATCTCATGTGTTGCGAACACCACATCCAATAAAGAGTTCCAGGTCTTTGTCAAACTATGACTGTCACAACATTGTTTTTGTTGTTGTGTGTCCAAGTTGTAAAAGTACAGATGAAAAACGCACAGGAACCTTTTTTTTAGGTAGGCATTACTATGCAATATATACTTGTAGTGTTAGATTTGGAATGGTAAGCATAAAGCTTCAGTTGTACTCTTTTTGGTTAACATAAAGGATTTATATATTAGCCAGGTTGGTTTATTATGTGATTTATATGCATCTCATGTCATCTCTATAAATTAAAATATAAATGTGTACCAGCTAGAGGTGAAACGATGTGTGGTCAAATGCTTAAAGGCTGGGTTCAAATCCGTGTTTCAACTCTTGCATACAGTGTATTTACTGGGCAAATTATTTTCACAGTGTGCTTTGTTGGATGAAACATGGATGCCAGACACTTGTTTTCCAGATTTCAACCTGCCCGTTTCACCCCACCCTCCTTGCACTTGCACTGCTCTGAATGCCCGAAAACTTTAAATTACCTCTTATGTCTACTTTTCCTTTGCCCCTACATACCACATCCTTTTGGGGTGCTGCAGGCAAATCTTTAATTGCTGCATGCGGCTTATAAATAAATGCATTCAATTGAGGAGATGATGGCACAGTCCTGTTTTTTTCATTAGCATACAGGGACTTGTACTACTGGATTACCCATTATAAATCTGGTACTTCAAGTCCCAGAATGCAAAGGAAAAACAATCAGAACTGGTTTACCAATCCCCAACCACAATGGGGGAGTTGGTATATACTGGGATAGGTTTTGTTTTGTGGGGAGCAAGAACGACTGGTATGGAGGGGTGAGGAGGCAGGCAGCCAGGTATGGGTCGTTTGCCAACCCAGGTCTTGTTTGGCTTGGCTCGTCTTGGCTCAATAATCTTGCTTCCCCACCAGCATGTTGCCAATCCTTCCATCTGTGATCCCTTTTGACTTCTCACCCTAGCACCCAGTTAAATAATTAATCTTTTTATAACACACTTAATACCAGAGACCAGTCTCTAAGTGCGGGACTGGGATTCAAACCTGTGTTGCTCTGCATTGTCTTGCTTCCAAGACAAACGTGTTGCCCCTGAGCAGTCCTCCCAGCCCGGTGATGATACTTTAACAACATGGGGGTTCAAAATGTCCTGTCGAATAACAAACTTATTCTTATTGAAAACCATTAACTTGCAACAGAACTGTCTTTGGGGCGGGGTTAATTGCCTGTCATCTCTCAGAAGTTGATCTAGTCAATGAAGCAAGAGGATTGCTTTGCTTGTAAATAACTGCTAAATAAGGAAATGTGAAGACCCAGGGAAGACAGTAACATGGACAAACCACTGTCCATTTTTCTTACAGACTCATTTCTATCAAATATACAGAAACGCAGCTTTCACGTTGTGTCCACCAGGTCAGAGAGTCTCTGCAGGTCTTGGTTTTCCAGCCTGCATCATTTTCAGTTCATGTACAGTATTTGACATGTATTATATGTTCCCATACAAATTCAGGACTGCTAGCAACAAAATACAAAGTGTTGTTTAAAAAGCAAGTGGTGACTAATCATCCCACCTGAGATGGGACCAAACAAGAGCACTATACACTTGCCACAGATCATTTATAGACCTAAATACCCACTCTAAATGGGCCCATCTTTTAAAGCTGCCTATATTAGAATTCGTCATTGATGCCTGCATGAATCATGCTGATAATGTGACCAAAATGAAGTCTGCCAAAAAATGAAAGACATCTATGAAATGGCTTTAACATTTTGAAATGTTTTAAGGAAAGGGTTTATTAGTTATTTATTGTAATCATTTTGAGAAGTTCCAACGGTTGGACAGAGTAAGAAAGCCATGGTTGGGTTTTGGAATTGAGAGGCTAATGTTCCATCTCTCACCCGTTTACCATAACAGCCTAAAATAATTTCCGTTTCTTCCCCTGGCCTTGACCAATTATTAAGTAATCAAAACAAAGACACAGCAAATGTCTGGCTGGCACGTCAAGCCATCCCCTGCTCTACTTATAGCATATTGTCAAATGTCAGGTGGCTTTGAAGCTGCCCTGCTCTGCACTGTGGTCACTCCCAATATCGAGCTGAGATCCATCCACGTGATTCAAAGCATTGATGAGAAGAGCCCTGTGGCTGGAGCATCCTCAGGATGGCTGACCCCATCACTGCAGAGAGATGATTCAATTAATGTTACTCTGTACCCCCCAACGTTCATACACTGGAAAGGGAAAGAATTCACCCAAAAGAAAAGAATCCCATACAAATGTAAAATGATGTTACCCTTTGGGGACTCTGCTGTCCTGAGGGCATAACATTTTTCAAAAATCTTCAGGAATGCACTCTCTATCACCAAACTGTGTAACTCATTGCCTCAAGGAACTGTCACATTGTGGAACCAACGCAGGACCAACTCATAACCTGCAAAGCGTTTAACAACTGGTGCTTCAAAACACTACAAAAATCAAGTACCAAACCAGGTCCCATGACAAGAAAACATAGCACAAATTGATGACAACACCAAACCTCCTGTCAACACCGACCAACCTGGCAAAAGGAAGCAAAATACATATCAAAGAGACACACGTCAGGCTGAGACAAACACCAAAGAACGACAGCGGCTCTGCACCCCAGGGAATGCCTCCGGCAAGCCTAGCTTTTTGGGCTGCAATCCAGAAGTGGATGCATTAATAGACCAGAACCGCCCCGCCGAAGGGCTCTGTGTCAGGTGGCTTTTGACCCAATTCTAACATCTAACTCTCAGCCGTCTGTCGTAACCAACACCAATGTTTCATCCACATTAACACTCAGGCCTCTAGGTAAACACTGTGCCAGGCCTTTTTATGCATTCAAATTTTGCAAATACGACAGCTTTATTCCTTTCCTGCATATCATTACGTGCCAGTTTAGAGTTTGATTTTTATCTTCATGGATGTAATTGCATGCCATGGAAAAAAGCCTCTAAACAGAATTTATTTTCTCTGAAGCCGTTCAGAAAGAAACCACACACAGTATTTATTTATTTTTATTCATTTATTTTTGCATTTATTAAAGCGCACAAAACCCTCGGGTATCTAGGCATTAGTTACATTAAGCGTAACCTTACTATCGGGACTATCTGTTTCTCACGTGGAACACACAGTTGATCTCCTAAACTTATCAGTGCCACAAGACATTCACACAATGGAAACATTGACAGAAGAACTACACATACCATTGGGACTCTCACAAGAAACATCTTTCAAACCAAAATCAAAATGTGTCCCCACCTTAGGAGCTGACAGTGTGATAGATATGTTTTTATGGCCACAAAACCGGACTTACGAGAAATCTATTTGAAAGGAACAGAGAAAAAGATCCACCATAACCTCAATCTATCTCAAATGAAAGCACTGGCTGAACTGCAAGCAGATACAAATATCACAGTCAAAATAGCAGACAAGGGAGGCAATATAGTGCTACTAAGGATAGAAGACTATGTCAAAATCGCAACCGAACACCTCAACAACATACAGTGCTATGAAAAACTAATATCCAACACTATTCCCAAACTACAAGCAGATTGGCATCTCATGAGTACAAGTTGGAAAGATAATGGTTTATTAACAGAACAATACCTTTATATGCTCATCTCTTCCCCCATAATATCCACCATCTATTTTATACCAAAAATTCATAAACCCTTCACATTTTTGTCACCATGTCAGCCTATCATGAATAGTATTGGCTCTCTGACTGAGAAAATATCAGAATACATTGACCGTCAATTACAACCACTGGAAGCAGGACTATTCTCATTCATTAAAGATACCAAGCATATAATTCAACAACTGGAAACAATACCCTTGGAACCTAACTATTGGCTAGTCACCTTGGATGTATCTGCTCTGTACACCAGTATCATTCATGAAAAAGGACTTCACACCACCAATTATTTTCTGAAAACAGGATCGTGTCTTACTATCAACAAAATCTGATGATCTTAGAAATTTTACAGTTAACACTCACCAACAATATCTTTATCTTCAAACAACAGCTCTATGCACAAGCCCAAGGAACTGCAATGGGTGCATAATTTACACCATCGATGCTAACTTGTTTATGGGGCATTACGAGATACAGCATGCATGGCAACATACCGCATTCACCACATACAATCATGTGTTTTTTGGGGGGAGATATATCAACGACATCATTATGATTTGGAATGGCACCAAACAACAGCTAATGGATTACTTCAACTACCTCACCAGAACACAAACCAAGGAAATGGATGAATGGAACAGGTGAAGTATGTGGATGGAACGGGTGAAGTATGTGGATGGAACCGACGAAGTATGGGGTTGGAACCGGGATGTATGTGGATGGAGCAGATTATCTGGGTGGAACAGTTGGAGTGGGTGGAACGGGTGGAGTGGGTGGAACGGGTGGAGTGGATGAAACAAATGAAGTGTGTAGACGAAAAGGGTGAAGTGGGTATAACGGTTGGAATGGATGGAACTGTCAGTCTACACTGAACAGTTGGAATGCATCGAACTATTGAGTGTGCTCGATCTCAAGCTCCTAAGGTAAACCACCATATCTCATCTCAACGCTTACTCTCTTCCTTACACCACTACTCAACTAGAACACAACGGTACTATGTCACCATTCGGTATGGCTGTTCTCATACCATCACTTGCCTCATACTCCCCATCATCCTAACTAAACACAGCTGGTTACACACCCTCCAGCCTCTGCGTTGTCCTCAAGCCTAACGCAGCCAAAATCAGTCTGGATAACAACCTGCCAGAACGAACACATACTCCTGATCTCCCAACCACCACACCTACCGCTAAGAAGCAGCTATCACACAAATGCCACACCTGCTGCACACATAGTCCAGTGCTCACACGCACCTTATGACTCTCTCTCTCTCTCTACTGACTTGAACTTCAGTTCCCGAGGGTATTCAAACTACCAGCGCCTTGAGATCATACCAATGGTACATAAGGTGCTATATAAATGCAAAATAACATAACATATAACTTGCAATTGACTATACAACAAAGTTAATCGCAAATAGATTTCTTGGATCTTCGTCTCTATATACAGGACAACACAATCCATACCACATCGCATATTAAACCCACTGCGGTAAACAGCATATTTCATGCATCCAGTAACCATCCGATCCATGTAATCTAAAATATACCATATGGGGAAATGCTGAGAGTGAAAAGAAATTGCACATCTCAGGAAGAATTCGAAAAACATGTAACAGAAACTATACAAAAATTCAAACAGAGAGGATACAGTTAAAAGCACTTAAACAAAACTTATCAAAAGACTTTACTTGCACAAGAGAGGACCTCCTATTGGAAAAACCCAAATCCAAAAAGCCAGAAACTTCAGACAAAATACGCTTCATAACAACATACAGCACCAACAATAACACAATCAAAAAAGCAATGAAGAAAAATTGGAACATATTACAAATGGACTCGGATTTTCAACAAATTCTTGATGACCAATAAAGCATTACCATTCGTAAAATTAAAAAGTTAAAAGAAATATTAAGCCCATCACACTTCTGTCAAGCAAAACAACAACAAACTGGCTCATCAGAAATGTGGTTGCAACCACCCATAAAGGGCAATTACAAATGTAGACACTGTCAAGTGTGCAAATATTCGGAAAATGCCAAAACAAGCATTCAAAAGCCAAATGGAATCAAAATACCAATCAGGCAACTCAGGAAATGTAACAGCAAGTATGTCATTTATGGAATTAGTTGTGCCTGCGACCAACTCTATATAGGAAGTTCAATTAGGACATTAAAGACCCGTATAGGGAACAAATTAGAAAAATCATCAGTAAGGACTTCACATCGCCGTTGCAACCGATTTTCAATCTAGACACTTTCCAGAACACCTAGCGCAACTCACATTTTTCGGCATAGAAAAAATATCCTTACCACCAAGAGGAGGCAATTTGGAACATAGCCTTAGAAAACGTGAAGCATTCTGGATTTGCACCAGGGACACCTGCCACTCCAGTCTGAACACAGAGCAAGAAATGCACCATTTTCTCTGAAAAAACCCAATTTATCAATTTAATCTAATTATGTATGATCTAGATACGTAGTAATCTATACAAGGACAGTAACTACTGAAAGACTTATAACCATATGTATTTAAAAGTGTTTCTCCATCATACAACTGCATAGTACTTGAACTATTTTCAATCAAGACAAATGTCATATTTGTATTTCAGAATATAAATGTGTGCACATATTTTTTCTTTTTGTGTTGTTTTGAAACAGCAGTTCAGCCTCTAATGTAAACACAATAATCGTTAATGCAAACAGTTATATAAAAAACAAAAAAACAAGACAAACATGACAAACTGGGCTTAACTTGAATAAGTCTATAAACAGGTTAATGATATTATAATTATTTCAAGTAGTAATTTAAAAAAAAGTCATTCGGAATCGCTATTGCTTTTCCCAAACAAAAATGGTGGACTTGCGAGTATGACGTATGATGTCATCATGCACGCAAGTGGGATGACGTCATTGTGTATTATGTAACGCAGTGAAACTAAACATATACACGACAATCTGACCGCGAGGAATAGGAAACAACATCTAGCAGAAAATCGACATACAGGTAATACTATTGAACTCATTTGAATGGTTAAACCTAGACTTGCAATTAGTTAGGTCAATTTACCACCAATTTATGGCTATCTCTGTTCCTACATTTAGGAAGTGAAGACCATATCTGAGCAACTTCAGCCCTAAGTTCTAAGAAGCCAGTCTAGTATCTAAAACTGCTAGCAACTTAAGGCAACACAATTGTGAGTAATTTAACCACTAATAGTCATTGCATAACACTCTAGCAATAATATAACAAGTAAGTATGCCTGGTTTTGTCTCAGCTTCTTAGAGTATCTCCGAATTTTCCTAACTATCAACAACTTGAAATGTGCGCCTCCTGTTTAACCGCTAAATGAAGTGGTGGGAAAACACTTGTTGGGGAGCAAACAAATACAACTCATATATCCATGAAGCTTATATAAATTGAATGAAGATAATTCAATTGCTAAAGAGCATAAACCTCAAACTTATGATTCAAAGGCATAGAACCAATTTCTTATAGGAAGGCAAACATGTTTATACAAACGACTCTTGATACACAACAATATTGAATTAAGTAAATTCAATAGAAACAAGTATAGCAACAATAAACATAGAAACTATACCAATTGAATGACGATAATTCAACTGTTAGCAATTATATAAATTCAATGAAGATAATTCAATTGTCTCAAGGCACCTTATTGTGAAATCCTCAATAAACTCAGAGGTACTACAAAAGCTGTATATTGTGATTTCTTTGTAAGACAAGAACAAAAAGTGAAAGCGCAACACAATTGGACTCTCAAAACAACTTTTTGCCTAGTTACATTAAGGTAAAATGAGAAGAAGGGAGGGAGTAGGGAGATGCAATAGGGGGGTGGAACACTTTTAGGAGGAGCAAAGTTAGTTGAACAATCAAGTCTTTAAGTTTCTGCGGTAGGTCCAGTAGGACTGTTGTTTTCTGAGTGCTGGTGGTGTATTATTCAAGAGTTTGGCGGCCATGACCGGGAAGTTCTTGTCCCTAGTAAGAGGTGATTGAAGTTGGGGATCTTCAGGAAGTGAGAGTTTACCGATCTAAGATGTTTGAAGCGCGAGCAACTACAACATTTTTCTCCACGCATCAGGAGAGGTAGATCGGGACAGTGTTGAAGAGACATCAGTTTACGAGGGACAATGTTTTGAACTTAATCCTTTCCCGGATGAGCAACCAGTGTGCACCTCTCATGGCTTTGGAAATATGAACAGATTTGGAGAAACCAATGGACCCTCTCAGAGCATTGTTATGAATCATCTGGAGTTTGTTCAGGTTGTGTTAAGAAGTACCGGTAAGTAGGGCGTTACAGTAATCGAGCTTGGCTCCTGTGATAGCTCTTACAATTGTAAGGCAGTTGGCTATGGAGAGGAAAGGCCTGCTGTCAGGAAGCAGTTTGGCTGTGTAGGCCGCCGCTGAGGGAATCAAGTTCACTTGACTTGGAGGTTGAGGTTGGCATCTAGGTAGATGCCAAGAGTTTTGGCAGCGGCAGAGGTGGTTATACGATTACCATCGATGATAAACTCCTTATATACTGGGTCAATATTGCAAAGTATGGAGTTGGAGCTGACAATGAGGATTTTGGTTTTGTTGTCGTTCTGGCAGAGTAAGTGAAAAGCCATCCCATTTTGTATGACCTTGTATGCAGAGTTTATGGTGGCTGAGTCCTAGGCGTATGAGCCGGAGAGGGGGATATGGAGCTGCATGTCGTCAGCGTAGTTCGTGTAAGATATGCCTACTAGGTCAAGGTGATCCAAGAGGGGTTTGTGTAAATGTTGTAGAGGGTGGGGGAGAAGCAGGATCCTTGGGGGACTCCATCAGGGACATGAATAGGTTCAGCGGAAAAGTCAATGATGAAGACTCGTGAGGATCTGTCAGTTAGGAAAGACCTAATCCAATTGGTGGCTGATGGATAGTTGAGGCAAGTTCAGAGCAGAGGATTTGGTGGTCTACCAAATCAAATGCTGCAGGGAGGTCTAGCATCATCAGAAGGGCAGGTTTTCCAGTGTCTTTGATGGCATCAATTTCGATTTTCAAATCAAGTAGGGCCGTTTTGGTTCCGTGTTTGGGGCAGAAACCTGATTGTCGTGTGCCCAAGATATTGTTTTCTTCGCGATACTGTTGAACTTGGATCTAAGCAACGTGAACCAGGATCTTCCAGAGGTAGGGTACCGTAGTAATGGGGCATTAGTTCGTTGGTATGGAAATGTTGAGGGAGGGTTTCTTGAGGAGAGGTAGGACCCATGCTTCTTTCAAGGATTTTGGCACCAATTTTGTGGAGAAGGAGGTGTTGATGATGGCTGTGAAGAAGGGGATAAGTGACTCTGCCCAGTCTTTGATGAATGGAGCTGGGCAAGCGTCACCTTTGAAGAATTACGGTTTCCGGCTGTTGATGATCTTGGTGACGTCCATGTCTGAGATAGGGTGGAAGTTGAACAGAGTGCAGGTGTGGATCGTTGAGGGGCTGGATGCTGTAGGTGATGGTGGTTTCTTTAGCATAGCAAGTTGCTTGGAGAGGATTTTTCCTTTGAGCGAGTTGACCTTTCCAGTGAGGGCCTCTTGGATTTTTTCGCACCAGGTACTGTCTACTGTCAAGACTAGCTTGGGGGGGAAGGTGGTCTCTAGCTCCGGAGGATTGTGAAAAGTTCCCAGGATTTGGATTTGGCGTTACTGATTCTGAAATTGTAGCTGCTGTCTTTGGCAGCATGACTTTCCATTCTGTAGTCTTTGGCGAAGGAGGAGAAGAGGGCTTTGGATGCAGGGGAGTTATTTTTTCTCCAAGCTAGTTCAGAGGTGCGCTTGTTCGCACAGGCTTCTAGAAGTTCAGGAGTGAACCAGGTGTTGTTTTTAGTGAGGGTTTGGCTTTCCTAAGTTTGAGAGGGGCAAGAGTGTCGACTGCTTGTGCAATAGTAGAGGTCAAACAGTGCTCCTGGGTCCATTACTGAAGATGGGGGTGCACAAGGGTAGCAAGTAGCGGTGCGAGGTTGGTAGGGTTGAGGTTGTTTGTGCACTAGACCATACCTTCTGGTGACGGCTGTGGGAATGTTACAATGGAGGTCACTTAACCAGTCAAGGGGGCAGGCTTGATCATGGGCGGGTGAGCGACTGTTGTCTAAAGCCGGCATGGTTATATGCCGTGGCTAAACTGGTGGCCAATGAGTCTGCTGGGTCGTTGAGTCCTAGGTTGAGGTCCCCAAGGATCACAACTTTTGATTTGGACTTGATGGACGAGAAGATGCTTTGAATTAGGTTATCTTCAAAAGTAAGGCTGGTTCCAGGTGGGTGGTAGATAACAAGGATGCTGATAGAGTCGGTCAGAGACATGGAGATCTTGGCGAGTAGGGATTTACAATTGGGGATGATGTTGGTTTGTGTGACTCTGATAGTGAGGGTGTTTTTAAAGAGGAGGGCACTGAGGATACCAGGAATATTTTCTTTCTGTTCAGCTTCTGCTGTGTTTTGTGTCTAGATCCTCATGGAGCAAACAGAAGCATTTTGCATATTTATTTTCACAGCATTTTAGGAGCATATAATTAATAAGATGGAAAACTGAGTTACAATTGAGAATTATCTTGTTGAACAAATTATGCGTTTTTTTAGTAAAAGCAAACCAGTATTGCACAAACGTATTTTCAGAGATCCCGTGCTGTGTTCATTTATCATCAGGATGCATCTATATGGTGATTTCATAGACATTACGTTGTAGGAGAAGTTATTCCATACATGTAGTACATTGTTTGAAACCAGACATCTTTGTCGAACAATGTTTTTGTTTCTAATGTGTTTTTAGGTTTTTGTCATGTTTTGGTTGCCTGTTGCATACTTTTTACACTCTTGGGGAGACACATCATTTTTGCTCTTATAATTTAATTTAAACTCAAATTATAAAAACAGTGTGTAAAATTATGAGTATGCAAGGTCTAGTTTACACCCATTCAACCTGAACTTGCAGTCACTGGGGTATATTACTATAAAGAGTCAAAGGCAGTAGAGGCACTGCTCAAGGGTGAGTGAGTGTCACTACACCAATCACAGGAGTCACAGTCTCTTTCACATATTTTAGTCTACAATGAATACATCCAAAACCTGTTAAAAGTGCTGTTAAAAAATAAACACAAATGAAACAGCTTCATTTGTAATTGAAACTGAAATAGAAAACCTGTCCCTGTAGTGATAATCCGGATAGGTATTTAACTGTGTAATCTAACGCTTCATGCATGGTTTGTCCAACTTCTAGGCACTGTGTTTATTATAGCTCAGTCGATAGTCATTTTACGGACCTCTGAAGGATGTTAACTGGCAAGATAGCTGAGCAGATTGAGCACTCACTGCTGTAACCTGTTTGCGATCTGCAGGTCACAGCTTTGAATCCTGGTGTGGTCAAATCAGCCTTCCATCCATTCAAGATTGATAAATGATTGCCTACTTCAGTTGGGTGATAATTTGATGTAAGTACGTTCTATGTACAGCACTTCGGCAAAAGCGCTATATTCATAACAAATCATTAACTCTGTCTAGCCAGGATTTGACCATGAGATTAGAGAAAGACTTTAGCATTGAGACCTTACCTCTTTGCACTGTTGTATCATCACATTGGAATACCACTGGGTAGTACTAGTTCCAGGAAATTAGGACTGTCATTAAACATCAAAAGACAATTCTGCTATCGAACCTCAAAACAGCTCAATGTCTACGGGCCATGCACAAAAGGTTGCACATGCAATTGCAACACAAAAGGCTGCGCTCCACAGGTGCAACCTTTTGTCGGCGGGCCCTCTCCCAGTCCTTGTTGGTGTGTACCCCGTGAACCCACAGCCTCTATGCCGCATCCCCCACCCCTGTCCACCAGCTCCAGCCCCTTCCCCCACTTACCTGCTGTGGGCTCCAGCCTCTGGCTTCTTGCTTCCCTCCTTCTTGTGGTGTCTGGCCAGCATGGCTCCGTAAGCCCGGGGCACAGCACAGCATGCTTTTGTGCTCCACATTATATGCCCTGGGCTTCCGGGGCAGCTCTATCCACACTGCATACCCCTCAAACCACACAATACAATTCATGTTTGCTTTACTGTGTAATTGGCCAGGTTTTTGTGTCTTAAAAATTAAAACATATACAGAAGAGATCAAATGGCCAGACCCTAGAGAAATAATGAAAGGCGTATTAAGTGACTGATCTCTCTGTATCATATTAACATCCCCTTCTGCAACATATTTTAGGAAGTGAGCCATCGGTAGAGTAGCTGGGAATCGGTACAGAATTAGTATAGAAATAATGTGTTTTTCTAGGGCTGAATTCCTTCTAATTATGGTTTACTGAATTTCTACTATGTAAAGCTTTTCTGTTTCGAGTTAGCTTGTGTATTTTGACTAGTCGCTATCAATGTAATATTAGTTCTATCTTTGAGGATCTTCTACTGCTGAGGCAATTAACTCTTCCTGTTCTATGCAAGTGATTCTGCCACTGCTTTGTCAGTGATGAACATGCTGGGCATGTTCTTTTTGATAGTAATTTGGACTGATGAGGCCTATGATGTTCCAGTTATATGTGAGTTATATGTGAGAGTAGCTTGCACTGCTCTGGTGAGGCCCTTAATCTACTACTTCAGTGTGGGGGTGCTTGCATTGCTCCATCCCATGCAGTTCTCCCTCTATGCAAGTGGAACATATACTGCTCTGACCCACTACTTCTGTGTTCTGTGTGTGGTAGTCCTGCATTGTTGAGACTCACGATGTTCCTGTTCTGTGTTAGGAACGCATGATCTAACGAGATCCATGGTAGATCTTTTCTAAATTAGGAGTGGAGGTTGCACTACTGAAGGCTATGTTACACCCGTTTTATATGGGAGGAGCTTCTCCTGTGGAGACACATTCCTGATCTGTTCTCTGTATGGGAATCTTCTACGCTTGCTTTACCCCTTGCACTGATCTCCACCTGTTCCATATGATTAAATCTTGCATTGAGGTTGCCCTGATTTGCCTTTTCTGTTTGTGTGGGGGCAGCCTGCACAGTTTTTGCTCAAGCTGATCTGCACTGTGTGAGCAAAGTGTTAAAAAGCTTATACTGCTCTTTTACCCCTTTTTTTTATATGCAAGGGAAATGGCAAGTGTTAGTGCTCATCTGAGGGCGTTGTGCCACTGCGCCATGTGCTTTATCTGTTAATTGTGAGAGAAACCTGCTTTTCTGTCGCAAGGCAGAATGTTGCCACATGATAATAATTTCCATACAGTTTTAACTCTTTGCACATGTTGGCTGAATGTCACATACTTCTTACTCTCTTGCAAAGGCGAAAACTCACTTTTATTCACTTGAAATGACATTTACTCAAAGTTTAAAAATAGGGAGTAAAATACTGCGACCTGAAAATCGTATCTGTAGCACTGTTAACACTATCACAAGTCTCCATATCACTGCCATCCACTGTCCACCTCGTGCTACTCAATATAGCAAATATCCGGACACATGCAGCATTAAGCAACATAGACATCGCCACATGCTTCTTAATACTTACACACGTACGCACAGAGCCAGGATTATCTGATCTGCGTCACACACCATTTTAGCAACGTTGTTCCCTTCCAGCTATCCCACTAACTACAAACCCTCTTTTTTACAGGACACAAAGGGCCTCATCATGAGTTTGGCACAGTGGTAAAATGCAGTAGTATTGGTATTACTGCTGCATTTACCGCTCTGCCCAACCTCGAGATGGGCGGAAAGTGGGAGTTTTACCTCCAGCTTTTTGCTGGAGGTAAAAATGTTCCCTTTCCACCCATTTTCGATGCTATTAGCCTGGCACTAATTGCACCACCTCTAATAGCACCAAGAAAGCCCCAATGGGTCCAATGGACCCAATGGGAATGGGGATTTACCACCTCAACACAACTCGGGATCCGGTGCAAATTGTGCTGGACTGAATTGCAGTAAGGCCAATTGCGTTGGGCGGTATCCGGTGCAATTAGCCCCTGATGATGACCCAAGTGTCAATAAATGGCACAATGTTAATTGAGAGCCTCGACACCATGAAAATGACAACATTGCTTGGTACAAAACACAATAACATAACACAACATACAAGACTGTGAGGATGTGCTCAGGTCGCCCACTCCATGATACGCCCAGATTTGGGAACTGCGTGGAAGCAAATGGCTGAGGAACATCAAAGCTCACCACGCTTTAACAACAAAAGTAGCACTGATCAAGAACAAGGATGAAATTCCTCTGGTCCTCGGATCAACACAGTCTTGACTGACTCTCACTGATTTGTAAGGAAATATACATAGGCCTCTTTATTTCTGTTTGCTAAAGCATGGGAAATTAACTCACTGTTATACCTTTCTATATGGTGCGCTTGGCTAGGGCAATGCCAGACCTAATGCTAGGCCAGGTACACTTCTTTTTCACATCAGTTGTATTGGATTGTCAAATAAATAAGCCGATCAGACTCGACACAACATATGAAAGATTTACTAGGGCACACAAAAAATAGACCAGCAGACAGGCGTTCATAAACATGCACCTTTATACTCATTTGAAAACTCCAGCACACAATGAGACATGTATATGCATAAGGTATGAGATAAACATTAGTAAGACGTCAATCTGGATGTGTCTTTTGTAATATTAAGAGAACACACAGTTTCTACAACTATGCCCTGAAGCACTTTATAAACTTTCTGAAGGCTGGAGCAAAAACACAAAGAGAGAAACATCACACTGTACGCTTATTGGATACATCTAAAACATGGGAAGGAACACATAATAAAGTTCAGCTTTCACCACCTGTGGGTGCAATGCGTTTTTCTTTGCAATTACCTGCAATATCCCGCTGAGCAACCCCCAACCTGGTCACTGATTCCACTTTTCTTCAAGCAAACTATTTATACAACACTTGGCAGAAGATGGGCATTTGTTTTATCTCTAAGCTTGGAAGTAAAACTGACAAGTGCTCCTGCAGAATACGCTTTTTTCATGAATCTGTCTTTTAACACAGGAAACACAGCTGCTCTTCAGTCTTCAGTAACTAAGAACAAATCTGTTCTCCCGTTGTATTTATTTTATCCCAATTTGGCACTTCGAAGATGAAGCCAGAATTATCTTAATTAATTGTTTCATTCATCTTTCTTGTTTTGAACTAATACTCACCAGTAGCCCCATGAGGTGAGAGATGTCTTCTATGAAGCAGGCTGTCTCTTTCCCACTGTCAGAGCTCAGCAAGGTCTTGCCTGAACCCTCCTTTCTGCCCTGTCCAGCTCAGATCAACAGAACTCGATCGGCTCTCTCCCCTTTTCGTTTTTCTCCCTCTCTTCTTCTGCTCACTCTTGCTTCTGTCGTGGCCAACCCCCAGTAATTTTCCAAAACATTTTCTGTTTCTCCACAGTCACCTTTATATAGTCCTGTTCTCCAGCCTGGATGAATGTGCTACATAGCACCCTAATATCCTCTATGTCTTTCCTGTTCAAACAAAGAAGCTGTTTGTGTTAGAATGCATGCTGCTGTCTCATTGTGCTCTGCCACATACATTGCAGTTCAGCTTTCAATTGTTTGCATTTATTTTCTAAAACCACGTTGCGGTGCAAATGGTCCTGCACCCACAGCCTGCAGTGTGGACTATGGCATGAGAAACCACATTCTAATTACTAATAATCACTATTTTTAGTCTTGTTTTGATTAGTCATTAGTAGTGTTAGTGTTTAATCATGTTAGTTTTTAGCACCCTACACTGCACTGTGCTAATCTAAAACCCAAATCATGCTTCACATCAGCACTAAGTCACACACCTAGCATGACATTAGCACCATTTGTGCATTGTGCACCTTACCCCTATTGAGTTCAGAGGCGCTGTTAAAATTAGTGCACAGTTGAAATTCACGTACTAACTATACCTACATCATCCCCCCTTGTTTCTGTAGGGACCATAATAAACAAGAGCCTCTTCAGAAACATCAGTCCTAGCAAATGTTCCTTCCCAATGGATTTGACTTTTTCTGCAGATCAACATGGACCTTTAAAATACACCTGCCCCACTTAACTGAATTTTCCCTCTTTCAACAGCCAACAATGTGAGCATCATCCTGTGTAATTTGACTGTAAGCACTACTAGCCACAACCATGTGTAAGCATCTCCTTCTGTCAAACCCATATCACTCATAGTGATGTTATTTTTGTGTATATTCACTTGAATCATGTGCACATTTTTATGCCTCAACAAATGGTCAATATCGGACCAATGGGAAACCGGTTTCAAAAGGTCTCTCTAATCTCTTAGGAGCACATCTTATCATAAGCAAAAGTAATGTTAATCGGTGTATCGAGACATTTTCATGGCGCTCTAAGCAGTCTCTTCATCTGTTATTCTCATTTATTTTGTCATGTTTTTTGTCGTTTTAAACAGCTTATTTTAAAACTGTTTATAGTGAAAGGTTTGTAACAAACCATGTACACTTAATACATTTTTTTAAAATAAATACTCAATATTGGACCAATGGGGAACTTATCTTTCTGGAAAAGTTCAATATTTTCTATCTGATCTTGCCACAGGTCCCCATCCACGTGAAATAATGTAAATCCCCTGACTGTCACCACCATATCTTTAGTAACAGAGATATAAAACACATTGGGCCTCATTACACGGTATGCGGTAAACCCTTACCGCCTTACTACGAGGTCCCTTTGCCGGACCCGACCTCAACGGCTGGTTTTACCAGCCGTTAAGGAACGGGCCCGCAAAGGGACCTTGGTGCTAATTACGGTACCGCAATTTGCGGTACCGTAATTACCTCCTTCCTCATTCCCATTGAGCCCTATGGGGGCAAAAATGGGAATGGGGAGGTGCCTTGGTGAATGGGGAATTATCGGCCCCGCTCACCTTGGAGTAGGCCGGTAATCACGCCATCCACCAAGGCGGACACAGTAAAATACCGGCGGCAACCATGACGCTAATAGCGCCATGGTTACCACATACCGTGTAATGAGGCCCATTGTACTGTAATGGCTTGACAAGATGTGAACCATGATTGAGGTGGATCGCCGTAAAATTGGATGCGCAAGTACTGACCAGCCACCTGTGCTTAATTACCTTGGCATACGTCAAATCATCATGTTTTGGGCTACTTATAGACAATTCACAGCCTTCAGCAATCCCATCATCCACCCACAAACCCACCATTTGCACTTGTTGAATTAGGTACAAACGCTTCCTTGGACATATGTAGTTCTGCTCCTTGAATGTCACACATGTATCCAATTTTGGGACTCGATACAAGTCGGGCTCCCAAGTTTGAAAAGCCACCATTTCAGGAGTCACAATTTTGATGTATTAGTCCCCCTGCCAGAAACCCACATTGTGTACCAGTTTAGTCTGATAAATTAACTCTGGAGTTATATACGGGATACATAACAGAAAGCCTCTTTCCATTCTTTCTACACCTATATATAAGGGAATCACACTCCCCATTTCAAATGCAATTTCCTCTTGGATTATTTCCATTTCTCTTTGCGTGATCCGGACCATCATTTGACGGATGATATCAGATGACAGAAAATACAAAGGAATGCGACCCTGTATCAGCTGAGATATGCCATTTTGAACTTCCTGTACGAACTGTGTCAACAGACTTTCTACCAAATTTACCTAATTCAAAATATCTTCTAGCAGTTTGTTGTGTTTTACGACATTGATCCTATGTTCCAGTACTGTTGATTGTCCATTAAGAGTCAGATGGTTTGATTTATGTATTGAACCACCTCTTTCTGATTGATCTTAAGTCCATCCAGCCTCTCCTGAATAATTTTGAATCCTGTCACAGTACTCGGGCCTTACCACCCAAATTATTAACAGAAACAGCATTAGTTGTAGAGACAGTTGTCCCCACAATAGCACCAATTATCGCCATGACAATTGCTGCAACCAGAAAACCAGCCATTCTTCACCCCAACCATTTCTTAGAATGGGATGAGTTCATGAAAGTCTTCTCTAACTGCAACAGGATCTCTCTTACTGCTCTTTGGACTCCTTCCTTATGCATGTGCACCCTTTCTTTCACTTGGGCAGACTTAACCACAGATGCATTAAGACATTTCTCCAAGGCCATATCTGGATTTACGCTGGTGTAGATATTCTGATATAGAAGCCATCCATTTCCAAAAAATGAAACCTGGGACTTCTTCAACTACAACCCCAGACGCAACCCCTGGTTCTACCAGCACTTGATAGTTCACTGGCTCATCACATATTGAGGTTAAGAATAACACCAGAGTCAAAATGTGTTTGAATAACAGGATACAGTGTCTCCCCCATGCCACATGGGATGCTGTGTCATCATCTGGATTCCTCTTTTTTCCTGTAAGTCTCCTTCATTTCCCCTCTGGTCCAGAGGACTCTGGTCCAGGAGCCTCCTCCGTCAACAGCCGCCTCCAAGGGTGCTGGTGAGGGAAACGAGTTAACAATCAAAACATTTTGCTTTTTTTTGTTGCCTTTTGCAAAATTAAAGTTAAACACCTGGTCACCTAATTCATACTCCCTCACAAATGTCTTCCTATCATAGTATGATTTGGCACCCTCAGCTGCCCTTTCTATATTTTGCTTTGAAAACGCATTTGCGTGTTGCAAATGCTTTCTCAAATCTTCCACATATTCATGAATTGTGGATGCATTTACCAAGACTTGTTCATTGGTGATGTACAACAAACGTTGAGGCAGAACCATTTTCCTCCCTTGCATAATTGCATGTGGACTGAGGCTTGTGGACCTTGATGGTGTTGTCCTAATGCCCATTAAAACCAATGGCAGTCAGAATCCCAAATAGACGGTGCTTCAACCACACATTTCTTTAGAATGTCAATAATTGATCTATTGCAACTTTCCAAACCACCAGAAGAAGATGGCTGATAGGAAATATGTAGCTTCCTTTTCACTCCCAGAATCTGCCACATCTGGGTCATCACTGCACTAGTAAAATGCCTTCCATGGTCTGATTCTATTCTTTGTGGCAAACCAAACATAGAGACAATATGATTCACTAGCAATGTGGCTGCTGTTTGCGCACTGCAGTCAGGTGCTGAAATGCACTCCAACCATTTGGACATTAAACAGGTCCCTGTCAGCATGTATCAGTTTCCCTGTGCTGATCTGTGGATTGGGCCAATGAAATCTATTTGCAAATCAGACCTAGGTAGTGTCATACCTCTGTTCATTAATGGCACTCTATATGCTGGGGAGGGAGGAGGAAATTGTGCACACATGAAAAACCCATGAGTATACAACAATACATCTTGGGCCATGTGTGCCCAATAAACATATTCTTTTAATATTTCTAATGTTTTCTGTGAACCTCTGAGCCCTGCTGTTATAGAATCATGGGCCTAATGTAGGATCAACCCCCTAAATGACAAGGGAACAACCCATTGGAATTGACCTAACATGAAGTCTCAAATTAAAAACCCATCTTTCAATTAAAATCTATTTTTATTTTTTAACATCACCCTCAGCAGATCTAAAATGGGATCTTCTTTCTATGTCTTGATTAAATCCTGGTCAGGTGTATCGAAACTCCACTGCACTACAGGCTGACCAACTGTCCGTTAGGTTTGGAGTGTGTCACATCCACCTGGATTTCACCAAGCAGATGCTCAATGGAAAATAACTCCCCCATCACTGTCCCGATTTTAGCGAACTGATCTGCTTTGTCCTTCCTCTCTTTGTCCTTCCTTGGTACTTTCAAATGGCCTTGTATCTTACTCCAGTGAATAATCATACCATTCCCTGAAACAAGATTATCAATAGCCTGAATCAGTTTTCCATGTTTGAGTGGCTTTTTATTACATGTGACCATTCCTCTCAATTTCCACCCCGGTAAGTATTCCACAAAACAATTTCGGGCATAATCAGAATCGGTAACTAAAACTATTTCTGAAACTTTATTTTCTACTGCTCACTCTGAAAAATGGGGCGGAAATGTTGCATTGCCCAGGCTGTGGCCAACAGTGCCTTTTCACATTCACTAAATTGAGTTTCTATTTGTGACAATGCTTTTCTGGCATATGCAACAGTTTTGCTAATTGAATCATGTTTTTGGTGTAATACTTCTGACATGCACTGATCTGTGAACCCTATTTCTATAAGGAAATCTCGGTTCTTCTTTGGATAAGCTAAACATGGTGCTTTTATCAGGCAGTTTTTAATTTGGCTACTGCCTCACATTGTTCCTTTCCCCATTTCCAGGCCACCCCATGCTTCAGTAATTTAGTCAATGGTTGTGTGATTCCTGCATATTCTTCAATACATTTTCTATTGTAACTTGTCATCCCTAACAAAATCTTCAAACCCTTCAGATATGTGGAATCTTTTAATTTTTGAATAGCTTCAACCTTTTTCTTTTGTGAGTTTAACCCTTGTTCTGTCATGTCCCAAGAAATGTACCTGTTTCCTACACCACTGCATTTTCTGCAATGACACTTTTGCCCCAGCCTTATTCAACTGCCTGAACACATATCTAATTTCATTTTATCTCTTCATTTCTTTTATCAGGACATCATCCACATAGCTCACAGTTCCTCTCTCAGTTGCATCTAGGAGGGCTTTTTTCAGGAACATCCCAAACTTAGTTCCACTATTGATATACCTGAAAGGAGTACAATTACATGCATCCTGTATTCGATTAACTGAAAAGGCAACTAGATGTATATCTTTGGCTAAGGGCACACACATACTCTGCTGTAAAATACAACAAGGTAAATACCTTTGAACCTTGTATCTGCGCAAGGCCTTGACCAATTCCAATGAATGGAAGCGGCCACCTTGACACAGGTACCCTTTTATTTAGTTCTCTCAAGACTGCACACAAACGCCATTGATCATTGGGTTTCAGCACACCTACTATGGGTGTATTGAAAGTACTGTGTATGGGTCTAATGATTCCTCTGGACTCTGCATTTTTAGTTATTTCTTCCAAGGACTCTAAACAGGCCAAAGGTAGCCTATATTGTCACACAGATACAGGCTCTCTGCCATATCCTTCTGGGAGTGTAGCAATATGCAAATCAGTGCGGCCACAATCACAGGCATCTTTGACAAATACCTCTTTGAACTCCATGAATATTTTCCCCAACTGATCCTACTCCCCTTTATTGGTGCCAGCATTTGCAGCCTGAATTTGCTCCTCTACCATCTTAGAGAATTCTGGGAAATCCTCTAAAGGAGGAACTTCAATACTTTCTTCTAACTATGTGGCAGTCCCCCTTTTGAGAGACGCCACCCTCTTGTATCTTGGCATTTCAGCTTGTACTTCAATTTGCTGTTTTTCCTCCTCATGTTCATTATTTTCAAATAGGATGTTATCATCTTTAAGACAACAAATCACATCCTTTGGTTCCTAAGGGTCTACTGAATGAATTCTAAAAATCCCCTTTGGTTTAGGATCTAAAGACTCAGGCAGTTCACCCTGTGACGTGACATAACGTTCATGAATATTTCCAATGATTGAGTTGTTTAAATCTGCAGTGTAGTGTGATTTTTGCATTTCAATCCCTAATGGTGTCCCTTCTTCCAAGTGAACATCCTGGCATTCTTTGTTATTCACCAGAATCCAAATGGGACGATCCCCAACCTCCACCAAAGGTGTATATTCATATTCCAGCTTCTGCTGTCTCATGGATTCATTGAGATAAACAAATGCATTGTGCCCTTTCATCTGTTGTCCCTTCCTGTACTTTAATGCTATTATGAGTTGCCTTGTGAAAGCGGGAATAATAACATCCTTCCATACTTGTAGCTCAATTGCATATGGCATTACTTTTGCACAATGGTAAGCTTGCCTCCTGCCCTGAAATTGAGGTGCCGCTCCACCCATTTAGACCAAAGCTTTTGATTCAAGAAATCTAAAACCATACACATTCTGTGCATGATGTCATTTCCAAAATAGAATTTAGCTCTGGTTCCACTTACAATCCATACATTGTGATGAATATTTTTAGACCATATTGTGATTTTCAACATGCATCTTCCTACAATTCTTTGTCCCAAATCAGGGCCATCTAAACCAAACGTGTTGATTTTTTATTTTCAAACTTGGTCTCTCTTCTCTGTCAAGCATTTGTTTAAACACATTCTTATTAATTAAACTCCTTTCTTGCTTTAGGGCTAAAACTGTCTCAATCATTTCTGGATGCCCATTCACATGCACAGGAATCCAGACCTGACTTTCTTTCACGTGTATTTCTGCAATTGTTGAAATATATTTCTCCTACTCAGACCTCCCTTTGTACACCGTCTTTATCACTAAAACCGCAATGTGTGTTCATCTATCTGTGTTTGGCAGTTTTTCTTGGGATTTCATGGATCTTAAATAACTGCTCTTATTTTTCTCTGTGTATTTCACCCTGGCACATGAGAATGACAGTGGCACTAGGTACACAGCCATCCTGAAGATACACTTCCGCTCTTTTCTCTGATCTAGCAATGGTCTGGCATTCTTTTGCATTTCTCCTATGGCTCATCACTTTTTTTCATTTTAAGGGCTTTTTGGCCCAAGACGACAACACCCCATTTACCCCATTAAAGAGCGGTGACGGTCTCTTAAGGCAATTTGTTCGTGGAAGGGATGGGGTCTCTTCAATGGGTGTGGCCACCACCTCTCGTCTCAGTCTATGCGTCCCTAAATGGATGTCAACTTCAGTGGCACCTTCCACTGGCATTTCTTCATTTTGCACATGGCCTTCATTCGTCTCAATTTCTGCATGTCTTGTGGGGGTCTACCTTCATTTTTGCTCTCCAATAGTTTCCTTGACATCATGGTTGCCTACGCGCCTGTGTCCACCGTTGCAAAAACATTGCATTTCTCTTCAATGGTAACAGAGGCATAATACCTGTCTTAACATTCTGCAAGTATACAAAGGAAGTATGAATTATTGCCAATCTCAGGACTTATTTTCTTTAGGCCTGCCTGGCGTCTTGCTAAGCAAAGAGGCATATGAAATTACATTTTATCCCCCTTTTCATCATCTAATTTTCAGTTTCTCTGTTTATTTTTCTGTCCTGAGGATTCATTTAGAGTTTTCCCACTGATTTGTCCCCTTTTATATCTGGGCCACCTGTGTTCTCACCCCATTCATCTTCTGCTTTTCCCCCATCATTTGAATCTCCTTCACTTACCTGCACTCTAGAGTACAATATGTTTTGTATTTTCATTAGTATCATGTGGCAGAACACCAGTATCTTGTGTTTGATGCTTATCTGTGTCTTGAATCATTTTCATTCTTGTGAAAATATCATCACTGTTAGAATTGTCAGGCAATGAGGCCCTTTCATTTATTTTTCTATGTTCAACTACTATTTCATTCCTTTCATGTTGCCTGTTCATTTTAATTGTCTTCTGACCCTTTGCTCTTTGGTTCTTCCTGTGCATTTCTCTTTTTTCTCTCTCATCTTCACATACATGAATGGTTTGGTTTATCTCTAAATTAAACCAAACTCTATTCTTAGATGTATTATGTGAAGGCATCACGAAACAGACACAGACAACAGGTTCAAGTTTGGTCCACACATTTTTATTAACTCAAAAGGCAGGATGGAGTAAGTCTAAACTTGCCTTGTGCTAAGGAGGGATTTCCATACCTAAAGAAAACTAAGGATAGTCTGTGCCAGGAAGTCCAAAGCAAATGTCTGTCTGTGCCCAAAACCTATACTTGCCCTCATGTCTAACTATATACAATGTATACAATTCTCTTGGCTTTGGCCAATGCTTGTTTTCTTAGATAATACAGTTCTTTGTATTCCCTTGGCTTTTGCCAATATTTGTTTCTCAGGTAATACAGTTCCTTTTATTTGGAAGAATCATAAACCTTTATTTCCCTACCAAAAGAAAACAAAGGATAGTCTGTGTCAGGAAGTCCAAAACAAATGTCTGTCTGTGTCCCAAACCTATACTTGCCCTCATGGCTAACTGCATACAATGTGCAGGGATGTCAGCATCAAAATAAATAGTATTCAATATAATGTTCAGGGTTTCTTCCTGCTCTTGGCTTGTAATCAGCGTTCCTTTCCCCAAGTACAAAATAGTTCATACGGTATAGGGGTTCCTTTCCCCAAAAGTTCAAATCTTCCAGCTTTTCAAAACAACCCAATTCCTTGGGACACTTCCCAGTTCTTCTGATATTGTTACATTTCACTAGTTCAGATAGCTAGTTCAGTTTCTTGACTACAAAATCACATACAAGTGTGTTGCAGTTCAAACACAAGCTTCTTTGTGGGTGCTTTCAGTGGCTTTTCCATACAGGGGCGCCCTTGGTCTAGGCGCAGTTGTTGGACCACACAGTCCACCAATTACAGGTCACACAACCAATATCCCTTCCTTGCTGCTTTTCCATCAACACTACGCCACTTCTTCAACTTGTCAGTGATGCTTGATTTATTCACCTCCGCCACACTCTCCTGACATTGTAACTAGGGTGGCTGGCCACCATGCGCTTGTTACACTTCCTTGTATTCTCTTGGCTCTTAGCAATGCATGTTTTCTCATAACATACAGTTCCTTGAATTCTCTTGGCTTTGGACAATGCCTGTTTTCTTATATAGTACAGTTCTTTGTATTCCCTCAGCTTTTGTCAACATTTTTATTTCAGGTAATACAATGCCTTGTATTTGGAAGATTCATAAACTTTTATTCACTCCGATTGTTATTCAAAAATGTACAAACTTGCTTTCACTCAAATCGGTATTCAAAAGTACTTATATTTTCTTTCACTCAAATGGGTACTCAAGAGTAGTTCTATTTGCTTTCACTCAAATTGGTACTCAAAAGTGCTTATATTTTCTTTCACTCAAATCGGCATTCATAGAAATGCTTGCTTCTGTTCAAATCAATGTTCTTTGCTCGCTTTTCATATTTGCCTGCCAGCCTGGTGTTCCTCCTTCTTGGTACACTCACCGATCGGAGTATACT
Source organism: Ambystoma mexicanum (assembly GCF_040938575.1). Taxonomy (NCBI): domain Eukaryota; kingdom Metazoa; phylum Chordata; class Amphibia; order Caudata; family Ambystomatidae; genus Ambystoma; species Ambystoma mexicanum. Next base: position 238,861,542 of record NC_090923.1, read on the forward strand.
GCTTTCCTGCAAGGTCCTCTGCCGCCACTATTTCTCTCGTTCCTCTGCGGTACCTTGCTTATTCTCCATGCGGCGCTCCCTGGCTTCGCTCACCCAGTGATGTTTCGCGTGCAGCTCGGGACTCACAAGACCGATTCGCTCGGTCATGCCAGTTTCCCTAGAATGGCGGGCTCCATCGCGGTCAGAAATGTGAAGGTCTGCCTGTTCCCGGACTTCACAAGGGAGGTTCAAAGGCAGAGGCAATCCTAAGAGGGAGTGACGAGGAAACTAAGGAAGGGAGACTTGAGATACATGTTTCTCTTCCCTACCAATCTAAAGGTACTTCTCGGAGGGGTCCAGGTTTTTCAAAAACCCAGGGGATGACTGGTAGTGGTTGGAAAGGAATGAAGGAAGAGGTGTCAACGTTCCAACGAAGAGGGGCATCATTTTCAGTGGCTGTGTTTACTGTGGGTTAGCTGGGGGCAAAAAAGGGACAGGGTTACCGGATGGATTCAGGGGCTTGGGTGATAATTGACAGATGCTTCTAGGGGTTGGAAGTCTGTGGGGGAATACAAATGGGGACAATGGTTTCCATTAAGGGGGAGGGACAATATGAGTGGTTGGCCATTCTGGTTTGGGAGGACGAGTAGCAGGGACTTGGATCCCTGGTTCAGGATCAGTGGGAGACTATACAGACAGCTGGAGGGGAAGGGGGATAAAACATTGATGTTGTTTTCCTGTAATGTCAATGGGCTGGCGGACAAGATTAAAAGAGGGTCAGTACATCAATTCCTATGCCGTCATAGCCCTGATGTGGTCATGCTTCAGGAGACCCACCGCTAGGGCACCAACTGTCGTCTTCTAGGTAGGAATGTATATTCCTCAGTGTTTCATGCTGTATTTGCGTGAGGCTCAGGAGGTGGGGATATACTGATTAGGAAACCAGTGCCTTGGGTCACCACACACCTCAAGATTGATTCTGCAGGGCAATACATATGTGTGGTAGGGAGGAGGGGTCAGACAGTGCTCTCCTTAGTGAATGTTTATGCTTCCCCTCCCATCAAGGACCGTGTGATGAGTGCAGTGAGGGAGGTGGTCCTGGAGCATGAATCCATCATGATCCTGATTGGGGTGAGTTCAATGACACAAATCAAGCAGACAAAGATAGGAGAATCAGAGCCATGGCTAGAGGCATGCTCCCAACCACACGTCACAAGTGGGCAGAAGGAATGGGACTGATTGACATTTGGAGAGTGAGGCATCCTTCAGGAAGCTGTTTCTCATTTCCCACAGGGGCTCACGGATCCCTACTCAGAAATGAATGTTTCACTATGAATGACAACCTCCACAGAGTGGACGAATGACGAAAGGTGGAATATTTACTGAGGGGAATCTCGGACTACCGGAGTGGGTACTGGGTGTGGGAGTAAGACGGTGGCTGTGATGGTTAAATGCTGATCACTTGCTGTCGATAGGCATAGACGATGCAATGGGGAAAACACTGGCCAGTACTTTAATGAGAAAGAAGGCATGGTGGCCAGTGCAGTGACCTTATGGGAAGCCTGCCAGACCATCTTGAGGGGAGAATTAGTGATGGAGTTGAAAACGAGAGCAAAGGAAAAGCTCCATGAAATGACTGAGGCGCAAACCAGGGTGAGGGAGTTAGAAGAAAGGTGCTTAGAGGACAACTTGGATCTAAGGCATAGAGACCTTCGGGCTACCCTAGATAAACTTAGTGCACTATCACTTGATACAGCAAAATACACGATTTGCCTGTCTAAGGGGAGGGTGAATGAACAGGGGGACAAGAATGGGAGACTGTAGGCCTGAATGACTAGGCAGGCGATGGGGGATAGATGGATCACATGTGTGTGGGATGCAACAGGAATCCTCAGGGTGGAGGATCAGGATATTTTGAATACTTTTGTGGAACTCTATGCAAAACTATACACCGCAGCGCCGGGAAGGGGTGTGACGGAGATGGGGGCGTATGTGGAATCCCTTTCCCTGAAGACTGTCGGAAGAGCAAAGGGAAGCTTTGGAGGCAGGCCTCACTTTATCTGAGATCGCCTGGACTCCCTCTGGAACTCTGGGAATGTAAAATAAACAGCCACATGCTGGATTTGATTCATGGTAGGAGGGAGGCTTGTCGGCTCCGCCTGGACTTACAGGAATCGGTTATTACAGTAAATATTATTACAGTAATTCTCAAGAAGACAGAAGGCAAAGGGGTCTTGTGAATCATAAAGACCCATCTCCCTTCTCAATGCGGACGTCAAGATTTTGGCTAAGTCTCTGGCTAATAGGTTGATCACGGACCTGCTTTATATGGTCCACAGGGATCAGAATGGTTTCATGCCAGGGAGATTGATGTCGGCTATTTGGGGTGATCACATCGGGGAGTGGTTACAGGGGAGTACGTTTATTGGATGGGTAATGTTGCTTTATGAAGCCCTGGTTGTGAGAGTAAGGGTAAACGGCTGTTTTTCAGGCCCTTTTCCTCTGCAACGGGGGACAAGGCAGGGATCTCCTCTCTCCCCACTTTTATTCACCCTCTTGATCGAGCCTTTGGCAGAGGCAGTGAGAGCGGATAGGATGTTCACCGGTGGTCTAGAATGGCCAGACAGACATGTGGATAAGGTATCCCTATTTACGGATAATATCCTGTTGTATGCGGAATTTGGCTCCCGTAGCAACCTGCGGGTGTGTTGAGAAGTCTGTATACTATGTACTTACAGGAGAAAGGGGAAAACATGCTTCGTAGGGGAGGGGGCTGGTGCCTGCCAGTGAGCCAATCTAATACATAGGGTCAAGATCAAGGGAAACAGGAAGGGGTTTTTCTGGCGTAACTGGCACCCTTTTTTCTTCAGTATGTGGAGAGATGGGCAGATTTTGTGTTGACCCTTCTGGGCAAGGTGACTCTTTTCAAGATGAAGGCCTTTCACAGGTTCCTGTATAGTATGCAAGTCATGCCATTTGAGATTCCACAGGCGAACCTCAACAAAACTATACAGACGTCTTAAGAAATTGTTGCAGGGTCATCCACCCCATGGATAACTCTGGATATGTTAATGAACTCTACTTTGCTAGGTGGGCTGATTTTGCTGAAGCTTTTTGTCACACATCCACACCTTGCAAGCTCTTTCCCCTTGCCCAGGCTCCCACTTACCTGTCACCATCCTGTGTCCTGGCGCCTGTACCCGTGCTGGCATTGGTCCTCCCGATAATGAACGCCTCATCCCGGCACTGGGGACCACATCACTATGAGCACCGCCATTTCCGGCCTATCGCACATGCGTCAGGGCCTGGAACCCGCGTGTTGCGCATTCTCGGTATGGCGGCAAGTGCGCTGTTTGGCAGAATCTGCCAACCAGTCTCAAGAAAGTCTATCATTCCACAGGCTTATTTAAGCCTGCGGGTACAGCTACACAGCACGTCTTATTACGCCCCAGCAGGTACCTAGGTTCCTGCTGTCCTGGTCCCGGTTCCGTGGTACCGCTTTTTTGCCAGCTGTTCCTGCCTTGTCTGCTGACTCCTTGTCTCTTGCCTTGCCTTGTCGTTTCCTCTGCCAGTTGTGCCCTCTGCCTGGTCTCCCTGCCTCATTCTTCTTCTTACTGGGCCACAAACTTCCCTTCCCTGGCCATTGAAGATCATCTGGCTGCGCCTTTTCATCATCTTGGCTGCTAACGTCTGAAGTCCTTTGTCATCTGGCTGTGCCTTTTCAACACCTTGGCTGCTGACATGTGGAGTCCCTTGCCATCCTGCCATCGGACTAGCATTTCTAGCAGTGCCTCCCCTGTCAGTGATCGAAATGTCCTTGCACCACGAAAATACAGGGGAGGTCTTACGTGGTGTGGGGAGTTGGTTGGGCAAACCTTTGAACCAGGTCTCTGGGGTTTTTTTCAAGCCGATTCCTTGCATCGCCAAAGCAACACATCTGGATATGTCGCAACGGATCACAACACCAGATCAGGTACGAAACTTCAGCGGGATGCCGCCCTTGACACATTTTTCTGGCAATGAATGATTGCTTTATCCTGTGGGGGGATGATCCTGCCACTAGCCTTGAGAAATCGGGAATAAGGCGGCTCACCCCAGACCAAGTCCTCTATGAAAGGAGATGCCGGCAGGGACTTTTCTCAGCTGGTGAAGCTGGGGGAGAAGGTCTGGCATATCCTGATGGGGAAAACCAAAGAGGGCAACAAGTTGGCGCTCGATCCACCCTTATGGGGAAACAGCTACTTCACCAGCTCAAGGCAGTTCAGTGGCAACGAGGCTGGACTGACAAAGGAATACACACGGTAGGAGGATTTGGTGGAGGCGGGATCATAAGACCATTTCAGGAATTGAGAGAGTTGCATGGGATTCCATTTACCAGACTATTCCAGTATGTCCAACTGCATCATGTTATCTGCCCGCAATTTAGGGAACGGCTGTAGCTTCCCAGAGACCTCCTCCTGCTGAGACTGGTTGCTACAGAGAAGTTGGACACCAAGCCAATATCCAAGGGTTATAGATGAGTGGCAGCACTACGACTAAACCCCTGACAAGGTTGAGGGAATGTGGGATGCAGACATGTGTCCTCTAGAGGGGGATTGGGAGAGCGCCCTGGGTGTTACTAACTGTATAGCCATTGATTCATGGTTGAGGCCATTCACTTGAAGATCCTGCATAGGATATACAACACCCCACATGTCTTAAACAGGATGGGAAGGAGAGAGAACAACAAGTACCCCAAATGCAAGATAGAGATGGGAATGTTTTACCACATGGTCTGGCTGTGTCCTAAAATATATCAGTTCTTGGGGGAGGTGTTGTTGAAGTTGAATGCACTGGTAGAGGAAGAGCTGACCTTGGACCCAGTGCTGTGTGTACTGGGCATCTGGGGAACTCTACTTTTTCAGCACTTGAGAGGTGTCTGTTGGGACTGGCTCTGGCACAGGCCAAAAGAGTAATTGAAATGGGGTGGGGAAGAAAGGCGGGACCCACTCTACAAACTTGGGAGTACTGGATGAATAGATCTTCGGGATTTGAGAAATGATTCTATAAGAGTAGAGTCTGTCCCACAGAAACACAAGAAGGTGTGGGGAGTATGGCTGCAGCACAATGATGAATTGTGAAGAATCAATGGAAATGGCTGAAGGAATAGAGAAGGGGTTGGGACGGGAAAAGGTAAACCAGATGTCCAGGGTGGGTGGGGGTTTAGCAAAGAGAACCGGGGGCTGGGATAGGAGGGTATGAGTTTGGGAGGGTGTGAGATGTTGTTGGGGGATATGGTCTTTGTTTTTGTATGTAGCTGTGGTTTCTTTTGCCAATCCAAAATGCAATAAAGGTTAATAAAAAAAAACATAACCTCCCAATCTTAATCCCCATAGACCCGACTCAAGGCCTATAGACCCAAAGCATCAAACCCTGAGACCCAAACACCTTATCACCCAACCACCATATCTCTCCCACCCACACTCAATCCCTATAACCCACCACAGAGCCAATGACCACTGCCCACCAGATGCAATAGCAGTAGCCTCCAGACACAATCCCCATAGCTTACCCAAGACCCACTCTTGGTAGACCCCAACTCAATCGACCAACCCCTGACCCAATCCCCAGATGCAACCCGCAAAGCCTCAGGCCAAACTCACATAGCCCTCCCCCCCAACTACCAGACCCTTTCAATGTAGCCCCAGATGCATTTGGTGTAGTCCCCCAAATACCAATCTCTGTAGTTTCAAGACCAAATCTGAATAGCCCAGTAGACTAAATTCCCATAAACTCCCCCCCAGCAACCAGGCCAAATTACCATATCCCCCTTAAGACCGAATCACCAAATCCCAGAATAAATCCTCATAGCCTCCGTCAGACCCAATAACTCTTCAGTACCCAGCCCATACCGTCTTTCAATATGCTCCCATCTAGACCAAAGCATCCTAGTCGCCATCCAGACAACAGCATTCTTGCCCCTTTTCCAGAACCTTTGACAAAGGCCCATCCAGACTCAATACCCACCCCCCTATCAAGACCCCTCATTGTTGGCCCATCTAGACACAAGGCAGATCCCTCCTTGTAGGTTCAGCCAGATGCAATTATGATTGCCCTAGCAAGGCCCCTCCCTTATCATAGGCCCACCCAGTCAGAGTCACCATTTCTCCCAACCCCAAGACTCAATCACCACAGCTCCTGAAGTCGCAATCACCACAGCACTGCAGACAAAATCACAGAGCACCCCCATGCATAACCTCATATTCTCCCAGACATAATCCATGTAGACCCCAAACCTAATCCTCAGACTCAGTGCTCATAGCCCTTTTACCCGCAGACCCTGATACCATAGCCCTCAGACCCAATCACTATAGCCTTCAAACACCATAGCCCCAACCAGCATAGCACTCCTGAGTACAGGCTCTATCCCATTACTTACCATAGATCTGACCACTATAGTCTCTAACTGCCAGACACAATCCTTAGCCCTCCTGCCACAATCCCGCTAACCAGCCTAAGCCCCAATCACAACTCCCAAACCCGATCGCCATAGTACCCCAGACCCTACCACCATAGCCCACCAGACACAATCCTAATCCGTAGATCCAATCACCATAGTCCACAATGAAAGACTCAGTCCCCTTAGCCCACCTCAGACCCAGTCCCTGTATCCTGCTAAAGACCCAATCTCCAAATCCCCCGCCAGAACCAAACCACAGAGCATCAACCAGACCCAAAAAACATAGCACCCCAGACCGAATCACCATAGTCCTCCCAACACCCAAACACTGTCACTAGTGCCCCCAAAAGATAATCACCATAGCTGTAGTTTGTATGGTTGACATTTTATATGCTTAATTCCAGGGGCAGAAATACACCTGTCCCTCTCTTAAAAGGGGGGAAATATTAAGTGAATAAATGTGTCCAATTTCTTTCATGTGGGTTTGAGCGGGATTCTTCCACCAACACTTCTTTTAAAATAATGTATTTTTCAGAGGAATTTGGAAAAGTGCCATAGGTTTTAAAGGCAGTTCTCATACATTATATTTTAGCAACAGTCACACAACCGGATGAGCTACCTTCCTTGCTTGGCCCTCAGGGTTCATCAATCAACCTGCAAATACAACAACACCCTCCCCTGGTTAGTACCACTGCATTACTAACAGTGCAGTAATCTTTAACAACACCCAAATCAAAGTTATGTAACGTCCAACCACATCGATGTTTTTTATTGGACATATGTATGGTGCCTATACACAGGTCTTTCAAGGCATCACAAGACGAAAGTGGGGGAACTTGAGAAATCATGAGAATAACAATAAAGGAATGGTTATATTGGTCTTGTGACAATCCTACCATGCAGTGCATGACAAGGTGATACGTGCAAGGGGGACAAGGGGTAGAGGGAGAAGTGCAGAAGTGGGGTGCCCCCATTGGTGGGGACAGGCAAGTGTTTGTTGGGCCGAGATGGCGGCAAGTGCCAGGGGAAATGGCGGAAGGGGAGGAGGGGAGCAGTGGACACAAGGACTAATTTCGGATAGTTCGGGAAAGGGAGCCCAAGGGCAAGTGCTGGAAGAGAATGCTGGGGAGGGGATTGGCGGGGGTGGTCTGCCCCTTATATGTCTCTGAAGGGGAGAAGTGTCAGATGTAGAGTTTAATATGGGAGGGGTAGAGGGAAGGAAGAGTAGAAACAGAAGGTCTGGGGGAGGGGGAGAGGCCATTCCAGAGAGAGGAGCCAGCCGAGGAGAGGTATCTGGCTCCCACTCTCTGCTTGGATAAACATTTGACCTGCAGAGAGTTGGTGCCAGAAGACCGAAGGACTCTGGCTGGGAGGTATTTCGGGAGGTAGAGCTGGATGTAGAGAGGTCCCAGGCCCCAGACAGCTTTGTGGAAGAAGCAGACGGTCTTGAATTTGATTCTTGCAGTCACTGGAGCCAATGGAGAGATTTTAGGGTGAAAGAGATGCGGTCCCTGGGCTTGAGCCCAAGGATAATTCTTACAGTCCTATTCTAGATTAGTTGGAGGGGCCAAAAGGAGGAAAGAGGAAGGTTGAGGAAGAGGCTATTGCAGTAGTCCAGCCTAGAGAGAACCAGTTCTCTGGAGACATTGAGCTTCTGGGGGAATGTGAGGAAAGGTAAAAAGCCCCTGAGGAGATGAAGCTGATAATTGGACTTCTTTGCAAGATCCATGATGTGTGGAGAGAAGAAGAGAGAGGAGTCAAAGATGTTCCCTATGTTATTTGCCTCACAAGAGGGTTAGGGGAGGGGACCCAAGCAGTCTGGCTAGAGAGTGGGGGGAAACTAGGAGCAGGAGTCCCAATGAGAAGGATATTTGTCTTGCTGACATTGAGGCAGAGATCATTGGCTGAGCACCATGACAGAATAGCAGTCAGGCAGTAGGTATAAGGGAGGAAGAGGAGGACGATGAGGTAGGGGAAGGCAGCTGGAAAGAGAGCTGTGTGCCATCTGCGTAACACTGGAAATGAGGGGGAGTAGGTGGAGATTAGGTGGGCCAGATGAGCTAGGTAGATGTTGAAGAGCCATGGAGATAGGAGGAGAGCCTTGAGGGATACCACAGGTAGAGAGTGAGGTGGAGTAGAGAAAATGACCCATTTGCACTTGGGAGGGTCTGTTATAGTGGAAAGAGGTAAGCCATGCCAATGCCCTGTCCGTGATGCCCATGGTATCACAGAGACGGTTTATGAGGATGGAGTGGTTGACAGTGTCAAAAGCAGAGGAAAGATCGAGGAGGATCAGAACAGAACAAGTTTTATAGTTCAGATTAGATAGTAGGTCTTCTCGGGTATTCAGGAGTTCAGTTTCAGTTCCTCTGGCTACCCTGAAACCGGACTGGTGGTCCTGGAGCCAGCCAGCCAATTCAGTGTGGAGACTCAGTTGGAGGATGACCAGCTTCTCCATGAGTTTGCCCAAGAAAGGGGTGATAGAGATAGGACGATAGTTATCCAGGCAGGAGGGGTCAGCAGACGGCTTTTTCATGAGAGAGGGCACAAGGGAGGGGTTGAGGGAAAAGAGTGGTTGCAGAGGTCAGCCAGGGCAGGGGCGAGAGTGTCGATGTTGTCCATGATGGTTCTGGAGGAGCAGGGTAGCACCTGTTTAGAGGAGACTTTCATAGAGCGGACAACTGTAGCGATCTCATCGGTTGCAATGGTAGAGAGGGAAGTTAGTATGGGGGTGAGGGGAGCCAAAAGAGGTGACAGTGGGCCTCATTACATGGTAGGCGGTAAGGGTTTACCGATAAGGGCACCGGTACCAGTAAACCCTTACCGCCTTACTACGAGTTCCCTTTGCGGAACCCGACCTTAACGGCTGGTTTTACCAGTCGTTACAGTAGGATGCCGCAAAGGGATCTTGGTGCTAATTACGGTACCGCAATTTGCGGTACCGTAATTAGCGCCTTCCCCATTCCCATTGAGCCCTATGGGGGCAAAAATGGGAATGGGGAAGTGCCTTGGTGAATGGGGAATTACTGCCCCCGCTCACCTTGGAGTAGGGCGGTAGTTCCGCCATCCACCAAGGCGGACACAGTAAAATACCGGCGGCAACCATGGCGCTAATAGCGCCATGGTTACGGCCTACCGTGTAATGAGGCCCAGTATCATCTACAGCTCTCTCGGGGCAAAGTGAGGTTCATCCCTCCCCTTCAGTCACTAAAGCAGAAAGTGGCATGTGACCGATACCCTCCCTCACTCTCACCTTCCCCCCTAATCTATCCAGGCCCCCCCTTTGTGGTGCTGATCCATCCATTGCTGTAGATGATGAGTGCCCGAAATCCGCCAGCGGCTGTCCTCACAGCAATGGCAAAGATATCCCTGTGTGTCAGCCCGAGTTTCAGAAGCCTTCCTGCTTGCATTAGACATTAGATAAAAATCTGCGTTATACGTATTGAATGTGTATACGTAACGTAAAAGTCACATGATGTAGGGATTGTGGCTCACGCCTGCCCCTCCAATATTATACTACTGCACCCGTGTAAATAGTGTTAAATATGCACTATTTACCTGTAGCCCTTGCGAATAGACACGTCCCAAAAAAACGTGTGCACGGACATCAGCTAAAAGCGTTTCTTTTTTCCAAACATAGCAGCCTCAGAAGGCATATAGTCAATAGATATGGCCTGATTGACAACGCTTTTTTCAATGGGAAAAGCCCATTGAAGAAAGCTGTGTAATGCAGTGAGAACGTTAATTCTTTCACAAAGCCTACATAGACTGCTTGCCTTTAAAATGGGCTGCTACACTCTACTTCACTCTCCCCGTTCTCTTCTTTGCTCTACGTCTGCTTTTTTAATAGTGTCTGGTCTTGCTTCCAGAATAGAGAGGACCTGTGTGAAATCTCAGCAGCCATTTGTAATCACTGTTGCTGCAGCCAGATTTCACATGCATTGAACTGGCAAGGAATGACTGGCACACAGAGATCCAGTGAAAAGGCTTGCTTTGCCACTTGTTTATGTTTTTTGAAAATAAATACACACAGGAAACAAAGACATTTACCTCTGTATTTATAATACATATCTGTAAAAACGTTAAACGTTACAGTTAGTTTAGAGTTTCTGGAGTGTTTGTGGTTTAGATTGTATGCTGTTTAAAGTTTATGCAAAGGTTATTTTGAGTGTACAGTTATAGATCAGAGTTAAGGTTTAGAATTAGAGTAAAGTACTTCAAGGAAGTCCCGCGCAAAGTCTTGCGAGATTGCAAGGAGGACTTCCCGCTAACATTATTACTAGCGCAGTAATACAGCAGTAAGCCTGGCAGCCTAACGCTCCCTCTGCAGACCTTATGCCAGGGACATATTTGCTTGCCCTGCATACAGGTGAAGCCAGCAGTTACTCTACATATAATTAATATACATATAGGCAGAGATTGTACATATTAATAAGAAGCCAGTGCTGTGTATGCAGAGAGATTAAATAAGCATAACTACAACGTCTTGCCTGCGTGTGATCCTTAACCAGACCACAATATAATTGGCGATGAGGATCGAAGTGTGACCCACGTACCCCACAAGGCAAGGGGCAACACCACCGCTGTTATTCCTGCAAGTCCCGGGCAAGCCAGCCATTCCATGGCTCCAATGGGAGCCTTTGTTTCAAACTTACCTAGAAGCGATGGGGGGGAACAGGCTACCCAGTTGCTCGTAAAAAGGCCATGTTGCTGAATGCGCTGGGCATGGAAGGACAAAGAACGTTTGCAGGCCTAAACCCGGAAGCCCCGACAGGAGAAGACGATGATGCCTATCAAGAGGCAAAGCGGAGAATAGCCAGGAGGTATTCATGTAAAGAAAACATCTACACAGAATCAGATTCTATAGCAGGAAGCAGGAACCTGCGGAACCTGTGGACGATTACGTGGTCAAGTTAAGAGAGTTGGCAGCATTGTGTGCTTTTGGATCTGCGTTGGAAGAAAGAATCTGTGACATGCTCATTGAGCACACGAACAACAGAAAGGTCCAAGATAAGTTTATTCTTGAGAAGGAAATATTGTTAGACAAAGTAATTCAAATTGCGAGAGCAGTGGAAGAGATGTCCTGCAGGCACAAGGAGTGGGGAATCACCTTGCAATGACCAGAAGTACACTGGGTACAGTCCAGGGGCATACGAAATAAAGTGTAACTCCCGGCAAGAGATGACGCAGCAGGGAGAAGTGAACCATTGAAGTGCCACAGATGTGTCAGTACCAGTCACCTAGCCAACAGCAGAGAATGTCCAGCAACGAATAAAGAATGTTCGAAATGCAGAAGGTTTGGACATTTTGTGTCGGTGTGCACATGGAAAGGGAGAAAGACCGTGGTGGCAATCCAGAGTGAAGAGGGCAGAGATGAGGGCTATTCGGAAGAAGAAGCATGCACCACAGTTCTCATTGTGAACAGTCTCACGAGCCTGAGGTAAAAGCCCCATTGTACCATTAAAGTCCACCATCATGAAACAAGAGTAATGACGGACTCAGGCTCAGACCTCACCATATTACCACTGAACTGGTACAAAAACATGGTGGGGAAAGAAAGAGATGACGCATACAAGACAAACGTTAGTCCCACGGTTTATGGAGGTGCTAGTGTGAATCTCCTGGGATACAGCAGGGCAACAGTGGAATTCAATGGGAGAGTCACCAAAACCAATGTGCAGAAGATGGACCACCAGTACTGGGCTGGGATGACCAGGCCAAATTGCAAATTAGGCTGGACCCCAGCGTGGAGGAACACGTGCTGTCCATAAACAAAAGTGGGATGTCAGTCATCAAAGAAGAATTTCCATCATTATTTTCAGACACACCTGGCTATATCAAGAACTATGTACACAGGATAAGGTTAAAACAAGGAGCAGTACCAGTCAAGCACAGTTCTGAGACTGGTTCTGGCGACAGGGAGAGTCACACTACAAGAAAAACTCAACAAGATGCTAGAAGGAGAAACCATAGAGATGGTGGAGTCATCAGAATGGCTCAGCCCTGTGGTACTCATAAAGAACTAGAACATTGGTGACGTACGCAGCTGCATTGACTTACACAGTCTAAACCTGGATGTGGTGGCGGGTAGGTACCCCTTACCAAGCATACATGAGCTGATTCTGATGATGATGGAGGCAATTTTTCAAAACTAGATATGAGAGATGCCCACCACCAGATCAACTTGCATCCGGAGTCCAGAACCCTCACTGCGTTCAGAACCCCTTTTGGAACGTATCAATTCACCAGAATGCCTTTTGGGTTGTTTTCAGCTGCCACTGCATTCCAGCGCATGATGGACTCCCTGTTGAAAAAACATTGGAAATGTCTCATATTTCCAAGACAACATATTAATTTATGCGGAGGACAAGTAGACACATGTACTGCAGGCCGATGACGTTGAGTATCTGGGATACACCATATCCAAGGCAGGCATCAACCCCAAGAAAGATCTACTTTAAGCCATTGTGAAGGCGCCTCCCCCCAAACAGTCAAGAAGAGTTGGGATCATTCTTGGGACTATCTGAATATTATGCAAAATTCTTGCCAAACATTTTGGAGACTACCTCTCCCATGAGAGGATTGCTCAAGAAAGGGGCAGAGCACAAGTTGATTGCAGAGCAAGCAAGATCTTTTGAAGAAGTCAAAGAGGACATCATGCATGCGTCCTGCCAACAACCATTCAATACTCAATGGAAAACTATGATCACTACGGATGCCAGCCCGTATGGAATAGGGGCAACCCTGAACCAAAAGAAAGGGGATGATGAACACATTGTTGCTTTTGCGTCCTAAGCACTCTCACAAGCAGAAATAAATAACTTCAATATAGAAAAGGAGATGTTGGCATGTGCGTGGCCCGTGGATTACTTTTGCACATACGTTTGGGTTATGAAATGATTGTTGGTTACCGACCACAAACCCCTAAGGCTCCTTATGAGCCCGGGAGAGACCCGAACATTGACAACCCCGCCTTGCTTGCATCGCAGCAAAGCTGCAAGAATACACATATGAAATACAGCATATTGCGGGGTGGAAAAATGCCCAAGCAGACTTTATGTCCAGACTGCCACTGCACAAAGGCACACAGACCAGCTTTCTACCAGATGAATGTGTGGTCGCATCACTCACTGACTTGAGGTGCTGGGAAATCATCGAAATGAGTGAAGGGCACTGGAAAGAAGAAGCAGCCAAGGATGCCACCACAGCAAAAATCACGGAATGTGTCAGGAAAGGGTGGCTGGATGAGAAGTCCATTCCAGAGGGATTACATCCTTATTGGAAAGTACCAGATGAAATCTTCAAATGTGAGGCGATGCTCATGAGAGGTGACCAATTAATCCCACCAATAGCAATGAGAAGAACCATTATAGGCAGGGCTCACGCCAGTCATCTCGGAAACAACATGACAAAAAGGAGAGCGAGAGAATCATATTGGTGGCTTGGAATGGACTTAGAAATACGGACAATAACAGAGAGATGTCATGAATGCGTGAATAGTGACAAGCAACTTAAAGAGAAGTGCCACTACACCCTACAGAAGTGCCATAAGGAGGGGCGTTGTCGAGCAGCCAGGAAGATGGCTGCTTAGTCTTGGAGCTCTGGCCTCACATTATCCTTATTCGTAATAATTCCTGAATTATCCACCGATAAGATATTCTGAGGACCGGCAGGGCTGGCGGAAAGGATGCAGCGCCTACAGATCGAGGTTGGCGTTGATCTGTCACCTGTGGGGGTTGGTTGCAGGTGGTGCCGGCTGCGTGTGTTACACAGCCTGAACAACCTAATCCCTGGACCACCTGCCATCCCCAACTGTTATCCTACCTGCATCGTGGGAGCGGCCTGAGCTGGGGCAGTGACTGGAGCCCTGCTGCTAGACCTTGGGATCAGCCCACCATGAGGGCTACTTGGCTGCTGGTCTGCGGCCTTTGGGTGGCCGCTGATGCGTTCCTTCACACAGTAGATGTGGCCCAGTTTGCGGCTGACCGTGGCACAGAAAGGACGACTGTGACATTCTTTCACCCAGCTGAGGGATGCCCAGCTGGACGTGGGGTGAAAGTGTGGGCCCCATGGTGCAGTGCTTCAACATATCATTGGGACGTTCCGCTGCCTGCTGTCCTTGCGCCCCGGCCTGCACCCTTGACATGGCCCATCATACGGGTGGGTGCTTGCAGCGGTTAGGGGCCGCTGACTGGGTGCAATCATCAGCGCTGGTGATGCGGCTGGTGGGCTGACGCCTTGGGCTATCATGAACTGTTCCCTGGCAAATATCTTGGCTGCACATAAAAGATCCTCACTGTGGACACTGTTGCTGGCTGCGGTGATGCAGCAGAATATTGCCAGCTCTCACTTACTCCTGCTCCCCATACTGCACCCTGGGGTGTGCCTAGCTCCTGCACTGCAGGGTTGCCCAGGCTTGGCCCGGTGTTGGGGTGCGCTCCATGGACACTTATCCTACACTCCTCTATGCTCCTGACTTTGAGACGCTGCAATTGTTCCAGTGAGGGGTTGATGCAGGGTCTTCTCTCTAGCTGCACCACCTTCCCCTTCATTGCCGGAGGCTTGAGACCAACCAACCAAAGAGTCACGATCGAGGTGAGTGTGGCAGCCTGACCCCCTCACAGGATCCAGATGGCACAGCCCAATGATATAAGGATGCAATACATTTGTGTAGTGAGTATTTGGGAGACGCCATCCACTCTCACACTATCCCACGGTGGAGCAAATTAGGCTTACCATTAATGGAGTGTGGACCATGCAGCCTTCAACTAGCCTGAGACTTCAAGGGTGGTGGGGTGATCCAGAGGTTCCTCAGATAGCCAATGGACCTCCACTTGCTGATGGGTCCTGAGTTGCACTTACGTCCCTTTCTCTGCATGACCCTTAGCTGGGGGCGCTGCCTTAGGTGCATGCCGGCTACGTTGGAGTAGACACTATAACAGTCCCAGTTCCCTACTGGGCTGTGCTGACGACGGTGCCGGGGTGTACTGCAGATTATACAGGATGGGCTCCTGCGCAAGCATCCATTGAAGCACTCTCTGGGTCCCAGGGGTGCATTGGTGGGCGCGGCCCCATGCGTGTGGGATTCCCCTTGATGAACCCACTCCTGGTGGTCTATTTTCTATGAGGCGCCATGATACGTGTGATACAGGCCGAGCCTGTAGAGCTCTATATAAGGGCGGACATGTTCTTCATTAAACAACAGTGTGCAAGTGTCACCTCTGCTGTGCACGATCTGCTGACGGGGCTCATTCGGCTACTCTCCTGTTAATACAGCAACGATTGTACAGATATGTTGACCTTGTACTGGAAGATAACTGGGACAACACCCTCTTGGCTATGGTCCTTTCATTAAGTTACTCTACAATTTGCTGGTACCCCTTCTCCTGTAACGCATCCTGCTCCGACCTCGCGGTGAGGCAACATGACAAAGGGCTCTGGGGGCAAGAAAAAGGGCCCAATGGACTCATCCACTAACTCCCCCGCCAAAACCCTGGGAGCTACTGAGCCAGTACCCTGCGATTATCAGCCCTTAGCTTCTAGTTCTGCAAGGGACGACCACTTGCTCACGGCCATGTAAAATTGATTTATTGGGGTAAATATGAAACTGGACAACACTGTATCCACTATAGGTTCCCTGAAATCCAAGCTAGAGAAGGAGGGTGCTCTCATAACAGAGGCGGAAACGAGCATTTGCAAAACAGAGGATAAAGTCGACAAGTACGATCGTGATATAGCACAGCTGCAACAGGAGATAAACAAGATCCGCAAAAAATGTGAGGACTTGGAATCGTGCTCACGCCGCAATAACATCCACATCATTGGGATCCTGGAAGTAGCCTGCAAAGGCCCGATGGAACAATTTATTGAACATTTATTGAAATCAATGTTCAACTCGTCAATGTTGTCCCAGCATTTCCTCGTGGAGAGGGCACATGGTGTGTTGTCCCCCATCCCCAAACCACGAGCATCCCCCCCCAAAACCACCCTGGCCAAGCTTCTCAACTATCGAGACAGAGATCTCATCCTGTGCCTGGTCAGAAGTGCTACGATATGAATCCTCTGATATCCACATACCCGACTTCTGCGGTTATGTTCTGGCTAAGCATAAATCATACAACGCAGTTAAAAAAACGTTATGCATGAGACAAGTCCCATATGCACTACTGTACCCAGCAAAATTGTGCATCCAGCATGGCAGGCGCGCTCATTTCTTTGAGAACCCGGCGGAAGCAGCGGCCTACATTGAGGCCTCCATTTCTATACTACTCCCGAGACAGGACTGGGAGGGCGGTCTTAACCCCTGTCCGCGCAACAATGAGTCTGATATTATGGACAATGACTGATCAATATACACAGCGCGGTGTTCTCCCCCTTTTCTAAATGTGGATATACACATTTCATGAACTAGGGCTGGCTGCAGTTGTGTGGCCATCTGAAAAGTATTGTTTTCTGCTCACGGTGCTCCTCAAGCGATGTCCAATCGTGTTTTTTGTGTTTAGTTGTTCCATCGTTGATTTGGGGGTGATGATATGGGTGGTGGGAAGGGTGTCAAGTAGGATGTTAATGATACACAAGTAAACTACTGTTGTAGAGGTTTTGCAAGTTGTGTTCTGATCTTACTAACTATCTTATTGAAAGCCGGTTCAGGATGCTCCTTGATTACATAATACAGTTGTACCCTCTGTTTAGCCCACACAAATCTGGGCCCTCATTTAATACAACTGTGATGCTATAAATAATGAGATCTCATTTATGTCATGGAATATCCGTGGTTTCAATCACCCTATGAAATCACGCAAGGGAGTGGCATAAGTTAACTGTCAAGCCCCAAAAGTAGTGATTCTCCAGGAGACACATGCCATGGGGAAGCTTAATGAAGGATTTGCCGCCAACTGGGGTCCTCAACGGGGCTACACTGACTACTCGCCACAATCTAGAGGTGTGATGACACTAATACATCGCTCAATCCCTTTTCAGGAATCTAAATGCTGCGTAGACCCACTAGGGTGGTATGTGATTTTGTGGGGAGAATTAGCTGGCATCGGTACAACTCTGGCAAACACATATGGCCCTAATTTAGATGACCCGGAACTTTATGTCCAGGTAATGGGCATCCTATCAGGGGGAGCCAGTACACGTATCATTGGGGGAGGCGACTTCAACTCAATCCTGGATTGTGTGCTCGATCGCTCCAGTGCCACTCAGCGAGATCTAACGAATGCAGGTCACACAGTTTTGCATGTTATGCAACACTTTGAACTAGTGGATCCATGGAGAGACCGCAACCGTGGTATACTCGAGTACACCTACTACTCGTCGGTGCATGATGCTCACTCCAGGATTGACTACAGGTTGGTTTCGGCCACGCTAATGTCACAAATACAGGACTGTAAGATTCACCCCTGAAAAATCTCAGATAACTCTCCCATCACATTGACTGTACTGTGGGATGAATCAGCCACTCCCCATCCCCTGTGGCGCATGCCTTCATCATTCCTGCTAGACCAGGTCTTTCTTGAGAAGCTCCGCAATGGAGTGGTAGATTTTTTCCATAGAAATGAAGGGTCAGTGCAGTATCATTACACTGAATGCGAGGCTTTCAAGGTGTGGGTTAGGGGGGAGGTGATCTCTATTACCTCGAGAGCCCTCAAGGAAAGTTGATGGGAACTAGGCAGTGTAGCGTCAGAACTCAGGAAGCTTGAGAATGAATATGAGAACACACAGGAACGAGCATTGCTAGGTCTCATGAACGGTAACCTGCTAAGGTTCAGGGAATTGGCAGATAGGGATGTTCGACTGCTGCATTCAGGCATGATGGTATGGAGAGGCAGATGGACCAGGTCGGCTCCTTGTAAATGCTGTTAGTTCTGAGTGGGGGGTGCAGCACATCAAAGGGATTAGCAGGTCTTCTGGAATTCTCCTTACTGCCCCAAAGGCAATCAAAATTGGACCAATGCACTAGTACAGAGCTGGAGAGTTAGCTGGCAGAGAGAACCACTCCCAGTGGTGTCACATGAGGCGCAGCTGGCACTGAACCATCCATTGACTCCGGATGAAATTACTGATGCTATCATGTCACTCCCGTCCGGCAAGGTCTCTGGCCCTGACGGCTTAGGCATCGAGTTTTACAAGGAGTTTCGTGATATTCTTGCCCCCAGGTTATTTTGACTATGGGAGGAGTCACTCCAATTTGGTCGACTGCCCCTTCTCTTTCAGATGTGGTAATCATGGTGCTATTGAAACCCACAGACAAGCCACGGAAATGGCCTCCTATGGGCCCCTATCCCTAATCAATTCGGATATTAAGATTTTGCTGAAATACTGTCCACTCGCCTCCCCTACATGTCGCATCTGGTTCATCCGGACCAATCTGGGTTCATCCCCGGATGCTCAACTGCATTCAAACTGCATAGACTGTTTGGCATTATTTACCAGATCAATCTGCAAGCACGGGAGGTTGCTGCCTAGCTGGGTGCTGAAAAAGCTTTTGATTCGGTCTCTTGGCAGTTTCAATTCCCAGTATTGCAGTGGATTGGCTTGGGGGATCGTTTTCTTCAGTTTGTCTGACTGTTATATGCTTTCCGGGCCACCAGGGTTCGCACTGAAGGCACGCTTTCATCTATATTCTTACTAGGACGCGGCACAAGACAAGACTGTCTACTGTCCCCTCTGCTTTCCGGGCTCACAATTGAGCCCCTGATTTGCATCAGCATACACACCGTGGCCTACATATAGATGGTCCGCCACAAATAATTTCTCTTTATGCCGACGATATGTTGCTGTATCTATGTAATCCAGCCCTGAATTTGGTTCCACTACTGGTGGAGGTACGCCCACTCAGGGTATCGTATCAATGAATCCAAAATAGAACTATTTCCACTGACCAAAATTACTCAGGCCCCGGCAGACCTGGCTGGGTTCAGATGGGTCCCTGATAAGTTCAAATATTTGGGCACATCGTTCCCTGTTAGCTGGATATCATGAGGTATACTTATTGACACTTGCGGACAAGCTAGTTCTCTGGGCTAGAATCCCTTTCTCCTTATATGGCAGGCTCGCTATACTGAAGATGATTGTGTTCCCTAAACTACTGTACTATTTTGCCAACATCCCTTCCTGGACGTTCACGCCTTTTTCGATAGGTTGCATTCCCTGGTAATTGGTTTTGTGTGGGGCTCTGGCACCCTGCGGATGAGGTGGGAAGGATTGACCAGACCGTATGAACAGGGGGGCCTGCAAGCCCCTGACTTCGAACTATACTATCAGGTGTTGCAGGCATAATTTGCCAGTTACTGGTACTCTCCACAGGGGTGCCTGATATGTACGGCCCTTGAGAGGTACAGCACCTCTCCCTCGAGCTTGCGAACCGCTGTGCTCGCTAACCAGCATGCAGACACATGCACATTTCACCCGGTCCGCACAATGGTGAATGCCTGGGCTAAATTGTTTTAAAAACTCAGAGTGTCTAACCCTTACTGCGGTGTGCTCCCACTGTGGAGCTGCCCGCCCACCCCCTGACATATGACAATGATATCCAGAATGCGTGGGATCCCGGCGGAACATTGACGTTATATGACCTTTTCCCAAATGGTTCCTTTGTCACTTATGCAGACTTCTCTGAAAAGCTAGGCAACAATCCAACCAAAACATTGCAATTCTATATGAGGAGAGCAGCGGCTCGCCAGTAATGGCCCTCTTTCTTCGTTGAGCCCAATGAATGCAAACTCTTGGAGACTGTGGTTTCCGGCAGGGACCCCAGGGGGCTGGTGTCCAGGTTTTACAGGGCATGCCAGAGTGCCCAGTCGTTAACCCAGGGTGCTAATGTAAAGTGGGAACTAGATTTGAACAGCCCAATAGACGACGGAAAGGAGCTCTGCTGGTGCCGGCTTACTAAGGAGGTATCTCTAAACGCCAGGTACAGATTGATGCAATTCAAGGTACTAAACCGGCTGCATTACACTCCCACACAAGTTGTTCGGTTCACACCTGAGGATACTGGAAAGTGTGCAAAGTGTGGTACTGATGTCGCTGATTCTGTGCACGTGTACTGGAGCTGACCATGGGTTACTCAGTTCTGGCAATTAGTCACTAATAGTTTACATGAGATCACTGACATACCCCCCACCCTTTCACCCCCCAAATACTTGTTTGGCAACATCGGTAAGGTACCTGTTAAGATACGTCGCCTCTTTAACTTGGGATGTCTGATTTCTAAAAAAATGTATATTGAACTGTTGGAAAACAAAAGTCTCCCCTGACATTAATGTATCGCTTAAATAACTGACCTATGTGAATGAGAATGTCTCCCTGGTGGCAACCAGCTGCAGACCCAAGGACATATGGGAGCCATTCCGGGAATACCTACGAAAGACGAGGTCAGCCCATTAGGTGCACCATGAGTTGGCAGCCACAGTATTTCATGTCTGTTTTACACGGCCAAAACAAAGAGGTGATGGCTGGAAGGTTTAGAATTACTCTTAACCACTGGCATTGGTCTGGGCAACCCTCCTGACCATCGTTCTTCGCCTGCAAAGCTATTAAAGAAGGGGATTGACCATATGCAAATCATGCTTGTTCCCACCTCAAAGGGCAGTCCAGCCCGAACTGCTAGGGCACATCTCTTCTGCACGAGACCACAAGCATCCCCAAACATGTTTCGGCCTTGTTGAGCCTCATCAGTGAGGAGTAGCTTGGGTCTCTAGGCCCAGCAGACACGGGACCCACACCTTGGCATATCAGTCCCGCTCAGTGTGACAAAGCAAAAACGAAGAGGCGATGGCTGGAAGGTTTAGGATTCACCTTAACCACTGGCATTGCTCTGCAACCCTCCAGACCATCGTTCTTTTTCTGCCAAACCATTACAGAAGGGGAAAGACCATATTCAAGATACATCGCCTCTTTAACTTGTGATGTCTGATTTCTAAAAAATTTATATTGAACTGTTGGAAAACAAAGGTCACCCATGACATTAATGTATGGCTTAAAGAACTGACCTATGCGAATGGAATGTGGAGAGATATGTCTCCCTGGTGGCACCCAGCTGCAGACCCAAGGACATATGGGAGCCATTCCGGGAATACCTACGAAAGACGAGGTCAGCCCAGTAGGTGCATCATGAGTTGGCGATCACAGTATTTCATGTCTGTTTTACACGGCCTGCTTGTCTGTTTATCACTATGCTCAGATTTGATGGGAACATTCTTGTACACACAGGTGTTTCTGAGGATGTATGTCTGTTACTGCACAAAATAAAGTTTATTAAAAAGAAGAAGGGCCAGAAAGAGTGTGGCAAAAATTGGGCATGGACTTCATAGGCCCGCTTGAACTAATGGAACATGAAAACAAGTACGGCATAGTGTTAGTGGACTACTTATCCAAATGGGTAGAAGTTGACTTTGTATCCAACATAACCACAACGACTGTCATTCAGTTCCTCAAGAATAATTTTCAAAGAGAAGGGTTGCCTAAAGAATGGGTCACCGACAACAGAGTTCAACTTGTATCTAGAGAAATTGAACTTTTTTTGAAGGAAAACAATATCTAGCAAATTAAAGCTGCCTTGTATCACCCACAAGCAAATGGGTTGGTCGAACACACAAACAGGTTAACTAAGAGAGCCTTGCAGTTAGCCACCGCAGCGTGTCTGGATTCGCTCAGCACAGTCAAGGAAGCAGTAGCTGCCCATCGCCTTACGCCTACTGGGGTCGCAAACATAGCGCTGTTCTATCTTCTCAGAGGAAGCAGGGCAGCATCCACGCTGGTTCCGCCATGGTTGGCAAATGTAAGAGAGGATGAAAAAGTGGACATGGAAGAATTGGTGCGGTGAGTGAAGAAGAGCAAAGAAAACATGAAGAGATATAGTGACGAAAGAAGGAAGCCACAATAAAGCACAGTTCGAGAAGGGGATTTGATAAAGATTAAAATGCTACATAGAGATCCCGTGACTGGCTCCAAGTTCAGCAGACCATTGAGGGTGGTGCAACGAGGACAGACCATGTACTCACCCAAGACGGAAAGCAATGGAACTTGGAGAGGGTGGCGCTATACGAAAGAGGGACAGGAGAAGCACCCAGCCCTGCAACATAAGAGCAGAGAAACCAAGAGAAGAGCTTGGCCAAGGAGAAACCGACAATGAGAGAACAACTGGAACAGGAAGAGGATGCAGAGGGCAGTCGACCACAGAGAGAAAGAAGAAGGCCAGAAGGTACACCAACGATATGATGGAGTAAGGCAAGTCTTACAACAAAGGGAAGTATGTAGAGTAAAGTACCTCAAGGAAGTCCCGCGCAAAGTCTCTCAAGATTACAACGCAAGATTGCAAGGAGGACTTCCTGCTAACATTATTAAGAGTGTGCGAGCCAGCAGTAAGAACGCCATCCCACTGCAGACCCCCTGCCATGGACATATTCTCTTGGCCTGCATACAGGTGAAGCCAGCAGTGACTCTACACATAATTAACACATAAATAGGCTGAGATTGTATATATTAATGAGAAGCCAGTGTTGTGTATACAAAGAGATTAAATAAGCATAACTACAACGTCCTGCCTGTGTGTGGTCCTTAACCAGACCACAACCGTTAGACTTTAGAGTGAGAGGCTAGATGTTTGTTTTTACAGTTTAGTTTTCAAACGTAAGATAAATGTAAAAGGAGATAGATTTCACAATGAACTTGCTCTCAATTCTGCACCTGTTGCCGGCCTGGGATGTAATGACTCTTGCACCTGCGCTGCCTGGCTTGTAAGCTTGTCGGGTTCCTGTCACAACATATCGGGGTGGGTTTGACACAAATTGTCACTGCCATGTTGGAAACCATCTTCTCCCGCAGTGTCTTCCTTACTTTGAGGGTTGTGCCCTCCTTCCCCACTTCAGCATAAGTGGCACGTAATGAGTAACGTAATGATTTAAGTAGGCCTCTCCATCTTACTTATTGTGCCCATAGGGGCAATTCCGCAAACAACAAACACACAATGCTAGTCCCCAAGAGGAAGCAGTTGCCAGGCTTACCCCAAAGTCACGTGTGTTTTGTGCGTGGACTCCAGCTTCCGTCTACATAGTACACAGAATGAGTGAATCAAAATTAAGTCATTTCATAGGAAATAGAAATATAGTATAACTGTGCAGGTTTATGCTTTCCATTTTGTGTCCCAAAATCAGTCTGATGCCATCCCACAGCACTGGGGTAATATGTGCCGGGGAGCAGATATGTTAATTTCACAGAAACACAGGGAACTGAGGCTAGTCTTTTCAGGTCATGGTTTCTGAGTGGCCTCCAAAAGAGTGCTGAGAATGACCAACAAATGTAAAATAAATGATGAGGGAACAGAGAAGATAGACTATGCCACAATAGTACTTTTTAAATGTCATCGGTAATGGGGATAATTCAGGTCTATGGCATGAGTTTCATACTCCTCCTCTCAACCTTCTAAATATGATTACATGACTGCTCTTGATATAAGGAATGATAAATAGGGAGATACCAGAACAGCCTTTTATAACTGAAAGGCCAGCAGGGTTTGGGAAGAGCATGTTTCACATCAGGCTTGCATGATTTAGCATTTCATCCTTTAGAGCACTATAAAACAAGTACCACAGAGGTGAATAGTTTGAGTTGGCATACAATAAATGACGGAATGGCTGAGGCAGGACCCACCAAATTCTGACTGCCTCATTCAACCTTTCCCATTCAGATAGATCCAAGGACCGTACTCGAATGCACATTTCTCTTTCTCACTGGAGATGACAGAGACATGGTACTGGACTGGACACACAGGGTCTACTCGACATTTCAACTCAGCAAAAACCTGACTCCAGATGTATTAACCCAGATACACTTATTTCAGTTGAAGGAGGACATCATGCAGGCCACCAGAAAGAAAGAACCTATACACTTCCGGTCCGCACCCATCCAACTATATCAAGATCTATTGCAGGCCACCCTCCTCAAGAGGAAACGATTAGGGGTCGCAACAGACTGGCTGCGGACTAAAGGAGTGCGCTACCGGTGGGCATACCCAACCGGACTCCGGTTTGAAGGTGCGGAGGGCCCTCCATCTGGACGCAAGGGGAGGGAGGACTCATTGGAAAGGGAGCAATGGAAACCTGTGCGCCCCCGCCCAAAGAGCCACAACAAAAAAGATAAAATCATGAACCCTACTTGATCAACAAACCTCATGGCATCGATGGGATCAACTGAAGAGCGAAGCTGGGAATCATATACTTGGTCTCAAACTACGGCATGCACCACCAGGACGAACGGTAAATATGTGGCTCCGGGGGCAGGGGCGGGGTGGGTATGGGGAGGTGTAAGCTGGAGCCACCATCAACTCTGATGAAAGACAAAACTGGAGGAGATCTAAAGGACAATCAGGGGGATAGACCGAACTAGATACTGGACCTCCTAAGGGGGGGGGGATTTGTGAGGTTAACAAAAGCTCCTCTGGGATCCCTGACGGGAGGGAGAATTAACAGAACAATGTCTTGCACAGGGGACAGTTCACGACAGCAAGGGCGAACACTTGAAAACTTCCACGGGTTCTAGAATGAGCGGGAGAGGGAGGACCCAGACCCCAATTTCCTGGGTAGGCACTGTACCCGGTGAGTTGTTGTGGCAAGTCCACAATGAATGTTGACGGGGGAAGTTTAAGTTTTAGGGTTAGAGGGTTAAGGGGGGAAAGTTTAGTTCCAAGGGTGGCGGTGGCATATGGCATACATGTGATATCTGAAGGCGCGGAAGGGCTTAAGAAACTCAAGAGAAGCACAAGATCAAAGCATAAGAATGGCTGAATTAACGTTTGTTACACTAAACGTCCAGGGGCTTAACTCCCCAATTAAACGAAAATCCATGATGAATAGGCTTTGGGATATGAGGGCCTCGGTGGTTTGGATGCAAGAAACGCACTTGCTCCTGGAGGATGAACACAGGCTAAGGCACAGGGCTTTTCCTACGCAGTACTTTGCGTCTAGTGGAACGAAAAAACGGGGAGTGTGTATCCTTCTGGCTAAGGGTATTGATTTCGAGAATCAATTTGTAAAGAAAGATCCGGAAGGCCGCTATCTGCTAGTGGGAGGGACACTGATGGGGCAGCAGTTAATGCTGATATTGATCTACGCCACCAACAAATGGTAGGACCGTTTCCTGATGGAAGTGCTTCCTGTCATCGCACAGTGGGGAAGGGGACAAGTCCTGATGGGGGGTGATTTTAATGGGGTGATGGATTCTGGGATGGACAAAACTCTTCCGGCCACCTCTAATGACCGTATGTTCAGACTTCTTAGACATTTACACCTAATAGAGACCTAGCATTTCTTTCGCCCACAAGACAAAGCATATACCCACTATTCTGCGGTGCATAGGGGTCAATCCCAGATCGATATGGTGCTGATATCGGACTCACTGATCCCACAAGTCACGGAACTAGAGATTGGAGTAAGGTGCCTATCAGACCATGCCCCAGTCCTCTTAAACTGGAACCTTTAAGCTCACGGCAACAGCCCCGTTCACCATGGCAGCTAAACGAGGTAATCTTGAAAGATGTAGCCCTTAGAGCAGATACAGAACAAGCCTTGAAGAATTACTTTTAAGAAAATGTTACTCCCGGAGTAAACTGGGGCACTATTTGGGACGCGAGTAAAGCAGTTGTAAGGGGAGAATTCTTAGCGCACACAGCAAATTACATTAAGAGATGGGAAAGGGTGACGCGGCACATGGAACCCAAAGTGGCGGAGGCCGAGATGGAGTATAAAAATAGGGGCTCACGAAAAGCATGGCGAGCATTGAAAAAAGTTAGAGCGGCCCTGGAAGCCCATCTGGCAGACGAAGCGGCGCATCTCCTCGTGCGAACTAAACAATTTTACTATATTAAAGGGGATAAAGCGAATCGATTCCTTGCAGCCAAACTAAGACAGCAGAAAAACCGAATCGCTTAATCCAACTTAAAAATCCAGAAGGGAACCTGGTGCGGGGGGAGGAGGCAATAGAGGAAGTGATACACTCATACCAAAAACCTGAAAGGGGAGGACCTGGAGAGGGAGGAGCAGATAGCATTCCTTAATTGGATATCCCTGCCGCGAATCAGTGATATGGATAGGCAAATGCTAGAAGCACCCACAATGGAGAAAGAGGTGGGAGAGGTGATAGGAGCACTGAAAGGGTATAAATCACCAGGCCCAGATGGGCTTAGTAATGCATACTCCAAAACATTTAGAGCCACTCTGGTGGGCCCCCTAACGAAGCTGTTTAATTCCGTCCGGGAATCCGGGAGGATCTCCGGAGACATGAGCCTGGCGACCACAGTATTGCTAAAACCGGACAGGGACCATGTGGACTGCGCGAGCTACCGCCCCATATCTCTATAAAACGGAGATGCGAAAATCTACTCTACAGGACTGGCCCGTAGACTAGCAAATGCCCTACCAAAGATAATTCACCCCGATCAAGTGGGTTTTGTACAAGGGCGACACACATACAACAACATTCGCAGAGCCATAGACACAATCGATTGGGGCCGAAGAACAGGACAGTTGTTCTCGGTACTGGCGTTAGACACCTCCAGAGCCTTTGACAGTTTTGAAATGTTTGGGTGCGGCCCGATCTATACCCGCATGGTAATGGCCAATTTACGTACATCCATCTACACGGCTACTGGTTAATGGACGGCTCACAAATAGTATCCCCATTCGGAAGGGCATGAGCAGGGGTGTCCAGTGTCGCCTATGATCTTTGCCTTGGCCGTGGAGCCAATGGCACAGAGGGCCCGAGATGACACAGAGATCCATGGGGTGGAGGTAGGCGCTGGGGGTTCTCAAAAAAATGTTCTCTACGCTGATGACATTCTCATGTTCCTAAAAGACACAGCACATTCACTCCCAAGGGCAATAGACCTGCTAGACGGGTTCGCGAGGGTCTCGGGGTTCCACATCAATTATCCCAAATCTAAGGCACTCAATATTACCGAGAGAGCAGAACAAGTGATAGAATGGGAGGACAGGTACCCGTTGAAATGGGAACAGAAAGCGGTAAAATATCTAGGAATACAGCTGACCCCCAGATATGGGAAACTATATGGGGCAAACATCACGGACCTACTGAAAGCACTGGCAGGAGATCTAAAACATTGGAAGGTGCAGGAACTGTCATAGCTGGCATGGATAACGGCCGTTAGAATGACCTTGCTTCCTCGGTTTCTATATGTGGTGGGGGCTCTCCCAATAAGCATTCCAAATCCAGCAATCCAAAAATTACAGAGGGAAGTGATGTCCTTTATTTGGAAAGGGAAAAAACAGAGGGTCCCCAAAAAGGTATTGTTTAGGCCGCAGGTGTTAGGGGGTTTGTGGGTCCTGGAAATCCGAAGATACCTGTGGGCAGCGCAGATAGCTTCCATCCTGCAATGGTCACCCAGAGACAATCAAAACCGTTGGGCTACCCTCAAAGGGGAAGCAACTAAGACTCCCTTGGGAAGCCTCGCCTATCTTGCTGAATGACACAGAGGCAAAGAGGGTACATTACTTGAGTCAACCAAGGCCACTCTTTGGTATTGGGACAAAGCGCTGAGGGGCACAAAGGTAATAAACGGGTGGGGGGTCCCTTAGCACTGGTTGCCCACAACCCAGACTTTACTCCCAGGATGCAGACTGACTTCTGGGAACAGTGTGGGGGCAAGGAGCAGACCCTGACATTAGGGGACCTTTATGAAGAGGGTACGCCCCTAACATTGAGAGATGTAAAGCTAAATTTAATATACCGGAATGTGAGAGATTCCATTATATTCAACTCAGGCATTGGATTTCCAATAGAAAGGTCCGGGAGGGGGCAACTCGGGATCCAGTGGGGCTGGAACTCATGATAAAAGAAGGTCAGCCGGAAAAAGGGGTGTCGAAATTGTATCGTTTGATGGGATAGGTGGATCCTGAAGGAACCCTCCTGTATATGTAAAAGTGGGAGGCGGACGTGGGGAGGCCAATCTCTGGAGAGACATGGAGCCAAATATGGCAAAGGGCCGCTAAAAGCTCCAAATGCACCTCAATCAAAGAGGCAGCATATAAAATGTGTCTGAGGTGGTATATGGCACCAGCACACATGCACTCCATTAATCCTGACTACCCCATATCCTGCTGGAGAGGCTGCAGTCACCCTGGAGACCTAATTCACATGTGGTGGTCCTGCCCGGTGGCAGAAATATACTTGTGGGAGATCTTGAGCCATATCAAGGAGATAACAAGGGCGCAACTGCCATTTGATCGGGTGGTGGTCCTACTGGGGGAGGCAGTCGAAGGGTGTTAAGCAAACTCAGGGACCAAAGCCAGCCTTATTACCCATATGCTGAGTGCTGCTAGAATCACCCTGGCACAAACATGGAAGAACAAACAAGGGCCGATAGTGGCCATGTGGTGGGTAAGACTATGGAGAGTGATGGCCATGGAAAAAGTGATGGCATTATCCCACGGCTCCTACACAAAACATTTGAACACTTGAATGCCACTGCATGAATTTACAGACGACAAAGAACAAATGTACTTTAAGCCTAAATTACTCCGCAACATACCTGTTATCTGAAAGCACATATCCTGGGCCCGAACGGCGATCCAGCCCGGAGGACTCATGAAGCCGAAATATGCAACATCCCACCCGATTGTTTGGAAGTTATTTTTTTTGGGGGGTAGGGGGGTAAACTTTTAAAACAGGTAAAATATAAGAGCAAACGAAACTCAAAGACTGAAGCGAACAATGGGGAAGGGCCAACACTTGCTATTCTCTAAATGCTTGTAACCAATGCTCTTGAAAACCTAAATAAAGTTGTTAAAAAAAAAAAACTCTGGGATGCTGGTCATTGTTAGGAAGGGGGGCAATCGTCGGAGGCCCCACAGCGCATTCTGATGAGGCAGATGCCTGGAAGTGTTCAGTAGGGACTTGGGAAGGATAAAGGGGGAGGAGGGGAGTGTTGACAGAGGCTATATTGTGGGGAGGGTGATGTATGTTTTTACTCTAGTGTACATGGGCAATCAAACATTATCTTAGATAGTAGCAGCCATATAGTAATTGAGGCCTAGTTCTGCACTGCAGCCAGGGTCACGGCTCAAGCCACACGCACATGGAAATACGTCTATGCGAGAAAAGGGAATAGTTGGTAGCGTGGGCACTTGTGAGAAAGGCCAGGACCACAGAAATCCATAGACCCAGCATTGTTTTAAGTTGCCAGCATTTGTATCCCAGAAGGAATGCGCCCTGCAAGGCCACAAGGGGAGTTGAGATCTCTCTGCGAAAAACGATCCCACGAGAAGGAGGGCATGGGCCTCTGACCTTCGACATCCCAGCTCTAAGTAATAGCACCAAGACCCCCAGCATTCCAAGGTACCAGTCCATCCCAGACCACCGACCATAAAACTGTTAAACCCTCAAATGATCAAGAAAGATGAGAAAACAGGGAGCAGTAACCTTCACCATAGGTCACACGATTTGTGCTGCAAAGTGCTGGGAGGGGTAAAACAAGATAGCCAAAACTAGAGTGGGAAGCTTTGGACGGGCGTCAACGTGTCTGGAATCGAGATGTAGTCTGTTAGATGCAATGACCTGGATGTATCCTCTTAGCCCTTGTCTGCAGCACCAGGTGCACAACAGGTTAGAGATGGAGCTTGCATTGTTTTTCTTCACATAATCACTAATTAATTGTAGCTTTATGCCTGATGATGCGCAAGAAGGAGCCCACGTGGACAAAGATAGACAGAAGGGGCTGGGACCAATGGCCTGGCATCCCTTATTGAGCAGGTAGCCTATTTATAGGGTCTCAACCAACCAGCCATTTGGATTTGTACATTATGTAATTTACGTCACTTATGACGCTGGGCCTCATTACGACCCAGGCGGTAAGTTACCGCCTGGGCCGTGACTTTACCACCATGGCGTAAACTACGTTTACGCCATGGTGGTTGGCAGACTTACCGCCCCATTCCGACCTTGGCGGGGCGGTAAGTCCCCAATCCCCATTTACCCTTCCACGTA
Organism: Ambystoma mexicanum; assembly: GCF_040938575.1. Classification (NCBI taxonomy): domain Eukaryota; kingdom Metazoa; phylum Chordata; class Amphibia; order Caudata; family Ambystomatidae; genus Ambystoma; species Ambystoma mexicanum. The sequence goes on from NC_090923.1 coordinate 238,891,960, forward strand.
AATTACGGTGGCGTAATTAACTCCATGGTCCCTTAGCGCCATGGATTTTAACACCTGCTAAAAGCAGGTGTTAAATCCGCCATGGCGCTAAGGGACCTCGTACTCAGGCGGTAAGGGTCGGCGCTGTTTACGCTGCCGTAAACCCCTTACCGCCTGGGTCGTAATGAGGCCTGCTGTGTGCTTTCATAAAGTACTGATTTTGCCAAAACATTCTGTGGCAGCAGAGTACTTTTCTGGCGTATCTTTATTTTTGTGCAGATAAACCTTGTTCTCCTTGCAAGAGGTGTGCTGGGCCTTTTTCCCTAGTGGGCTGCATTTTTTCTGGTGTGAGCATTGAGGGGTTGCTCTACATATTTTGTGACCCCAACGTGATCCCAGTGACCCCCGCGAAGATGGAGGCTTCCAGGCCACATCTCTGGAGGGGCAATGCCCACCTACATTGACCAGTCCCAAGTGTGCAAGCCGCAGTGGTGTACATAAGCTGTTTTCACCAAATTCCTGTCTGCTCTTTGGAGCGGGGCGCAGATGCTAGGAGAGTGCAGGCCAGTATTGAAACCCTGTGATGGAGGAGCTCGGGTGAACACACTGATGTGAGTACACCTCTTGTGGGCAACAACAATGGGGGTAAGAGTGAGTGGGGATGTGTAGGGTGTGTGAGGGTGACGAGAGAGTGTGAAAGTCCACATGGCAGGTTTTGTGTATTTTGAAATTATTATTATTGTTGAGAGATAACAGGAGTGTGAAATCCTTTCCGAGTAAGGGGAGAAGGCAGCATTATTTTTTTTGTGATAAGAAGGATACAAATGTAAGAGCTATGTATAATTAGAGAGCTCGGATTCCTGTGCCCAATATATTCTGGGTGTGGGAAGGAGGCAGAGTAGTGGTTGTTGTTTTAGCTTTTTATTTTAGTTTGTTGTTTTAGTGTTTTGTATTATTATTGTGAATTTAGTGGAGGCCGAGGGAGGGCCTGCGGAAGTGTTGCGAGTGTGAGGAGTGAGAAGTGTGGAAGTGTGCACGGAGGGGGGAGGAGTAGACAGGGGGCAACTGGGAGTTGGGGACGCAGGGCTGATAATGACGGCCAAATTAACATTGTGTGGAATGCACAACTAGATGCTTCTTTTGAATATATAATTGTCAATATGAGGGTGATGACTCTGCTGGAGTACATGTATAGTGCGTTGCCATTGTACAAGGATAAGATAGAGAATTACCACAAGCAGTGGATGGTAGAGACCGAAGGGGAAATGCCCACTCCTGGCCAGAGAATGGTACTAATAACAGGAACGTATTCATGTGCTCTAATATCTCTTTAACTGCTAAGTCTAAAGGTAAACATCCGCAGAAGCGTAAAGGGATTTTAGACTTTGTGGAAGATGTAGAAGATACAGCCGGGGTGTATGCCCCAATGCAGAGATAGTGCCACTTCAAATATAGTACACACAACCGTTCCAGAGGAGGTGCCACAACCCAGGCATAGAAAGGGGATTTATCCACTTACCGCTCGGAGAGCCATAGGATACACCAACCCAACATATGTGCCCCTTCCTGCCACCGCCCCGCCCCCATATCGACCAATCGCAGACAGCATTACACAGCAGAAGGCCAAATCACAGAAAGAGCTAGAGGAGGCATTAGAGGCAACACAAGCAGAGTTGGCCCGTTTGAGGGCAATAAAAGAAGGGCAGACCCCCAGGGTGTGGGTCTGGTGAGTGGCGAGTTGGAGATATTTTGTTTAGACTGGATAGCAGTGCTATTAAGGATGTGCATGTTGAGAGGCACTGTAGTGGAGATTGAGCGGTGGAGAGCGCACACTATGGGACAGTGAGGGCGGACAGGAAACCACATCGAGAGGTGCAAGAAGGAGAATAGGACAGTGTGGAAGAATGCGAGGACGAGGAAGGTGAGGCACAAGGGGCTCCAGAAATTACGCCCTGGATAGAAAGCTTGTGGGGTGAGTGATTGAGGAGCAGGTTTGGGCAGGTAGCAGTAGCAAGAAAAAAAGAGAAGTGATGGACGGAAAGCATGGCGGGGAGTGGGCATACAAATGCTGTTATTGTATAAGGGACCCGGAAGGGAAGCAGTGTACCGAAGAAGACCTTGCAGCACATGATTGTGTAACATTTGAGGGGGAGGAGGATGACATCTCAAAGGAAAAAGATAGCCCACTTGAGGGGGGACGTTATTTTTGTTGTCGGGTCAGCAACTATCAACTAGGGCACAGGTCTGAGGCATACTGGGAAGGCAGTGGTCAGCCTAGTTGGTGGAGTCTATGCGATATTGGTGCAAAAGATATTACCTATGCACTATTCTGCCCAAGCAGCAGAACTTGTAGCTTTCATTGAGGCGCTTCTGGCATCTCAAGGTTGCCACGTCACCATCTATTCTGACATAACCTACGCCACCACCACAGTGCACGCAGGACTGGCATGTTGGAAGAGGAGGGGATTTAGGAGGGCTGACGGTTCCCCTGTACAACATGCGGCATTGCTATATAAACTAATTGATGCACTATCCCAACCCTCTTTGACAGCAGTGGTGAAATGCACTGCCCATACCAAACACAAAGTCTAGGTCTCACTCAGTAACGCTGCTGCTGATGCAGCTGCCAAGAAAGCAGCGTTTTTACAGTGCCAAGTGTTTCTGAGCAATCAGTGGTAGTGCAGAGGAAAGAACAGTTGCCAGACTCCTAATATGGTTTACTGATTGCACAACTAATCGAGTTGCAGGGACGGCCCCACAGGAAAATAAAGATTTGTGGTTGCAAAGGGGATGCAAGCAGTCCCCTACAGATTTAATTGTGGAAACAAGAAACATCGGGGGAAGCAGTTATGCCACATGAGTTGCTGTTGGTCGCAATCGACCAGCTGCCTCATCCATCCCATGTATCAAAACAGCATATTGCTGTATAACTTGAGGAGGACTGGTCTGTCCCCAATCTGCAGGAGGCAATAACTAAAATGGTTATCAACTGTACTTCTTTCCAGACTTACATCACTGGTCTCATCCTGCAGACAATTAGAGATACACCACCCCACTCTACTGGGCCATTCCGCGGATATGGGTGAAAGGTGTAATGGGTCTCATTATCTGATAGTGGTAGTGTGCCCTTTTTCACAGTGGGTGGAGGCTGGTCCTTGTGCACACCCTGATGCAAAATGTTCAGCAAAGTTCTTGGTCAGAGAGGTTTTCCCTCAGTAGGGCGTGTACAAAGTATTACGGTCTGACAACAGCACACACTTTTTCAATGAGCTCTTCAAGGAGATCACAGCATTATTGGGCATCAGGCATCAGATGTGTACAATTTACCACACCCAGGCCAAAAAGATTTTGGAGAGGATAAATGGTCTTCTGAAAAGCAAATTGTCCAAGCTTTGCACTACATTAAAGAAAAACTGGGTGCAGTGCTTACCCCTTGCTCTATTTAGCGTGCGCATGCAGCCATGCAAGGACCATCAATTATCACCCCATGACGTAGCAACGGGGCGATGCATGCACACACCCCTTTCTCGCATCAGGAAAGCATCTGATGCTCACAGGGCTGTGTATATTGTAGGGAACTTATTTCATAGCTACTTGTGTGCCCTAATGAAAGCCATAAAATGTATCTCTCAACAGATCACACTGCCAAGGACTGAAGAGATGACCAGTGCTGCATCTGATTCTCCACCCACGCCGCCTCCTCTCCAACTTTTTTTTGTAAAGAACTTTTGTCCAACAGTGGAGCAAACCTGGATATAACGGCCACTTTGAAATCGCCTATGCTACTATCCTTGCGGTAAAGGTTCATGAGTAGCGGTACTGAGTGCATTTATCTGATGTTCGCAAGGGACACCAGGACGCACCCACCACCCAAACTTAGTAAAGTACTAACAGTACAGGTTAAGTGCTGTACATACAAACTCTCCTCCTGGTAATAATTCTGTAAAAACACATGTAGCTGCAGAGTCACTGTTGTTTCCTTCCTGATGTGTTTTTGACTTTATGTTCTCAAAGTAGTACAACAAACCTACCTCTGTGATACATACAAATTCTGCTATGCATTGTTTGCACTGAGAGATCTCTCTTTCTCTCTCTCTCTCTCTCTCTCTCTCTCTCTCTCTCTCTCTCTCTCTCTCTCTCTCTCTTTCTCTCTCTCTCTCTCTCTCTCTCTCTCTTTCTCACTGTCTGTCTCTCCTCTATTTACCTCGCAGTGAAAGTACATGGGTCCAACAACTCAGTTCATAAAAAGCAGCATTCTTGTTTTCATAAAGACTCTCTTACAACTGTATTTACCCCATCTACATGTTTGTCTTGCATTGGATAGCTGGTATATTTGCTATTTCTATGTTTAGATTAGGAATATATTTTGGGTGCAGTTTTATATGGGCTGGTCATATAAAAGGGGGGATAAGAAAATCAACTGGTACTAACAGATCTTTTACTAATGGCTCTTTTTGTTGTTTAACACATGACAATGTTGCATATGTGACGGAAACAAATAATACTGTGGCCACGGTCCACAATACACAATCTAATGCATAACTTAATGATACACTTGTCACCTAGCAACGTATGGGGAATTTTGCAAATGTGCTCCTGTTATCATTATTTGTTAATCTGTTCCCTAACATAACTGTAAATTACACTTTCATTCCTAGTGTGTCACATTTTGGTGGGTCGTGATGTTTTAAAAGACAAATTAGAAGGGCCAAATACGATCAATATCAAAGACTTGGATAAGACACAAGAGAAATTGAGTAATAGTTCATACACAGACATGAGCTCAGTGAGGAAAATGAAAGTTAATGGAAGCTGTTATGTTTGTTCCTTGATTCCACATGCTTCGGGATCCCCAAGGTATTAATGCCACAGGAAACCGATTGTGGAGGCTCAATGTTTACTCCATTTGACCTTGTGCAGCTTGCGAAGCGTGCAACTAGAAGTAATGGATTCTGATCAACTGCAATGTGCACAAAACCCCAAAAGTGTGCTGTGCCTGCAGAGACCATAACTAAAGTTATAAGGTGTGAGGTTCATGGCAAGTAGATGGCAAGAAACGACCATGAGCTGCATGGCAGGAGGACTAGCAGATTTGGAGAAGAAGTGATAGATAAAGTGAACAGTGTAACTAGCAGGTACTGGAATGAGCAAGTGGTCAAAATCACGTGGATTGAGGGCAAAAACCAGTGAAAGTGCAAAAGTAGGAAGAATATGAACTGTGCTTTTCCAATGAAGAGAATGTCTGTGAGGACCTATAGTAGGTGCAACAAGACATTGTACATTCCAGATCTCAGGAAAGGGACAAAAGGACAGTAGCAGTGATGGATAACTATTGGGTGTGCGGCCAGGCATTTCTGGACCTCTTCCCATCATGGAGGGGCACCGGCTTGCTAGCCTCCTTGCACTCAGCGCTCCTGTTGGTCCCTGAAGAACATTTGATAGTGGGACCAGGTGGCCTGTCGGTTCCAAAAACTATACCAGGGGCCGGCATGCTCACCACAGTGCTACCGCTGAAGCCAATATTCTGTATCCTGCCAGAGAAGAACAAACAAAGGTGAAGAAGACTGAAATACAAGGTCAATACTGACTCTACAGCAAAGAAGACCCTTTTGTGTATGGATGTTGCTACCAGGGGGTAAAGACCGCTGCAAATGCCATGTGGCTTCAGATTGTGCGGTGGCAAGTGATCCAGCTGCTCAATGACAATGAACAAGACCTCAATGCGATCAAGATAGAGATGCGCTGCCATCTGGCTGATAATGTTGCAGAATTGCTACATGCTGTTCCTGCACACATCATGGAAGGAGGGGTCTGCAAAAGGATTGGCGATTCATGTTGCACCTGCATACCTTCTAATGATAAACAGTATAACTTAGTGGTGCCAGGTATTTGGAAGCACTTGAGCTTATGTGTTTAAACAAAATCCTTCCTCAAACAAACAGAACTGGCTGCAGCACCCGGGGGGAAACAAGTAGGCACCTCTAGCCCACTTAACATTGAAAAGAAAGTGTGAATGTTCCACCATTGGATGCACTGACAGCTCACATAAGTTGTGCATCTTTAACATTAAACATCCTCATAATCAGTCCATCTACAAAATATATTTCAATTGAGACGTGGATGGGTTTTTGCGTTATTTAATTATGTTCATTTTCCATATTCAAACGCCAGATTTGTGTGCCCAAATGACAGAGTGGTATGCCAACACGTGTTTCGACCTCCACAGGTCTTTTTCAAGGCAAAACTCTTCTCCACAGAAGTAATGTCCAACATTTCAATACACATATGTGTCACCATGTAGGAACATGCACCAACATAATAGAGGCCCTGCGCATCCTAGGCACTCACATGCAGACAGAAGCTCGGATTCAAGAGATTGTTTGGTTTGATAACCTGTTTTCGTGGGCACCATCATGGATGGTAGCTATCTGTGTTCAAGTTCATGTTGGTGATCTTCTGCACTCATCATCTGGGGCTTTGATGCTGTGCCAAAGCAGTGCCTAGCAGCGCAATGATGATGGTCTCAATTGGGGTACGAGAAGCACCTTGTGGTACAAAAGACATTGCAGTTTAGACTGATGACACAAACAAGCCACGCATGGTTGCAATAGAGCAACGCCTTCACCCCTCCAAGCACCACCACAGTTCCCCCACCTGACCCAAGAATTACAGAGAACACTGGGTAGATTTAGCAGGGGATGGAGGATGTATGTATATGACATGTACCCCTGAGCAATAAGCACAAGCAGGGGAACGTTTACAATTCCTATGTAGGTCATGGGCACCAAAGGAAGGGTCACCTCCATATTTGGAGGCTGAGAGATTGGAAAGGGAAAGAAGGTTAAAGAAGGACAGGGAGCTCACATGGGAATTTCTTCATGTAGTTTTAATGAAAGGGTGAATTGTTGGTAAGGGGGATGATCATCCCAGGCCTTTGGTGCTTTGGATGAGGCAGAGGCCTGGACGTGCAGTAGGGACTCAGGGAGGGTAAAGGGGTGAGGGGGGCATTGACAGGGGCTATAATGAAGGGAGGGCTGTGTATGTTTTTGCTCTAGTGTACATGGGGAACCAAACACCATCATAGATAGTAGCAGCCATATTGAAATTGATGCTATGTTCTGCGCTGCAGCCAGGGTCGCGGCTCAAGCCACACACACACACACATGGAAATATGTATATACATGTGAAAAATGGGAATAAATGGTAGCGTGGGCACCGGCGAGAAAGTCCAGGGCTACAGAGATTCATAGACCCATCATTGTCTTATGTTGCTAGCATTTGTATCCTAGAAGGAATGCGCCGTGCAAGGCCACAAGGGTGGTTGAGAGCTCTCTGCAAAAAGCGATCCCACGAGAAGGAAGACATAAGTCTCCGACCTTCCACGTCTCAGCACTAAGTAATAGCACTCAGATGCCCCCCATCCCAAGACCCCCAGCATTCCAAGGTATGAGTCCATCCCAGACCACCGACCATAAAACTGTTAAACTCCCAATTGATCAAGCAATATCAGAAAGCAGGGACCAGTTACGTTCACCATTGGTCACAAAATTTGGGCTGCGAGGTGCCGGGAGGGGTAAAACAACATAGCCAAAACTACGGTGGGGAGTTTTGGATGAGCGCCAACATGTCTGGAATCGAACTGTGCCAGCTGTACTTGGCTAAATCCTTCTATCTTCTGGGGGAGAGAAAATGAGTGCCACTGAAATAGGCACGATTAATATGTAAAGAATTTATAGTCGGTAGTTCTTTTGAAAGTCTGATAAGCTCAGGGTAGAGGTGTGCCTGGCTCTGTCAAGCATCATTCTGATGCCGATAACATGACTATAATTGACGTGGTATCATGAAATGATGAGATTCACCATTGATTATTGGAACTTCTTAGACTTCTCAAACCTGAGCACAGTCAGCCACATGTAAGGAGTTCTTGACTCAACCTTTCACTAATTGTGGATCTGTGATATGTGGGTATTCATGAGAGTTACTTCACTTGACTACAACATGTAGAAATCACTTCCGCTCACAGTGCCTCAATTCCCTTATAATAAAACTTTAAAGTGCTTAGCAATTTAAGAAAAACAGTTATTCGGTCCAATATCACTACCTGAAGGTTTTTTTTTAACAAGTATATCAACGCTCCCGCTTGCTTGTCACTCATTTCATGATTCATCCCACTTTGACACTACATGGACAAAGAATGTTACAAATGTACAATCCTCCCCCCTCCAATCTCATTTTTTTTGGCCCGGGAGGATAGCTCAGCGGCAACGTGCTCGCCTCGGACGACACGAAGCAACACAGGTTCGATCCCTGGGTCCGCGCTTAGAAACCTCTGGGTATTAACCGCATTATAAATATGCAACTAAGAGACATGGGGCCTCATTATAAGTATTGCGGAATGGGTTAACGGGTGCCGCTAATAGTGACGGACCCGTTAAACCCATTCTGCAATATTACGAGGTTCCCTCGCGGGACCCGATGTGGACGTCTGGTTTTACCAGACGTCCTTACCGGGTCCCGCGAGGGGACCAGGGAGCTTACAACGGGCCGGTCGTAATCGGGCCCGTTGTTAGCTCCTGTGCCTATTCCCATTGAGCCCTATGGGGGCTCAAATGGGAATGGAGAAAGTCTGGGCCCGGGTTCCCTGAAGGAGGAATTACCGGGCCCTCCAAACTTGGAATGGCCTGGTAATTCCTCATTCAGGGAACCTGGACACAGTTTTGGAGGCAGCCATGCCGTTATTAAGGGCATGGCTGTCTCCAAAGTCGTAATGAGGCCCATATTCCTGTAACAGCGCCTCGATGCCCCTGGGCTGTGTGAGTGCTTTAAAAATGCAAATAAAGAAATAAAGAAATACAAATTTATTGACGCTTTTAGGTTTTAGCATGCATCACAAAAAATAACCTGCAAAGAAGGTAGAGTAGCTCGAACTATGGAAGGGAAAATACACTTCACAGTTTCTTTCGAACATGCAGCTTTCAGCTTCTCCTCCCCAGGGAACCGAGCTTGTGGTTGTGACCTGCAGAAGTCTTCCCTTCCCTTTAGAGAGATGTGTCTAACAGACCCACTTGGACGTCTTGTCAGAAACCCACACTGAGATCAGACAAAGGAAAGTGCAGTCCTGGCTTTGAAAAAGAAATGCTGTGGTTTCTGAAAGGATGGAAAGAACGTCTGTAGAGGATGACAGCCCCACCTGCGGTTAGCACGCGACAACAGCGCAGCACTCTGCGTGTAGCCTCTCTTTGGAATTCGAAGCACTCCTCTAGTGCAAACATCATGAATATTGAACTAAGTGGGTTTTACATGTTTTAGGTAGAAGGATTGAACATCTAATGGCATGGCACTAATGCCTGGAATACATATGAGGAAAGTGCTCCTTGCTGAGGGCCTCTAGGGTGGAAATATTGGGTGGGCATATTCAGCGCGCGGTCGCTCAGCTAATGCCCTAAAAAGCACACCTGGGGAACATTTGATGAAAGGTACTCCTTTTCAGTAGGTTAGCTGACATTTGTAATTAATACATCTGCATTGTATTAATTTATAATAGGTTGAGGCTTCCAGAGAAGATGTGGTCATTACTCTATAATCCGGGATCACCCCACCGGTGAGTTTTTGTGTTCAATATTCATTCTTATTACCTGTAACCATCTGCTCTATTCCTAATCCCTCAATTGCTCAATAACTTATTTAAGACATGCAAATAAGCATTGTTGTATCACTGATATAGGAAATTAAACTTCAGGGAGCAACTGACTCTCTAGGCAGAGGGGGCGAGGGAAAGGACCAGGGTCTTATGACACTTTCCAGAAAGTTCAATGAGTGACATCGCTCCTTTTATAGCAATTGAAGGAGTTTGTAGGTGGGCTAACTTCACCTTGAAACTTCTTTCCTAAAGAACCTGGCTTCAACAACTGGGGCTGTGTCTTGCCTTCCTTCTCTATACTTGAATTTTTATTCAATTGAATTTGTATTTACAGTTTCCATGATATGATATGATAGGTTATTTATAACGCGCTTAATACCCAGAGGTTTCTAAGCGTGGACTCTGGGGATCGAACATGTAGTGCTCTGTGTCGTCTTGCTTCCAAAGCGAGCCTGTTGCCCCTGTGCTATCCTCCCACGACATCTCCTTCTCAGTATCAGTTCGGGGCTGCACCTCAAACGTATTGAGTGTCGAACATGATTCTAATATGAGGATATGCTTCCCATTTTATGAGCCCTATGTCAATCATATTATGAGTTGCTGATCCAGATACTCATGTCATCTTTAAACAAAAGATATTTATTATTCAAAACATAGAAGGGGGATTGCAGTAAGGGCAACAAAAGCGTGGCTAATTCCCCTGAAAAGAAAGTGAGGGGTTTCGGGATAATCTAAACAATCGAGTTAGACCCTGCTACCCTGTCATGCTGCACCCCTCCTCTGTGCCCCTCTGTATCCTACCTCCCCTATGTATATCTATTCTGTTGCTACCTCCGAAAAGTGCTCTATTATGCATCTGTATTGTTGTATACATCTGTAAAGCGCTTCATTGCTTCTTGAAGCCAGGTCCACGCTCAATAAATAATATGATAATAATAATAATAATAATAATAATAATAATAATAATAATAATAATAGTAATAATTATTATTATTATTATTAGCGAGGGCAATGTCCACATTGTCTGGAGCATGGCCTCTGACAGGACCATGGTCATGAATCCCAAGGTTTCACTGCTGTGTCAAGGTCATTCACAGTTTTTGGTTGTGGGGTGCCCAACACCCATCCTGGTAGCTGCTGGCATGCCTTGGCTCTCTCGGTCAGTGTTTGCCGGTCTGGCTGGTTCAATGAGATTTCCTCATGTAGATTGGATTTGCAGCCAAATTCATGGAATTTTATTCGTCTTCTGAACCATTTTGCCACAAATATATGCATGGGGGAGAGCCCTGCAACCCTCACTTGTCACCCCACCTTATTTATTACCCTGACCCAACCCCACATATTTTTGTGGCAAAATGCGGTCAGAAAAATGCGATGGATTTTGCTGCGACCAAATCTACAGCAATGAAACCTACCGTTATCGTCTGGCCAGTGACAGTTTATTCCTTCCCTTTCCAGTCAGTCTGCCCTGGTTTATTTTCAGGCTATTGTTATTGTTACCCATCCCCCATCAAGGTCAAAGTTTCAGGATGGAACACCAGACCTTGATCTTGCCTCGAGCTCCAGGTTCTCTGAATCTGTCTAGCATATCTTTGGATTCTTGATGGGGCCGCCTGGCTTGGATTCTCAACAAGCAGTCATATTCTCAAGAGCCCACCGTACCCAGCTTTTCGAGTGTTATTTAATTTCCTTGGTGGGTTTGCCAGCTGCCCCAGCATCCAGTCTATGGCTCCTGGCTATCTTAATTTCCTCTCCCTTCTCTTCCCATATCTATGGGGGCTTTAGGATTTGCCCTGACCAATCTCTGAAACCAGGTTAACAATACTCACCACCTATCTGGTGCTTGTTCCTTGGCTGCACCCCAACTCAGGTTCCTCTGGTCTTACCTCCTGCCTCTTAAACCCTGACTGTGTCCATGCTCATTCTCTGTTTGAGACCACTCTGTACCACTGCTGTCCTAATAGCCAAGTGGTCTGCAGTGGACTGCACTACTCACTGACCTCTCTAATCAGATTGTATCTTCCCCCTATATGGGGGAAAATTCAGCCCTAACAGGTGCCTCTGTCTCAAAGGTACCCTTTATTTTAGATACAGGGCTATTAAGTGATTTTTACTGATTTACACAAAACGGTAAATCGAAGAAGCAGTGTGTAGAGACCAGGGTTCCAGCTTCCAGATCCATTAGTCCAAACCCTCGCTCTTTATCAGTTCATTCAAATGCTTCAATTATTGTACACATTTAATTTGGTTTGAATTCTTATGTAGTGTAGCGCTGTTAACACCTTTACACCTATTTGCAAAAGCAGGAAGCTAATCATTTTCGGTTAGGGGAATGTTGATGCAGGAGGTGTGTAATAGGAGTTCTCTGAATTGTATATAACTTTTACAGAATCTCAAGGCCAGTGACAGAGACGTCTACAAACTCAACAGTTATAAAGAGTCTGCAGGGCATTTTGGGAGATGTGCCTTAAAGAAATCCATTAAGGGGAGGGAAGAGGGGCACAGTTAGTGTTTTTATTGGTGAATCAGGCAGATTTGTAAGCATATGTGAAGGATGCAGGAATCCTTGAAGAAGATGCTAACTTGGACCTGAAGATATGAAAGGAACCTTTAAGGCAAGGTTGTATGTTCCCATTGTTTCAGCTTAGACGCAGAATGTATAGCAAAGATTGGAAGCCTTTGCGTCTATTGATTCAAGGATGATGTGCAGTTATGCTAACAACCCGTACCCCAAGACAGCAGGAATGTTACTTTGCAGAGTCCTCTAGCCCAGCATGTTGACTCATGGTATGGCAGTCAATCTGACTCCCAAAGATGATGTCCACATCTCACGATATGAGGAGATCTGACGTTGGCAGGTGATGGTCAGGTCCATGATTGCTGGAGAAGCTGTCAATTGCCACCTATACACTGTTAGTATTAATGAGCAGAAGGGTATTCACATCTAGCTGGGATCTGTGAGAAATACTCTGAAGAGTGCGGGTCTTTAGAGTCAGTCGTCGTTTCACTCACCATGTCAACATGAAGAAAGAAATAGATGTCTCACCACTTCTCTGAGTCACTAGAAGTGCCAACATAGACAAGAGTGGGAGGAGGCAATATTTTACGCCAGTCCCACTTAATATGACCAAATTCATGCTTCTTAGTTAACCCGAGACAACCCATGTGGAATGATGAGGTATCAGGCTGCGAAATGGTGCACATGGAATATCATGCTATCAAAATAAACCATATTAATTCTCGCGCAGGTCGGGGGGGGGGGTTGGTGGGGGCAGTTAATGATTTTCCTTTGGTGTAATGCGCTAACTCTTGGAGGTTCCAGCTGGAGCACCTGGGAGAAATAAAACCATCTGGCACAATACTAAGGGGTGACATATATACAAGGACTAGGAAGCATTGGATGTGGTGACATGCCAAAGTAGTCTTCGTAGTCACAGTAAGTATGCACAATTTGTGTCGACAGTTCAACTAAACTATGTGTCTGATTCATTTGCTATGGTACCCTGCGTTTACAGATATTCTGGTGCTTAAAGGTTATTCATATTTCACAAGCATAAAGCAAGTGAAAGTAGGAACAATTCCTTTAATCCTTCGCAGGGCCAAGGACAGCAACTTCGAATTATTCAAGTAATCAATATAGGGCTGATATGCTACTCTAAACAGTCTTGTGTCCTTATCCTTCTCGCCCTTTTTGGCAGCCTTTGATACCTTAGATCACTATTGTTTTCTCATACCCAACTTGGTCTTACTGACACTGTCCTTTGCTTGTTCACTTCATACCTTTCAAACCACTTCTTCTCGGGCTCCTGGGCCGGTGCTACCATTATTACCCACCCCCTCCAATTCGGTGTCCCACAGGATTCTGTTCTTTGCCCCCTACTCTTTTCCCTCTACACAATCATGCTTTCCCAACTCATATCCCCTTCTAATCCCCACCACTTCTATGCCGATGACACCTAACTTCTTTTTCCTCCTCTTTTTCTAATTCTCTTCGGACCAGTGTCTTGGCTTGCCTTTCTGGCATTAAACACTGAATGCACGCCCGCTTCCTTCATTTACACCCAGCTAAAACGGAACTTCTTTTCTTTCCTGCCCCAACTCCATCTTCTTCTGCCTATTATGTGGGTATTTCTTTCCCACCTGCATTTCTCCCCTTTTCCTCTTCCTCTGGTAATATCAGTGCTTCCTTAACTCTCCTTTCTACTAACATTTCCACTACTGCCAGCACCTGGCGCTATCACCTATGTAACATTTGTCCCACTCTTCCCCAATGCCACTAAACTTCCTATCATCTCTCTTGTCTTTTCCCTCCTGGACTACTGTGCCTCCCTTCTTGGCCTCCCGGCCTCTCATCTTGCTTCTCTTCATTTTGCCTTTAATTCCTTCATCCATCTTATATTTGCTCTCCCTGCTCGTGCCTCCATTTCGACTCAGCTAAGCTCTGCCTCCTTGCTCTCCTTCGCGAATCGACTATTATTTCTTTTTTTTTGTATAGTCTATAAATGCCTTCGTTGTCTTTCCCCTTCCTATCTTGCTTCTCTTTTCTCTTTGTTTACCCACACTCACTCCCTTAGCTCCGATCAACTTTGCCTTCTCCCATTTCCACATACGTGCGTCATCGCAAATTTGTTTTTTCACACTTCTCGCTCCTACATTCTGGAATTCGCTCCCTCTTTCTATTGGCTTGAAAAACCATCTACTCACACTATCGTAACTTATCTTCTGTGTTGACGTTATCCCATCATTTACATTTTTTTGTATTGCCTTTTGCGAAAGCGCTATATAAATTCGTAACGTACAAAATATTCATAAGGTACAAGTGTGGTAGAGTCACGTATAGGAGTCATGGGGGAGAGTTGGAAGGTTTTTTGGTTAATGTGCACAGGAATTTCCGAGTTAGATATTCTGTTCCTGGAGCCAGATGAAAAAGTCTTGAAGCTATATTCTGTTTTCAGGGTCATTGGGAGATTGTTCCAGAAATGTTTACCTATTACTGAGAGGGATCTCGACCCCTATTTCAGTCTTTTAAACCTGGGTGTGTTAGGGTGTTACCCTGTGATGACCTTAGAAGTCTTGTAGGCACACATTGTTTATGGGAAATGTTAGGTGTTTAGGGGTTTTGTTATTTAGGATTTAGAAAGTAATACAGTTTATTTAGTGTCATTTGCAACAGGAAGTCAGTTAATGTTTTTCAAGCCTGGATAAGCTGCAGTTGGTTTAGTATTTTTCTTAGTTTATTCCTAGTAAGAGACTATTAAAATTAGTGTAGGGTTAACTGGACAACTCAACTGTACGTGTCATTTCCAAGTAGGGGACAATAAGGATGTGTAGCCGGAAATGTGAGTTTTGGTCTAGAGAAATGATGCCTATATGATTTACGTGGTCCAACAGGATGGGTGCCATATCCAGTCTCGGGAGGATAGCTCAGCGGCAACGTGCTCGCCTTGGAAGCAAGACAAAGTGGAGCAACACATGTTCGATTCCCGGGTCTGCGCTTAGAAACCTGTGGCTATTAAGCGTGTTATAAATAACTTATCATACCTATCATAGGAAGTACAATTTTGAAGGTAATGTTGGCGTGCCTGGTATCAGAAAGTCGATAATCTCTGCCTGCTAATCGCTTATCCCCACAAAAAATATGGGCTTCAAAAGCAACAATGCATTGGGTTCCTCCCCAATGGGTGACGTAGTGGAGCCCTATCATTCAATGGAGAGACTCTGGGAAAGTGAGAGAACGACAGGCTGCTCAACCTCAAAAAAAGAAGGCGGTGCACTATATTTGAATAGATTTCTCAGTAATCCTTGAGTGGGTGAGGAACGCTCTTTGGACACATGCTGCAAATGTTTATATGTTGTGGGGCACAATTGTAGAGGTGAAGCCATTGAATAGTGTTTTGAAGCAGTTAGGCAAGCAAGAGCATGCGTTATAAAAATGTTCCATGAATTTATTCATACAATTCTCTCCTAGACATACAACATGTGTCTATACAAAGACAGGACACATCACATGTGTTAGGCAATATTGGATACAGTAACCCTGTTGGAGACTACACCAGCCTTGTCCTCATGGTAATAGGTAACCCACCTATTGGTATAGGTCTGTACTACACAAGTTGGTAGAGTGACTGAGCAGCCAGACTTATATCAAGAGGGGTAAATGTGAGCTGTAGAGAGGTAATGCTGATATTCACAATTACAATTACTGTCAAGGTTTTCTAGTAAAATAACTATCTATTTATTTAACAGTCAGTTTTAAATAAGCCTTCTTCAGAACGGGCAATATGCAACAATAAAACTACACTTCATAACATTTCCTCAGATTTAAGATAAACAAGCAGATGCCCTATTGGAATGCCTCACACACACACCGCGAGGTGACTTCAATTGCTAGGAGAGTGTTTGGCATTAATATTTAACTGTTTGAAATACTGAAGTTATGGAAAAGGAAACGGTTAGGGAAGGAAAAGGTTAACAGATTCTCAGAGCATGTGATTACTTTACAATCTCCCAATGAAGTCTAGATTAGATCTTTCACAGCAATACAAATTTTACTTATGTACCACCGATGAGGGACAGTTAGAACCAAAGTCAATGGGTTAGAAGAGTCTGCAGGGAGCCAGGACAGCCAAACTCAATTTGAACAATGTCTATGGGGCAGAGGCACTTCTTTAGATAGCACAAAAGTCTTGCACAATGTTTTTAGACAGTTTGTAGAAAAAAAAGAATCACTGTTGGGCCACAAGCTGGGAGGCTTGTGAAGGGCAGAGCTGGGATCAACTCTGCAAAAGCAGGTACTGCCAGTATCCAGTGAGAGCAAGCAAGCTACAGACACAAGAGGAGGGTCCTTGGTTCCTGGGCCTCAGTCATGGGGACAAGAGGGAGGTTGTCTGGGGACTCCTGCACTGCAGTTTGAAGGTTGGCGGCAGCTACGGGCTCTTTCCAATTCAGCGTCACTTTGTGGTTTCAGCTACCAGTCAATAGCACCACTGTGGATCTTGGACATTTGATGGGCTTCCCTCACTTTTGGAGTCCAGCACTCTGGTGAGGTGACTCGGGCCTGGGTCGTCCTGCTTCAGGAGGGTCCTCAGGATCTTCTTGGAGATCTGGTCTGGCTTAAAGACAATGCACTCAAATCTGGTTGGTTTTCTTGACCCCTGGCACTCAGTTCCAGCAGCAGTAAAGAAGTGCAGCCATCAGGGAAAGGCTTTTCCAGCATCTTGGGGTTTGTTGGAACCATCAACCCAAGGTAAGAAGTCATCCATTCCGGGCTTCTCTAGTCGATACGGAATTGGAGCTTCAGCACTACAGCAGGACTTCACTGGGCAGTTCAACGGTCCAGGAGGGTGCAGCAAGTTTCTCTTCCAGTTTCTTTCATCAGATGTTTCTTCCAGTGGTCGACTCTGCCTTCTGTTCAAGAGACCTCACCTTTTTATGCAGGTTTCTCACATTCATGCACAGCCCAGCTGTCACTCACACAGCCGGGTGGCTATCCTGCAAGGAGAGTCAGCCAGCCAATCACCACTGGGTGCATTCAGGTAAACAAGGAGGCTAAGGACAGGGTGTTTCGGGCAGCTCCCTCGTTGCTTGTCCTGCCAGACACAATGGAGCCAGAGGTGGGTTTCAGCACTGAAGCCCGCCAAAGGCAAAATGAACAAAAGGGTCAAACCTGGTTTGGAGTGCAGAGTAAAACCCAAGAAAGACCTCACAAGCAAGAAATGGAGAAAAAAGAAGACTGGGACATTTTGACAAAAATGGGCAGCCATGGGTGACATACTGCATCTGAGAATTCAGCCTGTGGTAAAAACGCACAATGGTAGGAAAATTAAACCACTGCCACCAGTCATTAAAAGTCATGAGGGTAACATAAATAATGTTACATGAGTATGTAGACAAAGAGGCTACTTAGTAACCCCCCAGCATTCCACATAGGATGATGTCTGCTGGGTCTACAGAGAGAAAAGGTAAGTAAAGTCAACCTCACTTTACTACTCTTGGGAACAGTAGCTTACCCAAGAGAAGGTATTCTAAACCCTAGGATAAATCCAAGGGACTTCTCTGTGGCACTGCACTGAAGGTTCTGTGTGTCACAATACAAACGTGCCTATGGAGTTTGCCAGACACCAAAAACAAAGAGAATGCAGAATCCAAAAAAGATCAAAAAATACATGAGAGAGTGAAAAAAAGGTCTCACTCAATCCAGGATAAATATTAAAAGTCCTAAAGTCCAGCAAAAGAGCTGGGGGTCTCTAAAGTTGAAGGGAATCAGCACAGAAATGAGAATTCCCCCTAACACTCGTCCCCCCCGCCCCAAACTAAGGGACAGGAGGATCTAATCATCACCAGAATGGATCTCCTGTTGCAAGTCGGTTACATTATCTGCTGAGAACACCAGCAAATTTTTTGTAACCCTTGCTATAGCACTTTTTAACCTGTGTTTTTAGTTGTAAACTGTATGACCTACAAATATGGTTGGGTACATCTGTTTTATTTAATATATAGGGAATCTGAGTTAACAGCCCCTCAGAAGTTGTGACAACCTCTGACCCTACAATAGGATTTTTCAAGGGGTCCTTAGGAAGGAGTCCCTTAGACCTAGAGGGGCCTCCATGGTTCCTCACCACCTCTCTCTCAAGAGCAGGTTGGGTCTCTGGTATCTTGGTTGGAGGGGTTGTGGTCAAGCAAGGTACATGCTTCCACTTCCTTTTAGATCTGGTTTTACTGGGCTTAGAAGTGCCCCTCCTAGCACTAAGATTTATATTTATACTGGAGTCTTCAACAGAAGATCCAGCAGTCTTGAGGGGTTTAGCCTTAGAGGTATGTTTCCTGGCTTTCCACCAGTTTTGAGAATTGCCAGTTCTTACAGGACTAGATAGGGGTGCAAGCTGTCTATCCACCCTTTCCTCAGAAGCAGTGTGGGTCAGAGACTTTACAATTGGTTTGGCAATGATGGAGCATGGTTGGGACTCCCATTTTCCTACTATTCTAGTCTTGAATTTGCCTTGGTTAGAGGCTAGCTTACTAACACAAGGACTTACAGTGTAGAGGGTCCCACAGGCTCAGAGGG
The DNA here is from genome assembly GCF_040938575.1 of Ambystoma mexicanum. Classification (NCBI taxonomy): domain Eukaryota; kingdom Metazoa; phylum Chordata; class Amphibia; order Caudata; family Ambystomatidae; genus Ambystoma; species Ambystoma mexicanum. The sequence continues at coordinate 238,910,643 of NC_090923.1, forward strand.
GTCTCTTAAGGTTGCCTCTCAAGCAAATTTAGTTTTTTCCTGGACACTACTCCTAGAGTTTTTAAGTCATTCCCCAACAGGACTCTCCCAGGACACTCATTCTGAACACTGACAGGAATCTTTACTGTCATATTGTTACACTGAATGAGAGCTGGTAGAATTGGAGCCATTTGGACAGGGCCTCCAGCAAATCTAGTGGGACCTTTGGGTGCCATAGCCACACCCTCAGGCTTGAAAAAGCTTTCATCCACAACTGTTCTGCTGGCTCCAGTGTCTCTCTTGGCAGGAGTTTCTTGGCCATTCACAAGAACACTGTCCGTATAATACCCTTTTGTGTTATCTGGAATGGAGCTATACATTCATCTTCTGGTTTTTACACAGACCTAGGCACACTAAAGATACATTGGCCTGAATACCAAAGGGTTCTTCAGCCAGTAGGTGAAAGTGGGCACTAGACATGTATGTATTTATCTATTTATTTATTTATTTATTCAATGTGTTATAGTTTTAAATTAAAACTTTACACATATACATTCATGATTTACATAACATACTGCAAGAAAAATTAATTCATATCATAGTATATGGTAATACTAGTATTAATACATGGCATACAGATAACAGTACAAGCAGCAATACATATCATACTAGCAGAGTCTATTTCTTAAACATAAAAGCCTTAAAAACCAAGTCCGAAGCCTTATTATTCATGTTCATAATACAAGATAGCAACATTAGTATTATTAGTTCCATATCTAATATTACAAAGAACATTGAGAGACAGTCAAATACATATAATGAACCATTCTCCAGGTCCTCAAATCATCATCAGGTATAACAAACACACCATCATCTACCCATACATATTCACTTATCTATCTACCATCATTCGCCGTAGCTCATTGGGACCCTCAGTACATAAGGTGCACTGCATGTATCCCTGTTGTTCCTTTATCCAGTGGGATATAGTAGCCTATCAATTTTAACTAGTACCCTTTCTTTGATTAATATGCCTCTGTATTGGGCATTTGTGTTAAACATGTTGAAGTACATATTAGTTCAGATGTATTTGTGGTTTCCAAGATTTAAATGTGTCTCCACCACCTTCCAGACCCTAAAGAGAGCAATATGCTTACTCCTATTTTGCATGCTTATGCAGTTCTTCCAAAATGTAGAACCTCTGATTGAGTCCTGGTTGTGGACAAACTTACTGAGATGTTTCAAGTGTACCTGCTCTAAGCTGGTGCATATGGTAAGAACATGTCTGTCTGTCTCATGTCCGGCTCTAATCCCACAGATTCGGCAGGATCGTTCTAATACAGGCAAGGACATAGAGGGGCCCACTATGGCCAGCACTGGAAGCCTATTGATTCTCAGTAGGAGAATACATTTCCTCAAAGCCCTAGATGGACAGAGTGCTAGATAGGGTTGAATCCTTTCATAGGTGTAAAGAACATCTGTTACAAAGGTATAACTTTTCAAAGAACCCAAATTGTTTAAGTTTTCACACCAATCCCATAACTCTAGATGTTTAATGAGGCGCCATCAGAGATTGGAACTATCTTTACCCCAAGTAGGAGTACAGCCAATTTCCTTGAAAAGTGAGGCTATTCCCCTGCTAAGCCCAGACTTTGTTTCCGATCCCCGGATCATGATGCCCAAAGTATTTAGTAATGGATTTGAAGGCCCATTCATCAGTTTTATTTTTAGAATAGCTCTCTTCTTCAAAACCATAGATTTGAGGGAATGTATACCTAGTTCTAATCTCAAGATATCCATGGGGATACAGCTTGGTAGGCCCAATAGCTTTCTCCGTAATCTGCTCTCAATTAGTTCTAGCCAATCGAGGTCGATTTCCATTAAGCTCTCCAGTCCATAGGTGACAGCCGGGACCAAGCATTGCATATAGAGCTGTCTAATACCCAGAAGGGAATAGCCACCCTTTTCCTAGCAAACTGGCTAATCAGTGCTGTAAATTGAGCAGCCTTTCTTACCCAGGTTTCAATGGAGATTTTATAACCCCTTCTAGATTCGAACTTTATCCCCAAGTATTTATATACTGGAGTGTACATAATCTCATTATTCGAGATCAGAAGTCTAGGTCTTGCTATTTGCTTTGCTGTAAATAGCATAATTTGGGTTTTATCTTTATTAATGACTAATCAATTTTTCTCTGCATAATCCAACAGGCCTCTGGCAATACGCTGAATACCATTGAAAGTGTGGTCCAACAGGACCAAGTCATCAGCGTATGCCAGGACCCGACAATGAGAGTCACCAATTTTTGGCGGGCAGGCTTTAATCCATGCTAGATAGTCCGGGAGATCAGAAACAAAAAGGTCATACAAAATTGGTGCTGTAAAGCAACCTTGCTTATCTCTAACATTTTGCATAACAGGAGGCATCATTGTTTCACTCTTGTCAAGCCTAAGGCATACCATATTATTACTATGGAGCAATTTCAGAAAATAAAGAAGGCCTGGAGGACAGCCTAAAAGATCTAATTTACTCCATAGCAACTCTCTTCTAACAGTATCGAAGACTGCTTTGAGGTCGACGAAAATTGCATGCAAAGGGGGCCTATTTGCTACTTGTGCCTATTCAACCATATGGTCAAGAAGGAGGAGATTATGGACCGAAGAATACTCAGCACGAAAACTGCGTTGGAATTTGTCCAAGATATTTTCATGTTAGGCCCAGTGTTGAAGTTCTTTAAGTAAAAAGGAAGCAAACCGCTTCCCGGAGGAATCCAGCATCGATAATCACCGGTGGTTACCTGGATCTAAGGGAGAGTCTTTCCTCAGTATTGGGACCAAATGGGCCTGGAAGTCAGAATTTTACCTTCCGCAAGCACCTTGTCAAACAATATTTTGAGTAAGGAGGACTAAAAGAAGGAATTGTAGCCTAGAACACCATTATCAAGGCCATTTGGGTCCGGTGCACGGGAGGATTTCAAGCTCTTAATTTTCCTATATATGTCCTCTTCTGTGATCTTGATTGCTGTCCCTGGTGGTTTGAGATCTGCCACTCCGGGTATGGGTCCCTGTGCAACTATATTGTGATCCCCCAGAAGCTTTACCCATTCACAGCTCTTAATGGGATTTATCATATTGTAGTTAGTGTTTCCCTTGGCTGCACCCAATATAGCCCAGATGCTGTGTGTGTTCCCATTGGAAAGGATAATAGCCATATTTTGACAATCTCTGTTATTATTAGCCCAGTACCACCTTCTCACCCAGTTACAATAGGCATTCTTTAAGGCTCTCCTCTGCTTGAGGAGGGCCTCACTTGAGTGATTCACTATTTCTAGCCTACAAAGATCTCTTCTGAGTTTACATTTGGCCTCTCTAATGACTTTATCGTAGCTCCTATGCGCCTTAGGTCCTTTGGCTAAAGCTGGAGCCTTTAACTCTGCGTATTTACACAAGAAGGTCAGTATCCAATCCTCAATGTCATTCATTGTCATATTCTGAAAGGTTCGGATATCAGGCCGATCGGGGGGGGCTGTTGCTCGTCTGGCCTTTGTGATGTTATTATCAGACCATTTTAGCCATTTGTACTTCTCCCTCAGGGATGAAGGCTAAGGAGGCAGTCCTGACGGTGTCCAGTCATAATGTCGAATACAATAATGTTGAAAGTCAAAATGTCGAAAATATTTATTCGAAAATAAAAATGTTGAATTACAAAAATGTCGAATTTTTTTCGATTTTTTTTCGAATTAATGTTTACATAAATAATTAATTAATTATAGTTTATAAAACATAATTTTTTTAAATGGTTAAAGGTATATCCATGGTGGGTGGGGGGGATGGGAAGGAGGGGGGGGTTGGGGTAGGGGTTTGGGATGTTTTTTTTTAATAAATAATTATTTAATTAATGTTTTATAAAATACTTTTTTTTAAAAATTAAAGGTATATCCATGGGGGGTGTTGGGGGGGATGGGGAGGAGTGGAGGGTTGGGGTAGGGGTTTGGGATGGGGGGTTTGGGGGGGACCCCCCCAATAAAAAACGTTAGTATGTGTGACATTTTACATAGTTATTTTAACATTGGTTTTTCGATTTTTTTTCGACATTTTATTTTCGAATTAATGACTTTTTCTATTATATGTATGTGTTTTCGACATTTTTGAATTCGACATTTTTTTTTTGACATTTTTGTAATTCGACATTATTTTTTCGATATTATGACTATAAACCGTCCTGACCCCTGAAGGTTTACCCTTGCATCGCGGATCTTTTTTCACATGGTCTACAGCCCCACAGACAAAGCATTTCCCAAATGCTCTCTGGAATGAGGGCTTCTGCTGACCTCCCTCTGGTTGGGCACCAGAGGGTTCACTAGACCTACCAGGTTTCCCATGGGATTACCCTTATGTTGTTTGTGGACCTCTTCTGGTTGGTTGGAATAAGAAATATCTTTATTCTCACCTTTGTGCTGCTTTCCATCCTCCTTTTTGTGAGTAGCCCCAGGATCGTTATGAGTGGCCCTGCTGGCTACCAATGAGTCAGCTGCTTGTGTTACTTTTCTAGGACCAATTTCCTTAGAGTCAGCCAAGTGCTGCCTCACCTCAGGAGAGCAGGCATCAAAAATAGATTCTAACAAAAAAAGATTTCTCATTCTTTCTATCAAAGATTCACTCTGTAACCATCAGTCCTTTTGAGGGTCCCAAACCTCTTAAGGTACTGGGAAGGAGTTTTCCCAAATCTGGCTATTAATGCCAGGTTCACCGATTCAAAATCCTTTCTCTCAATGGCACCCAACTCCATTACAGCATCACAGCCATTCAGAGGGAGCCTAGAAATGAGCCAAGGGATTCAATCATTCCCACTGATTCCTTGAAGACCATAGGAGTATTCAAATGTACTCAACCAATCCAATACATCAACCAATCCAATACATCATACATACTCACTGCTTCTTTGGGCAGGCGGGGCCTCTTGGGACTGGAAGACCTAGAGGACCCTGGGAGGGAAGCAGATTCAAGAGACAGTCTTTTCATATCAATTTCATGTTGCATTTCCAACTCCCTGAGTCTGATGTCCTGATGTTTGGCTTCAGTTTGAGCATTTAGCTTTTTGAACTCCAACTCTAATCTTTTGTTTTCAAGAGAAACATATTCTGGGCTTAAAACAGGACCTTGTTGGGTCTCAATGGAAATAGGTTGAGGTAAAAGGGCAGACTGTGGCAAAGTGGGTCACCTTTCCTGAGACTCCTCTACCTCCTCTGACTCCTCATGCAGATTGGAGCTAGACCAAACTGTCATCCTCATAATTTTCCACATTACTTGGGATTGTAGGGGTTTCAGGCCTACTACCCAAACTTTGATGATTCAACAACCTTGCAATCAATTCACATGTCCTTCCTTTTATAGGCAGGACCCTGACTTTGAACATATCTTTCAGTTGATCTACTTTCAGAACAGCCAGGGCTGCCTCGTTGAAGTTATCCATATTTGATATGTTACAATTTCTTTACTTTTTGATGGAGCTTAACCTTGTGGATGGTTTAGTTGGACACAAGCACAGCAAATACTCAATGTAACCACTGTACAGAAATCCTCACCACCCGCCACCAGTGTTAGACAAGATTGGATGCAGTAACCCTTGAGATAAGTCTGGCTGCTAAGTCACTCTAGCAACTTGTGAAGTACAGACCTATACCAATAGGCTTTTTCGGAAAGCGCTGTTCGACAAGGGCTGTCAGTGGCTGCACCTCCGACTTTGCGGGACTTTCAGGATTCAGCGAGCGATTTCTGGTTCCATTGGATTCACGAGGAAAGACTGCTGGACCCGCCCCCTCTTACCCACAAAGCACTATAACTTTGCAGGACTCGCGCTTTTGCGCACGTGCTTTTTCGGAAAGTGCTGTTCGACAAGGGCTGTCAGTGGCTGCACCTCCGACTTTGCGGGACTTTCAGGATTCAGCGAGCGATTTCCGGTTCCATTGGATTCACGGTATGCATCCTGCCCCAAGCTTTGAAAAGCGAACTTGAGAAAAGACTGTCAAAACTTTTGCAATCTTTTGCAGTCCTGACAGACTTTTGTCTCCCTTTTTCCCAATTATTAGAGGAAAGACTGCTGGACCCGCCCCCTCTTACTCACAAAGCACTATAACTTTGCAGGACTCGCGCTTTTGCGCACGCGCTTTTTCGGAAAGCGCTGTTCGACAAGGGCTGTCAGTGGCTGCACCTCTGACTTTGCGGGACTTTCAGGATTCAGCGAGCGATTTCCGGTTCCATTGGATTCACGCTATGCATCCTGCCCCAAGCTTTGAAAAGCGAACTTGAGAAAAGACTGTCAAAACTTTTGCAATCTTTTGCAGTCCTGACAGACTTTTGTCTCCCTTTTTCCCAATTATTAGAGGAAAGACTGCTGGACCCGCCCCCTCTTACCCACAAAGCACTATAACTTTGCAGGACTCGCGCTTTTGCGCGTTCGCTTTTTCGGAAAGCGCTGTTCGACAAGGGCTGTTAGTGGCTGTCTGTGGTCTGCTGGGGTAGAGGGGTGAAAGCAAACTTGCATGTGATAACTCCCTATAATTTTTAAGGCATAAGTACAGAAGCCTAATCGATATCACCGAGTGAGAGAGGGTATAATTTTATCATCATTCTTTGCTTTTTTTCCAAATCAAGTGTCTTGTTTGTATTTAGATTATTTATCTATATTAACTTATTTTGTTTAATTATACTATTGAAGTGATTGACTGCTATTGTACCACTGCTTGTACAGCAACACTTAGAAAAAAAACATGACATCAAAAAGTTTACACTTAAATCTGGCATGCCAGGGACGGCGATTGTCGCGCTGCTGCAGTACAAACCACAACTTACTACAACGAAGCGCTCCCAGGCAAAGTCTGCACTGCCAAGAGCGGGGGCGGGGAGTTCCCTTCTCCGCCGTACACACTCGCTATCTGCGGACATTCGGTCCTTTTACAATATGCAAATCCAAACTGGAGCATGTATGGGCCACGAGGCAAACAGAATCAAAAATCCAATACAAACACTTATGACGGAGCAACAACTAGAGGAAACAACCTCACAAGTAAAGAGCCGAGATAGGAAGGATGAGAACCCTCAAAGCAACGGACAACTAGCGCCTGAACACGTCAGTAACGAATTATTTAATCCATCATTAGTTGATCATTCTAATTGCAATTTGCAATTACCAGTCATCTTGCCAATCTCATCTAAGACAATGCCCAGTCAGATTGCTGTTGAATTTAACAAACCAGTAACTTCGCAAGACTTGCCGAATGTCAACACTGAAGTGATTGCAGCTGAAAGTGAATCATCCATTGACAAAATGGAGCATGAGGCAATAGCGCAAAAAGAAAAAGAGACTTTCGGTGAACAAGAAAGATTGCAATCTTTGTCCTACCAGGCATCCAACCAGGGCGATCAAAATGAGTTCACGGACACAACACTAGGACTGGCAGTAACATCAGGAGATCTTCTTATGAAAGAAACACACCAAAGTATTGCACCTACAGAAGAAATAACAAAGGAGTGTGCATTCAAAGAAGCAAAACAAAGCAAGATGGCTACTAATAAGCCAATGCCGACACCCCTCCAACCAATGGAGCCTATTATATGCTCAATCGAAGCCCAAGTGAAATTGCGCAAGGCATATGAGCACTTAACCTTGACGGGGGAAATTGATCAGGACGCGCTCGATTTCATGGATGCCTCCTTGAGTTCGGACAACCCGGAAGCCGATGTTCTATACATCTGCTCAAACACTGGAGATCTCATACAGCTCCAAGAGAGTCACACACGGAGCTTGTTCGACAAACCAGATATATCAACGACTAACCAACAGGGGTGTGCTTGCAATGCCATCGATGATGCTCATTCTCCTCAGCCTAACACCTCAGCTCAATCAGATGCTCAAATGGTAAATGAATCTCCTTCATTCATTGCTCCCACTCCAAGGCGGACAAGATTCCTTGATGAACCACGGGAATCTGATTATTTCATTCAAAATGCGCACACAAAACGTTTTTCATTCCTGGAGGCTCCGGCGCTTAACAACACGCTTTGCGCAATGAACACGGCTCTTCTGGCGATAGCGAAATTGTATGAAACGCTAGATAGTAAAATGACAAATCAAACGACCTTACTCGAAAAACTGCTAAAAAAGAGTGTGATCACTGAAACAAGTCTGGAGAAATTAAGAAACTCAGGAGCATCACAAAATCATGCAGAAAAACCATTGGATACTAAGGGAAAACCAGAGTGTTTACCTCTTGCATGCAATTATGGGCCTTCGAAAGAATTAGGAATGGCTGAAAACAATTTATTATTACTGAAAGATTCAGAAAAATCGATAGTAGAAATCATCGAACCTTCGATATTACAAGTCGAAACGAACTTGCGAGAACTGGATGTTCAACCACACCCGAATCAACATACTGGGAAAGAACCAATTGCAGTCGTAAATTCCTCATTGGAAGCAAGCAGTCAACCGCAATCAAGTAAAAATATATTCGATGTATTTGAATCGAGTAACAAAGGCCAAATAATCCACGCCAGTAAACTTAAGCCGACTGAGTCTGGAAATCAGATACAGGATAAAGCCAATCCTCAAGCTGGCTCTAAAAAGACGACAATGAAGAAGCGCAAGTATGTAAGATTACAACACAAAAACCCAAAGCAAATGAAGCTTCCACAGACAACAATCGCATCAGTACAAAGAACAGTGCCGTATGAACCTCTCGACTCCTTAGTGGCTCTAAACAAGCAATTAACTCAAGCAAGCGGAGAGCTAGCCTTTCGAGATGTAAATAAGTTAATCACTCCTGCAATAAATACAACTATGTTCAAAGAAAAGATTCCAGCAATAGTGATGGAATCATGTCCTTTCGCTAGTGCCAATGAGCTGCACCTGCTCACGACGATTGAAGCTTTAAGAGAGGAAATCAGAGAATCTATTAAAGCATATCAGAATCATCAAACTGAGAACACCCAGAAGAGTGACCCTTTCATAACTCAGGTAGCTAAATCCAATAATGTACCCATACTTACAAAAGCTCCTGACTCTCTGAAGACCACAGCATCTTTTGTTCAGAATCCAGAAGGATTGAGAGAGCAAGCCTGGGGACACATTGGAAAAGTACTGGAGAACTCGAGCTTAGCAGTTAATTCAGAGTGCCAAACGCAAGCCAATCTTGACATTTGCAAAATTCAACCAACTACTGTAAACAATATTTTGCCTAACATCTCATCCCAGCAAGATCTTCGTGAGTTGATCAAAGCGTCTATTGAATCATACAGAAGTGACACAGGTCATTATATCTCCATGTCATCGAAGCAGTCTAATGGAGCCTTTCCAGAAGTTGGGCAGTTACTACAAGGCCCGAGCATATGGGGCAGATCCAATGAGCAAGAACTAAGTGTGCCTTCAAAATCACTTACTCAGACCCAGCTCTCCTTACAAGCGTTGGCGAACCCAAACTGGCAAAATCCGAACAAAAGGCGAGATGTCCCCTGCCTGAACTTGAAATGTCGAGAACATCCCTTTCAAACATATGTGCTTAATCGCACAAGCATATTAAATATATGCACGGAAGTTGAAATCTTGAAAGAATTAACATCGTCTGATCTCGACTTGATTGAATTTGTCAGTCAAGATAACACTTCCGAAGCCAACATCTATATTAAATCCGCCCTAATATACAATTTAATATGGCAGGCCAGAATGGACTTATTTGATATGGGATGTGCGGTAACACAAGTAAACTGTGCTTCTAATGATCTGGCAGTTAAACCACATGTAAATATCTATCAACCAAGCAATGACAGATGAAACCCGGCAATGCTACCAGTGAATAATGGAACGAGATCATAACAACTCATCGCTCAAACTTCCATCAAATTAATATCATGGAACACAAGAGGCAATAGACATTTCATAAATTCTAAATTAAGTACGCTTGAAGACTATGATGTCATAGCATTGCAAGAAACGTGGTTAATGGAATCTCCAGTGTGGGATACTCATATCATCTTTAACACTTCAGCGCTCAAAAAGTCAAAAGGTAGGACATCAGGAGGTCTTTTACTAGCAATCAAAAAGTCATGTGGTTTCATCAGGAAAATGCACCACTCTCCATCCCCGTACTTTCAAGTTGTTAGTCTCTCTGCGACAAATTTTAATCTAACCATTATGAATATATACTGGAGTAGATTGAATCTTACGCCAGAAATTTTTTTTACCACCCTCTTGTGGCATCTTGATAATATTGCAGCAGATGCAAATTCTGGGGTAGTCTTCGTAATGGGAGATTTAAATCTGCACTTACTATCAACTCAAAAGACCCTATGGACGAGCGATGAAAATATGTGGAATAAAATTATGAAGGAAAGAGGTCTAATTATGCTCAACAATGCCTGTAAGGGAAACAACTCTCTGTGTAACACATGGCAAAGGGGCACCGTTGGTGCTATTCTGGATTACATCTATGTAAGCAAAGAATTCCTGCCACAAATTCAAACAATGGTTGTTGTGCCAGCGACTGAAAGTGACCACAACAAATTAGCCTTAACTTTTTCGACCCCAGTTCCATGGTATATGGAGGAGATCAACGAAAAAGTTGCGTGTATTGCTATTAACAATCAAGGCAATCGTCTTAGATGGAATCCTCAAAATCTCTTGCACTTTGAGAAAACACTTCATGAGATGTACAATGACAATCTAACTAATACCCAGAATTGCTACGTGACCAAAATGCAATTGTTCAAACAATCTAGTTCCTCGAAATCTATAACCAGGATTAGCCATCGCCATCCATTTAACATGCAAATCCAACAAGCCAAAATCAATCTAAAAAGAGACATAAGAGCTTTAATACATCATCCAGTTAATTCAAGAAATATGATGCGAAATCAACTTAAGAAAGCCTATGCCCAATGGCTGAAGGGGCTGAAAATTCAGCTGCATCAGCAGAATAGTGAGCAAATGCTCATCCAACTGGTAAAGAAATCGACCAGTGGCATTTGGGCGTGCATGAACAGTGTATCTACAAGCCCACAAATAGCGCTTCTGAGTAATTCAGTACAGAAAGAAGATTGGAAAAGGCACTTTGAATATCTTTATCAATCACCCTTTAAGAATTTAGACAAAGAGTTTCATCTGCATTCCATACCATGCATTTTCCAAATTAGACTGAGTGACATCTTAACATGGATCAAAGGCTTGAGCAACTCCAGAGCCAGTGGACCTGATGGTCTGCATAATGGCATGTTTAAAGCGTATCCGTATGAATGGGCCTGCATTCTTATGCAAATATTTCAAAATACACTAACAACCATGCGAATACCACCTACCTGGAAACAATCCGTAATAGTGCCAATATTCAAAAAAAGGCAATAGAGCGGATCTGAAAGCCTATAGGCCTATAGCTCTCTTAGATTGTCCTGGTAAAATCTTTGGACGATTAGTTCTTACTAAATTTAATAAATGGCTGAATAGCGGTTACTTGCGTGATACCTTCCAGACAGGTTTTATACCGGAAGTAGGTACAGGAAAAAACATTATCACCTTAAATAGTATCATTTATCGAGCACAAGAGAAGAAGGAACCGCTATATATCGCCTTTATTGACTTTCAAACGGCGTTTGACGCTGTCCCCCGAGAACTGCTGTATTTAAAACTAATGAATAAAGGTTGCTCATGGTCAATCCTTAAATGGATAATTGAATTTCACACGAACACCTCAATTCAAATCAGACTGAACAGTACAGGTCACTTATCAGAGCCAATTAAGACCACTCGTCGATTGAAACAAGGATGCCTTCTAGCATCGGCTTTGTTCAGTTTTTTCATTGCAGATATTAAAGCACGATTTGATTTGATCGTGACGGATTCTCCGAAAATAGATAATGTTCATGTTAAGCACTTATTGTATGCAGATGATATGGTGTTGCTCTCTAAAACACCGAATGGCTTACGTGTTTTATTAAATGCCTTGGGGATTTATTGCGAACAAAACCATATTTCTATAAATGTTTCAAAGACCAAAGTTATTCAATTTGGCACTCCCCGACAGAGACTTGAACATCATCAATGGCCTTTACAATCAGAAAAATTAGAGTCAGTAGATGCTTATGTCTATCTGGGAACACTAATTACCCACCATCCGAGTCCCCTGAGTTATGAAAACCATATAAAGAAAAAAGCAATCATGACCCTATCCCAGGCACGAGTAATTAAGGCTAAGTTTTGTAAGTTTTCTCTGAAACCTATCATAATATATTACAAGCAAAAATTTGTGCCGGTTGTCACATATGGCAGTGAATCGTCTAAGATTAATACCTATGAGTACTGGACCACCTTGGAGAGTACCTTTTGGAAACGAGTTTTGAATCTGCCAATGTCGATTCCTATAGTGTTATTAAGACATGAACTAGGACTATTGTGATTATATGCAATTTACAATTGTCTATAATTGTCATTATATGCAAATGGAAACTTTGCGCAATGTACAGAAAATGTTTGATAGCAAGTGCTCGAACATATAAAGGATTGATGTACATCGTAGCGAATTACTTGCTAAAATCAAAAGATAGTTTCCCTATATTATGGCGGACGAAAGCACTGAGAACCCTAAAACAACTAAACATCTCTGACGCTACGTTAATTAAGAGGCCCAATGCGGTCAAAAAACAATTATGGAAATTAGACTGGATAAAAACATGGGAGGCTTGCTCCATGTACAAATCTTTTAAAAACAATCTGTTTAAATTAAAACGATATGGCATGATTGAACATTATATGATACTTTTTCCAAACTCGCTTCAAAGAGATGATTTCATGCGCTTTCGTCTAGACATATGGCCCACTCATGAGGTATTATGCAGAAGGAAAATATTGCCACCAGATGCACTAACTTGTCGATTTTGTTTATCCGCTCCTGAAACCCTAAGCCATCTTTGCACAGAATGTGTAGAATTGCTGCCTCAGAGAATCATACACTTCACACCTTTATTTTAGGGATTATTAATTGAATCAACATTGGAGTTGTGGCACCTATTATACCATACTACAAGGAAATCTGTTATATATGCAATATTAAATTTTCTTTATGGTTTGAAACTATGCAATCAAAAGTTGAGAAAGAATAATAATTGATATAATGTTATAACATTTGGAAATGTTGTATATGAATTCTGCTTATGTTTATGAATTTTAACTGAATTTGACACGATTGAATTTTATATGAACTAATGTTGAAAAATCAAGTATTTTTATATTTTATGGTTTGAAACCACGCAATCAAAAGTTGAGAAAGAATAATAATTGATATAATGTTATAATATTTGGAAATGTTGTATATGAATTCTGTTTATGTTTATGAATTTTAGCTGAATTTGACACTATTGAATTTTATATGAATTAATGTTGAAAAAATCAAGTATTTTTATACTTGATTAAAACAACAATAAAGAAAAAAAAATAGGTTGTTTTCGGTTACCTATTACCAAGAAGACAAGGCTGGTGTAGTCTCCCACAGGGTTACTGCATCCAATCTTGTCTAACACTGGTGGCGGGTGGTGAGGATTTCTGGTATTGGTATAGGTCTGTAATTCACAAGTTGCTAGAGTGACTTAGCAGCCAGACTATCTCAAGAGGGGTAAATGTGATCTGTAGAGAGGTAACACTGAGATTCACAATTCCAAGTATACAATAACACTTACTCTCAAGGTATTCTAGTAAAATGAATATTTATTTATTTAACAGTCAGTTTTAAATATGCATTCTTTATAAAGAGCAATATGCAACAATAAAAATAAACATCATAACATTTCCTCAGATTTAAGATAAACAAGTAGACACCCTATTGGGATGCCTCACACACACTTCCTACACCCTGAGGTGACTTCAATTGCTAGGACAATGTTTGACATTAATATATCACTGGTTGAAATACTGAAGTTATGGAAAAGGAAAAGGTTAGGGAAGGAAAAGTTTAACAGATTCTCAGAGCATGTGAATACTTTTCAATCTCCCAAGATTGTATCTTTCCCAGCAATACAATGTATACTTATGTACCACCTATGAGGGACAGTTAGAACCAAGGTCAATGGGTTAGAAGAGTCTGCATGGTGCCAGGAAAGCCAAAGTCAATTTGAACAATGTCTATGGCACTAAGGAACTTCTGAGGCACTTCTTTAGACAGCACAAAAGCCTTGCACAATGTTTTTAGACAGTTTGTAGAAAAAAAAAGAATCACTGTTGGGCCACAAGCTGGGAGGCTTGTGAAGGGCAGAGCTTGGATCAACTCTGCAAAAGCAGCTACTGCCAGTCTCCAGTGAGAGCAAGCAAGCTACAGAATACCCCTAAGTCAAGACAGTACATTAGGTTAGAATAAGAGGATCCAGCTGGCTTCTGTGCCTGTTGCAGTCCTGCAGATCCTAGGTTCCTGGGCCACAGTCATGAGCACAAGAGGGAGGACATCTGAGAACTCCAGCAATGTGGTTTGAAGGTTGAAGGCAGCTAAAGGTTTTTTCCAATTCAGCGGCTCTTTGCGGTTTCAGCTCCCGGTCAATAGCACCACCAAGGATCCTAGACACTTGATCGGCTTCACTCGCTTCTGGAGTCCAGCAGTCTTGTGAGGTGACTCGGGCTTGAGTCGTCATGCTTCAAGGGGTCCTCAGGATCTTTCTGGAGCTCTGGTCTGGCTTAAAGACATTGCACTCAATTTTGTTTTCCCTGACCCCTGGCACTCGGTTCCAGCAGCAGCAAAGACTTATAGTCAGCAGGGAGAGGTTTCAAAGCAAAGTCCGTCTTGGGGTTAGTTGGTCCCACCAAACCAAGGGAAGAAGTAGTCCGTTCTAGGCTTCTCTAGTCGATAAGAAATTGGAGCTTCAGCACTGCAGCAGGGCTTCACCGGGCAGTTCAACGGTCCAGGAGGGTGCATCAAACTTCTGTTCCAGTTTCTTTCATTGGACGTTTCTCCCAGTGGTTGACTCTGCCTTCTGTTCAAGAGACCTCTCCTTTTATTCAGATTTCACCCATTCATGCACAGCCCAACTGTTACTAACACAGCAGGGTGGCTGTCCTGCAAGGACAGTCAGCCAGCCAATCACCACTGGGTGCATTAACACAACCAAGGAAGGCAAGGATAGGGAGTTTCAGGTACTGCTCTTGCTTCCTGCCCTGCCAGACACACTGGAGCCAGAGGCAGGCTACAGCACTGAAGCCCGCCAAAGGCAAAATGAACAAAAGGGTCAAACCTGGGTTGGCACACATAGTAAAAACCAAAAAAGACCTCACAAGCAAGAAATGGTGAAAAAAGAAAACCGGGCAGATTTTGCCAAAATGGGCACACATGGGTGCAATGCTGCAGCTGAGGATTCAGCCTGCGGTAAAAACGCACAAAGGTAGGAAAATTAAACCACTGCCACCAGCCATTAAAAGTCATGAGGGTAACATAAAAAATGTTACATGACCAAGTAGACAAAGGGGCTACTAAGTGACCACCCCAGCATTCTACATAGGATGGTGTGTGCTTGGTCTACAGTGAGAAAAGGTAAGTAAAGTAAACCTCACTTTACTACTCTTGGCAGCAGTAGTTTACCCAAGAGAAGGTATTCTAAACCTTAGGATAAATCCAAGGGACTTCTCTGTGGCACTGCACTGAAGGTGCTGTGTGTCACAATACAAAAGTAGATGCCTATAGAGTTTGCCATACTCCAAAAACAAAGAGAATGCAGAATCCAAATTAGATCAAACAATACATGAGAGAGTGAGAAAAAGTTCTCACTCACTGCAGGATAGTAATGTGAAGTCCTAAAGTCCAGCAAAAGAGCTGGGGGTTTCTAAGGTTGAAGGGAATTAGCACAGAAATGAGAATTCTCCCTTCTCCCTGACAACATGCCTGGCAGTCTAGTAGGCCAATGGGGTCTGTGCCTTCACTGCCAGTGTATGCATGGTTTATACCCATGCATTCCTTGTCAGTGAATCCTGATATGGGCCTCAACCTCGTGGAGTTAATAATAATATGCAAGCCAGGAGTAAGAATGAGAATCCAAGTATCTAAAATGTAAGGAATGCAGATATAATGAAGTTGATAAAAGTAGGAGTCAGCATTTGAATAGATGTAGAGAGAAAAGGTAAAAGAGGAATCAAAAAGGACACCTAAAATGCAAGCAGAAGATGAGAAGGAAAGGGAGTCAGAAGGAAAATAAATAGAAGGGCCACAAGGACAACAATGCAGAGAGGGAGCAGGAAAGAAGAGAAGGTCAATCTTGGATAAGCTGAGATGCAGAGAGTAAGCCAATGCCAGGGGCAAGTGAATTTGATGGGCAAAGAAAATCGTGGCTCGGGAGAGTATTGTAGTTGTCACGACTTATGGGTGGTCCCTCTTAACTCAGAGAGTTCCTTTGTCCCACAACCAAGGTGGCGTGCAACAAAGGGCTTTGCAGAATCAACTTTAGGGAGGCCTCCAACCTATCTCATGCTATTGAGCAAATACCCTCTTTACCACCAATGAGCTAGAAACCAGGCCAGTGTACAGTAAGAATATAGTTATTTAAGGTTTGACAAAGAATAATATATCAACCAAAACATTAGCCACCAACGCCGTTGCACTCCACAATATCACAATTTCAAATTACTTACCAATTAACTTACATATTTCTAATGGACTTACAGATACTACAACACACGTGTAAAATGTAGAGGTAGACCGTCATCAGTTTACATCAGATTTCTTGCAATTGAACCCATAGAACAATATAACACACATAGTAATTGCTTAGTTTGATATAATGCTCTTTTCTCCCAGCAACCCCCACCCCAGGCATCAATTAGATATGACCCCTCTGATTTGAAGGCAAGGTACAGGGAGTGGGAATACAATGGAAACATCGTTAGCCTTTTTTTTTTTATTAGAAAGGACATTTTTTGGAAAAGGAACTCCAATAGGAAAATCGTTTGGGGCTTTTTATTTGGAAGGCAATGTTTGGGAAAGGAACTCAATAGGAAAATCCTTTTGGGATTCTGTTTTGGGATGCAAGTGAATAAAAGGGACATTTTGTTTTGCACACTCTTCATTTACTTCAACGGCTGAGTTTTAAGGTTACCCATGATTTTTCTAAATGGCAATTAATTGATTTAACTTCAAATCAATGCGCTAAGGGTCTACACAGCGTCACCCCTCCCCCACAATGTAATGGAAAGGATTAAGGCAGGCAGTTCCCTACACAATTCAATTTAAATGTATAGAGTGGTTTTGTATGGGGAATGAATTTGAGTTATATTTAATAAAATGTGCCAAGGGTCCCCCAGTTCCACCCTCTATCCACTATGTGAAATGGAGATTAAGACTGGCAGATTCCCCCCACACTTTTGTTGGTATTTGGATTAATCTACTTACATAGTGTAACGCTCACCTGATTCCCGCAGAGGCGCCGGTCTTGACTGGGTGAATGCCGTATCTTCAAAGGTGATGTCTAACACACGGTTGGCTCTTTGGGCTGGACCTCTGTGCACTGTATGTCTGACTCGAAGAGTAAGATGTCTGCAGATAGAAAATATGGGATTAATGAACTGGGGTTATTGGGTGCCTCTCTCCTCTTCCCTTTCTCTTCTCCTGTAGAACCCCAAAGGTTAACGCCCTCACCTTAGGTAAGTGAACGCCGAGCTCTCCATCTGCCTCGGGGCAGGGTGCCGTAACCAGTTTCTTCACTGGATAAGGGTGCAGGCCTCTTGACCTCAGAGGACTGCTGTCCGTCGTTAACTGCACGAACGGTAAGTTCTGGGCACTTCAAATGTCTTAAAAGTCTTTTGTAAAGATATCTCTTGTTTTGCAGGGTTCCGGCGATGGCGGATGGCGGGCTGAAGAGAATTGAGGATCGAACCCGCGTGAGGAATAGAAGCGCCTGGAAGCACGTAAGTAAGCGCTTGTAGCCTGCTTCACGATGCGCACTAACTGTCCCTTTTATCTTGCAGGTACAAGTTCGGAGCTTTAGAGAAGCTGAAGGGTGCTGGAATACCCACTGGATTCGGCGTGGGAAGGAGTAATGGCACGTGAGTAATAAAGTTGCCCAATGTCTTTAAACGCACCTCCTTTTGTCTTTCAGATGCGGGATGCAGCGCCGAAGACCTCCGGAGCGTGCAAAGAGCTGGTAAGCTTTTGTCTTTCAGATGCCGGAATGCAGTGCCAAGACCTCCGGAGCATGCGAAGAGTAGGTAAGCCTTTGTCTTTCAGATGCCGGAATGCAGCGCGAGGCGTTGGTGACAGCCGATGGACCAGGTAAGAGATGTGCTGCCACTGAAGACCGTAGTGCTAACCTGTTCTTTCTTTGTCTTTACAGGTGCTGCTGAAGACTGGATTCCAGGATGATAAGCCTTTGTTCCCATAGGCCCAGGATCAGAAGCTGAAGACACGATGAGCGTTCTGCTGCAGAGAATGCAGAATAACGCAAAGCAAGATTCATCCATCGGGTGTGGTTTAAATAGCCTCCTGTAGTGCTTAAGTGTCTCCTTCCACAGCCTCGCCTAGGTAAGAAAAGAGTTCCTGCTTTCCAGAAGAGTTCCAGTGTTCTGAACCTAGGGAGTGGCTCCTGCCCCACCCAACAGGAAAAGTAGTCCCAAACAGAAGAGGATCAGGGGCTCAACTGGCAGGTAAGTAAGCAGCATGGTCTGCTGCAGGTAAGTCCACCCAAGCATTATGAGCCCGGCGCTTCCAGCGCTGGGACTGGGCATCTTTATGAGCCTGGTGCCACTGGCGCCAGGACAGGGTCCAAAAGGTCCCAATTGGGACTGGCTGGCACTCGGAACCGGGTATATGGGTCTGCTTCCAAGGGAGTTGGGCAAGTCCTGATCTTTTGGAAGCAGAGATCATGACAGCACCCCCCCTGAGGCCCCTCCCAAACCGGGCTTCTCCGGGGGTTTTGGCTTGTTAGGAAATGTTCGATGAAATCTTTTGATTAGACGAGGCGCGTGGACATATTCTGCAGGTTCCCAGGATCTTTCTTGGGGACCGTAGCCTTTCCAGTCAATCAGGTAAAATAGTTTAGATTTGGAGATCTTGGAATCCAGGATGCTTTTGACTTCAAACTCGAGTTCTCCGTCAACTAGAATAGGTTTTGGAAATTTAGTCGGGTTTGAGGTTGCACGGGTTTTAATAGAGAGACGTGGAAGACCGGATGTATCTTCATGTGAGGGGGCAAGTCCAACTTGACCGCTACTGGATTTACTATGGTAGTGATGGAATAGGGACCAAGGTATCTTGGGTTGAATGTGCGTGGTCCTTTTAGAGGTAGATATTTGGTGGATAACCAGACTTGATCTCCTACTTGATACTGGGGGGCTTCCTTCCGATGTTGGTCTGCTCCTTTCTTGTATTGTTCTTTAGCCCTTTGAAGGTGAGAAACGGCTTCCTTAAAGGCTTGGGTGATTGTAGAATGCAGGTGGTCTACTGCTGGTGTTCCAAGATCTTGGAGTGGATCCAACTCCGAGGTTCGAGGGTGACTACCGTATAAAAGAAAAAACGGGGTCTTCCCAGTTCCCGAGTGGACAGAATTATTGTAGGCATATTCAGCTATCCAAAGGATATCTTTCCAAGTTTTTTCAGTTTGTTGTAGCATGCAGCGCAAATACTGTTCCAGAGTTTGATTGGTCCTCTCGGTTTGTCCGTCGGTTGGAGGGTGGTGGCTGGTCGAAAGTCTCACATCAATTTGAGCCGACCGACAGCAACTTCGCCAAAAATGAGAAATAAATTGACTCCCTCGATCCGAAATTAGAACTGAAGGAAAACCATGCAGTCGGACGATGTTTTCGAGAAATTTTCGGGCCAGAGTTGCTGCTGTTGGTAAGGCTTTGAGTGGAATGAAATGTGCCATCTTGGAGAATAGGCCCACTATTACTAGGATCGTATTGTATCCGGAGCATGGAGGTAGATCGGTGATGAAGTCCATAGAAAGCGTATGCCAAGGGCGAGGTGGGATGTCAATAGGGCGTAAGAGGCCGGCTGGTTTTTCCTTTTGACTCTTGTTTTGGGCGCATACACCACAGGGCATTATAAAGTCTCTGATATCTTTTTTCCAAGACGGCCACCAGAAGTAGCGCTTGATCTTTTCCGAGGTTTTGGCCATACCGGGATGTCCTTCCATTAAAGAATCGTGATAACAAGAGATTACCTTTTTCTGTAAATCTGTGCTGGGCAGGTATAACCGTTCTTGGAAATATAATAGGTTGTCCTTCACCGTAAAGTCCTTTCCCTGCAGATGCCAATTCTGTATGTCTGCTGGAGTTACCAGTAGCCTGGCTTTATCCTTAACTTCCTATATGGATTGTGTGGCGATTACACCCAGAATTCTTTGTTCGGGAATGATAGGGACAGGTTTAGGATTGATCAAATGTTCTTCCACTCCCATCCGAGAAAGGGCATCAGCTTTACCGTTTTTTGTACCAGGTCGATAGGTAATTATGAAGCCAAACTCGGCAAAGAATAGTGCCCAACGGAGTTGCCTAGAGGATTGAGCTTTTGCGGTTTTCAAATATTGCAGGTTTCGGTGATCTTTAATCACAGTAATGGTGTGTCGGGCCCCCAGAAGATAATGCCGCCAAGCCTTAAAGGCAGACTTGATAGCTAGAAGTTCCTTATCAGTAATAGTGTAATTGATTTCAGGAGGCGAGAATTTGCGGGACCAAAATGCCACGGGATGCAACTGATTGGTTACTGGGTCTTTTTTTTTTTTTTTATTTGTTTAGTCGTAAAACAACTTTTCAAATCAATTACATAACACTTTTCAACATTATTTCATCAATCATTAATAATGATCATAATAAAAATAATAAAAGATACATAGTACAATCATTTAACCACAATTAGATTTAGATCGTAAAAATTTTTCCCTTGAGACCTCTTTTGTCTCTACACTATATGGTGTTTTTTCATTGGGTTCAATGCAAAAGGGGAGAGAAGACATTCATACTTTGCATAGATCAAAGTTCTCAGATTCATTAAAAAATATAATCATCTGGTAAAACTAAGTCTAGGAATTGCGTAATTGCTATTTGCAGAGATATTCTAGGGCTAGAGAAGAGCATTTGCCATTTCTGGAACTGAGTTACATGGTTCTGAAATATTAATTTACCTTTAAAACATTTATTTCTCGCCTCTGACACTGCTTCACAGTCTACTAACAGATGCTGCATGGTTTCAATTTGAGCTTTATTTTTGCAGTATCTGCAGTAATTTTGCTCACCTGTGATGATCTTTCTTCTATGCAAAATGTCACGAGTGTTATATAGGTTCAGCCTGAACCTCATATACTTTCCTCTGAAGTGCGAGCTCGGATGTTTTATAAGGTAAGAGGCAGTTATGCCAAGTTTCTTCAACCCAAAGAGAGTAACATCAAAGTCCTTATAGGTTGAGCACTTATTGATGTTTTCCACCCAATCATGCTGGAATATTTTTACTTTAGCTCGATCAGGGTTTGATAGCAGTAAATCAAGTGTTATTGCCGCATCACTAAGTGCATCTAATGTATGATTGCGCCACTTGCGAGGGAAGATACTGCTAGATGTTAATAAGTTATGGGCTACAACCTGTAAAATGGTTGATTTCTCCAGCCCTATCATAGCTTTCCGTAGGAATGCACATTGTTTCCATACTACTTGTGAATAGAGCGATGTAAGACCCAATTCAAAACGAATTATTGCCATGGGTGCACAAACAGGGAGTCGCAATACTTGTTTCCAGTAATCTGATTCTATTCTGTCCCAAAATGTGCGGTTCCTGTGTGAGCAAGCTTCAACTCCATACAGTAAGATGGGTGTTACTTTCATCTTATAGAATGTAATAATGTGCATCACTGAAAACTTCCCATATTTTCGTAAGAGGATTCGGGATTGTGACACCAAAGATTGTAATTTAACTTTCATCTCATCTTTATATTGCTCCAATGTTTTACTGTGCTGTACCATTACACCCAAATATCTATATTGCTTGACGATATCCATTTTAGTTTGCTGTAAATGCCAACTATAGTTGCTCATTCTGGAGTGCTTTTTAGAGTCACATACAACTATCTGAGATTTGTGTATGTTGATATTCAAGTTGTTATCCTGAGCATACTCGCTCAACCGATTTAACATATTTTGCAGTCCTACAGGGGTCTGTGACAAGAGGACTAAGTCATCTGCATATAATAAATATGGGACTCTCTGTGATCCTATTCTCGGTGGATCACCTGCACAGTTGTTCAAATATTCACCTATTTCAAGTATAAAGAAATTAAACAAGAAGGATGCCATAGCACATCCCTGTTTTAATCCCCTATATGTTCTAATCCTCGGCGATAATTGGCCATCAAAGGTAATACGTACTTGCATAGAAGTATTAGAATGGAGCAGGATTATCAAAGAAAGTAACGTGCTTGGGCAGTCATTTTTCTTTAATTTACTATAAAGTCGTTCCCGATCGATTGAATCGAAAGCGGCTTTAAAGTCTATAAATCCTAAATACAAAGGGGCGCCCTGCTTTAGCTGCTGAGCCTGTATAATAGCAAGTGCAAATATATTAGGAATGGTACCTAATCCCCTCACAAATCCAGACTGGCGAGGGTCTAATAATGATTTTTTTTCAACCCAAGCATTAAGTTCGTGGAGTATGATTCTGCAAAAGATTTTACCTGGGGCATCCAATAGTGATATTGGGCGATAGCTATCTGGGGATTGTCGATCACCCTTTTTATATATTGGGACTGTAATAGCCTGGGTCCATGTTAAAGGAATCATCTGATAGAGATTGATTGCGGTGAAGATGTGAAACAGGATGGTTGCCCATATCTCCGGATGCTTTTGCATAGCAAAGTTGGATAAACCATCTGGCCCCACTGCTTTTGACTTGCTAGCAGTTGTGATCAGTTGATATATCCCCGCCTCATTAAACTCTAGATTGAACGGTGTGGTGCTAATCAAATTGCTGGAAGAGGAGCTACTCTGAGGTGCAGCATAGAGTTTACCAAAGTGCAAGATCCACGTCTGTGTGTCCACGGCAGTTGACTGGGCGCAGATCTGACGTAGACCAACAGATTGGTTCATCTCTGCCCACATTTTGGAGATATTTTTGCTGGCAAGCGTTTTTAACATTGACGCTCCATCTTTCTGGTAAAGAGCACCTCGATGGCATCTAATCCAATTTTTATATTCGTTGCGTAGCTTCCCAGAGAGGTGTATTCGAATGGCTGGAGGATGTCTCGTGAGTTTCCTTAATTCTGTACGATACGCAGTTTTCCTTGCACTTACCAAATTATCAAATATGTGTAGATGTTTTTCGTTATGTTGTTTACTTATGTGATTTTTGGTCTGCCGGAAAATTTGCAGCATATTGCTATATGCAATTCCCGAGTTATCTATTGTATTCTTTTGATTACGACTTGACTTTTCGAGAAGTTCGTTAAAGTAAATGAGAGCATCCTCCGACCATCATAGGCGACACCCCCCAGTGTTTACCACTAAGCAGCCTTCATTTAACTCATTTGGACTACTTCCATGTTGCATTTGGACTTCTAATTCAGTGGACAACATATTATGGTCACTGACTTCTGTGGCTAAGACCACAAAACTACGAACGGCCGGCCATAGCGTCGTGTTTACATAGATGTAATCTATGATGGATGATTTTGTGCCTCTATGCCACGTTGTAGCCGGTGGTATGTCGGTTGAGAAAGCTCCGTTCAAAACATGCAGACCCCTGTGCTGAACCAGTGCTAACCAGCGTCTTTGTCTCTGGTTAATCAACACACTCTCATTCCCCAGGCATCTTAAATTTAAGTCACCAGCAAGTATTAGTGACCTTGTGCTGCAATCACTGGCCACCATGTCTAAAAGGTAGTTTAGATCTCGAAAAAAACAGTCATCCGTTATCGCCAGAGAATTCCAGTACAAATTTAACACCGCGTATACAACATCACAGGATATGGTTACCTTGACCAACATCATGAATTCATTCGGCATAGCCCATAGCTGGGACATCATACCAGCTTTTTTCCTTACTGCTATAAGGAGACCCGACATTGGCCTACCCATTTGTGTCTTAATGGCGGGGTTCAAATGAACTTCATATCTGTCCCAAATGGGGGGATTGACCAACCATGTTTCCTGCAATAGTATCAAATCATAACTATTCAAGTGATGTGAATTGTTGTTAGCAAGATGCCTATGACCTCTAGTATTCCAACTAACTAAAGTTAAAGATTGATCAACTTTGTGGCTTAGTTATCTATGTTCATTGCTATTAAAGCAAGAGCAAGGCAAATTGAATGAAACGTGATTTTGAGTTTTTGAGGGTGTATTAGCTTTTGGTTGATTCACTTGTGGATTTCGAATCTTAGTTGGATCCCGAATAACATTATCGATATCAAGGTCAAAGCCTAAAGCATTTAAAGCACCCTTAGATTGCCAAATTAAATTTTGCACCACCCTCGAATGAATCCAGAGTCTCACTATATTCACATTTCTGTGTTCCACAAATTCCACCTGTGCCAAATCTCCCGATACAATATCCTCAAGCTGTGGGATATCCGAAAATATTGCCATAACAGCCCTACGGTTTAAATCGTATTGGGTGAATGGCGGAGGTTTACACGCTAGAATCAGTGAGTGAGGAGCTGGAGTAGCTTTGGGGGAACGGTTTTTCTCCGGGGCTTGCTTTTGGTCTGGTTTTCTAATCTGAGATGACTCCCTCAATAGTGTTTGTGTGGGAAGTGCATTTCCCAAAGCACTCTCAATAATACGTTTGATAGAATCTGAGAGATCACTCGTTAGAGCGGAGTCTTGTGCATATATGTTAGATGTGGAGGATGCTTTTAAGCAGCTTTTGCTTGATCTGGGCTCCTCTTGATGTTTTATTTGGGTATTCATGGAAGTACTTATCGGTTGTGTTTGGGGGGGAAATTCCTGAGTCACTGATAAATTCAGATTGCCCTGCTCTTGTTTACCTTTGTTCTGAGAGCATTCACAGATTCCTCTGGATGTGTCTATTTGGAATTGTCGATGGTTTGACATGTAAGCGTCAACAGCCTTCCTAATCTCAATTCTATCAATATTATTCTGTGTGTTTTTCTCACTAGCCTTTCGGCTAGCAGTGAACTGTAAGTCATTTGTGACAGTTGGAATGCAGGGTGGTGGGGATTGAGGTAAATTTTGCGGGCGTAATGCCTGTATGAGGTCATTTAGAGGCGAGTGATCCAATGCTTGAGCAGATTGGCAGGGAAGCACATCCTTATTTCTCGCATTGCACATCTGCAGCGCATACTTTTTCTTAATTGCCTGTGATGCCCGAATCTGGTTTTTTTTTGGGAGCGGAATAGCTTTTAGGAAGCGTTTAGTCACAGCATTTTCCCTGTGCTTTGTAGTTTTTTCATTCTTTGAGAGTTTTGGGTGCCCTGTTTTTATTTTTTGAGAGATTTTATTTCTAGGTTGCTGTGAAATATCTTCACATGCAACTACTGCATCCAATATGTTCTCATCACTGTGCTTAATTGCACTCGATTTTTGCAAAGTGAAAATTGGGAACAGGGCTTTTGTAGTGGGTACATTTAATTGTCCCAGTGAAGTCGTGTTTCCACTTTGAGGTGGATTCTCAGGACTCTTACAAGGATCATATATGATGGCAGCTATATGAGGTAGGGCGCTTATGGGTTCTTCTCTTAACCTCTTAGCGGATGGGAAAGTGCTATGATTAATGAGCTCATGTTTATGGTTGGTCTGAGAGGCTGTGGTGGTAGCAATTAAGGGCGTTGCTGGGGTAACAGATCTTTGATCATTAATCAGCACAATCTCGCGCCTCAACATTTCATGGGATGTTAACATTTTTTGCAGGAGCGTGTCTTGCGTCATCAACCGTGCATTTATTGTTTGGTAAAGCACTGGTGATTTGGAGAGATTTTCTGACATCAGACCATTCGAAAGTGCCGAGCCATCAGGGTCTAAGTCAATCACAACCACATCTTTGATGGGTGAAATTGTCTGAGATCCAGTCTCGGATACACCCTCAAGCAAAGTGGAATCTGTTACTATTTGACATGGATGTCTCTTTGCTGGCTGCTCATTACACAGATCTTTAGATAGAGCAGAGTCAGCAAATGTAGCAACAACATTTTCTTTAGCAACGGTTGCCTGTTTGTTTGATAGACTAAGTTTTGCTCTATGAGCTGACAAGGAACCATTACAGAATTGTCGAATGTCCATATTGTGCAACCTCCCCTTAGGACCTCTAGCCCCATTAGGTGTTGAATTGAGATTAGTGCTTACTTGCTGAAGGTCAGAGGATACAAGGTCCATGCGGGTATGAAAAGATTGAGGCATTCCGGTTGTGAGTCCGTACGTCTTCATCATTACGCCACCAAACAGCCGCACAACAGCCGATGGGCTTGTCTCCTATCGGGCTTACCGCCGCGAGGGTGACAGCCTCGGTGTTTTATGGCTGTCTGGAATCACGTGATAAGTCACGTGGGCACTGTGTCCCCGCCCCCTCCAGGAAGCGCAACGTTCAACACACAATGGCACCGACAAGAGCTACTCCCTGCTCGCAGTGCCGGGTGAGTGTGGGATGAGTAACTTTCAAATTCCTTGCAAGTTCCAAAGTTCGAGTAAAAACAACACAGCGCTCGACCGACAGCCTCGGTGTTTTATGGCTGTCTGGAATCACGTGATAAGTCACGTGGGCACTGTGTCCCCGCCCCCTCCAGGAAGCGCAACGTTCAACACACAACTGCACCGACAAGAGCCACTCCCCGCTCGCAGTGCCGGGTGAGTGTGGGATGAGTAACTTTCAAATTCCTTGCAAGTTCCAAAGTTCGAGTAAAAACAACACAGCGCTCGACCGACAGCCTCGGTGTTTTATGGCTGTCTGGAATCACGTGATAAGTCACGTGGGCACTGTGTCCCCGCCCCCTCCAGGAAGCGCAACGTTCAACACACAACGGCACCGACAAGAGCTACTCCCTGCTCGCAGTGCCGGGTGAGTGTGGGATGAGTAACTTTCAAATTCCTTGCAAGTTCCAAAGTTCGAGTAAAAACAACACCTACTGGTTACTGGGTCCTTTTGTGATAGAACTGCCCCCATGGCAAGGCTCGAAGCATCAGTTTCAACGATGAAGGGAGTTCTGGGCGAGGATGTTTTAAGATCGGTGCAGAGATAAATCTAGTCTTCAAATTCTGGAAAGCTTGTTCCGCCTCGGTAGACCATTCAAAACGTTTGTTTTTCTTTAACAAGGTGGTGATGGGCTGGACTATTCAAGAGAATTCAGGGGTAAACCTGCGGTGAAAGTTAGCGAAGCCTAACATGCTTTGAACACCTTTTACGGAGGATGGCGATGGCCATTTGAGAATTGCATCGACCTTCTTTGAATCCATACGCACTCCGCTAGGTGATAATATGAATCCCAAGAATTCAACTTCAGTCACGTTGAAAACACATTTTTCCAACTTAGCGAAAAGTTTGTGTTGACGCAATCTCTCGAGGACCATTTTCACGTGTTTCCGATGTTCAGTTTCCGATGAAGAATAAACGAGGATGTCGTCAATGTAAACAACAACACACACATCTATGAGCTCTCTGAGGACATCGTTCATAAAATATTGAAAGGCGGCCGGGGCATTGCAAAGTCCGAAGGGCATGACCTGATATTCAAATAGCCCATACTTGGTGCGGAAGTCCGTCTTCCATTCATCGCCCTCTTTTACTCGTACCAAGTGGTAGGCTCCTCTAAGATCCAGCTTTGTATATATGCATGCTTTTCTGACCTGGTCCAGGAGTTCAGGGATCAAAGGTAACGGATATCTATTCTTAACGGTGATCTGGTT
Organism: Ambystoma mexicanum; assembly: GCF_040938575.1. Taxonomy (NCBI): domain Eukaryota; kingdom Metazoa; phylum Chordata; class Amphibia; order Caudata; family Ambystomatidae; genus Ambystoma; species Ambystoma mexicanum. The sequence continues at coordinate 238,938,468 of NC_090923.1, forward strand.
CAGGGTGCGATAATCTATACAAGTTCTAAGGTCCCCTTCTTTTTTTGGAACGAAGAACAAAGCTGAGGAAGCAGGGGACTTGGAAGGACGAATAAACCCATTCGCTAGGTATTGATCCAGGTATTGTCGGAGGTGAAGATTCTCAGGCTCGGTGAGGGCATAAATTCTACTACAAGGAGGAGTAGATCCAGGTATCAGGTCTATCTGGCAGTCATAAGACCTATGAGGAGGTAGAGAGTTAGCCTGATCCTTCCGGAAAACATCTTGGAATTCTAGGTATTCAGGAGGTAACTGGGGAGCCTCCGAGGAAATTGCTGCCAGTGCAACACCAGGTCGAGGGTGACAAGTAGAGACACATTCTGGAAACTGAACCGTTCTTGCTCGCCAATCGATCTGAGGATTGTGCTTTTCTAACCAAGGAATTCCTAGAATAATCTGGAACTGAGGGGCCTTGATCACATCGAACACGATCTTCTCATGGTGTCCATCTTGACTTATTAGCGTCACTTCTTGGGTGGTATGCGTTACTGGTCCGGAGGCTATCTCCGTACCATCCACCGTAGTAATGACGTCCTTTACAGCCTTTGGACAAAGAGTCAGATTCATCCTCAAAACCATTTCATGATCCACATAATTGCCGATGGCACCGCTGTCGACGTAAGCTTCAATCGCATGTAATCGATCCGGATGTTCAGGGCTAATGAGGACCATAGGTATCACGAAATGCGAGGTCAGGGAACTGGTTTTAACGCTCGGCAAGAGGACCTCTATTCTTGTCGGGCGAGGTTGTTTCCCTGCTCAGAGTTTGTGACCCTGGTAACTGCAGCTCCTACTGCCTTCTTGGCTGGTTTCACCAGACAGTCTTGAAGAAAGTGCCCCGAGTTTCCGCAATAGAGGCATAATTGCAGCTGTTTTCTCCTTTCCCGCTCCTTTTGTGTTAGTGGTCCTTTCAGGCCCCCTATTTGCATGGGCTCCCCGGAGTCTACTCCTTTGGTAGGAGTTGGTGATTTGGAAAATACTCGAGCATCAAACTTGGAACGATCGGCCTTCCTGTTCTGCAGTCTGCGGTCAATTTGAACGACTAAGTCAATATAGTCCGAACAGTCTTGCGGGGGATTCACTACTTGGGCTAACACATCTTTGAGCTCTCCACGTAAACCTCTATAAAACAGCGTAATCCTTTTGTCCTCAGGCCATCGAGTTTCCACTATCAGTCTTTTGAAAGACGCAATATAAGCCAAAAGGTCTTGATTACCCTGTCGCAATGAAAGGAGCTCATTGTCCAAGGCCTGCCCCTGTGAATGTCTTGCAAACAGTTTTTCCATACTGAGCTGAAAAGCTTGAAAATCATGGAGAACAGGATCATCTTGATTAACTAGAGGGATCGACCAGTCTGCCGCATTGCCACTAAGGTACGAAAGCACGAAAGCTACCTTAGCTTGATCAGTTGGAAAGGCTGCTGGCCGGCATAAGAAGTGCAACCGGCACTGATTAATAAATACTGCAAACCTCTTTGGGTCACCAGAAAATCATTCGGGCGGAGCCAGAGGTACATTCCCAGGTAGGTTGATCTGCACTGGGTTCGTAGAGGATGTTGAAGGAAGATTTGCCCCTGATGCGGGTAACGGAGTTTGTCTGGCTTGTGACTGTAGCAATTGTCTAGCGAGATCGTCTGTTCGCTCCTTGGAAATAATCAGTTCCCTTCTTAGAGCATTCGTTTCCTGACGGGCTGCATGCACTTCTGCTCTTAGTTCCCCAAGTAACTGGGCTAGCTGGTCGGTATCTGAGGTTTCCATAGCGCCTGGGTGGGAGTTTTGCGGTCGGCTTTGCGTTCTGTAACGCTCACCTGATTCCCGCAGAGGCGCCGGTCTTGACTGGGTGAATGCCGTATCTTCAAAGGTGATGTGTAACACACGGTTGGCTCTTTGGGCTGGACCTCTGTGCACTGTATGTCTGACTCGAAGAGTAAGATGTCTGCAGATAGAAAATATGGGATTAATGAACTGGGGTTATTGGGGTGCCTCTCTCCTCTTCCCTTTCTCTTCTCCTGTAGAACCCCAAAGGTTAACGCCCTCACCTTAGGTAAGTGAACGCCGAGCTCTCCATCTGCCTCGGGGCAGGGTGCCGTAACCAGTTTCTTCACTGGATAAGGGTGCAGGCCTCTTGACCTCAGAGGACTGCTGTCCGTCGTTAACTGCACGAACGGTAAGTTCTGGGCACTTCAAATGTCTTAAAAGTCTTTTGTAATGATATCTCTTGTTTTGCAGGGTTCCGGCGATGGCGGATGGCGGGCTGAAGAGAATTGAGGATCGAACCCGCGTGAGGAATAGAAGCGCCTGGAAGCACGTAAGTAAGCGCTTGTAGCCTGCTTCACGATGCGCACTAACTGTCCCTTTTATCTTGCAGGTACAAGTTCGGAGCTTTAGAGAAGCTGAAGGGTGCTGGAATACCCACTGGATTCGGCGTGGGAAGGAGTAATGGCACGTGAGTAATAAAGTTGCCCAATGTCTTTAAACGCACCTCCTTTTGTCTTTCAGATGTGGGATGCAGCGCCGAAGACCTCCGGAGCGTGGGAAGAGCTGGTAAGCTTTTGTCTTTCAGATGCCGGAATGCAGTGCGAAGACCTCTGGAGCATGCGAAGAGTAGGTAAGCCTTTGTCTTTCCGATGCCGGAATGCAGCGCGAGGCGTTGGTGACAGCCGATGGACCAGGTAAGAGATGCGCTGCCACTGAAGACCGTAGTGCTAACCTGTTCTTTCTTTGTCTTTACAGGTGCTGCTGAAGACTGGATTCCAGGATGATAAGCCTTTGTTCCCTTAGGCCCAGGATCAGAAGCTGAAGACACGATGAGCGTTCTGCTGCAGAGAATGCAGAATAACGCAAAGCAAGATTCATCCATCGGGTGTGGTTTAAATAGCCTCCTGTAGTGCTTAGGTGTCTCCTTCCACAGCCTCGCCTAGGTAAGAAAAGAGTTCCTGCTTTCCAGAAGAGTTCCAGTGTTCTGAACCTAGGGAGTGGCTCCTGCCCCACCCAACAGGAAAAGTAGTCCCAAACAGAAGAGGATCAGGGGCTCAACTGGCAGGTAAGTAAGCAGCATGGTCTGCTGCAGGTAAGTCCACCCAAGCATTATGAGCCCGGCGCTTCCAGCGCTGGGACTGGGCATCTTTATGAGCCTGGTGCCACTGGCGCCAGGACAGGGTCCAAAAGGTCCCAATTGGGACTGGCTGGCACTCGGAACCGGGGTTATGGGTCTGCTTCCAAGGGAGTTGGGCAAGTCCTGATCTTTTGGAAGCAGAGATCATGACACATGGGAGGCCTTGGTTATGGGGCATCCAGGGAAACAACAGGGCTCATCTGAGGACAGCACAGATCTGGTCAAAGACTTTGGTCTAGGATAATCCCCAGAACCCCAGTCCTCCTCTGCCTTTTCAAATGGCACATCCAGCTAGCTTCTAGGTTTCCCAGTCACTGTGCCCCACGCAAGGTGTAAGGCCTTTCCAGGTAACCATCTCTTCTCCTGGCAAGGTTTATCCTGATTGCCTGGGCGCCTCTCTGCTAGTTGTTCCTTGAAAGAGTCCAGAAGTATACTTTCTCGAGGAAAAGATTGGAAAAAGTGAAGTCCTTTTCGGATTGAAAACTGATCTCTTTTAGGGCTGGTGACACTCCATTATTATCATAATTCCCATGATACAGATTGGCTAGCTGTCTCCCTCTCCCTCCCCCCAATATGCCCACTTCCCGCAGATAAGACAAGGAGATGGGAGGTGTGGATGACAGAGCCTGAGGAAGGAGAAAGATTCACCATTCCAAAATGACAACTGGGTTTACCTTTTAGTGTTCCTAAAAATCTCACACATGGCAGCTACCCTAATTTTTCAGATAACTGCAGGCACATATATATGTATATTTGAGTTCTATCGTTTAAGGTGAGTTGGAAAATACTAATCTTACTTCAGCATACCCTTCTTGGGAGGAGGTACCATTATTTTTTATTTGCTCCTGTACCGAAATTGTTAAAAGTCCAACACTTCAAGATTCAAATATTAATTTCCTCCTCTAGCACCACACCAACTTTTCATTTCCTCAGAATTATGAGAAGGCCGGAATCATAATTTTCTTCATAAATCACATTGTATATATCACACATAATTCATATTTACATCGTACCAAAGTTTTTTTTAATCCCCTTTAGTATGAGTCTGGGATGAGCTCACTGGGACACACAGTGCTCTTTTTATTAAGGAAAATGTAATCATATGTTAATCAGTTTCCTTTCCCCATCGTCACCTGACCAGTACCATCTGCCTGGCTCATGTTATCCTCCCCTGCCCTCCTAGGCTTCAAAAGACCCTGTTTGAAGCTAATTGACAGTTAATGTGGAGGTTTTACCTTAAGGTCATTTCTGATGGCTGTGTTATCTGCAACTACCACAATTCTGATCTAATTCTCTGTATTTCTTAGCATTTAAACTGAAAACCAGACCTTTTCTCCTAGATGGCCTGAGCCCAAAAATCTGGAGGTCATAGTTCCACATAGAGAGCAGTTCAGTGGGGGAAGAAGCAGCAGCCAGTTACATGCATAATTCTGAGAAGAAAAAACACTTTACATTGAAAAGATGTTATGTTATCGACACTTGTAAAGCGCATCGGTCGCTCAAAGGCATCATGGCGCTAAACCCTAAGCAAAGTACGCATTGGCTGAGTAGCCACAAAAAACTAAAAAAGAAATGTTTTCAAGTTCTGCCGGGGGCGAGGAACCGTTCTAGCAGCCATGTTTTGCCTCAGCTGGAGACGGCAGAGTAAATAGTGTTGTGCAGCCAAGTAAAGCGCATTACAATAATCAATTCCAGTGATTACCAGAGAGGAGACTACATGGGCATGACATTTGATAGGGATAAAAGGCAGAACCTTGTGCAGTTTATACAGCTTGAAATGACCATTTTGACAAGTGGCTGACACCTGATCTGCATTGGATAAAAAAGACATAATATTGATGCCTAGGTTTTGACTGATGAAAGAGGTGTGGGAAAAGGGCCCAAACTAGTGGGCCAGAACTCTGGGGTCCAGAGAAGGATTAGCAGTACCAACCACCAGCACCTCTGTCTTCTCCCTGTTCAACCTAAGTCAGTTCGTTGCCATCCATCCACCCACGGCCTTCAAGCAACTCCTCAGCCGTATCAGGCTGAGACAGATCGAGCTGCAGAATAATCTGTGTGTCGTAGGCGTGGGTGTAGCACAGGAAGACATGTGCGTGGATGATGCCAAGAAGCAGGTGGATATAAATGTTGTGTTTAGATGTACAATTTTACATTGCCTCTGGGGTTTCTCTGCATATGTTAATATATTTATTTAATCTGCTGGTTGAAGAGACAACAGTGTTCCTCTTAACTTGTCCACACAGAAGCTATTATTTACATGCGAAACCAGTGTCCCTTTTCAAAACAAAGTACGCCTTTCCATTTAAATGTCAGTTTATTTGTGGAAGGAAAGTGTCTTTCTCTGTGTCAAATCAAATATGTCAATTGGCTTCACTTTTTAAATGTAAGGCACAGGTCCTCCTTATTATTTTTCAAAGGCACACCATTTCAATGTATCTTTTTCCATGCGTACTGCTGCAGTTTTGAATCTGTCAAAATGTGTCCTTTCCAGGACTTCAGCATCTGCAGCACCACATGTTTTTTCTAATCCATAGGATACCATTAGCATATTACCGTTCTGAGTCACAGGGCCTCATTACGATTTTGGCGGTAGCTATGCCGCTATTGGCGGCATAGCTGCTGCCAAAATCGGGTCCTGGTTCCCAGAATGGGGAATTACTGGGCCATTCCGAGTTCAGAGGGCCAGGTAATTCCTCCCTCCAGGAACCCGGGCCCAGACCTTCCCCATTCCCTTATCAGCCCCCATAGGGCTGAATGGGAATGGAGGAGGGAGAAAACAACGGGCCGATTATGAGCGGCCCGTTGTTTGCTCCCTCTTCCGCTCGTGGGACCCGGCAAGCATGCCTGGTTTGACCAGGCGTTACTTACCGGGTCCCGCGAGCGGAGCTTGTAATGAGGCGGAACAGGTTTAACGGGTCCGCCTCCTTTTGCCTCCTACAGCTGAGTGCCTTTCCATTTTCATAACATTGAGTGAGGCCCATTCTTGCTCATTCACTAGGCCTCCGTTTAAAAAAGAAGTGTTTTGGACTGGCTTTTATATTTCAATGGGACTCTACATTAGCCAGCTTCACTCTCACAATAGTGGCCTAGCATGGCTTCTCAACCTCTGTCATTCTGGGGCTGTATTTTCATCCCACAAGTCCCCCCCCTGGGTCTTTGACTTGGGTGACCCATAGAAAAAAGCATAGGATAGTGGGGTTTTTGTTTTCTATTTGCTTTGCCTCGTGGTTTTTCTTACTTTAACACGTCCACTCTTTTCCTGTACTGAGGGAGTGGTGCTCTGGTCTGCACTCCACTCGTTTTGGATTTTGGGGCTTGGTCCTGGAACCCCTCCCTTTTTGGAAACTCCTACTCCTAGGCTGTGAAGGTAAGGAGTTATCGAGTCTGCACAGAGTAAAAGAGAGGTTAAGTGTATTATACAGTACTTCTTTCCCAGGTAAATAGGCATACAGTTTGAAACACAACACAACATCACATAACACATTGGCATTTACTTCCCTTACATGAACATTTCTCCACACAATTTTTTCCCATCCTGATCTTTATACATTCCTTATGAGTATAAATTACTTTACTCCCTGTAAATGCGTGATGTTCTCCCTCCAGGTTTCCATTCTTTCCTTTCATTCTTCAGATGGTTCCTGGGCTTTAATCTCACTGGGCTCTTCAATCAGTTGTAAAGTCTGGGGAGACACCACTTCAACTGATTAATAGGGACCCATTTCTCATTTAGGGATCCGGATCTTATAGGTGACGGGTGAGATTTTGGACCTCATTACGGGAGTGCCTATTACAAGGTTCCCTTTGCGGGACTCGGAACAGATGTCTGGTAAAACCAGACATCCTTTCCGGGTCCCGCGAGGGGAACAGGGAGCTAATAATAGGCCGTTATTTACGTGCCCATTATTAGCTCCCTCCCCATTCCCATTGAGCCCTATGGGGGCTCAAATGGGAATGGGGAAGGGTTCCTTCAAGGAGGATATCCGGGTCCTCCAATGTTGGAATGACCTGGTTATTCCTCATTGAAGGAACCCGGTTTTGGAGGCCGGTATGGAGGCCCTTTATCAACAATTTCAAAGGCACCACGCCAAGAGGGGAGGAACTTCTGATCTTTGGTCTGGTTCCTTTGTAAATTGTACAGGTAGACTCTGTCACCTACTTCATACTCCTTCTCTGTAGTTTTTAAGTCATGGTAGGATTTCATTCTTTCTGCCAACTTTTCTAAATTGTGCTGAGCATAAGCAAAAGGATGCTGGGGGTGTTTCCTTAAATTTTCAATGTACTCATGGGTAGTGAACGCGTTGATCAGGGTCTTCTCTTGAGTTCTGTAGAGCAGATGCTGAGGTAGCACAATTTTTCCTCTAGTCTTGAGCTCAAATGGAGCTATTTTTGTCACAGAAGATGGCATGGACCTGATGGCCATTAGGAAAAGTGGTAATCGGATGTCCCAACTAGGTCCAGAGTTTGCCACGCACTTCTTCCAGAGGCCCACAATTGCCTTATTATACCTCCTAACTCACCCGCTCAAGGCTAGGCGGTGGCCAATGTGGAATTTTATTTTTACCCCTAGTATCTTCCACATCCTGGTCATCACCTCACTAGTAAAATTACTTCCTTGTGTGCTTGATGGACCCGAGCCGGCCCATAGGACTGGGGGTTTCCAAAGAGCATTTTAAGATGAGTAGCAGCACCCTTGAGATGGATGGGGATGCAGATTCATACTCTTGCACCAAATCAATAAAGACAACTCAATAGTATGGCAAAGGGAGTCCGCTTAATAACAAGTACAAAAAATGGGGAGTTCAATGAATACCAGCAATCGCTCAATCTTCCTTCTCGCTTCAACTCTCATTAATTTCAGAAAAAATAGAACATTTATATAAAAAACTCGTCATCACTGACGTGTAACTCTTAAAACTTAGCATGCAACTTGATTGGTTCTAGGAAGGTAACTTTAATATAGGTATTTATATCTGTATATGGTAACGGGAAAGGGGATTGGATAAACAATGTCAGATGGGGCATCTAAGCCCTTCCTTCAAAATGGCTACTGTAGACGTTGCTAAAAGTACGACGTCTCATTGGTTCTACTAACTATAGGACCCTAGATTACACGGTCCACTATGATTGGGTTGGCATCAACCCCACTCAAACTTTTCCACTTGCTTAGCAGCGTGTAGAATAGCCAGCCAGGTGAAGGGAGTTTGTCTGTACCCGAGCTTCCCGCCAATTATTTCTACAATCAATCATCACTTCAGTGGTCATGTGTCAATTATTTCTTTGTGGTTGGCCTCGAGTCTGCTCCTTGGTCTGGGAAAGTTAAGGCATCTGGGCATGGCAAAGGTCCATGCGTAGGTGTGAATTTTTCATCCCTTCCTGCTGGTCTGGTCACGTGATTCCGACACTGTGAAATCGTCCCATTCTTCATGCAATTTTGTGTATTTGATTTAATTCTGCCAGTCGTCTGCCATATGTGGCTTATCTTGACTTTTATGAACGGATACTCTGTTCTTCTTTCTCTTAATTGTATCCACTCTTGGCCTATTTCAGCTGATACGACCTTGGCTTCTTGGCAAGGTTATCTTTGTCTGAGTTTCTCTCCGTCTTTAATTCTTGATTTGTTTGCTGCAAAACTCTCCTCTTGAGACCTTAAATAACCTTTGGTTGATTCTGTTCTTGTGCATAGTGGAAGTATACTTATATAAAGTGCTCCTTTTGAGGTAGATAGGTATAGGTGGCACTCGCCGCGATCTATCTTACTACTAAGCATAAGCAAGCCTCACGATTTCTGTGCTTCTTGCGGTTACTGTGCATATGTACACGGTTAAACTAATTGAATATATTCACTGTGCTGATGTGGTAATTTTTTGATATTTTGACATCAATTGCTTCACTTTAGGATCAGGATGTCACTTATCCATGGTGCTTCGTCTCTTTTCATCATTCTCAGGTCGTTATATCTTCTATATGTAAGTCAGTCCAGGTTCTTATGACGTCACCATTCATATTCTTTTAGCATCTTCTTGGCTTCTTCAGGTATTGCATTCTGACATTGTCATTCTGTCTCACTTGTCGATATGGTTTTCTCAATTGGTACCTTACTGTCCAGGTTTTCATAGGTGTCGGTACTTCAACAGGTGCTGTTTGTCAGATAGGTACTGGACAGAGCCCCACTGCAGCTCTCTGATGGTTTATTTGCTCATCATACATCACATATTTCAGCGTGAATGTTCCTGGTACTTCAAAATGAGTGGTTGGAGTGCAAATCGTTCTTGGTACCTCCTCTACACTCCCCCCTTTCACTTCTTCCTTTGTATCCACCTTTACTTCAACCTCAGGATCCGCTTTTACTTCATCCTCCGGGTCCAGACATAGAAGCCTGAATAGATATATCTATTTGGGGTCCATATCTTTGTGACTCCCTTCAAGCTTCCTGCTGTTCTTATGTGCTCATCTTTGTTCTATGTCATTAATTGACATTGTCCACTTGGACAATAGATCCATTTTCCCACATAATTTCTGTGTTTCCTTGGATAACGAAACTTTGTTCCTTCTGGTGCATAAATGCTGGCTTTCACAAAGTCTCTTACTTCTTCATCAGTCAGGTCCTTGGGCTTCCATCCTGACTCAACATTAATCATGATCTTCATCCCTATGGCCTTTTTTGCAGTTTTCTGGCACTGAGATATTATTATCTTGATAACACAGAATCCAAGCAATATCATCACTAGCAGTGCTCCCAGGAATTTGAATGCATCTGCCATCCATTGCGGAACCCATGAAAATAGTGATCCAAACCAACTGTCATCGTCAACTTCTTTCAGCTTCATCAATCATCTGATTCTGTAGTTTCGTCAGCATACCTATGGCTTCTGTTAAGGTTCCATTTTCGTCATCGTGAGATGGTATAAATGTGCAACATGATTCTCCAATTTTTGCACAAACACCTCCATCCATAGCTGTGATCATGTCAAGGACATGTCTGTTCTGGAGAGTCATTAGTCGAATTGCCCTTAACTCTTCCTTGATTGCATTAAATCCTTTTATGGTCGTGTTGATGGTCTGCAGTAACTCCCATCTGGTTATCTGCAACCATATAGTATTTGCTCCAACCTGAACTCTTGGCATCAGAATTGTCGTGAACACTGATGAGGTGAGGCTGAACAACCTGTGTTCATACGGGAGCACATGAAAGGCTTCTTCTGATTTAGCAGAAAGGTAATTCTCTCTCTTCATTCGGCTCATCAGTTCCACAGATCTCTTCTTTCTCAGGTGAGCATCTGCTTTTGGAAAACTGTCACTATTCAGATCACTTTTTTGAATCATCGAGGCTGGGACATGGACATTCACCAATGTAAATATTCCTCCCCCATTCTTTGGTAGTCTGACATATGCTTTGGATCCACATGCCCAATAATGATCCATGATTACTGCTGTTCCATGCATCATTCCTGGAGAGCCGAATACTCGTCCACAGTTCTGATTCTCTCCCATTTTCCTTGTGCCATTATTCCTGAAGCAGAATTTTGGACTCTCCAATGGCACTATCTGCAAGGGTCCTCCTCTGTCTTCGACCCATGTCAATAGTTTAGCAAGTCTTGGCCATAATGGCTTGCATCCATTTTGTACTATGTCAATGGTAGCCTGGTAATGATCGATGACCATCCATGTTCTGCAGATCACTACTCCTTTCTCCCATCCGTCTGGTGAAAGCACTGTGCCCCAGATTTGCTTTTGACCCCTGTTCTTCTAACTCCGAGCTTCTTCTGGAGATTTCCCTTGAACGTTCAGTCTTTGGTTTGTCTCTCTTCTGATCTCTGCTCCTTTAACTCCAGGATTCTCATATCTGATCACAATGTTCTTTGTTTTTTCATTGTCTCTTGTCTTTATGTCCTGGACATAATCATCTTCATTTGGATCAGTTGCTTCAGTTGCCCATTTGAGTGAAGCATCACTTCCGATGAACTGGCCTCTGGTCTTGCACATTGCTATGTGTGATAGAAAGTGCGCCGTCTGCACATCTATTTCAACAGCTACAAAGATTTTCGATTTCCCCATGCTGCATGGTAAGAGTGCACAAAGTATTCTTCCTCTGAAGTTCGTCCTCCAACTTCTTTCATATGTTGGTACCAGATGTTATTTCCCAAGTGTGCTGTGCTGTCCAGGTAGTCGGTCAGTTCGTTATTATCTTCTTGTGTGCTTCTCCTGATCCTTAAGGTTTTCCTGTAATTTGCTTTCATCACATCCTTAATCGCATCCATATAGCTTCTTCTTGCTGGAGGATTCTCGGCCATCTCCATCCGAGGTCCTTGCGTAGTAGAAAGCTCTGTCATTCCTTCCTTATCTCTTTGCCTTTTCCTGGCTTTGGCTATGAACAGCCATATTGATTCTGCTATCATCTCTGCACGTGCTAGCTTTGTAGGACTTTTATTTGTCCCTTTCATTGTTGGATTCAGGGTGCTTGTCAATGCTCTCTTTGTTTGTTTATTCTTCAACTCCTTTTGTCTCTTTAAAAGTACAGCTTTTTTTTAAATTTGTTTTGGTTTATTCAAACCTTTACAAAAAAGTATATACAGTAGAAACAAATTTCATTAAAACAATGATTTCACAATAAATTGCTTATACATTTACAATTTCATTAATATGCAAAATCCAAAAAAACACACATAAACGAATGAATAAAATCACATACCGCATCCCAAAATATAACACCATACAAACCCAAAAGACATTTTAAAACCTTTTTAAACAATAACATATTCTATATTATCCATTTAGGAACCAAGAGTACCTTCAACAAAAATGTTTTTTTTTAATGTCAATACACAAGTATTTTTCAGAAATTCGTTAACTTTTATTTTCAAGGCGATAGAGGAGGAATTTCTATCCACCCAAGCTGTATTACATACAAATTGTGCAAAACTTTCCAATCTCTTCTCTTGAAGATTTGGACATTCCAGTAATAAATGTTTTAGGGATTCACCTACGCCTTTTAATTTACAGAACCGACATTCTTCAGTCCCACAAGACCTCAACCCCTGAATGAACAAGATCTCATTTGTAAAACTGAAGCGCATGTAAGAGTTTCGAAATTCTCTTGAGGGATATTTTTTCAAGTATACTTCCGGGCAAGGAAGTAATTTCCAATAAGTCACGCTTTCAGAATATAGCTTTGAATTTAGCAGAACTACATTGTTCGCCAACCAGTCAAATGCATTAACAACCTCCTTCACTTTATCTGGAAACTTAAAAAGTGTATTTACTGATAACCCTAAGTCAAAAGGTTTTTTCTCACAGTCCTCTTTTAAATTGTATATGAACTTTCCATTTGTCGCATATTTCAAATAAGCATAAATTGTACCATTTTCGGCAACCAGACATTTTCTAAATAGAGACAGTTTTCTATTGAACATGATACTATTGAGTGAATGCAATCCAAGTTCATATCTAATTAACTCTAGAGGAATACATTTTGGAACATAGTATAATATACTCCACCATATCATGGACTCCAGTTGATGTAAAAAGGGCCACATAGTTTTAGAGAAAAATTCACACCTATAAAACAGTGTTCGCAACACCGTGAGCCTATAAAACAGGATGCAGGGGTCACAAGTAAATTTACCATATGTTTTTTCAATGGCTCTCATTTGATTAAGAGCCACTTTTGCTTTTTGTGTCATACTGCTTTTTATCACTTTACTAGAATTACTGGAAAAAAACATACTCCAACCAGGTTAGGACCGTTTGGCTTTTAATTTTTGCACCATTACAGGTCCAATATGAAAAATACGGGGTAGGATTTTTACAACCCACATGAAAGATTATAGTTTTATTTTGGTTAATTTTCAGTTTTCTTTTATCTATAAACATACCAAAGTCATTTATCAGCTTTTGCAGGCTGATTTTTGTGCAGTCGATTAATAAGAAATCATCAGCATATGACACCCACCTAACAGTTGAGCCTCCAATTTTAGGTTCAATTAGACCACTAGAATCCAAAGACCTACCTGCATTAGACACATACAGATTGAAGAGTGTTGAAGCTAATCTGCAGCCTTGTTTAAGCCCATTCACAGTAGGAATAATATCGGTCAGACTTCCTTTATTATTCAGCCTGACTCTAATTGTTGTTTCTGAGTAAAGATGAATAATGACATCTAACAAGGCTTTATCTATGCCTAACATTGACAAGGTTTTCCATAGTGTAGGCCTGTCGACAAGATCAAAGGTGGAACCTTGGTCCATAGATGCAATATAGAGGTGCTTCATAGCTTTATGTCCTCCAGCATCAGTACCTATAGCTTTAAGAAAACCAATCTGCCTATAGTCTAGTATATTGTTGTCATCAATCCACATATTCAGTTTTTCAAGTACTATACCAGCAAAGATTTTTAACTCCACATTCATAAGTGTGATTGGGCGATAATTTTTAGGACACAGACGATCACCTCTCTTGAATGGTAGCAATACATATGAAACTTTCCAGTTATTTGGTATCCTCTTTTTGAGGCAAATATCCACAAATAAGAAATGCAAAAGCTTAGACCACAAATCAATGTTATTTTTTAGATTAGCAAATGACAAAAGATTGGGACCCGGAGTAGAGGTAGGCTTCGCTTTTTTAATTAAGCTTTTAATGTTCAGGATTGATGTGTCCAAATGCCATGCAACATCTATGAGAACCTCAGGGCACAAGTAGTTTTCAGGGGACTTGTATAGAGATCCAAAATACTTAGACCATACCCCAGCATCTATATGATTCAGTTGTAAACGCTGTTTATTACATTGGTCTTTATTTATTAAAGACCAAAAGCTGATATTATTGTTCCCACGCATGGCCTCTAACATTGCCTCCCCATCTTTTTGAGCTAGCCCGCCTTTGATACTCTTGATCCAGTTCTTATATTTTTGTTTACATTGCCTAATTTTTAGACTCCTCTCGGATTCCCCCATGTCTTTTGTCTTTATCTTTCTAGTGTACTTTCTCATAATGATCTTTGCTTTTTTTACAGTCTCAGCAAATGTGTGTATATGCACTTGATTTGATTCTGTGCTACCACTTCTGAGCACCTTACTACGATGTAACTTATCTTCAATGTAATCACCAAAATTATCGACAGAATAGCAAACCAACTTTTTCTCATAGTTTGAATATGCAAAGTCCTGTGAAATAATATGGTTAGCCTTTTCCATTTTACCACGATTCCATTTTACGTGTTTACCATCATTGAATGCTTCATTTTGAATAGGAAAGGACAAGGTTTCATTATTATCCTTACTCCATGGGAGTTCCAGACTTAACATGCATGATCGCTATTACAATTTTCTATAACTTCAAACTTTTTACAAAACAATTTTTCATGGGTGGTCACACATATATAATCTAATATGATCCACGAGCAGCCCAAGTTGGCAAGATGTTATAGATCAGCTTTTTCCATTTGTCTTTTGACTTCACTTATCATGGTACTTCTCATCTTTGGCTGTCTAACCTTCTCCTATTCTTTGGATTGTGGTTCTGCAGTTATTGACACTAGACCAGGTGTATATGCACTCATCGTGTGTGTGTTTTTCATTAACCCACTCTCATATTTGCACTGCCGACCCTGTCTCTGGCGGTTCAATCTGTTTGTTATCACACGTGTGTGTGTATTATTGCTCATCACATCCATTTTGAGTTCACTCATTCTGCTTTCAGACCTTCTAGGGACTGGAATGACTATGTAAGATCTGGGCACCTTCGTGGGTTTCATGCTTACATCATTAGGTGGGTGCACTTGAATCGGTGCACTTGAATCGGTACACTTTGTGCACCAAAATAAAATGCAGTTTGAATCGTCTGTGACAGTAAGACAATGATGAATACAATGCATAGGTACATAATTCCTCTATAGGTTAACTTGCAATACTTATTTCCGGGACAATATGAGTTTCTCTCCTCTTGGGGGAGGACAAGATTACTATTTTGGTTGCCCATCTTGATCATCTAAGGAAAGAAAACTAACTCTTTAATGCATTCTAGGTAATGTTATATCTGGGTTCTGGTGTTTCTGCTTGTAGGTTGCAGATACTGGAACAATAGTTCTCTTTGCCTGAATAAGAAATTGTCTCTTGTCTCTGGAAACAGTTCTCTTTTCCGCATACGAAATGTCAAAATAAGGTTCAGGTGTAAATAAGTTCAGCAAGTCTTCAGTGTGCGTGTTCAAAATAAACAAACTCCCAGTCAATGCCTCTTATTTGTTTCACTCCAGAAGACATGTTGTGTCCTTGTTAGCAAAAGCAGGAGTGAAGTCTCTGGCAACACTTTTGTGATCTGCCCCTCAACAGAAAGTTTACAATCTTCTCCGGTAATTCTGATGATGATTAGAAAGTTCAACCTGCATTACAATACCATGCAGGATGAGCATGCTCATCTGTGTAGAGTTTGCTGGGTCTCCGATGAAAGTGAGGACCTCAACACTGGCAGGTCTCCCCACAAGTTCTGGAAAGTCCTCAATCAGGTGGAAAAACACATTGCTTGCTAGTCTTCTATCTTCTGGTGACAGGGACATTTGTCTGGTCCTCCCTGTATTCCGGGAGCAAAAGGAACTGCTCGGCAATCACGATGAGCAGCCTCCTTATTGTCTTTTCGTTTTCAGGGTCCTGAAGAAATTCAGTGATGTTAGTGAGCCTTCCCACTTTCGACGGATACAATCTCAATACTAACTCGAAGTAGATCAAAACATCATTAGGGATGTCACTACTGCGTGACACCATAAGTGAGTCCAAAAAAGGCTTCTGTATTAAAAGAGTCTGGATCTGGATACTGTATTTTCTTCCAATGTATGTGTCCTCAATCAAAATTTGGCATATCCTTTTCTTATCAAGGCTTCAGTGTACCTCAGTCCAAAGTTCAAAGTCAACAGACTATGTTGTGGTTTATACGTGTAATTTTCTTCTTCACTCTCCAACAGAGTGTCCGTGTTTATATCCTTATCCCCTTTTTTGCTCAGAGGAAATGTCCAAAATGAAGCCACAACTTTGCACAAAAGTTCTTTGCCTTTGCTTTGCTGGTCATCCGTCCTTCTTCCTCATCATGGATCTCATCTGCACGTGCTGTGGTTCTTCCCCGTTGTCTGTAGTCTCGACGTGTTGGGGTGAGGGCAGAGGGTCTTCTCCGTTGTATGGCTTGATGTCACCTAAAAAGATCCAGGCTCTTCTTCCCTGTAACTTGACTGCAGAGGGAGTGACATCCTCCACTCTGAATGGACCGTTGAACATTGGCTCGTCCCACTTTTTGTGGTTTCTACCAGGACCGTGCCCCCAGGGATCAATTGTGGGACACGTAAACCCTGAACTTGGTCTGTTGTAGTATCTTCTTCTATGTTCTGTGCTGCCCTGCACCCTTTTTGTTGTCGCTGCAGCTGTCCTGAAATTACAGTAAGACAAGATGTCACGCAATTCAAGTAATTTTGCATTTCTCATCCTAACACTTCCCCTGTTGACTGAGCATCGCATCTAGCTCTATCACGGGGTGCCAATGGCATGTGCATCCTTCTACCTGTCACGATTTCATGCGGCGTAAGATGGTGGTCAGAATCAGGCTGGTTTCTGAGCATATACAGTACCAGTGGAAGGCAATGTAGCCATCCTTTCTTTAGAGTAAGTTTCAACTTGGCTATCCTTTCCTTTAACAAGCCTTTAAGCTTCTTGCATATTCCATTACCTTGAGGATGATACGCCGAAAAAACTTGTGCTTTATACCAAGCAACAAGCTGATCTGTTCAAATATTGTGTTAACAAAGTGAGGTCCATTGTCTGAGCTCATGACCTCACATACTCCCCATCTGGGAAACACCTCCCTCTCCAGAAATGTGCTGCACAGGTAGAGTCTGGGTGTGTACATGGACCTGCTTCAATCCATCTAGAGAATGGACACACAACAACAATTAGGTACGTGTATCGGTTACATACTTGAATCATATCGACATAATCGACATGCACTTGCTGAAAGGGTCCTTTGGGCCTTGGGATGACGCCTCTAATTACACGTAGTATATGCCCAGCCGTGAACTGTTGGTAGATTATACAGTTCACCATAAAAAATGCAACGTGCTCTGCCAAGTTCGGTATGAACCAGTCTTCGGCAATTGTCGCTGCTAGATTCTCTTTTGTCATGTGCACTGGATAGTGTAACTGTTCCAGTGCTATTTTCAATAAGGCTACAGGCATCACCAGTTTACCAGTGCTGTCTTGTCGCCACAAGCTCTCGGAGGGGTTTAAAGAACACACTTGCTGCTTCCAGAGGTCTTTTTCCTCCTGTGGTGCCTCCCGTTGGAGCTCCATTAATTGGGTTTTCTCCATATTACTGTAACTGTTAGGTTCACTCCGTGCAACAATAATTCTCTCATGCACATCAGTTATTTCCACATTCAATATTATTTCGTCTTTGGTCGACACACGCTTGGCTTCTGTGTCTGCTGCTTGATTTCCTTGTGAGATAAAATCTGTCCCTTTTGTGTGGGCGGCACATTTCACAACTGATATGCCCACTGGGAGTTGTAGTGCCTAATGAGCCTGTCCAATAAGGCTGCGTGCTGTACTGGCATACCATCCGCTCGGAGGTAGCTCCTCCTTTTCCAGCACACTAGTCCTGCGTGCACTGTCAATGTCACATAGACGCAGTCACTGTACACTGTCACTTCCTGGTCTGCGTGATTCTCGAGTGCGAGTATCAACGCTAATAATTCTGTAGCCTGTGCTGAATAATGAGATGGTAATCGTGCACTAATGAGTACTCGAAATTCTCCATTTGCCGTGTGCTCAATCACAGCAGTGCCTGTATATCTTTTCCCATCATTTTGATCTATTCTTGAAGAACCATCAACGAAAACGATTTCTCCTTCTGCCAACGCATTTTCTTTTACTCTGGGAATCTCATCATAGAATTCTTCATAGTTTGCGCAGTCATGGATTGGCTCTCCTTCAGTGATTGGCTCTGCTATAAAAATATAGCTGGGTTTACTATCTTACATCAAATTACTTTAATCGATGGATTTGATATGATTACTTCATAAGCAGAAGCTCTGCAATGTCAGTGTGCCTTTCAGTTTCTCTAGAATGGCAAATAGTGCATGCTCGACGAATAACGTCATTGAGCATCCCATCACAATGGTTGTAGCCTTCTCTATGGTGAATGCCGCGGCAGCTAAACTTTGTTCACATGGAAAGTGACCTCTCATTGTTCAAGTTCCCACTGTAGTATGCCAGGGGCTTGTACCCTAACGTGGTTCTCTGTGTGAGTACTGCTGGCATAACACTGCCATTCGTGTGTGAAAACAGGTAGAATTCCTCTGCATAATTGGGAATCCCTAAAACTGGTGCTGTGAAAATGGCCATTTTAGTTCGACAAACCCTTCTTCCATGGTTTCAGTCCATTCCATTTTTTCTATCGTCCCCTGTGCTTTCTTTAGGGCTTGTAACAAAGGCTTGGTATAAGAGCTATAGTCAAAGACCCATGCCCTGACATAATTGCAGAATCCTAGAAAACTGTGCATTTGTTTTATTGTGTGTGTCTTGGCTGTGTTCAATATGGCTTCAGTCCTTTCAGGGGTAATACAGTCAATAGCTGAATAGAATTGTGTCTGTACGTTTCTTCTGTTGTGCTGCAAATTAATTTGTCATCCACATATTGCAAGAAAACACTCCCTAATGCAATATTGCTCAAGTCCATCTGCAGGACTCTGTTGAAAATCGAAGAAGACTCACAGTGCCCCCGGGGTACCCTTGTGCTTTTCAGATGCATTTGTCTGAACGTGAATGATGTCAAATCTTGCGAGTCTTTGTGAAATGGGGTTGAGAAAAATGCATTTTTCAAGTCAATCACTGTGAAATATCAAGATAAACCACAGTGTTGCAGGACAACTCTGACATCACTAAAATACCCTGCTCCATCATAGCAGAAATTGTCTTGAAAATCCCTTCATCTGCCTCCCTAGACATGGAATACTGTCGTGCTTTTGGTAAAATTGCTCCTGGTTTCAATTTAATCTTTACTTCTCCGACTCCTTTCAACAAGCCTACGTCATAAGGGCCTGTAGTCCACACTGAGACAGGCACCTTTGCCATGTCGTCCTCAAAATATTCAGGACTTTTTTGTGCCAGCATCATTTTCTGGGGTACTTCTCTTTTGATCAATTTTACCCAATAAATGAGATTAACCTCAACTGTTGTTTCATCTACACCTGTTTGCTCTTCAAACAGATCGTCATCAGTGACGTCAGTCAGTCTGTATCCGTCCTCAATGATGATTATTGTGCACCATTGTCTGCCTTCATCATCACAACCGTCGATCAATGCCATTTTTCCCCGCACTATGGCTGCGTGTATTGCCAAGGCAAACACTTGTCTCTTTTTCTCATGCATAGGTATTCTTGGCCTAAATAAAAACTAATCAGAGGTTCTCATGGTTTTGTCTGCAAGGCCTAGTAGCCCTGCCATTAATATATGCACTCCATACGCAAATATTTCTGGTTCCAATGGAACAGCTCTCATAGCTGTTTGTCCTGCATATCTTCTAATCATTTCTCATACGTTAAAATAATGCATTCCTGGAGTTGAACATACTATGCCCTTCTCCGTGAACGAGATTGTCATGTTTAACTTCGTCATTAGGTCTGGTCCCAATATATTTACTGCGATTTGCCTTGAATACAGCAGTGGCACATTCATGTCACATTCTCCTATAGAAACTGGAAGTTATTTTGTAAAAGGAACATGACTCATTGCTCCTCTGAAGCCCTGAGTATTTATGGCATTGCCGGACAAAGAAAACTTGCCTACATGCATACAGAAGCGTGTCGCACTTGTGTCAACTAAGAAAGAATACTCTTTATCCTCTATACAGACATCTACCCTTGGTTCCTTGTGAGGGTTTGGTGTCACTGATACGAGAGAACACATCAAGTTTTCCAGTGAGCTGTCCTAATCCATGTATAACTTGTCCCATGTTGAGTGAACGGACTTCCTCCATCACCAGTGTTATTTCTCATTCCAGAATTCAGTGCCTGTCCTGTACTTGTTGTCTGTAACAGTTGCATTGGCGACTGTTGAGACTGTCCTTGCGGAATATTTGTCAAATTCTGAGGTTGCAAGCTTTGTTCTGCTCCCGGCGCTTGCTGTTGCACCGTGTGATTTTGTGCAACTCCATTTCCTCCCTGCTGTAAAAACACAGGTGGAGTCACCATCCCTACTCTTGTTCCTTGGTCGTTTTGCATCATGCCTTGACTTCTGCATGTGCGTGCTAGATGCCCTGTCATCCCACACATCCAACATATTGGCGATGGTCTGATTATTTGCCCATTTGACATATCCTGATTGCCGTTTTGCATGTTTTGAAAACCTCCCTGATTACCTTGAAAACCTTCCTGATTACTCTGCAATCCTCTTCCTCGAAAGCCTCTCCCCCTTGGGTAAAACCTGTTATTGCCTTGATCATCCTGCCGTTGATTATTGACCTGCTGCATGTTTGATCCATCTGTGCTAGTTATCATTGACCCTACAATGGCATATTCTGGCAATTTCTTCTGCACTAATTTTGCCTCTTCAGCTTTTCGTGCAGCCTTTTTTTGGGGATTTTTTTTCTTGCAGCAGCCTGCAATAGTGTGCTATGGTCAATTGTATTTCAGACCGCGGTTTGGCCTCTATTCCTACCAATTTCTTGAGCTGCTTCTGTACCTGACCTGGCAGCCCTTGACATAATATATGATAAAACACGGGTATGGATTTCCCACCAGAATCGCGAGTTTCCAGCACCCATGCGTCTTGGAGATTATCAATGTAAAGCAAAGGATCCTCTGACTCCTTCATTTAACTTGTCATAATAGCTTCTGTGTCTGAAGTGACCAGGTATAGCAATGGTAATGCTTTCCATACCGAGGCTCTGCAATTGTTAAACGCCACTCCATCATGTGCAGCATTAACTGTAGTCACGCCAGGGTAACCTGCACGTGTCCACACATCGTCAGCTCTATCACCAAGTATGGCGATTAAAAGACCCTTAATATCCCCTATAGCTAACGTATTCCTGTCATGATTCCTGCCCCTCATGTTCCCAGCCCTCCAAGATGTCAGGCTGGAGCCAGGCCACGATCACCTACATGGCCCTCAAGGGCCTCTCCATCCCTCCAAAGACCCACTTGGAGTCAGACTTGGCGCTTGTGGCACCAGACTCACTCACTCCCATAGGATAACATTGGGGATTGGACTTGTAGTGCATTGATGGGGACAAGATGGATGCCCCCACATATTTCGGTTCCCAGAACTGCATGTGTAGTCTAGTATTTTGGGTGTGGTTCAGCCCAGAGACACTTGGGATACCCAGAGACTCTTTAAGCCACGCCCAGCCTGAGAAACATGCTTTGTGTTTTCTGCACCTGCAGCGTGACACTCACCGTGTTCGGATCGGTCTCCAGTAGGCCTGCATCCTTCTTCTGCGCTCAGCACCTGCAAAAACAAGAACATTGTTAGGAACAGACTTACCTTGCAGTGCTTCTGCCAATCATTCATCGCTTCGTCTGTTCTGCGGGCATCCTCGGCGGTGTAATTCCCATCCCAGCATGCCGCTTCCTAAGGAAAAGGGAAAAGGCATTAGTAAGCATTCAGCAAATCTTCGCTTATTTTTAAAGACTGTACGAGCTTCAAACGCTTACCTGAATCCCATCCGCTCTGGGGGAACTCTGTCTCCGGAACCTCTCATCCATCTGCAAGAGGGAAAAGACACTCAAGGTTAGCGTGGAAACATCTAGAGGCGCCGCATACTGCGCTTACTCACCGCATTTCTTCTTGATAACCGGCATCCATGCTGAAAACTTCACGGCACCTAAAAGACACAGAAAAATAACTCAGTTCAATACAAATACGAAAGGGTTGCATCACGCATCGCGCTCTCACTCAGCTTCAGAGCTACTCATCTCAGCAGCACGTCGCATTCCCCGGACGCCAGCCATCATCTAAGGAAGGAAAGGAACGAAGTTAGAGAACTGTTTAAAAGACTCATTATACCTACCTGTCGGACTCTTGCCAGTGAAGTAACTAGGCAGCAACGGGCCCGCTTCAATCAACATGCCCCTGCGCTGAAAGAAGGACGGAGAGCACACTTTACAAGAAAACAAGGTGAGCTGTGGATCAAATGGAAGGGTTGGACCCCGGGGAAGAAGGGGTTCAAGTACACAGAGACAATAGGGAGTTAAACTCTACCAATCCTGTGTTTCAGCCCCAGCCTCCAGTCGAGTAGACTCCAGGAAGGGTTCAAGGTCGTAAGAGGTCAGAACAGGCTGAGTGACGTCCCTGTGGATACCAGGGGAGCGTTACAGAACACAAAGCCTCACATCAAAATCCACCTGGGCGTCATGGAAACATCAGAAACCAACCAGTTAGCCCACATCTTGGGGCAGCTACGTTCTGAAGTACATGCAGCCAGGCAGGAGACCAACACCCTGAGGAGAGAGCTGGTTGTAGCCAAAGAACGCACTGATGATTTAAGCCGTCAACTTCTCCAGCCACAAGCAGGGCATGCACCATTGCCGGGAAGCGTGCCCTCGATGCCAGCACCATCAGCCAATCCCGTTCAGATAACCCTTCCTGGGGCAGTTCCCTTGGCCCCGCCCGAACGATTTACAGGGGATCCCAAGAGGTTTGCAACGTTCATGAACCAGTGCCACCTGCACTTCCTTTGTAGACAAGGGGCCTTTCCGAATGACCAATCAAGGGTCGCTTTTGTGCTATCCTACCTGAGTGGTAGCGCCGCGGACGGGTCTGTACCCTTTGTGGCCCAAGACGATCCTTTGCTGCATGACTTCAGGGGCTTTCAGCAGGAGATGGAAAAGCTGTTCGCCCGTCATACTCATGGGCAGGCATTAGACAACGAACTTCTGTCCCTACGCCAAGGGAATCAAGATATATTAACATACATAGCCATGCTCAATAGACTCATAGTTGAAGCAGAATGGCCAGTGGAGAAGAGAACCATGTTATTTCAACAGGGGTTGCGGGGGGAGCTCATGGATGTTCTCGCACACGTAGTGAACCCCCCGAAAGACTGCTCAGAATTCATTGATCTTGTTGTTGAACTGGATCATAGGTTGCAGGACCGAAGAACAGATCGAACCAGACCGGACCCTCGCCCTATGTATGTGCATTCAAAGGACAATATTGCTCGGAATCGGAAAACTCCCCAGCCCGGCAAGTGTACGGGTCCACTTGTCGAGCGAAGAAAGTGAACTACAGACCTCCCATTTTGCACTATCTTTGGTCTTCATCAATCATCAACAACCATCTCGGATGCACGTAGTAAGAGCGTACATTGACAGTGGAGCCGTTGGGAATTACATCGACCAGGATCTTGTGGCAAAGATGGGGCTTCTGTTACGCCCTAAATGAACCACCGACACTGTTACCACTGTCGACGGCACAGAAATAGCTTCTTGTCCAGTATCCCAATGCACTGCAGCTTTAACCCTTCTGTGCCAGGATGGACACCAAGAATCTATCGTTTTCGACCTCATTAAGGCACCACAGTTCCGGTTGATTTTGGGAATGCCATGGTTGGTAGCTCACAATCCTCAAATCGAATGGCGAGCAAAAGAATTGGCCTTTCCCGAGACTTGTGCCCACACATGTTATCGCCAAGAGAAACAACCAATCGACATCAGAACCTCCACGCTTGCGACTGTGGCAATCGGCACCCTAGCAAGTGAATACCAGGACTTTCCAGATGTCTTTCAGAAAGAACAGGCTAATACCCTGCCACCGCATAGACCATACGATTGCCAAATCGACCTGATACCCGGGGCACAAATCCCTTGTGGGCGAATTTACGCACTCACAGAACCAGAAAATAAACACCTGAAGGCCTATCTTGACCAATACCTGGCCAACGGGTTCATTCGTCCCTCGAAGACTCCAGCAGCCAGTCCTCTATTCTTTGTACCAAAAAAGGAGGGGGACTTGAGAACGTGCATCGACTATCGCGCACTGAACCAGATTACCGTAAAAAAAGCTACCCCCAGCCACTGATCCCAGAATTGCTTGATCAAGTCAAAGATACGCAAATCTACACAAAACTAGACCTGAGGGGGGCATATCACCTTGTTCGCGTAAAACAGGGGGACGAATGGTAAACCGCTTTTTGCACCAAATACAACTTGTACGAATATTAAGTAATGCCCTTTGGCCTTTGCAACACGCCTGCAGCATTTCAATACTTCATGAACAATGTCCTACGGGAATTGATTGATGTCCGTGCTCTAGTGTACATCGACGATATTCGAGTGTATTCCGCATGAAAGCAGGACCACGTTACACAAGTCCGATCCATATTGGAGAAACTCTGTCAACACCAGCTCTACGCCAAGCGCGAAAAGTGCTCATTCCACGTCTCTGAGGTGGAATTCCTGGGCTTTATTCTCAGCCCGAATAGAATCCGAAAGGATGTACACAAGGTAGATGCTATCCTGAACTGGCCATCCCCAAATTCATTCAAGGGGGTTCAAAGTATGCTGGGTTTTGCGAACTTCTACCGCCGGTTCATCCCAGGATTTTCGCAAATCGTGCATCCCATCACTTCATTGCTAAGGAAAAGCAACAAAAAGGTCCAGTGGACAACAGAAGCCGAGTAAGCTTTCCAGGAACTCAAAGCAGGATTCACATCTGCCCCAATCTTACGCCATCCTCGCCCTGATCTCCCATACCTGGTGGAAATGGACGCCTCAAGCATGGCTATGGGAGCCGTCCTCTCACAAAAGGACCCCGCAATCGGCCAGCTGCACCCTGATGCCTTCTGGTCGCGTAAATTCACACCCCTTGAACTCAATTATGCTATCACAGACAAAGAACTCCTGGCCATTAAGACAGCCTTTAAGGCATGGCGGCACTACCTCTTGGGCACCAGACATACAATCACCGTAATAACTGACAGCCGGAACCTCCAGTATCTAAAAACAGCAAAGGCCCAATCCTCACGACAACTACGTTGGGCTCTTTTTTTTGCTGAATATGAGTACGTGATTACATTTCGACTAGGGGTGAAAAATGGGAAGGCCGATGCCCTTTCCCGTATGGGGGTGGAAGAGGAAGGGTATCAGACCCCTTACCCAATAGCAATCATCCTGAGTGACAAGCTCCTACGAATCACAGCAACCATAACTCAGAAAGAATTACATGAAGAAATCCAAAACCTGATGAGTCCAGAGCAATTACACGCGTGAAGTGCACAAGGAGAACATTACATGATAAAAGATCAGTTGCCCTACTTCAGGAATTGTTTATTCTTCCCAAACCAAGAACTACGAGAATAAGTCATGTCCGGTTATCATGATTCCTTGATCGAGGGCCAACCCGTAATCGCTAAAACCCTAGCCAAGGTAAAATGGAATTATTGGTGGCCCACATGGTGTAAAGACATTATCCAATTCATCCTATCTTGTGGTGTGTGCTCAAAACAAGTCATCCAAGCAGAAACCCGCTGGGCTATTACAACCATTGGAAATCCCACCAGCACCCTGGCACACGTTGTTCCTCAATTTTATTACTGACTTACCACCCAGTTAAGGGTTTAACACTATTCTTGTGGTCGTGGACCTATTTTCAAAAATGGCACATTTCATTCCTCTTAAGGGGCTCCCAAATGCTTCCACTCTGGCAAAGGTATTTCTTGAAGGCATCGTATGGCTCCATGGGTTTCCTTCAGTTTTAGTCTCAGATCGAGGTACTCAATTCGTATCTAACTTCTGGAGAAAATGCTGCTCTATGGCCCAGATCGACATCCGGCTATCCACCAGTCACCATCCCCAAACAGATGGTCAAACTGAGAGGACAAATCAGACGCTCCAGCAGTATCTGCGTTGCATGTTACACCAAGCTGAGAGAAGCTGGTTCGACCTATTATGGATAGCTGAATATGCTTATAATAATTCCCTACACACCAGCAATGGACAGACACCCTTTTATACCATGTATGGCAGGCACCCACATACTTCTGAGTTGGACGTTCCTACAACCCTGGAAATGCCAGCAGCCAAAACCTTGCACACGACCATTTCTCAAAACTTTAAAAGGGCAGTTGAACACCTACTTCAAGCTAAGAATCGCCAAAAGAAGTTTGCTGATCAACACTGAGCAAAGGCCCCCAACTACCACGTGGGAGACAAAGTCTGGCTGGCGTCTAAACACGTGTCCATTGAAGGAACCCGAACTTTCCGTCCAAGATACCTGGGTCCATTCACCGTCACCTCCGTGATAAATCCTGTGGCGGTCAGACTAGCTTTGCCGTCAAACATGCATATTCATCCTGTATTCCACGTGTCTCTCCTTAAACCTGTTCAACCTGGGACCCGGGTAGCACCAGAATTCGAAGTCAAGGACATCCTGGATTCAAAGTACGTCAGATCCAAATTATACTACTTAGTAGACTGGAAGAGGTATGGTCCACAAGACAGGACATGGGAGCCTTGTGAGTACATCCATGCCCCTCGCCTGCGTAGACGATTTCATCAAAACCATCCAAACAAACCAGGACCAGACAGAAGACACACCTTGAGAGGGGCCTTGGGGGGAGTGCTGTCATGATTCCTGCCCCTCATGTCCCCAGCCCTCCAAGATGTCAGGCCAGAGCCAGGCCGCGATCACCTACATGGCCCTCAAGGGCCTCTCCATCCCTCCAAAGACCCACTTGGAGTCAGACTTGGCGCTTGTGGCACCAGACTCACTCACTCCCATAGGATAACATTGGGGATTGGACTTGTAGTGCATTGATGGGGACAAGATGGATGCCCCCACATATTTCGGTTCCCAGAATTGCATGTGCAGTCTAGACTTTTGGGTGTGGTTCAGCCCAGAGACACCTGGGATACGCAGAGACGATTTAAGCGACGCCCAGGCTGAGAAACAGGCTTTGTGTTTTCTGCACCAGCAGCGTGATCCTCACCGTGTTCGGATCAGTCTCCAGTAGGCCTGCATCTTTCTTCTGCGCTCAGCTCCTGCAAGAACAAGAACACTTTTAGGAACAGACTTACCTTGCGGCGCTTATGCCCATCATTCATCGCTTCTTCTGTTCTGCGGGCATCTTCGGCGGTGTCATTCCCATCCCGGCACGCCGCTTCCTAAGGAAAAGGGAAAAGAACAGAACAAAGGCATTAGTGAGCATTCAGCAAATCTTCGCTTATTTTTAAAGACTGTACGAGTTTCAAACACTTACCTGAATCCCAGCTGCTCTGGGGGAACTCTGTCTCCGGAACCTCTCATCCATCTGCAAGAGGGAAAAGACACTCAAGGTTAGCGTGGAAACATCTAGAGGTGCCGCATACCGCGCTTACTCACCGCATTTCTTCTTCATAACCGGCATCCACGCTGAAAACTTTGCGGCACCTAAAAGACACAGAAAAATAACTCAGTTCAATACAAATATGAAAGGGTTGCATCGTGCATCGCGCTCTCACTCAGCTTCAGCGCTACTCATCTCAGCAGCACGTCGCCATCCCCGGACGCCAGCCATCATCTAAGGAAGGAAATGAACGAACTTAGAGAACTGTTTAAAAGACTCATTATACTTACCTGTCGGACTCTTGCCAGTGAAGTAACTAGGCAGCAACGAGTCCGCATACATCAATGCGCCCCTGCGCTGAAAGCAGGACGGAGAGCACACTTTCCAAGAAAACAATGTGAGCTGTGGATCAAAGGGAAGGGAAGGGGTTCAAGCACACAGAGACAATAGGGAGTTAAACTCTACCAATCCTGTGTTTCAGGCCCAGCCTCCAGTCGAGTAGACTGCAGGGAAGGGTTCGAGGTTGTAAGAGGTCAGAACAGGCTGAGTGAAATCCCTGTGGATACCAGGTGAGCGTTACAGTTCCCTCCCTTCATCTTTTCCAGCTCATGTATCAATTTTCCGGCTCCCAATGTTAACATTGGAAGCTTATTTTTCAGATTTTCACAATCCATGTGTGGCCAGGATATATACTGTGGCGTCGTTCCTCCCGTTTTGAGTAACGGGAATTGTAACACATGGCACTCCTTATCCTATCTCATTATTTTTCTATCCACTGCAGGGGTAATATTCCTGCATCTCCATCTACCTGGCAATGTCCTTAGTCTGCTCACATAGGGTGGTGAAGGCACCCCCCTCTGACCATAAGTTACTCCTTCGTGTCGGTCTGACTGTGTGGCTGACTCTGATGCCTTAGGTGCAGACTCACTGGAATCTGACCATCTAATTCCCTTTCCTCAATAGAAGCATTTTCCGTGTCTTCCCTCATCTTCTTTTTCTTCATATTCCTTTCTTTCTGCATCTGCTATTGTCTGTGCCCAACTCGTGTAACTTCTCTCATCCTCCTCATTCCTGTTTAGCGTCAACCCATCTAGGGACAGCTCTTTATTTCTGCTACTTCAGGAGGCATTCGCAGTGTCATACAACTGAGTGCTCTCAAGAGGCTCCTCCTTTCCTCTCCCTTGGGGTACCTGTTCTAGCCCCATTTCATTATATATTCTATCGATCGTCTCTCCGATGCTTCTGATGTCGAATATTTCTATGTCTTCCGAGTCTACTACTGGATCAGGTTTTTTAACCTCTCTTTCCAGATATTCAAGATCCTGTGCCCTCTGTCTTCGCTTGCATTCTATGTCGTTATCAAACTCTTTGCGCTTCCTCGCTTCCTCTCTGACCCTATCTTCTTCTTGTTTCCTCGCATCTCTACGTTCATTTGCTCTTCATATTTCCTCATGCCTTTGTCTTTTTATTCTCTTCTCATGAATTTTTTGTTCTTCTTCTGTTCTCCTTTGTTCCTGCCTTATGATCGCATTTCCTTTCTTGCTCTTTGCGAACTTCTCTCGTCTCTGTCTGTCCTTTTTTCTGATTCTTTCGTCTCTCAATCATTTTTTCTTTTCCTTCTCTTTCCTTTTTGAATCATCTGGCTCTCCCTTTTGTCTCACGTTCTCAATGCCTTTACCATCGAGTTTGAATAAAATCTGACCTCCCATCCATTTGTTCTGTGTGAATACCATCTCATCAGTCCTGTCCTCATCTCCTTTCCATTTCTTTCCCTCTCTACCCGTGTCTAGAGATGTACTTGCTTGTGCCTGCTCTCCTTTTTTCCTTTTTGTGTCTCTCTTCGGAGATAATAGCTCTGTCTATATCCTTGTCTGGGTTTTTATCATTACTTTGCATAGTTGACTCATATTACGGGTTGCTATATCCCATGGCTACTTCAAGCTCCCTCAACGGGTATAATCCTTCGTCTTTACTGGCTTCGCTTTTTGTTTCAGACAGGGCGGGTGGCGCAGAAGGCGTTTCACCCCCCTCTTTTCATAGGTTAGGTATCAAATCTAATGGTGGCTTCTCCTCCTTTTCCACTTGGTACATCTTCCAAAGCTCTAAACTAGCTAGGCGTTTATCTAACTTTTGCCAGTATACGTGGCATGCAAATATGTCGTCATGTGCTGCAGGACCGTTTTAGATAGCGATCTGCCCTGGGGCCATGGCATAAACATTTTGTTTGCGGTTCCTTTAACCCATTCTGCACTGTACTTCTTCAGCATATGTGCATGTTTTGGCAACTGTTTGCACAAGTGTACCAACGGTGTAACGTCTTCCATGCTTAACCTGTTATATCCTCTCCTCATATAACACTTTGTTATGCTTTACGTTTCACAACCAAAATCAACAATATGAGCGAGCACCAATCGTCGCAAGCTCCAATCCCGTTTTTTCACAAAAGAATGTACTTTTACTTTTTCAAACAACAACCATCAATTCTTGTTATACAACGTTTTGTCTATTCAATCGCACAATTTTCATGTTATTTCTCCCAAAAATGTTCTTACCTCGTGACGTCAGAAAAAAGAAAAAACACAAGACAGACACGACAGACTAGGCAGACTCCGGTCGGCTACATAAATCTCATGCCATCTGCTTCCTCAGTTGCATTTCTGCCCCTATCATTATTCCGACATGGAATGTAAGCCCATTTCTTTCAGATTGCCTTTTTAATCAATTCTGTCATCTAAGTCATCCTATTAATTCAGGTCTTTAAATGCAGGCTTCTTATAGCGCTATATTAAAACCTAGGTATCTGGGCGTATCCTTTGTCGGGTATCCTCCCGGTATCTCTCTCTATCTCTCGGGTATCCTCCCGGTATCTTTCCCTATCTCTCGGGTATCCTCTGGGTATCTTTCTATTGCTCGGCCACCCTTGAGTCAATATTTTTCCCCTTATGTATACATTATACTCTTACTCTGACATTATTTTTGTCCCACCTCCCTCCGTTACCTTCCCTTACTTGTTCTAAGGCATGCAACTTTTTGCCAAAGCATTTACAGGCCGATTCATGGAATAATTAGCGCGGCGCAAGTGGGCAAAAACGTGCGAATCGCAGTGGAATAGCGAAAATCGCAGTGCAAGTGCGAAAATCGCATGAAAAGCAGCGCACATCGATTCATGGAAGTCCGTGCGCGAGAAAACCAGCGGATGTGCGATAAAAAAGTGCGCGGCGCACGTTGGCGCACAGGCCATCTAACAGCGTGCGCCAGGTCACAGCGAAAATCGCACAGGCCACAGCGAAATTCGCACATAGCGCGGCGCACGCAACAAAAGTAGGCGGAACACGGGCGTAACACTCGGAATGGGGAACAACTTGCCAAAACGTGGGCGTCACGGGGGAAGTACAGGGCACAAGTGCGCGGAACGCCCACACGCTCGCCTACAACACGTATTCATGGAATAGAATAGGGCAAAAAAGCGCACGCTCAAACCAGCGCACAGGCACAAACACGACCGCCACAAGAAAGCAGGCGGTAGCGTCTCTGCGGCTGTAAGAAATGTGCGCCAAAAGGTGCGCCAACAAATAGCACCTATATACTGCCATGATGAATGTCCTATACTGTGGCACTCCAGGACAAATGACGTGCAAAGGGGTACCCACAAACACGGACACCCGCTGACAAAAAATACGTGTGCGTGTATACCGGGGTGCGCGGGAAGTCTCACACGCGAATTGGCCGGGTACCTGGATTTCAGGGGTGCGCGGGAAGTTCCACACGCGATTTCAGAAGGGTACGTGTATTTCAGGGGTGCGCGGGAAGTTCCACACGCGATTTCATCAGGGTACGTGTATATCAGGTGTGCGCGGGAATTTCCACACGCGATTTCAGCAGGGTACGTGTATTTCAGGGGTGCGCAGGAAATTCCACACGCGATTTCATCAGGGTACGTGTATTTCAGGGGTGCGCGGGAAGTTCCACACGCGATTGGCCCAGTGCGAGCAGGGTATGTGTATTTCAGGGATGCACAGGAATTTCCACACGTGATTTCAGCAAGGTATGTGTATTTCAGGGGTGCGCGGGAAGTTCCACACGCGATTGGCCCAGTGCGAGCAGGGTACGTGTATTTCAGGGGTGCGCGGGAATTTCCACACGCGATTTCAGCAAGGTATGTGTATTTCAGGGGTGCGCGGGAAGTTCCACACGCGATTTCATCAGGGTACGTGTATTGCAGGGGTGCACGGGAAGTTCCACACGCGATTTGCCCAGTGCGAGCAGGGTACGTGTATTTCAGGGGTGCGCAGGAAGTTCCACACGCGATTTCAGCAAGGTATGTGTATTTCAGGAGTGCGCGGGAAGTTCCACATGCGATTTCAGCAGGGTACGTGTATTTCAGGGGTGCGCGGGAAGTTCCACACGCGATTGGCCCAGTGCGAGCAAGGTATGTGTATTTCAGGGGTGCGCGGCAAGTTCCACACGTGATTTCATCAGGGTATGTGTATTGCAGGGGTGCGCGGGAAGTTCCACACGCGATTGGCCCAGTGCGAGCAGGGTACGTGTATTTCAGGGGTGCGCGGGAAGTTCCACACGCGATTTCAGCAAGGTATGTGTATTTCAGGGGTGCGCGGGAAGTTCCACACGCGATTTCAGCAGGGTACGTGTATTTCAGGGGTGCGCGGGAAGTTCCACATGCGATTGGCCCAGTGCGAGCAAGGTATGTGTATTTCAGGGGTGCGCGGGAAGTTCCACACGCGATTTCATCAGGGTACGTGTATTGCAGGGGGGCGCAGGAAGTTCCACACGCGATTGGCCCAGTGCGAGCAGGGTACGTATATTTCAGGGGTGCGCGGGAAGTTCCACACGCAATTTCAGCAAGGCATGTGTATTTCAGGGGTGCGCGGGAAGTTCCACACGTGATTTCAGCAGGGTACGTGTATTTCAGGGGTGCGCGGGAAGTTCCACACGCGATTGGCCCAGTGAGAGCAAGGTATGTGTATTTCAGGGGTGCGCGGGAAGTTCCACACGCGATTTCAGCAGGGTACGTGTATTTCAGGGGTGCGCGGGAAGTTCCACACACGATTTCAGCAGGGTATGTGTATTTCAGGGGTTCTGGGGAGTACCACACGTGAATTGGCCGTGTGGGCCCTCCCAGGTGTACGCTCCACAACCTCCACGGACCCTGCAGGCAGCCCACACCACGGGGGACTACCCTGCACCCATGTTCATGTCCCGCAGGCAGCCCATCCACCATGGGCATGCCCCCCAGCCAACCCACATGTCACCTTGCACTACTGATCAACAATGCATGTCTACCACCACCCCCACCCCCCTGCCACCATGGGCATCCTCCACCAGGCCCCCACTCATGTCTCCCACCACCACCACCCCCCTGCCACCATGGGCAGCCTCCACCAGGCCCCCACTCATGTCTCCCACCACCCCCACCCCCCTGCCACCCTGGGCAGCCTCCACCAGGCCCCCACTCATGTCTCCCACCACCCCCACCCCCCAGCCACCAGGGGCAGCCTCCACCAGGCCCCCACTCATGTCTCCCACCACCCCCACCCCCCAGCAGTGCAGGGGCAGCCTCCACCAGGCCCCCACTCATATCTACCACCACCCCCACCCCCCAGCAGTGCAGGGGCAGCCTCCACCAGGCCCCCACTCATGTCTACCACCACCCCCACCCCCCAGCATCCAGGGTCACCCTCCACCAGGCCCCCACTCATGTCTCCCACCACCCCCACCCCCCAGCAGTGCAGGGGCAGCCTCCACCAGGCCCCCACTCATGTCTCCCACCACCCCCACCCCCCAGCCACCAGGGGCAGCCCCCACCAGGCCCCCACCCATGTCTCCCACCACCCCCACCCCCCAGCAGTGCAGGGGCAGCCTCCACCAGGCCCCCACTCATGTCTCCCACCACCCCCACCCCCCTGCCACCATGGGCAGCCTCCACCAGGCCCCCACTCATGTCTCCCACCACCCCCACCCCCACCCCCCAGCAGTGCAGGGGCAGCCTCCACCAGGCCCCCACTCATGTCTACCACCACCCCCACCCCCCAGCATCCAGGGTCACCCTCCACCAGGCCCCCACTCATGTCTCCCACCACCCCCACCCCCCAGCAGTGCAGGGGCAGCCTCCACCAGGCCCCCACTCATGTCTACCACCACCCCCACCCCCCAGCATCCAGGGTCACCCTCCACCAGGCCCCCACTCATGTCTCCCACCACCCCCACCCCCCAGCAGTGCAGGGGCAGCCTCCACCAGGCCCCCACTCATGTCTACCACCACCCCCACCCCCCAGCATCCAGGGTCACCCTCCACCAGGCCCCCACTCATGTCTACCACCACCCCCACCCCCCTGCCACCATGGGCAGCCTCCACCAGGCCCCCACTCATGTCTCCCACCACCCCCACCCCCCTGCCACCATGGGCAGCCTCCACCAGGCCCCCACTCATGTCTCCCACCACCCCCACCCCCCAGCCACCAGGGGCAGCCTCCACCAGGCCCCCACTCATGTCTACCACCACCCCCACCACCCAGCATCCAGGGTCACCCTCCACCAGGCCCCCACTCATGTCTACCACCACCCCCACCCCCCTGCCACCATGGGCAGCCTCCACCAGGCCCCCACTCATGTCTCCCACCACCCCCACCCCCCTGCCACCATGGGCAGCCTCCACCAGGCCCCCACTCATGTCTCCCACCACCCCCACCCCCCAGCCACCAGGGGCAGCCTCCACCAGGCCCCCACTCATGTCTCCCACCACCCCCACCCCCCAGCAGTGCAGGGGCAGCCTCCACCAGGCCCCCACTCATGTCTACCACCCCTCCACCCCCCAGCATCCAGGGTCACCCTCCACCAGGCCCCCACTCATGTCTCCCACCACCCCCACCCCCCAGCAGTGCAGGGGCAGCCTCCACCAGGCCCCGACCCATGTCTACCACCACCCCCACCCCCTGCCACCATGGGCAGCCTCCACCAGGCCCCCACTCATGTCTCCCACCACCCCCACCCCCCAGCAGTGCAGGGGCAGCCTCCACCAGGCCCCCACTCATGTCTCCCACCACCCCCAACCCCCAGCCACCAGGGGCAGCCCCCACCAGGCCCCCACCCATGTCTCCCACCACCCCCACCCCCCAGCAGTGCAGGGGCAGCCTCCACCAGGCCCCCACTCATGTCTCCCACCACCCCCACCCCCCTGCCACCATGGGCAGCCCCCACCAGGTCCTCACAATCCCCATTCATGTGCGTAATGGACAGCCTCCACAGCCAAAAAGCCCTACCAAGTAACCCATTCACCCACATGGAAATGGAAATCACATGTTACACCCCCAATGTTCATGAAGCTAATGAACCCATGTCCGTCACACACAATGGTTGCAATTGAATGGGAAAACACACAACATGACATGCATGAAACCAATGAGATGATACCACACAGTGAAGTATGGAAACAAAATTGTATTGAAAAAAATAAAGAATGCTAAAGAAAGAAAACAAACTACAATGTGAATGAGAAAAAAAAGCTGCATGTCCGTATAAAAACACAAAACTGCAAATCAGAATCCAAAAAATATTTGGCCAAAGTCAAAAGTAAAAAAATCTCCATGCAATAAAGAACTATGTAAAAAACTACCAAGGGTCCATGAGCCCAACTGAACAAAGGAAACCTACTAAAAAACCTACCTAAAAATCAACTATATACAAAAAGTGGAGCAGTGTCCGTCGACTCCAAATCATAATAAGAAAGAAAGGAAACCTAAAATTAAAGAACTATATACAAAGGCGGCGGGCAAGTCCAGCGGCTCACTCCGTGGTGTCCCGGGCCAGGGCATCATCAAACTCCTGTTCGATGTCCCGGAGGCGGTCCAGTTCCATGGCCCCGAGGGTCCGCAGGGACGACGCCGTGTCCTCCTCCAACCCCCTGCGGATTGCCTCGAGGCACTCGGCCCGCCTCAGGGCCCTACGCATGGAGTTCTCCGCCCTGACCATTGTGAACCGCGCCTCTTCCGCCCGCAGCCGCTCCGCACCTATGGCGTGGCCCAACCGCTGCCACACGGAAGACACTCTCTGTCCTGGGTCCCCCTGCCCTCTGGCCGATGCCTGCCCCTCCGATGTCGAAAGCCCCGAGCCTTCATGTCTCCCACCATGTTGCTGCTGCTCTGCCTCTGCCCGTGCACTGCCTCCTGCTGCCTGCACATCCTCCGCCGGCTGGGGTGCAGTTGTTGATGTGGCCACCCCTGCTGGACCTCCGACTCCCGACTGTGGCAGGGATGCCTCCTCCACCAGCCTGGCCGCACCGTCAGAGGCAGCTCCACAGGGCACCCAGGTGACTGATGGGTGGGAAGATGGCACAGAGGACGACTGGCGCGTAGGGGGTCCAGTTGAGGAGGGGGTCGGAGCAAGCCACATCAGACGGAGGAATCCGGCCTGGGTGACCTCTCCCAGCAGGCTGACGTGGTCAACGAGCCATTCGAGATGACGTGCAGTCTCTCCATGAAAAGACTGCAGGTCACCTCGCATGGCCCGTTGACGCAACGCCACACCAGCCAGGACAGGCTCAACCCGGACCTGGATGGCCACGTCCGCAGGCAGAGGAAGGCCAGTTGACGTCAGCTCATCCCCTGCCTAAAAACGGGTCTGGACGTAGGCATCCCTGCTGGTGCAAGATGATGCAGGGACAGGATCGGGGACATGATTGCACACAGGCACCTCCGCGGCCGCCTGTGCTGCCTCCTGTCCCTGGTCCTGCACTGCACCACTAGCACCAGTGGGATCCCCACCTCCAGACCCCGTCTCTGGTGCTTGCACGGCCCCCTCCTCCACCAAACCCCCCACCAACCTGGATGACTCCGTGCCATCTTCCCCTGTTGGGCCCTGTGGGGTCCCAGCTGCTCCTTCTGCTGCCGAGGAGTCCAACTGCAACCTCCGCCTCTTGGACCTCCTCCCGGCAGCTGCGGCCTGGGACGCGGCACCGGACTCCTCACTCCCCGACGAGATGACAACACGGGAGGGGAGCCGGGCCTTGCGTCTCCGGCTGGCGGTCGGATCCCCGCCGCTGTGCTCCACAGCACCTTCTCCGCCCTCTTCATCAGTTGACGCTGCAGACAGGGAGAAACAAAACACAGGCATCAGGGCACTGTACAATGGACACATACACGCATGACAGTTGCACATGAGTGGCATTGGCAAACCTCAGACATGTCATCACAATCCCCAACACACATGTCATTGCAACTCGCACACATGAGCCATACCACAGCCATATCGCAACTGCCACCACCATCCCTACACATACAACAGCATCAGCAGCCAAAGGGGAGCCAGACATCACATGCAACACAGGAAGTGCACCACACATGTACACACACCACCACACTTGCATGCATGTCTACACCTCTGCCAAGTGTCGCACTGTTCAGACGGGCATCCATGTCACATCTGCCAATCAGGCTTCCACATACCGCTGTCACATGCATCCATGTTGCATCACTGTTGCACCCTTGACAAAAACACACACATGCACATGTACACAGTGCTCATACATGCAGCAGAAAACAACATACATGCCTGACATCACGGATATGTCTACTTACATACACATTCATCCAAACATGTGTGCACGCACAACTGCATTTGCCATGCAAGCCCACACACACAAGCACCATCCATGTCTCACACATTACAGCCCTCGCATGTGTCAGACCCACGGCCCTGTACACCCCCACCCATACTCGACCCCATACAAACAGATGTGCAACCGGCACAATACCGAATAATCACCACACGCACTGCTCACAATCAGGATGCATGTACACTCACCGCTCGACTCCAGACGGGTCTGCTTCTCTAGGACCTGGACGTGGAGCGCTGGGGATATGCGTTCCAGGACCCCCATCTGTTCTTCCGACAAGTGGCCCCGGCGCCCCTTGGCATCCGCTGCCTTCAAGAGGCGCTGGGCCTTGTTCAGGGTCCTGGACCTGAAGTCCTCCCAGCGCTTCCTGACATGTTGTAAGTCCCGGACTGCCACCCCCTCCGCGTTGATGGCAGTCACGATGTCAGTCCAGATCTGAGTCCGTCCTTCCTTGTCGGCGCGGGAACTTCTGAAGAGGGCATCATACTGCCCCAGGACTTGCTCCACCAGGACACCAACTTCGGTGGCACTGAAGCTGGTGCCCCTCTGCCTCTCTGGCCGGGGGTTGTCAGTGGTCACAGATGGTGTTTGCCCCGACATGACAACCCCAGAGGCAGGAGTGGGTGGGCAACTGGGTCCTGGGGCTGGGCTGTGGAGCGATGGAATTCCAGTCGGGAGTCTTCGGTTCCAGCAGGGGTGGTCACAGCAACAGCACCCCTGGCTGATGTGCAGGCAGCAAATGGCAGTGCACGTGGGCAGCAGGCAGTCAGGCAGCAGCAGATGGCAGGTGGGAGCGTGCTCGGGGCTCTGGGGGGCAGTAGTTCGGCCTTCTGGGCAGGAGCGTGGTCTTCCGTGTGCTTACGCGTGGCCAGCTTGGTACGGAGTGATTTGGCACGTGAAAATCCTGCACGTCAGCGTGAAAACCGAGGAAAGGCCCTTAGCGCGTAAGCGCGTCAGCACGCATACGCGAATCTATTGGACCAAAGGCCCTCAGCGCGTAAGCGCGTCTGTGACGTGACCCGCACGGGTGTTTCCCACACAGCACGTGATGACAGAGCACACGTGGAAAGACTGCACATCAGAGTGTCATCGCGTGTAATTGGACAAAAGTGCGCGTACACGCGATTGGCCTATGTACGTGTATATCAGGTGTGCGCGGACACTTACACACGCAAGTACGTCAGCGCACCTGTATCCCGGTGTGCGCGGGAATTTCCACACGCTATTGGACTGGGTACTGGATTTCAGGGGTGCGCGGGTCACATGCTCGCCTACAACACGTGCAACGCATTAATTTGCGCGCTAACAAAATAACAAGCTCAGACCCAGGATGAACATACCGTTCCTAGCAGCAGTGGGCGTGGCCTACCAAAGGAGGAGGAGGAGGATAGTCAGGGCCAGAATATTCACACCCAGAACCAGCCTTTTCGGGATGCCTGATGACCAGGTGCATGGGAGGTACAGGTTTCCACCACACATCATACTGGACCTGGTGAGTGAGTGGGAGGATGACCTCACATCACCCACCCTGTGCTCCCAAGCACTCAGCCCCCTGGAGAAGGTCCTCAATGTACTGCACTTCTTAGCCACTGGATCATTTCAGCGGACAAGTGCCATTGTGGGTGGTGTATCACAGGCCACCCAGTCACGCTGCCTACACCAGGTCTTGAACATCATCACTGCACGCCCATCAGTCCGCAGGCACATATACCTGCCCAGAACCCCTGCAGAAAGGCATGCTGCCGCCCTGGATTTTTACGCTGTGGCACGATTCCCCAAAGTGCTAGGTGCCATCGACTGCACCCATGTGGCTCTACGTCCCCCCAGGGCATCTGAGCACATCTATAGGAACCGCAAGCACTGGCATTCCATCAACGTGCA
This sequence comes from Ambystoma mexicanum, assembly GCF_040938575.1. NCBI lineage: Eukaryota > Metazoa > Chordata > Amphibia > Caudata > Ambystomatidae > Ambystoma > Ambystoma mexicanum. Next base: position 238,977,434 of record NC_090923.1, read on the forward strand.
GGTAGTATGTAATGGCAAGGGAATCATCACCTCAGTATATGCCAACTATCCCGGGTCAACCCACGACAGCTTCATTTACCGAATGTCCACCCTAAGCTGGGACCTAGAAGCTGGGCGGCATGGCGATACATGGCTGCTTGGTGAGTATGAATGCCACTGCACATGCATGCATGTCAGATACTGAGCAAGGTCACAACCCAACCAATGATACCAATCACCACCTCCACAGGGGACAGTGCCTACCCTCTCAGCCCCCACATGATGACGCCAATTCGGAACCCCACCACGCCACCCCAGGTAAGATATAACGCAGCCCACATTACAACCCGGGGCATAGTGGAGCGCACATTCGGAGTGCTGAAGTCACGCTTTCGCTCCCTTGACCGTTCTGGCGGGCAGCTGTTGTACGCTCCCCCAGTAGTGTGCAGGATCATAGTGGCAGCATGTGTCCTGCACAACGTTGCAACACGCCGGGGCCTGGCCGTGGACATGGTGGTGCCCCCCCATCCCCAACCACATGCACAGCCGCTGCGCATGGGAGGGGAAAGGGCACGGGGGGAGGCAGCCCGTACACAGCTAGTGGCTAATTACTTCACATAGAAATCGCACCCCTGTGGAGTGCACACTGCCCTGGCACATTCCATCTGACAATCAATGATGAGTCAACCTGACACTGATCCTGAATGTCTGGAGAAAGAACCGTGAAAACCATATCAGCCTGAGATTGTTCACCTGGAAGTGTCACAGTGTGTGCATCCCTACCCACACAGACACCACCAATGCAGTTTTGTGAAGTTACACATTCAAGCAGCTAAAATGAATACCCACTTGCAAAATGCAACAAGAGGACAGTGCCATGTCAGCCAACCCAACCCCAGCACCGCCACACGACACACCGTGCCATGTCATGCTATTTGCAGGTAAACAAAGTAATCCCCACAACATGACACTAGTGTCACAATGTACAGTGTCCCTATTGGAAACTTGCAACACCTGAAATGCTCACAGTAATGCCGGACCAACAACAAACTTGAGCACGTACTACCATTAACATGACATCACTAATGTTAAATATTAGTAGTCTCACCACCTGGAAATGCCTGCACTCCCACCACTACCAACTGTGCAGTGTTGGCGCCATGTAGAGTTGTAGGTGCACTGCTGCCAACATGGACCACATCTCCAGACTAGAGGTCCTTGTGTAGACATGAGGAAGGGACCTGCAAATTGGGAGGTAGACACAGAAGATGAGTTACACATCAATGCAACATGCAGTGTACAACACAACAGCAATATGCACTAGGAATGTATACACAGTATTGACTACAGACTGCCCACACAGCTCATGGGAGTCCAACGTCACTGTGTAATTCACTGTCACTTGGGCACACCCTTTGCAAGCCCATGGAAACGGGAAGCAGGAGGGGTGTGTGTGACTCAAACCCAAGCATCTGAACCAAATACATTACAAGCCTGCATGTGCCCAGCCACAATGCAGCGTATGCCCACAGGAACCACGGAAGCCAACAAATCGTCCCGAAAAAATTGGGAATAAAATAAATAAAAATAAAAATAAAAATAAAAATAAAAAAAAATAAAAAATGGCCATTGAAGGGCCCGGGGGGGTTGGGGAGGCCACCCAGGAGGTCCGAGGACAGGATGCACACCAGAACCCACCTGCGTGGATCCTGGGAAAAAAAAACACCTCCATGGGCTCATGGCCCACACGGCTACCCTATTGTGGGAGTATCACTGCTGTCGCTATTATCACCCTGTGCAGCTGCATCCGGAGGTGGTTGCACTATGGGAGGCAGCCCACGCAAGGCCCTAGTCTGCTCCTCCATGGCTGCAAGCATGCGGGTGTGGTAGGTCTGGTTCTGGAGGATGAGTGTGCGGAGGTCCCCATGCAACAACTCACGGGATGCCCGGACCTCCGCCCTCGTTGCCTGCATCTCAGCTGAGAGCGTACGGGTGAGACGCTCCAGCTGCTGTTCTGTCCTTTGGTGTGTTGAAGCCTCAAGCTCAACAAGAGTCGTCCTGAGGTGAAGGAGCTCCTGCCTCAGGGCTTCCCTGTGGCCCTGGGACTCAATGGAGATGGCCTCCTGCAGAGTCACCAGTGCCGCCCGCCTGTCCCTGTTGGACCCCAACATGTCCTCCCTGTGTGACTGGCAGATGGAGTCGGTTGCCTGCTCTAGTCGCTCCATCAGCCTTTCAGGGGGGACAATGGAAGTGGCCACCCTATCCATGGCCTGAGCCATCATCTCGGATGATGCTGCCTGTTGGGTTGCCATACCGTAAATGGATTGCTCCCATGCGGTATTGCCAGGTGGCGTACGGCCACCACGTCGGCGGGCACCACACCTGTCTGGGGCAAGGCGAACTGCGCCTTGCTGTGCCGGCACTGCCTGAGGCTGCAGGACTGCATTCCCCCTCTGATCTGCTGGCCCAGGAACAGGATCAGATGTCGCGGAGTGTGACCCTGCATCCGTAACCACCAAAGGCGTAGCTGCCAACACTGACATCCCCATTGAGGGTTCTGACCCTGGTGCAGGTGGGTGAGACAGAACAGAATCCCTCCCTGGAACACTCACCTGCGACGGCACGTAGGTCTCATCCGAATCAACACCTGAGTACAGCTCGGGGGAGGTGCAGCCAGAGACACCCCTTGAGAGCAGGACCTGCAGCACTTGTGGGTTCTCACCCACCACCACACCACGTCCCTCACTGGTGGTTGGTCGGCCCTCGGACCCCTCCTGGGTCTGCACCATCTCCACAACCCCAGCAGTATCAGGTGCGTCTTCCCCTGCAAAGACATAAAAACAAAGAAATGGAAACAGGCATTAGCACCATGGCACACAATGAGGGCTGAGAAGCAAGAGAACCAGTACTTGTTTGACACATGTTCCACATGACTAAAACCCTCCCATGCATGCACCCTCACTGCGTATGAAGGGCAGGCAAATGGCACACACTGATGACACCAAGATGGAAGATGAACACATTTTCTGCATGCTGCCTGGCAGTGGCATCACACATTGGCCTGTGATTGGCAGGTGAAACACACATGCCATCACACAGATGGCATGTACCATTGCTATTGAGTGAAGATGGAGAGGAGGGCAGCACCTATTCATTCAGTCCAGTTCCCGCATGTAATAGCTTTTCTAATTCAAACAGGTCAGATTCTTCACCTGGAGCTGCCAGTCCGAAATGGTGCAATTGCACAGGGACATGTTTGAACAAATGATATCCAGGTAACAAAGTCACTCCACTTTACCATAGCCATGTCAGACATGTGACTAGAGGACTGCGACATGACTAGTAAAAGTGGTGGAATGCAAACAATCTGACTAAATGAACAGTGAAAAATTAAGCAACAATGTTGTGGCAAGGTGACACTTCAAGGGCAACTGGCGTGCAGTTGGGCTAGATGTCTACTGTTGGCAGAAGGGATACTGCTATGGCCAAATGCAGCTGCTCAGGATGTATTGCATGAAGCACATGGCTGACCCATACGACTCAGGCGCACACACTCTCACCTGTCACACAACAGAAGCCCTCACACACACCATGCACATGGATGACACACACATGCATGTGCACTCACCGGACAATGCCTCGTAATCAGCCAAATCTCCCACGCCTTGGATCTGTTCCTCCGTGACGTAGGTCTCAGCGACTGACTCATGTGGAGTGAGTTCCATGTCTACTACTGGAGACCCACCTCCAGTCACTAGAGTTGCGGCATGACTTGAGGCCAGCTTACTCTTTGCCCTGCGCTTTAAGTCATTCCAGCGCTTATAGCAATCATTGGCTGTGCGCCTCACGATTCCAAGGGCACTTACGATGTCCGCAACGGTCTGCCAGTGTGCCTGGCGTTGTGCAGGTGTGGTCTTGGATCCTGCAACAATGACCATCTCGTTGTCATGTGCGGACACATACTCGACAAGTGCATTCAGTTCGTCATCCGTGAAGCTGGGCTTCCTGGATGGGCCGGACTGTGTAGCCGTGTCTGGGGCATCAGCCTGTGCCGGACAAGCACTCTTCCTCTTCCGCTTGGAAGGTGGTGGTGATCCTGAGTGTCCTGCGCCGCTCTGGACACTAGGGGCAGGAGCCCTGGTGGACTCTGTATCAGGAGTGTGCGATTGCACACTCAGCATGGGAGTTGGTGCAGGCATTGGCTCTAGTGTGATGGTGTCAGGGGGAATGTCAGCAGCATGACTAGGACCGACACTGTCCGGGCTGGGTGTGTGAGGGCTGGGGTGGATGGAGCCGCAGCTGCCCCTGCAGCCTCTCCGCCCTGCCTACTTGGTGCAGCAGATGACCTTGCTGCCCCAGATGCACGTGGCATGGTGACATCAACGTGCACCAGCGCACGTGTCATAGGCCTGCTGACCTGGAAGTCAGCCATGGAGTCAGCCAGGTCTGGTGCCACAATGGGCTGGTCCAACAAGGGCTGAGCATGGATGGTGTCAGCCACATCAGCCTCAACGGGGTGGGGGGATTATGGGTGCCCTTGACTGGTCCTCCACACATGGGGGGACAGGCTCACCCTGCAAGTAACGACCACGTCCCCTACCGGATCCACCACGGCCACCACTTGTGGCTCTTCCACCTTTGCCACCCTTACGGAATCCTCGCCTCCCAGCCATGGCACTGATGTTAATGTGCGTATGGGAGTGGCTGTAAAATATTGTCCTGGGCAATTGGGGGTCAAAGGGGTTGGGTACCAGATGGTAATTGTACCCTAGTGCTCTTGCAAGGCTGATTGTAACCCCTGGGGAAAGATGACGGGTCACGCTACGCACAGGAGCCCCAAAAAAGGGAGATGACGTGCACGCAACCCCTCCTAGACCACGTGTGCAGAAAGAAAAACCTGCACTACGCTGTGGCACCCAGTAACACAAGAATGAACGTATGCGTGTCACACGCAGCCTAGAATGACCTCTGAAGGGGTAGGCTACACACGGGGCAAGCACAGATGTTAGATACGTGCGTGACTCACCGTCTGCCAGGTAAAAGAGCGTGAAAAAGGAGCGCGTTTGGTTGGCAACACCCCCGCCAAAAGAAGATTTGTACGGTGTCTGAGGAGACAGGACAACAGTAGAAGGGAACACTGTTTGAGGGAACAGGCCCAGGTAAACCAGTAAAAGAGAAAAAAGAGAAAAAGCTGTCAGAGGTAACAGGGAATACGAACTTGAAACGCCGTGAAGTAAATCGCGTGTGAAACGACAAGAAGTACAGAATTCACCCACTCGCTCTCCACGAAAAGCACATACAAGGAAATGGTGTTCTACGCGTACCTTTTATACAGGCCCACACGTCCAGCGTCACTTACGCGGCGTGTACGCGCTAGGGCCATTTCCACCAATTACACGCTTTGTCACTTATGCGTGTAGGGCCATTTCCACCAATTACACGCTTTGTCACTTATGCGTGTAGGGCCATTTCCACCAATCACACGCGATGACACTCTGACGTGCAGTCTTTCCACGCGTGCTCTGTCATCACGTGCTGTGTGGGAAACACCCGTGCGGGTCACGTCACAGACGCGCTAAGGGCCTTTCCTCGTTCACGCTGACGTGCAGGATTTTCACGTGCCAAATCACTCCGTACCAAGCTGGCCACGCGTAAGCACACGGAAGACCACGCTCCTGCCCAGAAGGCCGAACTACTGCCCCCCAGAGCCCCGAGCACGCTCCCACCTGCCATCTGCTGCTGCCTGACTGCCTGCTGCCCACGTGCACTGCCATTTGCTGCCTGCACATCAGCCAGGGGTGCTGTTGCTGTGACCACCCCTGCTGGAACCGAAGACTCCCGACTGGAATTCCATCGCTCCACAGCCCAGCCCCAGAACCCAGTTGCCCACCCACTCCTGCCTCTGGGGTTGTCATGTCGGGGCAAACACCATCTGTGACCATTGACAACCCCCTTCCAGAGAGGCAGAGGGGCACCAGCTTCAGTGCCACCGAAGTTGGTGTCCTGGTGGAGCAAGTCCTGGGGCAGTATGATGCCCTCTTCGGAAGTTCCCGCGCCAACAAGGAAGGACGGACTCGGATCTGGACTGACATCGTGACTGCCATCAACGCGGAGGGGGTGGCAGTCCGGGACTTACAACATGTCAGGAAGCGTTGGGAGGACTTCAGGTCCAGGACCCTGAACAAGGCCCGGCGCCTCTTGAAGGCAGCGGATGCCAAGGGGCGCCGGGGCCACTTGTCGGAAGAACAGATGGGGGTCCTGGAACGCATATCCCCAGCGCTCCACGTCCAGGTCCTAGAGAAGCAGACCCGTCTGGAGTCGAGCGGTGAGTGTACATGCATCCTGATTGTGAGCAGTGCGTGTGGTGATTATTCGGCATTGTGCCGGTTGCACATCTGTTTGTATGGGGTCGAGTATGGGTGGGGGTGTACAGGGCCGTGGGTCTGACACATGCGAGGGCTGTAATGTGTGAGACATGGATGGTGCTTGTGTGTGTGGGCTTGCATTGCAAATGCAGTTTTGCGTGCACACATGTTTGGATGAATGTGTATGTAAGTAGACATGTCCGTCATGTCAGGCATGTATGTTGTTTTCGGCTGCATGTATGAGCACTGTGTACATGTGCATGTGTGTGTATTTGACAAGGGTGCAACAGTGATGCAACATGGATGCATGTGACAGCGGTATGTGGAAGCCTGATTGGCAGATGTGTCATGGATGCCCGTCTGAACAGTGCGACACTTGCCAGAGGTGTAGACATGCATGCAAGTGTGGTGGTGTGTGTACATGTGTGGTGCACTTCCTGTGTTGCATGTGATGTCTGGCTCCCCTTTGGCTGCTCATGCTGTTGTATGTGTATGGATGGTGGTGGCAGTTGCGATATGGCTGTGGTATGGCTCATGTGTGCGAGTTGCAATGACATGTGTGTTGGGGATTGTGATGACATGTCTGAGGTTTGCCAATGCCACTCATGTGCAACTGTCATGCGTGTATGTGTCCATTGTACAGTGCCCTGATGCCTGTGTTTTGTTTCTCCCTGTCTGCAGCGTCAACTGATGAAGAGGGCGGAGAAGGTGCTGTGGAGCACAGCGGCGGGGATCTGACCGCCAGCCGGAGACGCAAGGCCCGGCTCCCCTCCCGTGTTGTTATCTCGTCGGGGAGTGAGGAGTCCGGTGCCGCGTCCCAGGCCGCAGCTCCCGGGGGGAGGTCCAAGAGGCGGAGGTTGCAGTTGGACTCCTCGGCAGCAGAAGGGGCAGCTGGGACCCCACAGGGCCCAACAGGGGAAGATGGCACGGAGTCATCCAGGTTGGTGGGGGGTTTGGTGGAGGAGGAGGCCGTGCAAGCACCAGAGACGGGGTCTGGAGGTGGGGATCCCACTGGTGCTAGTGGTGCAGTGCAGGACCAGGGACAGGAGGCAGCACAGGCGGCCGCGGAGGTGCCTGTGTGCAATCCTGTCCCCGATCCTGTCCCTGCATCATCTTGCACCAGCAGGGATGCCTACGTCCAGACCCGTTTTCAGGCAGGGGATGAGCTGACGTCAACTGGCCTTCCTCTGCCTGCGGACGTGGCCATCCAAGTCCGGGTTGAGCCTGTCCTGGCTGGTGTGGCGTTGCGTCAACGGGCCATGCGAGGTGACCTGCAGTCTTTTCATGGAGAGACTGCACGTCATCTCGAATGGCTCGTTGACCACGTCAGCCTGCTGGGACAGGTCACCCAGGCCGGATTCCGCTGTCTGATGGGGTTTGCTTCGACCCCCTCCTCAACTGGACCCCCTACGCGCCAGTCGTCCTCTGTGCCATCTTCCCACCCATCAGTCACCTGGGTGCCCTGTGGAGCTGCCTCTGACGGTGTGGCCAGGCTGGTGGAGGAGGCATCCCTGCCACAGTCGGGAGTCGGAGGTCCAGCAGGGGTGGCCACATCAACAACTGCAGCCCAGCTGGTGGAGGATGTGCAGGCAGCAGGAGGCAGTGCACGGGCAGAGGCAGAGCAGCAGCAACATGGTGGGAGACATGAAGGCTCGGGCCTTTCGACATCGGAGGGGCAGGCATCGGCCGGAGGGCAGGGGGACCCAGGACAGAGAGTGTCTTCCGTGTGGCAGCGGTTGGGCCACGCCATAGGTGCGGAGCGGCGGCGGGCGGAAGAGGCGCGGCTCACAATGGTCAGGGCGGAGAACTCCATGCGGAGGGCCCTGAGGCGGGCCGAGTGCCTCGAGGCAATCCGCAGGGGGTTGGAGGAGGACACGGCGTCGTCCCTGCGGACCCTCGGGGCCATGGAACTGGACCGCCTCCGGGACATCGAACAGGAGTTCGATGATGCCCTGGCCCGGGACACCACGGAGTGAGCCGCTGGACTTGCCCGCCGCCTTTGTATATAGTTCTTTAGTTTTAGGTTTCCTTTCTTTCTTATTATGATTTGGAGTCGACGGACACTGCTCCACTTTTTGTATATAGTTGATTTTTAGGTAGGTTTTTTAGTAGGTTTCCTTTGTTCAGTTGGGCTCATGGACCCTTGGTAGTTTTGTACATAGTTCTTTATTGCATGGAGATTTTTTTACATTTGACTTTGGACAAAATTTTTTTGGATTCTGATTTGCAGTTTTGTGTTTTTATACGGACATGCAGCTTTTTTTTTCTCATTGACATTGTAGTTTGTTTTCTTTCTTTAGCATTCTTTATTTTTTTCAATACCATTTTGTTTCCATACTTCACTGTGTGGTATCATCTCATTGGTTTCATGCATGTCATGTTGTGTGTTTTCCCATTCAATTGCAACCATTGTGTGTGACGGACATGGGTTCATTAGCTTCATGAACATTGGGGGTGTAACATGTGATTTCCATTTCCATGTGGGTGAATGGGTTACTTGGTAGGGCTTTTTGGCTGTGGAGGCTGACCATTACGCACATGATTGGGGATTGTGAGGACCTGGTGGGGGCTGCCCATGGTGGCAGGGGGGTGGGGGTGGTGGGAGACATGAGTGGGGGCCTGGTGGAGGCTGCCCCTGCACTGCTGGGGGGTGGGGGTGGTGGGAGACATGGGTCGGGGCCTGGTGGGGGCTGCCCCTGGTGGCTGGGGGTGGGGGTGGTGGGAAACCTGAGTGGCGGCCTGGTGGAGGCTGCCCCTGCACTGCTGGGGGGTGGTGGGGGTGGGAGACATGAGTGGGGGCCTGGTGGAGGCTGCCCTTGCACTGCTGGGGGGTGGGGGTGGTGGGAGACATGAGTGGGGGCCTGGTGGAGGCTGCCCCTGCACTGCTGGGGGGTGGGGGTGGTGGGAGACATGAGTGGGGGCCTGGTGGAGGCTGCCCATGGTGGCAGGGGGTGGGGGTGTTGGGAGACATGAGTGGGGGCCTGGTGGAGGGTGCCCCTGCACTGCTGGGGGGTGGGGGTGCAGGGGGACATGAGTGTGGGCCTGGTGGGGGCTGCCCCTGGTGGCTGGGGGGTGGGGGTGGTGGGAGACATGAGTGGGGGCCTGGTGGAGGCTGTCCCTGCACTGCTGGGGGGTGGGGGTGGTGGGAGACATGAGTGGGGGCCTGGTGGGGGCTGCCCATGGTGGCAGGGGGGTGGGGGTGGTGGGAGACATGAGTGGGGGCCTGGTGGAGGGTGCCCCTGCACTGCTGGGGGGTGGGGGTGGGGGTGCAGGGGGACATGAGTGGGGGCCTGGTGGAGGGTGACCCTGGATGCTGGGGGGTGGGGGTGGTGTGAGACATGAGTGGGGGCCTGGTGGAGGCTGCCCCTGCACTGCTGGGGGGTGGGGGTGGTGGGAGACATGAGTGGGTGCCTGGTGGAGGGTGACCCTGGATGCTGGGGGGTGGGGGTGCAGGGGGACATGAGTGGGGGCCTGCTGGAGGCTGCCCCTGGTGGCTGGGGGGTGGGGGTGGTGGGAGACATAAGTTGAGGCCTGGTGGAGGCTGCCCCTGCACTGCTGGGGGGTGGGGGTGGTGGGAGACATGAGTGGGGGCCTGGTGGAGGCTGCCCCTGCACTGCTGGGGGGTGGGGGGGTGGGAGACATGAGTGGGGGCCTGGTGGAGGCTGCCCCTGCACTGCTGGGGGGTGGGGGTGGTGGGAGACATGAGTGGGGGCCTGGTGGAGGCTGCCCCTGCACTGCTGGGGGGTGGGGGTGGTGGGAGACATGAGTGGGGGCCTGGTGGGGGCTGCCCATGGTGGCAGGGGGGTGGGGGTGGTGGGAGACATGAGTGGGGGCCTGGTGGAGGGTGCCCCTGCACTGCTGGGGGGTGGGGGTGCCGGGGGACATGAGTGGGGGCCTGGTGGAGGGTGACCCTGGATGCTGGGGGGTGGGGGTGGTGTGAGACATGAGTGGGGGCCTGGTGGAGGCTGCCCCTGCACTGCTGGGGGGTGGGGGTGGTGGGAGACATGAGTGGGTGCCTGGTGGAGGGTGACCCTGGATGCTGGGGGGTGGGGGTGCAGGGGGACATGAGTGGGGGCCTGCTGGAGGCTGCCCCTGGTGGCTCGGGGGTGGGGGTGGTGGGAGACATGAGTTGGGGCCTGGTGGAGGCTGCCCCTGCACTGCTGGGGGGTGGGGGTGGTGGGAGACATGAGTGGGGGCCTGGTGGAGGCTGCCCCTGCACTGCTGGGGGGTGGGGGTGGTGGGAGACATGAGTGGGGGCCTGGTGGAGGCTGCCCCTGCACTGCTGGGGGGTGGGGGTGGTGGGAGACATGGGTGGGGGCCTGGTGGGGGCTGCCCCTGGTGGCTGGGGGGTGGGGGTGGTGGGAGACATGAGTGGGGGCCTGGTGGAGGCTGCCCCTGCACTGCTGGGGGGTGGGGGTGGTGGGAGACATGGGCGGGGGCCTGGTGGAGGCTGCCCCTGGTGGCTGGGGGTGGGGGTGGTGGGAGACATGAGTGGGTGCCTGGTGGAGGGTGACCCTGGATGCTGGGGGGGTGGGGGTGGTGGGAGACATGAGTGGGGGCCTGGTGGAGGCTGCCCCTGCACTGCTGGGGGGTGGGGGTGGTGGGAGACATGGGTGGGGGCCTGGTGGGGGCTGCCCCTGGTGGCTGGGGGGTGGGGGTGGTGGGAGACATGAGTGGGGGCCTGGTGGAGGATGCCCATGGTGGCAGGGGTGTGGGGGTGCAGGGGGACATGAGTGGGTGCCTGCTGGAGGCTGCCCCTGGTGGCTGGGGGGTGGGGGTGGTGGGAGACATGAGTGGGGGCCTGGTGGAGTCTGCCCATGGTGGCAGGGGGGTGAGGGTGGTGGGAGACATGAGTGGGGGCCTGGTGGAGGCTGCCCCTGGTGGCTGGGGGGTGGGGGTGGTGGGAGACATGGGTGGGGGCCTGGTGGCTGGGGGGTGGGGGTGGTGGGAGACATGAGTGGGTGCCTGGTGGAGGGTGACCCTGGATGCTGGGGGGTGGGGGTGGTGGGAGACATGAGTGGGGGCCTGGTGGAGGCTGCCCCTGGTGGCTGGGGGGTGGGGGTGGTGGGAGACATGGGTGGGGGCCTGCTGGCAGGTGCCCCACAGTGCTGGAGGGTGGGGGGGGTGGGAGACATGCATTGTTGATCAGTAGTGCAAGGTGACATGTGGGTTGGCTGGGGGGCATGCCCATGGTGGATGGGCTGCCTGCGGGACATGAGCAGGGGTGCAGGGTAGTCCCCCGTGGTGTGGGCTGCCTGCAGGGGCCATGGAGGTTGTGGAGCGTACACCTGGGAGGACCCACATGGCCAATTCACGTGTAGTACTCCCCAGAACCCCTGAAATACACATTCCCTGCTGGTATCGCATGTGCAACTTCCCGCGCACCCCTGAAATACACGTACCCTGCTCGCACTGGGACAATCGCGTGTGGAACTTCCCGCGCACCCCTGAAATACACGTACCCTGCTCGCACTGGGACTATCGCGTGTGGAACTTCCCGCGCACCCCTGAAATACACGTACCCTGCTCGCACTGGGCCAATCGCGTGTGGAACTTCCCGCGCACCCCTGAAATACACGTACCCTGCTCGCACTGGGACTATCGCGTGTGGAACTTCCCGCGCACCCCTGAAATACACGTACCCTGCTCGCACTGGGACTATCGCGTGTGCAACTTCCCGCGCACCCCTGAAATACACGTACCCTGCTCGCACTGGGACAATCGCGTGTGGAACTTCCCGCGCACCCCTGAAATACACGTACCCTGCTCGCACTGGGACTATCGCATGTGGAACTTCCCGCGCACCCCTGAAATACACGTACCCTGCTGAAATCGCGTGTGCATTTCCCGCGCACCCCTGAAATTCACGTACCCTGCTTGCATGGGGCCAGTCGCGTGTGGAACTTCCCGCGCACCCCTGCAATACACGTTCCCCGCTTGGCCTTTGCTGTTTGCCAGCCCGGTGAACTGGTCCAGGGTTAGTGCAGCCCTTTGCGATGATTTAGCGATTTTGATGGCTTTTCCTTGCGCGAGGGCGTTCTTGGGGGCGTTACTGGCGCTGCTGCAGGGTCGCTGCGATTCTCTGCGCCACGGCTGGTTTGGAAGCCTGAAATCCATGAATACGCTGTGCGCGGAAATCGGTTTTAGCGCACGTGCCTGGCGCAGTCAATCGCACGCGGACACTCTGCGCCAGCCGCTTGCGACACTTTTCTGCGAAATTCTATCAATTACCCTCTTAGTCTTTTTCACTCACCGTTCGCATTTTTGTCCTCTCTGGATGTTCGGGATCACCGCCTTCGTTACCGCCTCTCTGTGCCGTTTGTCCAATTAGCTGCTTGTAGAAGTGGGAATGAGTTTATGGGGGAAAGCAAGTGTCCTTTCAGACCTTAACCTGCAGGGTTTTTACTTAGACAAACCACTATCCACAGGGAGCCTCTCGTTCTACTCAGCCGGAGGGCAAAGGACTCGTGATATTGCCGAGGATCTAGAGTTACTTATGTCAACAGCTAGCAGGTGTCTTATCTAATCGATTCTAATCGATAACCATCAATCTCTGCTACCAAGTGTGCTGGATGGACCCCAGCCGGCCAATAGGACTCGGGGTTTCCAAACATCACTTTAAGATGAGTAGCAGCACCCTTGAGATGGATGGGGATGCAGATTCGTACTCTTGCACCAAATCAATAATGACAACTCAATAGTTTGGCAAAGGGAGTCTGTTTAATGACAAGTACAAAAAACGGGGAGTTCAATGAATATCAGCAATCACTCGATCTTCCTTCTTGCTTCAACTCCAATTAATTTCAGAAAAAACAACATTTATATGAAAAACTCGTTATCACTGACGTGTAACTCTTAAAACTTAGCATGCAACTTGATTGGTTCTAGGAAGTTTTAATATAGGTATTATATCTGTATATGGTAACGGGGAAAGGGGATTGAATAAACAATGTCAGGTGGAGGATCTAAGCCCTTGCTTCAAAATGGCTACTGTAGACATCACTAAAAGTACGACGTCTTAATGGTTCTACTAACTATAGGACCCTAGATTACACGGTCCACTTTGATTGGGTTGGCATCAACCTCACTCATACTTTTCCACTTCCTTAGCAGCGTGCAGAATAGCCGGACAGGTACAGGGAGTTTGTCTGCACCCCCAGCTTCCCTCCAATTATTGCTACAATCAATCATCACTTCAGCGGTCATGTGTCAATTATTTCTTTGTGGTTGGCCTCGAGTCTGCATCTTGGTCTGGGAAAGATAGGGCTTCTGGGCATGGCAAAGGTCCATGCATAGGTGTGAAAGTTTCATCCCTTCCTGCTGGTCTGGTCACGTGATTCCGATACAGTGAAATCGTATTATTCTGCATGCAATTTTGTGCATTTGATTTAATTCTGCCAGTCGTCTGTCATCTGTGGCTTATCTTGTCCTTTCTGAACAGGATACTCCGTTCTTCTTTCTTTTAATTGTATCCACTGTTGGCCTATATCAGCTGATACGACCTTGGCTTTTTGGCATGGTTATTTTCATCTGTGTTTCTCTCCGTTTTTAATTCTCGATTTCTTTGTTGCAAAACTCTCCTCTTGAGACCTTTAATAACCTTTGGTTGATTCTGCTCTTGTGCATAGTGGAAGTATACTTATATAAAGTGCTCCTTTTGAGGTAGATATGTGTAGGTGGCACTTGCCGCAATCTATCTTACTACTAAGCATAAGCAAGCCTCATGATTTCCATGCTTCTTGCAGTTACTGTGCCTATGTAAACGGTTAAACTAACTGAATATCTTCAAAATGCTTATGGCGTGATTTTCTGATATTTTGACACTCACTTTAGGATCAGGATGTCACTTATCCATGGTGTTTCATCTTTTTTCATCATTCTCAGGTCGTTATATCTTCTATATGTGAGTCTGTCCGGGTTCTTAAGATGTCACCATTCGTCTTATTTTAGCATCTTCTTGGCTTCTTCAGGTATTGCATTTTGACAATCGTCATTCTGTCTCACTTGTCGAAATGGTTTTCTCAATCGGTACCTTACTGTCTAGGTTTCCTCAGGTGTCGGTACTTCAACAGATGATGTCCTTCTGATAGGTACTGGACAGAGCCCCACTGCGGCTCTCTGCTGGTTTATTTGCACATCGTACGTCACATATTTCTGAGTGAATGTTCCTGGTACTTCAAAATGGGCGGTTGTAGTGCAAATCGTGCTTGGTCCCTCTTCTACACTTACTCCGAATGAATTCTGTGGGGAAGGCCGAAAAGAGAGAAGATGTAGTTTATCATTAGTGCGGCAGCCGTCAATGCCTTACAATTCGGGATGGAAGACATTTTACCAACTTGGTAAACAGGCATGTTACGGTCAAGATGTACTTGTATCCTCTAGAGGAGCGAATCACTGGCTCGATGAAATTGACTTGCAAATCCGACCAAAGCAGTGTCATTCCCCTTTTTTGTAGGGGCGCTCTGTCTGTAAGGGAACTTGGCTGAAACTAAGCACACACAAGACACCTCTTCAAGTAGATGTCGAGGTGGGGCCAGTATGCAACCTACTGCAATATTTCTAATGTTTTATGGAACCCCCTATGACCGGCAGTGGCCACGTCATGGGTGTGACTTAACATCAGGCTTCAGAATGAGGTAAGTACCACTCACTGGTCACATCCAGATAGGGATAACCGACACCCGCAGATCCTCTTTCCCGGTATAATCCGATTCTGTCAGAGGAAAATGTATGGGGTCTTCAGTATGTTGATAACATTTTCCAATAATTGGGTCCTCATTTTGTGCAGTAATTAAATCTGCATCTGGGGTTTCTTTCCTCGACTGGGCAGTTGAGAGTTCATTATTTGTATGGGTTTGGGACCCGGTGACAGCAGTGACCTGGATTTCCCCCAACATGGATTTGGTTTCTTTGTGATCCCCGTGAATGGCTCCAGTTTTTGCCAACTGGTCAGCCAAGTCATTTCCAGTCTTGTCTAGTCCCTCTATTTTGGAGTGACCTCTGACCTTTTTCCAATAGATGGTCATTTCATTACAGGTTATCATATCATCAATTGATTGAATTAATTTCCCATTCTTTAGCGGTTTATTGTTTGCACACAGCAAGCCACACGTTTTCCAGTTAATCAGATGTTCCATGAAGCCACTCCTGACATAATCAGTGATTATGACCAGTTGTTTGTTACGCTCACCTGACTCCCACGGAGGCGCTGGCCTGGTTCGCGCTGCTGTGACCTCTTCTAAGGTGATGCGCAGGGTTCGGAAGACGGACTGGACCGGGCCCCCCAAATCTGGCTTGTCTGGCTCGCAGAAGTATCCTTCTGTAGGCGAAAATAGGGGATTAACTGTCTGCGGGGTAATGCAATCGGCCTCCCACTTTCCCCTCTCACCCTCCTCGAAACCCTTCTGTGATTCCTCGTAGCATCTCACCTTAGGGTCTGGAAAGACGAGCTCTCCATCCTGCTTCTGATGCAGGGGCGCGTTGGTATCCAGTTACTTCACTGGATTTTCGGATTGGTGAGAACCAAACTTGCTTGGCTTCCAGGTACGTTTTTTTTTATAAGAGGTTCCCCTCATGTGTCCATGCATTAATGTACTAATGCTAGTGTCTTTTTCCCCATAGGGGCCGGGGTACGGAATGCCGGGGAACAGACACCGACTCGAGATGAGAGGTGAAATCCTTGTAGAAATCAGGTAAGTCTTTAATGAGCGTTTTTTGGTAATGTCTTTTCATTCGCTCATTAACGCTGATGTCTCTTTTTCCCCTTAGGGGCCGGGGTCCGGAAATGCCAGGATGCGGCACGGACCCGAAATGAAGAGGGAATGAATCAACAGGTAAGTCTTAACATGGAGACTTAGCTTTCCTTATTCCCTTCTCTCTCTCACCTTTTGTTCTGGTCTTTTTCTCCCTAGGCGCTGGGGCGTAACTGCGAATCCGGATGATCACTGCTGAACATGGAGGCACCCTGTAAAGGTGAGTGGAATGCGGCGCTGCAGCGATCGACGCAATGAGCTTTTAAATAAAAGTTTTCCTTTTCAGGATTGTCGGCGAGATGTCTCCGGGATGCGGATTTAGCAGGTAAGGACTTTTCCTTCTTCTGTTCTCTTCTTCTCTTCCTTTGCAGGTGATCCAGGATGCTGGCAGGCGTGGCAGAAGCCAGGATGCAGGAGCAGACACGGTGAGCGTCCAGCTGCTAGATGCAGAACAATGCGAAGCACGTGTGGCTGTTCGGGTGGGGTTTAAATAGCCTTGGAAGAAGTTCCAGGTATGTATCCTTCCTCCAATCAGGTATGTATCCTTCCCCGACCACGCTCGGATGGTAAATTAGTCCCACAGGTAAAGTAAAGTAGTTCCTTTCAGGCCTCAAGGAGGCCGGGATCCTGCAGCATGGTCTGCATCAGGTAAGTGCACCCAAGCACTCCCATAATGAGCCTGGCGCCTATGGTGCCAGGACTGATGTCTTTTATGAGCCTGGCGCCATAGGCACCAGGACACTGTCAAAAGGGCCCCTATATGGGGTTGTTGGGTCCTTCCTTGGGGACTGGATGTCCGCTTTCGGGGACGCAGGGCTTGAACCGGCTCCCCGGGAACGGGCATCATGACATTGTTTGAGTTGGTGCTGTGCTGCAGTGAGGATGGTTTGATGTACCGCCATCAACTCTGCCACCTGACTACTTCGTGGACCTATTTTGTACACAGCAGAGGGTTACAGGGCATCATTCACCCAGGTATTCCCATGCCAGCCACTAGTTATTTTTCCCTGTGATTGTCAACATAGTAGGAGTACCCATCCACATAAACTGTGGGTATCCTCTGACCTGTGCCTTCCTCATAGACTTTGTGCGGGGAAGTAAGGTACGCCTCCATATTGTCATTGGTCCTTAGACTTTCATCCTTAAGACTGACCTCCACAGTAAAGTCTTGCATAGGCAGAATTGAGGAAGTAATTTTGGAATTACTGGCGTTCCCTGTTCACATTCGGTCACTTTGTAAGTATTGCAAAGGTTGGTGAGGAGTTACCACTATGATTTTCTCCCCTGGATGAATGGGTGGTAATTCTTCAATGCCTACACCATTGCCAGGAGTGCCTTTTCGCAATCATTGAGATTACGAGATTACTTTGTTGACCTTGTCGTGCTTTTGGTGTAATACTGCTGTTAAGCAAGTATCTGAGAACCCTGCCTCCAAGAAGAACTCCTGGTTCTTTATGGGGTAAGCCAAACAAGGGGCTTGGGAAAGGCTTCTGTTTAGTTGTTTTACTGCCTCAGATTGTTCCGGACCCCACTCGCACTTGACCGCGGCCTTTAATAAATGGACCAAGGG
Source organism: Ambystoma mexicanum (assembly GCF_040938575.1). NCBI lineage: Eukaryota > Metazoa > Chordata > Amphibia > Caudata > Ambystomatidae > Ambystoma > Ambystoma mexicanum. Next base: position 238,995,100 of record NC_090923.1, read on the forward strand.
TCGAGTGACCCTGTGTAGTCTTCAATGAACTTTCTACTATAATTAGTGAGACCAAGAAGGCTTCTAAGTTCTCGCAGAGTAGTAGGGTCTATCAATTTCAATAATGCTTCCACCTTTTTTGCCTGTGGACTGAGACCCTCAGGTGTGATTTCGTGCCCTAAGAAGTTCACGCCGGTCTTAGACCACTGTACCTTCTGAAAGGACAGTTTTGCTCTGGCTTTCTGCAACTGGGTCAGAACATAACGTTTGTCCGCTATATGTTCTTCCACAGTTGAGCTCCTGATTAAGACATCATCTACAAAGGCCAAGTTCTCTCTTTTGCCCAAATTGGGCATGGCCTTATGTAGGAAGATGTTACATTCGTTGCCGGAGTTTATGGATCCAAAGGGGGTCCGGGTCCACGTGTATTGCTGCCTGCAAAGGTAAAGGCAAGCTTGTACTGGTCTTCCCTACTCACGGGTACTGTCCGTTGGTCGGGTCAATTGTGGTATACACCTTTGACCCTTGGATCCGGGCCATTCCCTGATCGATGTAGGAAAGGGGCCATTGTAACACGTGGACCTGTTTATTTAACTCTCTTATGTCTGTGCACAGTCTCCATTTGGTTTGAGTATCCCCAGTACCGGGTAGTTAAAGGTACTGTGGATTGGACAAATTATCGCACGAGATTCTTAGTTTTTAATAATCTCAGTGAGTGACTCCATGGACGCGAGAGGTAACCGATATTACTTCATAAATACTGGAGCCATCTCGGGGTCTGTAGGAATGGTTGTTGAATGTATCTCTGTGCGTCCACAGTTATATGAATCCACTGCAAAGATATCCTGAAAATCTCAAAACACCTGTTTCAGCTTCTGTGCATCAGCAAGATTGATTCATTCTTCGGCCATCAGCTTAAAGCTTGGAAAGACCTTGGACGTGGCAATTTCAGCGGTATCCTCCGGTTGGGTGGACAGATCTCTTGTGATGGTGTTGGCCTGGACGGGAGGTTCCAAGGATGGGAGGTAGTCACTGTTGACTCGGAATACCACCTCATCCTTCCTAATGTCACAGGTCCCCCTCTTCCACACCATAAGGGCAGGAAGAGTACACCAAGAAATTCCCCCTTGCCTGGTAAAAAATCTTTTCAGGAGGGATACTGTCATCGATATGGAATCAGTTATTTGGAATTGGTTCAAAGATCTCATTACCTAAATCAATAGAATAATGTCGGGCATCAATGCCATTGCAATAAAGGTGTCTGCGCCCAAAGTGATACTTCAAGGGTCGCTGTTATCCACCAATATTCAAATGGTGTTGTGTTCTAGGTCAAATAGGGGTGTAGGATGTAAGTACAAACCTTGTTGTTGGAGATGATAATTCAAATGTTTATAGGTGTGCTGGTTCTTGAGGTACTGTCCTCGCTTAATTTTTAGGGGAATTGTAAATTGCCGCACCTCTCCTGGGATGGTAACCTCTTCTCTCACTTGAACTTTAGCAATTGAGCTGACATGAAGGCTTTCTCAGTGTTGTCGAAGCCCATGGGGTTACCCCCCAGTCAGGACCAGGCTTTGTTATTAATTAGGTCCAAATTAGTTGCGTATCGATTGAGAATGTCACTGCCTAAGTAAAAGTTGGAGGGGACATCTCTCAAAACCCAACAATTATGTTCTATGTTTTTGTTGCCAATGGACATTTTTAGCATGCACCTGCTAGGCAGGAGATGTTTGGAATTTGGAGTTTCCAAGCCCGTTTCCCAATTATCAATCAATTTAAATGTGGGAATGGTCTTTTTGGAGTTTACTCAATAATGCTTCGCTGATAAAGCTTCTTTCGTTATTCAGGCATAATCTGGTGAGAACAGGCTCCTCCTCTCATTTATCTGAATGGGGAAAACAGCTGTTCATCCTTTTTCTGGATGTCGGTCAGCCTTTGAGCTGGTTTTTCACCTTCTTTCATCATGGGATTTGGGTTCCTCTGATTTTGGACTAGTATAGCATTTCAGAGTATTCCGTTCCAGTGTGGAATGGCACTTAAAACTGGGAGGAAGGTTGATTTTCCAGAATGCAGAAGGTTTCCCATCACCAGTTTGTTCTCCTATGTAGATGACGATGATATCTGGGACTTGATTGTTCCGGAAATGGAATTATATTTTGTCGGACCGTTGTTCAATCATGTGGCATGTGCCATTCAAACTCACATAATTTGTGCTTTGTTTTAATGTAAATGGCCAGTTAGTCTGAGTCCAGAGGACCTTGTTCATGCAGTCAATCAGGGGTGACAACCTCCAAAGGAGGTCATTCTCCAAGAGACAAGGTACCCTCTGGAGTCACGACTATCACCGGGTATTTCACCTTATGTCGCTCAATTTTTATTTCCAGATCTGCAGTCCCTTTAATGGCAATATTATTCCCATTGAAGTTTCGGTTTGTTTCAGGAAGAGATGTGTGGGGAATTTGGTGACTCTCCCCCATTCCTGAATTTAGTTGGGCGAAGGCCTTTTTGGACAGAAAGGTGGCTTGTGATCCAGTATCCACCAGTGCTGAAAATGCACATTGACCCTGTACCTTGACAGGAGCATAAAATATTCCTTCTCTCTCCTCAAGGGGGCAAAGAAAATGTGCATTATGGGCCAGCTTGGTGGTTATCTTTTTCATAATGAACTATAACACTGTGTGATCTTGGACAGTTTTCTGTGTCAGAGTCCGGGAATCTGTAAAAAAAGATTTTGCACCCAGAAACAGGTGGGATTGGGAAGTCCCCTTTTTCCCCTGATTCTTTTCTGTCCTGCTTTTCCTGGAGACAGTTACCTGAATCTGTTTGGGGGGAGGAGACTTCTGATTTCTGTGTCCTCTCAGTGACATTGTTTGGCTTTAAGAACTTCTTGCTCTGGCTTAGTTTCCTTACCTACCCCATCAAAATCAGGGTCTTTTGGGACCAATTTTTCCTTGGGAGGATCCCTCCTTCCCTGAAAGAGAAGATTTCCTTCCCTGAATCCTCCAGGGATTCTTCTCCTTTGAAAGGGATGATGCATACTTCCTCCACAAAGTGGGTTGTCTTTGGCTTTCGATTTGTGCTACTTACCCTCTGTTCTTTTGGTTCCAGCTTTTCGGGGGTAGAAGGTTCATGTTCAGGCTCAGAGGTTTCCAGAGGTTTTGTTCTGGTGGGAAAGGAAGTTTCCTCTATGGCTACGCATCTCCCTTCAACCCAGGCCCCCTCCTCTGGAACCTGTTGGTTGTTGGAGTTTTCCTTCCGTCATTGCACCCTTGGGTCATCAGACATGGGTGTTAAGTTATTCTGGGCAGAGGTTTCCAGTTGGGGGTACTGTTGTTCCTCAACATGTGACCCAGGTCATGTATTAATTGTTGGACTTGTCATTCCAGTTGTGACATTATTTCTGGTTGGTAGGGAGGTCTGGATTCATACATTTGATGCTCCAGGAAATGGTAGCTGTCCCTTCTCCTGGAGTAGCTTGGGTAGTGGGAGTTTGCCTGAGAACCTTCCATCCTAGGTCTCCCTTCTCCCGTATTCGGGAATCTATTATCCTGAAAGTGGGGAGAGAGATTATTTTGGAACTCAGGGTTTGAAGAGTATCTGGGAAAGAAGACTAGGTGGGGGAGTGGAGTTTTACGTCCCTCCTGAAGGAGGTTTGGAGATATGTTTTGACGGATGTTTCCCAGCATGGTAACGACATGGTCGGTCCCCCCTTTCTGCCCTGCGGGAGTGTAAACATCCCTCCGGATGGGTCTGTTACCGTTGTATCTCGGACTGATGTAGGTGGCAGGACGATATGGAGCGTTGGTCTGGTAGCCTTCCTGGCTACCACCCAATTGGGTTGGCTCTGAGGGTCTCCTCTGCCTCTCGTTCTGCTGATTGGTGGGAGGAGCATTTTTAGGCCCCTGATCTCCAGGTCCAATGGGGGAATATTTTTCACCTCTGCCACCTTTGCAGCGGCAGGTGTGTTTGATATTTTTTTGGGGGGTTATTATTATTTTCAGAGGGATTAAGGACCTCATAGATCCTGGTGGCCTCTTCTATCACCCAATCCAGGGTCCTACGCTCATGGAAATCCCTTACTAGTTGGGTCATTATGTATTTTGGGTGCACATGAAAATACGTGTTGATGAACTGCCGGCTATTAGTGTTCACCCGCCTAGAAGTCTGTGCAAATGCTCCTTTCAGCTCCTGCATGAACTCTCTAGGCACTTGGTCTTTCACACACTGCAGGTTGTATGCCTCCTTGCGGGCCTCCTGCAGGTTCCTATGAATTGAGAAGTGTTTAACAATGGCTGCTGTATAGGAGGACCATTTTTGGCGATCTTGGTCCACCAGCCCTGCAAAGAAGCTGGAGTATTCAGTGGAGAATATCCATTTAGCAAATTCGATGCATTTTCTCTCATTGCTAATACTAAATGATGTCATCATTTGGTCATAAAGCTCTAGATGCTCCCATACCAAATATATGGAATTCTTATGGTAGGGAGTCATGAAGCTCTTTATGGCCTCAATCTGCCGAATTGGGTCTTTCACAAGACCTTTTTTCTTCGTGGCAGACCTCCTTTTCCACTGCACCTGAGTCCACACATTCTCTGACTCAGAGCTGCTACTGTTGGTGGTCCATTCCCTGTCCTCTAGGTACTCCCTTCCTTTATGAGGAAGGGAATACCTCCCAGAATTACGGGGTCTGGACTCTTCTCTCCTGTGGGCTCTCAGAGTCATTTCCCTTGTACTCCCCTTTTCGCACAGGGGACTACTCGTCCTCCTCATCCCTCCTTCCAGGAATGGTGGGGAATTCCCCCACCTCCCTGAAGGTGTGGACGTTTTTAAGATGCTCTTTTGAGGCCTAAACTCAGGTTCTTCTCTTTCTGAAAAGCAGACCAGGTGGTCCCTTTGTAACTTCATTTTCTGCCAGTCCAACTCCCTAATCTTCTCATCATAGGAGACCTCCTGATCAGAAGTACATGCCAGGGTATTTTTAAATTCCCAGAGCCCCCTGGTCTGGCCACCTAACCTATTACTTGGTAACTCTGAACCCTCATCAATGTCGGATAAGGCCTGGCCTTCTGGCTCAGTTGGATTAGGCCTGGGTGAGTCCTGCTGACTCATGGTTCCCTGTTCTTGAGAAGTGGTATGGATGAAATCAACTGCACTCTGTACATACAAGGCGGTGAGTTGGCTTGAGGTCCCTACTAGAGTGGTCCTCACTCCGTAATCGGGGAGTGCTTTTCCATACCCTTACTTGTCAGGGTCCCTCAAAGCCTGTTTATATTTAGCTATTTCACTTTCCAACCTCTTCCATTTTTTTTATTAGTCCCTACCTTTTGTGGTATGCAGAGGCTTGAGTTTTCTATTCTGACACCACTGCTTGAGTACCTTCTATCATTTTTACTTTGCGCCATTAATCAGTCTCTTAGTCCATTTTTCTCTTCACAATGGGACTCATTTTCCTTTTGTGAGGCCTGCATGGTCTGTATATTGAGAGAGCTTCTTATTTTTCAGGAGACTTATCGACTGCCCTTGCACTATTTTGGCCTGTGTTGCCTGTTCTAGGTCAATTTCTACTTGCCTCATGCGGTCCGTTAATTGTGCATTTTGTAACCTACTGTCAGTCCGTTCCTGAGATCATGACTAATTTCTCTCCACGTCCATCCTTAACTGACGCACTTCCTGAAACAGGGTACTATTTTCTTGACTTAATGTGTTATTTCCTTCCCTAAACTACTCTCTCTGCTGTTACAAGATGTTCAGATCATGGTGCATCTGATCTTCAACAAATTCTTTATACTCCCCTTGCAGTGCAAGTGCAATGCAGTCTCTCGCTCTACTTGCTGCTGTGTTTTCAACTCATCTTTTAGCTGTTCAATACGATTTTTTAATTTTAACTCTACATTTTGGCTCTGTTGCGCTTTCGCTTCTAATTGTTTTAGCTCTTTCTCGGCTTGATTCAAAAGCTCAGCCTGGTTTTGCACAGAGACCACACTATGCTGGTCTCTTTCTTCCATGTTCCGCATATGGAAATAAGTGTATGCTGTGAGCTGAGCCATTTATTTTGCCATCTTTGCTGATTTATGTCATGTAAAAGTCTGCCAGTGCCCGATGCAACAGCCCATTATCCTGCCATATGTACACATTTGACCAGGTAACCTCCTGCATCATTCTGGCTTGTCACATTTCATGTTCTTGTTCTATCTACCCATTCACCTTTTATCAACAATTTGGATAAGAGGTGCTTCCTGGCCAAATTAATTTCTACTGTGCTCATTTTGAAATGTGTCCTGCAATCTTTTCTATCCAAGGGCAAACATCTCAACCCTGTTCCTGCTTAGTTTCCACTCACAATGACACATTAAAATCAACACTGTTTTATTTATACACTGCCCTGGAACTCAGGTTAAAGGTCTGAATGGCTCCTTAAAGCAACACAACTTTCTATCCACTGCAATGCAATTACACCAAAATAAATAGTCTGTTGCTAATGCAACTGTCACACTTGAAGTATCAACTAAAATCCAGCCAGTAGCCCCCAGTTTAGTCATGAATTATTGGGTGGTCAATCTCAACTCAGGGAGTTCGGCTCCCCCCGCAAAGTAAGGTAGTGTGCAACAAAGTGCTTTGCATATTCAACTTTAGTGAGGCCTCCAACCTATCTCGTGCCATTCAGCAAATACCCTCTTTACCAACAAAGAGCTAGGTACTAGGCCGGTGTATAGTAAGAATATATATTTATTTAAGGTTTGACAAAGAATAATAGAACAACCGAAACATCAGCCACCAATGCTGTCGTACTACACAATATCATAATTTCAAATTACTTGCACCAATTCACTGACTTCTATTTCTAATGGACTTACAGATACTACAACACAAAGGTAAAATGTAGAGATGGACAGTTATTACTTTATATCAGATTTCTTGCAATTGCACCCATAGAACTATATAACACACACAGTGATTGCTTATTTTGTTATAAGGCTCTTCTCTCCCAGCAACCCCCACCTCAAGGCATCAATTAGATATGACCTCTCTGGTTTGAAGACAAGGTACAGAGAGTGGGAATACAATGGAAACATCATGTTGGCTTTATTTATTTACTAGAAAGGCAATGATGATTACATGCTTGAAAAAAAAGCTAAATTGTCAGAAGGGGACAAGGTGTCGAATATAGGATCCAGATAAGAAAAAAGATGAGTTTGCACTAAAGGAATACGAATAGAAGGCAAAGAAAGATGATCACATTTAAAACTGCTGAAGTCACATCTGGAATGTGATTCATAGTTGCTCTTGGCTCTAATGGAACAGTGGTACAACTCATCAAGCACTTATTTTTTGAGGTGGCATAAATGTATGTGTGCTTTGCAATCAGTGTTTCTAGCATACCATTGTCTAATGGATGCCTACCTGATTTGTTGTACATTGAAAGATTTAATGTGTCCCCTTTTAAAACCACCAGTAATTAATATGTACATCAAGGGGTTGTCTTGTAACTGTCGACATTTTCTAACAGAGGGACCTTCAAATACCCAAGACCATAACATAAAAGGGGCATGTTTAGAGTATACATTTACTCCCCCTTAAAAGCATCTTGACTATGATAACAGATGTGTATTGTTACCCAAATCAATGACTCTCACTTTATCAACCTCAGAAGGATGATGGGATGAATGTGCATGTGGGGATATAAATCCGTGACCATGAGGTACAACATAGATCCTGGAAGAAGGTGCATTAGTCCATGGAGCCAAACGCAACCTTCCGCGGCCACAGAACATTGTTTGGACCAAGGGATGATGCACCCTGCTTCATGGGGCACTTTGAGGAATTTGCCCTCCACCTTTTATCTTTCATGCACATCATCTCATCGACCTTGTTGTGAAGAACCCCTTGCACAGTTTTAGCAACATTCTGAAAATAAATAAGTACAGCTGGGGTGCGGCAGTGGAATTCATTGTGGGTCTGTGTATGTGTGTGGTGTGGGAGAAAGGGTGGAGGATTGTTGGCAATTCCGCGCTAGACGTCTGGGAAAAACAATTTGGTTCTAGCCCCTGCCCTATCCGCCTGATCAATGCCTAAGAAATAAGATTCTTACCCATGATCTGCAAAATGTCCATCCAGCCGACTGAGAACAGCACCTGTGCATGTTACAAAGAAGTTTTAGGTGGCTCTTAGCCTGTCAACCATCTAGATAAAAGGACCACCTGTGGTTTTTATAACTCGGGCAGCACTTTATCTGAGCCAAAACATGCATACCTTGCTTAAGCCTTAGCATTTGGCTTAGGGTAATGAGTGGATTCCTCAGTAACCCCCTTCCTCTGAACTGCAAATCTCTTAAAAATAAAAAAAAGCACAGTAAACCAGCTTGTCAGAATAGGATGCATCAACAAGGCAGCAAAGCGTTCTTGCATTTTCCCTTATTTCTGAACTAGCAAAACGGTAGCCCCATTTTCTTTTACATATGCCAGAACACCAAAATACCATTGAAATTGCAGTGTTTTAGTATAAAGCCTAAGTGTAAGGTACATCCTCAGGGGCTGTCATCATATGCCAAGTGTTGCTTAGATGCCACAATGTTAGCATCTCATTCGAATTAAGCTCATATATACATGTTATAGCCACCATACACATGTGAATGATTGCCATCTGGCAAGGATGTAGGAGCCCTGGCTATTTTGATTTGTATTACTAATAGAATGATGTGAGTAATTCTATTTAAGAAAGGGTGTTTTGCTAACTAGATCCCCTTCTCAGCAAACTCCATGCAAAAACAGAGCGTACACATGTGCCCTGCTACATCAGTATCCTGATTTGCAGCACATGCTCTCCAGTGGCACAGAACAGGTTGAGAGATCATAGCTCCCCTCTTGACAGCTGGTGTGACAGCAAAGCCACTTCAGCAGAGAGGATGGATCTTAATGTACACCTCTGCTCCAAAATCACATAACTATGAGATGTACTAACTGTTGGCAGTTGAAATCTTTAAATATAAGCCATACCTGAGTTAGAGTATGGTTGTCGTTATTTCTCATAATTATTAAAGCCATATTGGTATTATACACATGTGAACCCTGTGAGCCCATGCCAACCATGGATGGATTGTATATATTCTCCCTAGACCGGCTATCTCTGCTGAAACCAGCAAGGCATGAGCAAGTGGGAGCTGCCTCTGTTCTCTTCCTTTGTGAGGTTGGGTAACAGCTCTCTCCAGCAAGACAGTGCTTCTGCAGGAGCTGTCCTCAGTAAAGGATTCAAATGGCACATTTTACCACTGACATAATATTTTGGTACACTCAGTCATGCAAAGTGGCATTATTAAACTTATTTGGACATTGAAATCACTGCAGGTAATAGGAGTGAGACTGCCATGGACTTGCAGACAAATGTTTTATTTAAATAAACTCAAGGTTGTTGTAGAAATGACATTTTAATCATACCCTGTAACATCTTTAGACAGTGTCTGGGGCCTTTTAAACCCATTCCTGGACTCAAACTGACAATTTCTCTGTGTGTTTGTTTCAGGTAGGGTTAGAATCCTAAATCTGCTACTCCTTTCAAGTCCAAAATCTTACAGATTTGAACCCCTCCAAATGTGAGCACTAGCTGGCCATTTAAAATTGTGCCTGGACTCGTGCTGACTTTATGTTCACTATCTTCTTGTTTCAGGTAGGGTTAGAATCCCTTGCAAAACCCCCATCCTGAATCTTGGATCACCCCCCAAATTCATGCAACAGTAGGCTTTTTAAACCCATGCCTTTGGCCCAGTTCCCTTTCTTCTTGTTTCAGGTAGTGTTAGACTCCTAACACCTTCCTTCTCTTTCCAAGCCACCATCTTGCAGCTTTGAAGCCCCCCCTAAACAATTCTGTCTGCAGCTCATTATCTCCATCCTGTGATGGCGCTTTTTCTAAAAGAGGACTGGATGTTTATTTTCCATTTGTATCTTTTTCCTGTTGAACTATCTCCTGGTCAATTTGGTACTTCCTTTGGGTGTTCAATCACCTGGGAATCTGGAGCAAAGAAGCACACATAACTAAGGGAATCTTTCTGTGTCAATGGTCAGCCCATTTTAAGGGCAGACATAGCTAAGGGTAGGAATAAATATCTATCTCTATACAGGGTCGGACTGGGCCATAAAAGTGTCTCAGGCACCAATGAAATAGTGGCCCACAGTTACAAATGGCTATTCATTCCTTTTGTGACACTGTTTGAATAGTACCCAAGGGGGAGTTTTTTGATAAAATGTGATCAAATTGTGCATTTTATAGACCATTTTTTTCAGCAACACTTGTCAAACCTCATCGAACTGGCCCACATTGACATAAAAAGTGGCCCACATTGACCAAAAAAAACTGTGCCATACCAGCATTTGGCGTTTTTGGTTGGGCCATGGGCCTATTGTCCTATCGGCCAGTCTGAGCCTGTCCCTATATCTTTCTGTGCCCCTGTCAGCCCCTGATTGCCATTGTGTGTCACAAACATGATACACACACAAAACACAACAAAGCCAAATACACCTCTCCCCTGAAACAACTGTTTATAAACACATCCTTCTCAACTGTCATCACTGGCATTCTCCCCCCACACTGTTTCATCCACTACAGGGGCTATGAAACAAAACAGGAGGTGGCATTACCATTATTTATAAAGATTCAGTCACATTTAGCAACTCCATCCACCCACCATACATATTCTTTGATGCCCTCTCTCTCAACTGTTCCCATCCTTCACACCCACACCCCACATTCATCCACCTTATTTACTGCCCCAACACACAACTGCTAACTTCCACATCGAATGGTCTGACTTCACTACTAACAACCACAGCTACGCCTGCACAAAAATGTATATGGATGATTACAACCCAGGTACTTGCAACCCAGACAACAACCCCATATTGGTCAGTAACCACAATCCACTTCATGTTTACAACCTCGCCCATCAAATCACATGTCTCATACATGAAGCTGGCAACAGCCTTGACTAATTTCCTCCAAAAATATATTTCTGTGCAAAATCGAATCAGGTGTCGTGGTCATACCACTTTGACATTATCTTCATGTTTAGAACATCCCTCACCAGCCACACATCTACTGGTTAGAACAATCAAACACACTACAAATACAGCTCTCACACCATGCATACCATACCATACACCCCACACCAACCGCAAATCTCAGCAATTACACCACAATCACCAAACCACTCATCCAAGGAGCCCTGCGCAAAATACCGAAACGCCACAACCACCCTCAGTCCTGGTTGAATGGCCGCCCACTCCCTCACCATCGAACAAGAAGCCAGATGCCTAGGAAGCATCTGGCTAATGACTCCATGCATGTTTCACCGAGATCCCTATCAAAGACTGCAGCTTCAAATACAAGATGGCCATATGCAGCACTGAAGCCAAGAAATCCAATTCACCCCCAATTTCACAAAGACACTTCATCAAATCACTTTGCAAACCACTCGCCACAATTTGCACCTCCGTCTACTTAAGTATGAAATTTCCCCATGAACTACTTCAATTCCAAAATACACATCTGCCAAACCCTCTCATTCACAGTCCCTCTTCCACACCCCACTCGGAAACCCTCCAACGCAAGGCACACAATTTACTCCATCGTTAGATACACCCTCATCATCTGCACTGCAGTAACTAAAACAGCAAACTCCCTGGATGACGCATACCCAGATCAGGTCACATCTAACCGCATCACTACCCTGGCTCCACATCATAAACTCCTGCTGCTCACATGCACCACACCCTCCGCACTTAAAACAGGTCAAAGCTCCACCTTCCTCAAGCAATCATCCCTCGACCCCACACTTTCTGAGAACTAGCGTTATATCATAATCCTGCCATAACTCACCAGAATCATGGATTGTTTAGCCATGAGCATATGCCAACAACACATCACCTCAAACAATTTCAACCTCTTCCAATCTGGTTTATGCCCAGGTCACAGCACCAATCCTGCCACACTTCTCCTCCTGGGTGATCTCAACAACATCACTGATAAAAGACACGCAGCCCCTCTTGTCTAGCTGGTAAGATAGCTCAATGGGCTGAGCGCTCACTGCTATGATGTGTGAGTGATCTGCAGGTCGCAGGATTGAATCTCAGCATTGCCAACTCAGCCTTACATCCTTCCAAGATCGATAAATGAGTACCAACTTCAGTTGGGTGATAATTGCATGTAAATCTAGTTTCTTTGCTTTAGTGAAAACACTTTATAAATAACAAATTATTATCATTAGTCCTCCTTGACTAATGGTACTACTGATTTACCTCCTTCCTCTCTGACAGTACATAGTTTCTCTCCATGACCTACCTCACTAGGGCACTAGTTTTGTCTAAATTAGACTACTGTAATGCTCTATATATAGGCAGCAATAACTACATCACCTCCAAAATTCAGACCCTTCAAAACAATGCACTAAGAGCTGCCCTTAGTCTTCCTAAAAATGCCCATATATCAGACCTCAGGAGATCCGTCAACTGGCTCTCCACTAAAGACAAAATACTCCTCAAAACGGCATCTGACATACAAATGCCTTAACCACGCAGCACCCCAATATCTAGTAGACAGATTTACCAGACAAACAGCCGCACACCCCCTAAGAAATGCCAACTCCACCCTTTTGCTGGTACCCAGATTTAGGCTAACTAAATCTGGTGGGAGCAGCTTCCCTGTCAAAGCGGCTCAACACTGGAACTCCCTTCCCCCTGCCCTGAGGGAAGATCTCCCCTACTCACAATTCAGATCCAACCTCCCTTGTTGGTTAAAGGAACATGACGTCTAACCACACCGTACTAGCCTCTCAGGGATCCACTGTGCATTTGCTTTGCCCTCTTCAGGCACTCCTCCCACTAATTGTATATACCTTGTTTTTGCTTGCCGTTTTGCTTGCCATTTTCCACGTGTGCGCCTGTATACAGCATTGTAACCATGGCTGTACTGTATATATTATGCTGATCCTGTAACTTAAGTTGAACAACCCTCTTCATGCCTTCGCGCCCGAATACCCCTTGGTCTGGTGCGCTATATAAAAAATTAAAACAAACAAAAAAACAAACAATCTATGCCCCTCTATTGATACAATCTCACTACAGTTAAATTTGGGGTACCACAAGCATCCTCCATATCTCCCCTCCTCCTCAAACTATATGTTGGATCCCCCGGACTGATTCTTAGCACCCACCACATTAAGTTTCACCAATATGCAGACTGCATACAAATATACCACCAAATCTCCTTCTTTTCAAAACTCCACGCCCTCATAAACTGTTTCTCCACAATCACTTAAAAAGTGATTGTGGAGAAACAGTTTAAAAAGCCATGCCACATTAAGGATGTACATGCAGACTGGCACACTTGTAGGGTTGCTTTTTTCATTGGAATCAAGGGTAAACCAAACATGATAAGTGTGATTGCGTGGACAGACTAACTTACATTGGCGGTGCCAGTCTCCATAGTGTGGCATAGCATTTTTTTCTTGGCATTTAGGGTAAAGCAAATATATGTGTTATTATGTGGGTAGACTGGCCTATGCTGATGGTGCCAGTGTGCATGACTTACATTGAATGCAGGGCAGTCTAGCCACCTAATCACATGTATCATGTTTGCTTTACCCTTTATTACATGGTAGGACTGGATAAATTGTATGTAGTCCAGACTAGCCACATAATAACACCTATTGTCACGCCCCTTCGAAGACGGTGGTCCTTGTGGCATCGATGGACCTTAGGACGGCGGGTGTCAGCCATTTTTACTAACAAGATGGCCGCCGTAACTGGAGTTGCGGGTCTAGCCTCTGCACAACCCGGTTTCCAGGAAGTGCTGTCTCCCTACCCGAGTGTAGGTATATCTGAGACCTGAGACCAGCACAGAGTTGCGTTGCTACTCCGCTACAACAACGCTACGTAAGTTCGCTTCTAGGTTTCCTGATACGGCTTGCTAAACACTGCATTTCAGCATTCTAAAACTTTCCTGCTCTGTCCCACTTTTTAGTGCAGCTCTCACTGCCTCTCTGTCTCCCGATTCCACGGACTCCGTCTCTCTCTCTCCCAAGTTTGCCTTCCGGTCTCGTTCCGGACCGCGGTAAGCTTCATTCGGAATTCTCCGGTATATCTATTCCCGTTTCTCCTTCTTTCCCGGCTTACTATTCTCCCTTCCTTCGCATAGTTACAGGTCTATGTCACTCCGGCATTACGATCGCCCGTGCAAGACTCTGCTCCATCAAAACAGCTCCTAGCTCCGCCCTGCTAGCCTCTCAGGTAAAGATTTCCCCGTGGCTTCCCATTATTCTTTCTAGTTATCTCACTATTTCTCATCAAACCCTTTCTTATAATCATAGAAGTTTTCTGAGGGTTCTGACTGGCACCTTTTCCTACACATCGTTCCTGTTTAGGGTAATCAACATTTCTCTACATCTTACATATCCATATTTCACTTACCTGCTGATACTTACCAGTCTCTTTCTCTTTCAAGACGAACGTCCTCCGGACTTCACCTGAATCTCCGTCTGCAACTGAAGACATCATACCGCTACCTTCGGCACAGGGTTTTCTTCCCCAGAGGGTTTCCCTGGGACTTCTTCTCCTACCTGGTTTTATCTGGGAGGGGGAAGAGGTACTTGGGAGACTTTCACTTTCATCTCTCCGCTTGGAAGAAGAAGAGTCTTCCCCTGCAGGAAGGTGTCAGTCATAGGAGGAGGAGGAACAGAGGTAACGGTGAGTCCTTGGGGTAACCTGCCAGTTGTTTATAGTGGAATTAATATGATGACTTTCATTATATATGACAGTTAGCAACGCCCTTTAAATATTATTGAGTTTCGAAATATATTCTGAGCAGGTTATCTCAGGGGTTCAGAGTTACAAGTAAACATGGACGCATCCCAACAACAACAATTAGTCACTGCAGTACAGGCGTTGACGGCTGAAGTGCAGGCTTTAAAACAGGAGAATGCCTATCTCCGACAACAGGTAGGCAGAGTTCCTAGTTGTTCTGAGATACCTCCTGGCCCAATTCCAGGGGGTTTATACGATGGTAACCCTCATAAACTTAAGGCCTTTATTGAGGCTTGTACCGTTCAGTTCTCATTCAAGACAGCCTTTTTTCAGAGCGACCGTGATAAGGTAGGACACATGATTGCGAATTTATCAGGTCCCGCTTTAGCATGGGCCACGCCTCTTGTTACTACAAATAATGCCTTATTAGATTCTTACCCTGCCTTTTTGAACAGTCTTAGAGCCATGTTTAGCCGTCAGGAGATCACGGTTTCAGCCCAAGAACAGTTATTAGATTTCAAACAGGGATCTCAAGATCTGTTATCTTATATCACCAATTTCAAGCAGTTAGCAGCTGGCACGTCATGGGCGGACGATGCTCTGATCACTATCTTCCACAGAGGATTAAACGAAGAGTTAAAAGATGAGATCTCCCGAGTACCCAGACCTCCAAATTTGGCAGAATTAATAACCATGGTCATGCAGATGGACTACCGACTGCAAGAAATATTAAAGGAACGACGTCGCGGCCGTTCCGTGAGACAACCCATTACATACTCTACTAGTTTAGGGAAATCTCAGACGGAAGAACCCATGCAGATAGGGTCTACCAGAGGTCGTCTTACTCCAGAAGAGCGCAATAGACGTCGGGTCAGGGGCCTGTGTATGTATTGTGGTTCCAAGGAACACACAGTTCAAGATTGTCCTCTCATCCCAATCAAAAGACAGGGAAACGCCATTACCCAACCGCAAGGGGAACCGCGGCTAGGGAATCAGTAACAGGTTCCTCATCCTCTATGATACCATCACAAGTAACAGAGATCCCCGATCTTACTATGTTGGCCTTGCAAGTCCAAATCAAATGGGGAGATTCAGAACCCATTCTGGTCACGGCCTTAATAGATTGTGGGGCCGCGGGAAATTTTGTTGATACCCTCTGGAAGACCACTCATAATATACCGTGTTCAGTTAAGACCTTGGCTATTCCAGTCGAGTCGGTGGATGGTAGTCCGTTAACTTCAGGACCCATAAAGGAACAAACCATACCTTTGCGGATGAATATTTCCTCCCATCAAGAATCTATTGTCTTTGATGTAATCCGTACAGCACACTATCCAGTAATTTTAGGGCTACCCTGGCTTCGTGCTCATAATCCTTATATCAACTGGAAGGCGGGCACTGTTTTTTTGGGCTCTGAACATTGTTTGACGCACTGTCTCTTGGATGGAGCGGTCGGGTTTCGTCCTACTATCTCCATGTTGGAAAATTCGGGTTCCATCTCTATGTTGAACCAAATCCAGGAGTTACCCCTCGAATACAGACAATTTCAAACAGTCTTCTCTGATTCAGAATATGCAGAACTACCTCCACATCGGAGAGATGACTGTGCCTTGGAACTAATTCCTGATGCACCGATTCCTTTCGGTCGCATGTATGTCCTATCAGGACGAGAACGTGAAGTTCTTATGGAATATCTACAAAAGAATCTTCGCAATGGACTTATTCAAGAATCCACCTCACCAGCTGGAGCTTCCTTATTCTTCATCCCCAAGAAAGGATCTACGGAACTCAGACCATGTATCGATTACCGGGGCTTGAATAAGATCACAATCCCTGATCGCTATCCTATGCCTCTCATACCAGATATACTCGAAGCCGTTAAAGGAGCCACCATCTTTACAAAACTGGATCTCCGCGGGGCTTACCATCTCATCCGTATACGAGCTGGCGATGAGTGGAAGACGGCTTTCCGTACTCCTTTGGGACATTATGAATACAAGGTAATGCCTTTCGGCCTGACAAACGCCCCCGCTGTCTTCCAACGCTTTATGGACCACCTATTTTCAGACATTCTTCTTCACACAGTTATTGTATATTTAGATGATATTCTGGTTTTCTCTACATCCCCATCAGAACACCGTCAGCACGTGAAAGAAGTCCTATGGAGACTGCTTAACAATCATCTCTATTGCAAACTAGAGAAATGTGAGTTTCACAGAAACCAGGTTGCCTATCTAGGATACATAATTTCTGCAAATGGGGTAGCCATGGACCCTAGGAAAGTTTCAGCTGTTACTGATTGGCCTATGCCGGCGTGCATCAAAGATCTGCAGAGATTTCTAGGATTTACAAACTTTTACAGACGTTTCATCCCACATTATTCGCAAGAAATACTCCCACTGACGGCTCTTCTGAAAAAGAATGTACGATTCTTTTGGTCAGAGGAGGCTCAACTAGCATTTGAGAGACTGAAGGAACATTTCCTCACAGGACCCATTTTGATTTCCCCAGATCAAGCCAAGAGATTCATCGTTGAATCTGACGCGTCTCATCAGGCCCTTGGGGCCGTTCTGCTACAAGAAAATGACCAAGGAATAGAATGTCCTATAGCCTATCTTTCTAAGACACTGTCTCCCTCTGAAATAAATTATTCAGTGCTTGAAAAAGAACTACTAGCTATAAAAAGGGCATTCGAAGAGTGGAGACACCTACTATTGGGGGCAAGACACCCAGTTGAGGTCCGGATTGATCACAGTAATTTACGCGTCCTACAATATGCTCAGACCCGAAATAGCCGACAGGCACGTTGGGCACACTTCTTTTCACCGTATGAGATTGTTTTCACCTTCATTCCCGGGAGAGTCAATCTCAAGGCTGATGCTTTGTCTAGAAAGGATTATAACTCCTCTACGCCTTTCCGAACAGAGCCTCTGTTTCCCAGAGCCACATTCGTGCAGGTGGTTACCACATTTCTACAAAACGTGGCTAACTCAACTTTGCAATTTATCCAGTTGAATCCACAGTTTCTGGCAACCTGGAAACTTACCTTGGTCCAAGGATGTGCGTATAATAACAAAATGCTCTTCCTCCCTTCGAGTGAACTACGTAGAACGGTTCTGAATCTTTGTCACGACTCCTACCTAGCTGGTCACAGAGGTGTGGCTAATACCAAAGAATTGGTCCAGCGTAATTTCTGGTGGCCGGAAATGACTCGAGACATCATAGATTACGTATCCGCTTGCGCCATCTGCTTGCAATCAAAATGCCCGCGATCTGCCCCGTCGGGTCTCCTCTCAGTAATGCCAGTTCCTAACCGTCCTTGGCAAATGATTTCCACAGATTTTATTGTCGATCTGCCACCCTCAGACGGTTGTACAGTAATCATGGTCACAATCGATTACTTCACAAAATTGGCACATTTTGTTCCACTTCCGCGGATTCCCACCGCAGCCCAGATGGCAAAGATTTTTCTTTCACGGATTTTCTCTCTTCACGGACTTCCTGAGACCATCGTTTCTGATCGAGGTTCACAAAATACATCTCGATATTGGCAGCAAGTATGCAAGAGTTTGCATATCTCCCGGGCATTGAGCTTGGGTTTCCATCCACAGACAAATGGTCAGACGGAACGTCTAAATCAGACCCTTGAGGGTTATTTGCGTTGTTACATCTCCTCCTCACAAGATAACTGGTGTTCCTTGTTGCCTTTGGCGGAATTCGCATATAATAACTCTCCACACTCAGCCTTGGGGTTCAGCCCTTTTTTTTGCTCCTACGGATATCACCCTCAGTGTTTTCCCAGCGGTCCGGTCTCCGCATCTAGTTTTCCCGATGTGGACCTTCTCATCAATGCTATTCAGATGGGACATCGAACAGCCAGGACCTCTCTTCTGGAGGCCCAGGCCCGTGTCAAACGCTCTGCTGATAGACATCGCACTCCAGCTCCGAGATTGGTGCCAGGAGATGTAGTTTGGTTGGCTTCTCGATTTTTACCTCGTCATCTGGTGCCGTCCAAATTGTCCCCGAGATACTTCGGTCCCTTTCACATTTTGCAACGAATGGGGTCGTCTGCTTACAAGCTCAAGCTCCCTCCGTCTTGGTCCAGGATTCATCCTGTTTTCCATGTGTCGCAATTAATGAAGGACGTGGTGGATCGTTTTTCCCGTGCACGGATGGGTGTACCCCCTCCTGTCATCACCCCGATGGGTCCCGAATAAGAAGTGGCTGGTATTTGTGATTCTCGTCTTTTTCGGGGACGTCTGCAGTTCTTGGTTGACTGGGAGGGGTATTCTCCGGCTGATCGCTCTTGGGAACCTGCATCGGCTGTTCATGCTCTGGCTCTGGTCCGCCGATTTTTTCGGTCCCATCCAACTAAACCGGGTGGCCCGGGGTATTTGAGGGGGCATACTGTCACGCCCCTTCGAAGACGGTGGTCCTTGTGGCATCGATGGACCTTAGGACGGCGGGTGTCAGCCATTTTTACTAACAAGATGGCCGCCGTAACTGGAGTTGCGGGTCTAGCCTCTGCACAACCCGGTTTCCAGGAAGTGCTGTCTCCCTACCCGAGTGTAGGTATATCTGTTCCTGAGACCAGCACAGAGTTGCGTTGCTACTCCGCTACAACAACGCTACGTAAGTTCGCTTCTAGGTTTCCTGATACGGCTTGCTAAACACTGCATTTCAGCATTCTAAAACTTTCCTGCTCTGTCCCACTTTTTAGTGCAGCTCTCACTGCCTCTCTGTCTCCCGATTCCACGGACTCCGTCTCTCTCTCTCCCAAGTTTGCCTTCCGGTCTCGTTCTGGACCGCGGTAAGCTTCATTCGGAATTCTCCGGTATATCTATTACCGTTTCTCCTTCTTTCCCGGCTTACTATTCTCCCTTCCTTCGCATAGTTACAGGTCTATGTCACTCCGGCATTATGATCGCCCATGCAAGACTCTGCTCCATCAAAACAGCTCCTAGCTCCGCCCTGCTAGCCTCTCAGGTAAAGATTTCCCCGTGGCTTCCCATTATTCTTTCTAGTTATCTCACTATTTCTCATCAAACCCTTTCTTATAATCATAGAAGTTTTCTGAGGGTTCTGACTGGCACCTTTTCCTACACATCGTTCCTGTTTAGGGTAATCAACATTTCTCTACATCTTACATATCCATATTTCACTTACCTGCTGATACTTACCAGTCTCTTTCTCTTTCAAGACGAACGTCCTCCGGACTTCACCTGAATCTCCGTCTGCAACTGAAGACATCATACCGCTACCTTCGGCACAGGGTTTTCTTCCCCAGAGGGTTTCCCTGGGACTTCTTCTCCTACCTGGTTTTATCTGGGAGGGGGAAGAGGTACTTGGGAGACTTTCACTTTCATCTCTCCGCTTGGAAGAAGAAGAGTCTTCCCCTGCAGGAAGGTGTCAGTCATAGGAGGAGGAGGAACAGAGGTAACGGTGAGTCCTTGGGGTAACCTGCCAGTTGTTTATAGTGGAATTAATATGATGACTTTCATTATATATGACACCTATCATGTTTGGTTTACCATTAATGCACAGTACTCCAGGGTAACGCAAACATGAAAAGTGTTATTACATGGCTAGACTGGCCTACATTAGATGGTTATATTTTGTAGTATTTAGATAATATGTTTTCTTCAAAAGTTTCATTGCAAACTTTACCTGAAACAGGTTTAACATGAACATGCATTAGGTGTCATATAACAGTAAACATTGTCCCCATAAGAAAGTGGAAGCATTACCTATGTTTTAGCTTTCTGGTTCACGTTTCAAACATGAAGTTGTAGTAAAAAAGGTCCTTCTACAGAGGAAGTGTCTTGTTGAAATAAATATTGACTAGAAATTGCATTGTTGTTTCCCAGCCTGCTTTTGAAGACAGAAAGTTCAGAATTCAGTCAATACCAATAGTTATTAACTGCACTGTAAACATTTCGATTTACTTAGAGGAGGTCAGTAACGAACTGATACCATATTTTTGTGGGTTGTTTATTGTGTATGACACGGACATGTGCTTCTTTAGCCTCTCTAGCTGTTTCCTTTTAAAAGGGGTCAGGCTGTAATCACCTCATATTGTGACTGCTCTACTGAAGGAGCCTGCTGTTTGTAGGTTAATGGTGGAAGTGAAGTCAGGCCTCCCCCAGATTCTGAAAACATGAAGACCAATGTCATTTCCTAGTCACCGTGTGCTGGGGCTTTAGAACTGGAGGAGTCTGCAACATATGCTTAATGGAAACAATACAAAACTCGGACTTACCTTAACGCCAAGACTGCAAAATCAGCCTGGGCTCCCATCTTTGGAAACTGTTTTTTAAATCCTAACCATGAAATATATTTCTGATCGTATTATTTTATCATCAACAAAACACCTCTTCTCTAGTGCTTATTTGGTCAAAAAACGTTAAGTGCCATGGCCCAAATATTATCGAGCATAGCTGTTCCATGCCAGGGCAGCATCTTGTTGCCCACTGCTGCCTCAATCCACGGGTGATCCCGACATTGCCAACACATTTGGGAATGCAGCCGCACCATCCATTGGCACATGAGGGGTGATGTGTGCACTGCCCATGGCAAATGTGTAGTTTACAAATATCAATGAGATTTACAAACACCAATTAATATAACATTAAATGAAATACTAGTTCTATTTTACAATGGAACACACATTGTTTAACTGCATCTTTATGCACCTCATTCTTATCATTTTGCTCTGCTTCTATAGATGACAAGTGAAATATTTTGACAATCCATCCACATAAAATAAAACAGTGTGTTCTTGCTCTAGTAATGTGATGGCCAAGCACAGACACAATCATTAACTTGCCTGTTAAAGTCCCCAGCAAGATCTTCTTCTAAGGGTCAGCACAGGTACTCTTTCTTAACCATGGCCTTTTCCCTGGTCTTTGGCCTGTGTTGCTGTTGCTGGCTAATTTCTGCCCTTTTGTTTCATCTCTGTGCTGGTTGCTCCTCTGCTCCACCAATCACAGTAGCTATTACGCGGCCCAAATCAGTCAATTGCCAGTGTGTTTAAGACTCAGTGAATGTGTGGCCTGACAAATGGCTGCCTATCGGGGCACCCCATGTTGGCTATGATATGATATAATATGTTTTAGCAAGGGTGGAGTTAATCGTGGCGGGACTCCCTTTCTCCTGCGCACCTCCTCTTTTCTTGTTTCCGAATCTGACCAGCAGCCTGGATCCCGGTTTGTCGAGGAACCAACTCCGGGGTTCCCATTTATTTGTGAGAATTGTGGGGATGACAAACTCTGGATCAGTTGGGCGCTGGTAGGGTATGGTGGTCCAATGGTTGCTGTTGAGCGATTTGATCAATTATATGGTCCAGTCAGGTCATAGTCATTAATTTGTTTATTTTTGGTTAGTTAGCACCAAAGAAAACATCATTGTAGATCCACCCCCCCCTGGCACCCTTATCTGGTAGGACCAGATTACAGCATTTTGAACTCCACCCCTTAACTCAATTGGGTAAGACTCTGCTTCTTCTCCATTCCTTCAACAAGGCTGTTATACCAATTTATTTTGGCCCTTGACTCAACTAATTGACTCTCCTTTTCCTTTGTCTCCCTTGGTACATTGTCTCTTACTCTGTCTCAATTTTACTGGAACTGTAACTATACACCTCGTCATGCCTAAATGTAACTATCAATTGTTATATGTTCTGCCCTGTTATTCACCCCGTCACCACCACTCCCGATCACAGGTTTTGCTAATTAAAAATCCGTTGCCACAATGCGCTTCCATTCCTCATTACTGAAACTATTAAATACATGCATATTGAATGGAATATATATGTCATAAATAACAATGGGTATCACTATATCACTTCACGGTGCACATCACAACATCATTAAATCACAGCCTTGAAAAAGATTTAGGTTGAAACGCGCGTCGGCTGTGTAGCGAGTTACCATGTCAAAAAACTTGTCATTCATTTCTACAATGATGTTTTCTTTGGTGCTAACTAACCAAAAATAAACAAATTAATGACTATGACCTGACTGGACCATATAATCGATCAAGTCGCTCAACAGCGACCATTGGACCACCATACCCTACCAGAGTCCTACTGATCCAGAGTTTGTCATCCCCACAATTCTATGATATAATATGATTGGTTATTTATAACGCGCTTAATACACAGAGGTTTCGAAGCGTGGACCCGGGGATCAAACCTGTGTTGCTCCGTGTCGTCCTGCTTCCAAGGCGAGCACGTTGCCCCTGAGCTATCCTACCAAGGCTGCATACCAGAAGGGAAAGGGGTCGTGTCCAATATAAGAAAGGCCCTACATATGTGTCCACTGAGTGCTCCCATTTGCAAAGATGAAGCCGAGCAAAACCGGTGTGTGCCACACATCAGCCATGCTACTGACTCTGACACATGTGCATGTACACGCCATCCTGACTAGTTGAATGCAACTTATAGTGCAGCCATATGGCTCTTCCCTGCATCAGATCCCCAAGCCACCAACCCTGCTGTCGGGTGTTACAGTTTT
The DNA here is from genome assembly GCF_040938575.1 of Ambystoma mexicanum. Lineage (NCBI taxonomy): Eukaryota > Metazoa > Chordata > Amphibia > Caudata > Ambystomatidae > Ambystoma > Ambystoma mexicanum. The sequence goes on from NC_090923.1 coordinate 239,018,375, forward strand.
CGATTGGGACCAATGTCATGTAAGACGATGAAAACAGTGAGCAGCCATTGCCAACATGAGCACCCAGCATTGCCATCTTTTGGCTCATTGTTATTCATGAACATAGATAATTTGCAGAGAAGCACCAGCATGGTTTATGAATAACAGCGAGGGGGAGAGCCAGGGATGCAGTGGCACATGGCTTGTCCACACTATCATCATGTGTTATGTGACTGTGGCATATCATTAAATTGAGTCTGAGACAAAAGTGGAGGTGCCGAGAAATAAGTCTTAGGACTCAGCACCGGCAAACATTCGCACAGAGTAATCAAAGCTCTCCTTCCTCAATTCTGTGTTTACCATATCATATTAAGCAGCCTTCCATTCACACTATCACATATCCAAATTCATAGATCAAAATGCTCTTGTACAAAGAACAGCATATTTATTACAATACCTTTAAAAAAAGATTACAGCAGCTAAATCACTGATAATGAAAGTCCATTTACAGAGCAGGGAGGAAGACAGGGCGGAGAGCAAAGACATTGTCGGTCTGATGGCCGGCGCCCGGCACGCTTCTTTCTCGTTGTGACATTGGTACATTCTTGTTTTCAATGGACTTTCGTAGGTGCCGCACATCAGAAATTCTGAAGTTCTTGCATTTTGCTGACATCAATTCAAACATTGTTCTTAAAAAGGAAATTTGTTTTCTGAGTAGCCAAAGTGAAATAAGAAGCCGCCGGGAAGGCTAAATCCAAGACATAGACATGGAACACTTGATCGGTCTATACGAAGGCCCGAACTTTGTGCGGATTGCGATGCATGTCCCAAATGCTCTTCTCTGGCTGCTATTACCCCTTAAGGTGTCTGTCGTTGTAGAGTCATGGGGTGACGGTGGACAGGTTGATGATTGGAACACGAGGGAAATTCATATTCGTACAGCTTGTCTTTAATCTAATGTTTCCAACCAATCTTTCGGGGGGGGTTTTGCTTTGAAAATAACAGCAGTTACTATTATCAACAAAATTGCCATAAATGTATGAACATTAGAAGCGTGAAAGGGAAAGATCCCATTACTTTTTTGTAGCTGTGGCCCCCGTGTTACACACTTCACTGTGGTGGCTGTATTGACCTACTAGGCATGCACAACTTACAGTCCTGCAGCAGAGGCACGAGTGGAGGGTGAGGTTGCCAACATTACATGGTGGGCAAAAAATGTTATCCAGGATTTGTTGGCAAACGTTCCAAACACTAGTAAAGCTCCATTAACTTGTGGACCCTTGAACACAGCTTGTAGTGTTGGCGTGATTTTACAGAGCTACACCTCTCCCAAATGCATACTACTTTAGAACATTGCTGAAATAGAGACATTTGGTCACTCGTTGTTCATTTTCACTGGATTTAAAATACACAAACCTAGGTCTTAATTTGGAATACAAACTATGCATTAATGCTGTGTGCGGCTGAATCAGAGCACCTTCGTGCACAGCAAATAGCAGGGACTTATAAACTCATGTAGCATGCAACGGTGTCCAGTTCGAGATACACAACGAGTGCGTCACATCCCTTTTTTGAAAACTGGTGTCCAGATGAGTGGAATGCCAAAATTGGTGTTGGCAAAATGATTTGTGGAGCATTCTGGATTGCCCTAATATATCAGGTATTATAGTGATCAGGGCATCACATTAAGGGGGCAGGTCTTCTATAGAGCGATGACAGCGGGTTGGGTGGGAGAAGTGAGCATAGGGTTGGAACTTTTTACAAGATGCCATTTCCATTGGTGGCTCCCAAGACCCTGCTCCTTCACTGGCATCTCCTTCTATTTCACCATGCCCAGATTGGGCATGCCCACTTCCAAATGCCACCCTGAACCTGCAAGGTCTGTGCAGAGACCTTATGTTGCCTAATCTTAAGGGGGAGTGATTTATCGAATCCTTGTTATTTCTTGACAAACTACTGCCTATTGATTTACTGTTCCCATTCTGAATGTTACACTATAATCAGAATATATTTAGCAGAATGGTAGGAAAGATAAACATAGGGCTCACATGATTTATGGTATACGTTGAGATCCATCTGTGAAAGAGTTTCGAACTTCAAAGTCTCTTCAGATCACAAGAGATCGACATGGTCAACCAATACTCTACTCAGGACTCAGCTTTATGGCTAAGCTAGTATTATGGGAAGGTATTCTTTGAGACCAAGTCCCACCACCCGTTGCTGGGTATGTTCGACAACATTACTAGTCCAGTCTGCATTTAGGGATCATGTTATCTCTGTACCTGGCATTGGAAAGTGAACAGATAAATGGTGCAAAGACTTCTTGAAGTCTAGTCCAGCCACCTGCCTACTTGGAAGGTCCATGGAAGACCTGCATGGTGCAGTGCATCTGCTCTTTGTTGCATGATGAGCCCTGTAGGAATAGCTGCACGTCATTGTCTGCTTTGCTAAATGAGATGGACATGGATTGGGAGAGTGTGGCATGCCTAACTTTCTTGGGGTTCCCTGGTTGTTTAATATCTACCTTTGACCCCTGACCTACCTCAGGAGAGCAATGACTTTAGAGTATATGATCTCAGGTGTTAGAATGGTATTGAGTGCTGCTATTACAAATCATTATCCAAAATAACGAATGATTTTGAATGAAACATCTGATTCTTTGGAATAAACCAATGCAGAAATATAGGCTTGAAATCAAACACCCAATTGAGTTCATTTTTTAACTTGATCAGGCGCTGACACACACATTTATGCAGTGTCAGGCAAAGTACCGTTTTGGTGCCAATCTCCTCTCTTAAACTGGGGCCTTAATGTTGTAGCGCCATAATGTTCTCTACTAGTGCCCCTGTGCCCTTGGCAGTCAAATATAACTGTGGGGCTCCGGCCCTGACCTTATCTCGTAGAAAGTGCTTGTGTTTGAGACCCACATTGTTGTGAAATTTAAGGCACCAGAACGGGTAACTAAGAATGTGTGTGCTTATGTGTGATGCCACTTCCTAGAAAGAAGCGGCACACTCTTCGTGTACAATGAAGATGAGAAGCATCTGGCAACATATTTTGTCTTCTGAGGTCCCTAGAGAAGACAGCTTAGAATACCGCTGAGACTGAGTGTGTGACACAATCTACAGCTCAATTATGGGCAGCACGAAGAAGCCAACAACTCGGATGCCGTCTACTCTTGATCCCAACAGCGGGTTAAGTTACTTTGTGACTTTCGGATGGTAAAGGTTGGATAGACCTTCAATGGAAACAAATGGTGCTTGTCTGTGATGGCCATCTGGGACCAGTGAAAGAGTGTTACTTGAGAGGAGCGTTGTGGCCTCCAGCAGGGTTTAACAGGTTTCCAGTGAAGTTGCATCAAGAGTGGAGAACCACTGTCCAGGTTAGATGAGCACAGTCCATTTATTCAAATGCATACATTCCGTGTGCCAAAGCGCTGTACATGCTTACAACATAAGCAATTACAAAAGTACATGAATAAGAAAAGGGGGGTCTTTGCAGTGGACGAGAGGAGAAGACATGTTGGAAGAGATGCTTAGGGAAGATCCAATGGTAGAGACAGAGTATATGGAGTAAGGGGGAGCAAGAAGGGTGAATGAACGAAAATTGGATTGTGCACAGGGAGCGTGAGAAACAGTTGATAGAGAAAAAGATGAACACTGAAGGGGATGGAGGAGACGGGTACACAGGTACACAGGAGAGATAGGCAGAGGCAGGCCGGGACACAATTAAAGACTTATACGTATGGACTGAAGGAGGTTGTTGACACTTAGCCCACAACAATCAGGGCACTTTCCATGCTAGGTTAAATATGGAAATCCCCTGATATTAGCTGTTTGCTGCACCCAACAAGGGAGCATTGCTCGAAGGCCATTGGTATGAAGAATTAGGTAGCTGGGCCGAATGGGATAGAACTACTCAGATGTTATTCAGGGGGAACTCTGGGGCCCTTGGGTGTGGATCATGGTATCACATTACAGGAAATCACGGGGAGCATTAGGTGAGCCTTATGAGAGGGCATCAGTGGGGTGTGATGGGCTGGAGCTACTCTGTGCCAAGTGAGAAATGGTCACTAGTAGATAGGGTGCCACAGAAGCTGTGTGCCTAATAAGGATTGGATACTGCCACCTCAGGGGCCACAGCAGAGGAATGTGCTGGATGGAATGTGATTAAGGGAATGTCAGAGGGTAAATTATATATGTGCCACTTGGAGATGATTAATGGTAGGCCAGGGGCTGCAGAAGGTCTGTGCTCAATGAAAGATAATTACTAGCATGCCAGGGGTAGGAGGTGCTTCGTACCCTACATGGCATGAGTACTGACAGGCTGTGGGCTGGAGAAAGCCTGTGCCCAACGATTAGGTGCAGAAGGAGAACTGTGCCAATTGAGAGATTTTTTCTGGTAGGTTATTTGCTTGGAGAAACCTTGTGCCCTAATGCGAGATGAACCTTCGGAGCTTAGGTGCTGAAGGAGCTCTGTGCCCGATGATTGCAGATTACTAGCATGCCAGAAGCTGGATTAGTTCATGCCCAATGAGTGATTATGACTGGTAGGTCAATGGCTTGGCAACCCTGTGACTATTAGGTGGGCCCAATGGAAGAGTGCACTGTTAGGAGGTCAGTGGGTGGATTGGCTCTTTAACAAGTAGACAGATCCAATCAGGAAGCATTATTGGGAGGTCAGAGGTGATATTCGTCTGTTCTTTTGTGAGTGTTAATTGGTTGCAATGAAAGAGCATCACTGAAAGATCAGAGTGGTGCTCTCAGAGGGGGTGACTAATGATGAGCCAGCGGCTGGACACACGCTATACCCAAAAGCATATAATTACTGGTCGTTACTGGGTTCTTTCACCAATCGATTAGCCCAATTGGAGAGGATCAATGACAAGTCTTAGCTATAGGAGCGCTGTGCCCAGGGAAAGATAACTACTGGTATGTGAGGGCTTGGAGGTGCTCAGTTCCCTAGATGAGATGAGAACTGGCAAGGTTGGCTCTGATGGCGCTCAGTAAATGTGAGAGGGGTTTAATGGAGAAACCATGACTGCGAGTCACCAGTCACTTAATATCCGATTGGATTAGGAAGCCTTGGCTTTTCCAGGTGATATGGACCTCTCCAGTAGTGGGCATTTCCTGCTAACAAAGTGCTGTTTTTCAAGGCATTATTGCTTCAGCTGTTTTCTTATTTCATTGTAAACCCTATGGGCCAATAATCCAGACTGACTGGGATATTCTGATCACAAACCCAGAATTTCCCTCTAATGACAATGCAGATGTCTCCTACTTTTGGCTAACCTTTTTGTGTTTTTTTTTTAATGGTGGCGACCGTCGTGTTCTTAAAGTACAGGCCCATTTTCTAGGGAAGGGGCGCATTCGAAAAAGGAACTTGTTGTAAAAAAAAAACTTCCATCAGAACAGATATATGTATAGAAACACCTCTGTACAGGTGGTTAGAAATGCTACATCATATCATATCATAGTTCTGGACTGAGATACTGAGATGCCAAATGCACAGAGATGATGTGCAAGGGTGGTGTGTTACTCAGTGGAACTAATCAGAAAGGGTTCTATGCTTACAGATAACTCTAGATTGAGATCCTGGTCTTAAAACTGGTTTGATAGAATTTGACATCACCTTTCACTGAAGAACACTGACGTACAATTGGAAGAGGTGCAATTACTAAACTTATTGACTGAATTTAATGTTTAAGACCTAAAGGCTCTCGTTGACAATGCCTACTAAAACAAAAGTGTGAAAACCCCACAAAGCTGATACTTAAATGTCCCTGGCCTGAAAACTTTCATTCTGTCCTAACAGTGGGCAATCTCAGGCTTTCGGAAATACTCTCATTCCATTGGCTGTGGAAATGCATCATGCACACGAATAACCTGCTCCCGTAGCACCGCCAAAACATATAAGCGAAAAGGTTGAATTTATTAAATTAATATGGAGTAACTCCAGTGACAGCTGTCAAAGTGCATGAACTTGTGGGTAACCGAGAACATGCCAGCACATCCAGTTACATGACATGTTCGTTCATGAGATGTGGCTCGTATAGTGGGTTGGCTCTGGCAGTGATGGCCTCTGACCTCTGAAATGACTGCGCACATAGGGCAGCTAGCAGTGCATAGTTACTATGTTCTCATGTCTACTGACTCGCTTGAATGGGGTGGGAAATGTCTTTTTTTGCGCTATTCCATTTCAAGTTCCAACTCATCAGGTCACATTTAAATTAAAGTAAACATCATTCAATCAAAGACAGCTTAAAACATTCTGTAGCCAAGCATCATTTTGCCTATGTTGGTTGCTTCTAAGAATTGGAATATCCCTCCCAAAGTTTCCTTTTCATCCAATGCATGGTCCAGATACTTTTTGAGACCCCAAATGTTGGCTTCATAGACCTCTCAGGGAGTGAATAACCCACATTCCTATGATGGCTAAGCAACACAGAGCCCCTGCAAAACCATACTAACCATTTCATAGTCCTCTCTAGTTCTCTTGGAACATAACACCTCTACTAGAACTTTGTCCAACTTTATATATCCACATATATAATCTGTCTGCTTATATATATATATATATATATTTCATGATTTTTGCCTGCAGCATTTTACAGCAGAGGAAAAAAAAAGGATATCTACATCATATGTTAACTTTAAAAAAGTCTATAAAACACTAAATATATAATAAAAAATATGCATACAAGGACTTTTGTAAACGGCTTTGGTAACATCGTCGCAGGGATGTCTTCTTAATCAGTGCATTTGCAGAGTTGCTCCCCGGGGAAACGTTCGACAAATCTCTCTGTACATTGAGGAAGTCTTGTGTAATGCCATTCCGAAATAAGCTTTGGGCTTCCTTTATAAGGTTCCATTTACAGAAGTGCTTTAAAGAGCAGGTACTCTAGTGTTCTGAGGCTGCCTCTTCTCAGCCGGGCTGCTATACTCTTAACAGGGCAGTGGTGGCACTTCTTCGCCAGCACTTCTCTGACAGTACCTGCACTTATTTTCCTTACTTTCTCTTCAAGCACTGAGTTATAGGATGTACTCGGACAATGAAACCACATGGGGATCTTCAGAACAAGTAGCTAAACGTTGCTTTAGATATTGAATGCAGAGTCTGTAATTTAATGTAACTTCTTCTCCGTTTTCATTTAGGGCCAGAAATACCGGTCGTCATAAGCTGGATCTGGCTGTGAGGGAGATCATTATGGTGCTGATGGCAGAGAGCGTACAGGCGTTGGAGGTGGAGGCGCCGGATCCACGCGCGTAGGCATCTAGAACAGCAGAGAACAGCATAAGGGAAGATTGAGGCATGTGAAGGAAAGGACACTAAACATATGCACAATAGTTCACATTACATTCTTTTTGATACATCTGTGTATTAGCTGTACAAAAGGATAGGAAGGTTGTTCTAAAATTTCCCAATATCTATTGATATTTTTACATGCATTCACCTCAACATCTGGAATAAAGTCTTGTTTTCAGAGGTAAGAAAACTGGTTTCCTGGATAGAGGAGTGGGCTCTTTACAAGCAACGTACCGGCACCCATTCCAGACCGGCAGACTACAACTGTGCCTGCCGGGGCCACTGCACCCGGCATGGTCTGGCCTGCTGGGTGCATCAGCCCCGGTAGACACGGTTTTCACAGAAGCACCGGCACCATTAGCAAGAGTTCTATGGGAATGGGGACTTACGAATTCCGCCAGCTGAGATCCCGGGCCGCCGGGATTTGTAATGTCCCAGTAGCACCGGGATCTCAGGCATTGGAAATGGTGTTACGGGGTTACCACCAACCTTGTAATGAGGCCCAATGTGTTGACTGTGAATTTCTGGTACAGACCAATATCCTTCCTTGATGGGGCTAGCACAACTGAGATGGGGAAGGAACTTATTTGGCATAAGGTGTCCAAATGATGGCAGCAGCAAGTGAGTAAAAATAGCAAAAATACATCTGTGTCAGTAGTGTTGATCAACGTCTGTCCTAAATTGTTGGCTATAGTCTGACCAAAAGATATTAATTCTCTCCATGTTATGGAGATGATTGAGACGATGCATTTTATGAAGGGATGTAGGATGGAAACTGTTCTATAAGTACAATTCTATTTTTGGAGAAAACTGCAGTAAAAGATGTCAAGTGGAGGGCACTTCTAAGAGGGTAAAATGAGCTAAGGAATTCTCTTTAAATATTGTTGGCCAGAATTTGGTCAAGAGATGGTCATTCTTCCAATGTCATAGACATAGTAAGGACAATGTATTTTACTAAGAGATTTAGATGAAAAATGTACTCTTTTGAAAGTTCTATCTTCAGTGATTCCTAAACATCTTCATACACCAAGGAATAGTGGGGTAGTTGGGAGAATTCCATTAACCTTGGCATTATGGGAATACTCTTTGGTAGATGTAAAATGTGGCAATAATCAAATTTAGATGAAAGAACCTGATTTAAGAGATCCTTCAATATTGTGAAATTGACTGATTATGCATTTCAGTCCCGTCTCTGAGAAATGTTTCAGGAAACACATTTGCCAATGTTTGCCATTATCACTGCATCATGGGGGCTAATTGGAGCACCATGATTAGGAAAACATCTATTCACATATTATTTCGGAAACCCTGGAAACAAAGAAAGCCAATTTTTTTTCCAAATCACAAGTTTAAAGAAAATACTAATCACATTATATTAAAACAGTGAATGTCCACATGTTATTAATTTGGGGACTCTTTAAGACAATCATACGATGCCCTTAGAGATTGCATGATAACCATAAGATTTCTTCGTTACAGTATATGTTGTCACATACTTGAAAAACGATGGTGTGAAATTGGCCACTATGATTCAGTGATGCCTACTTGAACCAGAAGCCTGGTTTAAATAGGGTTCCAATCTGACCATATTTTGTTAAAGCCGAACTGACCAGCAATGGTCATTGAGCTGGATTTTCTCATTCAGGTCTGAGATCTGGCAAAAAATGTCTCCCCTGATCCTGAAAATCTAATGTAATTGATCTGCTTTTGTTGATGAAGCCAGGAGTCGAACTCTGGTCATCAGGACCAAAGTTGAGTGACTTATCATCCAGAATACAGGAATGTATGGTTAGAATACTTGGGAATAATCCTGTCAGGATTATACTCTGCAGAGAATATTCAAGAACAGCTTTGTAAAGAGGTGCAACATTTCTAATTAGCTTGCAGCATTATAGGAAAGGCTCCCCCTTTCTTTAATAATGTATTAATTAATTTCCTGAAATGTAAATGTTTATTTAGGAGGGGGAAGGAGAGGTTTTGAGAAATGTATGGTAAGGTTGTCACTGTTTGAGAAACAACAACTGAGGGTCACGTCATTTCTGGTTCACTTGTGTATTGAAAGAGAAAGAGTTGGAAGGAAGGATAGCCCAGGGGCAACACATTTGTCTTGGAAGCAAGGCAGCACTCCACACAGGTTTGAATCCCGATCCCGTGCTTAGAAACCGCTCGCTGGTATTAAGCGCATTATAAAAGAACAATTCAATCTATAATTATAATTCTCCATAAACTCGCCCTACGTATTAAACTTCACAATGATGTTTTCAGGTGTTTGAAGTGACATACCTAAGCGGCATGTTGATGAACGCTGTATGCAGCATAAATACTATTTCATGCAAATGGTGTCCTGTTGGTAGATCTCTTGACATGAAGATATCAAAGTATTGGTATTGGGCAATGTGACTGCTTCTCTACCAATATGGGTTCATTGTTCTAATCCCTTTGCAAAATGGCAGAAGAGCATTCACCAGACATTCCTGTGATGTTCCTTGTGGGTGGGGAGACACAGATATGTGTCACACAACCCCACAATGGCTATCAAATGATCCAATCCACCACATCAGCAGCCTATCAAAGGCAGTGGTGGTACCCCACGACCCACCCACAGAGGCAGCCGTGTCCTTTTTCCTTTTCTGTCCCAGAATGACCTACTAAAGTCCTAGTGAGAATGATCATTGTGTGCAAGGTTATCTGGAACTCAGTGATTCTAACTCGTCCCCTGTCCCTGTTGCCTCTGATGTACATATTTCTTTCATGGTTACACTGAGATTGCTTTGTGGTTTCATCTGGATGAGGAATGCTCTGCATGGCTCATTTTCTTATCTATGGCGCAGTTTTGACCGCCGGTGTGCGTGTGTATTTGCGCAGGTGTCTATGCCTGCCTCCGTCTGCATCTGGATGCTGGTGAATAACAGTAGATCGAGCAAAAAGAGTGTTATGAAAAAGGAAATGCTTTCAAGATTTTCTGATAGGGAATAAATACCATTCGGGGGAAATGATTCCGTAGACGCGCCCCAACACGGAAAATCGCCTGTCAGCGACTAATAAAGAAGTGTCAAAGTAAAGATCATATCGGTTTCGCTCGTTGATAGGATCCTATCTTGCACATGAGATATAGAGAAGCCAAATCGTGAACACGGTATCTTACAGCTGCTGTGTTGACGAACGCCTTTTCCGTGTACAGTATGATTAACAGAGGAAATTGACTAAGATGTACGAAGTTTCAATATGCGTCAACAGCTGCATTTTAAATCCAAAAGATATTTTGTAATTCCTGCATAGAATGCATTTGCATAATCGAGATGTAGTATATCATTATTACCTGATGCGTCAGCCACTGGTGCATGATCTTCTTGAGGTAGATGAGAGTACGTCTGAGCAAACTGAAGCAAAACCACGAGGACTTACTACTTCATTAACTTGAGGAACTAGACTCAAATCAAGTTCCCAGACAACACTAAAAATCTTTCCCTTATTAGGGGAGGCCATTGGTATGCCAAAAAGCAAAGAGGAGGGCAGCATCGACAAAGGTCTCTCAACTGATGTTTCGGGCACCACTAACATTATCTCATTCTTTAGAGGATGACGACAACGTCTGTTATTCAATACCTGCTGCCTGATTTCTTCGAGGCAGAGGTAAAGATCAAAATTAATCTCAGAGGGAACTCAGGCCTTGAAGTAGAACTGTGTGTCATCAGCATAAGAATAGAAGCGCACGCTGGGTTTACGAAGACAGTCCATCAAGGGTTGCATATAGATACTAAAAAAGGGGGGGAAATGCACATACCACAGATCATGGGATAGAAGCAGAAGTCAAGGGACCTAAAGTCACTGCTTGGGACCTGCCATACAGAAAACTGTGACACCAGTCAAGGGCTGGTACACGTGCCCCAAGCAAGAAGATTTTTTTTTAAACAAGAGATAAGAATGGAATGGTGTTATCTACCATATCAAAAGCAGTGGAGGGATATAACATCACCCGCTAGCACAGGTGACCACTTTAAGAATTAGCTGAGCGATCATCACAGCCCTGCATTCCATCTCACCATTCTAGTCACTTGCACCAGATGCAGGCAAAGCTAAACACATCATCATCCCAGCCAGAATGCAGAGCATTTTCCGTTCGGTGCTTAGAACGGAACCCTGATTGCAGCGGGTCCAGGACCTGGCTAGCTTCACCAAACCTTTGTAATTGTGCAGCCACCAGTTTTTCTAGCATCGGTGAACAGTTGCTAAGCACATAAGGGGATACTTGTGTGGTTTTTAAAAGAGGAGAAATAAGAGCTGTCTTTTGGGTGAAAGGGACCACCCTCTAATCCAGGAAAAGATTAAGAAAATCAGTGATTGGAGTGCTGTTGAGAGATGATTGCATTAATCATAGGTAAAGCATGTCATTTCAACTGAATCCAAACTCTGCAAAAGTGGGACGATCAGATCCTCTGTTACTCGCTGGAAAATACTTGCTGGCCTACACCGCTTTCTTGCTACTGCAGCACGCATGCTCGAGGCTTTGCACTTTTGGACTTTAAGAACTGTCTTAACTGCCTCAGCCAACAGGCTTGCCTCTTTATTCATGGCTACTATGTCTGCTTAATCATGCATTATAGCTCGGCTTCGCCCATTGGATATGACTTACTATCTAATCATATTTATTGATACACTTATAATATTGACTGATTTCCACATGAGACTAGGGTTCGAGACCCTCCATTATGCAGAGCTCCAGAAATTGCTCGTGACGTCACACTCCCTGGCAAGGCAGGCCCGTGTCCCACATGCACAGTGCTTGCCATGCTTTAATGTAAAACTGCAGAGGAGGTGGCGTGTGGGCGTGTTAAGGCTACTTATTGCCAGATTCTTGTTCACGGGACCATGGTGAACTGCAATGTCTTACGTTCCCCGTAGGGACGCTAGTTCAGACGCCCCCACTGCATGCGCATAATCTCAGAGCTCACCCGCGTTATGTACACTCAAGAGGAAGCTGCAGCGCAACCTGTGTTCTGTGCACCACGCCATCCATGCACGCCCATCGCATTGCGGATAGCAAAACTGATCAGGCAATAACAAGTGCAAAGCTTGGGGTGGGAGGACGGTTAAGGGGCAAAGTGTTTCTTTTAGAATCAAGAAAATGCAGAGCAGCACAGGTTGGAGTCCTGGATGGACTGGTCTTCGGTCTTAAGTGAGTTATAAAATATTAATGAATTACAGCTGTCCACACGTTTAGCGAAACAGCCGATAAAGCCTGTTGAAGTGGGAGTGCGGTGTTGATCCTCCAGTCAAATACCCCAGGCTAGGTTTCAGTTATCGAAATTGGGACATGGGGTGCGATATGATAGGATATGATAGGTTATTTATAACGTGCTTAATACCCAGAGGTTTCTAAGCGCGGACCCGGGCGTGGAACCTGTGGTGCTCCGTGTCGTCTTGCTTCCAAGGCTGGCACGTTGCCCTGAGCTATCCTTTCCGCTTTTTCCATTCCTAAAGCAACTTTTTAAACATATTTCAATCGTTATGTTCAGAAAGAGGTTCAATTAAGGAATCCGGCAAGCGTTGGTGCTGTTAAAATGGCACAGTTCATAGGCTTGCATTGCTGGGCCTGTTTTGCTGGATTGGATGTGGATTAATTTAGTAACATTCTGTCATCCTGAGGCCACTTCTGGTCTGGCAATTAATGTGCAGTTAGTTAGAGAGGACAATGGTTTGGATATAGATAATAATGCACTCTTGGGAAGAAGAAAGATGTCAGGCTAGGGCCATGCTGAATGCCTATTTGCTCTCCTAGGTCAGGGGTCATGTTGATCCAGAGTGCCACCACTGCAGTGGCTAGCCTATCGGATTTTATTTGTTTTGGGGCGGGGTTGCACTTGCAATTTAGATCTGGATCATTTAATTGGAACGTCATGATCATGTCTTCGTCTGACATATCAATACTTTGGTAATTCCTTGAGGATTAGGTTCCATGTAATAATGTCCCCGCAAAAATGTCCCCTGACAAAAAAGTCGCCATTTTGTGCGGTGACATTATTACATTGAGCAGGCGGGGGACACTCCCACAATCCCCGTATTTTTTTTTTTAATGGGAGCAGCAACCCGTCCCAATACATAATGTCACCATATATAATGTCGGCAATTGCTTTTCCCGGTGACATAATGTATGGGGACATTATTACCTGATACCGAGGATTATTCATAGGGTATTTAAATATGGCCTCTGGTGCACTGGTGGGAAAGGTGGAGCGTTCTTCCGAGGGTGGGTTTGTGGAAAGAAGTGTTCTTTGTGCTGCACTGTGAATGCTGATGCCACCTTTTAAGCCATTGGCAACTGGTAGTAAGATGCCTTCGCTACAGTTATTATTTTGGCTGCTTGCAGGTGCAGGGCACAGATTTGGGGATTGTTTTGATGCACCTGATGGATGGCAAATGAGATCTTCTGTACTAACTGCTGCATTCCAAACACTCCTTTCCGTGTGCACCCTTCTGCAGGCAAATCAGAGTATTGGAAAAGGATAGGCACAGGATGGAATTCTGAGGAGTGCATGTTCCATGAAGCAGAGCGAGAGCCGAGTCTGGCCTTTTGGTTTAAAGGGTGTAGTTGTGCTGCAGCCATGGTCCATTTTTTTTAAATGTAATACCCAGCTTCACAATACCACTACCAACGAGCCGTGTACCTGAGCATTAACCAGCTATCCCTATTAATGAATGGCACCAGATGTTATAGGATAGGATGCCTGTCATAGCATGTGAATAACCGTCCAAATGGCAAGTTCGGGTAGGACTTGAGCATTTGATGACAGCCGCTGGCAATTGGTGACTGGCTGGCAAATGCCTATACAGGACCAAAGAATAGCGGCTGCATCAGTGCTTGTTTATCTGTGCTACTAAGGAGCACCCCTGGTTTCTGACTGCCTTCTGAATAAACACAGAAAAGGCTAGGAGCAGAACATGGAAAATGAATGCTAACCAAAATCAAAAGGCACGCAAACAGAAGAATGTGACATCTCTGCACCCCGCGCGCCCTCACAAGTGTCTAGTTAATGTCTGCTGTGACTTCTCACTGTATAGAAATGTATGCGCTACTGCGTCTCGTGACGCTGCATTACCCCCTGGATTATTCATCCATAAAAACCTCCGCGCGCGCACTCTGCAGAGGTGGCAGATCTGCCACTTGCTGCATTAGCTCCATTTATTAAACCTAGCTGGATTTTCCGCGATATCACAATAGCACGAAGCCCCCTAGTGCCCCCTCCCACACTTGAGAATGAAACAGTCTTTATTCCTCACTCGGGTGTGTAGCTTTCTCTGAGGAGACGCCATTTCCTTTCTCATTATGTTCTCGTGTTCGCGTTTCTCGCGCCTTGTCACGTTGACGTCGTATCTCTTCCTGCTCATTTTACAGGATGAATGCGTTGGTTGCACAGTCGGCGAACCCAGAGAATCGGGAGTAGTTCGGTTACCATGGGACGACTGGGCCCTTGTAATAACGACTGGGAATTGGTGACCATGGCAGGTGGTGTGGGGGGAGTTGGTTACATTGGATTTAGGCTCAGACAGTTTGAAAAGAGCTAAAAAGAAACATTTTCCAACATGTACATATCATCCTGGTACTTGCTAACAGGTAACTGTTGCCCAGATAGGCCCCTCAAATAAGGACACAAGACCGGAGCTCACAAACCCATCTACTTTGTTGGAATAAAACTTGGAACTAACCCATTCCATCCACAATTCTCCTTCTTACACTTAGGTCATTAAACACTCCCGCTTACTCTGGAGCCTTAAAGGGACAGAGGCGGGTAACACCACCCCTGGACAGATGTTCACACGTCCAGGTCAACACTCTTCAACCCAGCGGGTGGGCGTGGCCCCGTGAACAGGGGGTGGCCTGTTGGGGTTGCTCATGATGGCTAGGGTGCCTTGCAAAGAAGACAACGAAGCCTGGTGCAACCCGAGTCACAAGGTCCCTCACAGGCCTGTACCTGCAATGCAGGGCGTGGGATCCTTGGAGATGACAGGGGCTCTGTGAGTCGGATAGTCGTATTTCAGTGGGGCAGGGGGCTGTTCTGGGCTGCTCCACGTGTGCCAGCGTCTCCACATGCTCCTTGTTGGCGTTGGTGTGGGCCTGGAGTGCCTCAACTGCTGAGGAGTTGGTGTGAGGCTAGTGCTCGCATGTAGTAGTAGCGAGCGTTGTTGTAGGTCAGAGCGGGCCTTCCTACGCACTTGCCACGTGTAGGGCAGGGCCGTGCAGTCTAAAGTGTTGTTCCTGCATGTGTCGGTATATGCATGGAACGTTGTGGAAATGTCGAGACCCCTCGGCGTAGCAGCATGGTTAGGAACGGAATGTTTACAATGTTCATATCAGGGCTGTTACGCTGATGATGTGAATACGAACATTGCGAGCATTCCTACGTGGAGATATGTTCAGTTCCTCCGTTTTGAAAAGAAGGCTCTCTCAAGAACACACCCCAGGTGCATGCAGATGTTGTAGGACGCAATGATGTTAGGCGTATGAGCGAAAAATGGAGCACCAGCCTTCCGGTGGATGGAGCCTGTCAGCACGTGGCTTTTCTCCAGTCACTCGCCACACGGATTGTGCAGGCAGGAACCAGCAGGATTCAGTGGCAGACTTAAGGCAAAGGGCCCCGTGGGGAGCACCTGGTGTGGGCCCTAGGTGGGCAGGTCATGGAGGCTGAGCTTTGGGTGGGCGGTGTTAAGTGTGGTCACAAGAGCAGGACGATGAGAAAGAGGGGCGAGGGAGACAGAGGGGCAAGGGAGAAGTGAGATGAAGGGATGAGAACGAAGGAGAAAGAAATATAAGTAAAGACAGAGAGGCTGGGAGAGGTAGTAAGAAATAATATATAAAGTGAGTAAAGAGAAAGAAAAATGTAACATAGGATGGAAGAGGAAGTCGTGGGGGAAGGGCGATGGGGTTAGAGAAGAACACAGGTGAGAGAATGGTAGAGAAACAGATGAAAAACGAGATAGGGCGATGGAGGGGAAGGGAGAAGAAGGCGGGCCGGACAAGAAAGATAGAGAAACACGCTCAGAGAGCTACAGAGGTAACAAGGTGGGCCCCTGAGGGCAGCCTGTGTGCTGCAGGGGAGCCGTGCAGCTGTTATACGCAGTGCTGCGGTCCATGAATTCCCCTCTGAGCCGGGCCCTGAGTCTCTGACTCAACGGGCTAGGGACGGTCCCTGTCCTGGGGCTTCCTTTGGGGCAGCCCCCAACTTCAGGGCGCACATCAGTGCAGGCGGCAGTTCCCTTCACGGCTTCGGACTGTAGTGTAGCGCCTAGGGAAGGAAACCGCAGCGCTAGCGAATAAGACAAGAAACTTGGCCCATACTTGGTGTCCTGCCTCCAACACAGCCAACATGTAACTCATACCTGGTGGCCTGCCTCCCCATTCCCAAAATAACAAACGCACACTGCAACAGTTCTGCACTTCTTTCACAATGTTAGGCTAAAGTTTTGACACTGTGAAAGAAGGGCAGAACAAACGCACACACGACTCAACTCGAACTGGAGTGACATCACAACAGAAAGGGCCTTTTGCTGTGTGGAAGGGCCGGGTGGGGCCTGCGACAGGGGCCCCGTCGCCATTTGTCTGCCTGGCGACCGTTAGATCCGCCTCTGGCAGGATTGCTGGGCACTGCGCTCGAGATCGAGCGCTTCACTGTCACGGCGGGGTCGCCGGCGTATTGGTTGAGATATGCGGACTGCGTATCTCCCTATGGGAAAGTCGGGGCATGGTGGGATCACCAGCCGACAGCACTGTAGGAGCGCAGTGGGATCAACCGCATGGAGGACTGGGCTCCAGTCTGCAGAAGACAGCCTCGTTGCCAGTTTTTGCCCGCATGGCACCCCCCCAAATAACAAACACATCTACTTCATTGCAATTGCAATACAACTTGGAACGAACCCATTCTATCCACACTCCTTCTTACCCTTATGTCATTAAACACTCCCTCTTACTCGGGAGCCTCTGTATTAAAGGGACTGAGGCGGGTAACAGTAACAAGCACCTAAGGCTGGATAATGTGTGTGTTAAGGCTAACGAACCAGCGCCTTGAGGAAATGTGTCCTGCTTGTAGAGCTGGCCTTAGGGCAGGGCGTGCAGGGCAATCGCCCGGGGCACCATAGTCCCACAGGGTGCCATTAATCCCCCAGGACACCAGCTCGGGGGAGCCTTTCAAGGGCTGCCCTGAGCTGGCGTGGTTGGAGAAGTGTCATTTTGAAATTAAATGCGGTCGCAGGAGCAGCCGCAATTAACAACAATAGGGTGCTGTCACCCGATTGAGATAATTACCAACCCTGCATGGCGCAGGAGTGGGACGATAATCTTCTTAATAGGGTGCTGCCAGCACCCTATTGTTTTTAAATTCGCCGGCCCCGCGAGCGCATTTAATTTTAAAATTACATTTCTCCCGCCACAAAAAGAAATATTTGGCTCCTCCAATGCCCCCCTCCCTTACCCCCAAATAGACCGGAGGTGCGTCAGGAGGGGCGCAAAATTGTTCTTTGTCTGCCGGGGCCGCTGCTGCCACTAAGGCCGTCACAGGCTGCTTACAAGCGACTAATAAATATACGTGCATTTAGTGTCACTCACATTAATACAGCACAAGCAGCAAGATTGTGCACAGTTACATATACATGTGTGTGATCCGTCAGACAGCCAGGAAGGCAGAATTCTCAAGCAGCTCAGCCCAGTGCATCCTCATCGAGCAACGGCTTCTCCTGCTCCTACAGAAGAGCCGGGCGGAGCCAGCCTCAACATTTTGTGGGAGGTGGATGACAGTTTTAAAAGGTAGTCGTGAGTGGGGTAATTAACCCATTGGGCTATCGACTTCCACCTGAACCACCTTCTGGGCCAGGCAGGTTGCATAGGTGTAACTTCCATCCTATGGCCCATTAGATGCATCTTTCATCCCAATTCAGGGAATAGTTTCCCAAAGAGATGCCAACCATTGGAGGTGTGAGCCAAGGAAAATATGAGGAGAGCAGTTACGTCTTCTTTTCCTTTTAGGGGGACTATTGATATCACCTGGTCAGGCTTGTGTCCTCTGCTGCTGTTGCCATGTTAATGATATTTCCAACGTAAATATCTCTGCTCTCCCAGGTGAGAATGTTGACAGTCCCTTGCTGTAGTACTCCTGTCCGATCAGCATCCGTAGGCTGAGTGTCACTGCAAAATATTGCTTTCTGTCGGCAACCTCCTCAGTTTGGAAGGGCGTGTCGTGTGCCCTACCAAACCAGGGGCGGGCTCAACTACTGCTTGACAGTATGCAGCTGGTCACGTGAACCTTGCAGAGGTGCTTCAAACTTCCCACAAGGTAGCAGGCACTGAAGCACACTACATTGTTTGAGTGCAAGTTGCGCATGGGCAAACCGCTTCAGTACTTCCTTGTTACGCGGACAGGATTCGGAAGGCGTCTTGCCTATCCCTAATGGGCCTAGTATGTAATGCATTACACCCGCTACCAATATCACTCTGGGATACGCACTAGTTGTGGACATTTTGCCAATCACTCAAAGACCCGTTTGCTTCTGACGGGGAACCTCTTCATTTGCGTAGTAAGCATCCCCAGGTCAATCAAGCAGCACAATTAAAAAAAGTATGGGTTCTTATTGGTCACCTGTACACTCTGCTTCACAGAAAGCTATGTGCAAGAGCCAAAAGTCATCTGTTATGTTATGTATATTTATACCGCGCACCACTACCACCCAAGAGCAGTCCTGACAAAATGTATCTTGCATTTCTGTATCGGCTTACCCTGCCGTCCATGTTCATGAGTTAGCCGTGCTTTTAGATTCCTGGTGTCATGTTCCCTCACACAGGGCTCAAATGTGTAACATGAGGACATTATGAAAACATGAACCACCTAAATGACTTATAGGAGCTATATGAAATTAGAAAACTAAGAATGTCAATTGATTAGAACGGATCTATGTGATTATTGCGACCACTTTTATTACGACAGGCGAAAATGCCGACTTTTTTGTTTTTTGTTAATTTTTTTAAACCCCCCTTACACCACATACATATGTCGGGGGAGAGACCCCCACACCCATCCCATATTACCATTATATTATATACCCCCCACATATATATATGGTCTAAGGGGGGGTCTAAAAAATATAAAAGTCAGTATTTTCAGCCGTCGTAATAGTGAGGGCGACATCTTGGGCCATTACCATTAGAACGAAGGGGGCGGTCATCATCATGGGGTCTGCCCTTAAGTCATGGCTTGGAGCATGAATGTGCAAACAATACGTTGGGAAACAACATTACCAATTCGTGTAAATGACTCTTCTCAAGATCTATAAAGCTGCTATTTTATTTATTTTACTTTATTTAAATATTTATACAGCACTGCCCCTACCCAGACGGTCCTAGAGGACTTTCCAAAGTTCAAAGAGAGCTGGTGAGATGTTACAATGTTTTTTCTGAACAGGATAGCAAGATCGGGATAGGTGGGCGAGATAGATTGGCTGGATTAGGCGGGAAAGAGGTGCGTTTCTAGGATTTTGAGGACGGTGAGGTTGGAAGGGGTGGTGCAATGTGTGGTGCGAACGTGTGGTGGGAGGGCCTTCCAGGCTGTATGCGCCCATTGTGTAAAGCCCTATTTTAGGTGCAGGTTAGATTGAAGAGTGGCATGTGTATGGACGTTTGGTTGGCTTGTCTGGTGTTTGTGTGGGTGATTGGGTTCAGTTTATTGTGAAGGATGGTGTTTTCAGGTGTAGGCCCTTGCGTATGATGCAGAGTCATTTGAAAGCAATTCTCTGGGTGATTGAGAGCCAGTGAAGGAGGGAGAGAGCTGACGTTATGTGTGAGTGGTCGGTAAGTGTAGAATGTGTCTACCTACTGCTTCCTAGGGACTTGAGAGGAGGCTGTGTGAGTGGTCGGTAAGTGTAGAATGTGTCTACCTGCTGCTTCCTAGGGACTTGAGAGGAGGCTGTGTGGGTTGTCTGTGGTGTGTTCTTTGATACAAGGGGAGGCCAGGTGCGTTGCGAGTAGGGCAGATGAGGAGGCATTTTTTTGGATGGGTTCAGTTTTAGGAAGTGGGTGGCCATCTAGGTGGGGAAGACGAAGAGGCAGTTTTGTCGGCCTGGTGTTCAGAGGGGGAGGAGATCTTCAAGCATATGTGTGGTTTGTCTGTGTACTGATGAACGTGGATGTTGTGGCAGCTAAGGGTTTGTGCAGGGGATGTAAGATAGAGGTTGAACAGGAGTGGAGATAGGGGAGATCCTTCTGGTACCCTGTACTTGAAGGGTGTGGGATTGAAACGGCGCCATGGAGTCAAATTGTGTCCTGTCATGGAGGTAGGGTATGATCCAGGTTCTCTGACGCAGTGGTCAGTTTTGGCGCAGCATATGGCCATCTTCAGGGGTTGCCTGGTGGAGGGGACTGTGTTCTTTTTCCACGCTCTTTCTAGGTGTCTGGATTTCATATTAATGGTGGGAAGAGAGTTGTTGGACCATGGCCTGTGGTGGCGTGTGTGAGGTTTTTGTTTTTTGAGGTGGGGGTGCTATTTGGTCAGGTTTTTGGCTGATGGTGGTGTTGTAATTTTGCAGAGGTATGGTGGGGTCAGTGTGAATGGGGGGGGGGGGGTAAGAGTCGTTTGAGAGCAGGGTTTGTGATGCGCTTGATTTGCCTGCCTGCAAGGTGTGCACTGGGAACCAAAAGTGGCTGTGGACATGTTTTTCAATGTGGCCCCATATTACTCTATGCAATTGAAGGAAGCGAGCAAGCCCAAACCTTCAAAGTAGATGGGATGGGTGATCGTCCTCTACCCAAGACATTTTTTGAAAAATTGGTCCAAATGCTGAACATTAAATCACATCTGTCCCCAAATAGAGATTTAAAAGGTGCTTAAACAAAACAAAACAAAAAATGACATAAAACATTTCTTAATAGTAAGAAACATAATACTGGAGGCTTTATGATAAAATCTTTGCTACAATGGGGATGATGAGTGATGGGAGGAAGAGGACTGCAGTGATTGGGAGAGGGGGTAAGAGGAGTTTAATATCAGGGTACCCTCACTAAGAGGCTCGTGGCATAGAGGCCCTGCAGGAAATCTCCAGAGTTCCCTGTAGGCCAGTCCACCCCCACTGGCTGGGGGGTGTTGGGATGTGTTGATGATGCGGGAGTGGTGTGGGAGAGTGAGTGTAAAGGGGATGGTAAAGTATTCCGACCATGATACCCAGATGCGATTTTGTTCAGGAACCGAATTTGTGCAGGAAATCCGGAGCTCCTGGGTGTGGCAAGCTATGTGCGTGGGGTATGTCATGTGCTGGGTGGGGTTCCAGGGGTTCAAATAATAGTGGCGCTTTTAGCACTTTGTGATGAAATTAAATAGTGTATGGAAATCCAGCGGCTAGGCTGTTGCTGAACTCAGAATATCTGGAATGAGGTCAATAACAGAGAATAGTAAACATTGTAGAGCACTCATAGCCTGGCAGCCAATCACGATCCAGGGCCTCCAGGCAATATTCACCAGGGTAGCCATGGATCCTGACACCTGTCAGGATTGCAACATTCTTCCTGGCACCCATCTCCCTGTGCTCCCTGCTCCTGTGCCTTCTCCGCCACACTTAACTTGTGGCAGCAGTGGTGCCACCCGTTCCTGCCGGCCGTTCCATTACATTCTTGCCTGCCATCCCCAGTACACGCCACCCTTGTCTTCACTCCCTCGCTCACAGCAGCTGAGGCCCTTTCTTCATTTCCACAGCATGTAGGCGGAGCCATGGGGGAGCGAGAACAACGGTGGATGCCTGAAACTGCTTTGGAACCAGGTCTGGGTGCTAATGACATTATTGCCCCCACCAGCCCACGCCTTGCTTTATTCAGGCCCATAGCGTAGATGTAAGATCCCATAATGCCCGCTAGTGTGGGCAATAATGCTTAGAACATTGGAATGTTGGCAGTTGCATTGTAGATTATGCACTGGCAGAGGGCAAAAATTGATGGTATAAGTTCTTTGCCCCCGCATTCCAATATTTATTCTTTGGCTCTTCTAATTTTGAACAGAACAGTCATTTAGTGGAATGTTTAAAAAAACAATAATACTCTCTTCTAAGGCCATTAACACGTGGTAACATCACTTGCCCCTTGTTAAATATCCTCTTTTTGCTTATGACATTACTTTTGGCAGTAAACCATGAAAACCCTGTAACTACGAAGAATGAGATGTTATGTTGTTTGGAATTTGTATAGCGCCTACTGTAATTGGTATGGCCTCAAAGCGGTGTGAAGTTGAATTCCCTTTGGATGACCCCAGCAAGAGGATTGAGAAGTGATGAAAGGATTCGTAAAATGCATGTGTGCTTTTATAGTCATAGAGATGGTAGGCAGGGAGTGGCTAGGACCCTCACAGCAGCCCGTAATTATCAGGTGGGGGGGGGGTGGGTGCTGTGCCAAATTGTCAAGGAGTCAGAGGGTTCATAAGAGTAAAGCTATGAGAACAGAAGGACCGAATTCTGCATGGCACTCAGCTGTACTCTATGGAAGGAGCTCTTCGGCCCGGGGGTGATGTATGTTTAGGGTGGATGCAGTGATACAGTGTGTATAGCAGATCAATGTGGCTGTGCAGACCAGACCCCCGGAGGGGCACGGCTGTATTCCCTGGGATGCAGTGCATGAGAGTTTGGTTGAAGACAGACTGAATCCAACGCGGCAAAACACCACCGCGGCAAGAACTACACTGCAAACACACCCTGTAAATACGGTGGGACGAGAAATTGCAAGCGTGGCAAAAACACAAGATTGGGGAGATTCAAATCAGCAAACCCACAACTGGAAACAAGGTGAGAAGATGCAAGTGTGGCAGAACACAACATGTGGCATTATTGCTAAATTGATGCGTGCATTCTAAGCATTTTGATAGGCTAAAAAGTAAAAAATGACTTTGATGTGCTAATGATTATAATTTTCTCCAATTGTCGTACACTAGACTGAAAGCTGATGCATTAGCAGGATGATAACATCATATGATAGCTACTTTCCCATCATTCCACAAACGCCTGGTTTTCTAGTTTGCTCCTGTCCATTTCCACAGCTTAGAGTCTCTACTATCCTGTCCCATTGGCAGCTTCTTCTATTTATATGTGAGTCATGCGGCGGTACGTTTGACCATGCATGACATGCAATGGTACATGAGCATACGAGGGATGTTCCTCAGCACGACCCAGCAGTGACTGAGGGGCATGGGACATGAGCTGATAGAACAAGGAATCTCAGTGTGCTACAGATGTGGCCTTTTACCCCAACTTGCCAACCATCATGTTATCGTTCCTCTCCCAACTGTAATATTATCTATATACCCATACAGTCTAACCCCACACAAATATAGTTTTCAGCAGTCTGAGTGTGTAATATTAACATGTTTCATAAACTATGTGTATTTAAAACATGTTATTCTAGAAATCCGTGTGAAGAGAATGGCTCTTAACCTCATGAGGCCAAAAAGGACATCACAGACTCAGAGTGCATCAAGAGATGAAGGGATGAAGTCATGATATTGAAGATCCTATGCATCCGAGCATGTTGGGAAGTTGATTTTTAAGGGGATGATGTTGTTTGATGATGTAAAAGAGCTAGTGATGTCATATATTTGACTGGTGAGTTCGTGAGACAGTCATGTCATGGATGGAGCAGGAATAGCAGTGAGACTTTGTAAAGTTGGCATTTGACTGGCTCTTGAGGTCATGATGGTGTTTGCTGTCACAGGGTTGCTGTTTAGCTGGTAAGGTCAAGTGATTGCTGTTGTGAGCAGTTTGGTTGGATAGGCCATGCAATTAAATGGTCAATGCCATGAGACAGATTGGGAAATTAATTAGAATACCTGATGGCATCATTTGTTTTGATTGGTGAGAATGTAATGAACCTGATCTGGGCGGTTTGTCGGAATGTGTCCGCTGGTTTCCGGCTGAAGGCATCAAGGTATTAGTTTGCTTCATGCTTGGCAGAACAGGTCATGAAGCAGTTTGAGGATTTCATGAGGCTTGCTGTGCAGGCTGCTGGGAAGGAGAATGACTGCTGATGTCCTATGCAGCTTAATGGAAATGGTCTCAAAGTATCAAAAGGATGGCTACAAGGTTCATGGCTGCCTGAAGGTTTGGTAACAATGTCTGTGCTTGCCATTCATTTTGTTGGTTATTTTATGAGGCTATCTAGGTGGACACAGTGCGTGCGGCCATAAATTGGATATTTTTGACATTGTGTGGTCATGAGGCTGTTGGAGCAAAGCATGGGGTTTGCATGAGTCATCATGAGATTGTCCAACAGTGTTGGGTTGGGAAGAGATCTGATAGTGTCATATGTTGGACTGGTGGACTGGTGACGTCACAGCATCACGGGAGCCCTCATCGGGTGGTGATGGCATACAGTGATTTCATGCATTTGGTGGATGATATGCCAGCATTTCATTCTGTTATGAGTTGGGTTGGTGACCTCATGAGATTGCATGATGAAATCTCATTGCTACTTGTTGGCTGATGAGCGCATAACACTATGATGTGTTTGGAGGATGAGATCAACATCGACATGAATGTCACATGAATGAATGCTGAACGTGAACAGGAGGAGATTAAAGAGAAGCTCTCACTTGATGATTTTGGGATTCGTATTTGCTCGCTGCTCACGCCGTCGCCTCCTTCGCTGAAGGGCTTGATCTCGATGATGTAATCTTCATCGAAGGGCAGCGACAGCTCCACTGAGGTCTGGTTGGTTTCGATGACAGATGTGATGCTCTGTCTGCTCCAGCGATAGAACACCTAGAGCACGCAGGACACAAACAAAGCAGCGAGAGAAGTGGAAAAGGATGAGACATGGTTCGGGCCTGCGGTCTGGGACGAGCGCTTGCATTTCTGGAAGGGGACAGGGGCGCGGGGAGTTTGTGAAAAGTTCATGCATCAGTGCAAATGAGAGAACTGCTCTGTTTGAGCTCGATGTGGTGCCATTTTAGGTCTGCTGATTTTTAGTGTTACCCCTGATCGGTGTACTAGGTGATCCAAAAGAAAGGAGAAGTGTGTACTATAAGCGAATTACTACATTTATGAGTTGGCTACGAGGCAATGTCACGAGACCACAGTGCTTTACATTAGAGTTGGATGGCTCTATAGAGCATGCACGACAAATGCTCTTATTACCTATCAAGTTCTGTCCAATACAATACAAACCAATCCAATAAAATCCTGTCCATCCCTATCCTATCCTGGTCTATAGGACTTCTCATGACCTAACCTGGCCTATCTATCATGTTCTGTCCTTATCTGCCGTACCCTGTCCTTTCCCTGCACCTTGCAAGGTACAGAGGAGGATGAATAGCCTCCATCAGCATAGCTTGTGAGGTGTGTGCAAAATATTCACATGCATGCAGACTTGTGGACTCTGAGCTGCTTAAGTGATGGGAATAGGCGTGGAAAGGAGACTGTATTAATGGAAGGGTTCAGCCCAATCCGCCGGTGTTATGGGCACTGGGTGTTGAGTATAATATTAACCTAAACATTCTGATCTCATGAAACTTTAATGGTGAAAATATTGCTAAATTGTTTTTTAACAGACCCTTCACTGCGTAAACATGGGAATATTCGCAGAAGGAGAAACACAATGGGGTTTATTCACAAGGAAGTTACTAAGACATAGGGCCTCATTACGAGGTTGGAAGTAGCCTTGCCGGTAAGAGCAGCAAGACTACCCCCATACCGGCATGAAAATCCGGCACCCACAATTACTGGGGTATTCCGGCCCCGCCGGACCCGGTAATTGCCCTTTCACGGGTGCCGGTAAATCCCCATTCCCATTTCAGCCACATAGGGCTCAATGGGACTGGGGATGCCTGTAGCACCAGCACTGTTTATAACGGTGCCGGTGCTACAGGCATGCTGTGCTCGCAGGTGCCTTTCATTCCGCCAGGGCAGACGTGGCAGAATGAAAGGCACCCGCGGCACAACTCAGAGTTTGCCGGTCCGGTAACAACGGTACCGGCAAGCATACCGGTACCATTGTTACCGGACCGGCAACCTCGTAATGAGGCCCATACTCTTGATTTGAACCTGAAGAGACCTGTTCGATACGGAAAGAGGTTACCATGTGTTACTCGGATAGACTCGTGGCTTTCTGCTAGTACTTCAGGAATACTGGCAGGATAGCCTGGGGGTAACTCGTTTGACTTGGAAGCAAGACAACGAAGAGCAACGCAGGTTTGACTCCCCGTCCCGAACTTAGAGGCTGGTCTCTGGTATCAAGCTCATTATAAAAGATTAATTAATTAATGTCAGATATGCTAGTGTGCTGTTTTGATCAAATATCCCTTACCACGTTTAAGTCTACTCATAGACGTTTAAGTCTACTCATAGAAGCGTCTTTGTGAAATGGCCCAAATAGTTTTTCAGATGCCGAACTTGAACTGGTCAGAGGGAGAAAAAGGCCTAACGTGTGCCATGAAAGCAACATTAAAAAGAAGACATGGGACCAGAGGGACGAATGCGAAGATTTCGGGATGATAGCTCAGTGGCAACGTCCTCGCATTGGAAGCAAGACGACATGGAGCACCACAGGTTCGATCCCCGGGTCCGCGCTTAGAAACATCTGGGCATTAAGGACGTTATAAATGAAACCTCTGGGCATTAAGCGCATTATAAATGAAACCTCTGTGTATTAAGTGCTTTATAAATAACCTATCGTATCAAGACACAGTCAAAGGTAAATAAGGGCCAAGCTGGCATCATGCTATAGTTGGCTATTGGGCCTCTCACCCATTGGAAATAACATAGCTGGTAAAGAAAGGACTAAAAGATGGAACTAAATAATGTTTACAAAATTGATATAAAATTACAGCAGCATCTTAAATCTCAAAATGGTAACTGGCGTTTACCCTCATGTTTATGATTGAGTTAAAAGGTGCGGTTTTGTGAAATCCCAGGGAAATGTTATCTTCCTCAGTTTTGCTCCGTGTAGACCATTTTGGTTCCGCTTATACACTCAGAGCAAGAGCCATGGCAGAGAATCCGCTCCCTGCGTTTCTCTGCTTCCTGCAGGTTATTCGCATGTGTATCCCTCTGCACCAGTATTGGTAACGGTCCTGCGCACCAGGCGGAGCATTGGCGAATAATACCTTTATTTGGTGTAAGTGACGACAAACCTAAGTCACACCTATGTCTGGTTGTAACTCACATAGGAAAGCAATATTTTTTCTTTGAAAACACTGAGGATGGGACTCACAAAGATAAGTCTGACTAAACCTTGGCTTAAACCTTGAGAGGGCTCTTCACAAAAGATGCTACTCTTAGTACTCTTAGTAATGATGACTGTCTTAACTTATGCATTCATATGTTAGTAAATTTGAACAATTACTCGTGGAAAAATCTTGGTGAATAGAGTCCATGCTTTGAAGGGATTGAAGTAAACTATGAGATTATGGTATGGAATTCTGAAAGGTTTCTGGGGGGGAGACACAAGGAATCTATGTGGTGAGAAAGAGTCTCACACTTTGCCAAATTGCATCAAATCTATTGTATGGAAAAGTGCACCTGTTATAGTATAGCATTTACCATTATACTGTTCTTTAACTGGGGAAGCAACTCCTCCAAACCAAAATGCCCCCGACTTTTCTCATTATTAATAGCACTCCATGTTTCTTCCCCTCATCCCCTTTCCCCCAAACCATTCTCTTATTCTCCCCGGACTACTTCTTCCCATATGCGCTTCTGGATCCACTCCTCCCATGTAGCGCTTCTTTCTCTATTGCCCGCTGTTTACTGTGGAACCATAAGGAGCTACATTGTCACAAAAGGGGCTTCTGTAATTCTGCTTGTGTCGACATACCTAAGCGACAGTTGTTTTTAATTTTTACAAATAAAGTATACACCCAACTGGGATCATTTTAGAAATACAGGATTCAAACCAGGGATCAAAGTTCATGCAAATTACGTTTTCATATGTTTGCTGTTTTATTTGTATACACATTTAAAAATTGTAATTTAACTTCACAGTGAAGGTTTTTAATTTCTCTAAATGCACGTTTGTGAGTGTGCATATTACATGTATGCAATGTCTCATTTTAGCGTTCATGCACATGTTTACATTTCCAAATTCGAAATAGCGGTGGAATATGAAAACTTGAATTGCTAGAGACACGCCATTTGATGCAGGTCACTTGACATGTGCAAGACATACCTACTTGCGTGGAAGGGTACCAATGTGTTTGTAGGTGTTGGGGCGCACAAGACACTTAGACATGCAATACTCCACCAATTATAAGGGCATTGCTAGCCAGCAGGCTCAAAAACATCGATATGAAGTATACCCGGTAAAAGACTACATTTTTGTACTGCAAAAATAACTATGCGCTGACTTTGCCCGGCAAAAATACACTTTGCACGGTTCCATGAATCAGGGTTTGTGCCGGCAGTGCAAAGGCACTTTTCAGCAGTGCAAAATCACTTTGAACCGGGCAAATATTCCATGAATCGGGCCCTTAGCTGCAACTCTTTCATAATGTAGACACCAGCCAACAGTGAGCACTCCTTCCGCGCACTCAACAAGCTGCTTGCTTCTGAATAATTGATCTACATGTAAAACAACACCTGAGTTTGGCGGAGGAGCTGTACACTCCACTGAACGACTAATTGATGGGGAAACCTTCCTAACTGACGTCCACCGTCTGCAACCGCAAACAACTGCACACTCAATTTCACTTCCTCAAATGAAATTGAAGTACTTGTCAATTGAGTCCCCCAGCTGTGTGTGGCCACCACTCAAGCAGGGCATGGACCCAGTGGTCGAAGTGGGAAGGAGAGGCTGGGAGCAGTGCTCCTCTACTTATTCAAATTAATGTTTACTGTTCCTATACTTGCACTTTCAGTGGGCTGCACTGAGCATTCCCTTAAACAGCAGGTGCATGTGTTTGGGGGTTTGTATTGTGCGCAGGAGGGGCGTTGTGATGGGGTTAATAGAGTGCGGGGGCAGGCCAGTAAGGAGCATAGTTCCACTACTTCTTTTTGTACACTCCGACCACTGCATGGACCAGAACAGTAACATGGCCTACCTTGTAACCTTTCACCTCGGACTCGTTCTCCAAGGCCTTGACATGGTCCCATCGCAGGATGATCTTGGAATCCGAGGCATTCCAGCTGATGTTCCCAGGGGGCTGGCTTGGTGCTGTGGATGCAAAGAGAGCACATTTCATTGCTTTGTCCTTGTGATCAGTAACATGCGCAGTTTTTCCCTCCATAGCACAATAATAGGGGGGGGGGTCACATACACGTTTTGGGAAAAGACCCCTCCTTTCTTATAGCTGCACATCTCAGATTCTACATTAACCTGTACTGGTGGATGTCTTCATTTTGCGAGGCGTGGGAGCAGGCATCGCACTATTGAGCTATGATCGTTTTATATAATGTTAGATAAAGGGGAGCCCTGTCTCAGCTCAGGGTGCTTTGATCTACTCAGACAGGTGTGAGCGAAGGGGAAATATCGGGTGCAGGCGGCTTAGCAAACACGAGAACCTCTGTATTCAATTCAAACACACAAATAAGAGTTTAATCAGACAAGAGGCACAACGAGTATTAAAGTACCGCGCTTAACTGCAAGCGAGGGCCCCCACTGAATTCTTGCAAAGCCACCTTCGTGTTTTTACCTTTGCAGAGACATAAGGCACTGGAATGGGGAGATGGCCATCTCCTGCAACTACCTTATTTATTTATTTTGGCATTTGTAGAGCGCACCTAACCCTGAGGCATCTGGGCGCTGTTCAATAGTGGGGCGTGCATGGAGCCATTAGGGTAGAGAGGACATTAACGGGGCACAGCAGAATGGCTAATTAGAATGATTGGTGCCTGAGATAAGTCTGCTTTCACCCATTCTGCCAGAGTCGTTTGAAAATAATTCCCCAACAGGCCGCTTTCCTTCAACAGCAGCGTGTCAGGGAACTGCGCATGCGTTTACTGTGCAATGAGGAAGGGGGATCTACAAGACAAGGTGGGCGAATGTTAGTTTAGGATGTGTAGGCGTGCCTGTGTATGTGTGCATGTGTGTGTGTATGTGTGTGTGTGGGGTACCTGTGTCTTTGTATGTTGTCAGGAATGGGTTGGGTCGGAGGATGTCCTTAGCGGCTCCCGCGAGTGGCCGAGCATACTAACAACGGGGCCGGTAATGACCGTTGTTAGCATGCTCCCCATTACCATTGAGCCCTGTGGGGGCTCAAATGGGAATGGTGATGGTCCGGGTCTGGTTCCCTAAATGGGAAAATACCGGGCCCTCCAAGGTCGGAATGACCCAGTATTTCCCCATTCAGGGAACCCGGACCGGACCCGTGTTTGGAGGCAGCCATGCCCTTATTAAGGCCATGGCTACCTCCAAACTCGTAATGAGGCCCTGTATATTGTTCTGAAATTCCAAGGCCTCATGAATGATTGTATCCCATGCTCACCTCCAAGCCTTGGAGCCCTTTGAAGCACTTCTTTTGTCTATAAGCACTTTATAAATAAACAATATATGATATGACATGATAGTTTATTTATATTCCGCCTATACACAATGGGCCTCATTCCAGTAGGGCGGTAAGCGATACCGGGCACCGTTAAGGAGACCGATTCCGGTAATCCCTTACCACCCTACTGCGAGGTCCCTTAGCGGGTCCTGCAATGGGTGCCTGATTTTACCAGGCACCCTTAGCGGGAGCCACTAGGGGTCCAGAGAGCTAATAACGGTACCGCAAATTGCGGAACCGCTATTAGCTACTTCCCCATTCCCATTGAGCCCTATGGGGGCTCAAATGGGAATGGGGAATGGATTTTTCAATGGGGACTTACCGGTCCCGCAAAGGTTAGACTACACCGGTAAGTCCCCATTGAACCAGGTCGGAGTTGGTACTGGTATGGGAGGTAGTCATGGCACAAATAGCGCATGACTAACACCATACTCGGAATGAGGCCCACAGTTAAAATAAGCATACTAGGCCTGACAAAAATTCTGCCAATTCGAGTGCATGTAGTTAGGGGGGCAGGGCGGGTAGGGGCTAGAGGGTACAACCATAACAAACTGACAATAATACAAGTGCGTGACCAGCAGTTAGGATACAAGGGGACAAGATCAGGGTATTGTGCCTTTAAAGTGTGCCACTGACACAAGTGTTTCATGTGCACAATGTAAAGGGGGGGCGAGGGTAGACACGGAACAGACGGACAACAAACTTACTGGGTAAGGTACATTCAAATCATGTAAGTTGCAGACAGGACGTGTGAGAGATGGGAATTGCGCCTAGTCCAGGAGGGCAGGGTAACTGCAGAGATTTGTCTTTTTTGGAAGTGCGTAGTGCTGCAAGTAGTGTGGGGGCCCGTAGGCAGGTGCAGGGACTGGTGTGGGTGCCTGGGACCTGTAAGGTTCTGAGGTGGGCCAGGCGACCAGCCAGCAAGCTGAGCGGAAGGAGGTGGTAGAAGACCAAAGGCTGAGGTTAGCAGGGGAGAGGTAGAGAGAAGGCAGAGGAGAAGAGGAAGGTATTGAGGAGTTTCCGTAATTTGAAGAGATCCGCCTCAAGACGCAGGAATGCAGGGAGACTGTTCCAGAGGGTGGCCCCTGCAGAGGACAAGGATCTACCCTCAAGTCTCGGTTTGGAGAAACAGCTCACTCTCAGAGAGTTGGAGGAGGATGAGCGGAGTGCTCTACAGGGAGTGTATTTGGGAAGAGTGTGTTGTAAGTAGTGCAGGCCCTGCTTTTGGCTCTAATATGCATATGGACATTTTAATGATGTTCTATTTGATATTTCACAGGCCCCACATAAAACAAAAGCTGCTCTGGGTTGATGTTGTCCCCAGATTGATAGTCAAAAGAGTGCCAGAGCTCAATATTAGCATGATTTGGGGGTTTGAGAAATGAAAGCTGCTTTCCATACCTAGTAGGGCAACGGGCTTTGAGTGCATATCTATTTATTCAGCATAAAGGAAGGGCAAAGATGGCAAGGTATTTATCAACATATTTTAATAGTTGGGTATTCATTCTGTCTGCATTTCCATTGCATTCAAGTACCATTCAAAATGGGGAATAACATCTGCTATTACAGCCCTTAGAAACTGGAGGAATCTGGCATAAAGTGTCATATACGAAAACAAAGTAGACAATGCAGAAGTGTCCTAAATGGGAAGGCCACCGATTTGTATATTATTTAATTGTTATAATGATTTATGACAAAATGCTTAACAAAAATAAACGGTACAAATAAAATGTTATAATCAAATCACGTGTAGGCATTAAGTAAGTAGGTTTTAGGGGAGTGCGGAAGAGAGAAAAGGAGGGGAAAATTGAACATCAAGAGGGAGAGTATTCCAGATTTAGGATCTGGAAGTGAAAAAGACCAAAAACGAGATTGAGCATATAAGGTGGGGGACCCAGTAAGAGGAAAATGAGAGTGAGAACATAGGGGATGGGAGGGTAAATAAAAAGAAACAAGCAAAGAAAGATAGCGAGGGGCCATACCGTGGAGGCTTTTAAAGACAATACATAGAAATTGAAAAAAGGCCAGGATTAAATATTCACTGATAAAACCAGGGAGACAATAAAAATAGTAAGGTTTTGATGAATAACTGGGTATGGCTTCAGAAAGAACTAGAGGCCTGTTCTGGAGAATTAGAGTAACACAATGGGTGTTTTCTTTTTTGGACCTATTAGAGGTCAAACTTACATTCCTATCGTGAATTTGGAATACATGTTAACACACTATCACGGTCTATGGAGAAGTGATTCTGCTAAACATATTATATATTTGTCCCCAGTACGTCATATACACTTAGCAGCACTTTTTGGGGGGCCATCCCTCACGTAGGATATAGCACCTCTTGTAACGGATAGTAGAAGGGAAGTGACGTATTCCGATTCTTACAGATACAACATTTAAAAATCAGCCCTAGTGTTTTAGTAGCAACTGGAAAAAGTGGGCATTTTACGTTAGACAATGCCCAGTTCTAGATTTTTCTAGAGCTATCTGTGCACAGTGTTGTATGCTACTTTATTGACCAACGTGAATAATCTAGCACCTTGTGCTGATGTAACACACATAAGGCTCCTTAACAATAGGGTCCTTTTTCACACATATAAGATTCAAAAAAAGACCTAATACATAACTCAGGTCTAGTTGAATTAATTCAGTCTATGCCAGGTTGCTTATTACATAGATCATAAAAGGGCATGAGACCAGCTCATGCTGTAATAGGGTCAACCGGTTTCATAACCATAGTTTTTTAGGTCATCTTCTTCAGGGCGTTATTTTCATCGGGGGGGGGTGTTGACTCCCTTGTGGGAAAGCTTTTCTCCCATTGGTGTGTATTCTTACTCCTAAAGAGAAGTAAACAAACAAAAGGGGTGTATCACTAGTTAAGCCCCTTGATGTGTAGTACTTATACTTTGTTCCTCTGCATGCAGTGCTGGGAAATTGTATATCTGAAAATTCTAAGTGAGTATCAACTGATATAACAAGGCTATTCAACTATATGAAAACTATTTTGTTTTCAAACTAGCGCCTTTTGTAGCACTCAACAAGGAAAGGGGATGGGGTGTGCTCAGGGGTGCTCCTCATGTTCTGGCCTATGCAGAAATGATGTGCTGTAAGGAGATTCAATTCAACACTACAGCTAAGTCAATGCCTAGTCTGGGGTACGGAATGGAAACTCTTATTGATATATCTTTATGTCCAGTTCATAAGTCCTCGATGACTACCCCTATATAACACCCCTCTCTTAGAATCCCCCTGACCCCACTGAGCCAAGAAGTAGTTCTGTTTTGCAAGTTTAAAAGGTTTATTTGAGAAAAATTAAACAAAATATATATATCACACTTTTATGATAAATTAATAATTAATATCATACTTAAGAACATGAGCAGTGATCAACAATGAATAATGTCCTACTAGTAAACTGATTTGGTTACTCAGGAGTAGTATAAAGGATGAGGTAGCACACTTGGGAATAGGAACAGAAGAATAAGGTGGTAGAGAATGCTTTATATAAGTTCAGATGGATGCAATGTTGAATGAAAATGCAGTACAGAAAATACTCAATATGATTTCAACAAAACAATGTAATCACTTTTCTCTGGCAATTCACTCCCCCCCTTTATACAATGCAAGGAAATGGAAGGAAAGCACACAGTTCTCAGAAATGCAATCAAATGTAATTCAGTTCACCCCAGCAAGCTTAGAGAAAACAGGTATGAGTTTGAAATACAGGCAAAAGTGCTTTGAGAGGTGGCAATGAAGTGAGGAATATGCTAAAAATGGTTTTAATTCCTTTTAGGAGGTTCAGGGTGAGTGATAGCTACTTTATATGAGTTCAGGATCACTTTAACAATGCTCTAGGAGTAACTAGCAGGTTAAACGAGTTTTTGGCAAAGTAAAGCAAGG